>NC_133150.1:16859211-18342544 GCF_048418815.1 Hemitrygon akajei | reverse complement strand
AGTTTTTAATATGATGATATTATCTAACATGAGATACAGGTTCCCATTTTGCTGGTTCCTGCTTCTTCATTGCCCTAACCCCAATCAACACCAGTGGTGTATCTGAAATAGGATAACACTTGGCAAGCTGATTATCTTCTGACATTGTCAGCAGTCGGTGAAGGCAAATTATGTACTTTTCTCATTTTTCTATTATTCTTTTGTTCAGCTGGACTCTGTTGATGTGAAGTCAGTACTAATTCAATATTGGTGCTTTCTTCATATTTAATTGAAGAGATCTTGATAGTATAGGTTAATTCCATAAAGGAAGAATTTATTCTATGGAAGTTTGTACCATCACATCAAGTGTAGGTATTAGCATATCATGACACAAGTTGTCATTATATTGTACCATTTATTTTCCAAGATTATTGGCACACCTAAAATAACACATACCTTCTTTCTGTGCATCTTAAGTATTATGGAAATTGAAGTAGAATATTTGAACTGTGTTACTTAAATATAATGTTGACTACTGTATATTGCTATATATTTAATATGTTCAATATACTGGATTTTTCTGGTTGTCAGACTATATTCTTTATAACGTTAATTACAATCAGCATTTGATCTTATAATTTACCCAATTACAATTTGTTTCAACATTAAATGACTTCACATGTGAGCATAGAACACAGAACAATACAGTATAGGAACAGGCACTTTGGCCCATAATGTTGTACCAAATTAATCGAGGTAATCATGCCTAATTAAACTGAACCCTCTGGCTGCACATGGTTTATATCCCGCCATTCCCTGTGTACTCATGCCTATCTAAGACCCTCTTTAATGACTCTTTTATGTAGATCTTAAAGCACAAACTAACGGAGATGGGAGTAGACTCTCACATGGTGGATTGGATAGTGGACTACTTGACAGATAGACCTCAGTATGTGCGGTTGGGAGACTGTAGGTCTGACACAGTGGTCAGCAGCACAGGAGCGCCACAGGGAACCGTACTCTCTCCGGTCCTGTTCACCCTGTACACATCTGACTTCCAATATAACTCGGAGTCCTGCCATGTGCAGAAGTTCGCTGATGACACGGCCATAGTGGGGTGTGTCAGGAATGGACAGGAGGAGGAGTATAGGAAACTGATACAGGACTTTGTGATATGGTGCAACTCAAACTACCTGCGTCTCAATGTCACCAAGACCAAGGAGATGGTGGTGGACTTTAGGAGATCTAGGCCTCATATGGAGCCAGTGATCATTAATGGAGAATGTGTGGAGCAGGTTAAGACCTACAAGTATCTGGGAGTACAGTTGGACGAGAAGCTAGACTGGACTGCCAACACAGATGCCTTGTGCAGGAAGGCACAGAGTCGACTGTACTTCCTTAGAAGGTTGGCGTCATTCAATGTCTGCAGTGAGATGCTGATGATGTTCTATAGGTCAGTTGTTGAGAGCGCCCTCTTCTTTGTGGTGGCGTGTTGGGGAGGAAGCATTAAGAAGAAGGACGCCTCACGTCTTAATAAGCTGATAAGGAAGGCGGGCTCTGTCGTGGGCAAAGTACTGGAGAGTTTAACATCGGTAGCTGAGCGAAGGGCGCTGAGTAGGCTACGGTCAATTATGGAAAACCCTGAACATCCTCTACATAGCACCATACAGAGACAGAGAAGCAGTTTCAGCGACAGGTTACTGTCGATGCAATGCTCCTCAGACAGGATGAAGAGGTCAATACTCCCCAATGCCATTAGGCTTTACAATTCAACTGCCAGGACTTAAGAACTTTTTTTTTAAAGCTATTATTAATGCTTTTTGAGTTAGTGATTTAGATGCATATCATATTATTACTGAGTTAAGTATTGTATGTAATGAGTTTTTGCTACAACAAGTGTATGGGACATTGGAAAAAATGTTGAATTTCCCCATGGGGATGAATAAAGTATCTATCTATCTATCTATCACCCAGCACAGGGCATTCCAGCCACCCACCGTTCTCTGTGTTAAAGGAAAACTTACCGCACAGATCTCCTTTAAACTTTCCCCCTCTCATCTTATATGCATGTCCCCTAGTATTTGACTCTCCAATCCCAGGAAAAGAAACCAGCCTTCTATTCTATTTACTGAATGACTCTTAATTTAAGGACTTTTACCAAGTCTCCCCTCAGTCTTCGGCAATCCAGAGAAAACAATTCTAATTTGTCCACTCCCTATTTGTAGCACATGCTTTCTAATCCAAGCAGCAAACTGGTAAACTTCTTCTGCACCCATGGCAAAGCTTCCATATCCTTCTGGGGCAAGTGGATTTGAATGCAAGGTTCCAGATACAGCCTACCCAGAGCTTTAAAAAGCTGTAACATAAAACCATTCCTGACTTTTGAACACAATGCCTTAATTAATATAAGCAAGCATGCCAAAGGATTTCTTTTCCACCCTACCAACTTGTCATAGAAACATAGAGCACTCCAGCACATAAACAGACCCTTTGGCCCATCTAGCCCTGTCATTCTGTTACTCTGTGCAGTCTCATTGACCTGCACCTGGACCATAACCCTCCCATCCACACATTATCCAAACTTCTTCTAACTGTTGCAATGTAACCCACAACCACTGCTTCTACTGACAGCTTGTTCCACACACTTCTATGTGAATAAGTTCCCCTTCAGGTTCACCCTTAACCTATGATCCTAGTTCTAGTCTCACGTAACCTCCATGGAAACAGCTAGCTTGCACTTAGCCTATCTATAGCCTTCATAATTTTGTATACCTCTATCAAGTTCCCCCTCATTCACCTACAGTCCAGGTTAAAATAGTTCTAATATATTCAAATTTTCCCTTCTTGCTGCCACCTTTGTGGAGCTGTGGAATTGAACCCAAGTTCCCACTGTACATCAGAACAGTCAGAAGTCTGGATGTTAATTGCACATTTTCCCTTTAATTGAGTCTTAATTGATTTATAAATTCACAATCGTTTGTTTTTGAAACTAATAATAAAAAACAAAATTTAGCTTCAATTTGGAATCCTGAATTTATACATTAATCCCAATATTGTAAAGATGGGTGCTGTAATAGCCTGTTAAAATATTTAGTTTATGATAGACTTACAATATTTACTCCTGCTGGTGACATAGTGATCATGCCTTACTGCTCTCGTGACTCAGATTCAATCCTGACCTTTAGGACTGTCTGTGTCGTATTTCCACTCTGTTCCTGTGACTGCAGGTGCTCTGGCTCCCCCCAGAATGCGGAGGCTGTTTGCTGCGAATTACTCCTTATGTATCTGGGTGAGGCACTGGAAATGATGGCAAATTATGAGGAACTGGTACTTCACTGAGATTCCAAAATCCATTGTGCAAGACCCTGAACTTGAACATGGTAGAACAGGATTTACTCTGGAAAACTTTTTTCCAAGGTAAAAGCATCAAGTAATAGAAGTTATTGAGAGCATTCAGACTGAGAGGCAGAAAGTTTAATGGAAACAGCTGAGGCAGTTTTATTTTAAACAGAGGGTGGCCAGTGGCTAGAATAAGCTGTCAAGGGCAGTGGGGAACCAGATACCATTGTGACTTTTAAGACTCTTAGATAGTCTCATAAAAATGTAGGAAATGGAGAAATATGGAATATGTAAAGGCAGAAGAAATCTAGTTTAATTCAGTTTCTGTTCATCACAGACATCTTGGGCTGAAAGACTTGTCCCGTGTGTGCTGTTCTATGCACTAATAATCTTCCATAAAGTCTTGTCCTTTATAATTTTCCTTCACTTTGGATTGTGACAGTTATGGAGGGACTAGATTAAGGTTGCTGGTAGGGGAAAATGAACAGCTTGAAGATCAAAGAACAGGTTGAAAGTAAGATCTGACTGGAGGGACATGGCTGGTCAGGGAGATGTTCAGAGGAGACGGGGTTGTGATTGTTGAGCTGATTATTGTTTTGGAAGCAGATTGCAGCATGCTGATTGGAACAAGGGTTCAGAGAGAATAAACAGTCTGGGGTTTGGCTTTGGAGATAATGGATAAAGATGGAGGTGATATCTTCACCACCAAGGACATGCCTTCTTCTAATTACTACCATCAAGGAGGAGGTACAGGAGCCTGAAGATCTCAGTCAATGTTTTCACCACATGGAACATGTCCTCTTCTCATATTATCGCCAGAAAGGAGGTATAGGGGTATGAAGACCCACACTCGGTGTTTAAAGAGCAGCTTCTTCCCCTCTGCTATCAGATTTCTGAATGGTCCGTGAACTCATGAACACTCTCTCGCTATTCCTCTTTCAGACTGTTTATTTATTGTAAATTACAGTTATTTTTTGTCTCGCACTGGACTTCTGCCACAAAACAACAAATTACAAAACACATGTGATTGATATAACTCTGATTCTGATTCTAAGAGGAACTGGGAGGGTGGGTGATTGTTGGTGTGGTGAGATTTCTCATGGGGATGATTATGGATGATTTATTGCTATTAATGAATACAACAAAGGCACCTTTCTCTGGAAGGGGGTGGAAGTTTTAGACTATCCAGCAGCAGCCTAGGTAAAATCACGCTGTTTACCTTCTGTCAAAGCAATCTTCAAACCTTTGTTTTAAGATTTCCTTTGCATTCAAACCCCTGGTCTTCATGTACAAGTTGTTCACTTATGGTGACTGTGTCTTTGCAATGTGCACAAAATCCTTGAAATATGGGATACATATTCTGGGATATTTGGTTTTGTCATTATTATAAACAAAGAATCAGAGGTACCTTTTGGTTTATTTTTACTCCTGGATTTTAGTGTGAACTTGGAGCCTACACACTAACAAAAAAGTCTGAAATTGGTCCTTGGTAATAATTAACATTACCTGAAAGAGTCAATGCCATTTTTTACATTTCTCATTGTCAGCTGACTCAGATGTTTTGCTGATCACTTACACTGCTGTTAGCAACATGAAGCTATTTCCTGGTAATGGCAATAATGTTGATCAGAAGTTATATATGGGGCAATTTTCTGGTAGCTCACGTAAATGCACACAATAACTTAGTGTGTTTTCTTAAGAAGTTGCCTTTAATGGGGGCAGTAGCAGTGGCAGCTACTGATTTCTCAGCTGCACAAGAACAATATAGCTCTGGTTTTTTCTAGGGGAAAATGAATCATACTGCAGAAACTGAAATCAGAAAGTAAAAAAAAAACAAAGGTTGCAAGAACTCAGCCTGTCAAGCAGCGTCTGTGGAAACGGACAGAATCAGAATTAGGTTTATTTTCACTGATCTATGTAATGAAACATGTTGTTTTGTGGCAGCAGTACTGAGCAAGACATAAAGTTAGAATAAAATACAAATATAAATAGTGCAAAGAAGAATAAAGAGATAGTGTTCATTGGCTCATGGACTATTCAGAATTCTGATGGTGGAGGGAGAGGACTACCGGTATTTAGAATTTCGGTGTCTCTTCCTCAGGACACCAGAACAGCAACGCTTTTCTATTCTATTCTATTTAATCAATGTTAAATGATTTCTCTTTCCACAAATGTTGTTAGATTGGTGGTAGCCTTCTAGCATTTCTGCTTTTCCTTGTTTCTGACTTCTCTATCCTACGTACGCTAAATCATTTTTATCTGGAGACTAAACCAGACAGACATTTCCTCAGTTAGATATACAAGGACTTATAGCTGCATTAAGTGGCTGCAAAGAACATCTGAGACGTAGCTCTGTTGATTTTTCTCATTGATGTTTTGTATGAAGGAAATTCACCCCTGAAATTGTGCTTTCTACTTTGTATAACTAATTGATGCAATAGTGGATGAAGCTTGATTCCACTTCAGTAAATTCATTAAGGGTTTGCAGTTGAAATCAACACTAGGGGTTAGTTCAGCCAAATTTCTCCAAAACCCACTGGCTGAATTCACTCATCCAGATTTGTATTCATATTACTTTTTTTTTAAAGTTTTGAACTAATCACAAATTATGGCTGTTTGCATTAGAAGCAACAGAATATATCTTACATAATCTAATCATATCATTATAGCTTAGAAATAAGAATGAATTGAATATTTCATGTAGTGGCCATCTGCAATTAAGCCGTCTTGAGTACTGATGGAGCACTTTAGATTTTGTATAGGATAATATGATAATTAAACATAATCATAGTCTTCAGTGTTAAAATTAATTACAATGAACTTCACTTGACTGTATGCACTTGGTGTCAACAATAATGTAATGTCGATTGAAGCTACCTACCACTGGTAATAGTGTGGGATATTATACACTTTGACATGTCTCTGACAGGAAGTGAAGAATATCACAGAAATATAACTAACTTGCTATTTGGTTCTAGTGGTGCTTGACAATTATTCATCCCATCTTATGAGTTTTAATTTCATCACACAGTGATAGAACCTATTTTAATAACTACTCATTAAAATGTCATGTCAGTACTCTGGGATTTTCTTTACACTCTCTATATTGGGGCATACATTAAAAGTACATTAATCTAAATTAAATCCATTTACTTGTGGGCTTACTTTGTTACAATTTGGATATTTCTCCCTGAGTTGTAATCAAGCTGTTGCTTATATGATTTTCTATATTTGCCTCATAGAACATTGAACATAGAACACTACAGCACAATACAGGACCTTGGGCACACGATGTTGTGCCAATCTTTTCAAAGTTTAAAGTTCAAAATAAAATTTGTTATCAGAATATATACATGTCACCACATACAACCCTGAGATTTTTTTTCCTGTGGACATACTTAGCAAATCTCTCGAACAGTAACCGTAAACGGGATCAATGGACAATAAACTGTACAAATGCAAATATAAATAAATAGCAATAAATAACCAATAGGAAATAACAAGATGAGGAGTCCTTGAAGTGAGACCATTAGTTGTAGGAACACCAAAGGTAGAATAAGTATAGTTATCCACTTTTGTTCAAGAGCCTGATGGCTGGGGTGTAGTAACTGTTCCTGAACCTGGTGGTGAGAGTCCTGAGACGGTTGTACCATCTACCTGATGGCAGCAATGAGAAGAGAGCATGGCCTTGATGGTGAGGATCTTTGATGATGGATGCTTCCTTTCTACAGCTACATTTCATGTAGATGTGCTCAATGTTTGGAAAGGTTTTACCCATGATGTACTGGGCTGAATCCACTACCTCTTGTAGGATTTTCCACTCAAAGGCATTGGTGTCCCCATACCAGGCTGAAATGCAGCCTGTCAGCACACTTCCCACCACACATCCTACTCTTCTTTTAACCTACTCTGAGATTATTCTAACCTTTTCCTCCCGCATATCTTTCCATTTTTCTATCATCCATGTCCATATGTAAGAGTTTCTAAAATGCCCCTAATATATCTACCTCTGCCACCACCACTGGCATGATAAACAAAAAGAAATTCTCATATTTTATGCATGTCATATAAAGCATTGCAGTGATGGGTTAATTTTCTCTTTTAGTTTCATTTATATACGTTGATTCTTAATTGCTTTGCATTTGACCAGAAAGATGAGGTGGGTTTATGTCACTGATAATCTTGCCTGGCAAATCTTTTGGAATTCTTTGAAGGTATAACAGGCAGGATAGACAAAGGAGAGCTGGTTGATGTTGTTTTCCTGGATTTTCAGAAGTCCTTTGACAAGGTGTTGCACATGAGGCTGCTAAACAAAACAAGAGCCCATGATATTACAGGAAAGATACTAGCATGGGAAGAGCATTGGCTGATTGGAAGGAGGTGAAGAGTGGAAATAAAGGGATCCTTTTTGGATTAGCTGCTGGTGATGAGTGGTGTTCCACAAGGGTCTGTGTTAGGACCACTTCTTTTTACGCTGTGTGTTATTGACTTGGATGATGAAATTGATAGCATTGTGGCCAAGTTGCGGACAATATGAAGATAGGTGAAGAGGCAGATAGTTTTGAGGAACCGGGGAGGCTGTAGAAGTACTTGGACAGATTGTGAAAATGGGCATAGAAGTGGCAGATGGAATACATTGTCAGGACGTGGATGGTCATGCACTTTGGTAGAAGGAATAAAGGCGTAGACTATTTTATATGTAGGGAGAAAATTCAAATATTCAAGGTGTAAAGGGACTTTGTAGTCATCGTGCAGGATTCCCTAAAGGTTTATTTGTAGGTTTAATCAGTGATGAGGAAGACAAATGCATTATTTTCAAGAAGGCTAGAATATAAAAGCAAAGGTGTAATACTGAGGCTGTATAAGGCACTGGTGAGGCCTCAATGGGATATTTTGAGGCCCTTATTTGAGAAAGGATGCACTGACGTTGGAGAGGGTTCCGAGCAGGTTCACAAGAATGATTCCAGGAATGAAAGGGTTGTCATATGAACAGCGATTCAAGTCCTTTTCACAATAAAATTTAGAGGAATGAGGGGAGCGGGGTATCATTGAAACCTATTGAATGTTGAAAGGCCTAGATAAAGTGGATGTAAAAAAGATGTTTCCTTTGGTGGGGAATCTAGAACCAGAGGGCATAGCCTCAAAAGAGAGGTATGTTCCTTTAGAATGGAGATGAGGAAGAATTTCTTTAGCTAGAGTAGTGAATCTGTGAAAATCTTTGCCACAGCTGGCTGTGGAGGCTAAGTCACTGGGTGCACTTAAGATGGAGGCTGATAGATTTTTTGATTAGTCAATGCCAGAAAAGTTATGGGGAGAAGGCAAGAGAATGGGGTTGAGAAGAAATGGATCAGCCATGATGAAATGGCAGAACAGACTAGATGGGCTGAATGGCCTAGTTCTGCTCCTATGTCAAATGGTCTTATGGACATACATCAGCACTATTTTTAATTTTGTACAGGAGGAGAAACTCCCCCACGAACAAATTCACATTTACTTAAACGGTAGTATTACATTCCACTCATATCATTGAAACCTGCAAGCTATTTAAATCAAAACATTAAACTGGGCTTTTCTGGCCACTGAATCCTGCAGTGAAAGACTCTCTGTTAAAACTGTCTCTTTAGATTTTAAAAAACATTGCTATAAGAATGTAAGGAATATAAATCTGTATCAGCAATTCTATTCAATGCTTGTTTGATGCTGTATTGGACACTGGTAATACAAAATTGCTGCAAGTCCTGTTCATTGGCAAGACCAATGATGAGGGATTTGCATGGCCTCATTGCTACACGGACCAGGCCATCATACCATGGCATTGTCTGCACAGGTGAGTAGGCAGTGTTGCAGAGAACAGTGGCTCAGAAGGTAAGTGGAATCCGCGCTGAGTTGGGAGTTGGCTCCTACAAGCTAGCTCTGCCATCACCGCTGCTCTGTAGTGTTCACCCCGTGGAAAACAAGCCGGACTTCCTTCATCTACAGCTGACCCAGAGCGAGATGAGGAACTGTTGCATACTGGTTCTTAAAGAAACGTGGCTCCAGGACAAAATGTACTATCAATCTCCAGGCCATGGCACTCAGGGACTTGTGCGAATGTTATTTTGTGACTGTATGTGCTATCATAACTATAGGTACTGTACTTTTGCACTTTGGCACTGGAGGAACAATGTTTTGTTTAGCTGTAGACATCTGTATGATTGAATGACAATTAAACTTGATCTTGAACTTGAATGAATATGAACAATTATTAGTGAGCATTTTCCACTTCACCAACTTTTGAAAACTGAAGTTAGAAAAGTTACAATGTTGATTTCAATTAGTTTCCACTGTTTTGCGTCTAACAGTTCTTGCCTCTTGCCGCCAGTTGAGTGAAACAAATATTCTCATGCCACCCATTGCTTTCCATTACATTGCAAATCTCTTCCCTCCAGTAAATGTGACTCTGCAATAGTTTTCGTCAAGCATCAGCATGGAAGATGGGCATCTCAGCATGAATGAAATCACAACAGAAAGCTTAATGAATAACTGAACTGATGCCCAGTTTCAGTCTTCCATCGCCAATGAAGCAGCAATGTCTCACCAAAGTTAGACTTTCCAAGGAGCTGGTGCTAAGTTTAGTTGCTTTACAGTGTATCAAAGGTTAAATCATTTTAGATTCATTTGAGACCATGCGCTATATCCTACGTAACAAATATCCATTAATTTCTGAGCTTTCCTCATGTCTTTCCATGAGTCTTTCTGGCACCTGTGAGATTGCTACTCAGCAGTAGTGGTTAACTAGTTTATTTGCAATTAAACAGTTGAACATAGACTGAAGCAAAAACCTGCAGATGTTGGAAATCCAAAGCAAAATTTCTGGGAAAAGTTCTGAAAACTCTCAGCAAATTAAGTATCACCAGTAGAAAGAGAAAACAGAGTTAACATTGTAGGTCAAAGACCAAGAATTTGAAAGATAATTTGATTAATGAAGTTCAGGTAAGAGAATGAGTGTGGTGGCAGCCAAGGACTGATGAGTCTCTATTCAAGGAAGAAATAATGAGCACTTGGACCCTCTTTGTGAAAGAAGGAGATAGAGAGGATTGCACCGACAAGCCGACTGTGATGAGGCAACTGGAAGCTGTCACAGTGATGGAAAGCGTCGAAGGTGTTGCAAATGAAGATGATGATCGCTTCAGAGTGAGACCTGAGTTAGTGCAGTGTAATGAGTTCAGAGGAGGGCAGATTAAACTGTGTAATGGCAATGGAAGTTGGGATGGGCACTGTCATGTTGGCAGTTAATGATGAATTAATGCCATCAATGGGAGTAAGAGGCTGGAAGGAGGTGTCCAGTTATACTGAGAATTCAGAAGCTAGTAGAAAAGGCCCAGGTGAAGATTCATGACTGAAGAAATGGAACTGAAGAAGAGTTCAACATCATGTCTCACTCAAAATCTTTTGAGGGGAGGCTATAAGGAATGAAACAATGTCAAGGATTGAATCTTTAATAATTGCAGAAAGAGATCAGGAGGTTTAGTGAAGGTAGGGGCAAGATTGGGAGTAGAGGTGGGGTTGAAAGAACGAAAGGAGAATTGGATCTGGATAAGTTTGAAGACCTTGCATATCTGAAAGAAAGGTTTTTTTGATTGAAACACATATAGAGAAGGATAAAGTTGAACTGTGGATCAGCATCCCTATCAGATAAAATGCTATGATCCTGTTTTATTGAGAGCTTAAGAGAATGCATGCACCAATTCAAAGCATTAATCATGGATCTCAGGATGAGGTGAGAGCAATGTTTAGAAAAGCATTTAATAGTTTGAACATACCTGTGATCGTGGATAGATATGACCCGTGAAGGGTGACAGTTCAAATGGAATAATTTGGTATTACCTTAATTAAAGAAACTGGAGACACATGAGTCTGCAGATGCTGAAAATGGAACAACAGACAAAGGGTGGAAGAACTGAGGAAGTCAAGCAGCACCTGTGGAGGCAAAGGAATTGACCTGAAACATCAACAGTTCCTTTCCCCCTGCATAAGCTCCCTGACTGCTTGAGTTCTGCAAGCAGACCCCATGTTGTTTCATTAAAGAAAACATAGCTGGTAGAAATGAGCTCAGGTTAATATCTTGCCCAACGCAATAAGGATATAGAAACTATTAGGTGTGGAAACATTAAAAAGCGATGGGTTGAAATGCCATCAGAGAGGACAGCAGGACTGTTTTAATTTGGGTATGCCTGAAAGAAAAGTGGCACCAAAGGATCAAAATGTGGGAAAAATTAATCAAAAAGTGCTGAAAGAACTTAATAGGCCAGTTGGCATCAGTGGAACGAAAAACAGTTAGCAATGTGATTCACGGAGCTTCAACATAACTGAGAAAGTGAGAAGCCAGCCATGTTAACCTGCAGAAAGGGGAATAGTTTGGAGGGCAGGGAGAATATCCATTTTTGGGGACAGTCCAAATTTGTCAAGGTAGAAAATATTTGGAAAAAGAAACTGGCAGTTGATTGCACAAAACAAACAATGCAAAATGAGATAGAAAGTTACAATAGTGGAGACAAATTTTTAAAAAGTGGTAAACTAAAGTTGTTAAATTCAATATTCAGTCCCAAAGATTTCAATGTACCCATATGAAAGATCAGATGGCATAGATGACTTTCTGGAACTTGAGGGCAAATCTTGCCTGAGAAATCTGTTGGAATTTTTTGAGGAAATAACCAGCAGGATAGACAAAGGAGAATTGATTGATGTTGTGTACTTGGATTTTTGAAGACCTTTGACAAGGTGCCACACATTAGGCTCCTTAACAAGATAAGAGCCCATGGTATTACAGGAAAGATACAAGCATGGATAGAGGATTGGCTAATTGTCAGGAGGTAAAGAGAGTGAATAAACTGGTTGGCTGCTGGTGATTAGTTGTGTTCCACAGGTGTTAATGCTAGAATGCTTCTTTTTCCATTATATACCAATGATTTGGCTGACAGAATTGATGGTTTTGTGTCTAAATTCTTGGATGATATGAACATAGGTGGAGAGGGAGGTAGTACTGAGGAACCGGGGAGGCAAGAAAAGAACTTGGACAGATTTGGAGAATGGGCAAAGAAGTGACAGATGGAATATAGTATCAGGAGGTTGTATGGTCATGCACTTTGGTAGAAGGAACAAAAGCACAGGCTATTTTCTAAATGGGAGAAAGTTCAAATTCAAAGTGCAAAGGGACATGGGTGTTGTAGTGCAAGATTCCCTAAAGGTTAATTTGTAGTTTGAATCTGTGGTGAGGAAGGCAAGTGCAATGTTAGCATTCATTCTGAAGGGACTAGAATATAAAAGCAAGGATGTAATGCTGAGGCAGTGGCCTCACATGGAGTACTGTGCACAGTTTTTAGGCCCCTTATATAAGAAAGGATGCATTGACATTGGAGAGAGTTCAGAGGAGGTTCATGAGAATGATTCCAGGAATTAAAAGTTTATCGTTTTGATGGCTCTGGGCTTGTACCCACTGGAGTTAAGAAGAATGAGGAGGGGATTTCATTGAAACCGATCAAATGTTGAAAGGCCTAGATGGAGTGAATGTGGAGAAGATCTTTCCCATAGCAGAGGAGTCTAAAAGCAGAGGACACAGCCTCAGAATAGAGGGTCATCCGTTTAGAATAGAGATGAGGAGGAATTTCTTTAGCCAATAAATTGTGAATCTGTGGAATTCATCGCCACAGGTGGCTGTGGAGACCACATCATTGTGTGTATTTAGGACAGAGGCTGAAAGGTTCTTGATTAGTCAGTGTATTAAAGCTTACAGGGAGAAGGCAGGAGAATGGGTTGAGAGAGAGAATAGATTAGCCATGATGAAATGGCGGAGTAGATACAATGGGTCAAATGGGCTAATTCTCCTCCTGTATTTTATAGTCTTAGCTTATTGCATCAAAATAAGGGTTAGTTAAAGCAATGGACCAAGGAAAAATTATCAATCATAGAGATAGACAACAGAATACAGAAATAGGAGAGTTAGCATGACATAGTTTCCAGTCATCAGTCTTTAATTGCCCCACTTCTTCTGCCCCTATCAGCATAACTTTACACTCTTTCTTCATTACATGTTATCCAGCTTTCCTTTGAGTTCAAGGTGGTGCATAGACAAATACTGCAGTCCGTTTCTGCTCATCCAAAGTATTGCTTTTGCAATTACTTATGATTGAAAGAGAGTCCAATTTAACCCATACAATTTATACTTCATGATCATGTGAATGAGGAACAGGTTTGACAGTATGTGAAAAACAGCTCGTTGTCATATCTTAATTTTGTGTGATGCTGCATGCAAAGTGAAAGGAAGAAAAATTGGTCAGAAAATTGCAAAACTTGTTCTGTGGCTCAGGAATGAAATTCACACCTTTTCAATTACATGCAGTCCTGTATATTGGGTTCAGCTTGGCTGCTTACAAGATTAGTATCTCACTCCATATTGTCAAGCCATAATAGAAATGGGCAAGTGAATGCATTTGCAAATGGCCTGCACTTAACCAAATGAATCATAAAATATTTAGAAGGAAATTGCTATTTGCATAACACAAAGGAATGGAATTGCATTTTTTAGCTGAAGTTAATGATTTGATAATGCACCTGAGAATTTTTGATTCCTATTTATTTCACATCTGTAATGGATGCAATTATGTCCTCATTAATTAATACAATATCTAATAGTAAAGCAATCATTACAGATGTTGTGGTTCAGCTCCTTGCCCCAACATAACATCCAACATTGACAAAGCTGATTGCAAATACAATTTCAGTCTCAGAGGGAGAGTGTGCACGCCATGTACATGCTTTCAAAGCCTTTGCTCTATAGCTTACAAGTCCACAGCATAAAAACGTGATTTATCTATTTCCATTCATCAAAAAGAAGCTTTTTTAAAAAGAGTGAGAAAGGTTTTTTTTTACAGTGGAGTGGATATACATATGCTCTGATAAACTATTTCACTAACAATCTGGTAAGCTGAACATGAAGACATCATGTAGGCAAGCTTAAGACAGCCTACATGGTGTCTATATGTTATAAAATAAAAATAGATACTATATTATGTTTGCTACATTTTTGCTAAAATCTTCTTCATCGTACTTTCCTAAAGAACATTATTCTTTGCTCCAACAGAATGAGTTTTTACGCTCTAAATATTTACATGATGCATAAGAAATGTTCATCTCTTTGATTGATGGCTACTAAACCAGCTCTCAATGTCACATTTTGATTTCCACCTTTAAAAAATCATTATTTTCCATGTCCCATTGGTTGCCAACCAGTTGAATACAAGATCACAATTTTGGGAGAAAGGATATCCTGTTCCTGTTTCATTCAATTGTGAAGTAATACTTTCTATTACCACTCATGGTACAACTATTACTTGCTGAAATGTAGCCATCATTTACAAGGCTGGCATTTAATTACCCATCCCTAACTACTTTTGAGAAAGTTGTGATGGGCTGCCTTCTCAGCTTGGTGGACAGAAACTCAAAAAGTTGTTGGGTGCTGTGCTCTAGGACTGAGACTTGTTAATATTGGTGGAATCGTTAACATTTTCTAGCTTTGGTCTGTGACAACTGTGCATTTTGCAGATGCTTCACCAGTGGTGAATGGAATGAATGTTTAAGGTAGTGGATGGGGTGTCAATCAAACATGTATTTTTTAACCAGAGTTCTGTTCAGTTCTTTGAGAGCTTCTGAGCTATATACATTCAGGCAAAAGAGCAATATTCTATCACATTCCCATTACGTGCCATGTATAATGTCTTGGGGAAGTGAGGAGATAGTCACCTGGTACAATATACCCAGCCTTTAACCAGCTCTTCCAGCATTTCATTTTAGTGTCTGATCATTGGTGGTCACCAGGGTGTTGATAAAGGAATGCTCTGTAAAGATTTTATTGAAAGTCAAAGACAGGTAGCTAAGCTTTCTCTTCCTGGGGATGCTTATTGGTTGGCACTTGCTTTCCATAAGGCCATAGGAACTGAGTCTATTACTATGTAGAGAAAGGTGGTGAGTGGAGAGGCAAATATACGTGGTAGAGAGCAGCTATACATTGAGCCAAATGACAGGGTTGTCAAATCAAAGACTGCTTTGGCCTAGTTGACGTTGAGCTTCATCAGAATTTTGCATCCATTCATTTGGCCATTGAGAATTTCATTTTGCATCTGTTTTAACCCTTATAAATGGCAGAAGTGTTTTGCCAGTTGAAGGGTTGAACGAGTTGTTCCAGACAACCCAGCCTCTGCCCAATCTTTCACCTATGATCTTTATATGGTTATCCCTAATTAGTGATGTAAATCATGATGTTGATGACAGAGGATTTAACAATTTCTACTTTTTCAATCTTTCACTGCCTGATTCTCTCATGTAAGAAGTTTGACTGGTATTGCTCAACTCATTTTTAGATGTTAGACAGATCCTGTTAAAGAGTAATGTGGTTTTGTTATTTTTTTTACAAATACAGTGCAGTAACAGATCCTTATGGCCCAATGAGCCCATGCTGTCCAGTTAGACCCACGTGACCAATTAACTTACTATCAGATGCTTGTGACCACGGCTCAACAGTTTTTAATTTTCAGCTAATAATACTAATTTTGTGATGTTGGGAAATAGTTTAAAAAATATTTAGGCTGAGAATGCTTTGGGAAAATGTTCAGGGACTCAGCTTTTAATAGACGCTGACATGTTCCTTTATGCCAAGAATAACAACATCATTGAAAAATGTTCATTTGATCACACATTTAATTCTCTTTTACTTGGGCTCCATGGTTGCACATTCAATCTGATGATACATTGATAATAAGGGCAGCTATTCTCTCTTTCCAGTGTGTTTGGATCTTGCACGAGTCTCTCTCAAAGCTACGATGAGGTCTGGTGCCAAGTCATTAGAGCTATTTTTTTAATCTTCTACATTATCAGGGTGATGCCAATGTAATAGCTGCAACAAATACTGTAAACCACATTTTGTGCATAATGCAAAAGACATTGCTCCTTCATGGCTACTGTACTTCATTAGCTTATGAATGAATTGGGTTTTCAAACAGATCGGGAGATCTTTGTTTGACAAACATTGCAACTGGTGTAGAATTAAGATAATTAAATTGGCTTGAAGATGTTTATATGTTTACTGTTGAAGGACTCTTCCATTTTAGAGTAATCAAAGAATATCAGGAAATAAGATAATTCAAAATGCGCCATTGTGTACTTGGCTGTATCACTGTATCGGAGAGCTGTTAGATCCACTATTCATTTCTATGATGAGCTCACTCAGTCCTCAGCTTGTCTAAGGGGAGATTCTATTACAATGATGATACAACTTACAAAAGAATGTGAAGAGTATCAGCATCTTTTTTCTGTGACTGGTCACAGAGTGCCTGTGATATGGGGAATACCTGTGGGAATTTTGTATATCAAGGTCAATGCACAGCCTTCTAAGTTAAGCAGGATAAATAAAAACTACCCCATGAGAGCAGATAATTAAAATGCCTCATCTCTGCAATGCAGGAAGATTTAAAATAAAGGCAGGTTAATTGAAACCCACTTCTTTCAGGGTCCATTTTTTGTAGTTTATGATCTTGTTTCCACCAATATTCAAATACTTGCATACTACAATGTTTGTTCTTTCCAATATTTTAAGCAAAAAATTATGTCTTTTTTCCTCAAAACTTAATCATGGTCAGGATAAAGCAATTAAAGTCTATATGCGGCCACAATAGAAGAAGAGAGAGTTTAATCTGGAGTTGAGCAGGGATGGGATGGGATGAGAGTGAAATCCACCTCATTTCATCATTTTTTAAAAAATTTACACAATTGGTCTTCTTTTGCACATTAGTTATTTCTCAGTCTTTATTTACATGTAGATTTCATAAATTCTATTGTATGCCTTTATTTTTCTGTAAATGCCTGCAAGAAAATTATCTCAAGGTAGCATATGGTAACTGTTTGATCTGCTTCCGTCTGGTAGGCGCTTCAGATCCCTCCAGACTAAGACTAATAGGCACTGGAGAAGTTTTTTCCCTACTGCGGTCACTTTGCTGAACAGTTAACTGCCGGTTAACTGTCGGCTAACTATTACTTGGATTGCACTACCTGTATGTATAATCTATATTTTCATTTATATTTATCATTATTATTGTTATGAGCAGAGAGACAACATCTGCCGGAAGTAAATTCCTTGTATGTGCATAGGTACTTGGCGATTAAAGTCTGATTCTGATTCTGATTCTGATTCTGATTCTGATTGATAATAAGTTTTCTTGGACTTTGACTTTGAATACATGCTTCTTTCTGTTCCCCTGGATCTATGCTCCTCTGATAGGAAAGCTGGGAGTTCTTGACTGTGCCACGGACTATCTGATTCAGAGCAGGAATGGGGAGGAGGGTTGACTCTGATACAGAATATTAGATCACAGGGTTGTACAGCTTTGGTTCACCTCCCAAGCATCATGCCTGTCCATACTGATCCCACTTGCTTGCATTGATTCCAGATCCTTTAAAGACCTGCTCATTTAAGTAGCCGTGAGGATGTCTTTTAACTGTTGTTATTGTTTCTACTTCAACCACCTCCTCCTCCATCTCATTTTAGATGCCAACCACTTTTTGTATGAAAAAAATACCCTACAGATCCTCTTTGAACCACCTCCTTCTCACCTTAACCCTATGCCTTCTGGTTTCAGACACCCTTAATAAGGGAAACTGACACGGGCTATCTTCACTGTCTAAGCCTCCCATTACTTTATATTCCTCTGTCATGTCATATCTCAGCCTACTTCACTCCAAGGACAATGGATGTAGGCTATCCAATCTCTCCTCATAATTCAAGCTCTCCAATTTGGGAAACATACTTGTGAATCTTTTCTGTACTTTATCTTACTTGATGATGCCCTTCCTATAGGGCAGTGAAAAGATTTGCACACAATACCCGAAGTGTAGCCGAACCAATATTTTATACAACTGCCTGAGGAGTTTGTACGATCTCCCTGTGACTGTGTGGGTTTTCTCTAGCTGCTCCAATTCCCTCCCACATTCGTACAGAGCAGTAGGTTAACCGGTCACGTGCAATTGGGCAGCACAGAGACTTGCTGGGCCAACAGAGCCGGTTACCAGGCTAAGTTGCTAAATAAAGAAAGAAAGAACCGCAACATGACGTGCCCACCTCTTCACTCAGTGCCTTAGCAAAGGGCAGGAGTCATACCATATCCTTTCCTCTTTACCCTGTCAAACAGTGTTCCCATTTTCAGGGAAGTATGTATTTGTTCTCCAAGACATATCAGGTCATAGCATTCCCCAGGACCTAACCATCCACTGTGCATGTCTTGCTCTGGTTCAATTTCACAAATTGCATCATTCTACACTTGCCTTAGTCAAACTACACCTGCTATTCTCTTTCTGGTTTTCCCAGTTAATTGATAAACAGTTGTAATCTTAGAGGAACCATTTCATTGTCCACTATGCCACCAACTTTGAAGTCATCTGCAAACTAATAGTTATACCATATATGTTCTCATCTAAATCATTACCATCCTTCTGTTTTAAGCTTATAGGAAGTACGAGTGAAGACAGGAAGCTCTCAGTTGAATCTATTTCTCAAAATAAATTGATCCATAAATGATCACATTTATGTTTCACTCCAGAATAAATGATGTTTCAATTGCACAATGCTGGCAAAATAATCATGGTTTTGTAACTCAATGTCTTGTCACTTGAAGCTGGGCTACATTCCAACCATGCAACAGGCTCAAGAAGCTATCTCTCCTCCTCTTTTCCCGATATTTTATGTTGTGTATCTGCTTTCTTCCCTCCAGAGATGACTTTGCTGTTATTGAGGAGCTCAAAAATCCCTTCATCATCTTTGTCTTCCCTTCCACATTGGATCTGATTTTTGAATAATTCAAGTATGTTCAAGTTCAAGTTGCTTTTATTGTCATTTCGACCATATACTGCTGGTACAGTACACAGTAAAAACAAAACAATGTTCCTCCAGGACCCTGATGCTACATGAAACAACACAAAACTACACTAGACTATATGAGACAGCACAAGGCTACGTAAAACAACATAAAAACTGCACTAGACTACAGACCTGCCCAGGACTGCATAAAGTGCACAAAACAGTGCAGGGCAGTACAATAGTTAATAAACAAGACAATAAGCACAGTAGAGGACAAATTACAATGTCAGTCTAGACTCTAAGTATTGAGGAGTCTGATGGCTTGGGGGAAGAAACTGTTGCACAGTCTGGTCGTGAGAGCCCAAATGCTTCGGTACCTTTTGCCAGATGGCAGGAGGGAGAAGAGTTTGTGTGAGGGGTGCATGGGGTCCTTCACAATGCTGTTAGGTTTGTAGGTGTAACGTGTGATGTAAATGTCTGTAATAGCGGGAAGAGAGATGATCTTCTCAGCTGACCTCACTATCCACTGCAGGGTCTTGTGATCCGAGACAGTGCAATTCCCGAACCAGGCAATGGTGCAACTGCTCAGGATGCTCTCGATACATCCTCGGTAGAATGTAGTGAGGATGGAGGTTGATGCACTATCAATAACTCTAGGAGACTGGAAGTAGAGTAAATAACGATAGGCTTTTATTAACAGCGAAAACGGAGCACGACCATGTTGGATGACTGTGGGAGGAGCAGTGCCCTAATCACCTTTATGCAGGGGTCTGTGGGAGGAGCCACAGGGGCCGTCAGCAGAGAGGTGTGTCCAGACAGGTATACATGGTTTACCACGTGGGGGGGGGGGGGGAGGGGAATGGACTTTTCTCAGCCTTTGCAAAAAGTAGAGACGCTGCTGGGCTTTCTTGGCTATGGAGCTGGTGTTGAGGGACCAGAGATATTCTCCGCCAGGTGAACACCAAGAAATTTGGTGCTCTTAATGATCTCTACGGAGGAGCCGTTGATGTTCAGTGGAGAGTTCAACAACCATCTCTTTTATTCTGTTCACATTCAGAGACAGGTTGTTGGTTAGCCACTGCAGGTTGTTGGTTAGCCACCAGTCTGTTAGTCACTGCACCTCCTCTCTGTATGCTGACTCATCGTTCTTGCCGATGAGACCCACCAGGGTCATGTCATCGACGAACTTGATGATGTGATTTGAGCTGTGTGTTGCAGCACAGTGATGAGTCAGTAGAGTGAACAGCAGTGGACTGAGCACTCATCCCTGGGGGGCCCCGTGCTCAGTGTGATGGTGTTGGAGATGCTGCTCCCGATCCGGACTGACTGAGATCTCCCAGTCAGGAAGTCTAGGATCCAATTGCAGAGGGAAGTGTTCAGGCCCAGCAGTTTCAGCTTTCCAATCAGGTGCTGAGGAACGATTGTGTTGAATGCTGAACTGAAGTCTATGAACAGCATTTGAACGTATGTGTCTTCTTTATCCAGGTGGGTGAGGGCCAGGTGGAGGGTGGTGGCAATGGCGTCATCTGTTGAGCAGCTGGGACAATATTGGAACTGCAGGGGGGCTAGTCAGGGGGACAGCAGGGTCTTTATGTGCCTCATGACAACCAGATTGAACACAAACTTTAGATCCTTATGAAATTAATAAGATATTTATGGACTTTTATTCTAACCTTTATAAATCTGAATTTTCTGATAGTAATATCACTATGAATAGATTTTTGCAAACATTAAACATACCTCAAATTTCAATTCAAGATATTGATATGTTAGATGCACCTATTAAACAAGAGGAGATAGCCAAGGCTATATCCTCTATGCAATTAGGTAAAGCTCCGGGACCTGATGGTTATACGGTAGAGTTTTATAAGACCTTTCACGAAACGCTTATACCACATCTTCATCAAACATTCACTGATTCTACATCTTCTGGGAACCTTCCTGAAACTTTTTATGAAGCACTAATTTCATTGATTCCAAAAAAAGGGAAAGACCCACTGGAATGTGTATCCTATAGACCTATTTCTTTATTGAATGTAGATTTTAAAATCCTCTCTAAGATTCTAGCAAATAGGCTTGAGAGTATCTTGCCTAATGTTATCTCAAACGATCAAACAGGATTTATTAAAAATAGATACTCACATTTTAATATTCAAAGATTATTAAATATCATTTATTCCCCCTCAACCAAAGAATCTGAATGTATTGTATCTTTGGAGGCAGAGAAAGCCTTTGATAGGGTGGAGTGGCCTTATCTATTTCAGGTTTTGAAGAGGTTCAATTTTGGTCCAGGGTTTATCTCCTGGATTAAATTGATTTATCATGCCCCGGTAGCTGCGGTTCTCACTAATAACCAAAAGTCTCCTTACTTTAGATTACATAGAGGTACCCGTCAGAGTTGTCCCCTTAGTCCTTTATTATTTAATTTGGCTTTAGAACCACTTGCTATTGCTCTTAGGGATTCTAATTCTGTGCAGGGTATTAGGAGAGGGGATAAATTACATAAAGTTTCATTACACGTGGATGATTTATTGGTTTACATTTCAAATCCTAAGAAATCTATTCCTTCTATGTTATCTATATTTATGGAATTTGGTACATTTTCTGGATATAAACTTAATTTACATAAAAGTGAATTATTTCCTATTAATAATTATTTTGATTATTATGATCAAATACCTTTTAATATTGCCAAAAACCATTTTACTTACCTTGGTATCAAAATTACAAAAAAATTTAAAGACCTATATAGGTATAATTTCTTCCCTTTAGTTGAATATTCTCAACAGGCGCTTTCCAAATGGTCACCTATGTCGATGTCATTGATAGGTCGAATAAATGCTATAAAAATGGTTATTCTACTGAAATTTTAATATATACTTCAAGCAGTTCCCTCTTTTGTTCCAAAAACATTTTTTTGATAAAATAGACTCTCTGATTTTGTCTTATGTTTGGAATAATAAAAGCTCTAGAGTGAATAAACTTTTATTGAAAAATCAAAAAAAAATGGAGGACTGGCTTTACCAAACTTTAGATTTTATTATTGGGCAGAAGTTTTTCAATGCTTCTGGGAGGGAGGCATCACCAGCACAGGCAGGTGATGTTGTCCTGTAGTTGGTGATGTCCTGAATGCCCTTCCGCATGCGCCGTGCGTCACCGCTGTCCTGGAAGTGGCTGTGGATTCGCTGGGCGGGTGCACGCTTTGTCTGTCTGATGGCCTCAGACAGTTTGGCCCTCGCTGTTGTTAGGGCTGCCTTGTTGCCTGCTCTGAAGGCGGAGTCACAGGTCCTCAACAGAGCACGCACCTCCGTGGTCATCCATGGCTTCTGGTTAGAGCGTGTAGTGATGGTCCTGGATACAGTGACGTCATCAATGCACTTGCTAATGTAGCTAGTCACTGATGCTGTGTACTCCTCTAAGTTGGTGGAGTCGCCATCGGTGGCAGCCTCCCTGAACATGTGCCAGTCAGTGTGCTCAAAGCAGTCTTGAAGAGCAGAGATGGCTCCTGCTGGCCAGGTTTTCACCTGCTTCTGAACTGATCAATTATACGAAAAAAAAACTTTTCTCTCATCTTCCAATTGCAGTCACATATGAGTAACAGGAGTAATAATACAGTTTTGCTACTATTAACCTGTGTTGCTGAAACTTTTTTTTTTCAGTTCAGTTCAATTACAATTGCCAAAGTAATTCCATAAATGTATTTTACTGAGATGCGATAGACTATTTATGAGGCTTGCAATAATGGGAATCTTATGTTGCTGCTGAGTCTTTGCTGAACTGAAAATCGCTATTATGCCTCTAAGTGAAAGATCGATCCACAAACCACTGACAGGTAATATCATTCACAGGAAGGAAACACATGTGATACTCGCTGAATATCATTAATCATTTAAATGGAAATATAAGTGCATTGAGATGTATGTCCCACTCACTACCCATCTCAAATGTTAATCATCAGCATTGTATCAACTCCTATCTGTTGTCCACAACAGTTTAAGTATTCACTTTAAGTCATCTGTGTCACTATTGATATTTTTCAATGTGACAGTCCTTCATTTCCACTCATTATGATCAACTTCCTAACTCTGCAGTGGACAGTGTTCCAAAGCTAATTATCAAGTCCAACAGATGGCATGATTGTCAGGAGATGAATATGATCCAATATATTGTGGTTTCAAGGTTCAAGGATGTTCTCAAAACCTCCTCGGATAAAAGTACAAAATCTCCAATAATTTCTTGGAACCCTTGGCACGTGATTGCTCAAAGTGGAAAGGAAATGTGTGGGATGACAATGAGAAATTCAGGTCATTATGCAGCTGGAGAACACTTAAAAAGCTCTGACATAAATGCTGGAAAGAATGTACCACCTCACAAACTATTTATCCACATATCCTATCCGCCCCCTCTTACCCTGCCTGGCAATTCTTGCCCCATTTGTGGTCTGCAGGTTCAACGTCAGCCTCATCAGTCACCGCAGATCTCACAGAGCTAAAGTGGAAACAGGTCATTTTCAATCTCAAGGGACTGCCCAAGAAGAAGAAATGTCAGCTAATATTTTGTCTGGCAGTCTGCAGTTGCATTTTTCACTCCTGCTCCAAAGTATAGTCACAAAATTAGGCCCAATTTCTGACCCAATATTAGGAGCACAACCTGGATATTTGATGGTAGGTGTTGTTTTCCTGAGCTAGTGCTCAACGGTGGGGAGGGTTTTCTCTATGATAAACTAGGCTGTATCATCACTTCCTGCATTCACCAAAGGATGAGAGGTGACTTAATGGAGGTGTGCAAATTGATAAGGATCGTAGATAGAGTGGCTAGTCAGAGACTTATTCCCAGGGTGGAAAATACTAATACAAGCAAGGCATAATTTTAAAGTAATTGGTGTTATGTGTAGGGGGGATGTCGGAGATAAGTTCTTTACACACAGAGAGGTGAGTGCATGGAATGCACTGCCAGGGGTAGTGTTAGAGTCAAGTAGCTTAGAGACATTTAAGGGACTCTTAGATAGCCACGTGAATGATAGGAAAATAGGGGGTTATTATGGAGGGAAGCATAGGTTAAAAGGTTGCCACAACTTTGTCAGTTGAAGGGCCTTTGCTTTGCTGTTTTCTGTAGAGCATACAAAGTCTATGTTCTGTAGACTGTTCTGTTCCTGGGCGTTGGTGTCTCTATTACCAGGCAATGATGTAACCAGTTGGGATACTCTCCACTGTGCACTTATGGAAGTTTGACAAAGTTTTTAGATGACATGCAAACTTATAAGAAAGTAGAGGTACTGTTGAACCTTCCATGTAATGGCACTTCCATGCTGGTCCCATGGCAGATCCTCTACAAGTGAGGAAATCAAAGATGCCGTTGCAGAGGGAGGTACATAAGTGAAGTCTTGGTACCTAGTGTGAGTTTTGAGGCAATGATATTGTTGAATGCTGAGCTGTAGTCACTGAAAAGCATCTTGATGTGTGCATCTCCACTGTCCAGATGTTCCAGAGGTAAACAACTGACCAATGGCATGGCATCTACTGTTGACCTGTTGTGACAGAAGGTAAATTGGAGAGGATCCAAGTCTTTCCTCAGGAGGAAGTTGATATGCTTCACGACCAACTTTTCAATGCATTTATCACAGTAGATACAATGCCACTGGACGATAGACATTATGGCAGCTTACCGTGTTCAGAAGGAATAGGCTTTTTGCTCTCTTTTGTCTGTCCCATTGTTTAATTAGACCATGGTAGTCCAGGGAGTCCTGTTATGAATGCAGCAGCAATATGAAACTGAGACAAGGTTTATAAACAAATCCTGAGACTTATTAACCTCTGCTCAAAGCTTAGAAGAGTAAACAAACGACTAACTTAACTGGAAGTTAACAGTTAGGCGGCAATATCTAACAAACAGTCAGACGCAGAAACTGTTCTTAACGAGTTCTCATCCAAGCACAGACTTGAAGTGGTAAATTCAAAAGTCCATGTGATTAAAACAGTCATTAAGGAGAGACTTCCCCGAAACGATTCCTTCGAAGTAACGATGAATCTGCCGATCCCACAGCCTTGTTCGAAGAAATCACGAGGAAATAAAAGGAACTGACCTTTTTACTGGAGAGTGGTCACTGCACAAACCTTCCTGACCTTGCAGGGGTTTAACTCAAATGTGCATGCCACAATTCCCGAATGAATTCAAATTAAAAGGTCGATCATTCCCAAGACCCTGAATGAAATTAACTTTATCCAATCCTTTGAACTCGGATAACTCTGGTAATGCCTTCACTCTCCGATACTGAACTGTAAGGGAAAGATAAACATGCAACAAACAAAACTGGTGGAGCCTCCACACCTCCGACCGGCAACAACAACTTTGCACAAAAATAAAAATGAGAATTGCGTCACAGACTGTGGGCTTTGGTTTAAATACCGTTTGGAACATGCCATCATGTGACATAACATCACCCCACAGTCACGAGACAATTACATCATCCCACTCACAAGACCATTCTGTGAGTATGTAACAGTCCTTTCAATGAATCAAGGAGAGATGGATAGATGAAGAAAGTCCTATGATGCTACATGAACAATTTCATGGTGGTTTATAGGGACACAAGAGACTACCAATGCTGGAATCTGGAGCAACACACAAAGTGTTGGATGAACGCGACATGTAAAGGAGCCTCTGTAGAGAAAAATGGACAGTTGCTGTTTCAGGTTGAGATTAACTTCATGTTTTTATTAATCCTTCCTTCCACTGGTTTTACTTTAGGAACCTTTCTGTAGATAATTTGCTGCCATCTTCCCCTTTGTACTTGCACATATAGTAATTTCAAAGCAATTGTTGAGATGCAAATCCTTACATGATATCTGGGGAAACATTACAATTTTTTATTATTATTATGTGCCATGGAGCTGAGTTTGAATGCAAAGGTAATTTTGAAATTTGACTTGGAAATAATTAAGGTCATAGTGAGAAATTTGACCAACAGCCTCCATAACAGTAATGAGTCCACACGAGGTCACATTGGTTGTTATGTAATATCTTTTGCCAGATTCCCTGTGAAACTGAATCACTGAAATGTAATTAACTCTTTCTCAAGAAAGTCAAACATAACAGCAGGGCCAAACCCTAAGATGACTTTGAAGTCTGCTTCTCAGGGAGAAATATCCCTTACTTCAACATGTGCCCATCAACACTACACTGATTTTCTCACTGCCCCTGCCCAACTACAGTAAGGGTAATATATTGATTATTTGCATATTAACTTGTTAACCAACATGCCTTTGAGGTTCTGGAAGAAGTAACACTAGATGAGTATGACTCTACTGTTTGGCTGGGGAGTCATGTTGGAGCCAACAACTATCAGTCAAGAATCGAGTCAGAATGAGAGATGAGATGAAGTTTGGCTTTTTTTACAGTTCACAATGATAGCTCATTCTGCTGAACCTTCGCCATAACCAAGTGGAGACAGCCCATGGTATGATTAAATGAGTTTAACTGGACTCAAATAACTAGAAGCCAAAGGAGTAAGGAGGAAGATCTCTGGCTAATAGGAGCAGTACCCTAAAGTGTTCAGGGAGCCATGGTCCAAGCACAAATGGCCAAAGATGAGCACACTTAATGATTAACTGTCCTCTAAGGCAATGCTGATAGAAATCTGTCAATTTCAGAGCATCGTGCTTCATGTGTGTGTCCTTGCATCAATAGCCTACAGAGGAGGTTACTGTTACAGTCAGCTTCTCGGTCAGTAGGTCATTTATCATATCTGCAGTCAATTTACATTACATTATTTGTGATCCACTCATGGCATTTCATGTGCTCTCAACTCAAGAGTAATTCTTTGTTTTCTTTTGTTAATTTTACTTTTCCATGAGTAGAGAACTGCAGATGTCGCGGGCACAAAATGTTATCAGGAATATGTGCTTTGAAAAGATGATCAATCAAACTCATGCGTTGTTAATGGTTTTGCATACAAATTCAAAATTGTTCAAAACCATAAAATCCTCACTTAATATACCAATAAGAAAATTCTTACAATCTACACCATGTATCAGGTTTGTAAGTGTGTAATATTCTGTCATTTCATGTGACCTATCGGGTGGATGATTGGCTCTTGATATAGGAACTATCACCTCAGTCGTTGATTCTTACTCCATTGTGGCCTTCAGACTCAGAATCAGTGCAAAAAGAGAGCAAGAAAAAAGAAAAACATAGGGAGTTAGTGTTCATGGTTCACTAACATGATAATCCAAGCAACACAGACAAAATGCTGGAGGAACTCAGCAGGCCAGGCAGCACCTATGTAAAAGAGGAAGCGTCTATGTTTCTGGCCAAGACCCTTCATCAGGACTCATGGTCAATGTCCATTTAGAAATCTGATGGTGGAGGGGAAGAAGCTGTTCCCAAATCATTCAGTGTGTGTCTTTAGGGTTCTGTACCTCCTCCTTCACGGTAGCAATGAGAAGAGGGCATTTCTTGGGTTAAGGGTGCCCTTAATGATGGATGACATCTTTTTGAGGCATCGCCTTTTGAAGATATCCTGGCTGGGGAGGCTACTGTCAATAATGGAGCTGGCAAATTTCTGCAGCTTTTTCCGATCCTGTCCAATGGGTCTCCATAATAGATGATGATGCAGTCAGTCAGAATACTCTCCACGGTATATCCAGAAATTTGTGAGTATCTCTGGTAAATACCAATTCTTCTCAAACTGGTGTGTGTTCTATCGACTTCCCCTTCCTGAACTCCACAATTATTACCTTGATTTTACTGACATTGCAAGGTTGTTATTGCGACTCCACTCAACCAGCTGATCTATCTCCCTTGTGTACGCCTCCTCGACTTATCTGAAATTTTGCCAACAATTGTTGTGTCATCGGCAAATTTATAGATGGCCTTTGAGCTGTGCCCAGCCACACAATCATTGGTGTAGAGAGAGTAAAGCGGTGTGCTAAGATGCATCCTTGAGGTGTGCCAGTGTGGACTGTCAGAGAGAAGGAGATGTTATTTCTGATACACAGTGGTCTCCCAATGAGGAAGTCAAGGATCCAGTTGCAAAGGAAGGCACAGAGTATAAGTTTTGGAGCTTGTTGATTAGTACTGGGTGTATGATTGTATTGAACACTGAGCTGATGTCAATAAACAGCAGCCTGACGTAAGCATTACTTTTGCCCAGGTGATCCAAGGCCAAGTGGAAGAGCCAGTGAGAATGCATCTACTGTAGTCCTATCGGGGCAAAAGCAAATTGTAATGGGTCCAGGTCCTTGCTTAGGCAGGAGTTGATTTTAGCCATCGCCAACCTTTCAAAGCATTTCATCACAGTAGATATGAGTGCAACTGAGCAAGTCATTGAGGCAGCCCACCCTGCTCTTTATGGGTACTGGAGTAATTGTCACCCTTTTAATGTGGGTGGGAACCTCAGACTGCAGTAATGAGAGATTTAAGATGACCTTGAAAACTTCTGCCAGTTGGTTTTGCACTGGTGTTCAGTACCGTACCCAGTACACCATTAGGGTCTGATGCCTTGCAAGGGTTCACTCTCTTAAAATATGTTTCAACATCTGTCTTTGAGACTGAGATCATAGGATCACCAGATGCTGCAGCAATTTGCACAGGTGCATTTTTATTCTTCCTTTCAAAGCATGCATAAAAGGCGTTGGGCTCACTAGGCTAAAAAAGACATTGAGCCCACCATGGCCTGCCAGAGCTGATGTGCATTCAGTTCCATCTCTAACTTCAATCAGAATTTTTCTTGGCTCTTAAAGTAGCCTTCGGTAGGTCCAGCTGGCCTTCTTGTATAGTTCTGGACCACTGGTTTTGAATGCCTGCAGCAGACTACGAATCCCTTGGCTCATCCATGGCTTTTCATTTGGGACATTGCTGAACCATGGAATTACAATTATATCCACAAAGTCACCATGAGTCACCATTCATAAATCTCAGAGATCAGATTTAATTCTGAAATGTGGTGCTGTGTTTCCTCTAATCTTATCACTAGCAGGCAGAACATAGAATCAGTAATTGCTAGGAAATACATGCATTGTTCTATTGAAAGCAAATTGCAGCTAAATATTCCATGAAACTTTCAATTTATTGATAAATTCACATCAATGTTTACATTGGTAAAATGTAAAGATTTTCCATGAATACGAGAGCACTGAAAATGCAAAAAGTGTTTAGAAAATTATAGATCTGGTGTCTTGATTAGGAGTGGTGATGGTTAAGCTATGTTGATTTTATGATTTTATGAGCTTAAGATTTTAAGGCACTTGAACCATTGAGTTTTATAAAATTATAATGGATTCAGAGACATATTTTTTGAATTCCAGCCAATCTGAATTTTATAATGCACCTTATTGGTTTTACTCAGGCCCTGCTTGTGATTTAGCCTGATGTTATTTATGAGTATAACATCTGAGGTACTGCTGTGATTATAGATAGTCATTAAGAGATTAGCTGATGCAATTCATTAAATACTTAGCAGTGTACACATGCAAAAATACACTTAACAGCTGAGTTTTATGCCAGTGGTGATTATCACCTTGTGAGCAAAGTTTTTGGAAACTCCAGGATATGTTAGATTCTCATTTCATTTCCATTATCCCAACAGGGGTTTTTCTAGAATGCCTATGAGATAGCTTTCTAGAGCAGTTCACGTTTGAACCCACTAGGGTTATCAGCAGTTCTGGATTGGGTGCCGTGTAATGAACCAGAATCGATTCAGGTAAAAACGCTTAGAGGAAAGTGATCATAATATGATCAAATTCATCCTGAAAATGAGAAGGAGAAACTAAAGTCAGATGTCTCAGTATCACAGTGGAGTAAAGGGAATTACAGAGGCATGAGAGAAGAATTGGCCAAAGTTAGTTGGAAAAGCACACTGGCAGGGATGACAGCAGAACAGCAATGGCTGGAATTTCTGGAAGCAATTTGCAAGGCACAGGATTTATACAACCCAAAGAGGAAGAATTATTCTAAAGGCAAGATGACACAACTGTGGTTAACAACAGAAGTTAAAGTCAACAGAAAAGCTAAAGAGAGGGCATGAAATAGAGCAAAAATTAATGGGAAGTAAGAAGCTTTTAAAAACCAACAGGCGGCAACTAAAAAGTTATTAAGAAGGAAAGGTTGGAATATGAAAGTAAGCTAGCTAATAATATTAAAGAGGATACCAGAAGTTTCTTCAGATATATAAAATGTAAAAGAGAGGTGAGAGTGGACATCGGACCGCTGAAAGCAATGCTGGAGAAGCAGTATCACAAACATGAGAAAATCTGCAAATAAGATGTAGTAATGATGGACAAGGAAATGGGGGATCAACTGAATAAGTGTTTTGCATCAGTTTTCACTGTGGAAGACACTAGGAGTGTACTGGAAGTTTGAGAGTATCAGGGGGCAGAAGTAGGTTAAGCCTCCATCAATATGGAGAAGAGATAATTCACTTGGACCAGATGGTACACACCCCAGGGTTCTGAAAGAGGTGGCCAAAGAGTTTATGGAGGCATACGCAATGATCTTTCCAGAATCACTAGATTCTGGAGGTTCCAAAAGACCAGAAAATTGTACACCTCACTGCACTGTTCAAGAAGGGAGAGAGCCAGAAGAAAGGAACTTATAACCCAGTTGGTCTGACATCAGAGGTTGGGAAGATGTTGGAGTCAATTGTTAAGGATGGGGTTGTAGGGTACTTAAAGACACATGATAAAATAAACCATCATCAGCATGGTTTCTTCAAGGGAAAATCTTGCCTGAAAAATCTGTTGGAATTCTTTGAAGAAACAACAAGCAGGATAGACAAAGGAGAATTAGTGGATACACAAGGAAATCTGCAGATGCTGGAAATTCAAACAACACACACAAAATGCTGGTGGAACACAGCAGGCCAGGCAGCATCTATAAGGAGAAGCACTGTCAACGTTTCGGGCCAGGGATGAAGGGTCAACAGTGCTTCTCTTTATAGATGCTGCCTGGCCTGCTGTGTTCCACCAGCATTTTGTGAGAATTAGTGGATGTTGTGTATTGGATTTTCAGAAGACCTTTGTCAAGATGCCACACGTGAGGCTGCTTAACATGTTAAGAGCCCACGATATTACAGGAAAGATACTAGCACGGATAAAGCAGTAGCTGATTGGCAGGAAGCAAAGAGTGGGGATAAAGGAAACCCTTTCTGATTGGCTGCCAGTGACTAGTGATGTTGCACAGAGGCTTGTGTTGGGACAGCTTCTTTTCATGTTATATGTAAATGATTTGGATGATGGAATTGGTGGAATTGATGGCTTTGTTGCAAAGGTTGTGCAGGGGCAGATAGTTTTGAGTAAGTAGAGAGGCTACAAAAGACGGATTAGGAGAATGGGCAATGAAGAGGCAGATGGAATAGTATTGGGAAGTGTATGATCATGCACTATGGTAGAAGAAGTAAAAGGGTTGACTATTTTCTAAATGGAGAAAAAGTTCAAAAATCTGAGATTCAAAGGGACTTGGAAGTCCTAGTGCAGGATTCCCTAATATGCAGGTTGAGTCTGTGGTGAGGAAGGCAAATGTGATGCTAACATTCATTTTAAAAGGACTAGAATATAAAGGGAAGGATGTAATGCTGAGGCTTTATAGAGCACTGGTGAGGTTTCACTTGGAGTATTGTGAGAAGTTTTGGGCCCCTTATCTTCGAAAGGATGAGAGGGTTAAAGGAGATACACAAAAATGAATCCAGGATTGAATGGTTTGTCATATGAAGAGAGATTGATGGCTCTGAGCCTGTATTCATTAGAATTCAGAAGAATGAGCAGAGACCTAACTGAATGTGAAAGGCCTTGATAAAGTCTATGTGGAGAGAATGTTTCCTATGGTGGAAGAATTTGGGACCAGAGGACATAGCAATAGAATAGAGGGGCGTCCTTTTAGAATGAAGATGAGGAAGAATTTCTTTTGCCAGAGATTGGAGAATCCATAGAATGTTTTGCTACAGGCAGCTGTGGAGGCCGAGTCTTTATGACTATTTAGGGCAGAGATTGAAAGATTCTTGATTGGTCAGAGCATGAAGGGATATGGGGAGAAGGCAGGAGATTGGGGCTGAGAGGATAAATGGATCAATCACGTTCAAATGTCAGAGTAGACTTGATGGGCTGAATGGCCTAATTCTGGCCCTATATCTTATTGTCTTATGGTCTTATTATCAAGGTTAAAGTTCTATCTCTAACACATTCCAATATACTTATTGGTAGCACTCAAATAGTTAATCTAAAAGGCAGATTTTGTTTCTTACAATTACGGACAGTATCTCTTTACATTTTCTGCACTTTTCTATAAAATGCTACAATGTTAAATTTACATACAACTATAGCCAGGAAATCAAAATAGAATTCAGCACGGGAGTCATTAAAACAACATAATTATGATTATACAATGTATGTGCTCAATAGAATGAAACTCTTCTGAACTGTATGGAGGCTTGAATGTTGTTTATTTGATAAATGCAGTTTATCATGTTGTTCTTGAAGCTGCACTGGATCCTCTCAAACAATGAGCTCTAACCTTCTGGATGGTCTGATTAGTAATCATAGGAGATCTATTTATTCAGTTTCCTCAACATAATAGCACTTCCTTCAGTAACAAGAATTTCTGCTATAATAGAAGCTCTACCCTTGATTCTAATAATTAAATGTGTCCATTGTTTATGTGTGGAGGAAGTACAACCACTCGTAGTGCAGAAAAAGATATCTGTCACGTTGCAAAGTGCCACAAAATTTAATGATTTGAGTCATTCCATACAAAAAAAATTAACATTTTCTCTCATACATCCTCAGAATTCCATGACTTGGCAACATTTTATTTTAGAACAGAATATTGGGTCTGGATTAACAGTCTCTATAGTGAGTGTAATGATTTCCCATCATTCATTGCAAAATAGAAATCCAGAAAGAAGACGATCAAATTAACCCTATAGATAAAATGTAGTTCCCAAACAATGTTTATATTGTTTTTACTGTATCTAATTTTTCTCATTATTACTTTCTTTTGCATTGAATTTGGCTGCAATTCAGCTTATTTCTTTTCTGTTGTTCACCTTCTTTATCTTCTGGGTATTGACTGATTTCGGGATAGAATGGAGGTCCCTGGCACTCATCAGATATCCCATCATCATGAGAGAACAATAGCGAGGAGGTTTTGACCAACAAATGTAAGGAAAGGCAATGAACCTTACAAGGTGTGCAGTGACAGATCAAGTCCCAGTATACTTTGAACTTTCTAAAAGCCCAAAGGCTTCGTTCAAATTTGTAAACGGCCTTGGAAATGTATGCGTTGTTTAAACTGGAGATGCTTGAAAACAGTTTTCAAAGCACAACATTTTATCATGGTATGTGCTAGTGGCACTTGGTTCTGGCAACAGAGGGCTTTTAATTTAAAGCCCAAATAAGCAAGCATTTCATCATCTTTTCCCTGATTAAGTGGTGGTTTTTTTGGCCGTTAAGGATGCTCTTGAAATATACACCAGAATGGAAGCAATGCCAGTAAGATAAAACTGTGAGCAATTCTATATGTAAACATGAAAAATGTTGTCAAATAGGAGAACCTGATTTTAAAAAATGTCTGTGGATCGTTGGGCTATACGTAATATTTTGCTTCTGCAGCTCTGTGTTTAGCATTTTTTCCCTTGTGAGATGTGTATTAATGCCCAGAGTCTTTATGAGCCAGTGATTCAGCCAATTAAAGCAGTTGCTCACTTAATTGAGAACAGCAGACCTCTAAGGTGAAATCCATCAAAAAGTTTAAGAAACATGGGGAAACTCCTGTTAGTGGAGTATCTGACCAATAAAGTTTTCAGTCTAACAAGCCTGGAGGCCAAGTTAAGAGCAGGAACTGTAAGAAAATACATTGCAGTTCAGAACTTTGGGGAATTCAGCGGCATAAAAGCAAAACAGAATGCAGAGGCTTGGAATTTGTTATGAGGCTCTGGGCACCAGTAACGTTTTATACAGAAATTTACTTTTTTATTATTTATTGAGACATGTCAACCCGCACAATGAACAGATCTTACCAAACACCGATTTTGCCTCAATGTCCAGAATGCGGAATGCAAACATTAACTAAAATCAAAAGAAAACAAAAAGGTAATTCAAGAAGAATGATGCGTAAATACTGAACCATATTGTGCTTAGTCTTCTTAAATGATCCATTAACTTGAGAATCTGGAAAAGAATGCGTTAGTTTGTGAAATATTAATTTGCATAATGATGCAAATCAGGTGAAACTGAAAGGGTATTTTCAATAATGAATACAGAAACAGAAACATCATTGGAATAGAGGCAATAATGAGAGATAGAGAGTGATCTTGCTCGCACATGAATGATAGTTCATTGCATGCAAATCAAATCATTTTCTATTACTTGTAAGATACAGTATCATGAGAATTCTGTGTTGTGACCATATTTAACATCACTGGCAAGGAGACAGTTATTGTCCATCTCTATTGTGCTTTAGGTTGGAGTAAACCACCTTTGAGACCATAACTGTCTGTCCAGTAGTATTGTTTGATCCAAGGTGTTGACCTAGTTACCATGAAGTGTGTGACTTGGAGGGAGACCTGTAACTCTGGTATCCCAAAGTGTCCATCCTCTTAAACAGCAGAGGTTGTGGGTATCGAAGGTGCTGCTGGAACTTATTTAACTACTAAAGCTGTGTATTTTGTAGATGGCTGTCTATACAGACATAAATTGCTGATGATCAAGGAAGTGTATGTTTAGGGTGTAAGTGAGCTGAAAATCAAGATGCCTGTTTAATCTTGGAAGCTGTTGAGTTCTTGAATATTTTTGGAGCTGTGCTGCCCACCTCACGGCTTGTGGCATGCAGAGAGTGGAACCACTTTAGGCAGTCAGGTGATGAGCTTCACTCACTCCAGAGGAGCCTCTGACCTGCTTCTTCTACTTATGCGGATGATCTTTCTGAGTTTCTCTTCCATCGTGCCCCCAGGATGTTCATGGTGTGGGGACTTGTCCGTGCCAAACAGAGATGGTTAGATCCTCATTTTAGCAATTGTCCATATGTTGACTAATTCCAAAAGGATACAGGCCCAAACGGCTGTGTTTTCCAAAAAATTGTATTTTCCTATTTTTAAATTCTGGGGGCCTATTTTCAATGATGCAGTAAGAGTTCCTTGATCAGAAAGATTATATTTGATCAAGAGGATGATGCATCATCTCTTTCTCAAGGCCAGTTAAGGAAGAACAAAGATGTTGGCCCTGTTAATGAGTTATGTAGATGATCCTCATGTCGAAATAAATTTATTATCAAAATACATACATGTTGCCATATACTACTTTGAGATTCATTTTCTTGCAGGCATTTGCAGGAAAATAAAGTAATACAATAGAGTTTATGAAAACTATACACAAATGCAAAATAAGACATTGGATCCCACTGTTGCTCTCATCTGCCCAGTCTGCCAGAGCAGACATCACATGCTCAGACAGCCACGTCCCTCTTTCACCAGGGTATGAGGTCCACCAGCTACCCTTGTGAGGTTTAATCCACTTGTCAAAACGGTGTACCTGGGTGTAGTTGCTGTCACATGCAGCTACTGGGAGCCACCTGTGTGAGCTAAGTTTCCAGTGGGCGTCAAAGCTGAGTGAGTTGTCCCAGAATAGACATGACAAGCTCCTTCACCAGAGGAGCTACCCCTCTCTGACTACCTTGTACACAGCAGCAGACACAAGATGAACTCTTCCATTGATAACTAATAGGATTTAATACACATTTTATGGTACTACAGCAGCAGTGGTAGTGTTCTAATTTTTTTTTTGTATTTTATTTAAATATATAATTTGTTATAGTCCCGATGTGTCCCAATTAACTGGAGTTCACTGTATACAATGAGGAGGCTGATTAAAATCACAACAAAGAGAAGAATAAAATGAACTCACAAAGGTGTTCTCTGCCAGAGCATGTAACCTTAGATATTGCTTCCACAAGCCATTTCTCTTGTGCCCATTTTCTCTGCATGTGAAAAGCAGAAGAGATCCAAAGGCCCAGAAAATCTTAATGGTCACACTTACCCCAATCTTCAATCTAGGGTGCCTGACTCAAATTCCTTACTTTATTGCCTTTACAGGGCAAGGACTATTTCTGTTGAGCCACAGATTTGGACGTATATAATTCAGCAGCAGAGACTGCAGTTTTGAATATGGAATGTTGAAAACTAAGATGTTACAGGAAAAAAAAAGCAACTATCACTGATTTACTTTATTCCCCAAGTTGTTGTTTGAATTACTTCATAACAATTAAACTACAAATCAAATGAACTCCGCTGTGGTTCGTTACAATAGCATGAGAGATCCATCAAGATAATTATAATTTTAAAGTGCTAAACAAATTTAAGGGAAGAAAATTAATTTTTGAACACCTCTTCAGGGATATTCAAACATGTTTAGACTGATAGAGCACAAAACCTAATCTACTCATAACATGCCTCACAAAAATTATTCTTTTGTGAAATGGGAAACATTTTGGAGACAGGAAATAATTTCCAGTTAAATTGCCCACGGATAAATAAGGCTCTGATATAGTGCCTACAGTGGGTATTCCCTTTCAGCACATATTTGGCAGAGTGATTTGCACCTGTTAGTATCATCTATCTTTTTTTCAAACCAAATTTCAAAGTCACTGAACCATTTCTTTGACAAATCTTCTATCACCTTCTCTGCTTCAGATATTCAGACTTTCTCTGCCATATCCAATTTCTCTCATCAGTGTTTAAATATAGTATGTAAGTGGGTCATTCACCCATCAAATCTGTGTGACCAGCAGCCTCCTACTTACACTAATCCTACACCTTTCCCATTCTCCCTACATTCCTATCAGTTCTCTTCCTCACCTGCACAATGCAGGCAGTTTGCAGTCGCTAGTTGCCCTACCAACCTGGAGGGATTCCATACAGTCACGTGGAGAATGTGTAAACTAACACAGGCAGTACATGAGGTCAAGACTGAGCCCAGGTCTGTTGTGCTGTGAATCGTCAGCTCTATGATCTGTACCACTGTGTCACTCTTTCAGAGGTAGCATTAAACCAAGGTACAGTCAGCTCTCATTGGTTAAGTAAAAGATTACTTGAAACTGTTTAAAGGAGCACAGGGGAGGCATGCTTTGTGTTTCATCCAACTAATCCCTAAAACAGATTACCAGGTTATTAATAGCTTGCAGTCTGCAATTTATCAATCTGAGTTCCCTGCATTAAAACGTCGACTTACCTTCACAAGCATATTTCATTGCTGGTCTATTAAGGTCAGAAATAAAGAAACACAAAAGGCATATATAAGCAACATATCTTCTGAAAACCTGATCTTTTTTCTACAGATGTTGTGTAGCCCAGTGTGTTTCCAGTGTTTTCTGTTTTTATTATAAACGACTGGTAAGACCAACAAAAAAATTCTTTAAATTTATCTCCCTTTCATTAAAAATCTGCAGAAGTATACTCAGCTGAATCTCTTCAATTTAAACATTTGTGCAGAGCAATAATGGAATAATCTATAATTTGGCTGCACTTTAATTCTGAGGAAGTCATGGCAGAGTTTTTCATCGCTATGGTTACCGTAATACTTGTCCAATGTTTTTGAGTTTGGATCACAGTCTGAAGTATTACAGAGTGTTGTCTTTAGTTTAGAATACAGCTTCTCTTTTAATGTTGAGGGGCACTTAGATCTCAGTAACAAGAGTGATAATTAAATGTTGTAAGTATGCCCTTGAAATCTTGCTTATCTCAGCTTGTTATATTTGCTTCACAGTTTATAATGGTCCTTTATCTCCATTTAATCCATTTCGGCAATGACCAAAGTGGATCAGTTCAATAGCATCTGTACTTTACATATTCCTTTTATTTAAATTAGTAATCACATATTTTTCTATGTTCCCAAAGGTCAAACAAATTATAGTCAGGAATATGTAGTGATGCTGGTGGGCTGCCCTGAAACATCTTTGGGTTTTTCAGTTATTAACACATTTTTCACTGCACATGTGATAAAGAAATTGGAATCCAAATAAATCTGAATCAGAATTGAATCTGGAATCAACTGACTGAAATAATACAATGGACAGAGAAATTTGCTCTTACCTGGGGCTTCTTTCTTGTTCAGTGTACATCCAATAAGATAGAAAGATATGCTTACACCTTCATGAGGAAATCTGCAGATGCTGGAAATTTAAACAACACACACAAAATGCTGGTGGAACACAGTAGGCCAGGCAGCATCTATAGGGAGAAGCACAGTGCTTCTCCCTATAGATGCTGCCTGGCCTACTGTGTTCCACCAGCATTTTGTGTGTGTTGCTTACACCTTCATAATTGTTTTTTGTACAATGCATGATGGCACAGGAATAAGTGTCTTTCAGCACAACATGTGGGCTCATTTTGCTTATTTAACTGGAAAGTATTACATCAAAGAGTCATGGGGCATAAAACAGGTCTTTTGCCTCTGAGTCTGTGATGACCTATTTACACTTATCATTAATGCCATTATTTTCTTCCAGTATTCTTTTTAACCCTTGCCCATTCTACCTTTCATCTACACGCTGGGGACAATTTGCAATGACTATTAACCTTCCAGCTTGCACACGATTGGGATGTGTGAGAAATCCAGAGCATCCTGAGGTAAAGGCATGAAATCACACGGAGTACATCCCTGCAGACAACACTGAAAGTCAGGACTGAACATGGTCATAATTGCAACAGATTCTCCAGGTGCTGGAAATCTAGAGCACACGCACACACACACATAGTACTGGAGGTGGTCAACAGGTCAGGCATCATCTGTGGAAAGGAATAAAGAATCAAAGTTTTGGGCTGGACCCCTTATTAGGACCAGAAAGACTTATATCATACTGAAATCCATTTTCACCACATCCACTGCTCTTCGTTCATCGACACAAGAGATTCTGCAGATGGAAATCTGTGCATACACAACATGCTGGAGGAATTCAGCAGGTCCAGCAGCATCTGTGGGAAGGTAAAACAGTCAATGTTTTGGGCCGAGTCACTTCATGTGACATAGCATTTCTGCTCTACTGTGTCACCCCTCAATTTGTGTAGCATGGGAATTGAAGAATCAATTCTTTAACATTTTATTCAATTCATTGATATATTAGAATTACAGGAAGTTTCAATTTTTCCACTCACCTCTGGGTGACCCAGAAAGCCAATGCCATTTGTAATGTCTGTTTATATTACTACAAACCTGGATGGATGAACCATTCTTCATTGGCAGCAGAGTTTGGTACATCAATGCATCAATGATTTATGTGGTGCATTCAGTATTTAAAATTATCCTTACCTTACAGAAGGTGTGATTATGAATAGACCAAACATTGTGCAGCATTTCAATAGCATCTGACAAGATATCTGGTCTCAGTCAGTTACAAATCGCATATATTGACCTTCGTGTTAATGATTTCCTCGCTCTGTTATTTTAAATGAATGGAAAGTATCTCACATACAATTAGCTGATGTGACGGCCCTTTATGGCAAGTATGTGGCATCTTCAATAGGAACACCTGTACATTTGCTCGTTAATGCAAAGTTCTAATCAGCCAACATGTGGTGGCAATTCAATGCATAAAAACATGCAGACACGGGCAAGAGGTTCAACTGCTGTTCAGATCAAAACTTCAGAATGGAGAAGAAGTATGACCTAAGTGGATATGATAATGGAATGATTGTTGGTGCCAAACAGGATGCTTTGAGTATTTCAAAAACTGTTGATCTCCTGGGATTTCACACACAACAGTCTCTAGAGCTTATAGAGAATTGTGCGAAAACTAAAACCATATAGTGGACAATGATACTGTTTGCAAAAATGCCTTGTTAATCAGAAAAGTAAGAGGAAGATGTCCAGACTGGGTCAAGCTGACAGAAAGGTGTTACTAACTTAAATAATCACACATTACAATAGTAGTGTTCATAGGTGTTGTAACTACATATCAAATAAATAAAGGCACACACTCGGAAGAGAAGTTAATGAGTTTATTCACTTTGCAGAGAGAGCAACAAATCAATATGAAAGGGTAAGTTGTCAGTCAATAATTAGTGCTAAGGGGAGTCAATGCATTAAAAGAAATAGATCCAAATTCTTCAGACGTGTATTGTGGTCCATTGTTGCTCACAATTTGTTTTTGTAAGCCATTTCTGGAGAGGATAGTCCTCACAGCAGAAACAGTCTTTTCTGATGTGGTTGACTTCATTAGTATGACTTCAGGCCACTTCGAATGAGTATCCACAGCAATCAGATACAGGTGGCCCGTCTTTCGAACGTTCACTTTACGACAGCTCGCTATTACAAAAGACTTACATTAGTACCTGTTTTTGCTAACTAAAGAGGATTTTCGCTTTTACGAAAAAAAGATGCCGCTTTATACGTGTGTTTACCCCAAGAAAGACTACCGTGACCGTAAAGCCTTGTGCGGGTAGTTGTGTGCGCATGCGTTTACGTGCAAAGGTGTGTACCCCGCATGCATGTACGTGCCGATTTTTTTTCTCTGAATCGATTTTGGCTCGCTGTCTTCCCGATTTTGATACGTGAAACTATACCATACATACAATATTTCTATTTTATATAGGCTGTATATTTATCATATCATTCCTGCTTTTACTATATGTTTGTGTTAGTTTAGTTTTTATGTGTTATTTGGTTTGATTTGGTAGGTTGTTTTTTTGGGTCTGGGAACACTCAAAAATTTTCCCATATAAATTAATGGTAATTGCTTCTTCGCTTTACATTTCGGTTTACAAATGGTTTCATTGGAACGCTCTACCTTCGGATAGCGAAGGAAACCTGTAAATGGAATTCATGAATGGCCCAGCAAAGTCAATATGCACTCTTTCCCTCGGTGAAGATGGCCACTCCCACAGGTGTAAGGGTACCTGTGGGGTGCATTTCAAACTTTGGGGCATCCTGAACCACTTTTGGTCAATTCTTCAATCTGTCTATCTATTCCCGGCCACCACATGTAGCTTCGGTTGAGGCTTTTCATTTTGACTGTACCCTCATGTCCTTCGTGCAGATCTTCTAACACTTTGGTATGCAGTTTAGAGGGAACCACAACACGAGATCCATACATCAACGTTCTTTGACGTACAGACAGTTGGTCTCATCTCACTGAGAACTCTGGAAATGGAGGATTACCAGGAACTGGCCATCCTTGCTTGGTGATGTCATAGACTTTTGACAATGTAGGGTCATTTCTTGTTTCTCTTGTATTTCAGAATTTGTTACTAATAGATAGTCCACCAATGCTGTGTGGAGCACTTCCGTTGGGTCACAGAGTGAAGACTTCTTCTTTGGTTGTCAACAATGGAAAACATGACAAGCCATCAGCATTGCTGTGTTGTTTGATACTCTTGAACACTTTGTCATAAGAAAGGACTCTTAGGAAAAGTGCCTAATGTTGTAACCAGGTAGCAGAAATCACTGGGAAACCCTTTCTGGGATTTGAAAATGGACATAATGTGCTGGTGGTTTTTCACTAGAGTAAACTTCTGTCCATAAAGTTAGTGGTGGATCTTCTTTATTCCTGATACTAGACTAAGGGCCTCTTGGTTGATCTGTGTGGTATTGTGTTCTGCACTCATCAGTGATCTTGAAGCAAATACAATCAAGCATTCAGATCCATCTTTCATAATGTATGACAGTGTGACACAAGTGCCATAAGGGGACACATTGCACCCCAATCTGATGGGCAGATATGGGCAAAAATGGGTGAGCAGTTCCTGATGTTATTTGCATCTTTGTATCCATGAATGCTCTTTCACATCTTTCTGACTGCTCCCACTTTGCTCCTCTCTGCAACAGTGCATTCGGTGGGCGCAGCACTGTAGAAAAATTTGGAAGAAACTGATGGTAGTAGCTTACAAAGCGTAAGTATGACTGGAGTTGTGACATATTTTCCAGTTTGGGTGCCTGCAGCACTGCTTTAATATTTTCTTGTGACTTATATAAGCCATACTTGTCAATAACATAGCCACAATATGAGATTTAATGCTTGAGAACTCACATATGTCTCTCTTTGTACGTAGACCATACACACTCAGACTGGTAACCACTTTACCAAGGTTCAAGAGGTGCACTTCATCATTCTTGCCAGTCACGATGATGTCATCAAGGTAACCTTGTGTTCCTGGGAAATCTTGGAGCATTTGGTCCATTGCTCTTTGCCAAATTGCTGCAGCTGATGCGACGTCAACGACGAGATGGTTATACTGGAACAGTTCCTTGTGAGTGTTGATTGTGAGGAACTTCCTGCTTGACTCCTCGATCTCCACTTGCAGATAGGCTTGTGATACGTCAAGCTCTGAAAACTTCTCCCCGCCTGCACGGTACACAGCACAGGGTTGATGCTCACTTTGGAGTCCCTGTATTTGTGAACATATCCAGCCTTCTCTTTCTTGATCACCAGGACAATGGGCATGACCCAGTTGCTCCATTCACCTTTGGAGAGAATGCCAGGTGCCTCGAAGCTCTGAAGTTCAGCATACACTTTAGAACGTAATGTGTAAGGCACAGGACGCAATTTATTGAATCTTGGTGTCACTGCTTCACTCAGTTCAATTCTGGCATTCATGCCTATGAGTTTACCAATCCTCTTCTCAAACACCTCCTCATTAGCATTTAGCATCTGTGATAGTCTCTGGTTAGTGCTACCATTTGGGCTGCAGTTGCCTGTTGATGTCATATTGAGAGCTTTGATACTGTTCCAGTCTAGTTGTCGTAAGGAGGGCGTTGGGAGAGGACCCAAATGCAAGACACAGACACTGAACTACCAGGAACAGGACCAGGCATGAGAAGGAAGCAAGGGAAGTGGGGAAGGAAGGACGCTGGACATGACACAGGCCCTGGACGAGACAAGGTATCCGGGCCTGGGCTAGGACTTGACAAGGATAGCGGAACCAGGACATGGAACTGGGAACCAGAAGCCTGGGCTTGGACTCCGAGCCAGAGACTGGACAAGGACCCAGAAGCTGGGTCTTGACTCGGGCTCGGACTCCAGAACCAGGCTCCGACAAGCCATGGCTACAGGATGAGGAGAGGCACAGGACTGGACATGAGACTCCTGGACAGGACAAGGGAACCTCAGCACAGAACGAGGGAATCCCAGCACAGGGCTGGGCAAGGTACTTCTGGGCTGGGCGAGGCACATCGACAAGACGAGAACACAGAGCCCTGGTCAAGGGAGAACAGGAACGCAGAACACAGAGTTGAGGGAGAGACAGGAACATGAAACACCGAGCCAGGACCCCTCCTTGGGTACAGAATGTAGGGCCGGGACACATTACACAGAACACTGAACACAATGAGACAGTTCTCAACACTAGGTAGTGGCAAAACAGCCAGACCTACCTAGCAAAGGTGTGGACATGGATAGACAGTACCAGGCAAGGCAAGACAAGACTCCAGGCAGAGGCAAGGCGAGGCAAGGCTCCAGGTGTAAGTAGCCAGCAGGGCTTCAGGCTTGGATAGCCAGCAGGACTTTAGAGGGATGGAAGGGAACAGTCCACCCTCAGGGTAATGGCAATGATGGCCTGACTTACCCAACAGAGGCAAGGACCAGGAGGGACAGATCCCACCATAGGGTAACAGCAAGGACAGCCTGACTTACCCCACAGAGGCGAGGACAAGATACCGATGGGACAAACCCCACAGAGACAAGGACAGGATACTGACAAGACAAACCAGCAACCACCCTCGAACCCAGGGTCTTATATTCCCAGGCACAAGACCAGAATCAGGTGCCTATGATTAAGCCCAAATGAGACAAGGGACAGCCAGAAGACCCAGAGTCTGGAGTCCACGGACCGGACCGTGAGCTGGAATGCGGACTTCACGGCCTGGACCATGAGACTAGTTGTATTTGTCTAAACTATTTATGTCTGAAACGTTCCGGCCTTTCACTTCTCAACACATAAAGCTCTAACTTCTGTGTTTGGTCTCCATACATCACATTTACTTTCAGTTTGCCTTTGGGAGACACTTTTTTACCTGTGTAGGTCTTTTGTATTACTGAGGTCATTTCAATGGTAGCTAAGAAAAAAGTCTTTCGTAGTCAGTCTCTGGGCAAAGCTGACCCTGTATAGCGCTCTATTTTTAGTTTTATGCCAGACACATCTGTTGTGAATCATATGCTTTTGCAATCTGCTTCAGTAATGCTATACAGTTCCAGGTATCACAGCTCACCTTTGTCAGACTCTGTGCTGTCTGACTCAGTTTCACAATCTGTCACTTTATGCACTTGTTTACTTTTGCTTTTGAAACATTTTACTCTGTGTGTTTTTATCTCTTTGTTGTGCTTTTTGTCTGACTTGCACACTCTCGATGTGCCCTTGTCTGTGACACTTTCCACTAACTTTTTCTTTGAACCAACAGTCATTTTCATCATGGGAAGATTTGCCACATGGATAACATTTTTGGCTTTTTGCACAATTCAGGGACATTTTGTGCATTTCACATTCATAACTCTTTTTCTGTAGTTCTGCCGTATCCTTTGCTGTAGTCTCCAATGATTTTGTAATGGTCAATGCTCGTACTAAATTTAGGTCTCTTTCTGACAGAAACCTCTTTTGAATGCTTTCATTATGCATGCCACATACAAGCTTGTCCTTTAATGCACCAGAAAGTCCATCTCTAAAGTCACAGTATTGGGAAAGTGTATGCAGTTCCGCAATGTATTCTGAAATGCTTTCATCCTTTGACTGGTTTCTTTTTTGAAATCTAAATATCTCAGCTATTACTAGTGGTTTGGGGCTCAAATGATTTTGTAAAGTTCCAACAATTTCAATGAACATCTTGCTTGCTGGATTTTTAGGAGTTTATAAGTTGTGTAAGAGACTGTACGTTCTAGCACCCGTTAAGCTAAGAATTGTAGAGACTTTCTTTACCTCATCCACATTGTAAGCATTACAATGCAGTTCAATCCTCTCTATAAACAATTCCCAGTCCTCATCAGCGTTATCAAGTTCGTCAATTTTCCCATAAGGCCATCATCATTTTATTTTCACTTTAGCTTTGCTAGTTGTGTGTCTCTCACCATATACTGTGCACTTTTCTAGCATTCATGACTGACTTCTCCATACTGGTTCACTCTTCTTCTTGCTGTCTCCCTCTCTTCCTCCAAACTTTGTTGTCTCATAACACTTGGTGCTCTTTGCTGACATTCAGGTTCGTACTTATTGCCAATTTGTTGTGTCTGTACAACTACATATGAAATAAATAAAGGCTCGCACTCGCAGAAGAAGTTAGCATGTATATTCACTTTGCAGAGAGAGCAACAAATCGATGTGCGCAAGTAAATTATCTGCCAATAATTAGTGCTAAGAGGAGTCATTGCACTAAAAGAAATACATCCATACATTACAATAAGAGCATCTTTGAACAAACCATATGTTGTATCTTGAAGTGGATGAGTTGAAGTTGAAGACTCCACTGGGTTTCACTCCTGTATCTAATAAAGTAGCCACTGAGTCTATATTCAGAAACAATTTGACATGGAACCAGGAAGATTTTAGCAAAAAGATTGTGGTTGGAATGAAAGGTCTGTAGATGTTCCCCACTTCACATCTTGAATCATACAGTCATTCTCCTGATCTATTTGATCTAAGGTTGTTATCAAAATGGCCCAGGTAGGAATCTAGTACATCCAGAAAGACAAATGCAGAGTTGGGAGAAACATAAATTTCCTGAACTCCTACCTCCTTCTCAAATGCCAACAACCCAATCATTTCCCCTGCACAGTCTCAAACTCATTTCCTCCTGATCCAACATATCTCCATTATACTTGGATTCCTGGCACCAGCCAACTGTGTCTCAAGCTATGAATGGTGAATAGTTACTTGAGATGAGTTCATCAATCCTACATGATTACAGCTTTAGTTACTTGTGAAACTAGACCATAAGGCATAGGAGCAGAACTAGGCCATTCAGCCCATCAAGTCTGCTCTGCCATTTCATCATGGCTGATCCTGGATCCCACTCAAACCCATACACCTACCTTCTCGCTATGTCCTTTGATGCCCTGACTGATCAGGAAACGATCAACTTCCACCTTAAATATACCAATGGTCTTGGCCTCCATCGCAGTCTGTGGCAGAGCATTCCACAGATTTACTACTCTCTGGCTAAAAAGAATTCCTCCTCACCTCTGTTCTAAAGTGTCATCCATCAATTTTGAGGCTGTGCCCCCTAGTTCTGGACACCCCCACCATAGGAAACATCATCTCTACATCCACCGTACCTAGTTCTTTCAACATTCAGTAGTTTTCAATGAGATCCACTTGCATTCTTCTACATTCCAGTGAATACAGGCCCAAAGCTGAAAAACACTCCTCATATGTTAACCTTTTTATTCCCAGAATCATCTTCATGAACTTCTTCTGAATTCTTTCCAATGACAACATATCCTTTCTGAGATTTGGGGCCTAAAATTATTAACAATACTCTAAGTGCGGCATGACTAGTGTCTTATAAAGGCTCAGTATTACCTCTTTGCTTTTATATTCTATTCCCCACAAAATAAATGCCAGCTTTACAGTTGACTTCTTTACCACAGACTCAACTTGTAAATGAACCTTCTGGGAATCTTGCACGATGACTCCCATGTCCCTCCATACCTCTGATGTTTGAACTTTCTCCCCTTTTATTTAATAGCTCACACTAATGTTCCTTTTACCAAAATGCATTATCATACTTTTCCGAACACTATATTCCATCTGGCACTTTTTTGCCCGTTCTTCCAATTTGTCTAAGTCCTGCTGGAATCGCATTGCTTCCTCAGCACTACCTACCCCTCCAACATTTTTCATTCATCCCCAAACTTTGCCACAAAGCCATCAAATCCATTATCTAAATCATTGACAAACAATGTGAAAAACAGCAGTCCTAATACTGACCCCTGAGGAACACCACTAGTCATCAGCAGCCCATCAGAAAAGATCCCTTTTATTCCCACTTGCTGCCTCCTGCCTATTAGCCACTCCGCTATCTATGCCAGTATCTTTCTTGTAACCTGCAGGTTTCCTGGCTTTCCTGCAAACCTCAATCTTGATGCAATCCAATCTCCAGACAAAGCTATCTGGAGTTGTAACATTAAAGCATCCTGAGAATGCAGTATGAAGCTGAAATGATTTTTGATGTTTTCTCGATGCCTTATTAGAGGAAGCAATGGTGATATTGCTATAAATGAAAAGCAAAGTATTTGAATTTCTGCTTCTGCATTTACAGGAAAATCTGAGTGACACCTCACATTTACAGAATTCCCTTGCTCTAATGTTTTAAATTCATCTATATTCGATTCGGAGTTTGAGGAGATTCGGTATGTCATCAAAAACACTCGCAACTTTCTACAGATGTACTGCGGAGAGCATTCTAACTGGCTGCATGCCATCTGTTATGGAGGGCTACTGCAGAGGATTGAAGTAAGCTGCAGAGTGTTGTAAAATTAGTTAGCTCCATCAGGAGCACTAGCCTCCATAGCATCCAGGACATCTTTAAAGAGCAGTGTCCCAGAAAGGTGGCATCTATCAGTAAGGGACTCCACCACCCAGGACATACCTTCTTCTCATGACCACTATCAGGTACGGAAGTGTGAAGGCACATACTCAATGAACAGCTTCTTCCCCTCTGCCATCCAATTTCTGAATGGTATTATTTTTTCCTCTCTGTTATCATGTGTTATATTGCATTGTACTGCTGCCACTGAGTTAACCAATTTCACAACATATGCCAGTGGTATTTAACCTGATTCTTCTGCTGCTGCAAAAACTTAACAAACAATCCCTTTTACTTTATTTTTTTTCATGGAATTGTTAGGATGCTAAATAGCACCTTTTCAAAATTAGTATAAATTCTTTCATTCATTCACAAGTGGATTTTTATCTGATGAAGAGTTATTGAATTATAGCATTTCAACTTGTCCTGGCCTTCAATCTGAAATGTTAGCTCTGTTTCTCTTCCAAAAGATGTGGCCTAACCTGCTAAGTACTTCCAGCATTCTGTGCTTCTCCTTATTTAGATAATTTCATTATCTGAATGTTGTAAAGTGTCTGGACTGCTTCTGGCGTTTCTGATAACATTATATCATGTGTCAATAATCTCACCTTAGACATAAAGGATGATACGTTATAGCTCATTTCCCGGGGACTGAAATACAACATCAAAAAGGAGACAGCGGTTTGAATTTTAACTTGCTAAGACATGCGTTTGGAGACAGGTAATGGGTTAAGTCCAGAAGAAAATGTCAAAGTTATCAGAAATTGGCTCCAAGTAAATAAATTCTGCGCAATTTTAATATATCAGGTTTCATGTGAACAACCGCTCAAGTGTGTGATTAACTACCATGTGCTAATTGCTCAATTATACTGACATTAATAGATTACTTTGACCTCAGGTGTATGGGATTCCATTGCTGTGGGACATTTGTGAATGAAAACTGGATAAATTCATAGGAGCTAAAGTAATTACAAGTACACCTCCCACTAAATATCCAGTGCCCACTGCTGCTTTTTCAGCTGCACATTGAAAGGGCCTTCCTCAGTGACCCTCACTGAGAGGTTTACAATTCAAAGGTTTAACTGTATCATATCAGGGTGGGTTCTCCTTATGTTGCTGAAGGCTGGACCTTACCTGAGATGCACAGTGACAGCAGCAACCATGGCACACTGAGCCAACATTGCTCCAGAGTAATCTTAAAGCAAATTGGATGAGTTGATGTCTGTAGTAGACACAAAGGATAATAGATTCCATGTTCAGCTAGATCTTATTTTCTATCTCTCTGTTTCTCTTACATTGCTTCCCTTTCCCTCTCTTTTTCTATTGATCTCTATTTCTCTACCTTCATTTTCCCTCTTGCCCTATCAATTTCTATCTCTTCCCCACATTACACAACTCCACCTTACTCCCCACCATATGCTTCAACATTACCCCGAAGCTTACTCCCACCATATCCGTCAACCACACTCCTCAATCATACCACTTGTTACCACCCACTTTGTCCACCAAATGACCACCCCCCCCACTTTACACTCCACCTCCAGTCATCTCCCTCTCCCTCTTCCCCTCTCCCACACCTCCTCTCCCTTTCTCTTTGTATAATAGATTGTTAGTGTAATGCTGGATATTCTCCTACATCTCAGATGATGATTAAGATACAGTGTTGACAAAGCTGCATCTGCAAGTTTCATTGACTGTCGCTGGGTTAGGATGTTAAGTCAGTTGTTGTGTGATATTATTCTATGTTGCTACAAGATCCCTGCTGGGTCAGTTGACTCTGTGAAAACTCATCACTTTCATGATTTTTGCCTTTGATTCTTTTACAACCTTTTCCACTATCTATCTCTCCACTGATATGTCTCTTTATCCCTTTGTTTCTATCTCCTTCTAACTGTCTACGTATCCATGTTGCCCCAATCTCTTCCTCACCCTGTTCCTCACCTGCACCTTTCCTCCACACACCACACTACCAACACATGCTCCACCCACCCTTCTAAACACAGCACTCTGCAAACTAAAATTCAACCCAATCTTTTAGGTGAGGTAGTATTTCAAGATCTTAAAATAGATTACCTCATAGATAACATTTTGCTGTGGATATGACTTTCTGTGGGCAGATTAGTTACTGCATTTCCTACTCTATGACATTAATAACACTTCAAATGTAATTGACTTAAAAGGTTCTGAGACATTCTGAGATTGTGGTCTGATATATATTATGTACTTTCCTTCAGCTCATGCCTGTAATAACAAAGGCAGTATGTCTTTTCCACTTAAAGTCAGACAAATTAATTGTGTGTTTCATGTGATCGTTATACAATAATCACAGCAAAATGATGTCTGTCTATATAGACTTTATTATATAGACTATATAGACTGCATTAATAGGCAAGCAGGGAAATCTCTTAAATGTGCTGTATGATTTGTTAATCATAATCATTATTTTCAGAAAAAAATTACATGCATTTTCTATGAAGTGATGCACTATTTAAAAAAAAAATCAGGAGTTTTGAAAAGGCTGAATGAATCTACGCTGAAATTAATCTCCCTAATGTGTGAGCCTCCAAGGTGGTGTTATATACCCCTAGGGTTCATTTTTTTCAGTGGACTGTCACTTTAAAATGCTGGGAGAATGAGACTGACTTTTGGACTCTGAGCTGCTCCAGAGAGAGAGAGAGAGAGAGAGCGAGGTGGAGTTATTTGATGGACAATCAATGTTATGATTTCTCTGACTATACAAGGACACAGAGACACACACAATTAGAGTCAAGATGGATTCGGTCAATGGAAGTCTCCAGTGAGTCGGTCGCTGGTTTAAACTTACAGTAGCCCAAAAGGGATGAGTTGAGATCGATCCAGAGTATTGATAAATGACTCTCATAAGGGTTGCAACTAGAAGAAGTTTGCAGAGAAGACAGGAGAGGAGAGGAAGATTTGAAACAGAAGAAACCTAGTGGCAAAGAGGTCACTGTTTGGACTCTCTCTCTAAGTAGCCCGTAAGGGTGAGTTTGTTTCCATTTGGCTATGAAAGTGTAATTGTCACAAAGTTAATCCACAGGAGTGTGTTCTCTGGTGAGGGGGAAACCTTTGTGAATACCACATGTGTATTTACCCTTTGTCTGAGTGTGGTAGTTCGCTGCAGAAAGGCACCCCTGTGGCAAATTACTGTTGGAGCTATTTCGTATGTCGTGGAACTGGATAAGTGGCTATCACGTTGTGTGTGATTGGGGTAACCTTGTGGAATCTACTGACGTGTCAGTCCTTGCTTGGGTGGTGGTTCCCTTGAAGATGGACCCCTTTGTGATAAGCTACTGTTGGTGATAATCCATACATGGATTCTGTTTGAGTATCCCGTGGCCACCACTTTGGGATGTCCTGTAGCTGAATTCGGGTGTGGTGCCTCTTGTGTTGAAAGGATATTCATTGATGATCACTGTCGGTGATACGTTGTGTGTGGAGTGAACAACTTTGGAGATAAAACCTACTGCTATTGTTATTTGGTATTGCTGTCGTGGAATCTGTGGAATATCGGCATAATTGCCTTCTCACAACACTCACTTTAGGATTACAAATATCTCACATTAATTAACCTGTAATCTGAACTGAACTTTTCTTACATGCCATTGTAAGACTGCATCACTTACCACCTAAACTTGAAGAAGTTTGGGGATTTATATATTTACACCTATATATGCATAACACCATTAACTCTTGATTTACCTGGTCTAAGTTACTATATGACGTAGTTACTAATAAAATAGTGTTTTGTTAACAGCAAAACCAGACTCTGGGTGTGTCCTATTGCTGCTGAAACTTTGACAGGGTTGTGGGTACGTGACAGAGGCTTACTAAAATAATGAGTTCCGTTTCAATAATTCATCTAAAGATTATGAAGAAACTGCTTTTATTTCAATTAATGTTAATTCAATTTATCTGTAAATATGGCAACACTTTCTATGAGCATAATGTATTTTTTGTGTAAAATGTTCTCTCTATGATGCTGTCTTTAGATGTGAAAGGTTAAAGTAACTCGTGCTTTTGTCTGCTCAAAAGCATTGCAAATTTTTATTGTTTAATAGGATTCACAACACTCCAACTAAGTAACACAATTCTTTAGTCAAACAATTCCAGACACTTGTCTTGATAACTCAATTAAAAATCTGCAAATGCTTGAAAGGTAATTGGCAGCTTTTTTCTGCAATGAATTTTGAGCCATGTTTGAAATTCATGATGCATTATTCATTTTTTTAGTAACACCCACAATGAATGCTTTAAAATATCTTTAATCCTATCCATTTGTTGGGGTAACTGTTCAAATTGTATAACTTCTCAGTTTTATACTCCTCTTATTGAATCTATCTGACATCGAAAACTATTTCCTGACTCAGCTTGTTTAGTTTCCTGCCAAACAGGTTAATACAAAATTTGGATGATAGCTGTCAAATTACATTACTTTCACACACACATCAAGCAAAGACCACTGTCACTCAGTGCCTAATCACTTCCCTGTGATATTGAGTGTCAAAAACATTGCTGAATTTGCAGACATTAATATCCCAGGAGTTGCAAGGTATTCTAACATACCCGTTGTTACTGGACTAGTATCCAGAAGCCTAGCCTAATAATCCTGAGGCATGAATTCACATCACGTACACCAACAAACAAATTCAGGTAACTAAATAAATCAGCCATGTTGTATCCATTTGGTTCAACAGTGCCCTTCAGGGAAGGAGACCTTCCAGCCTGGCCCGTATGTGACTCCAGATCCATCTATGTGGTTACTGTTAGCTGACTTCTAAAATGCCCCATCAAACCAATCAGTGGCATGAGCAACAAATGCTACTCCAGCATCTCAAGAAGAAATAAGAAGAAAAATGCATTGATCAAAAGCTCATTCAGCATCACCAATTAAAGGCAGTGTTGTGTAACACCTGTAAAGAGTCCCTGTCAGCTACAAGCCAAGGTTGCAATAGATTACTCTTCACTTTTCCTAAATTCATTCTACATTACTCAGAACAAAACAGGCAGTATCAAAACAAAACAGTGTCCAATCCACAAACTTCAGAATCAGCTTTAATGTCACTGCCACATGTTGTGAAATTTGTTGTTTTTGCAGCAGCGGTACATTGTAATATATAATAATAAATAACAGTAAATTAAAGTAAATATGTGTGTGTGTGATAACTAAATTAAGTAAGTAGTGCAAAACAGTAGTGAGGTTGTGTTCATGGATTCAATGTCCATTCAGAAATCTGATGGAAAAGCGGAAGAAGCTGTTCCTGAATCAAGCTCCTGTACCTCCTTCCTGATGGTAGAAATGAGAAGACGGCTTGTCCTGGGTGATGAGGGCTCTTAATGATGAATGCTACCTTTTTGAGGTATCACCCCTTGAATAATCTAATCTCTCCACGATCAACATACCATAGCCTCGACGACTATCTACTGGGCTTCTTATCTACTGTGATGAAGTGCTTTAAGAGGCTGGTATGGCTAGAATCAATTCCTGCCTAAACAAGAACCTAGGCATGCAACAATTTGCCTATCTCCACCAAGAGTCTACAGTGGACTTAATCTCACTGGCTGTCCATTCAGTCTTTGATCACCTGGACAATAGTAATACTGTCATCAGGCTGCTGTTTATTGACTACAGCTCAGCGTTCAATATAATCATACCTGAAATTTTAATCAATAATCTACAAAGCCTGGGCTGCTGTATCTCACTGGATCTTTAATTGCTTACCTGGAGACCACATTCTATATGGATTGGAAGTAACATGCTGACTGGTAAACCTCAAGGATGTGTGCTTATCCCACTGCTCTACTCTCTACACCCACAACTAAGTGGCTAGGCACAGCTTAACCACCATCTATAAATTTGCCAGTGGCACAACTATTCTTGGCAGAAGTTCATATCACAAGGAAGAGGCATACAGGAGTGAGATAGATCAGTTGGTTGAGTGGTGTTGCAGCAACTACCTTGTACTTAACGTCAGTAAAACCAAAGAATTGATTGCAGACTTCAGGAAGGATAAGCTGAGGGAACACACACCAAGGGCTCAGAAATGGAAAGTGTGAGCAGCTTCAAGTTCCTGAGTGTCAACAACTCTGAGGATCTATCTTGGACCCAACACATTGATGCAATAACAAAGAAGGCATGACCGCAGCTATATTTCGTTAGAAATTTGAGAAGAATTGGTATGTCACCAAAGACACTTTCAAATTTCTATAGATGTACCTTGGAGAGCATTCTAACTGGTTGCATCACCATCTGGTATGGAGGGGCCATGGCACAGGATCAGGAAAGCTGCAGAGAGATGTGAAGTTAGACAGCTCTATTATGGGTACTAGACTCCCTAGAATCCCCAACATCTTCAAAAGGCGATTCCTCAAAAAGATGACATCCATTATTAAGGACCCACATCACCCAAGACATGCCCTCTTCTCATTGCTGCCATCAAAAGAACCTGGGGACACCCACTCAATGTTTCAGGAACAGCTTCTTTCCCTCTGCCTATTCAGATTTCTGAATAGACAATGAACCCATGCATACATCCATAGTATTTTCTCTCTTTTGCAATACTTAATGTAATTTATAGTTTTTATTACTATGTATTGCAATGTACTGCTGCCACAAAACTTATGCCGGTGATATTAAACCTGTTTCAGATCCTGAACATGCTTTGACTGCAGTGTAAACTCCCTGTAGGATGCAGTGCTTCAGCTTGGCAGGACTTTTTCTGTGAATATCATCCAAATCTGTGCTCTTCCCATCCAGAATGTTCAAAGATAATAACTGATTGGGAACACCATAACATTCAAAGTAAATTTATTATCGAAGTATGTATACTGTATGTTACTGTATGCTACCTTGAAATTCATTATCTTGCAGCCATTCTCAGGAAAATACAATTGAAATTTACAAAAAGATTTTGCATAAACAAAGACTGACAAATAACCAATGTGAAAAAGAAGAAAAACTATGCAAAAGAAAGTAATTTTGAGAAGATGAGTTGTAAAGAGTCCTTAAAAGTGAGTCTGTAAGTCAGTTCAGTTCAGAGTAGTAGTGATTGAAGTTGATCAAGCAGGTTAAGGAGATTGACTGATGGTTGTTTTTCTATCACCTATCATTCTGACTTGGAATAGGTCAAAGTTGGATCAGACAGAGTAATAAGCTGAAATCCTTCTATTTCTCACAGAATGATTTACATGGGATACACCCTTACAATGTGGTCAGATTGAGTTCTGATATTTTTGTTGTTCTGTTACTTGTGACCATGTAGAATTCCTATTTAGACTGTTATATTGGGAAAGAACATCCTCTAGCAATTTGCATGTTTCAAAGTCATGGTGACGTTCATGATCGGTCAGGAATGCTGCTTGTTGCAGTTTTAATTCCCAGGAATCCCCCCCCCCCCAACAGCATTGTACACCTCCATACCAAAAGCTGCACGTTCATTTGTTTGTCAATCCACCGATGCTACTTCATTGACCTATGATTCAAAATGCTTTGTTTGTGCCCTGTTAAAAACACCAAAGAGGCTCAATAAAGACTATACTTCCCAAGTTACTTTGCTTAACTTTACCAAAAAGATGACTTGATGATGTCCAATATTAAAATTGAACCAAAACAAATTCCCAATGTTTGGCAAGGCTTTGCAAATCTAATAATTCACTGCAAGTCATGTTTAAAGTAAATTTCAAATGTTAATGTGGTTATCAAATTATAAATCTCACCAAGTTGTTAGTTTGATTTATGGATTTTAAAGTATCAGGTTTTGACAAAAAGCACTTATCTTGTGGATAAAACCAAAAAATGGCAATCCATCTATCCCATCCTGAAGTTATGTTATTAAGTATAATGTGGGAATGAACAACAACAGTAAATTTTTAAAAAAACTCACATTCAATTAGCCAACCATAGAGTTTCAAACATTATTAATTGTGGACAGATTGAAATTCCTTGCTGGTAGATACTCAGAAATCATGGCAGATTTTAAACTGATCTTGTCAAAGGCAACAGTTTGAAGCTGAAGTCAGAAAAGACCCTTACAAAATCTAAAGGAATTAGAGGAATTAAAAAAGTTCATGAAATGTCTTTGGCAAATTGGGTTAAGGAGAATTTCAAGGTATTTTACATGTGTACTAGCAGCAAGAGGTTTGTTAGGCAAGGGTTAAGTCCACTCAGTGACAAAGGAGAGAAGATACGCTTGGAGCCAGAGGAAATTTTTGATTTAATTTTAATTCTGACACGTAGAAGTTGTTTGGATATGTACATACATGGGAGGGAATGGAGGACCATAATCCAGGTGCAGGTTGATGGGACATGACAGAATAATAGATTAGCATAGACTAGATGGGCTGAAGGGCCTGTTCTGTGCTGTTGTGCTCTATGACTCCATGAGTCTTCTAAGTGGGCAAGGTCCTGAAAGTGTACTTTTTATCAGTATTCACCGAGAAGGAGGGCAATGACGATGGTGAGATTTTTGAAGGGAATGTTAATTTCCAAGAGTATGTTGACCTTAAATAAGAGGTGGTGTTAGGGGTCTTGAATTAGTCACTGAGCCTGATAGAATCTATCCCAGAATACAGAAGGAAGCAATGGAGGAGATTACTGAGACCTTGACAGAAATTTTCATATCTACTTTAGCTAAAGGCAATATTCCGGAAGACTAGAGAATAGCCAATGTTTTTCCTTTGTTTAATAGAACCGATCACTTCCTGTGGGTTGGATCTGACAGTTCGGTTTCCAAAGTGACACAGTGCTGCAGCAGGAGAAGGTGTCGGCAGGAAATTATAGGCCAGTAAACCTTACACTAGCATTAAGGAAAACAATTGGAGAAGATTATTAGGCATAGGATTTACTTGGTTTTGGAAAAACATAGACTTATTAAGCAATAGCCAGCTTGGCATTGTGCAGAGGAGATCATGAGTCACAAACTTGGTTGGGTTTATCTGAAAAGGTGATGGAAATGATTGATCAGTGGAAAGCAATGAATGTTGTCTCCAGGGACTTCTGTAAAGTATTGTATAAGTTGTCTTATGGTAACCATACCCAGATGGTTAAGTTATGTGAGATCCCTAATGAATTGGATACAAAGTTGACTTAGACATAGAAGATGGAGTGTAATGCTAGATGGGTATTTTTTTGACAGAAATTCTGAGACTAGTGGAGTTCTGTGAGTGTCAATGCTGGGACCTCTATTGTTTGTAATACTGTCTATCACAGATGTAAATAATTTGGATGAAAATATAGCTAAGTTTGCAGGTGATATGAATATTGTCAGAAATATGAAAGGTGAAGAAAGTGGTCAAAAATACATCGACTGTTAATGGTGGTTAGTTATTAAACACATAGTTTTTCTACAAGTTGAGGTTGTATTCTCATTCTCCATTGGATTTTACCAACCCTTCATCCTCTCCAAATGATCACAAGCTCAACCTTTGCTTTTAACCCTCTCACTGCAGGTGGAGTCTGCGTAGCCCAGTCACTGAAGATACCACGAGATCCAAAACGAGCAGAGTTCGACAAAATTATCAAACGTCTTCTGGAAACTCCCAATGCACGTGGAGTCATTATATTTGCAAATGAAGACGATATCAGGTAAGTTCTGACATCGTGGGTGAGAGAAGTGTCAAATTTATGAGGCTTCATGTAAGGTGGCAACATTTATGGAGAACCTCCAGGACGAGGCTAAATTAAACAACGGACGCAGCTGGGTACAGTGGTCTTGGCTATATTCATTTATTACAGGTGAAAGCCAAGTATTAGACATGTGAAGTAGCAGAAAGAATGTCATGTGTATCTCATTGAAGATGCCTTAAATCTGAACAAAAAACAAAATGCTTGAAATACTCAGCAGAGAAGTCAGTAGAGAGTTCAGACAAGGGCCAGTTGCAGGATAGTTCATTAACCTAAAATGTTCTTCCCTCTCTGAAGTGAAAAACTAACCTGCAGCATGGTTTCAATATTTTCTGTTTTGTTTCACTTTCTATTTTTCTATTTTAATATATCATTTCCACTTTTTATTTTTGCATCAGCTGATCTGAAGCGGAAAGCTACAAATTTAATGCAAAATAATAAATCAACAGCAGATCAGAATTTCATCTCTTCTACAAAAATCTATTTAACCATCTCAAATGCAAGTCACATTATATTCATCGAGATGATATTAAAAATATTGATAAGCGCCATCTCGTTCATTGTAAAGATTTCTGAGGGAAAATCATAACTTGGATTTTGCTGGTTTGGTTCATCTGTTGGTATTGGTGCTGGTGGGCCCTGGATGCTTGCAGGACCCATCAGCACCAATATCAGCAAAGAACAAGCCTGGATTTGTATTTGAGAGCCTGTAATGAAAAGGTGGAGTTCAGAAGCAGGATTCCTGCTTTGTATTGCCTGCATTCAAGCCATTGTCCAGGCCTGTACACACTAATGAGGCCTGAACAGTGGCTGGGATGCAGACAGAATGAAGCAGAGGTCCTTTCCTTGAACATCAGTGTTGGGAAAGATGGACACAGAGTTTTAACAGATGTGATTGTAACCCATTTTTATAGTTTTTATGTCTCTCTCAGAGACATTAAAATTACAGGTATTGACATGAATTTTAAAAAATATTTTATTAATAAAGACAGTTAAAATGAATTAAAATATACCTAAGTGATTTAAATATATAAAACTAAAGAAAAAAATAATTTACAAACAAAAAATCTTGCCTTCCCCTTTTCCTGTTAAACTTACGCCCTTACAAACCCAATAAAGTGAATGGAGATTTGGATAGTGTGCCTGGTCTGATCATGGTGCAGTATCTGAATGGTATTTTCATGATGTATTACTGTGGAAAGCCCATTTCAGACTGTTGACCTACCATGGCAGGTCAAATTGACAGATCTCTCCATGGGACACCTGGCAGTAATTCCAGGTTATCTGCATTTCACAGCACTAACGTGCAAGTCCAGAACGTTCTTCACGTTGAACTTCCCGACTCCCTTGTCAAACAATATACTGTTGTTCTGTAACAATGCAGTGTTTAAATTAGGACACTGTCCTCAATTCTGTGTTGTATCCCTACGGGTGTTGTTTCCAGATATCTGGGCTGCCCCCAGCACTTTGTTAGGCTGCGTTGGTTGTTAACATAAATGACACACTTCCACTGTATATGTGAAAAATAAATTAATCTGGAACTGAATCAGAATCAGCATTAACATAATTTCTTTCCTGTTCTTTCCCCTCTTCTGCAGGCGAGTGCTAGAGGCAACTAAAAGAGCCAATCAGACTGGTCACTTCCTATGGGTTGGATCTGACAGCTGGGGTTCCAAAGTGACACCAGTACTGCAACAGGAGGAAGTGGCAGCAGGAGCTGTCACCATCCTTCCTAAGAGAGTTTCAGTCCAAGGTGGGTGAGTCTGGTTTGTCACCTTGGACATGCCATTTCTTTCTTTTAATATTAATGTATGCAAGTTAGTGTTAAATGATTAGGTGGGACAGCGGAAAGCTGATTGGATGAGAACTAACGAATCAGGAGGGACAGGTATATATACCACTGGAATATGGAATATACATGCCCAGGCATCATCCCTGTTGAAGATGGTAGAGTTTGTCATCGAAGCATCAATTAAAATCAATACTGTGCTCGGCTAGAAGCCCCAGAAGAGTTTATTTGTCATTATGCTTACATTTACATTTTCATTTTCTTTATCAGTTGTCTTCTGCAATCTTCGTTTTTAGAAGGTTCCTAGTTTGTGATTCTGTGATCAATATCAGTTTCCTTTTGATGAAAATTTATCATTAGTCATTGTTCATGAAACACGATTCCAGTTTAATTATCACTGAGTTACAGTCCTACCTGTTATACATTAACAGGGATAAATGTAAAAAAAATGCTTTGCTTTTTTTCCAAACAATTAAAATTAAAACAAAAAAAGTAGTTTATTAAGCAGCCAGGCTTGTAAGTGCACAGAACATCCCGCACGGTATATCCAGGTCTGATCCCAATTTACAATGTGTTACATTTCTTGTGTCATTTTGGCCTCCTCAATAACTCTCACTATTGCTGGATTTGGGAACTGATAATATACATCAAGAAGGTCGCCATGGTTACACTCAAGTGACTACCTGCGGAAATTGCATGGATGTGGGTGTCAGGATTGATGGTGATGGCTTTGTGTTTTATCAGTAGCGGTAAAACAGGTCTCTGAGAAGGAGATTCGCATGTAGAGTGTTTCAAAAATTACTTTTCAAAACACTTTTGGTGGGTTTTCTTTTGAGGTCTCGGTACATTTCATTTCTGATTTGCCCAGTATGCATTACCCACATCGCACTTTCAGAATTGTCTCGTATATATTATGGATGTGTTCAATGGAATAAAATCTAGAGTCATGCTTTTGTTCTGATACAATTTATGCTACAGATGCCTCTCAGGTTTCAGGAGTCACATTGTACCGTGTATACTTGGGTGTTTTGCATAGAAAATAAGAAACAACCAAGCTATCTACTTAAGTGTGGATTGCTGGCGGTGGTGACTCAAAAGTGTATTATACTGCTCAATGAAGATCAAGCACCGTCTGTCCAAACATCAGGTATTTGCCACAGTTAATATTTAACTGGTAACTTAGTGATAGCTAAAACTGGAATTGTGTTCCATTGATATTGGCCAATGATTACTCATTTTAGTAATGGTTGCACGATGCTGCCTCACGGCTTCAGGGGCAAAGAATGAATTCTGGCATTGGGTGCTTACTTTATTGGAGTTTGCACAGTTTCTCCGTGGTCACGTGCACTTGCCCCAAGTGCTGCGGTTTCTTCCCGTGTCACAAAGATTTGAAGGCTGGCAATTGATTGACATAAGTTGCACCTTGTACAGCTATGTGGCAAGCAGGAGGATGGGGGTGCTGGAAAATGGATGGGTATGAATTACTGGGATTGTTCTGATAGCTACGTAGACTTGATGGACTGGATGACCTTTTTCTACCTTGTGAGAGTTATGAAATATAAAGTAAAATGTGAATCTGAATGTGCAGCTGAGCAATTTAAGTTCGGTTGATTATAAAGCTAGTATATGTAAGTGGTAGAGGTATTGAAAAAGCTGAATTGTTTAAAAATCCATTTTGTTCACTTGATATCCTTTTCCAACTGACCTTAGCAAGTCTGGCTGACATGTCTTCTGGCTCAGAGCAACATAACAGATGTTTAATTTCTTTTTAAAATGGTCTAGGAAGTCACCTCCTTTAAGGTTTGTGTATCCCACAAATGATTAAGAAAATTATGAACCAGAGATTGGAACTAACACTTCTAAGTCTGTGGAAAGAAGGCAAATGCAATGTTGACATTTATTTCAAAGGGAATAGAATATAAAAGCAAGGAGATAATGCTGAGGTTTTATCACACACTAGTCAGACTGCACTTGGAGTATTGTCAACAGCTTTGGTCCCCATATCTCAGAAACGATGTGTTGTCATTGGACAGAGTCCAGAGAAGGTTCACAAGAATAAAGGGGTTAAATACGAGGAGCGTTTGGCAGCTTTGTGCCAGTACTCATTGGAATTTAGAAGAATGCAGGGGCATCTCATTGAAATGTACCAAATGTTGAAAGGACTAGGTAAGGTAGATGTGGAGAGGATGTGTCCTCTGGTTGGGGTATCCAGAACTAAAGGGCACAGTCTCAAAATTGAGATGGAACCTTTTAGAACTGAGATAGCAGGATGTTTTTTAGCCAGAGGGTGGTGAATCTGTGAAATGCTCTGCCATGGACTGTGGTGGAGGCCATGTCCATGGGTATATTTAAAGTGGAAGTTGATAATTTCCTGATAGGTCATGGCATTAAAGGATATAGTGAGAAGGCAGGTGTGTATGGGGTTGAGTGGGATTGGGGATCAAGCAGAGCAGACTTGATGGGCTGAATGGCCTAATTCTGCTCCTATGTCTTATGGCCTAACTATAAAGTTAAGGGAGTAACTTTATTTTATCTTTACAAGGCCCTCTGACAAAGGCAACACACTGCCCATCTCCCCTGTATCCTTATCTTGAACGTCAGCTGGGAATCTTTCTGGCTTTTCAGTCAAGGGTGCACAGAAGGAGGTTAGAGCCAGTCAAAGACCTGTTCCATCTAGATCTGGGAAATACAGGTCAGCCCAGAGCTGCTTGTTGCCCCAAATGAATTATGAATTGCAGCTGCCTCACAGAGTTTCAAAGTGGAAACAATGGGCGGTGAATGTCATTGAATGCCGATCATCAGCGGCAGCTATGAATAATGATTTTAAATTACCGTGCATTTCTGCTCTGGGCACATCCACGGGAAAACCAGACACTGATGGTTACATTCCAATTTGGAGTGCTCCCTGACTAAATTCCGAGAAACATGTGGACCTTTCTTAACATAAACCATTTCTTGAAAGTGCACAAGATAGCTCTTACTTGTGTCTGTGCAGGGTAGTCGATTATCAAGTACATGACGATGATTGTTATAAGACAGCCATAGTTATTTGAGATTTTTGTTTAATTTTCTTGCCCTTGTTGACCTATCCTAAATCTTTAATCAGTATGTTATCATGGTACCTGGATTTCTCAGAATCTACCATTGTTTTGCATGGTATTTCCTCCAACCATGTACAGTGGGTGTATTGTTCACAAATACTCTCTCTGCTCATGGCAATGACAGTAGGAACTTGGTTGATGCAGATTAAACTGCTGATCTCTCTCAGGAACTTATAGCATTATATGTATATTTAAAGAGATATGTTAAATCTTCACATTTGTATTAAGTCAGATTTGTCTCCTGACATGTATTTGCTGTAGAAAGAAATGAAATAGCAAATACTTCATTCAGTGATGTAGTAGTACTTTGCCTGAGGTGCAACTGTAATGCATTTTTTTTGATGTTTTTTACCTTTCAGGTGAACTTTAAGTGCTACCCACTAGAATGCTCATCTTGAACTTAATTCTAAAATGAGATACTAAAATTGCACTTTCTGCCCTTTAAGTGAAGTTCTTGTATCTTCAAGTCTTATCTTTGAATTATGAGCTCTTTAATGGATGTGGGTTGCTATCTTTAAATTGTGTTTACCCTGTGGTGAGGCTGTGGGCCTGGTGATTATATGAAGTTAGACTGAGGCAAGAACACAAGTAGCATGGATATGTTTAAGGGGAACCACTGTAGGTACAGGAGACAGAAGAAATAGCTATAACTACACAGGACACAAGGAAGCCATATCTGGAATACCACATTGTATTTTTTTTAGGAAAGATATACTTATTCTGGAGGCAGTTCAGAGAATTTTTACTAGTTTGATATTAAACATGAAAGAGTTGGTTGAGGAAAGATAGAGCAGGCTGAACCTGTACTCTATGAGTGAAGATTTCTTTTCGAAACTTAATATTCTGAAGGTAGATCATGACACATATATCCACTTGTATCTCATTTATCCTTTCCATCTCGTTTGCCACCTTCTCTTCAACTTAAGCTACTTTTTTTTTCATCTCTTTCTCAGTTCCTGTTGAGGATATTTGAGCCAAAACTTCAATTCCATTTCTCACTCCACAGATGCTGCCTGATTTACAGAGTTGCACTTTCTGCTTTCATTTCACATTTCCAGCATCTGCAGTTGCTTTAAATTTTCATTTAGATGCTGAGAGGACGTTTCCACTCATGGTGAAATCCAAGCCAAAGGATTGCCTATTTGAGCAACTCTATCTAACCGAGGGTCATGAATCTTTGTCATTCTTAAACCTGGAGATCTATGGAGGCGGAATCAATGAATATATTTAATTATATTTGGACAATGGAGAAACAGTGGGAGAGTGGAAACAGAGCTGAGGTTAATGATAATAATAATGCTAATGCATAGTGACATGGATCAAGAGACTCCAAACCCTACACCTTCAGTTTCAATGTTCTTACATTCTTATGTGGAACAACATATTGACAGATGAGATAATACAAGGTACAAGCATACCACATCATTTAATCCAATAGTTTGAATAATTTCTCTCAGTCTAAAAATTAGTATAATCAATGCTAACCAGGCTTAGTTTTGGTTAGCAATGGTTTAAAATAATTTTTCATGATTTATATTTAACTTCCTTGTTTTTGTTTATTAGTTTTGAAAGAATGAGAAGTATTACTATTATTAAGTGAACTTGTCCTGGTCAGAGCACATGCAGATTTGAAGTAAGAAGACTGCTGTTTGTATGTGTTTAATGGTGTTATTTGTGTATCTGATGCACACCAGTGGTGGCTACTTGGAGACCCATGAAAAATGACATCAGCTTAATTGCATACCTTGGCTAATAATCAATACAAGAATTTCCAGATACACAGATAGAAAAATGCTGAAGAAGAGTAAATTAGGGAAGAGATGATCACTTACATCCTTGCTGGCTCACAATATTTTGCCATGTCAGCTCTCAAGTTATGCCTTGCACTGGAATCTTAACATACAGTCTGTTTATTTTACCTCTCCAAGCGTAGTTCTGAGTGCTGCACAGCCGACCCTTCTGTCGCTAGCACCAGTACAGATACATCCAAGCTGAAATCAGTAATAAAATCTTATGTGCTGGATGGCTCAGGGCATTTACATATTTGAAATATTAGCCTAAGGGGTGAATATTGAATGTAGTATTTCCTAAATGGAAAAAGATAGGGATAAGAGTTTATACTTATGAAAAAAAGGGAAGAAGCTAAACTTCATTAACATTTTTCTTTAAACCAACAAGTTTCATGAACATTTGCTAATATGAAACAAGCCTGCATCTGTGTCTGGGCTAGGCTGGCAGCCATACTTGTACGATATGGCGCAAATATAAAGCCTACAAACTACACTTGTTTATCATTCTATATTGTCAGCTTGTACCTGCTTTACTTATTTGTTTTGCATTCCTATTTCTGGAAAAACTGACAATTTTTGACTCTGGTTTTTAAAATTAACTTGTTTACTCAGTTGAGTTTACTGAGACAAACATTGACTCATTAATTTGTGATCTTCGCGAAATCTCTTACCATTTTATCAACAATTGCGGACCCTGTTCCATGTTGTAGATTGAAGGCTAAATAATAATCATTTGAAAAAATTGTTTTGAGCAATTCTTTTCATATCATGCAGGGACATATTGCAATGAACTTTTACATTATGTAATGTAAATTAGTAGCCAGTCCTCTACTGATGCTGTGAGCTTGTTAATGTTTTTAAGATACATTTTGTCAATACTCTTTTAATACCGGTGGAATCATGTCAGAATTAGTTTAAGTTGATCCAGTTGGATTTTGATAACTTAAAGACCTGAGTCAAAATGTTGTATTTCAGACTTCCAATTACCACATTAGTATTTCAATAGAGTACTGTGATCATTGGAACACTCATTTACTTTTTAATGACTGCTCTATGGCAATTGCATAGCAATTATTCTCAAATCCTGTCCCAAATTATTTCTCATATTTCCTTGCTGCACTACCTATGCTGTTTAAAGGTAGCTATTAATTACTCTTGAAACCTGACATGCTGTTAGTGGAGATAGTCTACTTGCTTCCTGCTGCTGCTACCAGTGCCACAGCAACCCTGAAGCCATATACCATGTGAATTCCAATTTAAAGTTCAAAGCAACTTCTATTCTCCAACGAAATTGAATTGCTAACAATGCCAGGTTAATGTGTGATAAAATCGATTAGCTTTCCATTACTTTCACAGAATGGCTGCTGTAGACTGGGCTGAATTTTACTGAAATCTTCCTTTTACTCCCCAACTGCAGCAGATCAATGAACCAAGCGCTTAAGAATAAAACTAAACTAACAACTGTGCAAGCTGTTTGTTGCTTCCACTACTGAAGTCCCTCTTCTTTCCCCCAGTCATTTTGTTCTTTTCCATTGGAGAGCACTAAGCTTACTCAGATTGTCTTAATCCCAAATAAAGCCATACAGGAAGGGCAAATGAAGTTGGATTTGGTTGGAAACTTGTCACAATGAAACATTAAAAAGATCGATTACTGTTGCCCTGAATTAATTTCTTCAGGATATTTAAACAAGCCAATTTAAAATTTAACATTTGTCAAATAAGAATGAGGCTCCAATCCCAGGTTAGAGATACCAATGTCAAAAGCTCCCCTTTGAAGACTACAATTGAAAGGACCCTTTCCCTAACCAGTAATAGAGGGAGAAAGAATGAGCGAGGGAGAGCCAGTGCTGACAAAGTGAAGGATGACGAGCATTGAAAAAGAACGGGGTTCCCAACTTTTTTAATGCCATGGACCCCTGCCATTAACCAATGGATTCGTAGACGCCTAGTTGGGATGAGGGAGAGAACAGAAGCACTGAAGGAGAGTTGGAGATGAAGAGCTAGAAATCATAACTCATCAATTCTATTATGCAGCACAATATTAATATGGAAACCATGACTGAATTTCAGCCATTTAGTTAAATCACATTTACTAGTTACCACTTGGATAGCTAATGTGTCGTTGGCTTCCCATCTGACCAATTTCCCTTTCTTGTTTCCAACAGCAGCATGATCAGCGGAAAGTTAGAAGTGTTCAGACTCTGTCTATACTGAATGATACTTTTGGGCCTTGGGCAGCGGTGAATTTTTACAGCCAGAGACTCCTCAGAAAAGATATGAATTCATTGCCCCATTACACACAACTCACTTAATGTATTTCTTCTCAGCCTCCAAAGAATTTCCTGGCCTTTAGGTATCATTTTGATTTGTGCAATGCAGATTAAAAGGTGTTTTTGGATTATATTGTCCAAGGACTATTGCCTATGAACAAATGAAGGCTTTATGATAGTGTGATCTGTTAGCATGAAATGAACAATATAAACATATGTAGAATGATGTCTGCTTTATCTTGTCACAAGCAAGAAAAAAATCTGCAGATGCTGGAAATCCAAGTAACACACACAAAATGCTGGGGGAGCTCTGAAGGCCAGGCAGCATCTATGGAATAGAGAACAGCTGACATTTTGGGTCCAGACCCTCCAGCAGGACTGAATGGTCCCGCTGAAGGGTCTTGACCTGAAACATTCACATACTCTTTTGCATAGACACTGCCTGGCCTGCTGAGTTCCTCCAGCATTTTGTTTGTGTTATCTCCTTTATCTTGGCTGACCATTTCTTTTCCCAGTCACCTTCTTTCATTTACTCCTTATTCCTTACTTAGTATCTATAAATCTACAGGCTTTGGCTTGAAACAGGATATGCATAATCCTCTTGGCATAGTGAATTATAAAGAGTCATTACCCCAAGGGATGAAGTTTCTTTTCATCTCTGCTCAGGAGTACATCTACAAAAAACACTGCCACATGAAAGCAGCATCCATTATGAAGGAATCCCAACTCCTTGCCCCCACCAGGAAGGAGGTATAGGAGCATTAAATCCCACCGCACCAGGTTCAGGGATAGTTATTCCTCCTCAACCATCAGGCTCCTAAACACCGTGGGTAGCTTCACTCATCTTAATGCTGAAGGAATTCCACAACCCGAGGATTCACTTTCAAGGAATCTACTACTCATGATATTGGTTTTTGCTAAATATCTATTTATTTTCTATCTATTTATCTATTAATTAATTAATTAATTAGTTCTAGACACCCATCCACAGAAACATCAACTTGGTATTTACTTAATCAAGGCCTGTAAAGATTTTTGTTTTTCCAATGTGATCATCTCCCAGTTTGTTTTCCGAGTCGATGGAGTATAGGCTGAATCTGTTCACTTCCCCTCCATGGATAAACTCACTAATCCAACAATCAAAATGCTGACTCTTCATTACAAATAATCTGTCACATGTTTGTCATTTGTTAAGTTGTAAGCCCAGAGCTGTGTCTAATATTCCATGTGGAGAATCACCAAGTTTATGCAATCTAGATGCTTGCATTCATCTTCTCAAATTGAAAGAGTTAACACATTGTGGTACTCCAGGTATGGGGGGGGGGGGGGTGCCCCAGCATTCTTAATGACCAGAGCTATTTATCGTTCTTGTGTCAAAAAGCTTTTGTGCGATTATGGTGGGATGTTCAAGTTCATTTATTGTTACATTTTAGCTTGTGTTAAACAGTTATTCACATGTGTGTTTGTGGGTCACCCTGACTGTAACGGATGTGTGTAAGTTGCAAAGACACTGGTGCTCAGCCGCATCTCTGGTGTGGTATATCGGGTGCGGTTGCCTGAGTGGCGGAAGGCAGTCATACTGCACCGGGATCAGCTGGCACCGTATCAGTCCTTGGCCACCAGCAACCTAGCAAGACTGAAGAAAGAAAATGACACTTCAGGTGTTCTGCCTCCTGCCTCTCCAAATAGTGCCTTTCCTGGGGGTGGGGAAACTCCAGAAACCCCCCCCACCAGTGCCCCAGTTTGCAGCATTGACCACCACCAGGACCTTTGCACTTTGTTGTGGACTCTGAAGTTGCCAGGGACAGCTAACTCCTCAGATGGGAGCAGTGTGGTGCTCCAGAGGGAGGAGTATGGTCAACAGTCTGCCCCAGCATTCCTAACGACCAGCACAGTTTATTGTTCTTGTGCTAAAATGCTTGTGTGGTATTATGGCAGGATGATCAAGTTCATTTAGTGTACTTGGGTTACACATTTGTTCTCATGTGTGTTTGTGGGTCACCCTGACTGTAACCTAGGTGTGTAATAATCAGCCCACCTGTCTGTATGTGAGTGAGTGTGGTCTCTCCCCGGTTCATAGCATCCTGTCTGTTTTTATGTTAATCACATTAAAAATGGTTGTTGAGATTTACGAGCCTACTGGTCCATCATCATAGACCAAATATTCACCATAATATCATTATCTACCTTGGCATAGAATTTCCTGCTTTCAGATGACATGCTCTTTTTCTTCCTGTCTATATCAGAATCTTTTTCATCTGCCATCCTATTTTTTCCCCTTTAATCACCCTCCACCCCACCCTCAGCCTGATGAACATGTCCCAGAATGCCAGAACCACATCAGCAGGAAAATTGCACAGCCGCAACACCTCATCCCAATTGCCACGTGTGCTCATTGTGTGAGGAAAGAATCCTGGAATTTTGCTGCTCTAGAGATTAACCGATTTCTGTCCTTCTCAGGTCCATGTGAAGGTTCCCTTTTCCTCTTTCTATAGGTACTTCCTGACATAATTAATTTTGACACTCATCAAAAGGGCTTATCAAAGTCCAAATGTGCAACAACAGCAGCTTCGTCCTTCTCCATTCTACTGGGTGATGGGAGAAACTTTGAAATTTCACAGAAAAAAGGTGCACAAAATGGTTTTTACCATGCAGGGAAGGAAAGCCATACATCTCAAATGACACTAGGTTATCAATATATAAAGTTATTTTAACAGTGTCTCAATTATGTGGAAGAGAAAAAGATGCCTAGTTATATAATTGATTGGAATGATCTAATATCTGGTTCTGATTTGGAGGAAATTTTCAGGTTGGCAACCTTTCCCCTTGCCATAAGTTATATGACCAATTATGTCTTTTCTGGAATCAAAAAAAGGTAATGTCCAATGGCACACATCTATTTGTATTAATCAATTGTAATTGACAATTGAGGTGTAATATCAATGTAATGTTAAGCATGTAGTGTGAGGGAAAACATAAAGGCACCATACACTTTTTGGATAATTAGTTTGGAGAAGGAGAGGATCAGCAGATTGTACACTTGTTTATGATATGCTGGATGACAGATCTGCAGGATCTAAATGTAGAGGCACACAAATTGTTGAAAGAGGCAGAGTCCCATTCAATATACATATGCTTACTGACTCTCACGTCCTTCCCCTCTCCCCTTCTCTTAACAATTCCCTGCTTGTGTCTCTCATTTTCTGTCTCTGTGTCTGTGCATGATTCTCTCTGATCTATAATAGCATTAAAAACAAATTAATCATTGGAGTTCCTATTGAGAAGCAAATTAGACACAGTGACTGCATGATAAAATCATGAAGGGAAAATGGAAGGGATTCAAAGATGGAGAATTCAAGTGGAAACCGGCATATCCATGCGAAGGAGCACCCAAACCCAAAGTACATAAAAGAGATTAATGGCAAGTCAGGACAAGTTGAACAGAATGACAAGGATATATGTCAGAGAGAAATGAAAATATTCGCTCAGAGAGTTTATTAGAAAATATTAGGAAGCCACATTAACTTTAATCAATTGAGTGAATTTCAGAGGTAAAGCACCACACAGGTGTCTAGCACTCCCAAGTGGGTAGGAATATTTTGGCAATAAACTGAAAAATATGAACAAAACATAAAGCTAGGTCTACATAGGATTCAATGAAAAATCTTCATATAGAGCCAATGGGTGTAGCTAGGAAGATGATATGAAGATTAAACTGATGTGGGAAGCTATAAGCATTACAACAATGGAGATGATGTATGTTCAGGATGAGCATTACTGACAGCTAGTAAGTTAACTTGTTCAAATGACATACTAAATGTAGGAGGAGCTCAGCAATTCAGGCACCACCTATGGAGAGGAAGAAAGAATTAATGTTTCAGACTGAGACAGTTCATCAGAACTAGTGAAAGGTCTTGACCAAAAACTGACTTTATCCCTCTCGATAGATGCTGCCTAACTTCTTGAGTTCCTCTCACAAACAAGAGAAAATCTGCAGATGCTGGAAATCTGAACAACGCACACAAAATGCCTGAATAACTCAGCAGCCCAGGCAGCATCTCTGGAAAAGGGTGCAGTTGGCATTTTGGGCCAAGTCCCTTCAGTAGGACCCTTCAGAGTTCCTCCACCATTTTGGTTTCCCAGAATCTACTGAATCTCTTGTTCAGATGTCATGACTTATAGGTTGCTAAAGAAATGTAGGTGGATGCAACAGAAGAATAAAAAGAAGGTAAAAAGAATTCACCTCCTTGGAAGTTTTTATGTCTTTTTTTAACAACATTGAAACACAATGGATTTAATTTAGCTTTTCTTAACATGATTAACAGAAAAAGACTCTTTTATGTCAAGGTGGAAACAGATCTCCACAAAATTATCCAAATTAATTACAAATTAAAACATAAATTAATTAATTTCATAAGTATTCACCCCCTTCAAGTCAGTATTTAGTAGATGAACCATTGGCAGCAATTACAGCCTTGAGTCTGTGTGGATAGGTCTCTATCAGCTTTGCACATCTGGACTCTACAATTTCCCCCCATTCTTCTTTACAAAACAGTTCATGCTCTGTCAGATTGTATGAGAATCACGAGGGAACAGCCTCTTTCAAGTCCAGTCAAAAATTCTCAATTGGATTGAGGTCTGGACTCTGACTTGGCCACTCCAGGACATTAACTTTGTTGTTTTTCAGCCTCTCCTGTATAGCTTGGTGTCATTGTCTTGCTGGGCAACAACTCTCTCCCAAGTCACAGTTCTCTTACAGGCTGCATCAGGTTTTGGACAACAGACAATAGACAATAGGTGCAGAAGTAGACCACTCGGCCCTGCGAGCCTGCACCGCCATTTTGAGATCATGGCTGATCATCTACTATCAATACCCGGTTCCTGCCTTGTCCCCATATCCCTTGATTCCCCTATCCATAAGATACCTATCTAGCTCCTTCTTGAAAGCATCCAGAGAATTGGCCTCCACTGCCTTCGGAGGCAGTGCATTCCAGACCCCCACAACTCTCTGGGAGAAGAAGTTTTTCCTTAACTCTGTCCTAAATGATCTACCCCTTATTCTCAAACCATGCCCTCTGGTACTAGACTCTCCCAGCATCTGGAACATATTTCCTGCCTCTATTTTGTCCAATCCCTTAATAATCTTATATGTTGCAATCAGATCCCCTCTCAATCTCCTTAATTCCAGCGTTTTCCTCCAGGTTTCCCCCATATTTAGCTGCATTTATTTTACCGTCTACCTACACAAGCCTTCCAGGGCCTTCTGCAGCGAAGCATCCCCACAGCATGATGCAGCCAGCACCATGATGGGGATGGTGTGTCTTTGATGATGCACGGTGTTTTGCCTATGTCAAACATCGTCTGATAGCCAAAAAAAACTCAATTTTGATTTCATCAGACCATAGAACCATCTTCCAGCTGAATTCAGAATCTCCCACATGCCTTCTGGCAAACTCGAGCTGAGATTTCATGTGTATTTTTTTCAAAAGTGGCTTTTACTTTGTCACTTTCCCATAAAGTGGCAACTGGCAAGGCACACGGGCAACTGCTGGTTGCAGGTGCAGTCTCTCCCATCTCAGCACTGAAGCTTGTAACTCATCTAGAGTTGTCATAGGTCTTGGTGGCCTTCCTCACTAGGCCCTTTCTTGCACAGTCACTCAGTTTTTGAGGACAGCCTGCAGATTTATAGCTGGCCATATTCTTTCCATTCCTTGATCATTAACTATACTCCAAGGGATATTCAGTGACTTTGAAATTTTCTTGCATACATCTCCTGACTTGTGCTTTTCAATAACCTTTTCGTGGAGTTGCTTGGAGTGTTCTTTTGCCTCCATGGTGTAATTTTTGCCAGGATACTGACTCACCAGCAGCTGGACCTTCCAGATGTAGGTGTATTTTTACTACCATCAACTGAAACACCTTGAATGCACATGGGTCTCCATTTAACTAATTATGTGACTTGAAAATCCAAACGACTGCACCAGTGATGGTTTGGTGTGTCATATCAAAAGGGGGGAATATGTCTGCAATCAATTACTTTATGTTTTATATTTGTAATTAGTTTAGATCAATTTGTACACAACTGTCTTCTCTTTGACACAAAAGAGTCTTTTTCCATCGATCAGTGTTTAAAAAAAAATTAAATCACAGTTAATCAATGTTGTAAAACAATAAAACATGAAAACTTCCAATGGTGGTGAATAATATTTATAGGCCTGTTAGTAGTATCAGAGTATTGAGTGGTGGTTAATGCTATGATACTTTCCTCTGGACATCACACTCTATATCCGCATTTATTATTCCATCTGCATTTGCCCCTGGAGTGAAGAGGTAATAAGTAGATTTACTAAAGGGCAGAATTAATTATTAGTGAACTAAATGTTTTTATTTAACCACAGTTTGATAGTGTCATGGCTTCCGTTAATGAGATTGGGTTTTTTTCAGTAACTACATGAATTTAATTTCCTCATTTGCCTTACTGGGATTCAAACTGGTATCTCCAGGTCATTTTTTTTTCAGAATTTCTGTTGCTACTCCGGTAGATTAATCCTTACACTGCTGTGTCCCTATACAGCATATAAACCTCAAAACCTAGGCCAATCAGTCCAATTTCTTAAGAATTAAATGAAGTTTTATTTGAGATAGTTCAATTATTAAAGGAAGCTAACTTGGATTTGTTAAGGACTAATTTAAATGAAGTAAATATTCTACTTTCCATATTACCCTACGCAGGGGTGTCAAACTCATTTTAGGTCACGGGCCGGATTGAGCAAAATGCAGCTTCATGCGGGCCGGATCAGTCGGACGCGTGCGAACGCAGCTTTCGTTGCCTCCGTTTTTTCAGCCTGCTCTCATGTGTCTCAGTCTCTGCTATAACTACAAGGTGTTTCACTTTACAAATTCCATTTCTTATGAAGAAGACTGCCGAGCAAGACTGCCAAATAAACACTAAAAACCCTGAAAACCTGGTACCTGAATAAACTCAGCATTAGCCATATCATACGCCATAGGCGCTTTGATTACTGGGGCCAGCTTTAATAGTAATTAGATATTATCTCGCGGGCCAAAGATAATTCCACCGCAGGCCGGATTTGGCCCGCGAGCCTTGAGTTTGACATATATGCGGGCCTACAGCATAGAAAGAGACCACTTGTATCACTTGAGTCTTTGAGTGCTGCTGCATGAAAATTGGGGGTGGGGGTGGGGGAGGAATGGCATTCATTCCTCCCCCACCCCCCCAATTTTCTCTGTAACCTATTCTCCCTGGGCTTCCACTGACTCTCCCCAAATTCTCACACTCACCTGCACACTAAGTGGGGGAATGGGTTATAGTAGCCAATAAAATAATAATAAGCATGTCTTTGGAATGGAGCATATTGCCGGTGCCCGTAGAGTCATGGGGAGAATATGCAGACTTCACACAAACAATATCAAAAGGCAGGGTCCTTGTCAATCAGGCAACCAGTTACAAGGCAACATCTCGATGCAATGTGCCACCTTGTCAATCTACTATCCCACATTCTGTGAGGTATTGACATTATTGGCATACCAAGAAGATGGAAGGTGTAGAATTTAGAGAAAAGTAAAGGTTGAGGATATAAAAATGGCTCTACAGAAGAGTTCATAAAATGTAAGAGCAGAATTAGGCCATTTGGCCTATCGAGTCTGCTCTACTATTTCATCCTGGCTGATCCATCTTTCCTCTCAGCCCCAACCTCCTGCCTTCTCCCTATATCCCTTCATGCCCACACAATCAAGAACCTATCAACCTCTGCCTTAAATATATATAAACACTTGGTTTCCACAGCTGCCTGTGGCAAAGAATTCCACAGATTCACTACTTTCCAGCTAAAGAAATTCTTCTTCATCTCCATTCTAAAAGGACGCCTCTCAATTCTGAGGCTGTGTTGTCTGGTCTTAGATTCTCCCACTACAGAAAACGTCCTCTCCACATCCACTCTATTAAGGATATACACCACTTGATGGGTTTCAATGAGGTCACTTATCATTCTTCTAAATTCTAGTGAATACAAGCCCAGAGCCAGCAGACACTCTTCATATGACAAACCATTCAATCCTGCAATCATTTTTGTGAACCTCCTGTTAACCTTGCCAGTCTCAGCATATCCTTCATAAAAACAAAAGGCCCAAACCTGCTCACAATAGTCCAAGTGAGGTCTCAGCAGTGCTTTATAAAGCCTCAACATTACATCTTTGCTTTTATATTCTATTCCTCTTAAAATGAACACGAGCATTGTAATTGCCTTCCTCACCACAGAATCAACCTGCAAATTAACCTTTAGGGAATCTTGCACAGGGACTCCCAAGTCCCTTTGCATCTCATTTTTTGGATTTTCTCTCCCTTCAGAAAATAGTAAACCCCATTCATTTCTTCTACCAAAGTGAATGACCATACACTTCTCAGCTCTATATTCCACCTGCCATTTCTTTGCCCATTCTCTTAATCTGTCTGCCATTTTTTAGCCTCTCTACTCCCTCAAAACTACAGCATCTGCCTCTCCACCTATGTTCATATCACCTGCAAACTTTACAACAAAGCCATCAGTTCCATCATCCAAATCATTGACATATAACATAAAAAGAATTGGTCCCAACACAGACCCCTGTGGAACACCACTAGTCACTGACAGCCAGTTAGAAAAGGCTCCATTCTTCCCACTCTTTGCTTCCTGACAGTCAGTCACTGCTTTATCTATGCTAGATTCTTTCCTGTAATACCACAGGCTCATAGCTTGTTAAGCAGCCTCAAGTGTGGCCTTCTGAAAACCCAAGTACACAACAGCAGTCAAATCTCCTTTATCTATCCTATTTGTTACTTCTTCAAAGAATTCCAACAGATTTCTTAGGCAAGATATTCCTTTGAGGAAACCATGCTGACTACGACCTATTTTGTCTTGTGGCTCCAAGTACCCTGCGACCTCATTCTCAATAATTGACTCCAACATCTTCCCAATTACTGAGGTCAGACTACCTGGCCTATAGTTTCCTTTCTTCTGCCTTTCTCCTTTCTTGAAAAGTGGAACGTCATTTGCAATTTTCTGATCTTCTGGAATCTAATGATTCTTGAAAGATCATCAGTAATGCCTCCTTCATCTCTTCAGCCACTTCTTTCAGAACTCTGGGATGTATACCATCTGGTCCAGCTGACTTATCTAACTTCAGACCTTTCAGTTTCCCAGGAACCTCCACTTTAGTTACCATAACATCACACAGTTCATGCCCCTGACACATGGAACTTCCACCATACTACTAGTGTCTTCCACAGTGAAGAACAATGGGAAATACTTATTCAATTCATCCGCTATTTTGTTGTCCCCCATTATTACCTCCCCAAAATCATTAATCAGTGGTCCAATATCTACTCTCACCTCTCTTTTACACTTAATGTATCTGAAGAATCTTTTTTTTTAATCCTCTTTAATATTATTGGCTAGCTTTCTTTCGTATTCCATTTTTACCTTCTTAATTACTTTTATTATTGCCTTCTGTGGTTTTTAAAACCTTCTCAATACTTTAACTTCCCACTAAACTTTGCTCTATCATATAACCTCTCTTTGGCTTTCATGTTGGCTTTGACTTCTCTTGTTAGCTATGGTTGTGTCATCTTTCCTTTAAAATATTTTTTCCTCTCTGGGATGTATATTTCCTGACCCTTCTGAATTGCTTCCTGAAATTCTGGCCATTTCTGCTCTGTCATCATCCATGCCAGTGTTCTTTTCCATTCAACTCTGGCCAACTCCTCTCTCATGCTTCTGTAATTCACTTTACTCCACTGTAATATTGATACATTTGACTTTAGTTTCTCCTTCTCAAGTTTCAGGAGGAATTTGATCAAATTATGATCACTCTCCCCTAAGGGTTCTTTTAATGTCTAATCAATTCTGGCTCAATGCACAACACCCCATCCTGAATACCTGATCCCCTAGTGGGCTCAACCATGAGCTGCTCTAAAAAGCCATCTCCTGTAATCCAGCGCCAACCTGATTTTCCCAATCTACCTGCATATTGAAGTCCCCAATGACTACTGTAACATTGCCTATTTGGAATGTATTGTTTATATCCCATTGTAATTTGGAGCCAACATTCTTACTACTGTTCGGGAGTCTGTATGCAACTCCCAACAAGTTCCTTGTAGTTCCTGAGCTCTATCTACAATGATTCAACACTTTACGACCCTATGTTACCTCTTTCTAATGACTTCATTTTTTTCCCAACAGAACAACACCACCCTCTCTGCCTTCTTACCTATCCTTTGGATACAATGTGTATCCTTGGATATTAAGTTCCCAGCTATAATCTTTCAGTCATGATTCTGTGGTGCATACACCATCATACCTGCCAATCTGCAACTGTGCTCCAGTTCACCTACCTTATTCCGTATACTGCGCACATTCGGATACAGCACCTTCTGTCTTGAATTCGCCTTTTTAGATTTTGTCGCAGTATGCTTAACATTTTGATTCCTAACTTTGTCTGAAGTTTTACCAACATCTGCCTCCACAACCTCTCCACTAACTGTCTGACACTCTCATTCCCATTCCTCTTCAACTCTGGTTTAACCCTACTGTGCAGCACTAACAAACCTTCCCTCTAGGATATTCGTCCCCCTCCAGTTCAGGTGCAAACCATCCCTTCTGTACACATTCCACCTTCCCTCGAAGAGAGACCAGTGATCCATAAATCTTATGCCCTCCCTCCTACATCAAACCCTTAGCCACGGATTAAACTGTATGATCTTCCTGGTCCTAGCCTCACTAGCACATGGAACGGGTAGCAGTCCAGTGATCATAGCCCTGGAGGTCCTGCCCTTTAACTTAGCACTTAACTCCCTATGCAGATCCTCATAACTCGTCCTAACCATGTCATTGGTATCTATGTGGACCACGACTTCAGGCTGTTCATCCTCCCACTTAAGAATGCTGAGAACTAGATCCGAGATATCCCGGACCCTGGCACCCTGAGACAACAAACCGTGCGGGAATCTCGATCTTGCCCACAGCCTTCTGTCGTACCCCTAACTAACAAATCCCCTATTACCAGCCTGCCACTTCTTCCCCCTTCCTGTCTGAGTCATAGAGGCAGACTCAGTTTCAGAGACCCGACCAATGTGTCTTTTCTATGTTTGGTCATCTCTCTCCCTGACCATTTCCAAAATGATATACCTATTGTTGAGGGAGATGGACACAGGGATACTTTGCAGTGGCTCCGTAACCCCTTTCCCCTTCCTGACTGTCACCCAGTTTCCTGTGTCCTGCACTGGATATATAGAAGGTGGTGGCAGATTGGAATGTTTTACAGTGGATCTACAATAAGTCACTAGTTGGATAACATCATTAGGTTTGGTGACAGAAAATTTGGCAAGATATTGACTGTAATAAGGATAGTTGCAGAGCAAGGAAGGTGAAATGAGCAGAAGCATGAAATATGGAGCTTAGTTTGTGGCCTATCAGCAGCGTCAAGAGAGCTTTACCAAGAGGGATTTCTCGTAGGTTGGCGGCAGTTATTTAAAAAGAGCATTTGTCCATTGTACTTGGCCTATCAGTGGCTATAACCGGAGCACCAATCGTGAGTTAAGTAGCCAGGAAGGTTCAGGCATAAAAGGGAGACACTGCCTGGCAGAGCAGCCAGCAAAGGAGTGATCTGAGGCAGAGTGGTAGGGCATTGGCTCATTCAGGCTTCGGCGATAACGGGTGGAGGCAACGTAAGTTACCTGTAAGGAATAGAAACAGGAAGTATTTCTGTGAGGCTGGCGTTCTGTACTGGGGATCAGATGCATCGAGGTGCGTTGAGCTGCAGCTCCTTAGGGACCTGGTTAGGGAACTGGAGATGCAGCTCGATGACCTTCGTCTGGGCAGGGGAAGTGAGGAGGTGATAGAGAGAAGCAACAGGCAGGTAGTGACAGGTAAGTGGGTAACAGTCAGGAGAGGAAAGGGCAGGAGTCAGATACCAGAGAGTACCCCTGTGGCTGTTCCCCTTAACAATAAGTACTCCTGTTTGAGTACTGCTGGGGGGAACAGCCTACCTGGGGGAAGCCACAGTGACTGTGCTTCTGGCACGGAGTCTGGCTCTATAGCTCAGAAGGGTAGGGAAAGGAAGAGGAAGGCAGCATTAATTGGGGACTCTATAGATAGGGGGTCAGACAGATGATTCTGTGGAGGCAGGAAAGTAACGTGGATGGTAGTTTGCCTCCCAGCTGCCAGGGTTCGGGATGTTTCTGATCACGTTCACGATATCCTGAAGTGAGAAGGTGAACAGACAGAAGTTGTGGTACATAGTGGTACCAATGACATAGGTAGGAAAAGGGATGAGGTCCTGAAAGCAGACTACAGAGAGTTAGGATGGAAGTTGAGAAGCAGGACCTCAAAGGTAGTAATCTCGGGATGACTGCCTGTGCCACACGAGAGCGAGTATAGGAATAGAGTGAGGTGGAGGATAAATGTGTGGCTGAGAGATTGGAGTAGATGGCAGGGATTCAGATTTCTGGATCATTAGGACCTCTTTTGGGGCAGGCGTGACCTGTAGAAAAAAGGATGGGTTGCACTTGAATTTGAGGGGGACCAATATCCTGGCAGGGAGGTTTGCTAAGGCTATTGGGGAGAGCATAAACTAGAATTGCTGAGGGGTGGGAATCGAAATGAAGAGACGGAGGCAGGGCTGTTGGCTCACAAATAGAGAAAGTTTGGAGACAGTGCAAAAGGGAGGATAGGCAGGTGATAGAGAAGGGATGTGCTCAGACTGATTGTTTGAGATGTGTCTATTTTAATGCAAGAAACGTCATGAGCAAGACGGATGAGCTTAGAGCGTGGATCAGTACTTGGAGCTATGATGTTGTGGCCATTACAGAGACTTCGATGGCTCAGAGGCAAGAATGCCAGGCATTTCAAGTGCCAGGCTTTAGATGTTTCAGAAAGGACAGGGAGAGAGGCAAAAGAGGTGGGGGCGTGGCACTGTTGATCAGAGATAGTGTCACGGCTGCAGAAAAGGAAGAAGTCATGGAGGGATTGTCTACGGAGTCTCTGTGGGTGGAAGTTAGAAACAGGAAGGGATCAATAACTCTACTGGGTGTTTTTTATGGACCACATAATAGTAACAGGGACATCGAGGAGCAGATAGGGAGACAGATTCTGGAAAGCTGGAACAATAACGGGGTTGCTGTGGTGGGAGATTTTAATTTCCCAAGTATTGATTGGCATCTCCCTACAGCAAGGGGTTTAGATGAGGTGGAGTTTGTTAGGTATGTTCAGGAAGGTTTCCTGACACAATATGTAGATAAACCTAAAAGAGTAGAGGCTGTACTTGATCTGGCATTGGGAAATGAACCTGGTCAGGTGTCAGGTCTCTCAGTGGGAGAGCACTTTGGAGATAGTGATCACAATTCTATCTCCTTTACCATAGCTTTGTAGCTTTGGAGAGGGATAGGAACAGACAAGTTAGGAAAGCGTTAAATTGGAGTAAGGGGAAATATGAAGCTATCAGGTGGAAACTTGGAAGCATAAATTGGGAACAGATGTTCTCAGGGAAATGTACGGCAGAAATGTGGCAAATGTTCAGGGGTTATTGGCTCGGCATTCTGCATAGGTATGTTCCAATAACACAGGGAAAGGATTATAGGGTACATGAACTGTGGTATACAAAGTTTGTTGAAAATCTAGTCAAGAAGAAAAGAAAAGCTTATGAAAGGTTCAAAAAAATGGTAATGATAGAGATCTACAAGTTTGTAAGGCTAGCAGGAAGGAGCTTAAGAAGGAAATTAGGAGAGCCACAAGGGGCCATGAGAAGGCCTTGGCTAGCAGGATTGAAGAAAACCCCAAGGCATTCTACAAGCATGTGAAGAGCAAAAGGATAAGACTTCAGAGAAGAGGACCAATCAAGTGTGACAGTGGAAAAGTGTGTAAGGAACCAGAGGAGATAGCTGAGATACTTAATGAATACTTTGCTTCAGTATTCACTATGGAAAAGGATCTTGGCAATTGTAGGGATGACTTACAGCGGATTGAAAAGCTTGAGCATATAGACATTAAGGAAGAGGATGTGCTGGAGCTTTTGGAAAACACCAAGTTGGATAAGTCTCTGGGACCGGACCAGATGTACCCCAGGCTACTGTGGGAGGTGAGGGAGAAGGTTGCTGAGTCTCTGACGATGATCTTTGCATCATCAATGGGGACAGGGGAGGTTCCGTAGGATTGGAGGTTTGCAGATGTTGTTCCCTTATTCAAGAAAGGGAGTAGAGACAACCCAGGAAATTATAGACCAGTGAGTCTTACTTCAGTAGTTGGTAAGCTGATGGAGAAGATTCTGAGAGGCAGGATTTATGAACATATGATCAGGAATAGTCAGCATGGCTTTGGCAAAGGCAGGTCGTGCCTCACGAGCCTGTTTGAATTTTTTGAGGATATGACTAAACACATCGATGACCAGTGGTGTGCCTTAGGGATCTGTTCTGAGACCCCTTCTATTCGTGATTTTTATAAATGACCTGGATGAGCAAGTGGAGGGATGGGTTAGTAAATTTGCTGATGACACAAAGGTTGGGGGTGTTATGGATAGAGTGGAGGGCTGTCAGAGGTTACAGCGGGACATCGGTAGGATGCAAAACTGGCTTGAGAAGTGGCAGATGGAGTTCAACCTAAATAAGTGTGAGGTGGTTCATTTTGGTAGGTCAAATATGATGGCAGAATATAGTATTAATGGTAAGACTCTTGGCAGTGTGAAGGATCAGAGGGATCTTGGGGTCCGAGTCCATAGGACACTCAAAGCTGTTGTGCAGGTTGACTCTGTGGTTAAGAAGGCATACAGTGCTTTGGCCTTCATCAATCATGGGATTGAGTTTAAAGAGCTGAGAGGTAATGTTGCAGCTATATAGGACCCTGGTCAGACCCCACTTGGAGTACTGTGCTTATTTCTGGTCACCTCACTACAGGAAGGATGTGGAAACTATAGAAAGGGTGCAGTAGAGATTTACAATGACATGGCCTGGATGGGGGAGCATGCCTTACGAGAATAGATTGAGTAAATTTGGCCTTTTCTCCTTGGAGCGACGGAGGATGAGAGGTGACCTAATAGAGGCATCTAAGACGATAAGAGGCATTGATCACGTGGATAGTCAGAGGCCTTTTTCCCAGAGCTGAAATGGCTATCACGAGAGGGCACAGTTTTAATTTGATTTAAAGTAGGTACAGAGGAGATGTCTGGGGTAAGTTTTTTTACGCAGAGAGTGGTGAATGCGTGGAATGGGCTGCCGATGATAGGTTCTTTTAACAGACTCCTGGATAGGTACATGGAGTTTAGCAAAATAAAGGGCTTTGGGTAACCCTAGCTAACTTCTAAAGTACATGTTTGGCACAACATTGTGGGCTGAATGGCTTGTATTGTGCTGTAGTTTTTCAATGTTTCTATGTTTATGGAAGTATGTGAAATTTGGGGAAAATAGTCATAAGCTAGAGATTCATTCTTCATAACAAGCAGTAGATATCTTATGTAGTAATTTCAGTACATCATAATTGAATTCAATACTGAATGAGGTTTCGAAAAAAAGTACACCTCAAAGGGGAAATGGATAGAATGCCAGTCAAGATGTTACCAGGCACAAGAGCGTCGAGTTCTGAGCCGAGGCTGAAAAAGTCGATACTGTCCAACTTGCAGTACAAATGTTAATAGCTGACCTAACGCAAGTTTTCAAGCTGATAAGTGGTTTTGATTATCTAGATAGGGAAAAGTTTTCCCCTCTGGTGACTGGGTCAATAATAAATAATAAAACTCATTGGTAGAAGATTCAGAGGGGAAAATGAGAATAATTTCTTTTCACTCTCTGCCTGGAAGGTAGTGAAAACTGATTGTATTTACTTGAAGTGTGCTATTCGGGTGCTTGAGGTTGAAGAACTTCCACCATTTCAAACTTCAAAAGCTGCAGTAAGCCCTATGGTGCTTCTATAGAGCCAGCTTTGGCTGCATCATCGTCATCAGCATATGTGCCATGCCTTACCATGTAGGCAATCGTCCTCCCATGATCGTAATGATATTTGACAAATTTTTCTGCAGAAGTGGTTTGCCATTTCCTTCTCCTGGGCAGTGTCTTTACAAGAAGGGTGACCCCAGCCATTATCAATACTCTTCAGAAATTGTCTGTCTGGCGTCAGTGTTTACATAACCAGGACTTGTGGTATGCACCAGCTATATACGACCATCCACCACCTGCTCCCATGGCTTCAAATGACTCCGATCAGTGGGGGTAATTAGATGCTACACCCTACCCCAGGATGACCTACAGGCTAGCGGAGGGATGGAGTGCCTTTCACCTCCTCTGGAAGAAACGTATCTCCAACCTGCCACCCACAAACAGCATACACAGTTAAAGTCTTCCTTTGAACTTTAAATTTTTTAATGTCAGTCAATGTAAGTCGATATGTAATATTCTTCACTATTTGGACTTGTTTTGGTCATGAACTGATGCCACAAAGTGTTAGGAAGTCTAGTGTATAAATCACAGCTGCATATGCACTGTTTTCTTTTTTCAAAGACTTCAATTTTAAAATACATTTAAGTTTCCCATTGCAGGCATAGTCCTTACCTGTAGACCTGGAAAAATAATATAAATACTGTGTATAAAAAAATAAAATTTACTCAACTTAACCTATCCAAAAACAGTATTTATCCTTAGCTAATTCATTGCTGACAACAAAAGGCATAGCAGGGAATTATAGCATGCCAGGGGCCAAGAGCTCTGAGTCAGGGAACTAATGAAGCTGTTTTCAGCACAGGCATTCAATACCTCATTGTGCATACTTCAGTGCAGCTTGTGGGTGAGCATAGCTCACGAATATTGTAGGATCCGAGTGTGTAGGCGCAAGTACCTCAGCTGATAATCTGAGGTGAACAGCTTTGAACAGTTAACCTGAAGGCTGGAGCTAAAGAGAGAGAGGTCCACATGCCCAATGCCACAAGGTATGAACCAAGGCTAGAGACTCTACTGGCCTTGCGTCAAACGATGGACCATATTGACCTGTGCAAAATAACCAAGCATCGTTTTGATAACGGCAATCACAATAGATCACAGGCTTCTTCCATTGAGGTCGGTTGGGACTACAGCCAGAGGATATAGATTAAAGGTGAAAAGTGAAAAGTTTAAGGGGGAAAACTTCTTCAGTTTGAGGGTTGTGAGATAGTGGAATGAGCTTTCGGCCCAAGTGGTGTATGCAAGCTTGATTTCAAAGTTTAAGAGAAGTTTGTATAGGTACATGAATGGTAGGGCTATGGCAGGCTACAGTCCCAGAGCAGTTTGATGGGGGTAGGCAGTTTAAATGGTTGAACATGGACCAGATGAGTCAAAGACCTTGCCTCTCTGCTGTACTTTACAATAACTCTATGACTAAATTAGTTTGAAAGAAGGTCCAGGGACATGGGGGATATAAAATCAAAGGAGATGACAGTAAGGCAGAGAAATCTGCCTGGGATGTAGGGATATGGCAGGGATGTGCCAGCTCCTAACTTGTTCATGTGGCAGCCTGTGAACGTCATTTGGCAAAACTGCAAAGCTTGTGAAGGTTGAAAAGTTGACTGCTCACCCAAAAGGTTTCAGAACAAACCCAAAAATACAGACATCAACATGGAGTACCTTGAAAGACAATTACTTCCTTCAGTGTCCTGACAAAGGGTCTCGGCCCGAAACGTTGACAGTGCTTCTCCCTATAGATGCTGCCTGGCCTGCTGTGTTCCACCAGCATTTTGTGTGTGTTACTGCCTTCAATAAGTCTGAATGAATTTGAATGAACACAGAAGTGTATATGTTGTTCCCTTTTACAAATCATTACAGCCCCGATATTTCAGAATCTTAGATTTACAGATGCAGAGATGTTTCCTCCTGAAGCAAATCAAGTTGAGGAGCCATTCATCTAAATTGCCTGAGGTTCAGTGCACAGATTTTGCTTCAGAAGTACTGGGAGGTCTGTGCAAACTTACCGTGCTGTCAGACTCTTGTGATGGAGCCCCAACGTCCTGAGCAGCAACAGCAGAGTTCAGGATCTCTGGATTGGGACTTCCACTTTTGCCTGGAGATCCTGAACTCTACCTTTCTAAGCTAAAACTAGGCAGTTATGAGCCCTTCACTTCGGTTAAGAAACAATCTGCTTCTGTCTTTTTTCATTTGCATGCTTATCTCTCTTTCCTTTATATGCATTTATGTTAATCTTAACAGCCAGGGAGTAGGTTTTACATTCTCACTACATTTTGGGTAAAGACCTCTTCTTCCAAATTCCCATTCTGTCGCACGTCCAGTGGGTCTGTTCATTATACAGACTAAATACATAGTAATTAATTACTATAAAGCAAAAGTGATCTATGGAGAGGAAGATTAAGGCACAAGGAGTAAGTGGAGACCTAGCAGATTGAATTCAAAAATGGGCTAAGAATTTGAAGAATTTGAATTGGAATTTATTTAGATCTTACATCTGTCCCCCAACGTGAGGGAGTAAAAATCTGCGTTATGACTCCATTGCAATGTATAGATGTGAATTTCTAAGTCTAATGGCTGTCTCACAGCCTGTTGGTCCTAGTTTTAATCCTGTGGGGCCGTTTACCAGACAGAAGTAGCTGAAGCAGTTTATGGTTGGGGTGACTGGTGTCCCGTTGATCTTCCAGGCCTTCTCCTGTAATGTCCTCAATGAAGAGATACACAAGACAAGGTAGTGTTAAAGGTTAAAGAGAATATTCTTCTCACTGGAGGTCTGTGACCAATGGTGTTTTCCAAAGATCTCGACTGTGATCATTTGTTGTTTATGATATATATATATATCCCAGTAGCTGGGAATCGCTTGCTCTGGACCGCCCAACCTGGTGGAGCAGGACCACTAAAGGAGCGTATGCAGCAGAAATCAGATGCACCGCAGAGGCTCAGAGGAAACGCGTTGTGCGCAAGGCTCGAACTACCCCCACTTCCACTGCAGCACCTACCCTCATGTGTCCCACATGTGGGTGATCTTTCAGGGCCCGGATTGGCCTCACCAGTCACCTCCGGACCCACAGTCACAAACCCTCCACCTGACAGAAGTCGTGGTCGTCTTTGACTCCGAAGGACGAACAACAACAACATATATATACACACACACATATATAATTCATTTGAACAAAATGCAGACAGTCTAATTAGTAAACTTGCAGATAAAGTTGTGAGTAGTGAGGGAATTTGTCAAAAGATTCATCAGGAGACAAACTAGCTGGATATGTGGGCAGGGAAAGGGTATTTTGGGGTGCAAGTCCATTAAAGTGGCAATATAAGTAGATAATACTATTAAGAAGGTCTATAGGATACTTGCCTTAATCAGATGGGCTGTTAAGTTTAGAAGTCAGAAAGTTAATGTTATAGCTGCATAAAACTTCTAATCTGGCCAGATTTGGAGTGTTGTGTACAAATGTGGTCATCACAATACAGAAGGATGTGGAGGTCTTGGAGAGGTACAAGAGGCTTGCCATGATATTGCCTGGATTGGAGAATATTCTTATGGCCTTGTGGTGTTAACAGTAAGGAGAGGTTGGAGAAACTTGGTTTATTTTCTCTGAAACATTGGAGGCTGAGGCATAAGCTGATAGGATATAAATTATGGGCGACATTGATAGGGTAGATAGTTAGGATGGATGAGGAGAGTTTTTTTTCTAGAAATTGACATTACTACTTCAAAAGAGGATAGCCCACTTAAGACAGATGTGAGGTGATTTTTTTTTCTTTCTGGGGGCTGTTGAGTTTTTGGTATTCTCATCTTCAAAGGGCTTGAAAGCAAAGCTTCTGAATTTTTTTAATACAGAGGTACTTAACTTCTCAATAACCATGAGATATGTACAGTTAACGTGGCAGTTATATCTGCCATGATTTTTTATATAGTAGAATATGTGAGAAGGGCCAAATGGCCAAATGCTCATTACACATATATACACTTGCTCAATTTAGTGAGCAATTGACCTCTGAGTGCAGAATCCATGATTTTTCTAAAGTCTTTCTAAGTGTTGGCAATCTGCCTTAGACTTAGTAAAGGATGTTGTGCTTCTGTGAACTGGAACTTCATCCATTTGAATTCAAAGAAAGCAAACAATCCTTCCTAAACTGTAAAGCTGCAGTATCCATGTTACCTGACTGCTCTAACAATTCGAACCAATCCCATTAAGGACAAAGCTTCATTTCAACCACAGTGAAATGTCTGCATCTGTCAAAACCAGTCAATGACTAATTGCTTACGCACCATAAACTTGACTACAGTACAAAGATTAAATCTACTGCTACCTGACTATAAAATGCCACCCAACAGCTAACAGCTAGCTGACAGGCCAAAGGAAAACCATTGTTGAAATCTTTCAACTGAAACCAGAGATACAGAATCCACTGAGTGATAGATGTATTACTCTGTTATATGCAATAACGCAGACTTTGACAGCTTATGAGGCACACTTTATGTACTTTGCAAATAGATGGAGTAAAATTTTCCTCGTCATTCCAAATTCTGACCTTGTTTGCAGTAAAACTATAATGCACAAGTGCAGTTCAAATTCCCGTTGTTCCTTTTCCTCCCCCCTCCACCCTGCCCTCAATGCATCACAACCACCACAAAACCACCCTTGGGCTTTTTCCTTACAGATTATTCACCAGAGGGTGGTTAATCTGTGAATTCCATTGCCACAGGTAGATGCAGAGGCCACGTCTTTTGGTATATTTAAAGCAGAGATTGATAAGTTCTTGAATAGTCAGGGCATCACAGGTTTAAGGATAGAAGGCAGGAGAATGGGGTTGAGAGGGATAATAAGTCAATGGCAAAGTAGGCTCAATTGACTGAATGGCGTAATTCTGTTCTTATGTCCTGAAGTTCTAAGTCTGATCTGGTTAGGCAGCAGCTGGATTCCAAGGCAGGAATATCAAACTCAGTGTTTAATAACCATCACAAATTAGGTGTGAGCAGATCGGAAGTTGCAGAGCTGAGGTTAGTGGCGTGTTTCAAATTTGGTGGCTTACTGGACTGGGAATCCTGGCACCACCTTTACATAAGGTTTCCTGCAGCACTTTGGGATTTTTCTTTTCGGCATGTAAGTGACGGCCAGCAGAACGGAGTATTGTACAGAATCTGATGTATGAAGCTTGACTTTACTGCAGCAGCCACTTAATGCCCAAGTGCAGTCGTGGAAACGCAGCTATTGTCATGCTCCTTGGAAAAATTGATCCTGGAGCAACAAACAATCTGTGGGCGGAATTCAAAGGGTTGAACAACATCTGTAGGGGCAAAGGAATTGTCAATATTTCAGGTCAGAACCCTGTATTAGGACAGGTCTCTGGATAAGCATGATTAAAGGCTGTAATGAACCTCATCAAGCTAGCACATTACTAGAAATACTGAGATATTATTCTGAATAAGTGGAAATGCCTTCATGGAGAATATAACTGCTGTGCTTTCTCAAAATGGTAATGTTCATTATCTCAGTATCAATTCTCTTATGATGCCCTTGCATGACGGAGGAGCTCAGCAGGTCAGGCTGTACCCATGGAAGGTCTACATTCTGGACTGAGACCCTTCATCAGGACTATGCCTTAACATTGACTCTTTATTCCTTTCCATAGATACTGTCTGACCTGCTGTGTGTGTGTTACTTTGGATTTCCAATATCTGCAGAGTCCCTAGTGTTTACAACCTGTGTGTCTGTCTTCCTCATTTTCCTCCAGTTACAAAATGTAGCATACAGATTAAAATGTGGAAAATTGAGAGGTTATCCACTTCAATAGAAGAACAGGAATGCTGATTATTTTTTAAATGTTAGTAACTGACAAATATTACTGTATAAAGATCCTTGTGCAAGAATAACTGAATGCTAATGTCCGGGTGTAGCTGAACTAGTTATAAAGGAAGGCCAAATTCAAAGTAAAGTTCGAAGTTCAAAGTAAAATTTATTATCAGACTGCATTTGTACATGTCACCACATACAACCCTGAGATTCTTAATCATGTGGGCATTCTCATTTGCATTTGCACAGTTTTATGCAAGAGCATAGAACACAACAAACTGTGCAAATGCAGATATAAATAAATAGCAATAAATAATGAGACCATGAAATAACAAGATAAAGAGTTCTTAAAGTGAGGTCATTGGTTGTGAGAACACCAGAAATATAATGACTGTAGTTATCTTCTTTTGTTCAAGATCCTGATGGTTGTGGGGTATTAACTATTCTTAAACCTGGGGTTGCAATTCATGAGACACATGTACCATCTATCTGATGGCAGCAGCCAGAAAAGAGCATGGCCTGTGTGGTCAAGGTGTGTATAGAAGGCTTTGAGCTCATTTGGAAGTGAAACTCTGCTAGATTTAACTTTGTAGGAGGTTATTTCCCTGCCATAGCTGTCGAGCATCCCCCATTGATTCCAGTCTAGTCTGGATTTTCCACTTTGCTGTGAGATGTCTTTCTGGAGATCACACCTAAACCTCTTGTAGCATTTTTGCTCTTCAGGCCTGAATGCCTCTGACATGGCCCTCAGCAAATTCTGCATTTCATAGTTCATCCACGGCTTTTGATTGGGAACAATGCTGATTGATTACATGGGGACACACTCATCTACATCTGTTTTAATAAAGTATGTTACAGCCCTGGTGTAGTCATTCTGATTTGTCCTCAGCATTACTGCATACTACCTCAAGATTCATTTCCTCGCAGGCATCGACAGGAGAATTAAGAAATATAGAGCTTATGAAAAACTATATCTAAAGAAACATTGACAAATAATTGGTGGGTAAATGGAAACAAAAATAGTGCAAATACAAAATAAATAAATAATACTGAGATTGCGAGTTGTAGAGACCTTGAATGTGAGTTTATAGGTTGGAAATCAGTTTAGAGTTGAGGTGAGTGATGTTATCTAGGTGGTTCAGGAGCCTGATTGTTAAAGGGTAATAACTGTTCCTGAAACCTGGTGGTACAGGACCTCGGGCTCCTGTACCTCCTGCCCAATTATAGTAGTGAGATGAATGCATGGCCTGGATGGTGACAGGTTCCTGATGGTGAACACTGCTTTCTTATCACATTTTTCCTTGGATATTTGCTCTGTATACTGGCCTTGCTGCTTCCATGCCATAACACAATGCAACCAGTTAGGACACTCACCACGGTGCATTTATAGAATTATGTCAGAGTTTTAGATAACAAATAGTATGTTGGTCTTTATTGTAAAGGCATTTAGTGGAGGAATAAAGGTGGCTTGCCACAGAGTTGTATGGAGATTCAGCATGGAAACAAGCTCTTTGGCCTGCCAAGCCTATGTCAATATCAACTATCTATTTATATTAACCATATGTTTGTCTCCTTGTTTGCCATTCTTCGCAGATTCTGATCTATTCTCCCCATATTCTCCCACTGGAGATAATTAATGAGATTCTCAATCAGTTCAGATTTTCATCAATTCCAAATTTACACACTGGGGGCAATTTTCTAGTAGTTAATTAGTCTACTGATCTGCATATCCTTGGGACTGAGAAAACTGGAGCACTCGAAGGAAAACTAATGATTCCATAAAGGAGTCTACACATAGAGCATTGCGCGCAATTTTTATCTCCTTTCCTAAAGGATCAAATACTCTAAAACGTGTGGTTAAAGTTCATCAGACTGGTTTCACAGATGACAAGAGGCACTCATTCTCTAGAACGGGATTCACAATCTTCATTATGCCATGGAGCCCTGGGCCATTTTCCGAAGGGTCCACGGACCCCAGCTTGGGAAGCCCTGCTTTAGAGTGTTTAAAAATAAGGGGTGATATCATTGAAACATAAAATAAAACTGCACAGAGCTGAATAAAGTTTATCCCAGCAGCAGGTTTCCACTAGCTAAGAAGTCCACCTAATTGGAGGAATTTTTGTCTCTAACGGGGACGTCACTTAGGATTGCAGTAAGGAGTGAAGTTTCATTCAAACGATGATGAATCCTTTGAATTCTCCAGCACGAAAGTATTTGGAAACCTAGTCCTTGATTGCATTAAAAACAGAATGATAACTTCTGGATATTAAAGGAATCAAGGGGTATATGGGTAAGGCATGACAGCGGCACTTCATGTTGAAGATTTACCATGATCTTGCTCAACAATGGAGCAAATTAACCTATTCTTCTGTGTTTTTCTATCCATTGATCCATTCTGAAGGAAAATACAATAAATGCATAATGATTAGACCATAAGACCATAAGACATAGGAGAACAATTAGGCTATTCAGCCCATCGAGGCTGCTCTGCCAGTGCCTCATGGCTGACCCCAGATCCCCCTCAACCCCATATATCTGCCTTCTTGCCATATCCTTTGATGCCCTAACCAATCAGGAAGTGATTAACTCCCACTTTAAAAATACCCACGTACTTGGCCTCCACCACAGTCTGTGGCAGAGCTTTACACAGATTCACTACTCTTTGGCTAAAATGATAGCCTCCACAGCCTTAGCAGATTCTGGCAATAGATAGCTATGCTCTACAGTTGCAGCATGTGAAATATTTCTCTTCAGGTCTCCACATTATAGTGAAGACTCCTTATTATAGTGAAGATCCCTCTGAATTACTCAGAAATACAAAGGAGGATACTTGGATTGGAATTTTTCTGTATTGTCTTTTCCTCCTCCTCCCCCATGAAGTTCCCCTGTTTGTATATCCTTTCCTCATCCTCTCAAAATAACTGAGTTCCTAGGAACCTGTAATCAGAACAGTCATATATAAAAGTTAAGGCTCACTATGCTTTACAACTCTCTGTTGCCTTCAGAATCATAACTAGAATCAGGTTTAATATTACAGCCATACAGTATATCGTGAAATTTGTTGATCTGCAATACATAATCATTACAAAAAAATATAAATTACAGTAAGAAATACACCCCCATGGAAATGTTCATGTTTCATTGCATTGAATCACAGTGGATTTAATTTGGCTTTTTTGACACTGATCAACAGAGATCAAGTTTTTCATGCCAAAGTGAAAACAGATCTTTACAAAATGATCTAAAGAATTACAAATACAAAACACAAAACAATTGATTGTATAAGGATTCACCCTCTTCAAGTCAGTATGTAGTAGATGCACAATTGGCAGCAATTACAGCTTTGAGTCTATGTGGATATGTCTTTAGCAAATTTTTGTCCCCATTCTTCTTTACAAAACTGCTCAAGCCCTGTCACATTGCATGGGGATCATGAGTGAACCACAAATTTTCAAATGGATTGAGGTCTGGACTCTGACTTGGCCACTCCAGGACATTAACGTTGTTGTTTTTTTGAGCCATTCCTGTGTAGATTTGGCCTTATGCTTGGGGTCATTGTTTTGCAGGAAAACAAATCTTCACCCAAGTCACAGATCTCTTGCAGACTGCATCAGGTTTTCCCCCAGGAATTCCCTGGATTTTGGTGCATTCATTTTACCCTTTTCCTTTGCAAGCCTTCCAGAGCCTGCTGCAGTGAAGCATCCCCACAGCATGATGCAGCCACCACCATGCTTCACAGTAGGGATGGTGTGTTTTTGATGATGTGTGTTCATTTATGCCAAACTTAGCATTTAGTATGATGTCCAAAAAACTCAATTTTGGTTTCATCAGGACATAGAACCTTCTTCCAGCTGACTTCGGAGTCTCCCATAGCCTTCTGGCAAACTCTAGCCGAGATTTCTTGTGAGTTTTTTTCAACACTGGCTTTCTCTTTGCCACTCTCTCATAAAGCTGTGACTGGTGAAGCGCCCAGGCAACAGTTGTTGTATGTGCAGTCTCTCCCATCTCAGCCATTGAAGTTTGTAACTTCCCCAGAGTTGTCATAGGTCTCTTGGTGGCTTTACTCACTCATCCTCTTCTTGCATGGCCACTCCGTTTTTGAGGATGGCCTGTTCTAGGGAGATTTATAGCTGTGCCATATTCTTACTATTTCTTGATAATGGAGAACTGTACTCCAAGGGATATTCAGTGATTTGGAAATGTTCTTGGATCCATCTCCTGACTTGTGCTTTTCAATAATATTTTCGTGGAGTTGCTTGGAGTTTTCTTTTGTACTCATGGTGTAGTTTTTGCCAGAATACTGACGCACCAGCAGTTGGACCTTCCTGATACAGGTGTATTTTTACTACAATCAATTGAATCACCTTGACTGCACACAGACCTCCAAAAATGGATCTCCATTGAACTAATTATGTGACTTCTAAAACCAGTTGGCTGCACCAGTGGCATATTAAAGGGGGTGGATACTTCTGCAAACAATTATTTTATGTTTAATATTTGTAATTAATTTAGATCACTTTGTAGAGTTCTGTTTTCACTTTGGCATGGAGAAGTCTTTTTCTGTTGATCAGCGTCAAAAAGCTAAATTAAATCCACTGTGATTCAATGTTGTAAAACAAAAAAAGGTGAAAACTTCCAAGGGTTGTGAATACTTCTAATAGGCACTGTGTATATAAGTTAAATTAAATAGTGCAAAAAGACAGCAAAGAAATATATATATAGTGAGGTAGTGTTCATGGGTTAATTGTCCATTGAGAAATCTGATGGTGGTGAGGAAGAAGCTGTTCCTGAAATGTTGAGTGTCTGTCTTCAAGCTCCTGTACCTTCTCCTTGATGGTAGCAATGTGAAGAAGGCATGTCTTGGGTGACGGGGGGTTCTTAATGATCGGTGTCACTTTTTGAGGCATCACCTTTTGAAGGTGTCCTTGATGCTGGGGAGGCTAGTGCCAATGATGGAGCTGGCAGAGTTTGAAACATTCTGCCCCGTTTTCTGATCCTTTGTAGTGGCCCCTCCAGATGGTGGTGCAATCTGTTAGGTTACTCATCACAGTACATCTATATAAATCTGTGAGAATCTTTGATGACATACCAAATCTCCTCAAACTCCTAATGAGATATAGCACTGTCATGCTTTTGTTTTTGTAAGTGAATCAATATGTTGGATCAGGACAAATCTTCAGAGATGTTGATGCTCAGGAACTTGAAACTGCTCACCCTTTCCACTGCTGATCCCTTGATGAGGACTGGTCTGTGTTGCCACAGTCAATTCCTCAGTCGTGCTGATGTTGAGTGCAAGGTTGTTGTTGTGACACCGCTCAACTAGCTGATCTATCTTACCCTTGTTACATCTCCTCATCACCATCTGAAATTCTGCCTACATTACTTGTGTCATTGGCAAATTGATAGATGACATTTGAGCTGTGCCTAGCCACACAGTTGTGGATGTAGAGTACACATCCTTGATGTACACCAGGGTTGATTGTCAGTGAGTAAGAGAGGTTATTTTCGATGGGCAGCGACTGTGAATTCCTGATGAGGAAGTCAAGGAGCCGGTTGCGGATGTGTGTACAGAGCCCCTGGTTTTGGAGCTTGTTTATGAGAACTGAGGGTAGGATTCAATTGAAGTGAGCTGTAATCAATAGAAAGCAGCCTGAGGTAGGTATTGCTGTTGTCCAGGTGATTCAAGGCAGAACAGAGAGCCAGTGAGACTGCAAATTGCAGTGCATCCAGGTCCCTGCTTTGGCAGGAGTTGATTTTGGCCATGACCAACCTGTCTTCATCACAGCAAATGTGAGTGCAACTGGGAGATAGTCAACTAAGACAGCTCACCCTGCTCTTCTTGGGCACTGGTACGATTGTCACCCTTTTGATGCAGTTGTGAACCTCTGACAGCAGCAGGGAGAGTCTGAAGATGTCCTTGAACACTTCCACCAGTTTGTTGGTACAAGTTTTCAGTACCCTAACAGGTACACCATCAGAGCCTGATGCCGTCTGAGGGTTTGCCCTCATGAAAGATGTTCTGACATTTGTCTCTGAGACAGAGAGCACTAAGTCATTACATTTTGCAGGGATTCCTACAGGTGTAGCTTTATTCTCCCTCTCAAATCCTGCGGAAAAAGTGTTGAGCTCATCTGGAGTGAAGAATCACAGCCATTCATGATGTTAGGTTTTGCCTTGTACGGTATAATGGCCTACAAACCCTGTCAGAGCTTATGTACATCCAATTCTGTCTCAAGCTTCAATTGGAATTGTTTCTTTGCTCTTAACATGGCCTTCCATAGGTTAGACCTGGCCCTTGTATAGTTCTGGAAAACTTATCTGGAATGCCACAGATCTAGCCCTCAGCAGACTATTAGTGTATTGGTTTATCCATGGCTTTTGGTTTTGGTATGTCCCGCATGTTCTCGAAAGCGTACACTCATCCACGTAGGTCTTGATGAAGTTGGTGACAACTGTGGCATATCCATTCAGATTTTAAGATGAATCCTTGAAATTTTTCAATTCACTGACTCAAAGCAGACCTGGAAGTGCTCCTCTGTGCTCCCTTTATCATTCCTTCTTGGTCCTCACTAATGGTGCTGTGGTCTTTAGTCACTGCCTATATGCAGGGGGTAGAGTACCGCCAGGTGATTGGACTTGAGACGGCACAGTAAGTGTTCTTGATGGTGTTATAACAGTGGTCAAATGTGTTGGCTCCTCTGGTTCCACAGGACTGCCGATCTCCTTGGATTTTCATGGATAGCAGAGAATGATGCAAAAAACAAATGAACATCCACTGAGTGGCACTTCTGTAAACAAAAGCTCCTTATTAATGAGAGAGGTCAGAGGAGAATGGCCAGACTGGTTCAAGCTGCCAGGAAGGCATCAGTAACTCAGATAACCATGCATTACAACAGTGGTGTGTGAAAGAGCATCTCAGAACGCACAATATGTCAGCCTTGAAGGGGACGTGCTACAGCAGCAGAAGACCATGAACATACACTTAGTGGCCACTGTATTATGTTCAGGAAGTACCTTCAAATGGCCACAGGGTGTATTTTGTGGCTAGTGATAGAGACTTATTTAGGGGACTTTCTCTGAGGTTGCATTTCAGGTTCACACAAGACTGAGGGGCAGAAGCATTTCAACTAAATTTCTATCTCCACCCAAATTACCTAAAGGCTGTTGAAACTCAGTTTCCCATCACTATATTGTCTGAGCATTATGCAAACAGTGTAGCTGAAAAATCCAAGTAGGATATAAAAAGTATTTTAAACATTTTGACCTAAGGTTGCCAATGATAACACTCACAACAGTTTTGTTCATATCACATGACCAAATGGCAGATACATGGGGGATTATATTTGTGAATTGTTACTGACTCTTTACTGCGTTGAGTATAAAATCAAAAAAAAATAATTGTTATCAACTGATCAAAAATAATATAGCTAACGGCCATTTACCTTAAATGTGTTGCACCTCTTCAAATATTTTCTGTTTGCAGAGAGAAGTACAGAGGCCCAGGTTTAGAAGCTTGGTAATTAATACTGAGGGGATAATGGTAATTGAATACTGAACTGTAATCTATGAACAGCAGCCTGAAGTATGTTTTGTCTGTTGTATAGGTGCTCCAGAGCAGAGAGAGGCAGTGGACTGCATCTGCTGTAGACTTATTACAGTTGTAGATGAATTGCAGTGGGTTTATGTCCTTGCTCAGGTAGAAGTTAATTCTAGCTATCACTAACCTCCCAAAACAGTTTATGATGTAAGTAATACTGGTCAATAGTCATTGAGGCAGCTCACCCTGCACTCCTTGGCCACACTTATGATTACTGCACTTTTGAATCTCCTTCCGTTGCAGTGTGAGATTGAAGATGTCTATGAACAGCCCAGCCAGTTGGTTGGCACAGGTTTTTAATATTCATTATTATCTATTACCCTAAAAAATTAAGGAGTAGCAGGAATGAACAGATTGAAAGCAAAAAGCTCTGTTTATTGTGCTCGTGGAATTCCCTGATCACTACAGAGCTATTGCACAGCATATTCAGGTTAGTTATAAGGAGAAACTGACTGATGTGTTTCAGTGACATGTTTAATTAGGGGTACTGCAAATGTATGGTCAGAGGATAAAGCAAGTCATGATATTGGAATACATACTGTGGCACATTGCTTTGCCTTAGGAGCTACTTAAATTAGTCCTCCTTCACACTTGACTCCCTACAGTTCATATTACACAATCTTTTTCATGATATTCAGCTTTCTGGCAATATTATTTATTGACCATACAAATTACATTGTGTTAGATCACACTATCCAGATGTCATTATGGTACTCTCCAGACTTGAGCCAGAGAGAAGCCAACGTTTTACGTGTGACTGGTTGTCAAGCTCAGGGAATATTCCACGAATAGAAGCAGCAGAGAGGCGCAGAGGGCATATTGTCATTGAAGCCACTTTGATTCACTGTAATTGCAGATGTTCCAGAAAATTCCTACAGAAAGTGAAGTGTGCCTAACCATTAAACAAGACTTAACATCATTAAAAAACCATAGCTAACATAGTTTTTGAAACTGTCCTTTACCTTTAGATCATGATTGGATAGTGTTGACTTAGGAAAATCCTGTTTGCAGCTGAAAAGTATTTAATAACAGATGAGACTTAAAAAGCAAAATATAGACAGAGGAAAACAAATAATTATTGAATAGCTATGCAAGTGTATACACTTTTAATGTGTTTACATGGGTGAGTATTCATTGTTAACAGTGCTAAGCTGGAATTTGATTCCTGAAGGAAAATTTATGATAGACAGTATATATTTCACAATCTGCTTCAATTTATGATATTGGGATTCTGGTAAAATTAATTACTAGACATTTAAATTAAATGTCAGTATATCACACTAGCCAGACACTCTTTTGCACTGTCTTGATGAATAGACAAACTGCAACAAGCCTGTTTGATCTTTGATCTACTCTGAGTTAACTGTGAGCAGAGGCAGTTGTTGCAAATCAGCTTCTGGATAATGGAACAGGAAGTCATCTACATCTGCTGGAAGTCTCTCTGTGTGACTGTCAGAAAAGAAAAATATGAGTTCAACTTCAAATCCCTGTGTGATCAAATAATCTAATGAATTCCAAACCATGGATTATTTTTCAAGAATAATGCAATAGGGAGGACACTGGAAGATGTTGTAAACCTGCCAGTAAAACTTCTACTGAAATGTTTCCCAGAGGGATATGAGATGACATAACTGGAAAGAAATAAAGTTCACAGTGTTAATTACAGTGATTGTAACAGAATGATTGCACACAAGTTCAGACATCTAGATAATTATCACAGTTCATCTGTGTCAGCCTTTCTTACATAGTTCTCTAATCATTCAATTTATTTCACTTGATTCTCCTCTAGCCAAATCATTGGCTGTAAGTTTATCACTCTTACAGATGGAAAGTTGAAAGTAATTATTAGCAACTTGAGTAATAAATATTCCATTTTGCAGGCTTTGATAGATACTTCATGAGCCGTACTCTGGAGAATAACAGAAGAAACATCTGGTTTGCAGAGTTTTGGGAAGCAAACTTCAACTGCAAGCTGAGCCGGCATGGATTTAAACGAGGGAGTCATGTTAAAAAGTGTACAGGTATGATTGAATGTGTATCCTTCTTCCAAGCTTCTCTATTTTCATATTAGTTTTGATATTGCTTTTAGTTTTGGCATTCCATGTTATGGTGGTGAATAGTTCTAGCAAAATAGACGCCAGTGAATTTCAATATTATCCAAAATCAGCATGCTGAAAGCGGATTACTGCACATACTAAAATGAGCTGTTGATGAGAGAAATATTCAATGTTTAATTTGGCATGGGATGTGTGCAAGGAAAAGTGCAAGTTTCATTCTGAAGTTGAGAAAAGATATGGGTTGAGATCACAAATGCAGGCTTTGTGTGCTTAGCCTTCACAACAAGGTTTTCCGCTAAGCTTTCACTTGTGTTTAATCATTCAATTAGTGAAGTGATCACCGATCTGAAATGCTAACAATGAACATTAAGGAAGTCAGTTGAAAGCAAATTTATAATTTTGAACATTTTTATTGCCAGCACTTCAGGACTACTGTAAACCACTTGAGAAATCCTTTTCATACTTATTTCCGTAGAAAATTTAGTGCACTTAACAGTTTCTGTTGGTAGAGATGCATCTAAGCAGTGTGTTCTCAGCTATCTGATCTCACTGTTAGGAAATCCAATACAACCTGAAGTCTAAGGCATTAGATGCAAAAGAATTGGACCTTACCTGAAGTAAAGCCTTTCCTTGGTACATTCAGACATTGATTCAGATTCAGATATATTTAGCATATAGAGAAATGTGTCATGAAGAGAATGCGAAGGAAATAAAGTTAATCTCACTCGTAGGTGGGTCATAGCAATGGATAAGCAGAGTGGCTTGATGATGGTGGGAATGCAATCGGCCTGGAAGGGTGGTTGGGGAAGGTAAATCTGGCTGTAAAACTGGGAAAAGATTTTATCATTGGTTGGGTTAAAGGGGGTTGTTGGGATGATTGAGAAATTGAAGGGGTGGATTGGTTGATGGGTGTCATTGATGTGGTATTGAGTTAGGGACCAGGCTGGTGAAAGCCATGTTTGAATTGAGAGCTGGAGGGGTTTGATTTTGTTAGAATGTGGAGCCCAGAGGAGAATTTATATAAACGGGATTTACACCACTGCTTCATAACATTAAATCCTGGAGTTAAACACATGTTAAATCAGTTTATATACTTGCATCAGTAAAATATGTTCTAATACATACACACCAGGACTGCACTTATGAAAGCTTTATAAAAACATTAAAATAAAAATTGTGGTGAGAATTTTATAGTACTTTCAAGCCCACAACTATTATAGAAATATGTGCTCAATAATGGCGACATGCTTTATTCCATCCATAACATGTGATTGAGAAAAAAATCTGCTGAATTTATATTTGCCCAAACATATAAATGGTTCGTCATGTACTCAGTTACTTCTCCTCTCTTGAATAATGTATTGAAATTAATTTCCCTGATTACCTTGAAACTATTCATTCAAGTGTCTCTTTCCTTAGCACCTTATCATTACTCAAGTTCACCAAACTCAGAGTCATCAGTCCTTTCCTCTACTTCCTCTTGCTGCCTAATAATATATATTGATTAGAAAACAGCATAGCACTCAGTTCTGCAGAGTAAGTTCCTGCAGTACCTTGGAAAGCAGAAACAAACTTCCTCTGTTTGGTAATATCCTTTCAATCTTCTACTATTTAATGTTCTTATTGTAGCTGAGCTCTGTGTTAATGGACTTGTACATTTATACATTGAACATGGTCATATCCTGATTTATCCACTGAGCCCTAATTCCTCATCTGGTCTGTTACTCCCATTACAATTACATTTCACTCATCTGCAGATTGATATTTCCTGCCCAATAGAATTGATAAGAATAACCTGAGTATCTTTGTATCTCATTGTCATTCAAATTTCTCTTCTTCCCTGATATCTGCAAGTCTATCATTTGGGTTATCTTGCTGTAATGTGCCAATGTATTTTTTTTTAAAAACCGAGTTATTTTCTGTGAGTTTTTTGAGGCGAGGCTAAAAAATTGCAGGCCTCATTTATGAGATAGAAATGATGTTAATTTACCTCAGGTAGTTTATTTTGTAGCAATCTGACTGAAAACAAAAATGATTTGTTAGGCACAACTCGTATTATTAATATTTATATTGCAGAGTACATGCTGAAAGAATTATCATGAAGCTGAGTCTGAGTAATTCTACTAAAACCTCACTATTGCTCAAGGTATGCTCCTTGGCCCACAAAATTATTCCCAGTCATTTTCACTTCAGGTATTTCTTCATTGGAATTATAAAGAAATCTCATTGGTAATCATTAACCAAAAAAAGGAAATGCTAGAAATACTGGACTGTTTCAACCACATTTGTGGATGAAGGAACTCCAGTTTGGCTAAAGCTGACTGTTCCTCTTTCCTCAGACACTGCCTGACCTGCTGAGTTTTTCCAGGAATTTCTCCTTTTTATTTTAGAAGCCCAGAGTCTCTGATGTTCCAAAACCTCATCTATGCCAATGAAAACAGCCATCTACCTCACGTAGGAGTAGTGAGAGTAGAAACCCTCTCAGTGATTTCCTGATATGAAGAGTTTCTGTTTGTGTTTAGTTTGGGTTCTGTTTGGAAACTAATTTTCCCTAAGGCTTATAACTTATTTTCCATCCTGACTTGGTCATTATTAACTGTCAGATTTGAAATTGGATAAATACATCTAGAAATTCCAAGTGTCAATAAAGTTACCGTATAATTTCCAAGACTTTTTGTATATAATTTGGCTGGGTTTGTTCCCCAATTTTGTATAAAAGCTCTATAGGCAACATTTGTTTAATTTTTTCATTATTCATAAACAGTCACTTCTTTGTACAGCATTATTAGTGAAATAAAAAAAAACAAAGCAAATCTAATAGGTTAACATTATCCTGAAGGCATTTTCTTTAAATCTATATACACAATGTTAATTTCATGGAGCGTTTACTGCCTTAAATTCTGGCCTGGAGACACACTTGACTTGCACTGGCAAAAACAATTGCCTTTTTGCTTCACGGTTGAACTGTTATTCAGGTGAATCTGTTAGACATTAATTTAATGCTGTTTGAAATAAAAGGGCTCTATTCAACTGACATTTTGCCAGAATTATTTTGTTTTGTTTTTCACAGACCCTGGTCTGAATACATGCATCTGGCTCAATTCTAAAGTTTTAACCGTTCCTGTAAACTGTTTCTGTAAACCATATTCAAAAATTAGAGAAACTTACAATGTGGCTGAATGGAATATCTAGAGCATGAAATCATGTAAATAAGCCTTAACACAGAAGAACAATATAAGGTGAATTAGTATTATCTTAGAAGAATTTTAGATATTTATATTGAAGAGAAGCAGTATCTGAACAAGACATTTGTTCGTATGCCTGCAGATATTAAACACTTAGCCTACAGATACTTACTGCTTAGAAGTCAAAATTGATATTTTAATGAAACTTTTGTAGTTTTATCCACAATGGGCTTCACTCAGAGCATTAAATTTGAGGAAAGATGAAGAAAGCGAGGGAAAGGAATCAAATATTCTGTCAACAGATTTGGTGGTCTTTATTTTTTCTTTGCATGTGATTTTATTTTTAACCATTAACCAGTTTACTGCTTCACCATCTAAACAGTTTTGCTTTTTGAATTAAAATGTTCAAAATGTTCACAGAAATGTAACTTCTCTATCAGTTTCAAAACTACTTTAAACGAATGAGAACATTCTTGTACTGTTTTCCAGACAGTTCAGTTATACATTAATAAACATATATCTTGCAGAATACTGCTCCTTTCATACATATAATACTTTTGAGGTTTTATGTCTATATTTTGTTTACATTCCAAAAGCATAATTTTCCATTTAAACAACAATCAAATATTTAGATGTTTTTAATGGTAAAGTATGAAAGATGCATGATTGTGCTTTTATAAATATATAGTATAAATCGCCATGTTGGAGTTAAATTTGGTGTGGTTGTGGATAGCAGAGGTACTCACAACCCACTATAGAGGTGTGATGACCAGGTCTTATTGTGGATGTAGCTTGTGTAGAAGATCCTGCGTCTAAGTTCAATGGTCCAACCTCTCTTTTGCCATGTAGATTCTATATGAAATTATCTTAAATGAATAAAGGAAGATATGATATAGAATCTGCCAGCTATTCATTCTTGAAACTTCATTAGTTTTGAAAGTAGAGCAGCCCTCAAGAGTGTGCTGTTAAATGCAGGAATAAACTCTAAAATTACCACTCAGGATGAGGAAAAAACTAAAGTTTTTTTTTTGTAAATGCTAGATGTTCACATCCTTCTTCCTCTCTGGGGATAATGTTTCCAACATCTCAAATGAAATTGGTCATATTTCTTTCCTATCCACCCTCAGTAACTTTTCTAATTGGCAACATGAGATTAATCCTCAGATCCCTCAAGATTATATGTACACATCTGTCCTAAGCAAGTGTAAAATATGGGAGGAAGTGATCAACATTCAAAAAAGTTCACAACCTGATGCACCTGTTCCAACTCTTTAAAATAGTTCTTTGAAATAACACTGACAAGAGTTATATGGTAATATTCCAGCCCCTTCCAGCATTGAATCCCAGTTTTATATATTGTCAATATGTGGTCACTCGTACCAATCTCACCGTTATAACATGAAACACCAGTAACTTCTGATACTGTATCTCAGTGTTCTAAGGTGACAACATGTTGACCAGTATCATAGTTTAGTGTTTTTGGTGATAGAGCTACTCTGCTAACATTGGTCCTCACTGTTAAATGGTGATAAACTTGGAACATTGTGTCTCAGTGTTATATGTCTCATACCCTGATACACTAGTATTGTTTCCCTATATTATATAAAGAAGACAGGTTTGTCTCCAGTAGTGCCATAATCTTGACAACCTCACACTTCTCCTGGATCTTGACCTGAATTTGAACCGTCTTGGAGAACAGAACAAAGTGGTTATGGTTCCCATGCCTCCAGTCTCCAGCACTGGGATTAGGCAGCTCCTTGGATCTCAATGCTTCTGATGTTAATGTTAATCTCTTTCCTGGGTGTCTGGCTCAGGCTAATATTGTTGTGTCTCAAAGATTAACATGTTTGGGGACGAGGGGCAGACATTGGGTAGGCCCTGAAAAATTTTCCCAAAGACGTACTTTTTTCCACAATATACGTATGTGGTAAATAAAATAGGAATACCTATGCCTTACACCATGATCATTGTACAAAAACTTCAATTCATTCCCTTGCAATGAGTTAACATCATTCACATTTTCTCTTTGAACATTGCATCTGCCAAGCATTTGAGAGTCTGTTACAGAAAGCTCGACCTCTCCTGGTCTGTGGTGCCAGGACTCCAGTCTGTCGTCCTTTTCCATAGTGCCTTTATGGAGGTTGGACTTCATTGGAAAACTCAGCACATACTCGTTGGAAGGTGTCAGTCGACTACAGTGTCTTGCGGATGACTGTTTATACTGGACAATCCATGTTTCAAGCCAACCAAAGTTGTGCCATTCACCGTCCTCTTACTGACATCTATGGATTATGGTCAACCCTCTGCGGACGTTCTCAAAGAAGTAATGTCAGCGAATCTCACTCTCTGGATTCGAAGATGATCTCAGGTGACTGTGAGGTAAAGTTTAGGGGTTGTCGGCTTTCTATCTCTCTGAGTTTCTCGTCCACACCAAGTCCCTAAGGATTGGCACCTCTATTAGTTGTACTCAAGGATCTCTGTCAACTAATTGATAGAGTGGCAATTGAATCTAGTCTCCAGACTTCAGCACAGTTCATCACCTGCCCTGATCCCTCCCCCATGGTTATGTGGCACAACTCTGGTCATTTATTTTAACAGCTTCTAACAGTCAATACCACAGACCTCAGCGGGCTTTTGGCAACCCAGGTGTAAGGCAATTTCACCACCTCTGCCTTGGGCAACTCTGCCATTCTTTAAGACTTGTGGCCTGAACGCCATGCACCTGTGTACCAATCTACCTGCAACGCATAGAAAGAGATTATGGATAATATTATCAATGTAGAATTTTTGCTCATCACAGACACCAACTAATTCACTGATATGTAAACATTGATTCACAATACTTAATGCACCTCCTTTAAGTACATTGAATTTGTCTAAGAAAAATCCTGGAGGTCATTTAATAATAATAACTTATTTATGGAGCACTTTTCATACAAACAATGTAGTTCAAAGTGCTTACAATGGGATAAGATGCAGAAATAAAAATAAAAGGCAAAAATAAGTTAGTTAAAAGTAGTGTTTTGAGCTGGCCTTTAAAAGTGTCAACTGAGACTGCATCCCTTATAGTTTTAGGTACCGAGTTCAATAGTTTGGAGTATAGTTCAAAAAGAAGCTGGCCTGCCAATAATCTTTTGAGGCAGATTGTTTCAATTTAAATTTGAGTGACTGGTGGAAGAAGACTTGAGAGTTCAAACAGGATTATAACATGAAAGTGATTCTGTGATGTATTCTAGTCTCAGACCATTGAGAGCTTTAAAAACAGGTAAGTGAACTCTGAAATCAATTCTAAAATTTACAGGAAGCCAATACAGAGTAGTTAGGACAGGAGTGATATGCTCCCTCATCCTGGACTTAGTTAAAAGTCTATCAGAGCTGCTCTGAATAAGTTAAAGTTTGTCAATAGATTGTTTTGAAAGGGCAGTTAGAAGTGTATTGGTGTAATTAATTCTATTCTATATACAGGCATGAATTAGTTCTTCAGCATCATTATGAAATATGATATATATTTGCAATATTTCTTACATGTAGATATGCTGCCCCGGTCACTTGCTTTATGTGGGACTTAAAATTCAAATGTTGTTACTTCTGATTTTATAAGGGGAGCCAAGTTCCCAAGAATATCAACTTTATCTCTTTTGGCTTTGGGACCAACCAAAAGTATTTTGGTTTTATCTTCCTTTAGGTGTAGGAAATTATTGACATAACCCTTCTGCAAAGCTGATTGAAATTACAAAGCAGGTTTAGTCTGGTGTGAAGATAATACAGAAGAATTGATCAAAATGTTGGTCAGAACTTTACACAGGAGTTTCAGTCACAGGTTATATCTCTTCTGTCTTTTGACAAATCACAAATCGCGAAGAAGATGTGGGAACTCAGCAGGTCAGGTAGCAACTCTGGAGGGAAACAGTCAACACTTTTGTCCTGATGAAGGGTCTCAGCCTGAAATATCAACCGTTTATTTTCTTCCATAGATGCTCCCTGGTCTGCTGAGTTCCTCCAGCACTTTGTGTTTAGTTGCTCAAGATTCCAGAATCTGCAGAATCTCCTGTGTCTCAGGTGGCAATGAGTCAGCTTAGTGGAGCAAGATAGGTCACCTTGTTGAGTGAAATTGCAGAAACAACTCCTTGTTCACTATCAGCAACACTAAAGAGCTGGTGATTGACTTAAGGAAGGGGAGAAATAGCAAACATACAACAGTCTATGTTGTGGGATTGGCAGTGAACAATTCAGTATAATATGTCAGTCAACCTGTTGTGGGCCCAGCATATAGTTGCAATCACATGGAACACGAGCTGGCGTCTTTAGTTTCTTATGAGGGTAGGGAGGTTCAGCTTGTCATTGAACACACTAACAGACTTCTACAGATGCACTGTTGAAAAGATCCCAACCGAATGCATCATGGTTTGGTGCAACAATTCAAATGCATAAGGATGGAAGAGTAGTGGATTCTGCCCAATACATCTCAGGCACATACCTCCTGACCATTGATGATGGTGGCGCTGCCTCAAGAAGGCAATGTCTTCCTTCTAAAACCCCCTCCATCTGGGCCATACCATCTTCTCGCAGTACCATCAGGCAGGAGGTACAGAAGCCTGAAATCCCACCCCTCCAGGTTCCAGAACAGTGACTTCCCTCCAGCCATTCGATCCTTGAGCGAACTGGCAACATCCTAATCACTACAGTTTAGCAACACTATAACCTGTCCGATAACTTTTCACTAATATACTTATGTTCTAACTGTGTTTTCTTGTAAAAATTCTGTATAAATTATGTTTATGTTTCCTCATGAATGCTACTTACATGACGTTTGGTGCCTGTGATGTTGATGCAAGAATTCCATTGCCCCTGGGTACACATATACTTGTGCATATGACAGTAAACTTAGATTTGACTTTCACTAACTCTATGGATCTGAGTTGAAATTTCCTCATTTTCTAATTCCAAAGTATAAAAATAAATAAATAAATATTAAATATTAACAGTGCTGCATCTTGTAATTTAAAACATACTTGTGCGTAATTTTCACTCTGTAATACATATTGAAGTCTGGTTAAAGTTGTCCTTAGTTTGGTATCAGATTGATGGTATCCCAGTTGGAAAAGGGGACATTCATTTCACAACCATCCTTGTGAGCTGCTTTCTTCTCAGTCAGAGTTGAGTAATATGACTTCATTGATGTCGTCAAGTACTGCACCATTGATTGTAGGATTCCTAATAATTTGCATCAAACTACAAAGAAAAAAATGACTAATAAGCAAATTAGCATATAGAACTCATTGCTCCTTATAAGTAAACTGACTCACACCCACTTACTCACCTCTCCTTCTCCTTGACTATATCTTCTTAGTTAATTAATTGAAACATTGGTAATTAAGGGAATATCATTAACTGCTTGTCAGCTTGATATATTATAGCAATTGTCAGTCAGCATTATGTTTTGTTTTGACATGAACTAGGCTTTCATGCTTCATAAAGCAATCATGTAAGAATGGCTCTTGTAAAAGAATGCATGATGTGCACTACTTTGGTTAAGGAATGGACTGCAGAGAAATACTAATTAATGACTATTCAGGGAAATGACAGGAACATCTTCGTAATTGTGTATGCTAGGGTGAATCAGTTCACTTCCATTTGAGTACATGTCAAGATTTATCTGTATTCAGTTGTCTGTATCTCTATACACACACCAATAAGAACAGTACTACTATGATGCATAAAATTGTATTTTGAAGGAAGGTAATAATGACGTTATCCTTTTGGATAATAAAGAGTTGATTTGAGGATTATTCAAATTATGGAAAGATAGATATATGGAGGTCCAAAGGGATTAGAGATTTTGGGGGTCATCTTGCCCCATGGGACTGCTATGTCATTCATTGAGATCATGGCAAATCAGAGCCTAATTTTGCATTTCTTTCTTTACCCTTGGGTAAGCATAACACTAGTTGATCTAAATAAAAAGTAAGCTATTGAAAGCTTAATTAAAAGTTTGAAATTGTTAATTAAGATTATCCCTTAAATCTGCAGTTTTCAACCACAGTTTGTGTAATTTAACCACTGGACTCCAATTGTAATTTTGCTAATTTGAGCTTTCCTGAGGCCAAAGTCAAAGCATTTCTACAAATACATAGTGGACAGAATTGTTCGCCGTGGTTATTAACCTGGTCCTTCTATGGTAATGGCACAGCAGTTTGTCCCTTGCATTCTAGTCCTCTTTGTATAAAGCTCAGAGTTGCTTTAGACATTGTAATTAATTTTCAAGAAATTAATCCACAGGAATAGTACTTGGGTACATGCAGCTGGCCAGGACACTATTACCTAAGTAGGATTTTGAATGGTGTGTAGGAACAGAAAGGCCATAGTTTTAATGTCCATAGATCTCTAAAGGTAGCAGGACACGCTCATTAGATAGTACTTGCAAAGGCATACAATATTAAAGCAAGAAATTTAGACAAGAACAATACTAGGTTCTAGTTAGAGTAAGTTGGGGTCTGTAGTCCAAAGTAAGGTCCTCTGCAGTGTTGTGGCCACCAAAATGATATGAAAGATGTGATTGCACCTGATTTACAAGGATCTTGCCTTGAATGGAAAATTGTTTTCTTCGGAAGGCAAGAGGAAATTCTTGGCAACTGAAGAGAGGAAGGCAGAGGACATGTGGTATTGTGAAAGGGTTGGCAGCTTGTACAGGATGCTTACACCATCTGCAACTTGTGAATCAGAACAGACAGCAGAGAAAGCAAAAACAAATCTGTGCTGGGTTGAAGAGAATTAGGGACATCATAATTTCTTATGGTTAATAAAAGGTGATGATATCCCAAATTCTCCTCAACCCAGCCTAGATTTGTTAATATTAATGAAACAGAAGAACAAAAACGGAAAAGGTCTTGATGCTGCTGATTGGCAAATGTGATCTACCAAGAGAATGAGCTTAAAAATAAAAACAAAAAAAAAAAGGTATTCATTTATGGCTTCTTAATTTTTATTTGTTTTATTTTATTTAGAGATAGGATTAAGTCCTTCCGGCCCCCCAGTTTACCCCAGTCAAATCATGGGACAATTTACAATAGCCAATTAACCTACTAGCTAGTATGCTCTTGGATTATTGAAGGAAACCAGAGCACCTGGAGAAGATCAAGACATTCCATGGGGAGGATGTACAAACTCTTTACAAGGACCTGGAAATGAACATCTAACTGACACGCTGAGCTGTAAAAGCATTACGTTAACCACTCATTATTATTCAGTTTTTTTCTTTACAATAACTGATATCAATAAATTATTTATCAAGACTAAAATATTAATATACTTTGAAGACAATATTATCTGTATTTAACTGTTCAGAATTTATATCCAAAAGCTTATGAGGTACCCATTTTATTTCCCAGCCCAACTCTTTGACACCAGTGAATTCACTAAGTATTCACAATTGTGAGCAGTTGACCCACCAGGTAAACAACAAGTGATTTTTAGATAAAATGATGACAATTTTGAGGCAGTGACTTCACAGACCATCAACCAGCCATTTGAACAAACAAGTTAAATGAGTCTCCAGAGTAATAAAACCTTCTGCAGGTTGACAGATCTGGCTTTAAACAAACAGGACAGTAAGGGGCTCTGAGTCATAGCTTAGGGCAGAGAAAATAATCTAGGATAATCAGTCGCCATCATGTGTATGAAGTGCTAGACCTATAATGCCAATCCCTTCTTCTTCTTCCTCTTCTTCTTCTGGCAGTTTAGACGCATCTAGGTGTATTACTGCCCTCTACAGGATGTACAATTAATTACAGAATTTCAAGAAATTCAAATTCTCAAATATAAGCAAACACGAGGAAATCTGTCGATGCTGGAAATTCAAGCAACACACACAAAATACTGGTGGAACACAGCAGGCCAGGCAGCATCTATAGGAAGAAGCGCTGTCGACATTTCAGGCCGAGACCCTTCTTCAGGACTAACTGAAAGAACAGATAGTAAGAGATTTGAAAGTGGGAGGGGGAGGAGGAAAAGTGAAATGATAGGAGAAGACCGGAGGGGCTGGGGTGAAGCCAAGAGCTAGAAAGGTGATTGGCAAAAGGGATACAGAGGTGGAGAAGGAAAAGGATCATGGGACGGGAGGCCTAGGGAGAAAGAAAGAGGGAGGAAGCACCAGAGGGAGATGGAGAACAGGGAGAGTGATGGGCAGAGAGAGAGAAAGAAACAAACATCTGAATATGTCAGGGATGGGGTAAGAAGGGGAGGAGGGGCATTAACAGAAGTTAGAGAGGTCAATGTTCATGCCATGAGGTTGGAGGCTACCCAGTCGGTATATAAGTTGTTGTTCCTCCAACCTGAGTGTGGCTTCATCTTGACAGTAGGGGAGGCCATGGATAGACATATCAGAATGGGAATGGGACGTGGAATTAAAATGTGTGGTCACTGGGAGATCCTGCTTTCTCTGGTGGACAGAGCGTAGGTGTTCAGCAGGTGTTCAGGCCACACACCAACTGTTTATTTCCCTCCCACAGATGCTGCCTGACATGCTGTGCTTATGCAAAATTCTGTAAAATTTGATGCAGCCCTCAGCTTCATTTGTTCAGGGTGATTATTGACATTGAATTTCTAATGTAAAAATAAAATGTTTGTTTAATTCATGTGAAAGTGTTGTTACTGTGTGCAGACAGAGGCCAAAGTAACTCATATCATTCTGGATGTTACTGCTTATTTTTCACTCTTTGCTGCTCATGTAGTCAAGCCAGTCACATTCCAACCTTTCAGGAGAGATGAAAGAAATCAGGAGGGATTCCTTCATGCATGAGATTGCTTCAGCACAGACTACTTCACAAAATCACAGATATAGTTATAGGACAAAGAGAGTTTGTTCAGACCCTTATGTCTGTTCAACCCTTCCTACACCACACTCCAATTATTTTTCTTTTCAGAAATGTACCACATCCCTTTGGAATTCTGTAGTGAATCTTCCTCAAAGATTATCTCTAGCAATGGGTTCAATACCTTAATCACTCAGTGTGTAAAGAATATTTTCATTATTTCACTTTTAATTCTTTTGTCAATTACCTTCACTTTATGTTCCTGGATTCATAATCTTACCCTGCTTTGGAATGGTTTTCTTATCTCTTCTTTGTCTATAATCTTCACCGTTATAAATATCTCAATTTTAATTGTTAGTCCTATTCACAGACTCCTGTTCCAAAAAAGGATTATCCCACTTTCCCCATTTTATCCACATTATTAAAATTACTTATCCCGGTAATCATTTGTGAAATCTCTCCTGCAACCTATCTCAAGTTCTGATGTACCTCTGAAAGTGCAACACCCAGTTGTGCTTGAATCAATGTTATATACAACTTCATCATAACTTTCTTGCTGTTGTACTCTATGTCTCTTAAAACCAGGAGCCATACACTTTATGCTTAAACTGATCTCTCAATCAACCCCACCGCTTTCAATGAATAATACATATGCCTCCAGACCACTACTCCTGTTAGAACTGTGGCCTCTAGTTACCGGTATATTGCCTCTTCTCATTCTTTATACTGTACCAAAAAACAAAACTGCCTGTCTTCACATTAAGTTTTGCCTGCCACCTGTTCAGCCAATCCACCAGCCTGTCTATATTCTGTATCCTTGAAGTCTATTGTTATACTGTTAACAATTCATTACCTCTCCAAGTTTTCAGAAAGTTTACAGTTTGTGATCCATTCACCCAAGTCCAAATTATCAATATATCATAAGGAAAGAGGTTCTCCTAGGACTGACTATTGGGTAACTTTACTGCATACTTCTCTCCATTCTAACAAGCACCATTTTACACTACTTTCTCTCTCCTTTAATTTAGCTGATTTTCTATCCATGTTGCTGTAGCTTCTTCTGATCAGAGTCCTTCATTCTTCATGACAAACCTATTTTGTGGTACGTCAGCAAAAACACTGTGGCTATTTATCACTCCAACCTCACTTCTGCCTTTGACACTCTGTTACCTCTCTCAAGTATGTTAGATACAACTGCCTTTAATGGGTTCATGCTGGCTTTCCCTGATTGTAGAGGCAAAACCTAATCCAAAATAAAACAATTGCCACTAGCCTGCGACCACCACGGGGTTATTATACTTGCATGACACACCCTTAGGTCCAATGAAATGATGGCTCCAAGGAGTCCTTATTTCAATCCTTTATTAGCAAACGTACAATCTTGAAGCGATATTAAGTGATCAGCAAGGGAATTACCTCATCCAGTCCCAAGCTACAAACTCCATGAAATAAGCAAGAACACATAACTTATTCCCTTCACTTTTACCACACTCCCACTAATGAGACTAATTACCACAATAAAAGAAATAAATGTGCAACACGTTACATGGCTCCTACACTGATCAATCGTAACTAGTCAAAGTGATTGCGATTTCTGTCTCTGAGTATTATTCATGAACTTTCCTCTCCCAAAACATTCATTTGGCTGGTCTATAGCTATGGGTTTAACCCAAACATCCTTTGTTAAATAAAGATGTAACTTTTGCAGGTTTCCAATTTTCAGCTACACTGCTGAATCTGCAGATGTGGAGATTATGGTTATGGCCACTGCACTTTCCTTCCTTATCGCCTTCACTCTGCAAGAGTGAACACATCTGAACCAAGTGACTTATCCTGGATAAGGGCAGCTATCCTTTCCAGTACCACCTCTTTATTAATTTTTAAACATCTCCCCTTACAGTCCATTGCCAGTCCATTCATTTTAAACCTGAACCAAAAAAAACCATTTTGTTTGACTCTTCTCATGCCCGTTAGAACATTGAACATGGAACATGGAATAGTACAGCACATTACAGGCCCTTCGGCCCACAATGTTGTGCCGACCCTCAAACCCTGCCTCCCATATAACCCCCCCACCTTAAATTCCTCCATATACCTGTCTAGTAGTCTCTTAAATTTCACTAGTGTATCTGCCTCCACCACTGACTCAGGCAGTGCATTCCACGCACCAACCACTCTCTGAGTGAAAAACCTTCCTCTAATATCCCCCTTGAACTTCCCTCCCCTTACCTTAAAGCCATGTCCTCTTGTACTGAGCAGTGGTGCCCTGGGGAAGAGGCGCTGGCTGTCCACTCTGTCTATTCCTCTTAATATCTTGTACACCTCTATCGTGTCTCCTCTCATCCTCCTTCTCTCCAAAGAGTAAAGCCCTAGCTCCCTTAATCTCTGATCATAATCCATACTCTCTAAACCAGGCAGCATCCTGGTAAACCTCCTCTGTATCCTTTCCAATGCTTCTACATCCTTCCTATAGTGAGGCGACCAGAACTGGACACAGTACTCCAAGTGTGGCCCAACTAGAGTTTTATAGAGCTGCATCATTACCTCACGACTCTTAAACTCTATCCCTCGACTTATGAAATCTAACACCCAATAAGCTTTCTTAACTACCCTATCTACCTGTGAGGCAACTTTCAGGGATCTATGGACATGTACCCCCAGATTCCTCTGCTCCTCCACACTACCAAGTATCCTGCCATTTACTTTGTACTCTGCCTTGGAGTTTGTCCTTCCAAAATGTACCACCTCACACTTCTCCAGGTTGAACTCCATCTGCCACTTCTCAGCCCACTTCTGCATCCTATCAATGTCTCTCTGCAATCTTTGACAATCCTCTACGCTATCTACAACATCACCAACCTTTGTGTCGTCTGCAAACTTGCCAACCCACCCTTCTACCCCCACATCCAGGTCGTTAATAAAAATCACAAAAAGTAGAGGTCCCAGAACATATCCTTGTGGGTCACCACTAGTCAAAACCCTCCAATCTGAATGTACTCCCTCCACCACGACCTTCTGCCTTCTGCAGGCAAGCCAATTCTGAATCCACCTGGCCAAACTTCCCTGGATCCCATGCCTTCTGACTTTCTGAATAAGCCTACCATTTGGAACCTTGTCAAATGCCTTACTAAAATCCATGTAGATCACATCCACTGCACTACCCTCATCTATATGCCTGGTCACCTCCTCAAAAAACTCTATCAGGCTTGTTAGGCATGATCTGCCCTTCACAAAGCCATGCTGACTGTCCCTGATCAGACCATGATTCTCTAAATGCCCATAGATCCTATCTCTAAGAATCTTTTCCAACAGCTTTCCTACCACAGACGTAAGGCTCACTGGTCTGTAATTACCTGGACTATCCCTACTACCTTTTTTGAACAAGCGGACAACATTCGCCTCCCTCCAATCCTCCGGTACCATTCCCATGGACAACGAGGACGTAAAGATCCTAGCCAGAGGTTCAGCAATCTCTTCCCTTGCCTCGTGGAGCAGACTGGGGAATATTCCGTCAGGCCCCGGGGATTTATCTCTTACCCTTACTTATCTCTTATACTTCATCCCTAACATTCCTTTGGAAATTTCTGTAATCTTGCTGGTTTTCAATGAGAAGTTGTTTTGCAGAAATTATCCTGGATGCTTTAGATACTGGAGAGCCTGTCATGTGCAATCTCACTTGAAAGCTTCATCTGAAGTGAGTAGAGTACAGCCTGTTTTGCAGAAAACAACAAGTCTTGCCATTGGGTTCTTGTCTTTCCTGGGCTGCAAAATCATTTACTTTCTCATTGAAAGCAAGCAAGATCACAGAAAATTCCGAAGGAATGGACTATGGATAGGAGGGAAAGGTGGACTCTTTTACTCTAACTGCAGAAAGGCCATGCCCTCTCCTCTGGATATAGCCTATCAGGACCCCATTCTTTCCTTGTCCCTACTGAAGCTTCAGCATTATCAAGAAGTAAGGGTGGATGAACGTTCTCCCGACTGTTAATTTTGTCCTACGGTAGCCAGTTAGGCAGTACTTATGGACATAGCAGTAGAATTAATGTTCCTATTGATGTTTTAATTGCAGTTTGAGTTCCTCTTATCTGAACTTGGGTCTGGAAATGTTTTGGATTTTGGAATTTATAATAAGATAGCTTGGGATCACCATCATTCCAACTCTGAATTTTGTGTTCTACTGGTAAGCAGTCTTACACTTGTTCATCTCCTATAGGCTCATAACGGTAAAAATGCTTAAATACCATTAATATACAGTGCGCAGAGTAACAAAAATAGCACAGCAGCAACAGGAGAATACCTGAATCAGCTGTTGAACAACAACAAACAATGGCACGCATTCAGTCTCCACCTAAGATGTCGTGGCTTGATTAGAGGGTTACAGGACACTTTGTTTGTATTTACCATTTTATGTTGTATGTAAGGTATAATAACAATCACCACTGTAGACTTGTTCTGGTGTTAGATTTTCATCAGCAATGATCTTGGTTAACTCATCAAAGAATTTCTCTGCTGCTTTGTGATCAGTAGACTCTTTATCTTTAAAATATTTTATAATCTTAAATAATTTAATGCTGTGTCTTTTCTTAAATTTCTGCAATAAACTGGAAATAGGTCTTTCCTATTTCATGATCAGCATACCATTAAGTGGCATATGTTCACCCCCAACACTGATGTATCCATTCTTCCAATATATCTTTGAGATTTTAAGTTTTCACTTCGTCCAGTAAAGCTCGAAGTGTTTTACTATTTCTCAGTAACTTCTGTTCATTACATATGTGAGGTCTCTTCTCGAAACTGTCTGTGATGTGCAGTGCCTTGCACATTGCCTGGGAACTTTCCCAGCGCTTTGTGGAATTTTCCATTTGTGATATCACATCAGTGCTCAAAAAATTTTTGGATTGTGGAGGTCTTCAGATTTTGGAAGGGGTAATCATCCTGTATTTTGACTGGCTACCTGTGGAAGAGGCAGTCCTTCAGATCACGGGGAAACATTAAGAGGCTGTTAGTATAGAAACAGCATTGCAGTGAAGAATAATACTATGGGCAGTTCGTCATGAAAGAGGTATTGGGGTGGATTTTCAATTTGTTAACTGAGATGATAATTGATCCTGCAAATCAACTGCCCAATAGGAACTCCCCATCATTATCATATCTATTTATATGCAGTAAAATTTGTGATAAAGTATAATCCTTGACATCCTAAAGATAATGCAAGATGTTTCAAATTCAATAGATTAACATGTTGCTATGTAAATAAAAGTGGCAGACAGTGTGTGCCCAGTGTGTTCCATATTCAAATGACAGAAGTGCCAATGAATCTGTAAGGTAGTGTCACTTTGATGATGTTGACTGTAGGATATGGTAGCAGCATTTACCCTATTACATTGACCTAATGGCACACATCCTCTGGGACAGTGGTTCTCAACCTGGGCTCCACAGACTCCTTGCTTAATGGTATTGGCCATTGACATAAAAATGTTTGGGAACCCCTGCTCTAGGCCATACTCTGGCACTGCAGCATTTTCATCAGCACTGCACTGAACTGTCAGCCTTCATTGCATGATAATAAAAAAAGCAATCTACTGCAGTAACTTAAGTCAGGACAAAAACCTGGAGGTAAAAGGATAGTCAATGTTTTGTGTCGAGACCCTGCATGAGTTGCTTTGATTACAAGAAGGACATAATTACACAATCTGCAAACAGGTGTTAACGATACCACTGTAGAACAAAATCTTATAACTGAAAGATAACAGGGCTTCTCTCTCTCTCTCTCTCTCCCTCTCTCTCCCTCTCAGAAGGACAATAAAATGTCAATGCAGGTTAGATCAAATAGAATTGAGAATACAAATATATATCAAGTATAAACATAAGCAACTTTAGAGCGATCTTATCTCTAACTCTTCTAAAACAAAATTTCAATCAACAATCAGATATTAATAGCCATTTGATCACCTAAAACGGCCATATGGCAATTTTTTAATTTGGAAAATATTTGAGGATTTACTTTTGAAGTGGAAAGGCTGATTGAGCATATAACAGTCCTTCAGGCTTCGACACAGTGCTATTACTTAGCAGCTTTTTCTTCTCCCTTGCGTATTCCAGCATGCAACAATACAACAACAGACAATGATGTTAGAATGCTGAAGCTCAGTGGATATCATACAGCTTTTCATATGCTTATCTGTACAGTAAAATACCAGTGGCAAAATTACTTGTTTTCAACCACAGACAAAGGAAGAAATAATAATGACTGCTGTGTACTATTGATAGGCTGATACCTAAACACAGTTGCATGTTTAACAAATAGCTGTCAAATACAGCACCTCTGTAACAGTAGTAAACGTTTAAACTATGTTGAATATATATTCTTTATCAAGGAGAATGAACAAATTTCTCTTCTGTTTGGATAGGGGAAAAAACAAGGCTATCATGATTGCAAAATATTATGCTATTTTCTAGGAATCAGTATTATCAAATACACCTTACATCTCTTAAATCCCAGACAAACCAATAGTTATACAAAGGGATAGCAAGAGGCCAGAATTTTAAAGAGAAATTCTTGCTTTGCACACCATCTGCTGACTTGTTTCTCATACTGTCCTGTAAGTTGACTTGATTTCAAATGCAGGTGCTATCACATCCTTTTCACAATACAATCTGTACCTTCTTTCCTTTACATGAAACATTAATGAGTACAAAAGACACTAAACTGCAATTTCTTTTCCTCGCTACATAATGAAGACTTCACTTCCTTCTTCAAAATATCATCCTTAAAGTACATATAATTATTGTGCTGTGACATTTGGCAGACCATCTAGACCTTTTGCCAATCAACCCAAAACTTAGTACAGAACTAGTAGCTGCAGGCTGGGAAACAGAATTGATTTTCTCATTCATAATAGTCATGCTCGGCACTTTAGCATTTCACTTTTCTTCAAACTTCACACAGATTTCACATTTAAGATGTACTTAAATATTTCAGTAACCCATTTAAAATGTGAATTTCACCATAAATTAGAAAACTATTTTATTACTTCTATGTAATGTAGATAAATGGAGGGACCTTGGGGTTCAAGCCCAGGATTCCCAGAAATTCGAAATATGGCAAGATAGGGTGGTGAAATCAACAAATGACATGCTTGCTGACATAGGTTGGGTCATCGAATATAAAAACTGGGGCAATAATTTGCAACTTTATGAAACTGCATGTGGAGTATTGTTTATAGATCTGGTTACTAAAGTGTAGGAAGAATGTTTTCCCTGGAGTGAAGAGGGTGATAGAAGTATAGAATTAAATTGAATTGACTTTATTTCTTTCATCCTTCACATACATGAGGAGTAAAAATCTTTCCGTTACATCTCCGTCTAAATGTGCAATGTGCAATTTAAAGTAATTTGTGATAAATAGTATGCACAACAGGACAGTCAATTTAGCATAGAAATACAATTCTATCAATATGAATTAATCAGTCTGATGGCCTGGTGGAAGAAGCTGTCCTGGAGCCTGTTGGTCCAGGCTTTTATGCTGAGGTACTGTTTCCCGGATGGTAGCAGCTGGAACAGTTTGTGGTTGGGGTGACTCGGGTTCCTAATGATCCTTTGCACCCTTTTTACGCACCTGTCTCTGTAAAAGTCCTGAATACTGGGAAATTCACATCTACAGATGTGCTGGGCTGTCCACACCACTCTCTGCAGAGAATACATCGGAGGGAAGTACGGTTCCCATACCAGGCGTGATGAAGCCAGTCAAGATGCTCTCTATTGTGCAAATCATAAGAGGCAAAGATGGGGTAGATCGTCAGATTCTTTATTCCATGGAAAGAGTATCAAAAGCGAGAGGGCATAGGTTTAACATTAGAGGAAGGAGTTTTAAAGGGATCTGAGAGGAATTTTTCCCCTTGTGCAGAGAATGGCTGATAACTGGAATTAGCTCCAGGAGGAGATAGTGGAATCAGCATTGATAATTTCATTTCAGAGATATTTAATCATACTTGAATATGCAAGACATAGAAGAACATGGACCTAAAGTGAAAAATGGGATTATTTTGTTGGATAAAAATGTTGTCATGAATATTTTGGGTCAAAGAGCCTGCTTCTGAACTATTCAAATCTATGATGCTATTGGCTGAAGCAGTGGAAGTGACTGCTGATTTCAAGAGGATGCAGGATGATACCAAACTTGTGGATGGATTAATTTGAATTCAAGCCATCAACAGGAAGAAGCAAAGGTTGTCTGAATTAACATTTCTTTCGGATATTTTAAAGCATTATTCATGCTATATAAAGATTGACAAACAATTCCATGATCACAGACAGAAAATTAATCTTTTGTGTCAAATTTTCATTGTGATATTTTCTCCCAACGCTCTTGTCTAGAAATTCAATTGCTCAACATTTTTTCCACAGTATGCATCTGAAACTGGATGCCTTCTGGAGTGAATTTTTGGGTTGTTTTGAGAATTTGAATTTCTCCAGGCTGTTCACCAAGCACGAGTTACCATTGTTAAAATACACAGTCAGGTGCAAAAAATATTGAGGAAAAAGGAGGTTTCTTGTGAATGTTGTCTGGGTAATATATTGGGAGGCTCCTCTTCTGTTAAATAAATTTTCCTTTTTTTCTGAATCATCTCTCACTTTATATGTCAATTCTCTTATTTGCTGGATCTGTTTCGGCATTTCTAGTCACCAAATACTGCGAAGAGTCTACCAAAACTTCCTGTTGATGAGGTGACTGGTTTCCCATTTTGGGCAGTTTGCATGTGGTTTATCTGCAGTGAGTTGGTGTGCAGCACTCTGCCCATGAATGCGGGAGATAATATTGCTTTCAGCAGAGAAATGGGTGGTTCCTCTCTGTAGCAACAGCAAAAATCACGACTTGAACCAATATGATTAAAAATTGACTGAAGATGAGTTTTGAGCTTTACTCTGTGATTGATGAAATTTGGACAAATCAAAAACTAGATGATTTGCACCATATACTTTAAAATTTTTTTTAGGAATTTTTCTGCTGTTCTAAACACTTGTAGCATATGGGTTAAAATTGGACTGTAATACAAATCACATTTTTTGGTAGACATATAAGGAGAAAGTCCTTCAACCTTATTGGTGCTATTAGTTCTTGTTGTATATTTTTCCATAATGAAACTTTATCCTCCTCCATCTAAGACTTTTTAATACAAATGCCCAGTGATACAATTTAAAATTTGGACATGCCAATCCCCCATTTGACTTTTTGAATTGTAGAGTTGACCACTTTATATTGGGTCGTTTACCGTTCCAAACATAGCATCATAGTAAGGAGTCCAGTTTTTGCCAATATCCTGCAGGAGGTGCAAGTGGGATCATTGAGCTGATAAAATTAATGCGGGGTAAGATGTTCATTTTAATGACCGATATACGGTCCAGGACTGATGTTGGCAGGTGTCTCCATCTATTAATATCTTCTTCTATTTTTTTCAAAATTAAAGAGTAATTTGTTTTAGCCACAGATGATAGGGAAGTATTAACTTTAATACCCAAGTAGCGGACCTCATTTGTAACCATAATTTGGGGAGGGAGAGACACCTTACTTTTATCCGTATTAATCAGCATCAGTGCTGATTTTGACACATTAACTTTGTATCCTGAAAGAAATCCAAATTGCTCCAGTGTTTTTAAAACACAGGGGAGAGTTTGTTGAACATTTGCCATATAAACTAGCGTGTCGTCCGCGTAAAGTGATATCGAATGTGAAGTTATACCTATTGTAACAGGAGAGATCTGAGGACAGTTTCTAATTAACTGTGCAAACGGTTCAATAGATAAAGTAAAAATTAAAGGGGACAAAGGGTCCCCTTGTCGTGTGCCCCGTCCTATGTCAAATAACTCTGAGAAATCTCCTCCCAGACATACCCGGGCTGAAGGATTAGCATACAATGTTTGAATCATATTGATAAATTTATCACCAAACTTAAATTCTTTAAGAACTCTCCAAAGATATGGCCATTCAAGACGATCGAACACTTTTTCAGCATCAAGAAACAGCAAGCCACAGGCAGGTGGGATTTTATGTGTTGCACTCAGTATGTGTAAGAGCCGGCGAATATTATTAGATGCAAGATGCCCCTTGATAAAGCCCGTTTGATCTGGTTTGATCCCAACTACTGTCTCAAGTCTACTGGCTAAGACTTTGGAAAATATCTTGAGGTCAGCATTTATCAAGGAGATTGGACGGTAATTGGCACACCCCGAAGGGTCCTTACTGGGCTTAGTTATAACTGTGATCAGGGCTGTGTTTAGATCTCTATGGAAAGCACTATTTCCAAAAGCATAATTTAATGTTTCTAACCATACTGGTCCAAGAATATCCCAAAGTGCTAGGTACAGTTCCACAGTTATGCCATCTATACCTGGCGTACGGCCTCTATTTGTAGCTTTGACTGCTTTAAGTAGCTCCTCCAGTGTAATAGGAGAGTCTAGAGTTTTAGTGTCCTCTAATGACAACGTAGGGAGGTCCAATCCACTAAAAAAAATTGGTGAAGTCATTCTCAGAAGGAACTGAGCCACTTGTATACAATTCTTTAAAGTAATTCTTGAATCTCTCGTTTATTTCCTCTGTTGAAGATACTACTCCACGTTTAGCACATCTAATTGCTGGTATAGACCTTTTAGCTTCCTGTTCTCTGAGCGTTAGTGCCAAATGATGGCTCGGTCTGCTGCCTTCTGCATAATACTTATGTTTGGTTACATGGATCATATATTCTGCCCAGCTTCTTAATAAGTCATTTAATACTGCTTGTTTTGTTTTGAGCTCGTTTTCTTTTGTTATGGTGCATCTCCTTTTGAGATCATTCTCCAAAACCTTACATTGTTCTTCTAGGGTGGAAATCTTTTGAAGCCGGCTTTTATGTAGATGGACACTGAACCATATGGCGTTATTTCGTAAGAAACCCTTGATAGAGGCCTAAATCACTGTCACATCTGAGACACTATTTTTATTTAAATATATAAGTTCTGTCAGTTTTGTTCTCAGCTGTGATAGAACACAACATAGTTGGGTTGTTTTGAGAATTGGAATTTCTCCAGGCTTTTCACCAAGCACGAGTTACCACTGTTAAAATACACAGTCAGGTGGATTGACTTCTTTGTAAAGTCCTGCAAAAAATATTGAGGAAAAAGGTGGTTTCTTGTGAATGTTGTCTGGGTAATATATTGGGAGGCTCCTCTTCTGTTAAATAAATTTTCCTTTTTTTCTGAATCATCTCTCACTTTATATGTCAGTTCTCTTATTTGCTGGATCTCTTTTGGCATTTCTAGTCACCAAGTACTGTGAGGAATCTACCAAAACTTCCTGTTGATGAGGTGACTGGTTTCCCATTTTGGGCAGTTTTGCATGTGGTTTATCTGCAGTGAGTTGGTGTGCAGCACTCTGCCCATGAATGCGGGAGATAACACTGCTTTCAGAAGAGAAATGGGTGTTTCCTCTCTGTAGCAACAGCAAAAATCACGACTTGAACCAATATGATTAAAAGTTGACTGAAGATGAGTTTTGAGCTTTACTCTGTGATTGATGAAATTTGGACAAATCAAAAACTAGAGAAACAGCACTTAGATCCAGGAATACCTCGCAAAACATTTCTGTGTGATGGTGACACCCCAAAAGCATGCAAAATTATTTAATGTCAGATCAGTGTTATACTTATTATGATGATGTTTCTGTTTTTAATACTATGAAGCCTACAGATTTGTTTGCATTTGTTTGAGTACATCAATAAATCCACATTTTTTGCACGCATTTATTAACAGAAATCTCTTAATTGCTGTCTTTTTTGGCTTACAATATTGAATCACAATCTGCTTAATGTAATGATAGTCTTCCCCTGTTGATCTTGGAATGATTTGGGCTGGACATGGCCAACGACTTGTGTAATTGAGGTAACTGCAAAAAAAAAATAATTCTTCAACATCCTGAAGTATAATTAGAAAATACTCATGACTAAAGATATTAACTACCCATTAGGAAATCACAATTAGAAAACACTCACAACTAAAGATATTAGCCACACTTCAGCATTCATTAGGCAAGATCATTTAGAAATCAGCATGCCTAAGCTACTTCATGTTATACATGTGCCCATCTCAATCCGAAACTGGAGATGTAAGAAAAACTTGGAATAGTGTGATGAAAAGCTAATTGAAAATTGCCTAAAACTCTTTTACCAATAATTTTAAAGAATCTCATCAGTATATCCATTGGTCTTTTATTCTTTAGTGAACATCACAAATAAAAAACTTTGTTGTGATGGTTTCATTGCACCAGAATCACTCAACCCACGTCCATGTTTAATTTAGCTGCATTCAGGACTTCTTAAAATTTACATTTATTTTCAGTAGTAAATAAGTAAGTTTTACTGTACAGGTAGTTAGTAAACGATCTATAGAACATTATCAGAACAGCACTGGAAATGCAAGTTGGAATGCAATGATGTTTCAGTCAGTTAAAATGGTAATTTATGACCTCCATTTCTAGTCTCACACAACTTCAGTTGAAAAAAAAGCCCGCTTGTATTTAGCTGCAAACAATTCTCCAAATTAGGCCTCACCAATGTTTTATACAATTTCAACATGATATCCTTCCTCAATACCTTGATTTATGAAGGCCAATGTACCAAAAGCTCTCTTTAGAACTCTGTCTACCTTTTAAGGAATTAGGGATCTGTAGTCCCCAATCCTTCTGTGCTATAGCACTGTTCAATGCCCTAGTGTTCACTGTGTAAATCCTACCATGATTTGCCCTCCCAAAGTGCAATACTTTACATTTGTATGATTAAGTTCCATCTGCAATTTCCCAGCACATTTTTCCAGCTGAAAAACTGGATAGAGGACTGGTTACCCAATAGAAGGTAAAGAGATAGGATCAATGAGTGTTTCCCTGGTAGGCAGTCGGTTGTGAGTGGAATGCCACAGGGGTTAGTGCTGGGCTCACAGTATATTTAATGATTTGGAAGAGGGGACTGAGTGTAGTGTACTGTATCTAAGTTTGCTAATGACACCAAATTGAATGGAAAAGCAAACTGTGCAGAGGATGCAGGAAGTCTGCAGAGAGATGTAAATTTGTTAAGTGAGTAGGCAACTGTCTGGCAGATGAAGCATAACATTGGTAAATGCAAGGTCATCGCCTTTGGAAGGGGAAATAAATGATCAGATTATTATTGAAATGGTGAAAGATTGCAGTGTGTTGTTGTGCAGAGGGACTTGGGAGTGCTTGTGCATGAATGACAAATATAGGTGCAACAGGTTATCAGGAAGGCAAATGGAATGTTGTCCTTCATTGCTAGAAGGATTGAATTTAAGAGCAGGGTGGTTATGCTGCAGCTATACAGGGTACTGTGACACTGCACCTGGAGTAATACATGCAGTTCTGGTCTCCTTACTTCAGGAATGATAAACTATCTTTTGAGGCAGTGCTGGGGAGTTTCACCAGATTGATTCTGGAGATGAGGGTTTTGCTTTAAAAGGGAGGTTGAATCACCTGGATCTATACTCACTGGAATTCAGAAAAAGTAAATCTTCTTACAGAAACATATAAAATTATGAAAAAGATAACTGTGTAGAGGCAGGAAAGTTGTTTCCACTGGTAAATAAGACTAGAACTATGGGACATAGCCTCAATATTCAGGGAGACAGATCAGGATGGAGATAAAGAGAAACTGCTTTTCCCAGAGAGTAGTAAAACCATAGAATTCTCTGTACAGAGAAACAACAGAGTATACCTCATTAAATATATTTAAGACACAAGTTTTTGCAGAACAGGAGAATGAAGGATTATGGGGAAAAGGCAGGTAGGCGGAGTTTAGCCCATGGTCTGAGCAGCCATGATCTTATTGAAAGGAGGAATGGGCCCAACAGGCAAGATGGCTTAGTAATGCTCCTATTTTTTATGCTTTTTAATGCTCTAAGCTATGACCTGAAATAAAATTTTCAACTGGAAATGTCTTTTGACTTTGGAGGTCACTTAGAAATGACAGTGTCCCAACACTCTCGTCATTGTACTGCATGTGAAATGATACAACTTGTAGATAATACACTCATTAATGTTGGAGTAAGATGATGCTGACAAGTTAACTGATGGATGCTCCTTAAGGGCTGCAGCTTCCTGGATAGTATCTACTCACAGTCAGTCAAAAGTAGCTGCTCTCAACTTATGTCCAAAATTGATCACTTTTGCTTGTTTTTATTGAGTCTGTAAGAAAGTTTGGAGCTGATTAGTTTTGTTCATACCAAAGCTGCTTATCTCTATGAAAATTACAGGGGAAGGAATGTTGTTTTATGGTACTACTGAGGAGAACTTGTTTAACCTTTATTTTATAATTTTTGAGTTTAGACTGGTAACAATTAGTCAAGCTTAATTTCCCTTATGTTTGTGGACAGTTATTTTGTACAAATACCATGACTAAAAGTGTAACTTTAGGGCATCAACTGTGTATACACATCTAAATCATGGCCCAGACATTATTTTGTGCTTTCGTAAACACAGTGAAGAACCCTCACCAATTCTGGGTCCACTTCAGCACAATTCAGTGATGGTCTGTTGAATATTTTGTTATGTAGATGAAGGAAATTTATCCAGAACATTAGTAGATACCACACTGAGTGAAGAGTGGATCTGCAGTGAGGACTGATTGATGTTTTGCTGGAGGAGAGAGGTAGTCCATGATCAGATTAAATGACGATGAGGGACAATAAATTAGGGCTCGGCTTTGGGTGGGGGTTAAAACGTGGTACTTGCAGAGTGAACCTTGTGGTAGTGGTTATATAGAAATTGGGCCTCTGGGATAGAGATTAACTGAGGCAGGTTCAGTGTTTGGTAATTGGCATATCCTGCGTCGATGCTGAGGCTCGAAGCCTGAGGGTCAAATTGAAGGTCTGCAAGTCAAGGCCTTTTGGCTGGAGCCCCAGTTTGTGAATCTCTGTGAGTCCGCTAGAGCAGTCCAAGGTCCAATGCTTGTGTCCGAGTTTGAATCTGGTTCCACTGAAGGCTGAAGAACTTTGGGATTAGAGGACTGTGTGTGTGCCTGGGTGGAGGGAGGAATGAGGGCTCGTTTTGCTGTTGTTGCTTTGTTGCTTATTGTGTTCTCTAAAGACCCTGAGGAGAGCTGATTAAAACAATATAAGGTGGATTTACTGTGATAGGGTGTTCAGCACTGAGCTGGGACCAACTGCAGGAGATCCCTTTTAGAAGTGCTGCTGCAGCCAGAGTTAACTGTTCTTGGAGCATCGCATAAGGAATGACTTTAGCACTTCACACATCTGATGCAAGCATTGCAGCAAGGGGGAATGATGAACAGAAGAGTTGATTGGATTTTTGAGCTGAGCTTGACCTTGACCTGGTCATAATTATATTCCAATTTTCTGATATATAGCACTAACAAATTGCATGATGCATCTGAATTTCTAAGCCCATTTATCTGCAGGTAAAATGAATGGATAAATGGAGTACATATTTCTATTGTTGCATAAATGGCAATTACATAAATATATCTGCGCACAATAAATTTTGGCTGTAATGCTTTAATATTTCACTTGCAGCTTACGTTAATTGTAAGACTTTCAAATAGTTGCTTTTTTCCAGTGCTTTGGATTGCACAGATTAAATCTCCAATTGCAATCAGCACATGAAGATATGTGCTTATTCAGATGACCAAATAAACACAATCCCGAAAGTGATCAGACTGATAGTTTTCATCCGAAAGAAGGTCATTTCCTTTAAATATGCCTTGTGCACTTAACCATCCTGATAGAGGTGAAAGAGCGAGAAGCCTCTAAAAGGGAAATGGATTTAATGTAAAGAATACATACTGTAAATTGTAACAAAATTAGTCACCACACTATTCTCTCTGAAAACTTGCAAACAGAACTTCGGCTGCTTATGGAAGACTCGGTTTGTATTAAATCAGCAGGTAAGTGAGAGACTTTCGTTTGCTGTGATGGATTTCACACAAAGCTGCATGATATTACCTCAGACAGAATCACAGAATTATTCTCAGCAAGGGAAAGTCTAGTTCAGGTGTACAGGTAATGTATTATTTAGAACACCACTGTCACATCCTGGCCATGAAACAGATTTAATGCAGATAACAGTTAAATCTTTCCATTAGGTAGTCTTGCTGTGATAAACCAAAACACAGTGTTCACTTGGTAGTCCAGTGGTTAGGCTTTGGCATTTTCACTGCCGTGGCCCAGGTGTGAATCCCGGTCAGGAAAAGAGTGTTCTTGACATTCTATATGGGCTTGTTGTTGTCTTGTATGTACAAGGACTGGGCCTCAGGCTGTGTAATCACCTGGGTGCAGGGGGGTGGGAGGAGGTCGTCGGGGCCATGTGTGCTGGATTTGGTGCTGTTCCCCTGTGTTCACTCAGCAGGAGACAGGCTTGATTGACTGTGGATTGACGAAGCAAGATTTTGGACTACTTAATTGCGTGATTGTGATGCAATTTGTGCTTGCTATCTTGTGTATGCTTTGTGCTGTGTATGACTGTTAGTATTGTGTTTTGCACCGTGACTCTGGAGTAACACTTTTGTTTGGCAATATTCATGAGTATTGTGGTTAAATGATAATTAAACTTGAATTGAATTGAATTGAATTCTTGGTTACTTCACCAGAGCACCAGCTGAAAGAGTTTGTGTTGCTTCTACATAAGCTGCTGCTAAAATCTGACCAGGTATATCATTTCTCTGTTCTGGTCAATTAATCATCAGAAAGCTAATGTTGTCATTGTGAGGGTGCAGAGCTGAATAATGAGCTTCACTCCCAGGAATCATTAACAAAGTGTCTTGGGATGTCTTACTGGATTTTATTTGGGACGAAGATATTATTGCATGACCTATTTACATAAAAAAAAATCTAGACTGGGTTAGACAAGCAGCCTGTTTAGCCCCAAGAGAGGGGCAATCTGTAAAAAGTGACAAAGTCATCTACAGAATAAAGAGTTAGTTGATAAAGAAAACTGAACTTCTGAAATATGTTACTAGATAAGGAAAATAAAAGAAATAGGTTTTTATCATTCTGATTATTGGACAAATGTTCATGACAATTTTTCTAATATTAATTATGGAACCATGTCAAAGCATTTTATAAATGGACACTGATAAGATTTTAACCATTTCTGCTTCATCAAATAACTGATTAATATGAATGGAGCTACCTTTGAAAACTGATTTTTAACATTGTGCACCAACGAGAACTAGTCAAGACTGCTGAATTCAGTAAATAATTCTAATGGAATTGTTAGCATTCCAGTCATAGTTTAGCTGTTGCAATGCACACACAATGTTGGAGGAACTCAGCAGGCCGGGCAGCATCTATGGAAAAGAGTAAACAGTTAATGTTTCGGACCAAGACACTTCATAAGATCTTTTGTTTACTCTTTTCCATAGATGCTGCCTGACCTGCTGAGTTCCTGCAGCATTTTGTGTCTTTTGCTTTGGATTTCCAGCATTTGCAGATTTTCTTGCGTTTCTGATAGATTAACAGATATTTATTAACCACGGTTCAATTAATGTCTGCATATTTGTCAGAGTCATGCAGAGAAACACTCTGTACGGACCACCAAAAGCCCAGTTACACTACTCCTACCTTATTCCTCCTTACATTCCCATCAGTGCCTCACAGTTTCTACTCAACCCCAGCATACTTCAGTATAAAGTCTTGGTGGGGGGGAGGAAATAGGAGCACTTGGAGGAAACCTACATAATCACAGGGAAAGGGAAAATGTCCAAACCCTGCACAAACAGCAGTGGAGAACAGGATTGAAAATCAGTTGCTGGAGTTGTAAGGCAGCAGCTCTATCACCTGTACCATTATACTGTTATACATATATCTATAATGCATATCTATATGTTTATAATGTTTTAGTTTAATAAGGGCTTCATTTTATTTCCATATTTCAGCTGTCCTTTTAAAGAAGTAGTCTGCATCACCAAGTCTTGTTGATCCTCACTTTGTCAGGAAAATAGAGTCATTATTCTACAAAGAGATTAATTTGTTACTGATCTGAAAAGCCCTATTATTGGAAAAATGAAAGGAAAATGTAGCAGTAATTGAGTTAAAGAGTCAAAGCACTGCCACTTTCATCATTTATACTTTACAGACCTTAATAAAATAGCTCTAATGGATTGATTAGCTGTTTTTGTGTTTGGAATAGCCCTTGACAGATGAAATTAGGTTTAACTCTAATTCTTTTGGAAGCCTTTCCGCAGACAATAATTGAGAGACTTTCACTCAGAAATATTCAGTGCTCTCAGATGAAGAAAAGATTAACATCTGTGCATCTTGTGCTTATTGGTTTTATGACTTTTCCTTAATTGCTATTTGACACTATTAAACAACACAAGTTCAGACCAGAAAGTTTACCAGGTTTTGATAGGGTTTTAATGCACATTATGTTGGTAATGATCTGGTCCATCCTTTGTAGTGGAGAGTGTTTTGATAGCTCTAATATGGTGTCATGGTTGCTGAAGGCTGAAAAGTTTGGCATCTCCCTAGAGCAGGGGGTTTAGACTGGGTGGAGTTTGTTAGGTGTGTTCAGGTGTATTGGCACAATATTTGGATAAGCCTACAAGAGGAGAGACTACAGTTGATTTGGTATTGGGAAAAGAACCTGGTCAGGTGTCAGATCTCTCAGTGGGAGAGGATTTTGGAGATAGTGATCATAATTATATCTCCTTTACAATAGCATTGGAGAGAGATAGGAACAGACAAGTTAAAAAAAAACATTTAATTGGAGTAAGGGGAATTATGAGGCTATCATGCAGGAATTTGGAAGCTTAAATTGGGAACAGATGTTCTCAGGGAAAGGTATGGAAAAAATGTGACAAATGTTCAGGGGATACCTGTGTGTAGTTCTGCACAGGTACGTTCCAATGAGACAGGGAAGTTATGGTAGGGCACATGAACTGTGGTGTACAAAGGCTGTAGTAAATCTAGTCAAGAAGAAAAGAAAAGCTTACAAAAGGTTCAGAGAGCTAGTTAATGTTAGAGATCTAGAAGATTATAAGGCTAACAGGAAGAAGCTTAAGGAAATTAGGAGATCCAGAAAGGGCCATGAGAAGACCTTGGCGGGCAGGATTAGAGAAAACCCCAAGGCATTCTACAAGTATGTGAAGAGAAAGAGGATAAGACATGAAAGAGTAGGACTTATCAAGTGTGACAATGGGGAAGTGTGTATGGAACCGAAGGAAATAGCAGAGGTACTTAATGAATATTTTACTTCAGTATTTGCTATGGAAAAGGATATTGGTGATTGTAGTGATGACTTTCAGTGGACTGAAAAGCTTGAGCATTTAGATATTAAGAAAGAGGATATGCTGGAGCTTTCGGATAAGTTGCCAAGACCAGATGAGGTGTACCCCAGTCTACTGTGGGAGGTGAGGGAGGAGATTGCTGAGCCTCTGATGATGATCTTTGCATTATCAATAGGGACAAGAGAGGTTCCGGAGGATTGGAGGGTTGCGGATGTTGTTCCCTTATTCAAGAAAGGGAGTAGAGAAAGCCCAAGAAGTTATTGACCAGTGTGTCTTACCTCAGTGGTTGGTAAGCTCATGGAGAAGATCTTGAAAGGCAGGATTTATGAGCATTTGAAGAGGTATAATATGATTAAGAATAGTCAGCATGGCTTTGTCAAGGGAAGGTCATGTCTTACAAGCCTGATTGAATTTTTTGAGGTTGTGACTAAACACATTGATGAAGGAAGAGCAGTAGATGTAGTGTATATGGATTTCAGCAGGGCATTTGAGAAGGTACCCCATGCAAGACTTCTTCAGAGACTAAGGAGGCATAGGATCCTAGAGGACATTACTTTGTAGATCCAGAACTGGCTTGCCCACAGAAGGCAAAAATTGGTTGTAGAATGGGTCGTATTCTGCATGGAGGTTGGTGACCAGTGGTGTGCCTCAGGGATCTGTTCTGGGACCATTACTCTTCGTGATTTTTATAAATGACCTGGATGAGGAAGTGGAGGGATGGGTTAGTCAGTTTGCTGATGACACAAAGATTGGGGGTGTTGTGGATAGTGTGGAGAGCTGTCAGAGGTTACAGCGGGACATTGATAGGATGCAAAACTGGCCTGAGAAGTGGCAAATGGAGTTCAACCCAGATAAGTGTGAGATGGTTCATTTTGATAGGTCAAATACGACGGCAGAATATAGTATCAATGGTAAGACTCTTGGCAGTGTGGAGGATCAGAGGGATCTTGGGGTCCGAGTCCATAGGACACTCAAAGCAGCTGCGCAGGTTGATTCTGTGGTTAAGAAACCATATGGTGCATTGGCCTTCATCAATCATGGAATTGCATTTAGGAGCCAAGAGGTAATGTTGCAGCTATATAGGACCCTGGTCAGACCCCACTTGGAGAACTGAGCTCAGTTCTGGTTGCCTCACTATGGATAGGATGTGGAAAGCATAGAAAGGGTGCAGAGGAGATTTACAAGGAGGTTGCCTGGATTGAGGAGCATGCCTTATGAAAACAGGTGGAGTGAACTCAGCCTTTTCTCCTTGGAGCGACAGAGGATGAAAAGCGAACTGATAGAGGTGTATAAGATGATGAGAGGCATTGATCATGTGGATGGTCAGAGGCTTTTTCCCAGGGCTGAAATTATTGCCACAAGAGGGCACAGGTTTAAGGTGCTTGTGAGTTGGTACAGAGGATATGTCAGGGGTAAGTTTTTTATGCAGAGAGTGGTGAGTGCACGGAATGGGCTGCCAGCAACGGTGGTGGAGGCAGATATGATAGAATCTTTTAAGGGACTTTTGGATAGGTACATGGAGCTTAGTAAAATAGAGGGCTATGGGAAACCATAGTAGTTTCTAAGGTAGGGACATGTTCGGCACAACTATGTGGGCTGAAGGGCCTGTATTGTGCTGTAGGTTTTCTATGTTTCTATGTTCTTTAGATGCTAAATCTAAGGAGGTTCATATCTCAAATATCGATGAGGCACAGTACAGGAAGGAGAGCCTCGTGACCTGGTATCAAGACAACAATCTTTCCCTCAATGTCAGTAAAACAAAAGAGCTGGTCAGTGACTTCAGGAAGGGGGTGGTGCACCTGCCCCCTGTCTACAGCAAGGTTGAGCAGGTTGATGTTTCAAGTTCCTATGAGTGAATGTCACCAATCGCCTGTCCTGATCCAATAACATCAATATCACAACCACAAAAGCTCACTATTTGCCTCTACCTCTTCAGGCGGCTAAAGAAATTTGGCATGTCTCTGTTGACCCTTAGCAATTTTTATCAATGCACCACAGAATACATCTTATCCTGATGCATTATAGCTTGGCATGGAAATTGCTATGCAAGTGACCACAAAAGCTACAGAGAATTGTGGTCACAGCTTAGGAAAGCACAGAAACCAGCCTCCCTTCCATCAACTCCGGTTATACTTACCACTTACTCAGAAAAGCAGCCAGAATAATCAGAGAGTCCTTCTATTCTGGACATTCTCTCTTTATCCTTCTTCCATCAGGCAGAAGATCCAAAAACCTAAAAGCTCACACAACCAGGCAGAAGAGCAGTTTCTATGCCACTGTTGTAAAACTATTAGATAGTTCCCTCCAGTGATAAACTGAACGTTTGACCTCACAGTCTACTTCATTATGATCATTATGATCTATCTCCTTGCACATCATTATTTACTGGCACTGAAGTTTCTCTGTGGTAGTAGAAAGGAGTTGATTGGGATTCGGGAGCAGCCATGATGAAATGGCGGAGCAGACGCAATGTGCTGAATGGCCTAATTCTGCTCCAATGTCTTATGGTCTTATAGTAGTAGCACAATAATTTGAATTGAGTATAATCTTCTCCTAAGGAGTTGTCTGTGGGTTGGTCTTCAGAAGCCGATCCTAAATCCACATGTACTGGTTCAGCATGGACAAAATAACCACCCTTCATAAACCTGGCACCATGGAGCATGCACTCCTGCAGACCTCATAGTCCCGCCCTTTCACCACTTGCTGATCACCATGGGACTTAATCTGGGATGTTATGGTGGGTTCTTTTAATCGAGAATGCCTGTGAGTGACTTTGTTCAATACGAGGAGCCTGATGCATGGGCAGCCACCACACAGTCGTTGCCAACATATTCTGCATTGTTATATTTGTGAATCGTATGAAAAGTATGCAAGAGAGGATTGTCAGTGTTCCTCAGTCCATGTGACAATAATATTTCAATTCCAAATTTGTTTGCTGTTGTCACATGTACTGAAGTGCAGTGAATAAAAAACTTGCATGCCATTTTTTACAGATCAATGCATTGAGTACAAGATTAAACAACACCAGAGTGCAGAATAAAATGTTACAGTTACAGTAAAAGTGCAGTGCAGGTAGACAATAAGGTGAAAGGTCACAATAAAGTAGATTGAGGTCAAGAGACCATCTTATCATACAAGGAAACCATTCAGTAGTTTTACAACAGTGAGATAGAAGACTGTGTTTGAGCCTTGTGCTTTGTGCTTTCAGACTTTTGTCTCTTCTAACTGAGGAGAGGGGAGAAGAGGGAATGAGAGGGTGGATGGGGCCTTTGATTAAGCTGGCTGCTTTACCAGGACAACGAGAAGTGTAGATAAAGTGGAAGGAATGGCAGGCTAGTTTCTGTGATGTGCTGAGCTGCAGTTTCTCATGGTCACCTGCAGTGCAATTGCATACTAAGCTGTGGTGAGCTGAGACGTTTTCTTTGGTGCATTGCTAAATATTGGTGAGGGTTAAAAAGGGCATTGTGTTAGCTCCCTGAGGAAATAGAGGCATTGTTGAGCTTCCTTGGCTGTGGCATCAAAGTGGTTTGTACAGGATGCTCTTGGTGATGTTCACTCTTAGAAACTGGAAGCTCTCAAGCCTCTCAACCTCAGCACTGTTGATGCACACAGGAGCTTGTGCACTGAACTCTCTTCCAGTTCTTTTGTTCTGCTGACATCGAGGGAAAGGCTGCTGTTACCATACCATGTCATCTGGCTCTCTAGTGCCTTCCTGTACTCTGACTCATCTTTATTTGAAATTTGGCTCTAATGGTGGTGTCATCTGCAAACTTCTAGTTGGAGTAAAAGCAGGATCTAGCCACACTGTTGCGAGTGTATAGGGAACAGAGGAGGGGGGCTGAGGACACAGTTTTGTGGGGCACCAGTGTTGAGACTAATTGCTGCCTGTCTTTATTGATTGCAGTCTGATGGTTAGAAAGTCAAGGATCCAACTGCAAAGGAATGTGCTCATTGCCAAGATGATAGCAGTAATAAAAAACCATTCTCATTCTCCAAAGCATGTTCAAGAGGCCATCAGATCAACTGCAATCATGTGGAGCAGTCTTGAGTGGCTATGGATACTCCTATCTTCTATGTTCTTCTGTCAGAATTCCATGAGGTAGCATTTGAAAACATAAAATGACTAACACCTTGGGTAAATAGGAAGCGTTGAGCATTTTCTTTTCTTGTCAAAATTGTCTTCTTTAGGTATAATTTTGTATTATTCTTCAACTTGCCTTTCACTGGTTTCAGTATTTCAAGCCAACATACTGGAATCCATTTCAACATTGAAATGTCGACTGTTCATTTTCCTCCATAGACTCTGCCTGACCTGTTGAGTTCTTCAGCAGCTTATGTGTATTGATCCAGATTTCCAGATCTGCAGTTTCCCTTGCTCTCTTGAAATAGAATGAAATGTCATGGTATTTGTGGTACTTTAAAGACATTTGTAGAAATAAGCAGAAATGATTAGCTCAAAGTAAATCTCTCTTTTAAATTGAGCTTGTTTTCACGACTGGTGATTCTTTTATGCGCGAAGAGTCACACTTCTCCCCACTCAGCCTCCATTTCGGCTGACAAACAGTGGGGCTAAATTTCTTTGCTCACGTTTCCAATGGGTGACACTAGTCACCTAGTTTGCGAACAAGACGAGAAACACATTTAACACAATCATGTATGTGGCATTTGGACCGATACTGTGAAGCAGTTCTCTTTCAATATAGCTGCATTCTAAAATGCATCATGGTGTAAAGTTTTGCTTTTTAACCATCTGTTGACCATCTGTTCTGCTTTATAAATAAAGCAATACAGATCACATGTTACGCCAGGCCATGAACATTTGCTAATGTTGTTTATTGATCAGTTAATTAGTGACGGTTAACAATCTAATTTTATCAGAACCAAGGGATATACTAGTGGATTAATTGAGTTTCTTTTGATTATTTTGTTCAGCGGGTCATTTTTATTATTTTAACATGTTTGTTCTTCAATTCCATTGAGTGGGATGGTTGACTCCATGTGATTGCTCTTTACCGACTCTTCTGTCCAGTATGGTTAGGGATGGGAAATTGCCTTCTCATGGTGGCAGCAACCCACGAATCGATGAATACAAACTAAAGTTACATCCAAACAACGTTCAACATTGCAATTCTGAATGCACTTGAGCAGATTCTCTATGGCATTGCCAACAAGGTACCTATATTCTAAAATATGATTATCTCCCTGATATTGTACACTGAAGCCAATAAATGCTCTGCTGTTTCAGCAAGGCTAGAATTTACATTTGGAGGCTTGAGGTCCTCATTTACATTTGTGCTGCTTGCTTGGATAACAGCTGAGTGTCACTGGTAATTCCTCTCTAAAGAAAATTTCAGTTTAGATCACTGCTGGTGTGGATGGGATGGAGAAGCTTAATGCCTGTTTTTACATGAGCTTTGGGCTCTCTTGAATCCAAGCCAATATAGTGGACAAAGGAATTCAGAAAATCTGCCAGCCATGTTGAGAACAGAGACACCTGGTTTCTACCTCCATACTTATGTAGGGAAACAAAGCCCAGGTGAACAGAATTCCTATGGTTTGAATATTTATTTGGCAGTTCATTTTTAGCAATGATCTGGCATGTGCTGTGCCAAATGATGTAAGGACCACAAAACCATAAGAAATAAAGGTAATATAAACAATTCGGTCCCTCAAGCTTGCTCTTTCTGTTTCAGCTGTATCTTTCTTCAACTGCTAGCGGGTCCATTTCTATCCCACAAACAACAACCAGAAGCTGCAGGGTTTTTCCAGCATTATTTATTTCTGTGAAGTAGCTTAGGGGTTTTAAAAAGGTCTAAAATTGACATCAAGGCAGGTAATAGGATTTATGAGTAAAGCTCATACAAGCATTTTAAGGACCATCTTAAAGCAAATAAAGAAAGCTGAAATGGTGAAGAGATTTCAGGGAGGTGGGGATTTTCATAGTGTAAGTAGACATTCAAAATCCTGGTGATCAATGAATGTTAACTGTGCAGGAGAGGCCAAAAATGGAAGAACTCACGGACTTCAAAATACTGTTGGACTGGAGAAGGATAGAAGGAAAGGGAGACTATCAAGGCATTTGAAAATGATAATTGTGAGTTGAGCTATTTTTAGATTAAAGGGCACTGCAGGCCAACAGATATAATGATTATGAGTAAATGGGATGTACTGTCAGTCAAGATGCAGTGTAAAAGTTTGGATGAGCACAAACTTAACTAAGTTCTATCTGGAATTAACACATTACTCATTCTACCAGTCTTTTGTCACGAGTACAATCTTCTATGCTGCGGTGTTCTTGGCAGCAGTATGGGTGATGCCTACAGGCTCAGTAAACTGATTAGAAAGGCTGACTCTGTTATAAGAGTCAAAGTGGACACACTGGAGTCTGTGGTAGAACAAAGGACCTTATGGAGAATGCTGGCAATTCTGATCAATGTTTCTCACCCTCTGCATGCCACTTTGACTGAACAGAGGAGCACTTTTAGTAATACCCTAAGACAACTGCACTGCTCCAAAGAGCACTATATAAGGTCATTCTTACCCTCGGCCATTAGGTTCTATAACGAGTTAACCTATAGCTGGGGAAGTGATGACTCCCTCCTGTTAGACTGTTTGAGGTAACATTTTTTCATTCTTTTCTTACTTCTCTTCTATTACTTGTATATCTGTGCACTTGTAATGCTACTGTGACACTGTAATTTCCTTTGTGATCCTTAACGTATTTTTCTATTTCTATCTATCTATTATCCAAATCTGTTTACCACCAGAATGAGTCCTTATTCTAGGAGCAATTCTTTTAAATAGACCATACGACCATAAGATATAGGAGCAGATTTAGGCCATCTGGCACATCGAGTCTGCTCTGCTAATCAGTCATGGCTGAATCCTTTTTCTCCTCCTCAACCCTTGTTCCCAGCCTTCTCCCTGTAACCTTTGATGTCATGTCCAATCAAGGAGCTATCAATCTCTGCCTTAAATACACCCAACGACCTGGCCTCCACAGACACATGTGGCAACAAATTCCAAAAATTCACCACCCTTTGGCTAAAGAAATTTCTCCGCATCTCTGTTTTGAAAGGGCGCCCCTCTATCCTGAGGACGTGTGCTCTGGTCCGAGACTCTCCCACCATGGGAAACATCCTTTCCACATCTACTCTGTCTAGGCCTTTCAACATTCGGAAGGTTTCAATGAGATCCCCCCCATCCTTTTGAATTCTAGTGAGTACAGACCAAGAGCCATCAAAGGTTCCTTGTATGATAACCCTTTCATTTCTGGAATCATCCTCGTGAACCTCCTCTGGACCCTCTCCAATGCCAGCACATCTTTTTTTAAGATGAGGGGCCCAAAATTGTTCACAAGATTCAAGGTGAGGCCTCACCAGTGCCTTATAAAGCCTCAGCATCACATCCCTGCTCTTGTATTCTAGACCTCTTGAAATGAATGCTAACATGGCATTTGCCTTCCTCACCACCGACTCAGCCTGCAAGTTAACCTTCACAGTGTTCTGCACAAGGACTCCCAAGTCCCTTTGCATCTCAGATTTTTGGATTTTGTCCGTTTATAAAATATTCTGCACATTTATTTCTACTATCAAACTGCGTGACCATGCATTTTCCAACATGGTATTTCACTTGCCACTTTCTTGCCAATTCTCCTAATCTGTCTAAGTCCTTCTGCATTCTACCTGTTTCCTCAACACTACCTGCTACTCCACTAATCTTTGTATCATCTGCAAACTTGGCTACAAAGCCATCATCTAAATCATTTATATACAGCATAAAAAGAAGCGGCCCCAACACCAACCCTGTGGAGCACTACTAGTCACTGGCAGCCAACTTGAAAAGGATCCTTTTATTCTCACTCGCTGACTTCTACTAATCAGCCTATACTCTAACCATGTTAGTAACTTTCCCTGTAATACTATAGGCTCTTACCTTAGTAAGTAGCCCCATATATGGCACCTTGTCAAAGGCCTTCTGAAAGTCCAAATATACAACATCCACTGCATCCCCTTTATCTATCCTACTTGTAATCTCCTCAAAGAATTCCAACAGGTTTGTTAGGTAAGATTTTCCCTTAAGAAAACCATGCCGATTTTGTCCTATCTCGTCCTGTGTCACCAAGTACTCCATAACTTCATCATTAACAATTGCCTTCAACACCTTCCCAACCTCTGAGCTCAGGGTAACTGGTCTATAATTTATTTTCTGCTACTTTCCTTCTTTCTAAAACAGTGGAGTGACATTTGCAATTTTTCAGTCCTCTGGCACCATGCCAGCATCCAATGATTTGTGAAAAATCATTTCTAGTGCCACCACAATCTCTAACGCTACCTCTTTCAGAACCCTAGGGTGCAGTTCCTCCGGTCTGGGTGACTTACGTACCTTTAGGTCTTTCAGCCTTTTGAACACCTCTCTTCTAATAGTAACTGCACCCACTTCTCTTCCTTCACACACTACAACATCAGGCACACTGCTGGTGTCTTCCACAGTGAAAACTGATGTAAAATACTCATTTAGTTCATCGGCCATCTCCTTGGTCTCCATTATTATTTCTCCTGCCTCATTTTCTAGTGGCCCTATATCCACTCTCATTCCTCTTTTATTTTTAACATACTTGAAAAAGCTTTGTGAGCTTGCTTTCATATTTCATCTTTTCCCTTCTCATGATTTTTTAGTTGCTCTCTGTAGGTTTTTAAAAACTTCCCAATCCTCTATCTTCCCACTAATTTTTGCTGTGTTGTATGTCCTTTCTTTTGCTTTTACAATAGCTTTGACTTCCCTTGACAGCTATGGTTGTACTATTTTACCATTTGAGTATTTATTCATTTTTGGAATACACGTGTCCTGCACCTTCCTCATTTTTCCCAGAAACACACACCAAAGCTACTCTGCTGATATTCCTGCCAGCAGCTCCTTCCAATTTATTTTGGCCAAATCCTCTCTCATACCACTGTAATTTCCCTTACTCCACTGAAATTCTGCTACATCAGTCTTTACTTTCTCCCTATCAAATTTCAAGTTGAACTCAATCATATTGTGATCACTGGTTCCTAAGGGTTCTTCTACCTTAAGCTCCCTAATCTCCTCTGGTTCATTACGTAACACCCAATCCACTATAGCTGATCCCCTTGTAGGTTCAACAGCAAATTGTTCTAAGAAGCCATCTCTTAGGCATTCAACAAACTCACTCTCTTGAGATCCATTACCAACCTGATTTTCCCAATCAACCTGCATGTTAAAGTCTCCTCTGTCTACCATAACATTGCCAATTACTTAGGTGGGAAGCCATATTGTGTGACTGTGTGGTTGAACCAATCTCACCGCCTCGTCCTAGGCAATAACACCACCAATGCTGAATGCTTGATCATGCTTAACAAGTTCTGATGAATGGGCTGGATTGTCCATGGACGTATTTTTCAGACAAACAGAGAAAACTATTGAAGACAGGTTCCAAGTTGTCTTCTTGTATGTAACATCTTCACTGACTCAGAGGACTACCTATCCAATGAGTGCTCAAAATTAAGAAATACCACGCAGGAAAGCACTGAGCAATCTGTGTTTCTCTAACAAGAATATGTGGCAGCTATTGGCAGACAGCAGAAAGAACATAAAACATCATGAGCAAGTCAGTCATCTGCACCATCAAACACCTCCTGACATGCTCATGTCAGAAACTACAGAACCCACGCTGCTCTTCTGCTGGCTGATGAGGGCTGAGGGGATGAAAGTCCTCCTCAAGCCGGAGGGATAGCCTAAGGGGAAATAATCCAAAGAAAATTATGGAAAATATGTAGTACAATAAAATTCCATTATTTCAATCTCTCCACAATACTTGCAACTAGATATGAACAAGATAGCTGACTGCATTTCATCAGGAATTCTTGGAAGTGGCTTTTGATAATAGGAAGATGGCAGTTTGCTGGTCTGCTTTCTCCTCCTTTCCAAGGTTACTGTTGATCTAAGAAAAAAAAGTTACCTAACTTCATACTCTATAGAACAATTTCCTTCAAGTCATGAAACTTTACAGAAAAGGATGTGGGTACTTCATCTACTTGTGTGCTTGCGTACCAAAAATATGCTAAATATGCCATCTTTACCGATACGGGTTATAGTGCTTCATGTAGTTGTCCAGTGCATTGTTAAATGTGATGACAACTTCTTTCTCCATTATCAATTCAGGCAATGAATTCCCCTTGGCAACATAGTCTACAGTAATTCAAAGTCAATGCTCACTAATGAATAATGACCAGTTGTTCTATGGTGATGGTAACCATGGAAACCACTCCAACATATCCGACAGAGAAAACTAGGAAAAGATCAGTAGAGAAAAGAGGAATGCAAATTTGCTGCATTACTTCTGATTTCATTTTACATTTACACTTGTGTTTAAGTAATGGGGGTTAATTTTCTGAATGATACTCTCAAATGGATAGACAAGGCATAAAATTAATTGCGTAATACCCAGCATTCTTTAGCTACTAAAATTAATAGATGAAATATAAGGAGCAATGCCATACAGATATGCATGGCAGGAGGACAGCACTTTATGCAGATGGCACACAGTTGGATAATCACCCTAAAATGTTCCATCCAATGCTGCCTACCAATGCATAATATCAAGCATTTAATGACAATAAGTGTTCCTGCATCAACATTTTTTGATTGAAGGATTCTGGGTGATTGAGTATTTTGACAGGATCTTTTATTGTGTCTGAAATAATCAATGTTAGATATTTGGGTTTTGTCCAAAGGAACTTAGCACTTAAGCAAAAATAGTGAAAAGAAAACTGTCAATATCTACAAAAATATATTTACCAGAAAACACATTAATAGCTTTGTACTGCTCCTGTCCAGTGTTGCACTTGGCAGCCCCTATCTCTCTCCCATACTGAGGGTGAAAAACTCCCTTTTTTAGGCGCTGGGACATCTCTAATTACCAACAAAGTTAACTTAAAATTACACGTGAATTAAAATATGATGCACCCCACATTGTAGTTACAATCATATTACAAAATAAACAGAAGTATCTGCCTTAAATACAGTATACAAACAACATATACACGCTTTCACATGCCCATTACTAAAGAAATGATGTGATGGCAGGAATGGCACCATAAAGTTAACCCAAGTGTATCAACTCGGTTTAGGACCCATTGTGAGGACATACCTGGAAAGACGTTGAAGTGTGTGACAGCAGAATTACAAGATAATATTTGTGTGTGTGTAAATGTGCATGTGTAAGGAATATGTTCGCCGGTGCTCTCTGTCACAACCAGGTAGGCTTCTGCACAGCTAGTTCATCCCTTGCTCTACAAGATGGTGCTTGGAATGACCTGGCAATCACCAAAATGCTCTTTCTTCTTCACCTCTAATGCATGTGGAAGCATAGGTCTTAAGCCAGGAATGCGGACTTAAAAATATTTTTTAAAATACAGAGGCTGGAAATCTGCAATACAAACATAAAATGATAGAATCACTCACCATCAGCAGGTCAGGCAGCGTCCTTGGAAAGATCCAGGTCCAGAATCCTTTGCCAATTTTGAAACATTAACTGCTTCACTTTCCACAGATGCTGCTTGACCTGCTGAGCATTTTCAGAAATCCAGGTTTACTTGATTCCAAAATAAAATTAAAACTATAAAATGAAGAGTACCACATAATTTCTGAAGCACCACTGGAACACTGAAATACCTCAATTACCTTATTTTGTTTTCATGCCTGAAGGCAATGTCAGCAAGTGGAAAGGAATTCCATTGGGATGGATTATCCGATAGTATTTCTACCCAACTGTGCGCCCACATAGTGCCACCTGATTGGTTAGCTACCTCACAGCTAGAGCTAATCTTATCCGAGCAATTTGCATTGGATGTTTTTCTAGAGGATCCTCAAGTAATCTTAACTTCTCAAATCAAAAGGAGCAGGCAAATATCAAAAAACAAATCTATCTTAGTTTAATGTTATGTCCACAACATTGTTCCACACAAGAATAATGTGCAAATGACAGAATATCACAGCCTGAAGGTGGCCTTAACTAGAATTGAGTCTTGCTCTTGATTTATTAAGTGGTTTTGACTTACCAGTACAGTACTGATGGAGAAATAGGTCTACTTTCCCCATGTAATATCCACCAAGTGACAAACCCCTCCCACAATTCCACCAGTGGTCCTGTAAATACATCCATATTGTTTTAACAAGGGAAGCAGTCTTTAACAATTGTCCAAAGGTTTCTTTTCTTCCACTCACATAGGGGATATAACCTAGAACCGTTTTGCAAACTTTTGCAATTACTTTAAATGTGTTTCATTATGACTTTTGCAGAACTTTTCTGCAGTTATTTTATCATAAAAGTTCTAATTTTTTCTCAGATTGGTAGAATGTGAGCTGGTCTTATTTTTTATCACCAATTTTTATTGCAATGCCAACAAATTACATTCAATACAACTAGTTGCCAATTACATTTTGACTGTTTAACCCAGCCACGCACCAACCCTCATCGCCATCCCCCCCTCCACCCCTCATCCTCATCCCCACCCGCCTCTCCCCTCCGCCAGCCAACTGAATAGTAGTGCATACACAGCCAGAGCATTGCTATTTTAACAGGAAGTCTTTCAAGTTAGATATCAAGTTTGTCCACATTAAGATTGTGTTTGGTCGTGCATCATTTACTCTTGCTGATGATAATTCCAGGTAAGAAATGCCCAAAAAGCTCCAAAGCCAGTGAGTACTTGAAATATCATGAGGAGGTTTCCAACGCTGGACTACGATCTTCTTAGCTGCAGTCAGGCCTGCCAGCCAGATTTTGTGTTTTTTTTTCTGTAAGGAAAAAAATCATCATTTAGAAGATGTACAGCGGGGTCCATTGATAATTGTACCCCCCGTTAGAGTTGAAGTCTAATTTTGAAGCTATGTGTCTCTGACCCAGTCTTCTTAAGAAAGAAGGAACCTTCATTTTGTTTGGTGCTTATTTATTAATTCCTGGGAGAAGACTTTTCGGGAATAGTAATAAAATCCTCAATCAGAATCAGATTTATTATCACTAACACACATGATATGAAATCTGTAGCACCAGTACAGCACAAAGATATAAAATTACAAAAAGAAGTAGATTGTAGAAAAAAAATCAAAAAGATGGACATTTCAGAACTCCGATTGTTAGGGGAAGAAACTGCTTCTGTATCATTAAACGTAAGTCATCAGGGTCCTGTGCATCCTCCCTGATTTTAGTAACAAGAAGAGGGTGTGTCCCAGGTGGGAAAAGCCATTAGTGATGGATGCCGCCTTTATGAGGCACCACCATTTGAAGACGTCTTTGATGGTGGGGAAGATTATACTCATGATCGAGCTGGCTGGGTCTACCATTCTTTGCAGCTCCTTGCAGTCCTCTGCATTGGAGTGTCTATACTAGGCTGTGATGCAAGCAGAAAGAATGATCTCCACTGTGCATCTATAGAAATGTGTAAGAGTCTTTGGTGACATATTGCATTCCATCAGTCTCCTAATTCATGAACAGTATTGCTTTCTTATTTTTAGATAAAGTTCTATTTGGGCTAGTACTGTGGAACCGATGAAGCACGAATGATAATTTTCTACTGTTTAATTATAAAATTGAGATGTAATTACCTGTACAATACAATCAATATCAGTCTTACAGGGAGAATTAGTTTCACAAAAAGATAGATAGATAGATAGATACTTTATTCATCCCCATGGGGAAATTCAACTTTTTTTCCAATGTCCCATACACTTGTTGTAGCAAAACTAATTACATACAATACTTAACTCAGTAAAAAATATGATATGCATCTAAATCACTATCTCAAAAAGCATTAATAATAGCCTTTAAAAAGTTCTTAAGTCCTGGCGGTTGAATTGTAAAACCTAATGGCATTGGGGAGTATTGACCTCTTCATCCTGTCTGAGGAGCATTGCATCGATAGTAACCTGTCGCTGAAACTGCTTCTCTGTCTCTGGATGGTGCTATGTAGAGGATGTTCAGAGTTTTCCATAATTGACCGTAGCCTACTCAGCGCCCTTCGCTCAGCTACCGATGTTAAACTCTCCAGTACTTTGCCCACGACAGAGCCCGCCTTCCTTACCAGCTTATTAAGACGTGAGGCGTCCCTCTTCTTAATGCTTCCTCCCCAACATGCCACCACAAAGAAGAGGGCGCTCTCCACAACTGACCTATAGAACATCTTCAGCATCTCACTACAGACATTGAATGACGCCAACCTTCTTAGGAAGTACAGTCGACTCTGTGCCTTCCTGCACAAGGCATCTGTGTTGGCAGTCCAGCCTAGCTTCTCATCTAACTGTACTCCCAGATACTTGTAGGTCTTAACCTGCTCCACACATTCTCCATTAATGATCACTGGCTCCATATGAGGCCTAGATCTCCTAAAGTCCACCACCATCTCCTTGGTCTTGGTGATATTGAGACGCAGGTAGTTTGAGTTGCACCATATCACAAAGTCCTGTATCAGTTTCCTATATTCCTCCTCCTGTCCATTCCTGACACACCCCACTATGGCCGTGTCATCAGCGAACTTCTGCACATGGCAGATACTTTTTTGACAGTGAGCAACAAACAAATCCATTTGCGAATCCGGTCAAGATTGCACCTGCATACAATACTCCTTTGGTCAACATCTTCTGGATAATCATGAAGCCCTGTTTTCCACTTCTTTTATGTCTCTTGACTTGATTGTGAATCTGGAACTTATGTTTTGCTGTTTGGAGATCGTTTGGGTGCTTCAGCGCTCTGCATTCTCTGAGAGGATTCCGGGAGACAGAGGCAGCACGTACAAACTTGGTGGTGAGAAGGCTGCAGGATAATGTGTGTGCCGTTGTTTGACCCTATATCACTGATTATAGCATCCACTGTTCGCCGATTAAAGCGACGAGGGTGATTGAAACATCAAGGAGTGTGTGGAAACTTGGAGATTGTTTGGGTGTTCCAGCGCTCTGCAGACTCCAAGAGGATTCTGGGAGGCAGAGACAGTGCGCAAACCTCGTGACGGGCAAGCTGTAGGACAGAGCACAAGCCAATGTTTGGTTCCATTTCACCAATTAAAGCTCCCATTGTTCATCGATTAAAGCAAAAAGGGAGATTGAAGCATCAAAGCGAGTATGAAGGGTGAACGCTAGCTGCCAGTCTTTTGATGTGTACTTTGGACTACAGATTCTATTTATCAGTCGTACAGTTTTTATATTCAGTGTTTTTCGCCCAATCTCTCTTGTGCAGGGAGAGGGATTGGGAGGGGTGGTGATGGGTTCATTGTGCCCAATCCATTTTGTTCTTTTTTTGTGTGGGAGGAGGGATTTGGGGGATAATGAGTCTGATCCGTTTTGTTCAGTTTTTTTTGTGCGGGAAGAGGCATTGGGGGAGGCAGGGTTCAATACGACAGAACCATTTTGTTCTTGTTTTTTGTGTGGGAGGAGGGATTTGGGGGTCGATGTGCCTGATCAATTTTGCTTGGTTTTTGTGCGGGTGGGTGGATTTAGGAGTTTCATGTGCCTATTCCGTTTTCGTTCGTATTTTGGGGAGAAGGCAGGATTTGGGGGGGGGTTGATAATCATGCGGCCTTTCTTTCTTGGTTTCATGGTTATCAGAGAAGTGAAGAATATCAGAGTTGTGTACTTCGATAATAAATGAACCTTTGAACCTTTGAAGTTAGGCCAGACTTGATAGAATAAATGGGTTTTTAAAATTTGTCCCATAGCAACTTAACTAGCTTGCTGCTGGAGGTAAAACTGCTTCTTGGTAAGAATTGCATTCGAAACAATGCCAGTTGACAATAGATACTTTTTGTTAGACAAAATCTACAGGAATTTCCATATTAAAAATTTACTGCACAAAACTCAGGCAAAATCATTTGCGGTTCGAATGTGACCTTTCTTTCTTTTTGTGGATTAGTTTTGAGGAGAGATTAGAGTTGTCTCTTGGTATTATGCCCTTCAAACTAATCAAGAATCTTGTTGCATCCAGGAATTAGATAGGGCTTTACTGTGAATGGTGAATGATTGTTCAATAAAATGAAAAAAATAATGGAATTCCGAGCTAACCCTACTGGCAGGCATCTTGAAATTGCTGCATTCAGCAATTGACTGGAGAGAAGGAAATAATAGTCTTTTCTAAAGAGCACATCAAATTCCCTGATGTCTCAAATCATGAAACTGACCACAAAAAGACTATTCATTATGCTGTTATTGTGAAATATTGCAATGATTCTTGGTGAAACTACAAGAAAGAAGTTACAACAGCCTGTTTCCTCACCAGGAAAGCGACACTTGCCAAATGGCAGCAAAAGAGAAAAATCATGAATGTAAGGTAGATTTATTACTGGAGCTGAACTAGAATACATGGCTCTAAAGCATCTAGTTAGGGGTATAATGCTTCATAATGCTTTTGCAATCAGTCTTGATTTATGTGGTGCATTCTTTTCAAAACTCAACAATGGGAAATTAAAAGTATAAGAATGTGGCGATTCCCTTTCTGTTATGACTGATATATATTGCAGTTAGTACATAACAATTAAGTTAATGCATGAACTGTATAGATAATCTTGTCTCACTTCTTCCCGAGTTACGTATTTTGATGATAACAAATAATCTTTTTCAGTAATGATTAAATATAATTATCTTTATTTCAAAATATTGCACAACTTTTATAGCTCAACAATAATAAAGGAAAGTAGAGATGATTTTGAGTGCAAAATTAAAGCAGAACATTCTAGAAATGAATGGTAAAGCAGCAGCTATGAAGAGTGGAACAAGGGTTAAAGTTTAAATTTTATTACTCTCTGTTAAGTTTTGTAATTTGGTCACCAACCTGAAACATTAGCTGTTTCTCTCAGCAGAGAATTTGCCACTGTGAGTAATTGAAGAAAGTTATGTTTATATTCCTTTATGATTCAACCATTCTGTTGTGATAAGGTTGATCGGTAGTGTTACTTGGTCCAACTGTTTGTAATGAAGCACTCGTACAAAGCTGCTACAGTCTACACAGCATAGCATACTACCTTGATTTGTACCTTTAATTGAAATTCCTCCAACTTATAGGATCTGAGAAGACACTGCCGGCAATATTTGTCATTATGCCTCAATCACAGCTGTCAATTCCTTCCTCTGCTGATTCTAACAGAGACAGTGAGGTCAGTGAGGAAGTGGTGTGCGGGGTGACATAGCATTTGTGCAAGCAGCTGCCTTCTCTACAGTGGCCCCATCTCTGGCACGTGTCCACTCCATGCTGCCAGGATAGAATACATCAACAAGGAAAAATCCCACACAACTTTTGATCCCCTTGGGCACAGGTGACTGAACTATTGAGAGTAAAGTCATGCCTCCTGTTTCTTTCACTGATCCAGGTCATGTGATGTCACTCCCCACATCTAATATCAGCTTGATGATAGTGTTGCCATTTGGAAAGTATGGCTTTCCTGGTGATGAGGCAATGTGCTATGCATTCTTTCATGCAGTTTCACCAAGTGTCATTGTATTATTTCACAAGAACAGCATTATTAGTAAGTTTTCTCATGTAGCCCATTTCATCAAAACTGTTTAACACTGGACAATATTTTTTTTTCAGAAGTGTTGCTTCCTCAATTTTTTTTTTGGTTATGATAGACTACTTGAAGATGTACACAAATATAATTTCAGACTACTTGTATCATGTAAGAAACTGGAGAAACAAGAAATTAACTTTTATTGAATATATTGTGCTGATGCTTTGCAATAGTCCAACTAAGCAAAAAATGTTTTGTTGATGATTTCCATTTGTACTCGGTGTCTGTGGCTGCTTAATTCGGTGTCCAACAATAATCAGCCAACATCCATATATTCCAGTTGTCCAGATATCATTTCTCCATGACCGCAATGTCCTGGTGAAATCTTTCACCATGCTCATCACTGGCAACACCAAGGTTTGCAGGGAAGTCTAAATGGGAATGCAGAAAATGAGTCTTTAGTGACATGTTATACTTCATCGCTGGTATGCCTGAAGCATGTTTGGTGCTCTATAGTTGCCAAGAAAAATGCCAAAGACATCCTTGAATGCCTTCCATGCAATTTTCTTCTGTCCCACTAGATGTTCTTTGAATTGAATGTCAATGACAACCTGTTTGATTTGTAGACCAAAAAAAAATGCCTGCCTTAATCTTGGCATCAGGTATTCTGGAAATCAACTGTCTGAAATATCGAAATCCTTCACAGAAATTTATAGCCTTTCTAAAACCTGGCCTGCCATGCTGCACCACCCTGCCTAAGCATGCCCAACCATGCCTGGAAAAGACAGAAAACTTTTCAGTGTACACGGTGGGCAACATTTTAATTGGCTTGATTTTATGAATTAAAAAAATTTTAATAATTTTTTAGACAATTTCAATAAAAATGGTGAGTGATAGGGAAATTTCATGATGATTTTCATGAGCAGTAACCTAAAATCCATAAGTTACACCCAAAAGTATTCAGGAAGCAAACTCTGTGCTGTTGGGCATGATATTTGGTGATTTCACATTCACTGTTAAGCCATTTGTATTGTTGTCAGCGTTTTATAATAATCATTTTATAAAAAGTGCCAGATTACATGCTGCCATAGTTTTGTGCCATTCGATACAGTTTGTATAAAAAAATAAAAGCTGAATGAGTAGTGGGGACTTTTCATGTGACAACATTTTCTTTAGGTATGCCCATGTGTGTTTGTATGCATATATATTCATACATGTGCTTCCATGTACAGAAAAAAAAATCAGACTTGCACAGTGGCATCTACCGACATGTAATCTCGATCTCTGCTCTGGATTTTCAGTCATGTTTGAGTCAGTCATCCATTGACGGGATGCAGAGCTGGGCTGAGAAATGGCAGATGATGTTCAACCCAGAAAAGAGTGAAGTGATTCTGTTTGGAAAGTCAAGTTTGAAGGCAGCATAAAGGGTTAATGGTAGGTTTCTTAGCAGAGGGATATTGAAGTCCACGTTCATAAATCTCAATGTTGCCACACAAGGGTTGTTAAGAAGACGATGGTCAAATGGACTTGATTAGTCACAGGATTGATATCAAGAGCTGCAAGGTAATGTTGCAGATCTATAAATTATTGGTTAGATCACATTTGGAATATTGTCTTTAGTTCTTGTTGCCTCAGTGTAAGAAAGATGTAGAAGCTTTAGAGAGAGTGCGGAGGAGATTTACCAGGATGCAGCCTGGATTAGAGAGCATACTTTTTGTGAATAGGTTGAGCAAACTAGGTCTTTTCTCTCTGGAGTAAAAGAGAAAGAGAAGTGACTTGATAGAGGCGTACAAGATGATAAGAGGCATAGATCAAGTGGATAGCTAGAGACTTTTTTCCCAGGTTAGAAATGGTTACTACCCAGAGGCATAGTCTTACATGATTGAAGAAAAGTAGAGGAAGGACGTCAGAGGTATCCACTCTATATTTTATACAGAGCGGTGCATGCATTGAATGCGGGAACATGGGTAGTGGTAGAGGCAGAAACATTGGGAGCATTTAAGTAACTTTTAGATACATAGGCACAGGGATGATAGAAACAATGGAAGGCTGCATAGAAGACAAGTGTTAGATTATTCTTAGAATAGGTTAGAAGGTCAGCCCAACATCATGGGCTGAAGAGCCTGTACTGTGCTGTCATGTTCTATGTTTTTATGTTGGAATCCTTGTTTCATGTGCCCCTCACACTTGCAGAAATAGGTACAGCCGTGAAGGTTGTTTCTGTGTAACTATAAAAGGACCACCCTGAACAGGTTCTAGCCCAGTTCAAATGAACCTAACCCGGGTGGTGGTCCACTTTGTTATTTATTAAATGACTCTCCTTCAGACCTGTTGGTAACTTCTTGGTCAATATGATTACCCCATCCCCTACTGAACTTACCACATGATGGACAGCAGCCCTATCCCCATGCATTTACTGCCAGTTGTAGCCTAATCTCAATTCTATACTGCTGACTACCACCTTCCGATCTGTACACATCGCTAACCAAACCCACACCTCTCCTCCACATGATCCCCAGGTCCAGACTAGACTGATCTCCTTTATATACTATGCACTGGAACACTATGTGAAAGGAAGTCCTTACTTTATGTGAAACAGGCAACACCATGAATTCCTCACACCACTAAAAGTCCGCAATAAGAATTCACAGTCCAGTAACCATCTAATCTGTGTCTGTTGTCACCAACATGTGACTTTTCTTTTAAATAGAATTTTTATCTTTCCAACTCTGGGAATGTGAAAGGTGTGAAATGCCAAAAACTTTATAACTCACAGTGTTGCCAGATAATCTTCTATTTTCATTATGCACTTTCACTTAAAATAAATTTGCAGTCTTCTGGTGTCATGTTCTAATATACTACAATCTGGAGAATTTGGCATTTGACTAGTACTGGCATGATGTGAGCTTCTGGACTCAATTTGCTGCCAAATCAAAAGTGAAGGAGGTTGAGCATTTCAACTTTGGAATCATGCACACACATTTTCTTCTGTATTTGAATGATTCACTGTGTTTACCCCTGTTTGCTCAATAAATTAATTTGTCTAACAGATTTCACTGAGAGTGAATAATAATATTTAAAAATGATGCTGAGCAAGTTAAAGTAGCAGTGTTTAAAATATGCCACCTAAGTTACTGAAAATCATTTGCTTCTGTCAAATTTGATTTGTCTAGGATGCAGAAATGTATCTAACCTAGCTGCATATGGCCAACTCAAAGAATATAATGTATTAAGAGATGATGTGCATGACGTAGTTTTCGCTAAAGCTAAGAAACTATAAAACACTTATGTGACTCAAGGTCACATTTGGTCTGTTAGCAGATGTTCGATATAAAGTTGACTTGTCAATAGTAGGTTGCAGGTAAGTAGAGAATAGCAGTTCAAGTTGAAATGCAACATTAAGAAAATAATACTGCCTCTACATATGCAAACTAGCATGCACTTTAATACCTTCCTGATTGATCTCTAGTGCATTCGTCAAGAAGTGCTTGAAGTTAAGTGAGGTTTAAGTGGGTGGTATAGGACATGAGGTAGAATGTTGCATGTAAAGTTTTTCAGAGGGTGAAATAGATTTTTAATGTGCATGTTAGGGAATAATATTACACAGTATCAAGCAAAGTGCTGGAGGAAATCAACAGGTCAGGCAGCATTTGAGAAGACAGAGGAATTATCAACATTTTGGGTGTGAACTTAATGCCAATGCAGTGCATTCACTCTAAGCATTGAACATCCCTTTGCATCCACAGATTTCTGCCTGGCCTTTTTGAGTCCCTCGAACAGATTTTGCTCCTCATTATACCAAGTGCAGACTCTTGTGCCTTAATAAAATTATGCATACAGATACTTGGACATACTGATGAATGTGGTACATATGAGTTAATGTCGCTGTAGGTGAAGTTTTACCTTCTGCTTTGTATCTGCCTGTGGTTCATTGTTGTTTTTTGTTAGGGCTTGTAAGTGAATGACCCACATGTATGTACATTCTTCTGTGCAGTATAGATAGTTTGAATATAAATACCCTACAAAAGTTCTTTTGATTCTCCTTATCTCTGTTTCTCGGTATACCCTTGCGTGGAAGGAATGCATGCATCAACACATGCATTGCAATCTGGCAGCAAAGCTAGTAGATGAACAAAAAAAGGTAGTAGAGTCTTTAAGTCTGTTGATGACAGTGAATGAACCAGACAATTTCAAAGGCTAATTACCTTTCCCTTTCCTATACCTTTTAACCTTACCCTTTACCTCATGTCTTCGAGTCCTGGCAACATCCTTGTAAATTTTTTCTGCACTCTTTCAATCTTTTTGACATCTTCCCTGTGGAAGTTGACCAAAACTGCACACAATACTCCAACTTAGGCCTCACCAACATGTTATAGAACTTCAACATTCATCCCAACTCCGGTACACAGTACTTTGTTTTGTGAAGACCAATGTGCCAGAAGTTTTCTTTACAACCCTCTCTACCCTTGACACCACTTTCAAGGAATTATGGATATACATTCTAAGATCTCTCTGTTCTACCACACTTCTCAGTGCCCCACGGCTCACTGTGTAAGTTCTACCCTGGATTGCCCCCCCAATGTGCAACAACTTGCATTGGTTTGTATTAATTTCCATCTGCCAATTTTCAGCCAATTTTTCTAGCAGGTTCAGATGCCACTGCAAATTTTGATAGCCTTCCTCGTTGTCCAATATCTCCCTAATTTTGGTGTCAACCCTAAGTTTGCTAATCCAATTTACCACATTATTATCCAGAGCATTGATATGGATGACAAACAAAAATGGATCCATCACAACACTAATCACATGCCTCCAGCCAGAGAAACAACCATCTACTACCACTCTCTGGCTTCTCCCGTGAAGCCAAAATGTAATCTAATTTACTACCTCACCTTGAATGCCAAGTGACTGAAACTGCTTCACCAGCCTCCTCTGCAGGACCTTCCCAAGGTTTGCTCAAGCCTATTTAGACAACATCCACTGCCTTGCTCTCATCAACTTTCCTGTTAACTTACATGAAAAAAAAAACTCTGGACACAACCTCCAAGCACAAAGCCAAGATGAAAATCAGTAATCAGTCCTTGTCTATTTAAATACTTTTATATCTAGTGCCTTTGGATTCCTTTCAATAACTGACCCACTATTGACTCACTTCCATTTCTCTCCAGTCTGTCCTGTCTGAGCACTGTCGTGATATTTTCCCTGATTAATAATACCACCCATCGCCCTTTAATCCATATATAACCATATAACAATTACAGCACGGAAACAGGCCATCTCAGCCCTTCTAGTCTGTGCTGAACGCTTGCTCTCACCTAGTCCCATTGACCTGCACTCAGCCCATAACCCTCCATTACTTTCCTGTCCATATGCTATCCAATTTTTTTTTCAATAACAATATCCAACCTGCCTCTACCACTTCTGCTGGAAGCTTGTTCCACACAGCTACCACTCTCTGAGTAAAGAAGTTCACCCTCGTGTTACCCCTAAACTTTTTCCCCTTAACTCTCAACTCATGTCCTCTTGTTTGAATCTCCCCTACTCTCAGTGGAAAAAGCCTATCCACGTCAACTCTATCAATCCCCCTCATAATTTTAAATACCTCTATCAAGTCCCCCCTCAACCTTCTACAATCCAAAGAATAAAGACCTAACTTTTTCAACCTTTCTCTGTAACTTAGGTGCTGAAACCCAGGTAACATTCTAATCTCTCCTGCACTATCACATCTAAAGCAACAGAATTCTGGAGGATTGAGGTCCCAATCCCGCCCCTCCTGCAACCACGATACCCTGATGGCTATAATGTCATATTTCCAGGTATTGATCCATGCCCTAAGCTCATCTGCCTTTCCTACAATACTCTTTGCATTGAACTATATACAACCCAGAACCCATCATGTTCAACCTTTAGATTCCTGATGTTGTATGTTGGTTTAGCAACATCCTTCCCCACAACCAATCCACTATCTGCCCTGGCACTCTTGTTCTTATCCTACTGCAACTCTAGTTTAAGATCTCCCCATGCAACAAATGTTCATACAAGGATATTACACCCTTCAGATCAGATGTAAATCTTTTCTTTGGTACAGGTCCCACCTTCCATGGAAGAGATCCCAATGAACCAAAAATTTGAAGTCTTCCCTCATATATCACCTCCTTACCCCCATGTTAAACTGTATGATCTTCCTATTTCTGCATGTAAGATGGGTAGCAATCCTGAGATCACAACCCTGGGGGTCCTGTCCTCTAACTTAGCACCTAACACCTTGAACTCACTTTGCAAGACGTCATCACACTTCCTACCCATGACATTAGTACTGAGGTGGACCACAACCTCTGGTTGTTCACCAACCCACTTAAGAATGCAATGGACTCGATCTGAGATGTCCCTGACTCCAGCATCTGGAGGGCCATATACCATCCTAGAATCTCGTTATTATTGACAGTACCTCCTGTTTGTTTCCCCAGCCAATGAATTCTCTAACACTACAGCTCGCCATTTTTCCTCTTTTGCTCCCTTCCCTTCTGAGCCACAGAGACAGACTTAATGCCAGAGAACTGACCACTGAGGCTTTCCTTTGTGGTACTCACCCTTCCCAAGAGAATCCAAAACAATATACATGTTGTTGAGGGGAACGATCACAGGGGTACTCTGCACTGGCTGCCTCTCCCCTTTCCCTTTCCTGACTGTCACCCAGTTACCTGTGTCCCGTATCTTGCATGTAACCACCTCCCTTGATCAACTCCTCAGCCTCCCAAATGATCTGGACTTCATCCAGTTTCGGCTGCAGTTCCTTAACATGGTCTGAAAGAAATTGCAGCAGCATAGACTTCCCGCAAGTGTAATTGACAGGGACTCCCTGCCCTCCCACATCACGCAAGAGGAGTATTCCACTATTGTCTGGCATCCCCACTATTCTAACTGCGCAATAAGAAAGAAAGGTCAAAAGGTGAAATGGAAAAAGTAACCTACCGGCAGTCTCTGCCTCTCCTCGCTGAAGCCCTTTATGAGCTAAAGCCTGAAATCCCCAGTTCAACACTAGCCCACTCACACAATTGCCACTCTGCTTAAACCTTATTGTTTGCCGATGCCAAGTGCCTAAATATGCAAAATCCAATGTCTCCTCAGGATTGTGGTGCAGAATGACCCCACTGCCCCCTGCTCACTTCTTTTGAACTCTCCTTCCTGCTATCCATCTCCTCAGGAAAGACATGCAGTTTGGAAGGTTAATTGGCTGCTGTAAATTGCGAACTACTGAATGTAAATGAGACATAGAATCTAGGAGAGTTGGTAGGAATGTGGGGAAATAAATTGAGACTGGTGTGTAAATGTGTTGAGGATCTCTTTCTGTGCTGTGTAACTCAGTCATTCTATTACAACAGTTACTGAGGAAAGATCAAAAAATAATTGGGACGAGAAACAGCAAATAACTTTATGTCAGAGTGTAGGAAATAGATCAAAGTGAAATATGTTATATAATGTACTTAAAAGAGCAATCTTTTGTCACCTTATCAAAAAAATAGACTTTTATAATAGGCCTTATTTTTATGAGAACAATTCATTAAAAAGTGATGTTATTAACAGCACATTTATTTCTCTATAGAATCCAGCATGAATTGATAGGGCTAGGACATTAAAAAGCATGGTAAAGAATGTACTGATAAAATAGATAAAATATGTTGATGCTTTACAAACAATAAGATTAATCAGCAAGCTATTGTAACATTCCACATCAGATTATAATCCTGCAGATTTACTCACTTATAGCCCAGTATGTGACGGAACGTAGTTCAATCAAATCTTGAAAGGAAAGTGAAAGAAATGAGATAGAACAGAAATAATGACTTAATCCATTGGGAAAAGTAATTTAAGCAATATGATAGAGTTCATGAATTAACAAGAGCCAGCAACTCTGACTTTTGGAAATTAGATGTTGAAGTGACAGTTGAAATATTGGTACGGAGGATGCCTTATTCTCTATACCAACAAGAGATAAAATTAGGAGATAAAATTCATACAAGAAATGTACAAGATAATATTGAAGAGTTATATGATTATTAAGTATTCTCAAGTATATTACTCTGGTAGAAGTTATGGAAGAAACAACACAAAATATTAATGAAATGAGTCCAGAGTTCATTGCATCTTCCAGACCAGATGCAGATGCAATCCCCATCGTATTCTTCTCAAAAGCGATTTGTAGATGGAAGGCATTCACATGGGTTTACCTTCAGAACAAATTTTTCTTAATTACAAGCTGATGTGCACCCTAATCCAAAATTTTCATTGTTCTTATATTATTTCTTACCTACTTTTTTCCAGAATGGAGGGATTCTGGTATCAGCAGCAGCATATAATATAGAAAGAAGCTCTTTGGTCTATAAAGTCCGCACCAACCATCAATTACTTATTGACACTAATACTAATCATTCTATTCACCTGATATTCCCATCAACTTCTCCTGGATCCTGGCACTTATCTACACACTACGGACAATTTTCAGCGGCCATTTAATCTACTAACTTGTATGACTTTGAGGGAAGCCACTGGAAAAACCCACATGTTCACAGAAAGTTTGTTTCAAAGCTCTGCGCTGACAATACCTGAGGTTGGGGTTGAATTTAAGTTCTGGAAAAGTAGGGAAGCGACACTACAAGCTGCCACATTGTGTCATCTTGAGTTAAGGTTAGCCACCCTGAGATATGTGAACTTTACATATGTACAATATTAGTCACTATTTTTGTGAGGGGATAAGGACAAAATGTATTTTTAACTACCGTAGATTCCGGATTTTAAGCCGTTACTTTTTTCCCACATTTTGAACAGCTTTGAACTTTGCGGCCAATAATCCGAAGCGGCTAATGCATGATTTTTTTCATGCCGCCTCGTAAACATTTTGCCTCATAACAGTAGACCAATAAAATTGATGAGTAGTTCACAGAGGTCCAATGAAATTGTACGATAAATCAAGCGCACTTTCACAATTAAATTATTGTAAATCAGTCATTTGTACTCACCCTCATCAACATGGAAAACACTCGAAGCATTGTGCTGCCTACTTAGTTTAAACTATATTTGTTTTCTGTACTACATCGCGGGATGCTATGACGTCACACCCGGTTTCGCGGTGTCTTGTGGGAAAATGCCGGTTTGCGATGAAACGGGACGGAGGGAGGGAGCGCATTACGCGAGCGGCTTTGGATCTGAGCGAACTCTGCTTTTAAGTTAAAGGTATCAATAACTTTTCCTGGTAGGCTGCAATATATATATTTTTTTACCAGTCGTTAGGAGATATTGGAATGTTGTTCAGTAAAGAAGTATACGCAATGTATATTTAAAAGTAGCCGCGTACGGGCACGGTTCGAAAAAAAGCATTTGCAATATGTATTTGTTTTTGTTACCATATGGATTTAATTAAAAGTTAAAAAAATCCTCACGTGTAATATCTTTCTGTGTAAATATCTCATATTACAACGTGGGACACCTGCGGCCGAAAATCCGGTGCGGCCTAAAATCCGATGCGGCCTTTACAATTAAAAAATTGATTTTATTTCTAAAATTAGAGCCAGCGGCTTTTAATCAGGTGCGCTCTGTAGTCCGGAATCTACGGTAATCAGAACCAGAATCAGATTCAATATCACCAGTGTGTGGTATGAAATTTGTAACTAAGCATAATCAGAAATGATGACGTGTTTAGGCTACTGTAAATCTACCCAATAATTCAGAATTTAAAAATGTATCTAAAAATGAAGTTTATAGAATTTTATCTTACTCATTTACATTGTCTAGCTGTCTGGGGCTTTTAAAAAAAGTCTTTATTCTTTTTAAGTTACCTCCATTATCAACAAGTTTGTACTTTGTGCAGTGATTTTTTAAACTCCCTCAGTACTGTGGTTTCCAGTACAAGTCAACAATTGAACTTTTGATTTTTCAGTTAATATACATTTTTTTAGCTGGGGTTTGAGATTTTAACACTAATGCTACTTTTTGATGCAGTTCGAGAATATGCACATGCTCACTTAAAAAATCTGTCTTACGAAAAGACAGGTCTTTTACATGTTTTCAACAAATAACCTATTTCTGAATATTCTGTACATGCATTTCCATTAAAACTTCAAGGTGTTCAGTAGTGGTGAAAACAAGACAATTTGAGCTGGTGCAGAGTACTGATAGGAAGATGGCTGACAAAATCAGTACAAATAGTTTACATAAGGAATGTTAGTGATACAGTAGGATTGGTGATATAGCACTATTAATGAGTAAATTAAATTACATTCTCCCCTAAAAAAATGGTATGGAGCTATTTTTGTGCCACAATGAAATTATGTGCAGAAATATTCTGTCACTAAAGTCACACTTTATGCTACTCTACAATTTTTGTTTGATTTTCTGTTACAAACTCTTGAAAACTATTTAATTCTGCAAGTTAATAATATATACCATATGTATAATTCAGTCCATAGGAAATATAGCTAATGTAACCTTCATTAAAAAGTAGGCTGTCAAAATGATTTTTCTCAGGTAGGAGATACATGTTCAACTTTCTTCTTTTTTCACGTTTTGTGTGAAGTGATGTTTGGAGGCTGCCAGTACCTTTCTGGTTCCTGGTAGAATTTCCTTCAGTGTAAAATTAGAGAAGACATGATGATGTAGCAATTTGACACTGTGAATTGCTTTATTACTGCGAATGTGCTGTATCGTAGAATCCCAGCTACTTTAATGTGAATTAGAAAAACTGATTAAATCACAAACAAGAGAAAATTTGCAGATGCTGGAAATCCAAAGCAACACACACAAAATGCCGGAGGAACTCAGCAGGCCAGGCAGCTTCTAGGAAAAGAGTACAGTCAATGCCGAGTGTACTCTTTTCGTAGGTGTTGCCTGCCCTGCTGAGTTCCTGCAGCATTTTGTGTGTCAAACCGATAAAATGGTTATTTACCAGATGCAAGAAGCATTCTTGAGCCCTTTGGGCTCAGTCCTCAGTAGAGTCAACACTTCCCTCCTTTCGCACAACAGCCCAGCTGATCATAACAGCTCATTTAGACTATGAAACTTTCAATTTGTTCTAAGCCTGTGAAGCCTCAGATGTACTGCCGTGTTGATAACTAGTGGGCTCAGGGTATACCAGTAGTCTAAATCTCCTTTCATTGCATATTTTCTTTTGGTATCCTGCACTTCTACGCACTTGAAATAATGGATAGAATGAATGGCAGATAAGTGTTAATCTTCTTAAATTAGCAGTATTTTGTTGACTTAATTTTCTGTTTTATTAATACACGCTTGACAGTTAACTGTTTGCTGTGCAATGATGGACTTTGGTCTGAATGAAAGTGACTTATCTCATTCATCTTCTGGCCACAGCTCATTCCATGCTGCAAAACTAGCGGTGTTATATATTTTGTTATCATTAAGCTCCCTTACAATGGTCCCACTTTTGGTTAAACTTGGGAGGGTAAAGCAAATCCTTCCCTGATATTGCCCTTCCCTTCAAGAAGCCCAGTGACTTGTATCCTGTCTACAGACATGCACCTTTTGCCATTTATTAATGTAATTTCTGCTAACATAGGTCACCTTCGTCATCATTTTGCATTGAGTCCTCTTCAAACACCAGGTACCCTTTCAAGAGATTGTCTCAACAACCTTTGGTCTCATTCTCAAGGACTCTACAACTCATTCTTTCCTTCTTTCCCTCTCTCTTTCCCTCTATTAATTATCATCATCATCATGTTTGAATTTGCACAGTTTGTCTTTTGTACCTGGTTGTTTTTCAGTATTGTTTATGTGTAGTTTTTCATTGATTCTATTGTATTTCTTTGTTCTACTGTGAATACCTACAAGAAAATTAATCTCTGTGTAGCATTTAGTGACATATGCATACTTTGATAACAAATATACTTTGAACTTTTCTGTGTCCTTTAAATTCGGGTCATTTATGGTAGCCAGAGAGATGTTCAAAGATGCCATATTTTTGTCGTTATCTGATTCCAGCTCATGTGCACATCCCACTGAATACCACTCACCATCACATCTCCAATAAGATCATGCTTATTCCTTTACATGCTGGACACAAATAAAGCTTTCTTTGAGAAGCAACCAAGATGCATTCAGGAAGTCCAATGCCCTCTCCAAGGCCTGATAGAAAATCAATTTTGTCTCATTGACCTTTGATCCTCCATGATCTCAGTGCAATTACATTTTCTTGAAGTTTTATATTATTTTCAGGTAGCCCATCTGCACCAGGGGAGCTGCCCCGTCAACAGCATTAGTACCAGTGGCAACTTAAAGTTTAGCTAACCATTTGCTACAGAGCAACACACCGAATAATTTTCATTTCCCCTCCTGAGAAAGTCTCTGAGCCACATATTTCTCCCTGCATGGGAAAAAAAAAATTAACAACCTTACTCAATGTACCATCAAACTACAATTTTCTGCTGTGAGTTCACAGAACATGTATTCATTGGTGAGGATTCAATTGTCGAGCACTGCAGTAGTCCTACTTTCACACCTTTCAACCACTTAAATTGCCACTTGATGGATATACAGATGGAAAGTTCTGTAATCCCAGCCTGGATTGCTGCGTGCTTCAGCACAATGACACAATTTGGAACTAATATAAAATAATCTCGATTCACTTATGAGTCTCATCTTTCCTAAAAAGCAAGAACCATGTGTTTAATATTTGCAAAAAAAAACACCATACTCCATTGTGTCATGGCTGAAACGACTCGCACATTGTTGATACTTTCAACACAGATCGAAGTTGACTTTTAACAGTCTCCTCTGTGTTTTCTCTGACACAGACACTCCCCTCTCTGCCCGTAGCAGTTCCAATTGAAGACTTTTGCAGAATGCCTGTAGATCTGCTGTCAAAGATATGGCAGAAGTTCAGAAAAGAATTATGGAAATTTATTGCAGGAATGTTATCTATATCTTTACCTGTATTCTTATGTTTCTCAGTAATTACTGAATTTGCATCCATGTTACTTAATTTTTTTCCCTACATACATGATTTCATCTATTTGTTTAATGAGAGTCTCTGCCCTGATACTGGATTTCAACCCAAACATCAGCAATTCCTTTTGCTCCCACAGATGCACGTACATACAGTTTCCTGAAGGTTGTTATAGCCGGAGGTGGTAATGGGGACAAGCTCCCATTACCTGTTAAATGCTCCCAATGGTATGTGCCTCAAATAGCCTGTGACAACCAAGTCCAGCTCCTGGCCTTCACGTGTGGCTTAGCTATTGAGCCCAGTGGAACCGTTTGTACTGACAGGAAAAAGGAGCAACAGTTGGTCCCTGGCATCTTAAAACCAGTCACTTTGGGCAGATTGGGCTCATCAGCCATGGTTGGCAGCTCATCGAGGAGAAGGAAAACTATGATCCCAAACCTCCGCTGACTTGCAGCTATACCCACTCATGGGGAAGAACAGGAATAAACTCTAAAGGGAAAATCTGGATCTGGAGTCCCTGAGGCAGTTGTACACTGAATTCATTGCTGACTAACAATCCCTGCGATGCTACTGGAACCAAACCTTTATCGGACTCTGCCATTCCTTAGGGCTCATCAGATGCATGGAGAGGGGGAGCTTGCTACGTGGACTACAGCTTGTTCTCCATATTATACTGCCCAGGCTTGCGTATCTAGATACCTAGGATGCAATATCCATGGTCAACTCTCACCGATGGAGACCTCAGACAGATATCAAAAAACTTCATGGCCAATAGCTACAGTACCTTTTAATAAAAAGTAAGTTCAATAAAAGTCATTTCAGATGTGGTTGATGATACAATATTTAAGTTTTTAACATGTTTAACTTAGGAACAAAAACACTTGTTTCATTGATTCAACAGGAGTACATGGTTCTTTGATTCAAGATCACTTGGAATCAGTATGGCTGTCAATCAACTTATCATTGTTGTCAATTATGCATGTTCCACAAGTCCAAAGTCAGTTGCCCCAAGCAATCTTCAAAGCAATAGCCCCTATTTTAAAGGAAATCCATTACATGGATCCATCAGGAGCTGTTGCTAAATAAAAGCTTCCACACACCACAGTGTGTAGGTGAGGAACTCATTTTGCGTAAATTTATTGCTGGAAGCCAAAGACTAAATTCACCACCAGTGTATTTTTTCTGTAATACCTCAATCTAAAGGGACACATCCTGGAATTATATTCTGAGAGAAAAAAAGAATGTGTTCCATTCTAGAAAACTGTTCAAATTAAATGTATATAAACCTTTAATGGGAAAGGGAAGAGAAAGTGATCTTGTAGACAATCTCTAGATCTGGTACTTGCTGCCCATCTCTGCGAGGCATCTCATTGTGCATCAATTTGGTACAGAATTTTGTATAAAATAGCTATTGATATTTTTTGACCTATGGGGTGATAGATCAGTGGTCTGAGTAAGGAATGATTATATTATTTTGTTGTACAAGTGAGAGCATTAAAAGCTTTGTTATTAGGCTTCAATTACTCACAGCCTAAGAGATCCTTCAAGGGAAATCTATTACTGTTACTGGTGACAAATTGCTATATTCAAACTGTGAGTCATTAGGATATCTTTGTTTTTATTTAAATGGATTGTGACACTGGCATGGCAGTGGCATGCATCCTTTCATTTAACTCCGTGCACCGTAATGACATCCCAGAGCACTCTCACCGGGTAGTTCTGACCATGCTCTAATGTTAACTCTTGCTGAGAATCAACTTCCTGCTGTTTTTCAGCTATTATGCCATGAAATTTAGCCATTAAATCTGTTCCAGATTTAGTCCCATTTTGTCCTGTGTGGTGTCTTCATCTTCATCATCTTATTAGAAGCGTCCTTGAGACAGAGAACCTGCTTCCTTTAGTTTGTGAGGTGGCTGATTAGAATTATGTGAGACCTACACATCCCTGACAATGGAACAGAAGGTGTTTGAAGGGATCAGTGGCTGAGTAACTAGTGTCTGCCATTTCCGATGGACCTTCATATATTCCTTATGTTCAGACTTGACAATCTCAGCACGATGTACATCCTCTTTGCACACTTTATGGGAGAGAGATTCCCAAGAGTCAGTGGCGATGTTACAAATTTCCAGGGAGGATTTGGAACATTTAAGATTTTCTTTTCTCTTTCCAACTGTTGATCTCTTTCTGTGATAGATCTCAGAAAACAGCAGCATTTCTGGGAATATTACAATTGGTCTTTTGTTCTCTCATGTATCAAGGTATAGTGAAAAGCTTTTCTTGCGTACTGTTCATATAAATCAGATAATTACTCAGTGTATTGAGGTAAACAATGGAAAATGAAGTATGACAGCTACAGAGAAAGTTCAGTTCAGGTAAACAATAATGTACAAGATCATAATGAGATAGATTGTGCAGTCAAGGGTTTAGGGAACTATTTAATAGTCTTATAACAGCAGCGTAGGAGCTGTTCTTGAGCCTGATGGTACGTGCTTTTGGGCTTTTGTATCTTCTGCCTAATGGAAGAGAGGAAAAGGATTGGCAGGGTGGGGGGTCTTTAATTATACTGGCTGCATTACCAAGGCAGTGAGAAGTATAGATAGTGCTCTTGGAGGAGAAGCTGCAAATAACATTGTCTGCTTACTTGAGCAATGTACTTAATTAGTACTTCAGTGCCAGAGATATTAGCCTGGGAAAGGACGCTGACATTGATTTATTTATTCTGCCAGTTGTTGGAAGGATTTTAAGGAGAGATTATTAGTGATATTCCCCATTACATTGAGGTTCTAGCTATTGCAGGTATCAGAATTTATGTAGGAGACCAGAGCTCACTACTTTCCAGTAGATCTTGCGTTTTGTGCCAAGCCTGAGGTTTTGATCTTTTTCTTCAATAAGTCAAAAGCTGTGCTGCTGCACTGAGGGCAATGACAAATTTCAACCACTTCATATAAAACAGTGTAATTTGCATAAAGAAGCGATAACACTATTTTTACCTTACAATATAGAGACTTTACTCATGCCTCATTTGTAAAGAGCATGGCTGCTTGCTCGATCAGGATTCAATTCCAGTACCTTCATATCTTCAAAGATAACCTGACCTAAATTCAATGAAGGAACTCAGGGTGGTGAGAGAGTTATAGACTGCAGGAGTGTTAGAATATATTAATGGGTAGATGGCTCCACACAATTTGATTGTTGAAGACCATGATAGTGTACAGAACTGGCGGCCAAGTAGTGTCAGGGCTAGGGGCATATTGGTCAAGAAAAGAAGTTTGGTACGGTGTTGACAAGGTCAGCAAACTTATCGGAAATGGGTCAGTCTGGTAGGGTTACTGTCGGGGTGGGGAAGACTGGAGGATGTGAGGCTCAGAGAAGAGCTTGTTAAGCATCAGCATAGAGGGGATATGTTGACATTATGTATTTATTAAGATACAGTGTGAAGTAGGCCCTTCTAGCCCTTCGATCCACGCCACCCAGCAGCTCCTGACTTAATCCCAGCCTAATCATAGGACAATTTATAGCAACAAGTTAATCTAACAGCTGTTACATCTTCAAGTTTAGGGAGGAAACCAGTGTACCCATAGGAAATCCACGAGTTCACAAGGAGAGTATACAAATGCTTTATAGGCAGTGGTGGGAATTGAACCTGGGTTGTTGGTACTCTAATGCGTTGTGCAAACTACTACAATTTCATGTCACCCTATGAGAGTTAGCTTGTCTCAAGGGATCTCCTCAAGCAGGTATCTAAGTCATGCAAGGCAAGCCTCACATAAAAATGTAATAATGATGCAAAATGTAGTCAATGGAATAGGCCAATTAGTCTGCCATTTATGAAGGTTGTGGTTGATCTTGTATTTCTGGTCTAGTTTCCTGCACTATCCCCATGATTCCCTTTGTATTCTGAAATCTATTGATCGTTTTTTTAAATCAGGGGTTCCCTCAGTTAATGGTAGGGGTCCATGCCATAAGAAGGTTGGGAATCCCTGTTTCCAATGAACCCAGACATTAAGCATTTTCAGCTTATTGAATGTAGAGAATTGCAAAGATTCATTACTGTGGGAGCAATGAAATTTCTCCTCATACCAGCCCTAATAGTTTTGAGCCTGTGACCCCTTATTTCAGACTCTTCACCAGGGAGAAACATCTGACAAGCTCTGAATTCCAACAAAATTGCCTGAAGGGTGCTGTCGTGGCAACCTACTTTCTGTGCAGGCAAACTGGCTCACAAATAGCCTACACGCGGGGCGAGACTTTGGTAATGCACCTCTGACATCATTTCCACCCGGAGAGGGCGGGAACTAGGGATTAAAAGCCAGCGCCGTGAGGTTTGAATAAACTAGTCTCGAAACAACTTACCGACTGTGTGTCGCCGTTTCTAGCTCTATATGTAGTACATTGCTACACTGTGAACATTTATTTCTGCATAGATGGTCTGCAGGCTATAAAAACCACACAGGTGTAATCCAAAAGTGCAGAGGTAATATCTGGCCCTGTTTCTCACTTTTTTGGAAGCGTGCTGCATTGAAACATAGAAGACACAGAATCTGTTTACTTGCAACTCAAATTAAGTCTTGTTCTGTATAATACTAATGAGGTCATAGAGTTATATAACAGCGAATTGCACCTTTCAGTGTCAGACCTGCACAGGCAGGTAATTCCCACTCTTACTAGCTAACAAGAGTCATCTGTCATTCATTTCCAAATCATCACCTGCAGCCTAGTTAAACCCAGCTCTAATCTATAATCCTTGTCACTCATATGGACCAACCAGGTTATTCCTAGCCTTCAGTTACTCTGTTGCCCTGTTATTATAAGTATCTGTTTGCTCTGACTTTGTGGCCCCTGATAGCTTGTCGTTTTGTAGTTTATTAGTAAAATGTCGTTTACTGCTAAATCATCTCCACTGCTCTGCACTGGATCAAACATCCTGGCTCGTCATCCCCCATTTCCATAACGACCACTTTGTTGATCTACACTGGTCCTATTTTCCCAGACTAAGTTCCTATCCTTCTACGCCTTGCCAATTACATCATCTATCTTAATACATCATCACTGTAGTGATCACATTTCTTCCGGCAGTGACTGGAGACAGGATATTGCTCACTGAAATTGGTGATTATTGGACCCATTGTGTTGTAGTATAGCCTCATCCTTTACTTTCTTTTCATCATCCTCTAGCCGTTTGACACCACATTAGTTTCTTTTGGAGCCACGGCAACAGAGCTTGTGACTCAGCATTTATGCCTGATTATTGTGAACGTGAAGCAGTAAAGCTCAACTGAGCTTGCTTGCTTCTTCTGCTCCACCAGTTTTTGTATCTGACAGAAAGAGTGAGCAAGAACTCAGTGATTACTCTGACTGGAAGGAAAGGAAGCAAAAGTCACATCTAATATTTTACTTTGGTAGGATTTATCACTTAGAAAAGTAGTTTCTGTTGGTTTGTCCAGCATTTGGCATCCACAGCGACTTGAGAAATGGAGATATTATCCCTTGTACTTAAGCTGTAGACTAGAAAAAGTAATTACTTAACTCTGTAGATTGGAAATGGGAGGGAAGCAATTTCAGGATCGATTTTTTTTGTTATTCTGGAACTTTCATCAGACATATTAGATCCAAGTTGCCCTCACACTTCAATCCCCTTTCTCGACCCTGCCAAGCTATTACTCCATCACTCTCACCATCAGATCGCCACCTTGATCCTAGGCCCCAATTATATTGACCACTTCATCCATTGTCATGGAATCGAAGCCCAAATCCTACCAGTTCTCTTCCCACCAGTTCTAGACCTTAATCTTTTGCAATCGCTCCATCAATTCCAGCATCTCCCCCTTCTCCCACTTAAACACAGGACAGGTCCTACCACCCTCCTCAAAGTTCAAAGTAAATTTATACTGAATGAAGTATATGTTACCATATGCTAGCCTGAAATTCATTTTCTTGCAAGCATTCACAATAGAACAAAGAAATGCAATTGAATAGGTGAAAAACTATACACAAAGTCTGACAAACATCCAATGTGCAAAAGAAAGCAAGCTGTGCAAATACAGAAAACAAATAATAATTATAATAATGATAAATAAATAATACTGCAACACAAGTTGTAGAGATCTGGAAAGTGAGTCCATAGGTTCTGTACAGTGATTAGTTCAGTATTGAGGTGAGTGAAGTTATCCACTCCTCTCCTCCCTGCCCAACCCTAGGCCCCAGTCCTGTCAAATTTTGAAAATGAAAGTGAGAACAAGACAGATACAATCATTTCCTTCTTTTGTAATTTCAAAACAGCAGTCTGTTTTTGAAGCTGCATTTTGTCTTACCAATGGAAGCAAATTTAAAGACAGAGCCGTGGATAAATTCATCTTCATTGTGTATTGTAGAGATGGAACAGTATGGATCCTTGCGTCCACGCTGTTGTGCCAGCCTATATAAACCAAACATGATCAATCTGACCTACCCAGCCCATTATCCTCTGTTTTTCTTACATCCATATGCCTATCAAAGAGCCTCATAAATGTCCTGATGGTGTCAGCCTCTATCACCATCCCCAAGAACCTTTCACTTTCTGAGTAAAAAAAATAGCTCAGACAAATTCCCTAAAACTTCCTCCACTTATCTTGAACAGATATTCTCTGGTATTGGCCATTGCTACCTGGGAAAAAGGTGCTGGCTATCTACTTGATCTGTGCCTCTCATAATCTTATATACCTCTATCAAGTCACCTCTCATATTCCTTCACTCCAAAGAGAAAAGCCCTAGCTCACCTCATAAGACATGCTCTTCAATCCAAGCAGCATCCTGGGAAAATCTCCTCTGAACCTCCTCTAAAGCTCTCACACCCTTCCCGTAATAAGGTGACCAGAATTCTCCAATACTCACACAATACTCCAAGTGTGGTCCATCCAGAGTTTTATGGAGCTGAAAGATTATCTCATGGCTCTTGAAATCAATCTTCAAACTAATGACGGCCAGTGTACCATATGTTCTCTTAACCACACTATCTACTTGTGTAGGAGCTTTTTAGGGATCTAGCGATTTGGGCCCCAGAACCCTTCTGTTCTTTCATATTTCAAAGAATTTTGCTGTTGACCTTGTACTCCACCTTCAAGGTTGATGTTCTAAAGTATATCACTTCACAATTTTCTGGATTGAACCCCATCTTCCACTTTTCTACGCATCTCTGCATCCTATCTATATCCCATAGTAACCTATGACAAACTGCTACACTATTCACATGACTAGCAACTTTTGTGTCACCTGCAAATATACTAACCCACCCTTTCACTTTATTATCCAAGTCATTTATAAAAATCGCATACAGTAGGGGTCCCAGAACAGATCCCTATAGACCACCACTTGTATTCAACCACCAGGCAGAACATGCTCCATCTACTACCACTCTTTGCCATCTGTGGGTTAGCCAATTGCTAATCCATGCTACTAGGTTTATTTGGATCTTATGACACATGACTTCCTGGATGAGCCTACCATGGGAAACCTTGTTAATTGCCTTATTAAAATCGATAAACATTACATCCACCCCTCTACCTTCATCAATTTGTTTTGACACCTTCTTGAATAAAATCAATCAAGCTCATGAGGTACAACCCACACCTCAGAAATTCATGCTGACTGTGCTCATAAATGCTGTCCCTAAGAATCTCCATTATCTTGCCCACCACTGACAAGACTCTCTGGTCTTTGTAATTCCCAGGATAATTATTACTACATTCGTTGAACAACATAACAACATCCGCCGACATCTAATCCTCTGGTACAACTCCTGTGGCCAGGAAGGATACAATGATCATTCCAAATGCTCCAGTGATTGCTTCCCTCACTTCCTGTCATAACCTTTGGTAATAATGTCCAGTCTCAGGGCTTATCTGTACTAATGTTTTACAGAAGCTCCAATAAAACCTCTTCATTAGTGCAAACATGTGCATTAGTCTGTTCTGCGCTGACCTCACATTAATCAAAACCCCTCTCCCTGGTGAACCCTGAGGCCAAGTATTCATTTTTAGATCAGATTAGATTAGATTCAACTTTATTGTCGTTGTGCCTAGTCACCCCCCTCCTCCCCCAACACCCTGCTTCTCTGCTTCCAGGCACATTTCCGCCTTTATCCCTGAAGGGTTCTACACTCATTTTAGTCATCCTTCTGTTCTTTGCGTATCTATAGAGATTTGAGATTTCCCCAGTTCCTGCCTAATACCATCATAATTAGTTCTACCCTGATTAAATAATTCTTCCTTATTCTCTGTTCCTATTCTTGTCTATGGCTATGCTAAACAGATAGATAGATAGATAGATAGATAGATAGATAGATAGATAGATAGATAGACAGACAGATAGATAGAAAGGTAGATACTTTATTGATCCTAAAGGAAATTACAATGTCACAATATCATTCCAGATGTACAAATATATAAATACTAGAAGAGATTAATGTTAGGGAGTTGTGGGCACTACCTCCTCTAGTCTGCCTGTTCATATTATGTGTCAAGATGCGCCTAACAGGTTTTGCCCCATCTAAACCTCTTAAATGGAAGTGCTAATCCGTGTTAGGGAAACCATTCCCACCATTCCAGAATCTACTTACATATCTGTTCTTTAATATCCCTGTTATTACTTGGGGGGGGGGCTTATAGAATAGTCCCAAAAGTGTGCTTGCTCTTATTTATAACTTCATATTTATATTCAATCTTGGAAATAATTGAATATTTGATATTCCAGTTTACTTCTGTCTGAATAAGCTTCAGAATGTCACGTGTACTTGGCAAGAACAGGAGCCAAAAGATGGTCAAGTCAGGATCATTGTTGCTTTCTCAGATCAGATAGTTAGATTAGGGGAAAAGTTTATGTTACAAGGAACATAGGAACAGATTGTAATTTTTCTAATGAGAGGTGAGAAATGGTGCCAGCAAACAATCCTACCATGGGCGACATTCACCAGATGGTCCGCAAAACTATTTCTTTCACTATGTTTACATTTTCTTTTTCTTTTAAAAGTGCTTCTGCTACTGTTCGATCTACAGTTTAATGGTGTGTTTTTGGGCCAGTTGAGCGATCTGGCACTTTGCTGTCTCCAAGAAGGTTCCAGGAAACGAGCAACCTCGAGGACAAGAGGCTTGGAGATGGAGCGCAAGTTCGACTCCATTTCTCGCTAATCTCACTGATTAAAACATTGAAGAAGATTAAAGCATCAAGGCAAGGACAGAATGCGAGAGAGTGTTCAGCACTGCTTACCAGCCTCTCGCTTGCTGCTGCCAGAGGAAGGTGTCTGTGGGTGACAGTCTCTCTGCTCCCAAGGGAAGGTCCCGCCATTAGAATGGTCACCCTCTCTCTCTCCCTCGATGCTTTAATCTTCTTCAAAATTCTGGGTCTACGGTTTACAGATTGGACGAATGAACACTGGGCTAAATTGAATATGGACTTTTTGTCATTCATCTTCTGTGTTTTCACTTTTCTGTCATATTGCCATTTGCACGATTTGCTTTATTTTGCATGTAGGGAGCAGTTAAGTTATTGTTGACATTGATGCAATTTGTGTTTTTGCACATGGTGAAGGGGTTGATGTTCTTGTTGCTGTTTGAGAGATTTGATCTTTTGCGAGGGTGGGTAATGTTCTTATTTGAATGGGTTCCATAGTTCTCTCTGGTTCATAGCTGTCTGTGGGGAAGCTGGATCTCAGGGTTGTGTACTGCATACATACTCTGGTAATAAATGTACTTTGAATCCTTTGAAACTTTCGGAGTGTTTGCCAGTCTGATAACCTATAGATGAAAGTGAACATCTTGCTCATTACGCAAGTGGCAACAGCATCAATTTCTGTGGCATAGGAGGTATTTCTGGGACAACAAGATACTGCACTGATGAAGGACCTATAGAGAGCAGGAAGCAATATTTTCTTCGACACTCCCTCAGGATCGAACATGACCTGCTTCCATTCCAGTTGTGTGGGTCCAGAGATGATAGATAAGGCTAATGTAGCAACCATAAACTCAACCACAGAACCAACATCCTCATGGGCTTAAGGAGGGATGACATGAATGGATGTAACTATGTACATTGTTGGGGAAAGAATAAAAGAACAGGTAGCCATTTTTGAAGGAGTTGTAAATTTCCCTTCAATGGAGGTAGACTGAAATAAGTGAAACTGCATGAAAGCAGAATAGAAGTCCACACTTGGAGAATCTAAAATAAATTGTGTGTGAAAAGGTAATTGCAGTGATCAAGTTACAGATGAATGGAGAGTGGCAATTAAATATTCTATTTAATTGCAGAAGCTTTAAGTATATGAGGCCATTAAGATTATTGTGTCTGTGTCAGCTCTTTGATACTGCAACTGTGGCAAAACAGAAACTAAGGTGCTGCAAAATGGATCCAAATAAGAAAATGTTGGTGTTACTCAGCAGCCAGGTGCAATTTCCAGAGAGTTTCTGTATTACATGTGTTTCTACTGAAGATGCAGTGCTGGTATTTGTTTACGTATTATATTATTGGAAGTAATACTCCTGCATCCTCCAGTCTTTCCACAGCCCTACAGTATATCTTCATGCTTTTAACAGTTATTGCATAATCAATGAAAGTGGTGAGTAATCTCATTCACACTCTGTGAACTGTTAGAAATTCCTGCAATACGCTTCTCTCCAAGTAACAATTGTAAAGCAATTGGTGGGAGAAAGAGTCAAATGCTATATGATATGATAATTTTTTTCTCAAATCCTTTAATTCATTTTTCAAAGCGCTAAGATTTTTCTTTGAAAATGTGTTTCTTTTTAAATACAAAATGCCACTAAATGTCAGCTGAAATAGGTACAATTGCAGTTTCCTAGGTTTGTTCTTTCAACTGGTTTAACTGATATCCCTGATATTATTCCTGCCTCTATAGAGTATTTTTTTTCTCTTTTTGGGGAATGACGACTGGTTGGGAACAGAAAATGAAAATGTCTCCTTATTTTCAAGATGTTGGAAAGTGTTTAACAGCTAATAAATTACTTTGGAAGTGCGCTGGTACATTGATGACACGTTTTTGCACATGCAGTAGTGGATCTAATTAAAGATAATATCATAGTATTAGGGAATCAAAATTTTAATTACGAGGTGAAATTTCAGATTAAACCAAAAAATAGAGATCGTGGCGACCCACTTTCTGCGCAGGCGTACCGGCTCACAAATAGCCAACGCGCGGGAGGCGGGGGAAACTTTGGTAACGCGCCTCTGATGTCATTTCCGCCCGGAGAGGGCGGGCGTTAGGGATTTAAATGCCAGCGCCGCGAAGTTTGAATAAACTAGTCTCGAAACGACTTACCGACTGCGTGTCGTTATTTCAGCGCTGTGTGTAGCACATCGCTACATTGGTGACCCCGATGGTCCACACGGGATTTGGACCAAAGATGACGGACTCTTCATCTGTTCACGCAGTTTCGCTACAACTGCCGACTTTCTGGACGCTGCGACCACGCATGTGGTTTAGCCAAGCAGAAGCCCAGTTCCAGATTCGGCAGATATCCTCTGATTCCACGCGTTACTACCATGTGGTGAGCGCTCTTGACCAGGAGACGGCCGCCCAGGTTGCGGATTTCATACAGTCGCCCCCAGAAGAAGGCAAATATGAAGCATTCAAAGCGCTGCTCATTGGGACCTTTGGCCTCTCGCGGCGTGAGCGGGATGCCCGCCTGCTTCACCTGGACGGTTTGGGAGACAGACTGCCGTCAGCATTGATAAACGAGATGCTGTCCCTGGTTGACAGACACAAGCCCTGCCTCATGTTTGAGCAGGGATTCCTAGAGCGACTGCTCGAGGACATATATCTGCTGCTGGCCGACACAGATTTCAGCGACCCCCGGAAGGTGGCGGCCCGGGCAGACGTGCTGTAGAAAGCCAAGAGGGAGAGTTTACCAGGCCACGCGCCCAACAGCAGACCAGACCAGGCCCGGCAGGGGGGCGCACACAACACAGAGGCAGGAGTGAGGAGGCCAGTGAACAGTGGTGTTTCTACCACCAGTGGTGGGGCACAAAAGCCCACCATTGTCACCCACCCTGCAAGGGCCAGCTGCCGCTAATGACTATGGTGGCTGGCCACCAGGACAGCCTCTTGTACGTCTGGGACAAACAGTCGGGACGCCGCTTCTTGGTCGACACTGGAGCGGAGATCAGCGTCTTGCCCCCGACGGGGTACGACACCCGCAACAGGAAGCCAGAACCCACCCTGAGGGCCGCAAACGGTAGCACGATACGGACCTACGGCACCTGCACAGTGCAGCTGCAGTTTGGAGCCAGCCAGTTCACGTGGGACTTCACACTGGCCGCGGTGGCCCAACCACTCCTGGGGGCGGACTTCTTGCGAGCTCAGCCTGCTGGTCGACTTGCAAGGCAAAAGACTGGTACATGCCGAGACTTTCCAGCCATTCTCCCTGGGTGAAGCCAAGTTGCCGGCCCCACACCTGGACTCCATCACGCTGTCGGAGAAAAAATTCACCAGAATCCTGGTGGACTTTCCATCGATTCTAGCACCACAGTTCAGGGCAGCCATGCCCAGACACAGGGTTCAGCACCACATCCTGACCAAGGGACCACCCCTTCACGCCCGCACATGAAGGCTCCCCCTGGAAAAGCTCCACCTGGCGAAGGAGGAGTTCAAGAGGATGGAGGAATTGGGGATCGTACGGAGGTCCGACAGTTCATGGCCCATCCGGGGATACCATCAAATCCCGGTGCACCCTGAATACATCCCCAAAACGGCACTTATCACCCCGTTCGGCCTGTTTGAGTTCCTCTGAATGCCGTTTGGCCTGAAGAATGCCGCACAGACGTTCCAGCGGCTAATGGACGCGGTGGGACGCGACCTGGACTTTGCGTTCATCTATTTGGATGACATCCTTTTAGCCAGCAGTTGTCGCCAGGAGCATCTGTCCCACCTCCGCCAGCTCTACTCCCGCCTGAGTGATTTCGGCCTCACGTTCAACCCGGCCAAATGCCAGTTCGGTCTCAATACCATCGACTTCCTGGGCCACAGGATTACCAAAGACGGGGCAACACCTCTACCCGCCAAGGTAGATGCGATCCGCCACTTTGCCCAGCCCAACACGGTCAAAGGCCTGCAGGAGTTTGTTGGTATGGTGAACTTCTACCACTGTTTCCTCCCCTCAGCAGCCCGTATCATGCGCCCTTTGTACACCCTGATGCCGGGTAAAGGCAAGGACATTACTTGGGATGAGGAGGCCGCGGCCGCTTTCGTTAAAGCCAAGGAAGCCTTGGCAGATGCCGCGATGCTGGTGCACCCCAGAACGGACGTTCCGACCGCCCTCACGGTGGACGCATCTGACACAGCAGTTGGTGGGGTGCTGGAGCAGCTCATCGAGGGGCGCTGGCAACCCCTGGCATTCTTCAGCAAGCACCTACGACCACCCGAACTCAAGTACAGTGCTTTCGACCGGGAGCTGTTGGCACTGTATCTGGCAATCCGGCATTTCAGTTACTTCTTAGAAGGCAGGCCGTTCACCGCGTTCACGGACCACAAACCGTTGACCTTCGCGTTCACGAAGGTATCCGATCCCTGGTCGGCTCGCCAGCAGCGACATCTGCCCTACATCTCCGAGTACACGACGGACATCCAGCATGTCTCGGGAAAGGACAACGTCGTGGCGGACGCACTCTCCAGACCAGCTGTCCAGGCCCTGTCCCTGGGGGTGGACTATGCAGCACTGGCGGAGGCGCAGCAGGCAGACGAGATGCCCAGCTACAGGACCGCAATCTCGGGTTTGCAGCTGCAAGACTTTCTCATAGGCCCAGGTGAGAGGACGCTCCTGTGCGACGTGGCTACCAGCCAACCTCGCCCCATCGTCAGCCTGGAGGCGGCGAGTTTTCGACTCCATACACGATTTGGCACACCCATCTATCAGGACAACCGTCCGGCTGGTCTCCAGCAAGTTCCCGTGGCATGGACTTCGCAAGCAGGTCAGTGAATGGGCCAGAACATGCGCGCAGTGCCAAACAGCCAAGATGCAGCGGCATACTAAAGCCCCGCCGCAGCAGTTCGAACCCACCCACCGGAGGTTCGACCACATTCATGTGGATATCGTGGGCCCCCTACCAGTGTCCTGAGGAGCGCGGTACCTCCTAACTATGGTAGACCGGTTCATGAGGTGGCCAGAGGCGGTCCCGCTCACCGACACATCTGCTGATTCCTGCGCCCGAGCACTGATCGCAACCTGGGTAGCACGCTTCGGGGTACCAGCCCACATTACCTCCGACAGAGGCGCCCAGTTCACCTCCAGCCTGTGGTCGGCTGTGGCCAGCCTGTTGGGAATGCAGCTACACCACACAACTGCCTACCACCCACAGTCGAACGGACTAGTGGAACGCTTCCACCGTCACTTGAAGTCGGCTCTCATGGCCCGCCTGAGAGGACCTAACTGGGTGGACGAGCTTCCCTGGGTCCTGCTTGGAAATCGCACAGCGCCCAAAGAGGATCTGCATGCCTCGTCGGCCGAGTTAGTGTACGGCGCACCCCTAGCTGTCCCAGGAGAGTTCATACCAGCCCCAAGGGGGCAAGAGGAAGAACCCGCAGCAGTCCTAGACAAGCTAAGCGAAAGGCTCGGCAACCTGGCCCCCGTACCGACTTCACAGCACGGACGGACCCCAACCCATGTACCCAAACACCTGCAGAACTGTAAGTTTGTGTTTGTACGAAGGGGCGGACATTGGGCACCGCTACAGCAGCCGTACGAGGGACCGATCAAGGTGATCAACAACAACGGGTCCACGTACGTTCTGGACATTGGGGGGAGAGAGGAGGTTTTCACGGTGGACCGACTCAAACCAGCCCATGTGGACTTGGTGCAGCCGGTTGAGGTTCAGGCACCGCGGCGCAGAGGCAGACCTCCCAAACAGAGGCTGATCCAGACTGTGGACATTGGGGGGTGTATCACCGGTTCTGGGGGGGGGGGGGGTGTTATGTGGCGACCCACTTTCTGCGCAGGCAATCTGGCTTACAAATAGCCAGCGCGTAGGGGGAGACTTTGGTAATGCACCTCTGACGTAAAATTTCCACCCGGAGAGGGCGGGCGCTAGGGATTAAATGCCAGCGCCGCGAAGTTTGAATAAACTAGTCTCGAAATGACTTACCGACTGCGTGTCGTTATTTCAGCGCTGTGTGTAGCACATCGCTACAAGATAATATTTAAAGAAGGTATATTAGAAAGCATTTAAAAGTGGATAGAAATGAAAGATGGAATTTACAGATAAATTGAAATCATGTACTAATAAAAGGTTTGAAAGATCTTTGTTGTCCAGTAATGATTGTGGTTGGAAATATACTCCTGATTAGAAGTTGCAGAAAAATGGTATGGTTTCTTTAGGTTTGCAGGAAAGATCTGATGTTATTACTTCTTGCTTGTGAAGTGGGTGTTCGTGTCAAGACAGGATTTATTACCTATCCCTAATTTTTTTGTGTAAATGGTCACTGGAAGTGTTTTGTCTCCATTTGAGTTGCTGAGGTTTAATATTTCTTCAACATTGCCCTTCACCACTCATGGATAAAGATTGCAGAGCTGGAAAAATTTGATCCATTTTCAGGCAGGAGGCAAATATAATGGAAATTTAGTGACTGAAAAGGAGTAAAGGATATATATCACATGAACATTTAGTAAAGCAATGTTGGATTATTTTGTGTGGCTGACATCAGGCTCTGCATCAGCTTTTCTATTTGTGTGTTGAGAAATGATTTATGCAATGTCAACCACAGCAACAGGGCAAAATTATGCTGACCAGTCAAGTGCTTTGTAATTGAGGAGCAACTTTTCAATTGTCTTTGGCTTCAGATGAGTTTAGTCAATTAATCATTTCCCCATTGCATGCAGTGGCACAAATAGTGCTCCAGGCACCCAAACACCACATTATTTTTCTCATGCATTGATTATTTTTAAATGTGATCTGCAGCATATGCAAAATAAACTAAAATACCAATGCAAATATTTACTTTTAAACTTTTATTTATTTATCTGTAGATACAGCTTGGAACGGGCCTTTATGGCCTAATGAGCACCCAGCAACCCATTTATTTAACACTAGCTTAATTGCAAGAGAATTTGCAATGACCAATTAACCTACTAACTGATAGATCTTTGGATGTGGGAGAAAACCAGAGCACCTGGTGGAAAGCCACGTGGTCACAGGGAGAACATACAAACTTCTTACAGGCAGCAGTGGGAATTGAACTCTGAGCTCTGGAACACACTGAGCTGTAATAGCATCATGCTAACCACTAAGCTACTATGGCACCTTTGACTTTATGTAATACTTTACCTTAAGCATTAAGTGCAAGTTGTGATTACAGGTAGACACTTTCCAATATGGCTTTTGTTGCCATTTCTAACATCCATATGAATGAACAAAAGGCAAAATGAAAGTAAAAATGAACCTAGAGAAGATTTCCAATAAATGAAATGGGGACTTAATTTTTTAAATCACGTTTTCAAAAGAAAGTGACAAGGTGTAACCGAGTTCTCCTTAGTATACAAAATACCATCACAGTGTGAATGAGTTCGCTGAACTGTTAAGGTTGAAGGGTGAGGGTAGCCATTTCGTATCAGGTTATCTCAATACTGAATGTTAGTATGGGTAAAAAATCACCATTAATTTAAAAGATTATTCTCTCTAACAAGGAAGATGTAAGCTTTTACAACAGCTTATTAGGAAACTTTTGACACAATTCTAAGTCCTTCCATAAATCAATAGCTTCATTCACTTGCCATGTAGTTTGGTCCCAAATCAAATCAGTGACACATGGGTTTCCCATTAACTGTAAATACAAAGGTAAAAGGCATTCTTTGCCACTTGACCACTTCAATGACCTTAATGATGCAGGAATGTGAAGACACATAATGCCATGAACACAGTTAACACTGCTGGAAGGATAGATGCTAAATGAGTACGTAAACCACTAGGAACTGCTAGATATCTCAATGTATGGGTTTGTAGTATCTGTGAAAGGTGCCATTTTCTCAAAAAATGCTAAAGAATTTTCCACAAATAAGGAACAATATTTCTTCAAATATGTTCTCAATTTTATTTATTTGTATTTGCACAGTTTGTCTTCGTCCACACGTTGGTGGTCAATCTTTGTTTTTGTGTAGTTCTTCACTGATTCTATTGTACTTCTTTGTTCTACTGTGCATGCCTGCAAGAAGATCAATCACAGTGTTGTAAATGGTGACATATACATACTTTGATAATAAATTAACTTTGAATTTTGAAATACTGAACTATGATTACTAGAAATGCCACGATGGTTGTTTGACCATTTGAAGGAAGATTGAAAAATTTCTCACAAAATGTAAATACTCTTAAGCTCAGCTTAAAGAAGAAAATTATCAACTCTTCTCTCTTGAAGAGATTAATCAAAGTTGCTATAATAGAAAGCTTCTGAGAGATAGTAATAATTATGAAAAAGTTTACATTGAGTAACCATAGTTATAATCAAAGTTTCGAAGATTCAAAGTACATTTATAATCAAATTATGTATTCAAAATACAACACTAAGATTTGTACTCCTGCAGACAGCCATTAAACAAAGAAATCCCATGAAAATCATCAAACACACAACAGGTGAAAACAGAACAAATTGCACTAATGGCAAATAGCCAGTGAACAACACATAGAATATCAAGCATCAAACAAGGAGTCCAGTGGTATTGAGTTTAGTTCAGTTCATCAACATAAGAACATAAGAAATAGGCTGGGTAAGGGACTGGTGAGTGTGGCAGCAGTTAACCCTGTGAACACACCAGCAAAAGTGGGAACAGGAGAAAATATCACCCTAACCTACTCTAGAGGGGCTATAGAACTTCTTGACATCCTCCCAAATGAATGTCTTTTGTGAGAAAAAAATTCTAGCAGAAAAGAACAGGCCAGGTATAATATCTTCAAAAGTCAAGAGAAGAAGATGACTTAAAAAAAGCAGCTCACACTCAAGATGGTTACATTGGATTTGTTAGGGTCTGTAGTTATGTGGGTTTTTCTTCTTTACCCTTTCAGCTCATACATAAACAAGGTACATACATTTTAACATAATGGAAGTTGATGAAATGGGATGCATACATACAAATCAATATCATACAGCAATAGAAATAGCTCTTTTTTCTAATTGAAATTATTCCAAATATTCACTATGCTAGTGAGTATTTAACATCACAGAAAGTGAAAGATATTTAGCAAAATCTCCCATTAGCGTAAGCCGCTGGAAATTGTGAAGAACACAATTGGAGTCAGGAAGTTAAGGAAGTCAGTGAGTACATTGTTCATGAGCTTTCTTAACTTTGCAGTTTGATTGCCCATTCTAGAACTCGTGCTGTTTAATCAAGAAGTGAAAAATCCGATTCAAGTTACTAAATGAATGTCTCATGCAATCTTATGAACTAAACTTCTAATCTGCATGGGGGAATTCCTAAAAAAGTTATCCAATGCAAGGAACAAATACAACTGCATTTTGCAGTGTTAAAGTCTGTGGAAACAAAGTAATATCCAAAGCTTGTGGGCGATACTGGTGCACATTGCTGTCTTGGTCTAATACAAGTCATCTATCATAAACATGAATTTAAACTAGAGAAGTATTATAACTGCCAGAAAACCGAGTATATATCATGAGCATGCAACTTTAGAGCCAAGGTAGTTAACCAAAGCAAATCTGATGGTATGATTTATTCGCAGAAAGGAAGTTCTCAGTAAAAAAAAACATTGAGAAACAGACTATGTTATATTGGAGCCAATGTGAACAAAGAAAAAGCAGACTTATACAGCACTTACATCACCAATGGCAAGGGTAGAGAGCAAAATGACTTCAAAACAATAGTTATGATTAAATGATCAATTCATCAACATGACATTCAACACAGCAGCAGATTTTTCTATTGTGGGACAGCAAATGCATACACTAAAGTTGAATGGTGATGCATTCCAAAATGCATACACTAAATTTGAATAGTGGTGTATTTAAGATGAAATGTTAAATGGATCATAACATTCAGCAAATACAATTAGTAATGGTTATAGTTGACTATTAATTGGCTGATGTTAATGACTGATTAGCTTAGAAAATTGAAGCTAGTTGGAAAAAAGTTATCATCCAAAGTTCAAAATCATCTGCGGTGCGTTAAGGAAGTGCACAATAATGTTGTGGTATCGTTAGATGGGTATTATTAGTTAGAAAGCTCATACACATGGCAAGACAGGTGCAAACTGTTCTAGTCTTCACCATTTGCTTTGAATAACGAGATGACAGAAAGAAATGGGATAAACTGGCTGAGCAACATCAATTGCAGTGCTACTTGCAGAAGACAAGACTCTTTAATTATCTGAGCCAAATGTTGACAATGAACGGTTCCCATTGTCTGTTTCAAACATTAATATGCAGATTTTGAATCCTTCATGTGATGTTTCAAATGATGGAGCTTTAATTAGTCAGAAGGAACTGCAGTGGTAAAAAAAAAAGCAACTGCATTTGTATCATGTTCATTGTTGAAGATTGAGACTAACAAGGTCAAAATTGAGAAAGGGATTGGAAATTATTGCCGTAGCACATAAAGCTCCATGGTTATTTTTTGGCACACCTTTAACTTGGGTCACATGGTATTCTTTGATCTTCAGTAATATTGATCATGGCTGCAATTATTGGATTGATATTTGCCACAGTGTTTACCTTATTGAAAACAAAAGTTCAAACACAATGCTAATGCAGATACATTGTCAAAATGACTATAGAGGAAAATAGTGAAAGATTATTTTCTGCTGTAGAAATGAAATTATAGTACCTTGGAAGGCACAAAAATATTTTGCTCTCATTCAAGTAGACTTAAAAATGAAACACGCAAAGAATGCATTGAATCAAGCAAAACTAGATATAAACTGTAAACAGAGCAAAGAACTGACCTGTTGACAAAGTTAGATTGTGTTAATTGGAGGCAGAGCAAGCCCACAGAGAAAGAAAGTTTCAAAGACCTTCACAATAAAGACCCTACCAGCGCAGCACAACGGCAATTTCCAAAAATTGTTTATTGGCTTACATCTGATGAACAGCAAGTAGATAAGTATATATCTATCATCCTTGTAAGCCAATAGAGTGAAAATACACAACAATTCTTTTCCAAAAGGTACACATTTATTATTGTGAAAAGAAGACTGACAGTCTTAATACTTAATAGTTGTCATTTGAAATCCACAAAGGAATAGCATGACTCTGTTGCAACTCAGGGCATCAGTTAGTAGTTTAACTCTGATATAGAGAAATTCTAGGCAGTTTCTAGAGTAGGTTACATGGTTGGCACAACATTTTGGGCCGAAGGGCCTGTAATCTACTGTAGATTTCTATGTTCTATGTTCTATTGCTAAATGTAAGAAATTTGTACTTCTTCCTATGAGAGCATGGATTCCCCCGATGCTCCGGTTTCCTACAAGTACAAAGTAGTAATGGTTAGTAGATTAGTTTGTCATTGTAAATTGTCCTGTGATTAGGCTAGGGTTAAATAAGTGGGTGTCTGTGCGGTGTAGCTTGGAAGGACCTGTTCTAAGTACATACATAAATAATTGGACCAAGCAACATAGCGTAGGATTTTTTTTGTCTTTCTTGTTTTGCCAGAAGAACTTGCCTTTGGTGACAGCCCTCATTTTTATTTGTTTTTTTTTACTGGAGCACGTTAGGAAACAAAAGAGAATTGAGAAAATATTTCCTTAAGGATGTCATCCAGCTCCAAAGAGTGCAACAGAGATCAGTGAGATCTGTTGAAGAAGCACTACTAATGATACTTCAAAGATACTTAAGTTAACTATTAGTCATTATCCCACAAACATTATATTAATCCACAGTTCAACACCACATTCCAAAATAGATCTTTCCTCAGCTGGGGTACACGTATTGTAGAAGACTCATAACATAACTTCAGCCATAGCCTGATAGAAGAGCAGAGAGATGCAGCTGAAACAAAAGCAATATTATGGCAGAGGTTATGGAGAGAAATTATTCAACATCAATGCAGAACTGGGGTGTTGATACCAATAAGCAAATCTGATTTTATGTTTGTTTTGTGTGTTAAGCAAATCTGATGTTTACAAATTGATATTGCATTGATAGTTGAAGCATGAAGGATCTCATAAAAATATGAAGTTAATCAGAGATGCACGCATAAATCATTTAATTCCTGAAGGAGATATAAGAGAAAATTGAAGAGTTTGTGATTATGAGTGTGCTCTGGAAGTTCATTCAGTAGAGAATCACAGAAATGACACACGTTTCTCAGAGATGTTTCAAGAAGTAGATACAGTGCCTCTAACATAAACTGCTCTGCAAAACTAAATATAGGAGACTTGAAAACCCCTGAACAATGTGAATATATAATTCTCTTTTATTGTGGAAGAAACAGTGTTGTCTATGTAAATAAAAAGCATCACTCAACAGAAGTATTGTCAGTCAGTTCAAGTTCCAAAGTAAATTTATTATCAAAGTGCATCCTGGATATGTCACCTTGAGATTCATTTCTTGTGGGCATACTCAGTAAATCCAAGAAGCTTAATAGAACCAACGAAAGACCATACCCTTCAGGATGGACAAATGACTGTACAAAAGACAACAAACAGCGCAAGTACAAAGGGGAGAAAAGATAATAATAATAATAATAATAAATAATTGAGCAATAAATATTGAGAACATGAGTTGAAGAGTTCTTGAGAGTGTCCGTAGATTGTGGGAACAATTCAGTGGTGAGGCAAATGAAGTTGAGTGAAGTTATCCCATTTGCTCCAAGAGCCTGATAGGTGAAGGATAATAACAGTTTCTGAAGTTGGTGGTGTGAGTTCTGAGGCTCCTGTACCTTCTTCATGATGGCAGCAGTGAGAAGCGAGTATGCCCTGTGTGGTGGGTGTTCTTGATGATGGATAATGCTTTCCTGTGTCAATACCCCATGTAGATGTGCTCAGTGGAGGGGAGGGCTTTACCTGTGATGGACTGGGCTGTATCCATTACTTTTTGTTGGATTTTTCTGTGCAAGACTATTGGTGTTTCCATACCAGGCTGCGCTGCAACCAGTCAGTATGCTGTCCACCACACACCGAGAGAAGTTTGCCAATATTAGATGTCATGCTGAATCTTCGCAAACTCCTAAGGAACTAAAGATGCTGCCATGCTTTCTTCATAATTAAATTTACGTGCTGGGCCCAGGCCAGGCCCTTGGAAACGATAACACTGAGGAATTTAAAGTTGCTGACCCTCTCCACCTTTGAACCCCCAATGAGGGTCTGGCTCAGAGACCTCTGGTTTCCTCCTCTTGAAGTCAATAATCAGGTGCTTGGTCTTGTTGACGTTGAGAGAAAGGTTGTTGCTATGTTACTATTTAGCCAGATTTTCAATCTACCTCATTCATCACCATCTTTGATTCAGTCAATGACTGTGGTATCATTAGCAAACTTAGATATGGTATTGCATCTGTGTTTAAGTACACAGTCATTAAGTGTAAAACAAATGGAGCAGGGGGCTAAGCACACAGCCTTGTGCTACACCTGTGCAGATGGAGACAGTGGAGGAGATGTTGTTGCCAATTCTAACTGTTTGGGGTCTGCAAGTGAGGAAATTGAGGAACCAATTGCACAAGGAGGTACTGAGTCCAAGTTTTTGAAGATTACTGATTAACTTTCAAAGAACTCAATTAGCCAGTTGCACAGACTACATTTTCCATGCTTCTCTCAATATTCCCTATAATATAAGAAGCAGCAGTTAATTGACATTGCTAATAAAGGGACAGCTAAATTGGCATCACACAAGATTCTGGTGGAAATCAGTAAGTTAGGCTGAGGGGTAAACAGTCAATGAGTTGGGCCAAGACCCTTCATTGGGACTGGAAAGGAAGGGGTTAGAAGCCACAAGAAAGTGATGAAGGAGGGAAAGTAGTACAAGCTGCCAGGTGATAGGTGATACCAGTGAGGGGAAAGATGGTTGTTAGGAGTGGAAATGGATGGGCAAGGGACACCAGAAGGAGGAGATAGGCAGTTGAGAATAGAACCAGAATGGGGAATGGAAAACATAGGAGATAAATTACTGGAAGTTAGAGAAATTAATGTTTGTGTCATCAGGTTGAAATCTATACACTACATGTTCCTCCTTCTACCTGAGGGCGGCCTCATCATGGCTGTAGAGGAGGCCATGGCAGACATGTTGGAATGAAAAGGGAAGTCTAATTGAAATGGGTGGCTAAATTGGCATACCTTCATGCTGTCTTCCAGCGTTGGTGCTGTAAGTGACACGTTAAAGATATGAGCACAAATATTTTAACCCAAAAGAAGATAAATAAACATATCCCGCTGAATTATCAGCCCATATTTCCAGCTTTCTATGAGAGCAGATGATCCGCTGATAGTTCTGGCAGAAGCAGTCCTGCTCTTTCTGAATCCACAAAGTACAAAAATATTGAACTTTTAATCAAAGGTCTAAAGCAGTTCCTCGTTCTAATTTCAGGTTAGTTTCTTAAATACAACAGTTGAATAAGTCATCACATATAAAAGCTATCCTCCTGAAAGTTTCAGACTTTTTGCCATATGTGTGTGGTCCATAAGCTTTGATTTTATGACAGATCTTTTAGAACTATTGCTAAAGATACCACAGCCTTGCTCGTGGTTTATAGGAGTAAATGCGATGGCCTCGAAACATTTGCACACATGATGGAATTTTTAAAAAAAAATGTCAATTGCACTTTGTGCATCAGTAGCACTATTCCAGAAATTGAAGGCAGATCCAAGATAGAAATACGAATAGAAGCCACTGAGCATGCACAGAACGTGCTCTCAACTTCTAACAAAGTCCATTTCAGAGTTTCCAGTTGGGTACACTTGAGATGAGAAAATCTCAAGCAAAGTATGTTTTTGTTTGAAGAACTCTTCACAAGCCTCTGGTTTAATCTGGAGCAATAAGCAAACTGCTGAATTAACTTAGAAACAGGCAGCATCTACGGAGGGAAATGGACAGTTGGCATTCCAGGTTGAAACTGTTCAGTCTCACATTCTTCTCTCTTTTTGCTAATGTTTCCAAGCTTATCCCAGACATCCCTCCAATCATTCTTCCCAACCTATGACACCTCATATCTTGTACAAGTCAAATGTTGTTGCCTTGACACCTTGCACTAAGTTAGTGCAGACTCACACATAAAGTACTGGAGGAACTCGGCAGGTCAGGCAGCATCTATAGAGAGGAGAAAAGATTTGACATTCTAGACCGGAGGGTCTCGGCCTCCATTTTAATGACAGTATCACACAATCATTTGTCTCTGTGGGGGAGAAATGCTGGACTTGGAGGAAGTACTTAGATGCAACAAACTAGCACTCAGTATTATGTGACCTCAAAGTGGAAGATGGCAAAATATCTATTCAGTTCTCTAAGGTATTGATTTGCCAGTGAAGGAAATTCCAAAATATTTTGAACAGTCTGCCTGTGCAAATTCTATCATATCACTGCAATCAGCTATGAAGTGTGCACTCACCTAACTGGTTACTATGACATTCTGTAGATAGAGGAAGACAGTGATAACATAATTAAGGCCTGATCATTTTAGCTCCAGCTCAATTATTACATCCCCATGGACAGGCCAAGAAAGTAAATGGATCAACTTAAGACTTTAGCTTCTCATAGATTAGCAAGAGGCTTAGCCTTAGACATGTATCAAATTAGGAACACAATACCATGACTTGGGAATCCAAACTTCAATTTTCTCAGGACTTTTTGACAGTTTGCCTTGCAGGAACAGCAGTTCCTTCAAAGGCACAGTGTTCTCGGGACCAGCCATCACAAGCACCTTGTCAGCCATTTGCAGAGTGAAGGAAGGTTCCTTCTTCACGGTTTCAGTAACTGAGATAACACACAACAGCATTTGAATGGGCAATGAGCTCTGGAATATTATACTTTATGTGTGTTTTTGAGTATGTCTTGCTAAAATAATAGTTTAAATTTCAGCTGAGGAATCCCATGGCCTTGCACTGATGGTAAATGTGAATCTCAGTTTTGGAATTACAGAACTGCTGGAACAAATACAAGATCCCCTGTTTAATGTTGATTCTATTCATTGAGCTGCTATTCATCTACAGTGCCTATAAGAACTATTCACTCCAGCCCCCTCCTTGGAAGTTTCCATGTTTTATTGTTTTACAACACTGAATCACAGTGGGTTTAACAAAAAAATAACTATTTCATGTTAGAGTGAAAACACATCTCTACAAAGTGATGGAAATTAATTACAGATATAAAACACAAAATAATTGATGGCATAATTATTCACCCCCATCAAGTCAGTATTTAGTAGATGCACCTTTGGCAGCAATTACAGCCTTGAGTCTGTGTCGGTAGGTCTCTATCAGCTTTGCACATCAGGACGCTACAATTTTTCCCCATTCTTCTTTGCAGAACTGCTTAATGTCTGTCAGATTGCATGGGGATTGTGAGTGAACAGTCCTTTTCCATTCCAACCACAAATTCTTAATTGGACTGAGGTCTGGACTCTGACTTAGCCACTCCAGGACATTAACTTGGTTGTTTGTCAGCCTTACCTGTGTAGCTTTGGCTTTATGTTTGGGGTCATCGTCTTGCTGGAAAACCGATCTTCTCCCAATCACAATTCTCATGCAGATTGCATCAGGTTTTCCTCCAGGATTTCCCTGTATTTGCTGAATTCATTTTACACTCTACTTTCATAAGCCTTCCAGGGCCTCCATCCCCACAGCATGATGCAGCCACCAGCGTGCTTCACGGTAGGGATAGTGTGTTTTACGCCAAACATAGTATTTAGTCTGATGGTCACAAAGCTTAATTTTGGTTTCATCAGACTATAGATCCTTCTTCCAGCTGACCTCAGAACCTCCCACATGCCTTCTGGCAAACTCTAGCTGAGATTTCAAACCTGGGCAACAGTTGTTCTACATGCTCTCTCTCCCATCTCAGCCACTGAAGCTTGTAATCCAGAGTTGTCATAGGTCTCTTGTTAGCCTCCCTCACTAGTCCCCTTCTTGCATGCTCATTCAGTTTTGGAGGACAGCCTGCTCTAGGCAGATTACATCTGTGCCATATTCTTTCCATTTCTTGATGATTAACTTAACTGTACTCCAGGGGATATTCAGTGACTTGGAAATATTTTTGTATCCATCTCCTGGCTTGTGCTTTTCAATAACTTTTTGCACTGTTGCTTGGAGTGTCCCTTTGTCTTCATGATGTAGTTTTTGCCAGGATACTGACTCACCAGCAGTTGGACCTTCCAGATACAGGTGTATTTTTACTACAATCAATTTAGACTCCTTGACTGCACACAGGTCTCCAAAAACTGATTTCCATTTAACTAATTATGTGACTTCCAAAACCAATTGGCTGCTCCAGCGATGATTTGGTGTGTCATATTAAAGGCAGTGAACAGTTCTGCCATCAGTTATTTTGTGTTTTAAATTTGTAATTAATTTAGATCACTTTGTAGAGATCTGTTTTCACATTGACATGAAAGGGCCTTTTTATGTTTATCAGTGTCAAAAAAGTCAAATTAAATCCATTGTGATTCAATGTTGTAAAACAAAAAAAACATGAAAACTTCCTGGGGGAGGGGTGTGGTGAATACTTTTTATAGGCACTGTAAAGGATTCACCTAGCAGGTTGAGAGCATTAATGGTTGACTGAATGAACACTTATTTTGAGCATAGACTATGTCATCAGAATTAACAGCTTTGTGTAATTAGTACTGTTGCAAAAGTAGGAGGAGTGAACGGGAGTGGTACGTGAAAATAGTTTATTTTCCGCTTGCTACCATCCTTTGTCTGAAAGTATGTTGAGAGACAAAGCAGAAGAAGTATTCCTGATTTATGTTAACACTAACTGTACATTAAAATTGCAACACATCCCAAGGCAATTTAACAATAAATCTAATAAAAATGTCATTGAACCAGAACGCCTAAGATTAAATGAAGTAATGAAAGGACACCTGAGAGGAAGAGAGAGAGAAAGAGACAGAGACTGTGATGGAGAACATTATGGAAGAATTTCATCAAATAGGACCTGGTGATTATAAGATCAGCCTCATGGAAGATGAATGGGCAGAAGGAAGATTTGGAGGAACAAATATATGAGAGGAGAAATAAAGGAAAAAGAGATTGTAGAGTTAGGACGTGGCAAAATCTGCTTAGGGGATTTGTTGACAAGTTTTGAATTAAACACTTTAGGGATGTGGTATTTTGTGATCAGGATTCCACTCAGAACAGGATAAGGTCAGTCATTGCAGTAAATGGAACAAAGTACAAAGCAGCCATGTTCTCATTGATTAACAGAACTGAGAGAGAGTCCTAGCTTCTCGTAGTAGGCTCTTAATGTCTGTAGTTCAGAATTTTGTCAGAAATGCTTTCAGAATATTGAGAAATGTGTAAAGAAAACATTTTTAAAAATTCTATCCTTAATTAGGATTTTATAAGGGCCGTTAGCTATCTGGAGATATCCAAGATTACACAATATCAGAAACTGGGACTAATTTTTGCCTTTCTACTGCTGTTTAGGACATTTACTGGATATACTCATTTGGGTAACAAGAACATGATGTTTTGCAAGTTCAAAGTACAAGATTACACTATGCTCTACTTGCATTCATAAGTACGTGAAATATTACAATGTTCAACAGCAGCAGGACAACTCAATGGAGTTCAAGTCTAACTCAGCAATTATCATGTACTTCAAGGTTGTGAGTTAGCTTGGAACATAATGCTTGGAATTATTTCATTGTATGGCCAAGTCATCAAGTAAAAACTTTTCAATCTTACTAATTTCTCCCAGCAACCTATATTGAGATGGACAAGGATTAACTTGCTCTGGCAAATTTAGTTTGTGACTGCCATGTGAACACACCAACTTCATGTTGTTCAAACCATTTTAGTTATGGGATGGACAATGAGGTACCATTTAGTAATATTAACAGCATAATGATGCTCACCAGACTTGTCAGTCCAGTTCTAAGCCTACAGTGGTATCACTCCCCAACTTTTCCTACTCTACATCAACAACTCCATTGGTGCTGCTTCCTGCACCAATGCAGAGCTCGTCCACTTCATCAATTTTGCCTCCAACTTCCATCTTGCCCTTAAATTTACACAGTCTGTTTCCGACACATCCCTCCCCTTTCCCAATTTGTCTGTCTTTATCTCTGGAGACAGCTTATCTACTGATGTCTGTTACAAACCGACTGACTCTCACAGCTACCTGGACTATACCTCATCCCACCCTGTTACTTGTAAAAATGCCATCCCCTTCTCTCAATTCCTTTGTCTCTGCCGCGTCTTCTCTTAGGATGATGCTTTTCATTCCAGAATGAAGGAGATGTTCTCTTCTTTCAAAGAAAGAAACTTCACTTCCTCTACCATCAATGCTGCCCTCAACGGCAACTCTTCCGTTTCACGCTCGTCTGCCCTCATCCCATCCTCCCACCTCCTCACCAGACTGTGCATCCAGCACATAATTCTCCATAATTTCTGCCATCTTGAATCAGATCCCACCACCAAGCAAATCTTCCCTGCCTCCATCTTTTGCTTTCCACAGGGATCACTCTGCACATGACTCCCTTGTCCATTCGTCCCTCCCCACTGACCTCGCTACTGGCACTTATCCTTGCTAGCTAAACAAGTGCTACACCTGCCCCTATTCCTCCTCCCTCACCACCATTGAGGGCCCCAAACAATTCTTCGAGGTGAGGTGATACTTCACCTGTGAGTCTATTGGGGTCATATACTGCATCCAGTGCTCCTGGTGTGGCCTCTTGTTTATCAGCGAGAGCTGACACAGATTGGGAGACCACTCCGCTGAGCACCTACGCTCCATCCACCAAGAGAAGCAGGATCTCCCAGTGGCCACCCATTTTAATTCTACCTCCCATTTCCATTCTGACATGTCAGTCCATGGCCTTCTCAACTGTTGCGATGAGGCCACGCTGAGGCTGGAGGAGCAATACCTTATATTTCGTCTGGGTAGCCTCCAACCTGAATGGCATGAAGTTCGATTTCATGAACTTCCGGTAACTTCTTCACCCTTCCCCATTCCTATTTCCCCTCTCAATTTCTCTCCTTACCTGCCCATCACCTGTCTCTGGTGCTCCTCCTTCCCTTTCCTTTTGTCCATGGCCTTCTGTCCTCTCCATCAGACTCCCCCTTCTTCAGCCCTGTATCTCTTTCATCAATCAACTTTCCAGCTCTTTACTTCAGCCCTCCCTGCTCCTGGTTTCACCTATCACCTCCCCTCCCCCCTCCCCACTTTCTTACTTTGACTCCTAGTCTTTGTTTTTTCAGTCCAGGTGAAGGGTCTTGGCCTGAAACATCGACGCTGCTCTTTTCCGTAGATGCTGCCTGGCCTGCTGAGTCCATCCAGCACTTTGTGTATGTTCCTCGGACTTCCAGCATCTGCAGGTTTTCTCTTGTTTGTGAAAAACTTTTATTTTATTGAGATACATCGCGGAATATGCCTTTCTGGCCCTTCAAGCTGCTCCACCCAGCAATCTCACAATTTAATGTTAGCCTAATCATGAGACAATTTACAATGAACAATTAACCTCACAGTTGGTACGTCTTTGGACTGCAGGGGGAACGTACAAACGCAGGCAGCAGCAGGAATTGAACCTGTGTTGCTCATACAGTAAAGCATTGTGCTAACCGTTTTAACGACGACTGAATACTTTCTGGTCGGTATTTCATCCACTCTTTACGTGCCACCCCTCTACCACTGGCATACCTGATGGCTCATTGTGTACCGTCTAAGAAATGCTTTACAGACAAACATTTATTAACAATAGTTTAATATTTTAAAAAGCAGACCTCTATCACCAACAAAAGAATTATTGTTTCAGTTTTTCACACTTCACTCTTTTCATGCCTACAGAGTGTTGGAAATGCCTGAAAAATCTACCATGCCAACACCTCACCAGAATTATATGGGACTATGAAGTATGCAGTATACTATAAGTTGGGTGCATTTTTACGTTAGTTGTATACATTTTTAGTAAACAAGTAATTAACTGTTGTAGAATGTTACTTATTTAATGTTTGATTCGTTTCTCATGATTCCAAACTCTAGTAGCTTTCCAAGCATTTTCTTCAGGTGGCCATAACTTTGTCTCATTTGTCACAGTTGCTGTGCTTCATACCTGTTCCTAGCAGACTCTTCAGATGCTTCCTGTTCTCTATTGTATGAAATTATTGCAATTAAATCATCACACTAATTAAGAGCCAAAAATAGCAAAGGGAAAACATCAGTTCAGAAATGCATTTGATTAAATGTTCTTTTTAATTCGATATTTTGAATGCATAGTGCTTCCTAATCTCTCTGTACAATCTAATTATACTTTCCCTCCTGTCTCTGATTTGATATAATTCCACCTTAGAGCTAAGTTTTTGGGTCAGTTATCTATCATCAAAACTGGGAACAATTCTGATACACAAGTTGGTCATGGAAAATGGGAAAGAATATAAAAACAAACAGTAAGGCTAGAACTAGTAAGGAAGACAAAATACATTGAAAGAAAGAGGGCTTTTCCTTATGTCAATAATTATCTTTACCGTTTATCAACAAACATCCTTTACGTCCTCTCTTCCACTTCCTCTTTGCACCTAAAAGTATGAACGTCTCTACTTCCAATTCTATTGGAAGTTAACCGACTTCAAATGTTAACCATTTATTTTTTTGTCCACAGGTATTGCCAGATCTAATTAGAAGTTAAACTTACCTTTAAGAATTTCATGCATCCATTATCTACAGTAATTTGTTATGAATATATTTTTATATATAATAATGGTTGCCAAAATTTGCAGAAAACCAATGCTTACATTCAGCCCAGAGCCGTATTCATGATGCAGTATTTTATATCTGACTGAAGCCCCCTTGCAAATTAACCGGGATGATGGATATTTGGTGGTTAGTCTTCTTACTAAGACCCATTATTATTTATTATTATATTTTGCTAGGACATTGGAAAAGGCCATTCAGCCCATCAAGTTCATGTCGCAGAATGATTCTGTTCTCCCATTTACTTCTCCTTAACCTATTCACTTGGACAAAAGAGTCTTCAGTTAGAAAAAAAATCTTTTTATAAATGAACATAAAATTCTTAATGACTATAGTCCAGGAATAAAATTCTATGCAGCAAGTAATCTAATTCCTTGTAAGTTTTGAAATAGCTTGAGTAGTACTTTTCTGTAACATCTAATGATTTCTGATCTTAGTTAGACATGTCCCTGTGCATGTTGGTCTTTTTATTACTTTTCTGTATTGCATGTTGCTGATAATGCAAACTATTAACAGTGCAGCAAAGGGAAATGATAGTGCAGGTTAATGGCATGTCAGCAAGGAAACTACACAACAGGGACCTGAATGAACAGAAAAAGACTTTTTCGTGCTCCTTAGCTAGTCTGATTGAAGGGCTGAAATTAATAGCACCAGAGATAAAGAAGTATGAACAAGAGAGGAAAACTCAGTCCAAATGTGGAGAAGCAAATCTTCTGAGAACAGAACAGAAATAACTCAACAACAGGAGATGGTGACCCTCTCTTCCTCACTGCAGACATCCTGAGGGCAACATACCTAAGGGGGCAAGATGTCATCTGTACAGGAAGGATCTGACAGGGAGGACCAGTCAAACAAGGTCATGGTGAATGTTGGTGAGGTCTTGTGGTGAGGCATTCTGCCAGATGTTTTGGACAGCTGCTTAGGGAACCACTCCACTGTATTCAAAGTGTCCCTATCCTGCAGTGGCTGCAATACATTCCCAGCTGATCACTGCCCAGTGAAGTTGTAGTCAAGGCTGTTTCCTTGCAGTTACTCTTCCACAGAGGACAAGTATTGCAGCAACATCCAGCTGGCTGTGATATTGAGTCTGGGTCTATCTTTCTTAGCACTAGAGCTGGTAGTCCGTGTACTTTGGGTCACCACACCCAGGTGGTCATCAGAGTGAGGTCAAAGTTGGGTACACCTTTGCTCCCATTCAATGCGTCATGGTTCATTGGACTCACTCCTGGACCCCCAGATAAACTGGACTGAGATTCAAATTCATTATTTTTCACACATATATTGAAACATGTCGTGAAATGCTTAATTGTGTTAGCAACCAACATAACCTAAGGAATTGCTGGGACCAGCCCACAATACCACCACACATTTCAGTGCCAGTATAGCATGCCCACAACTTTCAGCAATACAGCACAAGCAATAATAGCAATGCAAACAGCAACAATTAAAAAAAACAGGTCTCTTAATTCCCTCCTACCCACTCATACAACACAGACCAGCCTCTAACCCCAGGACAGGCTCCCTCCAGGCCTCCAGCTCCCAGTCTTACAGACATCAGGCCTCCAATTTCCCTCATAGATTTGAAGACATTGTGCATCTCACTTCTGGATATGCTGAGTGTGATGATGTCTTGGTGATTACCTAGGCAGAAGACCAATGAAACCATCACACCAGTGTCAATTAGGGCACCCAGAGAATATAAAAGAACTTAAGACCTAAGAGCAGAATTGGGTCATTTGAGCCATCGAGTCTGCTCTGCCATTCCATCATGGCTGATTTATTTTCCCTGTCAACCCTATGATTCTGCCTTCTTCCCATAATCTTTGATGTCCTGACAAATCCCGAACCTGTTAACTACCAGTTTAAATATACTCAATAACTTAGCCTCCATAGCCATCTGTGTAAAGAATTCCATAGATCCTCTACTCTCTGGCTAAATAAATTCCTTGTTGTCTCTGTTCCTGACCATGGTATTGAACCTGATAACCAATATCTTCCCAGTTGTTGTTCAAGAACACAATTTCTGCAAATCCAGGTTTTGTTTTAACTTCCTAATGTGCTCCAGCCAAATGTTGTTAGACATGACAGCCAATTGGAACTAGGTCCCCCATACCTTCAGACGGTTATACTGACAGTGAAGGGGACGCGTAAAGCAGTCAGGGAAAAATGCAGAAAGTAAGAGTTTAGCTTGGCAGAGGTGGGAATGAGGGGCAGATGAATCTTGATGCACATTAGAATAACTTGTAGTAAGGTTTAGGATTTTTTATCAATTGTGCAGGGTTTTATTCATTGAGAAGTTAAAATGTTCAGCAATCTTCAGTTATGAAATAATTCACACTTACAACAGTAAGTCAAAAAAACACATTATACCCAGAGAAGCTGATTTATGATTGTAATGCAGAAGCGGGGAGTGTGGATGGGAGGACAACCTATCTCCGCATTGCAGGTAATGAAATAACCAATCCAATTTCAGCAATTTTCAAAGTTCTAAGTAAATTTCTTATTAAAGTTCATACATGTTCCCATATACTATCTTGAGATTCATTTTCTTGCAGGCATTTATAGGAATAATGAAATATAACTGAATTTTACTAAAAACTATACATAAATAAAGACCTACAAACAATCAATCCTCAGATTAGTGGTGATTGAAGTTACCCACTCCGGTTCAGCAGTCAGATGGCGGAAGGGTAATAACTGTTCCTGAACTTGGTGGTGTGGGACTTAGGACTCGATGGTAGTAGTGAGAAGAGGGAATGGTCTGCATGGTGGGAGTCTTAGATTATGGATGACCTTTTCTTGTGGCAGCGCTCATTGTTACTGTTCTTTGTGGTGGGGACGGCTCTGCCTGTTATGGACTGTGCTGTATCCGATGCTTTTTGTAGCCCTTTCCATTGCTGGGCACTGGAGTTTCCATATTAGTCTGTGATGCAATCAGTTAGAACGCTTCCACTGTGCACTTGTAGTAGTTCGTCAAAGTTTTTGATGACATACCAAATCTATGCAAGGTTCTATAAAAGTCATGTCTTAATTCTGATGACACATAAGTGCTGGTCCCAGGACAGATCCTCTGATATGCTAACGTCAAATATTTTAAAACTACTGACCCTCTCCACTTGTGTTTCCCGAATGAAGACTGGATCATGGACCTCTGGCTTTTATCTCCTGGAGTTGATAATCACCTCTTTGGTTTTGCTGATATTGAGTGAGAGATTGTTGTTGTGGCACTAGCTAACTGATTTTTAATCTCACTCTTATATGGCTAATTCTCCAACAATGGTGGTAGAAACATAGAAGTATAGAAAACCTACAGCACAATACAGGCCCTTCGGCCCATAAAGCTATGCTGAACATGTTCTTACTTGAGAAATTACCTAGGGTTACCCATAGTGCTTTATTTTTCTGAGCTCCATATACCTATCCAGGAGTCTTTTGAAAGACCCTATCCTATCTGCCTCCACCACCGTCACCGGCAGCCCATTCCGCACACTCACCACTCTCTGCGTAAAAGAATTTACCCCTGACATCTCCTCTGTACCTACTTCCAAGCACCTTAAAACTATGCCCCCTCATGCTAGCCATTCCAACTCTGGGAAAAAGCCACTGACTATCCACACTATCAATACCTCTCATCATCTTATACACCTATATCAGGTCATCTCTCATGCTCTGTTGCTCCAAGGAAAAAAGGCTGAGTTCTCTCAACCTATTCTCATAAAGCATGCTTCCTAATCCAGGCAATATCTTTGTAAATCTCCTCTGTACCCTTTCTATGGTTTCCACATCTTTCCTATAATGAAGGACCAGAACTGAGCACAGTACTCCAAGTGGGGTCTGACCAGGTTCCTATATAGCTGCAGCATTACCTCTCAGCTGCTAAACTGAATTCCACAATTGATGAAGACCAATTCACCATATGCTTTCTTAACCACAGAGTCAACCTGCGCAGCAGTTTTGAGTGTTCTATGAACTCGAACCCCAAAATCCCTCTGATCCTTCACGTTGCCAAGAGTCTTACCATTAATACTATATTCTGCCATCATACTTGACCTACCAAAATGAAGCACATCACACTTATTTGGGTTGAACTCCACCTGCCACTTCTCAGCCAAGTTTTGCTTCCTATCAATGTCCCTTTGTAATCTGACAGCCCTCCATACTATCCACAAAATCTTCAAACTTCGTGTCATCAGCAAATTTACTAACCCATCCCTCCACTTCTTCATCCAGATCATTTATAAAAATCACAAAGAGTAGGGTCCCAGAACAGATCCCTAGGCACTCCAATGGTGACTGACCTCCATTCAGAATATGACAAGTCTACAAGCACTCTTCGCCTTCCGTGGGTAAGCCAGTTCTAGATCCACAAAGCAACGTCCTCTTAGGTCCCATGCCTCCTGACTTTCTCAATAAGCCTTGCTTGGGGTACCTTGTCAATGAACTTAAATATGGCAGTAGGGCTGTACTTAGCCACATAATCATAGTATAAAGTGAGTAGAGCAGGGGGCTAAGCACACAGCCTTGTGGTGCACTTCTACTGATGGTAATGATGGTGGAGATGTTGTTGCCAATCCATACTGACTGGCTTTGGTTCAGGAAATAAACATTGATGAGAATAATTAAAGGTGTAACTTTAACATTTCATGCAGGAGAATCATCCAGGTATTTCTAAATGAATGAATGGGCACTTGCATGTTGGCAGAAGACTGTGTGAGAGATGGCTAATGCTTCTTCCATCATGAACTGGATTGCAGGCTGTCTTGAGTTAACGAATAATCAAGATTACTTTAGGTGTAGCATCAGCTCCTTTTGAAACTGGTAAGGATTCAACACCTTAGGAGAGAAAATAGTGAAGAACATATGCTAATAAGAAATCTGTGCTGTTTGCATTTTGCAGACAAGGTGATTTGCAGTAGAGGCTGTTTTTTTTTCTCTGAAGTACCTTAGAAATGTGATTACTGTAATTAAACTTGCACTGGCCTCATAGGGATTCTTTGTTCTGTAATATATTGTAATGCACTCACCCACTGGAACTTGCATGTCAAAATCTCTGAAATAAAATTACTGTTTTGATGGCGTTCTCTTTGAAATATTCATTTCTAACAGTTTTTGATTAAAGCATAGATGATCAACTTCCAAAATCTATGATTACTAAAATATCAAATCAACATGTTTATAAACCTAAATCCTGGGAGCAAGCCAAATAAGATTCCAATGGGTTTTGTTTTGAAGAAGAACTTTAGAATGTTAGAGGTTGAAATGTGTTTACTTTTGTGCTGTGTATGGAAGTCAGCTTGTTAAAAAAATACTTGTATAGCATAGTATATAAATATGAACAAAAGCTGATAAGCTTCAAAAAATCCTTGGCATTTCCCACACTTCCCAGCGCACTCGAACCGGCTCACAAAGTGGCGCGCGCCGGCATAGAGGCCGGTCCCAAAGAGGGAGCCAAGCCTGCTTCACCAGCAAGGGGAAAAGCCCGCGCGCGGGACGGGACTGTGAATACGCGCCCCCTATGGCATTCCCGCCTGGGGAGGGCGGGAACAGGAAGGCTTTAAAGCGAGGCCGCGAAGTTTGAATAAACCTCTTTTGTAACTGCAGCTCACCGACTCTGTGTCGTTATTGCAGCGCTGTGTGTAGCACACCGCTACAATTGGTGACCCCGACGGTCCAAACGATATTTGGGCCGAAGGTGAACGACACCGCATCTGTTCGTGCAGTTTCGTTAAAACTGCCAAGCTTCTGGATGCTCTGACCTCACCTATGGTTCCAACAAGCAGAAGCCCAATTCCACGTTCGGCAGATAACCTCGGATACCACACGTTACTACTACGTGGTGAGCTCCCTCGACCAGGAGACAGCTGCCCAGGTTGAGGAGTTCATACAATTGCCCTCAGCGGACGGCAAATACACAGAATTCAAAGCCTTGCTCATAAAGACTTTCAGACTTTCACGGCACGAGCGAGCTGCCCGCTTACTGCACCTGGATGGTTTGGGGGACAGGCCATCGGCTTTGATGAACGAGATGCTGTCCCTGGCCGGAGGACACAAGCCCTGCCTCATGTTTGAGCAGGCGTTCCTGGAGCAGCTGCCTGAGGACATACACCTGCTGCTGACCAACGCGGATTTCAGCAACCCCCGGAAGGTGGTGGCCCGGGTGGACATGTTGTGGAAAGCCAAGAAGGAGAGTGGGGCGTCCGTCGCACAGATCACCAGGCCACGCTCCCAGCAGCAAACCAGACCAGGCCTGGCCGCAGAGCCCGCTAACCCCAGAAGCAGGGGTGAGGAGACCAACGAACAATGGTGCTTCTAACACCAGTGGTGGGGCGCAGAAGCCTGCAAGTTCCCGGGAAACGCCAGGGCCAGCCGCCGCTGATGGCTACGGCAGCTGGCCATCGGGATAGCCTCCTGTATGTCTGGGACAAGCAGTCAGGACCCCACTTTTTGGTCGACACCGGAGCCGAGATCAGCGTCTTACCTCCGACGAGTTACAACACCCTCAACAGAGAACTGGGTCCCACCCTGAGGGCTGCGAACGGCAGCATAGTAAGGACCTACAGCACCCGTACAGTGCGGCTACAGTTCGGCTCCAGCCAGTTCACGTGGGACTTCACATTGGCCACCATAGCCCAACCGCTCCTGGGAGCGGACTTTTTGCGAGCTTACAGCCTACTGGTCGACCTGCCAAGGAAGGGACTGGTCCACGCCGAGACCTTTCAAACGTTCTCCCTGGGTGAAGCCCAGTTGCCGGCCCTACACCTAGACTCCATCACCCTGTCCGACAACGACTTCACCAGAGTCCTGGCGGATTTCCCATCAGTTTTGGCACCGCAGTTCATGGCAGCCATGCCCAGACACGAACCTGCCCATGCCCAATACAGCACCACATCCCGACACAAGGACCACCCCTCCACGCCTGTGCTCGGCGGCTTCCCCCGGACAAGCTCCGACTGGTGAAGGAGGAGTTCAAGAGGATGGAGGAATTGGGGATCATATGGCGGTCCGACAGCCCATGGGCCTCCCCCCTGCACATGGTGCCCAAAGCAACAGGGGGCTGGAGACCATGCGGCGACTACCGCAGGCTGAACGAGGCTACACGCTGGACCGCTACCCTGTGCTGCACATTCAGGACTTTGCAGCAAACCTGCACGGTGCACGGATCTTCTCCAAGGTAGACCTCGTCTGGGGATACCATCAAATCCCGATGCATCCGGACGACGTCCCCAAAACGGCACTCATCACCCCTTTCGGCCTTTTTGAGTTCCTCCGCATGCCATTCGGCCTAAGGAATTCCGCACAGACGTTCCAGCGATTAATGGATGCGGTGGGACGCGACCTGGACTTCGCATTCATCTATTTGGATGACATCCTCATAGCGAGCAGTAGTCATCAGGAGCATCTGTCCCACCTCTGTCAACTCTACGCCCGACTGAGTGAATACGGCCTGACAATCAACCTGGCCAAATGCCAGTTCGTGCTCGACACCATCGACTTCCTGGGCCACAGGATTACTAAAGACGAAGCAACCCCTCTGCCCGCCAAGGTAGACGCGGTCCACCATTTCCCCCAACCCAACACAATCAAAGGCCTTCAGGAATTCGTGGTTATGGTGAATTTCTACCACCGCTTCTTCCCTTCAGCTGCCCGAATCATGCACCCCCTGTTTGCCCTGATGTCGGGTAAGGGCAAGGACATTACCTGGGACGAGGAGGCCGCCGCCGCTTTCATTAAAACCAAAGAAGCCTTGGCAAACGCCACGATGCTAGTGCACCCCAGAATGGACGTCCCTACCACCCTCACAGTGGACGCATCCAACATGGCAGTCGGTGGAGTGCTGGAACAACTCATCGAGGGTCGCTGGCAACCCCTGGCGTTTTTCAGCAAACACCTATGACCACCTGAGCTCAAATACAGTGCTTTCGACCGGGAACTGTTGGTGCTATACCTGGCAATCCGGCATTTCAGGTACTTCTTAGAGGGTAGGCCCTTCACCGCGTTTACGCACCACAAACCGCTTACCTTTGCATTCACAAAATCATCCAACCCCTGGTCGTCCCGCCAGCAGCGACATCTGTCCTACATCTCTGAATACACGATGGATGTCCGGCATGTCTCAGGAAAGGACAATGTCCTGGCGGATGCCCTCTCCCGCCCTAACATCCAAGCCCTGTCCCAGGGGATAGATTATGAAGCGCTGGCAGAGGCGCAGCAGGCAGACGAGGAGATCCCTAGTTACAGAACTGCAGTCTCTGGTTTGCAGCTCCAGGACCTCCCCGTAGGCCCAGGTGAGAGGACCCTACTCTGTGACGTCACCACCGGCCAACCCCGCCCCGTCGTCCCGGCAGCCTGGCGGCGGCGCGTTTTCAACTCCATTCACAACTTAGTGCACCCCTTCATCAGGACAACCGTCCGGATGGTAGCCAACAGGTTCGTTTGGAACGGACTCCGCAAGCAGGTCAGTGAATGGGCCAAAATGTGCATGCACTGCCAGCCAAAGTGCAGCGGCACACCAAAGCTCTGCCGCAGCAGTTCCACCCCACCCACCGGCGTTTCGACCACATTCATGTGGATATCGTGGGCCCCCTGCCTGTGTCGCGTGGAGCGCGGCACCTCCTGACTATCGTGGACCGGTTCACAAGATGGCCAGAGGCAGTCCCGCTCACCGACACCACCTCCGAATCTTGCGCCCGGGCACTGATTGCCACCTGGGTATCTCGCTTTGGGGTACCAGCCCACATTACCTCCGACAGAGGCGCCCAGTTCACCTCCAGCCTGTGGTCAGCTATGGCCAGCCTTTTGGGGACACAGCTGCACCACACCACTGCCTGCCACTCACAGTCGAACGGACTGGTGGAGCGTTTCCACCGTCACCTGAAGTCGGCTCTCATGGCCCGCCTGCGAGGAGCTAACTGGGCGGACGAGCTTCCCTGGGTCCTACTCGGCATCCGCACGGCGCCTAAAGAGGATCTACACACCTCGTCGGCTGAGTTGGTGTACGGCGCACCCCTGGCTGTCCCCGGGGAGAGTTCATACCAGCCCCAAGGGGGCAAGAGGAAGAACCTGCAGCAGTTCTGGGCAGACTACGCGAGAGGCTCGGTAACCTGGCCCCCATACCCACTTCGCAGTATGGGCAGAACCCGACCCATGTACCCAAAGACCTTCAAAACTGTAAGTTCTTTTTTGTACGACGGGGCACCGTTTACGGTGATCAGAAACAACGGGTCCACATTCGTGCTGGACATTGGGGGGAAAGAGGAGGTTTTCACGGTGGACCGACTCAAACCGGCCCATGTGGACTTGGCACAGCTGGTCGAGATTCAGGCACCGCGGTGCAGAGGCAGACCTCCCAAACAGAGTCCGACTCAGACTGTGGACATTGGGGGGTGTATCGCCGGTTCTGGGGGTGAGGGGGTGGGGTTATGTGGCGATCCACTTCCCAGCGCACTCGAACCGGCTCACAAAGTGGCGCGCGCCGGCATTGAGGCCAGTCCCAAAGAGGGCGCCAGGCCTGCTTCACCAGCAAGGGGAAAAGTCCGCACGCGGGACGGGACTGTGAATACGCGCCCCCTACAGCATTCCTACCTGGGGAGGGCGGGATCAGGAAGGCTTTAAAGCGAGGCCGCGAAGTTTGAATAAACCTCTTTTGTAACTGCAGCTCACCGACTCCGTGTCGTTATTGCAGCGCTGTGTGTAGCACACTGCTACAGCATAACAGTTACAACAAAAATGCAATTTGCAAACATAATTTTTCAAGCAACTTTTTCTAGTTGGCATTTTTAATAATCTGGTCTGATTTGCAGATGTAATGAGCACAGATGCTCTCAGTTCATCCTCTGGGTACCTGTGAGCCAGCCCCATGTCCTGCTCTCTCAGCTCACTGCCCTCAAGCTTTCAGCCTATTTTTGAGGGTTTTCCACAAAGTATAACATAATTTCCATGTCCTTTGCCCTATTTTGCATTTGCACCTGTAGAACATCATCATACAGTGTTACTCGCCATTTTGGAAATGTCTGGAGGATTGCTAATGGGTCCAGCTGTTGTTTTCATAACAGCAGTTTAAACAAGAATTTCCATTTTAAATGCAGTCGCAGTCAGGCCATATATTATGGTAATTCTGCAAAATGGCATCTGTTCTTATTTTTTATGTAAACTCATTTTCATATCGTTCAATGCAATATTTCCTGTGAATCAGCTCAATCAAGAACCTTTTTAGGTGACAATTTTTAAAATATTAATGCACTGTTTGATAATGGCAATGAGTATGGACAGGGCTGAAGAAATGCTGCGTTGTTACACCAGTCCTCGTCACAATCTTCATTGGTGCAGTACTTTACCTCAGCGTCAATAAGCTCCCTGCAAGCTAGAGTTAAACTAGCAGAGAGTGTGTATCTAGTCAACCTTCATTATCTCTACTCCAGAACTGAAGTCCAATCTCAAACATTAAATTACAGTGGGTGCAGTTAATACTTGAATCAGAAACTCTGTTGCTGGGCTCCAAATTATCATAGTTTTCCTCACCAATATGTCGTGAGAACAGGCTCTGCTGCTACACATCACCCCCAATCCAACTCTTCAACCATTAGTGTCCAGGACAAGATTCTGGTCTACCTGGAGCACTTCCCACATCTGAGCAGTCACCTCCGAGCAACTGCAAACATCAGTATTAGAATCGACTACCACCCCCAACACGCCAAGGACAGGAACGGATTGTGAAAGCACCAAGACTAATGCAGAACAGAGAGCCTCGGGCGCTGTTTGAAATGAGTTTACATGTTCTTACTGTGACCATGTGATTTCCTCCTGGTACTCCAGTTTCTCCCATGCTGCAAAGGTGTGTTGGAAGATTAGATAGCTGCTGTAAGTTACTTCCAAAACCCCTTTTTTACTGGGCATCTCCGGAAATGCGGCTTGCTAGCCCCTGGCTAACAGGCACCAGACTCAGGTGTGAGAAAACCACTTTTCTCAGGCTCCGTATGTCTAGGGTAGATATGACCTTGGTCCCACCAAACTTGTGAGGTTCAGATGTCTCACCCACCTGAACCCCAATTGTGTGAATGCTGTGTAATTTCCTGCTCCTGTGTAATAGTCCATCGGCAAGAAATAACAGACCGTACACTGCATACAGTTATAACGGAAGTTTAATTAAGCATGTTAACTTAGCCAAACAGTTATTTAAAGAAAAGAAAGAAAAAATATCAAAAAGGCCCATCATAATTAAATAGTCAAAGGTGCACATAGGTTGCAGTTCATCTTGAAATTGTCTTCAAGTCATGCCCTGGACCTCCAGTCTGCATGAAAGCACACACACCTTCCAAATGTTGCTTGATATCCATCTCAAACATAGGGGATCACCCAGGGGGGTATTGGTCCTTCCTCTTTGAAACCATCCATCTGCACACAGCACCTTGTGCAACAGGAATGGCATCCTCAGCCATCTTCCCTCATGTCTTCTCCCAGCTCCTGCCACAAAGAACTCGACCCACACCGCGTCCGTCACATAAACCTCTCCACCCAGTGTTCTCGAGAACCTTTTCCCAATTCCACTATCCTGACTGGCTGGCTCCACATTCCTAAACTGAACAACAAAGCCCCTTATTTCAGCTCAAACTCAAGCAGGCTGAAAGCAGATAGACTGCTCTTACAGAACAGCTCAAATGAAATACCTGCAGAATAGCAGTAAAAAGATTAACCAGGGTGTTGTGATGAAATATTTGTTAAAAAGGAGTTGATAGGTTTACGAGAGCTAAGAGGCTATAAAGGGGAATAATGGGTTTGATTGAATTTCACCATTGACAGCCAACATGAAACTTCTGGGCCAAATGGCCTTTATCTGTAAAACATTGCAGAGGTACAACTAGAGACTTCTGTATAAAATTTTTCAAACCCACTAGGAACATTGGCAAACAATTATCAGTGTATACCTTCAAGACATCTCCCACATGAGGCTCTGATTGGACAGCTCATGCAGATATCCAGTATCAGACTCCTAATTCAAGCTCTCTATTCCAAGCTCCATTACAGCAACAGATTTCCCAGAGGCCAGAAAATTGATTCAAGGACACTAGACAAAACTAACCTTAAAAAAAAACCTCAGTAACTTGTAGATGTTGGTAGATTAACGCAACTCAAACTGGCAAAACGGCAGCCAGGAAGAAACCAAAGTGCTCTGGGCTCTCTCTGTGCCTGGGAAGATGAACTGCAAACCACAGGTTTGAAAACTGTGAACAACTGTTTGCTTGCATTCCTGCCCTTCCATCCCTCATCTTCTTATTCTGGTGTCTGTGTCCTTCCTTTCCAGTCCTAAAGAAGGGTCTCAGCCCAAAGTGTCGACCGTTTATTTTCCTCCGTAAATGTTGCTTGAATGTTTTGTTTGTGGATCCTCAATGGGATCATAGGAACACACACAAGATGCTGGTGGAATGCGGCAGGCCAGGCAGCATCTATAGGAAGAAGTACAGTTGACGTTTCAGCCCAAAACATCAACTGTACTTCTCCCTTTAGATGCTGCTGGCCTGCTGTGCTCCACCAGCATTTTGTGTGTGTTGCTTGAATTTCCAACATCTGCAGATTTCCTCGTGTTATAGGATCATAGGGTTGGTTTTGCACACAGTTCTTCAGATGAAGCAGGCCCTCGCTGATTCAAAAGGACCATTTCACAAGAATGCCGATAACATATTTCCACCAATATTAGAAATGCAAATTCCAATTCAGTATTTTTGGGAATCATTGGACCCTCTGTAAAATACACAGCATTAGCAACTATTGTGTTAAGCATGTGTGATTCCCCCTTCATATAAGTTCCAGTCACAGTGAAAGGGCGTAACTATAGTCCTCTACTTTGATGAAAGATTGTGGGTTGGAACAAGTTGATTCTTTGTTTAACCTTCAAGTGCTTGCATGAGGTGGACATAATAAATGACAGGGAAAAGATGAGTCCCTTAATAGCATTTTAAATTCCTTGTCATAAAGTGTGATCTTGAGAGTTTTAGGGGAGGGAATTCCAAAAGAGTCTATGACATCTATTCTATCTGACTGCATGAAGTTTAGACACCCATGTTCAACTGGAGAATCCAACCTTCAAATAAAACTACTGTGCTGCAGAACTTTTCCAGGCTCAAATTCAAATTGAAATTCTGAGTTCCATTCATGTAAATTTCCGACAAAAAAAGGCAAATCTTGATACTTGAAGGAGACCATTGAGCGGAAATGCTAAACTCATTCCTCTCTCCAAATATGGTGTCTGACTTGCTAGAAATTTAGTATTTTCACTCTCTTTTTTTTCATGCTAAGTACTGCCAAGTTTTTTAAAGTGACCAATTTACACTGAAGAACAAAAATGCAGATGATTGGAAACAAATCTCAGATATTTGGGAAATATTCAGCAGGTCTATTTGTGGAGGGAAGAAAAAAAGTTAATGTGTTATATTGATTACTTTTCATCAGAAAGTTTAGAATATTTTTTTAAGTTGTAGAAGTTTTTTAAACTGTAGAATATGTTTTCAATTGTAGAAAAAGTGGAGGGAAATAAGAGACAAAGAGGACTGAGTGATAGAAGTGGCGTCCGTGCCACATTGGAGAGGATGATAAAGACTTGTTTATGGCAGACTATCTTTTTGGAGATGTATTTTAGAGGATATAAATAAAAAACAGAGGAGGAGGGGAAGAAAAAATAAACTGATCAAACCACACTGGTTAAATACCAGTGATAAGTTAAAAAAGAATGCTGGCTGGTGGTGTAGTGGCATCAGACCATCCTTCGAGGTGAATGGTCCTGAGTTCGAATCCGGGTGGCTCCTTGTACACTTTTCCCCTGTGCGTGGTTCAGCGTCAGGTTTTGTGAAAAGCTGTCAATTGCTACAGAAATGGGAAAAATGCTGCCCGATGAGCCACAAGTTTTAAAATGGAACAACAACAATAAGATAAGTAAAATACTATCCCCAATAAAAATTAAATTAAAATATTTTATTTGCCAATAAAAATAAGAATTAAAAATGAAGCAACAGAGATACTCAGCAGATCAGGCAGGATTTGTACAGAGATACAAGCCTACTTAATGCCAGATGAACTTATATTGCAAACATATCAATTTGTACATTCGTTATGGTGTAATTCATGAACAAGAGTATTAAAACATTTTGCAGCCACTGAAGCTGTTTTTCAAGTACTGACAATATTGTGGTTTCATCAGTATAACAGTAGATGCACACATAAGTTCCCATGTTTAGTAATATGTTAATAATCAAATTTTTGTGATGAGGATTAAGTACCAGTTGGAAGAAAAAGCATTTCTCTGCTCTTCCTCAAATAGTGTTGTGGGACCTTTTATTTTCATCTGAATGAGTACATAGGTTCATGCTGAGATGTCTTATTTAAAAGACGGATTACTCTTGGTGGAAAACATGCAGCAACCAAGTACTCTGGATAAAATATGAAAGTGAAGTTTAGGAAATGAATCCTTAGAGTGCAACACTACTGCAAAACTTGTGTGGCCACTGAGCTGATAGTGTGTCCAGCTTCACTGGCGAATGTGTTAGAAGCACTATGGGAGTTAGAGCGACACGATATGATCTGTCTTCAGCTAATCTACAGAAGACACGAGTCCAGAAAATACACTTGTGGAAAAAAATTGAACTCAGCATACAAAATCAACCTGACAGATTGATGAAAGGAGACGTGATAACTGTAAAAAAACTTGTGGAAGTTATGATCTTAATTTCACAGAATGCTGATGCTGTTAGTTGACCAGCGCATATAAGAATATTGTATACAAAACATCTTTAGTCATGAATAATAATGTTAGAAAATAACAACTTGACATGAGACTAACAGAATTTGAACACCGGAAAACTTAAGGGCCCTGGTGGAGTTATTGTCATCACATAACAACCTCAGCCAGCCGAGATATTGCAGTTATAATCTCAATCAAGCTCCCAGTGATGACAGGTCCGGAGAACAAAAGATGCCCAGGAGTATTTGTGATTAATGGGATAAGTCAGGAAGACTGCCAAGACTGTGACAAAATATGGAAAATTTAAATATGAAACTCCACTAAGTCATGTTTAAACCATCATATGTTACTGCTGGTAACATAAGAACTGTGACTACTTAAATGGGATGTATTGTATTAGAAATGAGAAACAATATTGGATATTGAGCTTGGCGCATAAAATGCTGGAGGAATTCAGCCCGACTCAAGTTGAGCTGCATCTATGGAGATATTAAATAGGTGACCTTTTGGGGCAAGACCTTTTATCAGGACTGGAAGGGAAGAGGGAGAAGAATAAGAAGGTGGGGGCGGGGGTGACTGGAAAGGAAGCTGGCAGGTGATAGGTGAAACCAGGTGAGAGGGAAGATGAGTGGGTGGGAGAGAGGTGATGAAATAAAGTGCTTGGGAGGTGAAGGGATGAATGACAATGACTCCGTTGGGAAGGGTAATTAACCATGGAAGAAACGGAAGGAGGAGGGGCACTAGAGGGTGGTGATGGACAGATGAGAAGGGCTGGGAGGAGAACCGGGATGGGAAATGGAAAAATAAAGAAAGAAGGGGAGGGGGTGACATTACCATAAGTTTTATAGATTAATGTTCAAACCATCAAGTTGGAGGTCACTCCAGACAGAATATGAGATGTTGCTCCTTCAAATTGAATGTGGCTTCACCATGGCAATAGAGGAGGCCATGGAACAGTATGTCAAAATGTGAATGGGAAATGGATACTGAACAGGCTATTATCAGAGCTAATTTGAAGGAAATGGAAGAGGCCACAGGTGTCTTCTATGGTTATTTGCTATGCTTTTGGAAGTACACATCCCTGAATAATAGGAAAACATTTTGGTAAGTAATCTGCAAGTAAAGATAGTGTGATTCTTCCCTCTGCCTAAAATCAGACTTTAATTTATAGAGTTCCAGTCTTGGTCAGCAAGATTAGAGTGATGATTGAAAGGCATCTTGGTTTGAGTTAGAACATGGGTAACTGAGTTCTGAATAACTTGCAGATCAGAGAAATAAAACTTGAATTATTTATGGTTCTATGGTTTTATATTGCTATATTTCTACACTATTCTTGGTTGGTGTGACTGTAACAAAACCCAATTTCCCTTGGGATCAATAAAGTATGTCTGTCTGTATTGCACTGAATACACAATTATGGGTTTGTGAAGGAAGGAGAAACGAGGTGGGATGATGCTCAGTGTTCCCCAAATCACCCACGTGCATAGTACTCAAAGTTTTCACTGTCATTTTGTTCTGGTTTCGCTGAACTCAATATGCACCAAATAGTTGTGATGTCAAATGAAAGTCTACTTGGTGAGCATAGTCTCCAGACTTAAGTAGCACATTTCGAAAGGAACAGTTTCCATACACCCAGGATTTGCCAGAGTTATCTCTTTCACTTGACCCCAAATCATTCCCAAAGCCTCAGAATCTCAAAAAAATATTGTGGTCAAAGAGTTATAAAGCACAGAAATAGACACAGCACACCATGTCCCTGCCAACCAGCAGGTACCCACCTAAACTGATCGTTTTTACCAGCACTTGGTCTATAGTCTATTATGTTTTGGTATTTCAAGTGCCCAACCAGATACTTTTGAAATATTGTGAGAATACCTGACTTCACCACCTTCTCAGACAGTGTGTTGCATCCACCATCTGTGTGAAAGAATTCTTCCAAAGCTCTCCCTTACATATCCCCTTAAACCTCAGCCCTCTGATCTTAAGATACCTCTTCCATGGAGAGAGCTTCCTCAATATTTACCATATCTAGACCTCTTATACTTTCTTTCAACTCATCAGGGTCTCAGTCTCCACTGAAACAAATATCACTGTGATGATTGTACGCTCTAGTATCAATTGTTTGGTGACAATAATGTAAAGTAAAATTATCTGAGCTCTGCTTCCCACACTCCTTTTAGAGTCTGATTTTCTTTTCTCCCCTTGAAGTTACCAGGCTGCCTATTGGTGAATGTTCCTTAGACAAAGCCCACATTTTCTGCACACAGTCTTCAACCCATCTGCATGAACTTCAAATTCTCAAACTTTGGGTAACCTTTTCCTTTTTCTCTCTCCTCCTGAAGCCTCTGGTCTCCCACCATCACCCCCTTCCCCTCCTGTTCTTCCAAAATAAAAGCAATCCAGACTTTCAAGTCTCTCCTCTTAACTGAAAAATACCATCCCGGGCAACATCCTGATGAATATGCTCTGCCTCCCCTGAGTGAACTCATATTCTGGCAAAAAGTCTTGAGCTTCTGGAAATTGTCTTTTCTGGTAGACTTGGTAACTTTCCAGAAAATCCAAGTGTGTTAGGAAACTTAATTATGCGTGATTTAATTTCCTGTTTAGTTTCCATATGCTATTGGTAACTCAATCAGAAGAAAGTGGCATATCGAAGTATAAGCTGTAAAAGGTGCTGACTTGTACATACTAATGTGCAAATGCTGCCTTAAAATAACTCGGGCGATGCTACGCTGAACATTTGAATTAACACCAGTCACAATATCTGTCCTGTTATAAGCAACAACTTATCAGTAGGTCCTGCCAGTCAAAGCTGTGATTCCACCTCTCCACACAAACGCTGCTGATCTCTGGGGGAGAGATTTGTCTTTGGTTGACAGTTCCAAATCATTGCAAGAACGTGGGCTGCTCGTTAGCTAACATTGGCTTCAATAGAACTGACGGTGGGTATTTTTGTGTAGCAGTGAGATGAACCCATGGCACAGGGGAGATTTTTCTGCAATATGATTTTTAACACATATCATATCACAGGTAATCTGGCCAGAATCTGGGCGGACATTTAATAATCATGGTGTATTTTTTTTTCAGCTTAGTTACAAGCTTGATTCAAACATTCTGATGCAACTTCATTGTTAATATACCTTTCTTTAGCAAAGTTTAAGAATTATTAGAACAATTACCCTTAAACAGAATTGTCATTCACTAGATGCTTTTTGTTTTTTGTTTAATTTAATGATATATCACATGAAATAGACCCTTCTGGCCCTTTTGAGTCATGTCACCCAGCAATCCCCCAATTAATCCTAGCTTAATCATGAGACAATTTACAATTAAACTACCAACTGCTATGTCTTTGGACTGTGGAAGAAAATTGGAGCACCTGGAAGAGACCCACACAGTCAGGGGGAGAACTAACAAACTCCTTCTAGGGAGAAGAGGAATTAAACCCAGGTCACCTGTCCTGTAAAGCGTTCTGCTAACCACTGTGTTACCATCCAGCTCAATTTTATGTGCACTCTAAAGACACTTGTGCGTGAAAATCTCAGAAGAACAGCAGTGTTGTGTATTTAATATTAAGATTAAGAATTCTTGTTTGTTTAAATAATTCATATAAATACATGAATTACAAACATCATCACACTACCATATGATACTGTAGGTACAGTGTATGTGCCTCAGTTAAAGTAAATGCAAAGTTAGACCTGCATTTTGGACTCCTGAGTCTTCCCTTGAATTCGTTTAATGTTTAGAACTTACAAAATATAACATTAACCGCACAGTATATTTCAAATAAATCTGAGATGGCTACCAACTTGTTGAAATGCAGCAAGAAATTCAAGGTTAAAGAACTGAGGAACAATAGAATTATTTAAAAAAGCCCAGCACATGGAGTGACAGTTGAGTTTTGTTTGAAGTCAGAAAATGGAAGAATTCATGGATGATAATAGTCATAAAAAGAGCAGAAATGCTATACCGAGCAAATGGAGTAGTATTTTGATACACATGAAACAGCCAATGAGAAACAAATCCTAATTTTGCTGAGTTCATTGGGTTTCAAGGCATACAGTTTGCTTCAAACAAATTCAAGTTTAAATGCTCCAACCAAACCAGCAGAAATGAGATTTGTTGATATTGTGAAAGTAATCCAGGAGCACTTAGAACCAAAACCATTGTTGATTGCAGAATTGCTTTATGTTTCATAATTAGAATTAAAAAGAAGGGCAGTCCATTTCAGTGTATGAGGCTGAATTGAAGAGATTGTCTGAACATTGTCAGTTCAGTAATGGTCTTGATAATACACTAAGAAATGGTTTAGTTTGTGGAATCTTAAACAAAAGCATTCAAGAATGGCTCCGAACTAAGGCACAGTTTACATTTTAAAAAAGCAGTTAAAATAACTGTTTCAATGGAAACCGCAGACAGAGATGCAACTGAGTTGCAGTCAAGAATGAAAGTGAGCATGAATAAAGTTGTAGTGTCGAAGCAGAAACCAGCCTGGCTACACAAATTGTTTTATCATTATGGCAGGGGGTCACATACACCAAACAAATGCAGGTTTAAAGGTGAAATTTGTAGAAAAATGCAACTAAATAGGACACATACAAAGAACATGTCAGACAGACAAAAATAACTGGACTGCTCAGGGAAAAGGGAAAAAAAAAACTGAAATGTCAAGTTGTAGTTTTAAAGACAGCACTAATCTGCATGTTGTTGATATAAAATCTGATAATGATGATAGTGACACAGGACTGTATAGCCTTGTGATTTATAATGTGAAAATTAACAACAGACAAGCAATATGGGTTATACTAGGAGTGCATAGCAAATAAATTAAGATGGAATTACACACTGGTTCAGCTGTTTCAGGTATTGTTTGAGAAGCATCTCAAAGACACTAAACTGAAGCCTGCAGATATTCAACTAAGAATTTATACTGGAGAAAATATAACTCCAGAGAGAATGACATCCACAACAGTGAAATGCAGCAATCAACAAGCCACATTGAGCTTGTGTGTGGACCAGCATTGTGGGGGCATGAGTGGTTGAGACAAGTGCGACTTGGTTGGAGATCCATCCACCATTTGCTTGCCACATCCTCTGCAACTGAGTCAACTGAAGCTGAATCAAGAAAGTTACGGGATGCTGTCACAATGGTCTCCATGCTGTACACCATGAACCATTGCCTAACAGAAGGCAAACAGGTGTTGGTGCCAACCTTTATGCCTCTGGTTGGAAAGCATATTGGACCAAGGAAGGGACAACCTGCTTAGAGGAATTTTGAAAGTGTCAAAAGCAGTAATCCAACCACAACAGCTTTTGTAGGCAACGTATCCAAGAAAGCTTCTGATATTTTAATCAGGCAGTTACTTTCAAAATGTGGCTTTGTTTTAAGCTGGAAGAGAGTTCAAGGAGCTTCATGAAAAGTTGCAAGCATTTGGCTTTTGTGATATAAAGATCCAGAACTGGCTCTGCTACTACACATTAACAAGTAACTATACAGATGTACTTAATAAGGTGATTACTGAATGTGTATCAGATGTTATAGAAATGAATTATATTGCCTGGATTTAATGTTGTAAGTTAAACGGTGGAATATGACACACTGGCATACAAGTAAGCTTAAGGAAGGATTGGAAAAAGAGTTGACAAGGTAGATCAAAGCTCTCTTCTACTATTCAGGAGTCACTGAGAAAAGCTTGACCAATGCAAGAAATCAAGAACAGGAGTGAACTGTCAGATCCCTCAAGCCTGCCCTACCATCCAATATGATCATGGCCTCACCTCCTCTTCTGTGCCATTTCCTCGTAACCCTCAATTCATTGATCTTCCAAATATTTGTCTATCTCCATCTTAAATACATGTAATGGTCTGGTCAGAAAATTCTAGAGCTCAATTAGTCTCGGAAAGAAGAAGTTTCTGTGCACTCAGTTTTAAATGGCTGGACCCTTATTTTACTGTTATGTCTTGCTGTTTGTGATTCTAAACTAGTGAAAATATGTCAACATTATTCCTGTCAAGATTTAAGAATTCTGCAGCACCCTTTGAGACTGCGAGACAAAAAAAAATCAGACAAGTTTAGGGCAGTATTATTATTGATTTGTTAAATTATTAGCTACATCTCTGGTAATCTTTATCATATGCTATATCGTATGACAGGATATGACAGATTTCACATCACCAAAGGCAATAAGGCAATTTATTCTGGACCTTAACAGATTTTTCAAGGCCATATTTTATAATGTTATTAAACTTTGAAGCAAGAGGTTAAATGAAACTAACCGCTGTAGATTGTAACAGATATATGGGGAACCTCCTTGGTTCCTGAGTCATTAAATTAACATTACTGATCCATTACTGGTGCTAGCTTGTTAAACCCCTGAGCAGGGGCCATTTGTAATGTATTAACTCTGTGGTATCCAAATTGAGTATTGATTACCGAAGTGAGGATTCCTTATTTAACAGTAGCAGAATTTGCTGTAGCAATAATTTTTACAGTAATATATTGTCTTACCTTATTCCATTAAGGTAGGATGCCATGGACCCTTGTCATTAACGGAGGGATGCTTGGATCCCAGTTTGGGAAGCTTGCATCCCCAAAGTATATTAGAGATTGCCCTTTTAAGTCCACACCCTGTGCTGGGCTTGTTGTTGGTTGTCCCTGACTATCAAACACAACCTCTGGCTTGATTATCCATATTCATCAATACTGGGTAGATCCACAAGCCATCTGACTGCAGCCAATGCTCCCTGGCAGTTGTTCTCACACTGAGCACTGTATTGCATTGATCTAACTGACTGAGTTCTTGATCCTCTGTTCTACTCCAGTGAATGATTACCCAGGCTTGACCCAGCATCCAGCCGACTGAGGAATTAGAATCCTTTCAATTCATGTACAGGCCAATGAGAAAGAAGAAGTGTGGGGTAACTGGGTAGCTCTTGCACTGATGTGATCGGCTGGGTGGCTTCCTTCATTTGCTCTGTAATTTGATGATTGGGACCCTGTAAGCAGGTGGTTACATGACAAGGTACTCCACTTTACTGGCAGAATAGCACTCAGAAAATCAGTGAAATACAAGATAGTGTTGGAGACATTTTGCAGGCAGCTCATAGAGTTACTAGATGTATTTCTTTTAATACATTTAATGTACTTCTTTTAGTTGCCGCAGTCCACGGCTTCTAAATTCCGTTTAGGAAATGTACTTTTATACCATCAAATAAACAAACTTTTGCGATCTCTTGAAGGATTTGGTGAACTTAATTCTCAGAAAAGCAGGTACTCCACCTCGATGTGAACGAAGGCCGGCCATTGCCAGTAGAGAGGGCACTGGCGTGAACTTCAAGCTGGATTAAAATTGTCAAATGCTGAGAGCAGAGAACAAACTGGTGTTCAACCCCACTATTCCATGCCGGCCAGCAGCCTCCACTTGAGCCCATCCCATCTGCCTGCTGTTGACTCATCTCTCTGTCTTCTCATGACTACTAAAGGGTGGGAGTTCAGGAGTCTTGGGTCCCATGCCGCCAAGTTCAGGAAAAGTTGTATCCCTCTGCAACTCGTGAACCAGCGTGGATGGCTTCACTTGCCTCAGTATGATTTGTCCTGTTTTGCACATTGGATGTTTGCCAGTCTTTGTTATGTGTGTTTTTTCATGGATTCTATTGTACTTATTTATTCTCCTGTGGGTGCCTGCTAGAAAGGAAATCTGAAGGTTGTATATGACATACATACTTCGATAATAAATTTACTTTGAACTTCGAAATGGCTTATCTTGTGCTTCATGGTTGAAGCTAAAAATGCCATAGATAATCCAAATGGAAATTATCATTTATTATTTGACCATTTCTACCTGACGCGATGCTTTTGCCCCTTCTGCCAGGCTTCTGATTTCATGAACAATTTTTTTGTGAACTCCCATAATTGAATGTGTTGTCAAGAAACAGCAATGGATCCTGCGCCGGACGATCCCCTAGCAGCTGAAACAAATCACCTGAAAGAAACTGAAACTTGATGGAAGGTCCCACACTCTGATTTAACAAATCGCCACCTGTTATTTAAGTACAAATGCAGTTACCATGCATTTAAAGCACTATCCAATAACCATCGCAAATTGCAAGGTTTTCAGGATGATTGAGGCTTTCTAGTTTAGTTGCACTGTGTATTAGGATACTATCACAAAACTGTTAACACAATTATACATCATAGTGTGTCTATACTATATAATTTCAAAATCTTTAATTTTCTGCAAGAAATGTGTTGGTTTATTAAATTATGTTAATCTATAAACTCGATCAACTTGTTAGAGGTACATAGTTATTAATGTAGTACATTGGATCTAAATATCTAATAGAAAATTCAAAAGTTTTAACAATATTAGTATATTTTCCCTTTACTATTTAAACCATTGGTAAGTAAAAATAATTTATACTGAGGGCATTTAGCAGCAATATTTCTCAATCATTAACTTTAAATTTATTTCACTATATTTTTATGCATTAAATGAAAAAAAAGATTGTGATGAGTGTGTGCAGTTTGGTTCTCCTGAGCTTACTGTGACAGGTACCTAAAAAGCCACACCAGATGGCACTCATTTATAGAATAATGCCTGTTTCTAGTCAGAAATCTCAATTAAACCTGCACTTTCACAATCGCTAAGCATGACATTACTTAACCACCCCCATGCCATCTGCGGTGTCACCTGAATAGACTATGTGACTATTAATGAAATAGTGCTTAATTTTACTGTTGGAAGTTCTGGTATGCTTCTGAATTACAGAATAGATACTTGCATCACCCCAACTGGAGTGCGTGTTAATTAACTAAATTGCAGAAGGTCCGCAAGTTGGGAATAGAGACAACACAGAGGATTTTGAGATGATGACTAGGGAAAGAAAGAAGAAACCAAACCAGGCATACCTGGACTTAAATATTTGTAGGTCGTGAATAATGGCAACACAATTAATAGATACAACTGTAGTTTCAGGATGCAAAGTCAACCAGCGGGCATACAAATCTTCCCTTTTTCAAAACTAACAAAATTACTAGAAAAAAAGAGAGAGCAATTGCTAAAATAGGAGACTACGAAGAAAAATAATGAAATCACTGGCTTATTCAATGAGTACTTCATTTTTCATGTTAGAAGAAAGGAAAATATCAGCAGGAACTAATAACTTCAGAATGAGGATGGATTTCATACAAATAACAGTAGAGGAAGGCAGGCATATCTTTAGGCCTTTCACTCCAGACTATTAAACAAAAGAAACAAAGTAATTGTAGTCAATAGTCACAACATTTCAAAACTCTTTGATTCAGAAATCACACACAATGTACGCTAAAATACCATTGCTCAAGGAAGGCAACAATAGATACTGTATATCTGCAGTAATTTCTATTCAACTAAAGTTCAACTCTCAACTGAGAGTGAGGAAATACATGATATACATCAGAGATCTATGTGAATTTGTGATGAGCAAGCTCATCTTGAGTAATCTTGTTAAATTTTCTGAGAAAGCATTATCTTTGTGGATTATTAAATTCATGTGAATATTAACTGTACTATAATGCTGGAAATTTGAGGTAAGAATCTGACGAGGGCTGTTACTTTGGAAGTAGTTTAGAGAGAGCAGCAAAGTGGGAGATATTTCCTGAGCAAATGCAAGTGTTACAAACGTAAACTATTGCAGATGCAGCAAGTCTGAAATGAAAACAAAACATGTGGAATTAAAGACCAAAAAGATTAGCTTTATTTGTCACATGTATATCAAAACCTGCAGTGTAATATGTTTACATCAATGAGCGACGCGGTCTGAGTTGTCCTGGGAACAACCATTAAGTGTTGTCATGCTTCCAGCACCAACATAGCATGTCCTCACCTTATTAACCCTAACTCATGCATCTTTGGATTGTGGGAGGAAACCAGAGCACCTGGAGAAAAACTATATGATTATGGGTAGAAGGTACAAGCTCCAGCACAGCAATTGAGTCCTGATCTTACAGGTGGTGCTATGTTATCATACCTATATAGCAGTTCAGACAGTGTCTGCAGAAAGAATTCAGAACAAACATCTCAAGTCCATGGCATTTTACTGGAATTTTCTAATTAAAGCTCATTGTCCTGAGTGTTTCAAATATTTTATATTTTTTTAACGAGTAGAACCTTAACAAAATTTTCTCTGGAGCTCTTCGCTTTATAAATAACTGACTTGTCATAGATTATAATTTATTAGGAGCCAATCAGTGTGAGGTGATCAACTATGGATTTGAGAAGGACATAAAATACACTCTTGGGTTTGCACAACCAAGATCTGTGTATTTGCAAAGTGAATCTGTAAATAATTCTATAAAATCACTAAAAACTATAGAACAGTATTGAGAATAGCTAATGGAATGCTGGTCATCGTTTCTAGGAAAGTAAATTTCAATTGAGGAAGCTGAGCTTTAGTTCCACACAATTTCTTTAATCTATTCAGAGAGGCATTAGCCTTGAAATGCTGCAGCATAGTCTCAATAAAATTATTGTGTCAATTTATGAGGACAGGTAGTATCCTATTGGCATGCATTCAGTTCAGTTCTGAACACTGAAGGGCAATGTTATCAAGTTGCTTAAAATTTTAAAAGGATCTGAAGGGAGGATAGAGGAAACTTATTTCCCCTGTCAAGGATGATGCAGTACAAATTGGCAGAATAAGAGCTAAAGCAGTCAGGAATGAAAGCAGGGAACAGATGTCAGACTGGAAACTTTCCCTGCTCTTTACATTTACAGCGGTCTGGTAATGTGATTACTATCAGCCATGCAGAAACCCTGGCACAGGATATTTATTGAATGGCAACAAACTAGAATACTTATTTTGTGGTGAAATGCCTTTATTTGTGGCTAAGAGATTGCAACAATCCTAATGTCACAGTTAGCATTTGATCCTCGTTCTGACTCTTTAATTGTCCCTGCCACAAGCTGTATCCTTTGTTAGACTCATGACTAAACAAGTAGTCAATCCACCAATTTGTTCATGAGAAATTACTTCTTGTGAATGACTTGTTTACTTCTCTGACTGCCTGCTCCTCCTGTCTCAGAAGTCCACTGGATTGCTTCTCTTACTGAGTTCCTCTCTCCTGGCTGCAGCCTATTCTAACTGTTGAACCTGTCCTGTTGCTGTAACTCTGTGGCTGCATGGTACACTTTTAAGGTCAAGTCCCATTGCCACATCCAGTAGAAATTATGGAACTGCCTTTTATTACCCTCTGCTTGCCTACGCAAACAATATTCAAGTACTCCTGATGGGTTCTGAGAAAACTAATTTGAATATACTTTGAATAATTACAATGAGAGCACATTTTAAATGTGAAAATAAAAAGCTTTTAAACTTTCCAGCACCTGTTGTTGAAACAAGTGAAAACCCACATTTTGTGTAAACAGACAAGTTCAAGTGTATTGTCATTCAACCTTACATTTATTGTCATTCAACATTACCCATGTTTGCAGCTAAAGGAAACATCATTCCTCTAGGGCTAAGGTGCGAAACACAGTAATATAGTCACACACAGCACATATAGTCACAATCCAGCACATGCGATTGCAAAACAATATTAGCACAAGTCCCTGAGTGACATGGCCTGAAGATTGACAGGTTGACATGAAGTGCCAGTGCGTGTTTATATAAGTTTTTAAAATGTTGCTGAGACTAATATAATAAAGCAAATGGTAGTATAAATACTGTGTGTGTGTGAAACGACAGTAGTAAAAGAGGGAAACTGACCAGAGCAAGATGAGAGTGTGCCTGTGAGTTGGGGAGTGGGGACACTGGACGTTCTGGCAGGGTGCACTTCTGCTGAGTGGCGGCAGGGTCTAACAGCCTGGGGGGAGAAGCTGTTATCCAGCCTGACAGCTCTGGTTCAAATGCTGCGGTACATTCTGCCTGACGGCAGGAGGTGAAGGAGACTGTGAAAAGGATGGAAGGGTGTTTTATTTGCGGTACTGGAAAGCCGGGTGGCTGTGAATAATACACACAAGAGATGGAGAGGTGAGGAAAAAATATTCTACTGTTTATTTCACTTGCAAGACATCTACCCAGAATGCTCTCTTACACTACATTACACATGTAACACACATGAAAGTGTGACAGCGACTGGAAAGGATAAAATTATACATGAATACGTAACATGTCCCTCATTTTGAAGACTTCTCCCCTTTCCCATACACAGACCAGTTATTGAACTATTAGCATTCAATGGAGTAATCATCAACTTTAACCAACAACAAAAAATAATGTTTTCTTTTCTCTAAGCTAAGGAAAGAGAGTGAACTGTCTCTATTCCCAGACATAACTGTGGAGATTTTTCCACCCCATGTGCTGATTATTATGTACTACGTGCACAATCTCCCCTGCTGTGAAACTTATGAACTTTGCTTTGGCACATCTTCCTGCTTGGGTTTTCTGTTCATTTAGCACACTCCGTTTTGTATTGGGGGTATAAGTAAGTAGGCCAGGTGCAAAACTGTCTTTTCATCAGAGCAGCGTCTAGAGCCATTTTGGTGGTGGCGTGAAAAGTGTTGGGGTACGTCAGCAAGAAAGTGCTAAGATGCTGGTTGAGGAATCCACTTCCCACTGAAGTCTGGAAGAGCAAACACGAGGAAATCTGCAGATGCTGGAAATTCAAACAACAACACACACAAAATGCTGGTGGAACACAGCAGGCCAGGCAGCATCTATAGGGAGAAGCGCTGTCAACATTTCGGGCCGAGACCCTTCGTTAGGACTAACCAAAAGTAAAGATAGTAAGAGATTTGAAAGTAGTGGGGGGAGGGGGAAATGCGAAATGATAGGAGAAGACCAGAGGGGGTGGGATGAAGCTCAGAGCTGGAAAGGAGATGGGCGAAAGTGATACAGGGCTGGAGAAGGGAAAGGATCATGGGACGGGAGGCCTCAGGAGAAAGAAAGGAGGGGGGGGGAAAGCACCAGAGGGAGATGGAGAACAGGCAAACAACTAAATATGTCAGGGATGGTGTAAGAAGGGGAGGAGGGGCATTAACAGAAGTTAGAGAAGTCAATGTTCATGCCAACAGGTTGGAGGCTACCCAGCCGATATATAAGGTGTTGTTCCTCCAACCTGAGTTTGGATTCATTTTGACAATAGAGGAGGCCATGGATAGACATATCAGAATGGGAATGAGATGTGGAATTAAAATGTGTGGCCGCTGGGAGATCCTGCTTTTTCTGGCGGACCGAGCGTAGGTGTTCAGCAAAATGGTCTCCAAGTCTGCGTCAGGTCTCACCAATATATAAAAGGCCACACCGGGAGCACCAGACGCAGTATACCGCAACAGCCAACTCACAGGTGAAGTGTCGCCTCACCTGGAAGGACTGTCTGGGGCCCTGAATGGTGGTGAGGAAGGAAGTGTAAGGGCAGGTGTAGCACTTGTTCCGTTTACAAGGATAAGTGCCAGGAGGGAGATCGGTGGGAAGGGATGGGGGGGGTTGAGTGGACAAGGGAGTCGCGTAGGGAGCGATCCCTGCGAAAAGCAGAAGGGGGGGGAGGGAAAATGTGTTTGGCAGTGGGATCCCATTGGAGGTGGCGGAAGTTACGGAGAATTATATGTTGGACCTGGAGGCTGGTGGGGTGGTAGGTAAGGACAAGGGGAACCCTATCCTGAGTGGGGTGGCGGGTGGATGGGGTGAGGGCAGATGTGCCAGAAATGGGAGAGATGCATTTGAGAGCAGAGTTGATAGTGGACGGTATCCATCCCCCTCTTTTCCTTCGCTACATCGACGATTGCATTGGCGCTGCCTCTTGCACGCATGCTGAGCTCGTCGACTTCATTAACTTTGCCTTCAACTTTCACCCTGCCCTCAAATTTACCTGGTCCATTTCCGACACCTCCCTCCCCTTTCTTGATCTTTCTGTCTCCATCTCTGGAGACAGCCTATCTACTGATATCTACTATAAGCCTACAGACTCTCACAGCTACCTGGACTATTCCTCTTCCCACCCTGTCTCTTGCAAAAAGGTTATCCTCTTCTCACAATTCCTCTGTTTCCGCTGCATCTGCTCTCAGAATGAGGCTTTTCATTCCAGGACGAAGGAGGTGTCTTCCTTTTTTAAACAAAGGGGCTTCCCTTCTTCCACCATCAACTCTGCTCTCAAACACATCTCTCCCATTTCCCACACATCTGCCCTCACCCCATCCACCCGCCACCCCACTCGGGATAGGGTTCCCCTTGTCCTTACGTACCACCCCACCAGCCTCCAGGTCCAACATATAATTCTCCGTAACTTCCGCCACCTCCAACGGGATCCCACTACCAAACACACTTTTCCCTCCCCCCCCCCCCTTTCTGCTTTTCACGGGGATCACTCCCTACGTGACTCCCTTGTCCACTCATCCCCCCCATCCCTTCCCACCGATCTCCCTCCTGGCACTTATCCTTGTAAGCGGAACAAGTGCTACACCTGCCCTTACACTTCCTCCCTCACCACCATTCAGGGCCCCAGACAGTCCTTCCAGGTGAGGCGACACTTCACCTGTGAGTTGGCTGGTGTGGAATACTGCGTCCGGTGCTCCCGGTGTGGCCTTTTATATATTGGTGAGACCCGACGCAGACTGGGAGACCGTTTTGCTGGACACCTACGCTCGGTCCGCCAGAAAATGCAGGATCTCCCGGCCACACATTTTAATTCCACGTCCCATTCCCATTCTGATATGTCTATCCATGGCCTCCTCTATTATCAAAATGAATCCAAACTCAGGTTGGAGGAACAACACCTTATATACCAGCTGGGTAGCCTCTAACCTGATGGCATGAACATTGACTTCTCTAACTTCCGTTAAGCCCCTCCTCCCCTTCTTACCCCATCCCTGACATACTTAGTTGTTTGCCTGTTCTCCATCTCCCTCTAGTGCTTCCCCCCCCCTTCTTTCTCCCGAGGCCTCCAGTCCGATGATCCTTTCCCTTCTCCAGCCCTGTATCACTTTCGCCAATCACCTTTCTAGCTCTTAGCTTCATCCCACCCCCTCCAGTCTTCTCCTATCATTTCGCAATTCCCACTCCCCCCACTACTTTCAAATTTCTTACTATCTTTCCTTCCGGTTAGTCCTGATGAAGGGTCTCAGCCCGAAACGTCAACAGCGCTTCTCCCTATAGATGCTGCCTGGCCTGCTGTGTTCCACCAGCATTTTGTGTGTGTTGAAGTCTGGAAGATCTGTTTTATTGTTTGTACAAATCATTCAGTAAGGCCATTAGTGGCTAGATGATACGTTACTTACTTGGTGTGCTGAATACTGTTTGCTTCCAAAAATTGCCTTGAGCTCTTCAGACTGGAGTTGTGGGCCATTGTCACTTGCAAGCTGTTGAGGAAGGATGAAAAGGCTAAAGATAGAACATACTGTAGCTGACCAAAACCATGTGGCCTTCAACAGGTCCTCCAAAATCTCTGTGAATGCTCTGCCACGGTTCTTCAGACCATTCCCATGGATGCAAAGGAGCATCTGAAGACCATTTCTCACTCACTAACTTGGTATCACACTTCATCTGGCAAACGATCATCACAAATACTGTAAATTCCGGTGTATAAGCCGAGAATTTGACCCTAAATTTTGATCCTAAAATTAGGGGGTCAGTTTATACAGAGGGTGCCAACTTTGGAAAAACAAATACACAGAAGACAGGTCGTATTTATTGGCTGTTTTTGAATCAAGTTCGTTCCACTGTTGAAGCATGAATTCTTTGAATGGTTTGTTTAACCTCACATCTGGTGGCTGGAGCACGGACATCAAACCACCGGGGATGACTGCAATGTCTGTCTTTTCAGCTTTCAAAGCTGCTTTTGTCTCACCTGACAAGTGCGCTTTGAACACGTCCCAGACAAGTAGCGAGTCCTGACACCTTTGGGACGTCGACGCCACACCTCTTTAAGCAACCCGCTTCGTCCATCCAGCAGTGTTCTTGAATGTAAACAACACCCCGTTGGAGTTTTCTGAGCTCAATGCAAGATAACGTCTTTTCATAAATCGGGTGCACCAACTTCGCGTAGCTTTGAAATTTTCGCTGACTTCACGGTGTTTTTCGTCCCATTTCAACACTTGAACTCGAATCATTTCTCTGGTAACAATGTATCCAGACAATCGCTGGTGATTCACCCGCTCTAAAACTTTTTCTTCCAGTTTAGGCCATCTGGCATGTTTTCCCGCGGTTTGCACATTTTGTCTTTGCCATTTCCCTCAGCGTGTCCTCTGTCTTTCTCCATTCTCTCACTTGTTTCTCATTTACACTAAACTTCTTCGCAGCTGCAGAATTATTCATTCCTTTAGCAAAGTCAACAACCTTCAGCTTGAAGCCAGCATCATATCGCATTTGTTTTAATCTTTTGTACATGGGGTGGCCGCAAACTCAATACTGAGTACATGTACTGATCCCGCCACCCCGTGTTATGTTTTAAACGAGATTATGATGGGCTCTAAATGGTTTCATGGGGGTTACATTTCAGAGGATTCTTTACCATTGGAGACCAAAATTTCCTCCCTGATTTATTTATTAAGAATTTGCCTATAACTCTCTACAATTTGTAGGCCTGTTTTCTCAGCAGGTACTGGTTCACAAAATTTCCAGGTTCCGGATCCAGCAAAGCTGAGTACCAGCAAGTGAGATCTTGTGATCTTTTCTGGTTAGATCAAAAATCTCTAGAAAAGGGGTTGGCTTATACAAAGGTAACATGAAAAAGTCACTTTTTTAACCTTGAAAATGGGGGGTCGGCTTATACTCCAGGTTGGCTTGTACTCCACAGTATACGGTAATAGACCTTGACTTCCCTTTGGACTTGGAAGCAATTCAATGTGGCAGAACCAAGGTGAGGTGAGGCAGTGGGCTTATCACTGAGAGTGAGGAAGACCCAAGGTTAGATCATTTTAAGTGCTGTGCCGAAGGCTGAGTCACCAGAACATACTGATTTGACTGAACTCATGTTCAGACAGAGACTTAAATGCAGGGTCGAATTGATAAAGCTGGGTACAGGCCGAATCGAGGTGGTTACTCCTGGCCCCAGAACGTATTAAGGCAATGGAACTCAAAGTCTGGACATCGATTTAGGAGCTGGGCCAAATTGAAAAGGTCAGAGTGTTGGGGCCCAAAGCAAAGGACAGGCCAGGTCAGCTGATCCATGGCTCGGCATTGAACAGCTCAGAACACTATTTGCTTGCAGTTACTGTTTGTACGATGTTTGTATTTTATCTGCACATTGGGTCGTTTTATATTTTTGTTGTGTTTCTTTGTTTCTTGGCCTTTTGATGTAGGCATGCTTTGGCCTTTTCTTCAGTGGTTACATTCAGTTCTGGCCACCAGAGGTAGTCAAGTCAATTTTATTGTCATTTCGACCTCAAACTGCTGGTACAGTACACAGTACAAATGAAACAATGTTCCTCCAGGACCCTGGTGCTACATGAAACAACACAAAACTACACCAGACTATGTGAGACAGCACAAGGCTACACTAGACTACGTAAAACAACATAAAAACTGCACTAGACTACAGACCTGCACAGGACTATATAAAGTGCACAAAAAAGTGCAGGACAGTACAATAATTAATAAACAAGACAATAGGCACAGTAGAGGACAGATTATAATAATAACTGATGTAGATGTCAGTCTAGACTCTGAGTATTGGGAGTCTGATGGCTTGGAGAAAGAAACTGTTGCACAGTCTGGTTGTGAGAGCCTGAATGCTTCGGTACCTTTTGCCAGATGGCAGGAGGGAGAAGAGTTTGTGTGAGGGGTGCGTCGGGTCCTTCACAATACTGTTAGCTTTGTGGGTGCAGCTTGTGGTGTAAACGTCTGTGATAGCTGTGTGTGATTGAGATTGCAAAGGAGCTGGAAAGGGCAGATAATAGGGTAATGTCACAATTGTAATTGTGGACTTCAATATACAAGGTGATTGGGAAAATCAGGTTGGTGTCAGACTGCGAAAGAGGGAATTTGTTGAATGCCTATGAGATGGCTTTCTAGAGCAGCTTGTGCTTGAGCCTACTGGGCAAAAGTCTATCTTAGATTGGGTGTTGTGGAATAACCCAGATCTTATTAGTCAGGTTAACATAAGGGAACCCTTTGGAGGCAGTGATCATGATATGATTGAATTCATACTGCAATTTGAGACGGAGAAGCGTAAGTCAGATATATCAGTATCGCAATGGAATAAAGGGAATTACAGAGGCACGAGAGAGGAGCTTTGCCAGGTGGATTGGAGGGGGATACTGGCAGAGATGATGGCAGAACAGAGGTGGCTGAAGTTTCTAGGAATAGTTTGAAGGTGCAGGACATATATGTCCCACAGAAGTTGTTCTCAAAGGCAGGGCTAGGCAACCGTGGCAGAAATGAAAAGTTAAGTACTGCACAACAGCCGAGGAAAGGGCATATAATGTAGCAAAAGTGAGTGGGAAGTTGGATGATTGGCAAGCTTTTAAAATCCAACTAAAGGCAAATAAAAAGGCTATAAAAATGGAAACGATGAAGTATGAGGGCAAACTAGCTGATAATATAAAGCAGGGTACTAAAAGTTTTTCATTAATATAAAGAATAAAAGGGAGCAGAAAGTGGTATTGGACCACTGGAAAATGATGCTGGTGAGGTTGTTTCCATGCCATTGGAATCAGTTGGTTGATTTGTGAAGCATCGTGTGCTTCTTGGAGTGCAACATCAAGTACACGTTAAACAAATACATGCACAGGCATCTTCGCTCTGTGATAGATCAATGTAACGAAGACCATCATCCTCGACCTTGAGGAATAGCCATGACGATGATGAGTAATGGGGGACAAAGAAATGGCAGATGAACTTAACAAGTACTTAGCTTCAGTCTTTACTGTGGAAGACACAGCTGTATGCCAGAGGTCCATGAGGGTCGGGGAGCAGGAGTGAGTGTCATTGCAAAGGAAAAAGTGTTAGGCAAACTGAAAGGTCGTAAAGTGGATGTCACCTGGAGCAGAAGAACTACATCCCAGAGAGGTTGCTAAAGAGATAATGGATGTATTGGAGATGATCTTTCAAGAATCACTTGATTCTGGCACGGTCCCGGAGGACAGCAAAATTGCAAATGTCACACCACTCTTTAAGAAAGGAGGAAGACAAAAGAGAGGAAATTAGCCAAACCTCACTAGTTGGGAAAGAGTTGGACTCCATTATTAAGGATGAGGTTTCTGGGTACTTGTAGACTAATGATAAAATAAGTCAAAGTCAGTATGGATTCTGTGAAGGGAAATTTTGCCTGACAGATCTGTTAGAATTCTTCGAGGAATTAACAAGCAGGGTGGACAAAGCAGAGGCAGTAGATGTCACTTACTTAGATTTTCAGAAGGCATTTGATGAAGTGCCTCACATGAGGCTGCTTAACAAGATAAAATCCAATGGTATTACAGGCAATATACTGGAATGGATAGAGGAATGGCTGACAGGCAGGAGGTAGTGAGTGGGAACAAAGGGGACCTATTCTGGCCAGCTGCCACTATCTAGTGGTGTTCCCCAGGGGTCAGTATTGGGACTGCTACTTTTCACATTGTTTCTCAGTGATTTAGATAGTGGAACTGATGGCTTTGAGGCAAAGTTTGTGGATTATATAAAGATAGGTGGAGGGTGCATAGTGCTGGGGAAGCAGGGTGTTGCAGAAGGACTTTAAATAAATTGGAAAAGTGAGCAAAAAAGTGGCAGATGAAATAAGTAACAACGCACACAAAATGCTGGTGGAACACAGCAGGCCAGGCAGCATCTATAGGGAGAAGCGCTGTCGACGTTTCGGGCCGAGATGAAATTAAGTGTTACGAAATTTATGATAAAGCATTTTGGTAAAATGAACAATAGTGTAGTCTACTGTCTAAATGGAGAGAAAATTCAAACATCAGAGGTGCAAAGGGACTTTGGAGTCTTTGTGCAAGACTCCCAGAAGGTTAATTTACAGGTTGAGTGTGTGGTGAAGAAGGCAAATGCAATGTCGGCATTATTTCAAGGGGAATAGAATATAAAAACAAGGAGATAATGCTGAAGATTTATAAGACACTAGTCTGGCTGCACTTGAAGTATTGCCAACAGTTTTGGGCTCCTTATCTCAGAAAGGATGTATTGTCATTGGAGAGAGTCCAGAGGAGGTTCACGACGATGATTCTGGAAATGAAGGGGGTTAACCTAAGAGGAGTGCTTTGGGCCTGTAGTTACTGGAATTTAGAAGAATGCATGGGGATATCACTGAAACCTACCGAATGTAGAAAGGACTAGATAAAGTGACCGTGAAGAGGATGTTCCCTATGTTGAGAATATCCGGAACTAGAGAGCACAGCCTCAAAACTGAGGGGTGATCTTCTCGAACTGAAGTAAGGAGGAATTTTCTTTAGCTAAAGAATGGCGAATCTGTTGAATGCTCTGCTACAGATTGTGATGGAGGCCAAGTCTATGGGTACATTTAAAGCAGAAGTTGATAGATTTCTGATTGGTCCGGGCATCAAGGGATATGGTGTGAATGGGGTTGAATGGGATCCAGGATTAGCCTTGATGAAATGGTGGAGTAGCCTCAATGGGCTGAATGGCCTAATTCTGCTCCTATGTCTTTTGGTCTTATGGTCTTTAACAATGTGCAGTGGAACTCAACAGGCCAGGCAGCATCTATGGATAAAAGTACAGTCGACGTTTCAGGACTGCTGAGTTCCTCCAGCATTTTGTGTGTGTGTTGCTCAAATTTCCAGCATCTGCAAATTTTCTCTTGTTTGTAATGTACAGTGGGAGTTTCTTTCACTGTTTGTTAATCTCCACTGTAATTACTGCAATTTCTCCTTGTAAACTGTCTCTGATACCAGCAATACTGTAGCACCCATGCACACCTATTTCCTCACTGTGGCTCCATCCAGCCGCGGGATTACCCAATAACCGTCTTTGTGTACTGAAACAGATAAAAAGTGCAAAGCTTCTTCAAGCACAGAGTGAGAATAACTCAGTTGGTCCTCAGTATGCACCATCTTGATCACATGCATCTTTCTGTTTACCCTAAAGTCATTTTACTACCTTACAGCACTTTTGGTTGACAGTGTCATTTCGCTTTTATAGACATATTCAATGTATCTCTTTTTGCCACAGCTTCAGCAATGTAAATCCTAACACCAGTGTTCAATTGCTGAATGACCAGATTTTTTTCCACATCAGTAAAACTGATTGGCAACAGGTGTCTTATTCTTAAAGTCAGTAGAAACTTTATGAACGTGCTTAATAGCTGTGTTTCTTTCACTGTCATTTGTATAGATGTACTAATCTCAATTGCCTTCTATAATGTTAGTCTGTCTTCTGTGAGCAGACGTTTCTGAATTGACTCACTATTCAGACCTCGTATAAAACTATCATGTAACGTGTCATTCAGTAACTGCCCAAAATCACAGTGTTCAGACAATTGGTTCAGCTCCACCACAGAATGTGAAATAGACTCACCTTCCTCTTGATTCCTTTTATGAAATCTAAACCTCTCAGCAATCATCAAAGGTTTAGGTGAATAGCAATCCTTTAAGGATTTAACTGTGTCCTCATAAGTCTTATTGCCAAGCTTAGCAGGTTGTACTAGACTGCGTAATAAATTAAATATTTTTGTGGCCTTCACAGTCAGAAAAGTTGGAACACAAATATGATCTGCAATTTGATTTGCCAGTGCAAAATAGTCAAATCTTTCAGTCTATGAACTCCATTGCTCTGTCATTTTGTCATATGCCCCATACCTACAAACACTGTCGCCATTTTCAAATGCAATCACGTTCCAGAGAAGTTGACTAGTCATAATTGTCTCTCTTTCTCCGTCTCTTTTTTGTTTTATTTAACTGTCCCATTCTCATTCTCTCCCCTCGGATTCTTCACTCACATTGCTTCCTGCAGCTGTTCTCATGGCTTGCACCCACTTCTTTTTGCTCACCCACATTATGCAGCGGTACACCACCAGCGTTGCGTACAAACTTTTCTTGTCAAAGGGAATGAAGCAATAAGTATCCCATGAGGAAGCAGGACCTCCTGGGTAGTAATTTCTCGATTGCTGCCTGTGCCACACACCAGTGAGGGTAGAAACAGGATGATCTGAAAGATAAGTGCATGGTTGACAACCTGGTGCAGGGCGCCACTGTTTCAGGTTCTCTTCTGGAGGAGGTATGACCTGTTCAAAAGTGACAGGTTGCACATGAACCCAAGGCGGGCCAATAGTCTTGCGAGCAGGTTTGTTAGAGCTGTTGGGGAGGGTTTAAACTAACTTGGCGGGGGTGGGGGGTGGGAACACGCATCAAGGGATTCAGGATGAGGTGGATGGTAAAAAAGTAAAGATAGACTATCTGGAAGGGCAAACAGGTGAAGGGACTTAGTTGCAGCCAACAGGCTGAGTATGAAATCATTAGGGATGCAAAAGCAGAAAGGATAGCAAATACGGCACTCAAGGTGTTGTATCTAAAAGCCCGTGGTATAAGAAATACATTACAGTTTGCCAGGTGTGATATTGTGGCCATCACTGAATCGTGGCTGAAGGATGGTTGTAGTTGGAAGCTGAATGTCTAAGGTTACACATTATATCAGAGGGATAGCAAGGTAGGCAGAGGGGGTGGTGTGGCTGTACTAGTAAAGAATGGCATCAAATCAGTAGAAAGATGTGACATAGGATCAGGAGATGTTGAATCCTTGTAGGCTGAGTTAAGAAACTGCAAGGATAAAAATACATTGATGGCAGTGAAATACTGACCTCCCAACAGTGACTGGGAGGTGGACCACAGGTTACAACAGGAAATAGAAAAGGCGAGTCAAAAGGGCAATGTTACGGTAGTCATGGGAGAATTTAACATGCAGGTCAATTAGGAAAATCAGGTTGGTAATGCACCTCAAGAGAGTGAATTTGATGAATGCCTAAGAGACAGCTTTTTAGAATTCAGGTTGGAGGAGCAACACCTCATATACCGTCTGGATAGTCTCCAGCCCCTTGGCATGAACATTGAATTCTCCAACTTCCAGCAATTCCCTCCCTCTCCCTTCCCCCATCCCACTTTCATTCTGCCCCCTCCTCCAGCTGCCTATCACCTCTCTCATGATTCTGCCTTCTTCTACTACACATAGTGCTTTCCCCTTACACTCCTTCTTCACCTTTCCTGCCTATCCCCTCCCTGCTTCCTCTCCCCCACCCCTTGATTTTTCCTCTTATTGGTTTTTCACCTGGCACCTACCAGCCTTCTCCTTCCCATCCTCCTCCCACCTTGTTTATAGGGCCCCTGCTCCCTCCCTCTTCAGTCCTGATGAAGGGTCTCAGCCCGAAACGTTGACTGCTCATTTCCACGGATGTTGCCCGACTTGCTGAGTTCCTCCAGTTTGTTTGTACGTGTAGCTTTTTAGAACAGTTTGTTGTTGAGCCTACGAGGGGATCAGCTATACTGGATTGAGTGTTATGGAATGAACCGCAGGTGATTAGGGAGCTTAAAGTAGAAGAACCCTTCGGAACCAGTGATCACAATATGATGCTGTTTACTTTGAAATTTGATAGGAATAAAATAAAGTCTGATGTAGCAGTATTTCAGTGGAGTGAGGGAAATTGCAGTGGCATGAGAGGGGAGTTGGTGAAAGTAAATTGGAAGGAGCTGCTGGCAGGAATGTCAGCAGAGCAGCAATGGTAGGCATTTCTGGGGGGAATAAAGAAGGCTCAGGACATATGTATTCCAAAAATGAAGAAATATTCAAATGGTAAAATAGTACAACAGTAGATGACAAGGGAATTCAAAGCCATTGTAAAAGCAAAAGAAAAGGCATATAACAAAGCAAAAATTAATGGGAAGTTTGAAGATCGGGAATTTTTAAAAATCCTACAGAGAGCAACTAAAAAAATCATTAGAAGGGAAACGATGAAATATGAAAGTAAGCTAACAAATATCAAAGTGGATAGTAAAAGTTGTTTTCAAGTATGTTACAAAATAAAAGAGAAATGGGAGTGGATATAGGACCTCTAGAAAATGAGGCAGGAGAAATAATAACGGGGGGGGGGGGGGCAAGGAGGTGGCTGATGAACTAAATGAGTATTGTGCATCACCCTTCACTGTGAAAGACACTAGCAATGCCTGATGTTGTAGTGTGTGAAGGAAGAGAAGTGGGTGCAGTCACTGTTACAAGAAAGAAGCATTGGCAGTAGCAAAAAAAACTATTGCAGTTACTTGGAAATCAGATACATATTTAAGTATAGATCGTTGGAAGAAAGAAATTTATGGCTGTATTCCACTTGAAAAAATTACTTATAATTTAAGAGATAAATATGAAACATTTTTGAAAATTTGGCGCCCTTATTTACAAAAGATAGGATTAAATATATAGGTGCTCCGAAGATGAAATAATTGGTTACTTGGGGAAAGAAATAAATATATATACTAAAGTTATTACGAACTCCATGGAGCATGTGGGGATCTTCCAATATCCAGGCATTCCATTTTTTTTCTTTTCTTTCTTTCTTCTTTTTTTCAATAGGGATGTTAGGGGGGAGGGGTTAAGGGGAGGGGGGATGGGTAACACATATTTTCTTTTTCACACACTTTTATTCTGTAACTATTTGAAAACACAATAAAAAAAGTTTTTAAAAAAAGAAAAAGAAAGAAAGAAAGAAAGAAGGTGCTCAAAAAGCTGAAAGACCTAAAGGTACATAAGTCACCCGGACCAGATGAACTGCACCCAAGGGTTCTGAAAGATGTAGTGTTAGAGGTTGTGGTGGCTTTAGAAATGATCTTTCAAAAATCATTGGATTCTGGCATGGTGCCAGAGGACTGGAAAATTGCAAATGCAACTCCACTCTTTAAGAAAGGAGGAAGGCAGCAGAAAGAGAATTATTATAGACCAGTTAGCCTGACCTCAGTGGTTGGGAAGATGTTAGAATCAATTGTTAAGTATGAAGTGATGGAGTACTTGGTGACACAGGACAAGATGGGACAAAGTCAGCATGGTTTCCTTCAGGGAATATCCTGCCTGATGAACCTATTGGAATTCTTTGAGGGGAGATTACAAGTAGGATAGATAAAGGGAATGAAGTTGATGTTGTATATTTGGACTTTCAGAAGGCCTTTGACAAGTTGCCACACATGAGGCTGCTTACCAAGTTAAGAGACAATGATATTAGAGGAAAATTACTAACATGTGAGTCCATGTGCAGAACACCCTAAAGATAAACTTGCAGGTTGAGTCGATGATGAGGAAGGCAAATGCCATGTTAGCATTCATTTCAAGAGGTCTAGAATACAAGAGCAAGGATGTGATGCTGAGGCTTTATAAGTTTATAAGGCACTGGTGAAGCCTCACCTTGAGTATTGTGTACAGTTTTGGGCCCCTCATCTTAGAAAAGGTGTGCTGGCATTGGAGAGGTCCAGAGGAGGTTCACAAGGATGATTCCAAGAATAAATGTGTTATTATATGAGGAAGATTTGATGGCTCTGGGTCTGTACTCACTGGAATTCAGAAGGATGAGGGGGGATTTCATTGAAACCTTTCAAATGTTGAAAGGCCTAGACAGATGTGGAAAGGATGTTTCCCATGGTGGGAGAGTCTAGGACAGAAGGGCACAGCCTCAGTTTAGAGGGGCGCTCTTTCAAAACAGAGATTTGGAAAAATGTCTTTAGCCAAAGGGTGGTGAATTTATGGAATGTATTGCCACATGTAGCTGTGGAGGTCAGGTCATTGGATATATTTAAGGCAGAGATTGATAGGGTCTTGATTGGACATGGCATCAAAGGTTACGGGGAGAAAGCCGGGAACCGGGGTAACAGCTTTATGCTAACTGCAATGCATCTTTGCCATCCTATATTCCATGGACCAGCTATTCAAGAATATTACTTTGCCATTGATCTACTGTTTAATCTAAAGTACCTTACTTGTTTTTATGTCAATGTAATTGAATAGTGGAAATAGGCCAGTTAACAGGATTTTATTGTCATATACTGGAAATGATTTTTATCACACCAGATGTTTATCTGGTCAGGAAATAATATCTACCTGAAAATCTATATTAACCTAGGTGACTCAATAAAGAGAACTCTGTTCCTAATTTAAAACTTGATTTATGGGATGATGCATTATTGGTAAGGCCAGTGTTCATTGTCCGTGTCAAGGTGTTGGTGTGCTGTCTTCCTGAACATAATGATTGTGTTGCTAACTAGTGATTGAATTCCTCTTTGATGACTATGACAAGAAGAGGTTTACGTGTAGATTGTACGAGGAAGTTTCTAGTGTAAATGTTCTATATACAGAAGTGAATGACGTAGCTAATTGTGAATCCTTGGAAACTTCTTCCAAGGGGGTCAAAGGATATGGGAATAGTCCTTAAAAATGAGCTGAGTTAGAAGATAAGCCATGAACTCGATAAATGGCCCTAGCAGGGCCTGAGGGATAAATAGCCTGTTCTACACTTACTTCTCATGCTGTAATATTCTTTTGTAAGAAGATTCAGCAGATCCGCTGTAGGATCCTGGCAGCAGGGTCACAGTTGGTGAGAATGAGGTTAAGTTTGAGGTCAGCAACTGTAGAAGTGGCTATTATTCCAACATGGAACCACATAGCCTCATCATTGCCCAGGGATGGTGTACATAGCACTGTAACACAGATTTCACAATTTAGTTGCAATATTACCAGAATAAATGGTGTAAATTGAATGATTGCAGGTGATGGAAAGACAGGAGCTAAGCAGAAATAGTATTTAGTTACATGTGGTGCTATTGAGAATGATGCAGTTTCCATTACGCCACCTCTTTCCAGATGTAACACACTGCTCCAAATTTAGGATAACTTTACAACATTTTATGGTGGAGCATCTGATTTTCCTTTAGTTCTCACTGCAACAATAGTTGAGCCAATTCCAGTTTCTAGACTGGCTAGATCTACTATAAGATTTGGTCTATATCACTTTATTACTAATTATTCTGGCTGACCTAAAGGAAGGCATAATTTATGTTCCTGCTTTCTTTGATGGAAGAAAAATATATAATTTTAATTGTTTGTATTTCCTGTCAACAACATATAGTAATCAGTAGAGAGACAAATAAATCACTCATATTTTACATTTATTTTTATCCTAAGCTTTGACAAATTTCAGCTCTGTTTTTATTTAAATCCAACTAATTATTTCAACATTGTTTCTCAAACAAAAACAAAATAATTGTATTCTTTCTGAGCTCATTTCAGAGCTCGTTAACTGAATTATTTGATAATTCATATCATGGCTCTACAGCTTTGTTTTTGAGAATTTCTCTTCCTTGAAACAAAATGTAAATTTACTTAAAAGAAACAAATTGAAAAAGATTGCCAACTATCTACAGAATATAATCTTTCCTCAAAAGGCCCCTGAATACAGAAGAGTCAGTCAAATCTGATCAGAAACAGACCTACTGGTGGGGAAGCTTGCATTCCATGTTAATGAGCAAAGAGGGATTTGACAGACATTGGCTTTACAGATGTACATGCTTCACATACTCAATTGATATTTTGACAGAGGATAATTGAATTTAGCCTCGAAAGCAGCTTTCTGCATGGGTTACTGATTTACAAATCAAAGCCAGTGTCCTTTACACCTGTAAGCCATACAGTAGCAACTAGGACAGGGCAGCAGCATTTTATCACAAGCTAGTTCAGAATCAATCATAACATCCTAAATGCAATAAAATGCTTAGATAAATTATCACATAATGCCGTAAATGTATGACCTCCCGTTATGCAGGATATAGTGACACTTACCAGTTATACAGTAGAATCTAATTCTTAATAGCTGAGGCACATAATGTGCATAAGTGCAGGAAGATTATGCTGGAAGTGAACATAAGACAGGGGCGGGTATGAGGCCATCCAAGTGTACCCTGGAGGATTTGGAGAGGTGGGAAATGAATGACTATCAGATCAAAGTAGAATTCAACATCAGAACGGTTTGGGGGAGACAAAACTACCCACAACCTGAGTATTCCTTATAGATCTTCTCACCACAGTACTGGAGAGAGTGCAGATTAAGGGGCGCAATCATAGCGTAGCGGTTAGCGCAATGCTATTGCTGCTCGGGGCATCAGAGTTAACAGTTCAATTCCAGCGCCATCTGTAAGAAGTTGGTCCACTCTCCCCGTGACCGTGTGTGATTCTTCCGGGTGCTCCGGTTTCTTCCCGCAGTCCAAAGGTGTACTGGTTAGTCGATGAATTGGTCATAGTAAATTGTACTGTAATTAGGCTAGGGCTAAATAGGTAGGTTGCTGGGCAGTTTATATGGGGCCAGAGGGCCTGTTCCACGCTGTCTCTCTAAATAAACAGCTAAGATAAAAGATGAGATTGCACAGAAGATGGTGCAAATGAGATCCATAGTGACGTTGCAAGGGATAGAACATCCTTCCTTTGAGGACCCTAAGGAGAGATTCAATTTACTAATATATAAGAGAGCTAGATAGATTTAAGGATCTGTGTAAAGAGATCAAAAAGCATAGATTCAAGTTAATTGGTGTTAGGATTTGAGAGATGTCGAGGAAAGTTTTTCAAACAAAGGGTGAAAGCAGAAATCCCTAACACATTTACTGCATTTGGATATGTCCTACGTGAACCATGACCTGTAGGGTTACAGGTTTAGCACTGCAAGGTAGGATTAGACTAGGAGCTTATTTTTGAATGACATGCAATTGTCATTGCATGAAAATTGTCATTGCTTGTGGCTTCCTCTGGATCATAATTGATTTTCATGTTTTCATAATTCAAAACAAAAGGTTCTTTTTTCAGTTCAATCTGGATGTCTTAGGTTGTGAAGATATGCCAGCAGCAAAAGAAGTATATGACAAATATAGGACCATAAGACCGTAAGACATTGGAGCAGAATTAGGCTATCTGGCCCATTGAGTCTGCTCCACCAGTCAATCATGGCTGGTCCTTTTTTCTTCTCCTCTTCAACCCCAGTTTCCGGCCTTCTCCCTGTAATCTTTGATGTCATGTCCAATCAAGAACTTATCAATCTCTGCTTTAAATACACCCAGTGACCTGGCGTCCACAGCTGCACGTGGCAACAAGTTCCACAAATTCACCACCCTTTGGCAAAAGAAATTTATAATATGGTGTAATCAGAGGGGTGATTTGGGGTGTGTGTACAGCAGGTGGAAAGCTTGTAACTGTTGTAACAGTGCTGGACTAATGTCCCAAAAATGGGTGTAGCAATTTAGTGATGGAGGGCAGGACTATTAACTTGAAGAAGTAATAAAAGCAGAAAGAAATGCCCATTTTGGTGTGATGTCATCAATGTGATAGAAATGAGAGATCTGCCGAGCTGTATGTTGATAAGGAAAACCAGAATGACTCCTAATATTGATAAGATCCTGGTCCAGGAACACCACTGGGATTGTGAAACGAGCCCAGCAGAGATTGCACTTTCTGAGGAAGCTTAAACAAGCATCACTCCCCACTAACATCTTAATTACACTCTACAGAGGCATGGTTGAGAGTGTGCTGACCTTTTGCATCACAACCTGGTACTCCAGCTGCAGTGCTGCCGACAAAAAAGCCTCGCAGAGGGTGGTTAGGGGAGCAGAGAAGGTTATTGGGGTCTCCCTACCTTCTGTCCAAGACCTCTTTCAAAGTCGATGCCTCCAGAAGACACGGTACATCATTAAAGACCCCTCACACCCTCCCCATGAAATGTTTGTTCTTCTGCCATCAGGTAAATGTTACAGGAGCATCAAAACTAAAACCACAAGGCTACTAAACAGCTTCCTCCCACAGGCAGTCAGACTGCTAAATAGCTGCTCTACCTGACTCTGCTTTGGACATTTTTAACTTGCACTGGACACTTATAACTTGTTTTTAACTGACATGTGGCTGTTGTGTTTTACTATTTATTGTTATGTTTATTATTTAGTATTGTGTTTGTTATGTTAGGATTGCACTGCTCCTGGGAAACGCTGTCTCATTCTGCCCTGCAGAGCTGATATACGGTTAGAATGACAATAAAGTTTTTGAATCTTGAAGTTTTTTGAATCCTTTATTCCTACACAAAATTACCTTATCATGTGAAAGTATTATTGAAGGTTGTTCAGGCTACTGTGCGTAAGATACTTTAACTTTTGGATGTGTTTCTACAATCAAAGTGATGTTGAGGAAGGGAATCTCGGGATACCAGAAGTGTTCTGATGACTACATTAGCATCTTGTAGATATTTAGGAGGATGTTTGAAAGGATGTAATTTAAGTTGGCCTAAACATGGATTCAAATGGATGACAGTCAGGCAAAAAGAAGCAGTGAAAGCAAGAAGTGATTGCTTAACATTCCAAAAATAAGGAAGCAATAATATTTCCATTCAAATAAATCTAATTCTTTCAGTCTCTCAAAGCATTGACAATGAATATGCGTCAATCTTTAGCATGGTTTTAATTAAACCATACATTTGTGATTTTATTATTGCTAGGCTTGGAACGAATTGGCCGGAACAACTCTTATGAACAAGAGGGGAAAGTACTCTTTGTTATCGATGCAGTTTATGCCATGGCACATGCTTTGCACAACATGCACAAAGACCTCTGCCGTGGATATGTCGGACTTTGTTCCAAAATGGATCCCATTGACGGCAAGATCCTCCTTGAATACATCCGTAAAGTGAACTTCTCTGGTAAGTGCTCAAAAACATTTACCCACCAGATAATCTTGGTGGAAAGCGGTTTGAAGTTATTTGTTGCAACAGCCTTATGACAACTTAAAATTATCTGCTTTTGGACTGACACGTTAAACCACATACTGTACATATTATAAGCATATGCAGATGCATAAATAAGCCTGACATAACTTTTAGGAAGCCCTTTTCCTGTGTGTTCCTTATTCGTGCATGAAATCATGGAGTGGTTTTAGATATTTGCTAACAATACAGTTTTGTATATATGGTTGCAGTGTGATATGAAAATATCTACTTAATGCATTTCACACTGAACATGGCATATTTGAGCGGAGCAGAATACAGATATATTCATCAGCATATGTAATATATACGGACTGGTATTTTCAGGAAGGGGATACAGAAGCCTGAAGGCACACACTCAGTGATTCCAGAACAGCTTCTTCCCCTCTGCCATCCGATTTTTAAATGGGCGTTAAATCTATGAACACAACCTCACTACTTTACTTTTCTGTAATTTTGCGCTACTTATTTTTCACTCAGCTATTTAATAGACATATAGAGATGTGTGTGTATAAATACCCAATGTAATTCATTTTTCTCTCTATATTTATTTATCATATACTTCATTGTACTGCGGCTGTAAGGTTAACAAATTTCATGACAAATTTCATGCTGCTGATATTAAGCCTGATTCTGATTATTCTGAACATGGTAAATTTTCATGTCATATAGTATTGCATTCCCCTCTGGTTTTAAAATTCATGCCATTGAGATTAATGGAAAGAATTCTGTTTGGATAATACAATCTAGCAATATTACTATCTAGTATCTGCAGGTTACTCTTGTGGGAAGAATATCCAGATACATTAAAATTCTGACAATCCAACTATCAGAAAAGCTGATGGTTTGGTATTTGACTCACCAGGTGATGTTAGCTGTGCTCCCATTTAGCTCCCTTGACCCCAGTTATTACATTTCCTTTCAAATCATCAGGGCCTCAATTCGAACATTCCATTTCAACTTGCCAGCCCTTGTTACTGCACTCCTTTTAAGCAGACTACAGTCCAATTTCTTTCACTTCTCTTGAAGTCACCAACCCTGCTTGTTGCCGTGTTTTATTTAAAGTGACAAAGGCCACACTTCCTGCACTCCCTTTCAATAATCCCCAGCCTGAATGTATGAACATTACATTCTCAGGTTTTGGGTAATAGCTCTCCCTCTGTTGTTCCCCTTTCCCATTACCCTTTCGTATCTGCTCCTCTCTTATCAGAATACCATAATTTGCCCCTTCTCACTTCCGACTGTTACCTCCCTGCCTCTCTATATCATTCCGAATCTCCCCCTCCCTCACCTGCCTGTCACTCCCTCACCTGGATCCAATTTTCTGGCCTTGCTCCACCCCTTCCCTCCACATTTTTACAAACATAGAAACAAAGAAAACCTACAGCACAATACAGGCCCTTCGGCCCACAAAGCTGTGCCTAGGAATTACCTAGGGATACCCATAGCCTTCTATTTTACTAAGCTCCATCTACCAATCCAGGAGTCTCTTAAAAGACCCTATCGTATCCGCCTCCACCACCGCCGCCAGCATCCCATTACACGGACACACCATGCTCTGCGTAAAAAAAACTTACTCCTGACATCTCCTCTGTACCTACTTCCAAGCAGCTTAAAGCTGTGCCCTCTCATGCTAGCCATTTCAGCTCTGGGAAGAAGACTAACTATCTACATGATCAATGCCTCTCATCATCTTATATAACTCTATCAGGTCACCTCTCATCCTCCGTCGCTCCAAGGAAGAGAAAAGGCCAAGTTCACTCAACTTATTCTCATAAGGCATGCTCCCCAATCCAGGCAACATCCTTGTAAATCTCCTCTGCACCCTTTCTATGCTTTCCACATCCTTCTTGTAATGAAGCAACCAGAATTGAGCACAGTACTCCAAGTGGGGTCTGACCAGTGTCCTATATAGCTGCAAAATTACCTCTTGGCTCTTAAAGTCAATCCCATGATTGATGAAAGCCAATGCACCATATGCTTTCTTAATTACAGAGTCAACCTCTGCAGCAGATTTGAGTGTCCTATGGACTCGGACCCCTATATCCCTCTGATCCACCACACTGTCAAGAGTCTTACCATTAATACTATATTCTGCCATCATATTTGACCTACCACCTCGCACTTATCTGGGTTGAACTCCATCTGCCACTTCTCAGCCCAGTTTTGTCACCTATCAATGTCCTACTGTAACCTCTAACAGCCCTCCACAATATCCACAACACCCCCAATCTTTGTGTCATCAGCAAACTTACTAACCCATCCCTCCACTTCTTCATCCTGGTCATTTATAAAAATCACAAAGAGTAGGGGTCCCAGAACAGATGCCTGAGGCACACCACTGGTCACCGACCTCCATGCAGAATATGACCGATCTACAACCACTCATTGCCTTCGGCGGGCAAGCCAGTTTTAGATGCACGAAGCAATGTCCCCTTGGATCTCATGCTTCTTTACTTTCACAATAAGCCTTGCATGGGGTACCTTATCAAATGCCTTATAGACTACATCTTCCTTCAACAATGTGTTTAGTTACATCCTCAAAAAATTCAATCAGGCTCATAAGGCACAACCTGTGTTTGACAAAGCCATGCTGACTGTTCGTAATCATATTATGCCTCTCCAAATGTTCATAAATCCTGCCGCACAGGATCTTCTCCATCAACTTACCAACCACTGAATTAAGACTCACTGGTTTATATTTTCCTGGGCTATCTCTACTCCCTTTCTTGAATAAGGAAGCAACAGCCACAACCCTCCAATCCTCCAGAACCTCCTCTGTCCCTATTGATGATGCAAAGATCATTGCCAGATGCTCAGCAATCTCCTCCTTCACCTCCCACAGTAGCCTGGGATGCATATCGTTCGGTCCCGGTGACTTATCCAACTTGATACTTTTCAAAAGCTCCAGCACATCTCTTCCTTAATATCTGCATGGTTAAGCTTTTCAGTCCACTGTAAGTCATCCCTACAATCGCCAAGATCCTTTTCTGTAGTGAATACTGAAGCAAAGTATTCATTAAGTACCTCTGCTATCTCCCCCCGTTCCATAAACACTTTTCCACTGTAACACTTGATATGTCCTATTCTCTCACGTCTTATCCTCTTGCTCTTGACATACTTGTAGAATGCCTTGGGGTTTTCCTTAATCTTGTCCGCCAAGGCCTTCTCATGGCCCTTTCTGGCTCTCTTAATTTCATTCTTAAATTCCTTCCTGCTAGCCTTATAATCTTCTAGATCTCTATCATTACCTAGTTTTTTGAACCTTTCATAAGCTCTTCTTTTCTTCTTGGCTAGATTTACAAAAGGCTATGTACAACACGGTTCCTGTACCTTACCATCCTTTCCTTGTCTCATTGGAACGTACCTATGCAGAGCTTCACGCAAATATCTCCTGAATATTTGCCACATTTCTCCTGTCCGTTTCCCTGAGAATATCTGTTTCCAATTTATTCTTCCAAGTTCCTTCCTGATAGCCTCATATTTCTCCTTACTTCAATTAAGTGCTTTCCTAACTTGTCTGTTCCTATCCCTCTCCAATGCTATGGTAAAGGTGGTAGAACTGTGATCACTATCTCCAAAATGTTCTCCCAGTGAGAGACATGACACCTGACCAGATTCATTTCCTATTACCAGATCAAGTACAGCCTCTCCTCTTGTAGGCTTATCTACATATTGTGCCAAGAAACCTTCCTGAACACACCTAACAAACTCCATCCCATCTAAACCCCTCGCTCTAGGGAAATTCCAATTGATGTTTGGGAAATTAAAATCTCCCACCACAACAACCCTGTTATTATTACACCTTTCCAGAATCTGTGTCCCTATCTGCTCCTCAATGTCCATGTTAGTATTGGATGGTCTATAAAAAGCACCCAGTAGAGTTGTTGACCCCTTCCTGTTTCTAACTTCCACCCACAGAGACTCCGTAGGCAATCCCTCCATGACTTCCTCCTTTTCTGCAGTCATGACACTATCTGTTATCAAAAGTGCCATGCCCCCACCTCCTTTGTCTCCCACCCTGTCCTTTATGAAACATCTAAAGCCTGGCACTGGAAATAACCATTCCTGCCCCTGAGCCATCCGAATCTTTGTAATGCCCATCACATCATAGCTCTAAGTACTGATCCATGCTCTAAGCTCATCCGCTTTGTTCATAATGCTTCTTGCATTAAAATAGACGCATCTTAAACCATCAGTCTGAATGCTCTGGCTGTCTCCCCTCTTTATTTCAGTCCAGATGAATTGTCTCAACCTAAAACATCAGCTGTCCATTCTGCCTCCATAGATGCTGCTTGACCCATTGAATTCCTCCAGTGCATTGTGGGTTGCTGTAGATTGCATCTGCAGTCTTTTTTGTCTTTATTGAAACACATTGCATTCATTGGAAAATTTATTATATTATTGAGAAAATGTTATAACAAAAGATAAGTCAGATGTGTGGTTGGGCTACAAATAGGAATTACATTCAATTGGAAAATCAGTTAGTTCAGCATGAACAAAGTCCCAATTATGCAGGATTATTGTTTTCCTTTGCTCATGTACTACACTGCAAAAATTTCACATTATGAGCTTAATTGGGTTGAGTGATTGTTGTTCATAACCGAGATCCTGTGTGAGTGATTGGATGCAATACTATCCAAAAGCAAGAAATTAATAAATGGTGTGGCCAAAGTACAACGCAAGGTTCAATATGCAGCTCAGTGGCATTTTCCCAGTGATAGAGGCTGAATAAACTGAAAATCATTCTGTATATTCTGATTTAGACTTATTTTGCAAAGAGAATTTTGGTACTGTGATAGTTTCTGAATTATGTTTAACTGAATCTCCACAATTGTTTTATTGCTATAACTGCACCAATGTATGTTCCCATGGTCGAGTGACAACACAGAAGAATATTACCGCCTATATTTTGTTTTTAGTTTGTGTTAGTTGAACAAAAACTAAATTCAAGGTAAATTTATTATTGAAGTACATATACAGTATGTCACAATATACAACCCTAAGGGTCATTTTCTTGTGGGCAATCACAGCAAATACAAGAAAAACAATAGATTCAATGGAATGCCAGCTCAGTAGGATGGACAGCACCCAAAGTGCAAAAAAAAAACTGTAAATACAAAATGAGAGGAAAAAATAGTCAATAAATATCATGAACATGAAATGAAGAGTCCTTGAAAGTGTTACGTACTCGTGACATGTGACAGTGGTACCCTTGTCACGTGACTGGGGTTGAAGCTATACTGGACTTGAGGTAATGGTCTTGTGATGGTGGAGTGACGTCATTTTCCCACCAGTAGAGATCATGTGACAGGTTTTTTTTACAGGGTATAAAAGGAAGACCCCACCCTGTGGGGAGGGGCAGTTCGTGGCTGGATTTGCCATGTTGACTTCATGCCACTGTGTGATTTAATGTGATGACGCAGTTTAGTTGAAAGATGAAGTTTTATCTAATGCCTAAAGTTTAAAAGGTCATTGCCAGCAGTTTCTTTACAATACTGCTAGTGGAGAGTGAAGATCGGAGTTCAGGAGTTAAAGATCGAGGAGAATCGAATTTCGACAGTGGAATGGGTTCGACCTTGTGTGATCCTCATTCAGAAGGATTTCGTTGACTGTTCTCGTGTTAATCTCTGCGGGATAGCAGAAGATTGAGGACAGTGTGATAAAGGAAAGGTCAGTGCCTTTAAGCCGTTACGTTTCATAAAATTCTTCGTGGGAAGAGTTCGACGCCGGGGATCGAAGGAAAACGACGTGGAAGAGAATTTAAATCGCCTTAAAAAGTCTCTCCTTTTAAATGGACTGAGCATTTTGAACTTTTGGCAATATCGCTTTAAACAACTGTTTTTGCAACATCGCTTTAAGAACTGTTAGAGCTGCATCGCTTTAAGAACTGTTAAGCTGCCGCACAGCAGCAGTTTTTCCGGTTACGTTAGTGTTTGTTTACTTTTGGGGGGTTTGTTTTCAGTGTTTAATAAATGTGTTATTTGTTATTAAAACCCTTGTCTAACTCACATATATTTATTGTTGCCTGAATACGTAACAAAAGTGAGTTGTTGTAGGAACAGTTCAGAGATGGGGTGAGTGATGCTGAGTAAAATTATCCCTTCTGGTTCAAGAACCTGATGACTGAGAGGTCACTAACTGATCCTGAACCTGGTGATGCAGGTCCGGAGGCTCCTGTACCTTGTGCCTATTGGCAGCAGTGAGAAGATGGCATGTCCTGGTTGATGGTCCTTGATGATCGATGGTGCTTTCCTGTGACTGTGCTCAGCGTAGATGTGCTGACTGGTGGGGAGGGCTTTACCATGATGGACTGGGCCATATCCACTACTTTTTTGCAGGCTTTTCCATACAAGAGCATTGGAGTATCTGTATAAGGCTGTGAAGCAACTGGTCAATATAAACTTCACCCTACATCTATAGAAGTTTTTCAAAGTTTTAGATGACATGCCTAATCTTTGCAAACTTCTAAGAAAGTGGAGATGTTGTCATGCTTTCTTCATAATGGGCACTTCATGCTGGACTGTGGATAGATCCTCCAAAATGATAACACCGAGTAATTTAAAGTTGCTGACCCTCTTAACCTCCAATCCCCCGATGATGACTGTCTCATGGACCTCTGGTTCCCTCCTCCTGAAGTCAATAATCATCTCTTTGGTCTTGCTGACATTAAGTAAGAGGTTGTTGTTGTGGTACCGCTCAGCCTGATTTTCAGTCTCTCTCCTGTATGCAAATGCATCACCACCTTTGGTTTGGCCGATGACAGTGGTGTCATCGGTAAACTTCAATATGGTTAAACTTAAATAAGTTTGAAAAGATAAAGTATATCCTTGATCATACATCTGATTTATGTAAGTTTGTTGGTGGAGAAGTATAAAACAAAGTGATGAAGTTAACAACGTTTAATGTCATGAACAAAAGAGTGCCATGCAAACAAATTAAGTAACCGTGTGCTAAGTGTAGATATCTCGTTAATGTACTGAGGAGGACAACGTGATAAAATCCAAATGTCAATCTGATGGACAATTGACATCTCAGGTGTTCCACTGCTATCACGAGTAGACCAAACTGTCTGTAAAATGCATGGCAGACTAAATTAGAAACAGAGAAAAAAGAGAGCTGAATCAACATTTTTGGAATAAAAGCAATCAGTTCCCAAGACAGCTGAACAGAATAGCAGTTCGAAAAATAATTGTGTCCTGAACAGTCAAGTCAAGAAACACATCTCAGTATAAAGGAAAAGACATTTTTAAAAAATGAGCAGAAAGAGCTGGATGACAGATAGTTGCATTACAATCATCAAAGAGGTTCTAAGCAAAATAGCTGATTATGCCACTAGTGAGAAAAAGTGGAGCTGATTTGCAACAGTGTGAAAGAGACCCTATACATCTTGTGCTTTATACAGGATTGGGAAATGTTCTTATGCATGCCCAGTTGCTTGCTTGCCAGTTTATCTGCTGGGTTTTTGATAAGATAGTTTCTTAGCCAGCATTGTGCCTATTTCACTGCCTACCAAAACCAGTCTTCCCTTGCTTAATATAAACCAATGAGCACAGTATTTAATTTCTGGCTGCTTTGAACTTGTTCCTTTTTCCACTCTAAACCAGATTCTAGGAGCTCCCAGCAGCTAATTTCAATTCCCACATGTGAGTGGGAAAGAGTGGAGCAGTTGAAGATGCATTTGGTATCCAATCATTTCTTTGCAGTAAAATTTGACAACCATTGCAATGTATTTAATAGACTACTGAACTTCTGTTACACTAAGTTTGAATGTTTTATTTTAAAGTTGAATTTCAATATATCTAGAATTATTATGAAGTTTATTCATATACCGTAGATGTCGGATTATAAGCCGCTACTTTTTTCCCACATTTTGAACAGCTTTGAACACTGCGGCCTTTACTATGGTGCGGCTAATACATGATTTTTTTTCATGCCGCCAAAAACATTTTGCCTTGTAACAGTAGACCAATAAAATTGATGAGTAGTTCACAGAGGTCCAATGAAATTGTACGATAAATCAAGCGCACTTTCACAATTAAATTATTGTAAATCAGTCATTTGTACTCACCCTCATCAACATGGAAAACACTCGAAGAAAAGCATTGTGCTGCCTTTATGGCAGTTATTTAGTTTATAATATTTTCGCTTAGTAATTCATTTGTTAGTTAAAGTTAGAAGTGTTTTAACTATATTTGTTTTCTGTACTACATCCCGGGATGCTATGACGTCACACCCGCTTTTGCCGCGTCTTGTGGGAAATATACCGGTTTGCGATAAACGGGAAGGCGGGGGGCGAGCGGCGGAGCCGTGGAGCCAAAACGCTGCTTTTAAGTTAAAGGCAATCAATAACTTTTCCTGGTAGGCTGCAGTATATATATTTTTTACCAGTCGTTAGGAGATATTGGAATGTTGTTCAGTAAAAAAGTATACGCAACGTATATTTAAAAGTAGCCGCGTTACAGGCACGGTTCGAAAAAAAGCATTTGCAATATGTATTTGTTTATGTTACCATATGGATTTAATTAAAAGTTAAAAAATCCTCACGTGTAATATCTTTCTGTGTAAATATCTCCTATTACAACGTGGGACACCTGCGGCCGAAAATCCGGTGTGGCCTAAAATCCGGTGCGGCTTGTACAAGTACAAAATTGATTTTATTTCTAAAATTAGAGCCAGCGGCTTTTAATCAGGTGCGCTCTGTAGTGCGAAATCTACGGTAATTATTTTTACTGTCAGTAAACGGTAACCTTCCTATTTAGAATAATTTTCACTAATACAAAAAATTTGACTGAACTTGCCCCATTCATCCAGCCTGTAGATTAAATAACAAACTGAAATATCTACTCCCAGTTGTTCATATGGTTTCAAAAATCTTGTCATAAGTACACAGAAGTTAAATTAATATCATTGGCATCTGAGTAGCTTTCAGATAACAATTGCTTAGAATCTAAATTTTATGACTCAATATTTTAGTTCTGTGATCCTGAGAATAGAATTTTCATGTGGACTGAAAAGTAGCAGTAAACTACTTTTGGACTACTCTGCATGGCTTTGAAAATCCACTGAGGATTTGTTAGTATGTCCGTGACCATTTTGATGTACTTGCAAACCTCAATAGAGCACAAGGCCCAAGGCCATATTGTGATAGCCCAGAGAATTGGTTAAAACCCAAAGAATGCTCTGGAATGTTAAAGGATGAAGTGCGGACATGAGAAACGGCAAACTCATTGCCTTGAGGTGTGGAAAGAAAACTAAGTGATTCAATAGAGTCCTCAGGTCATCAAGTCTGAATTTGGGGATGAAATTGGTGAGTGAAGCTGGGGAAGAGAAGAACTGAAGTTAAAGAATGATCCTGCCAGAGTGGACTCAGTGAAGAGAAATGTTTTTAAAACATGTTTGTTGCCAGAGCTATTCATACAAATCTACGTGACAACTCTTCCAAAAGAACATTGCACTGAAATTTTATGCACCTGTGAGAGGAATTTTGGTTAGGCTAATTTCCATGACAAAAGATGAGGTGATGGCAGTTTTATTGCACATATAAACAGATGAGACAGTGACTAGGAGTTTGAAGAGATTTGGTATGTCAACAAATACACTCAAAAACTTCTACCATGGAGAGCATTCTGACAGGCTGTATCATTGCCTGGTATTGGGGGGGGGGGGGGGGTGCAGGTTACTGCACCAGACCAAAAGTAGCTACAGAGGGTTGTAAATTTAGTTGGCTCCATCTTGGGTACTAGCCTACAAAGTACCCAGGATATCTTCAAGGAGCGGTGTCTCAGAAAGGAAGTATCCATTATTAAGGACCTCCAGCACCCAGGGCATGCCCTTTTCTCACTGTTACTATCAGGTAGGAAGTACAGAAGCCTGAAGGCACACACTCAGCGATTCAGGAACAGCTTCTTCCCCTCTGCCATCCAATTCCTAAAAGGATATTGAACCCATGAACACTACTTCACTTATAAAATATATATTATTTCTGTTTTTGCACAATTTTAAATCTATTCAATATACGTATAGTTATTTATTTATTTTTCTTCTGTATTATGTATTGTATTGAACTGCTGCTGCTGACAATTTTCACGACACATGCCGGTAATAATAAACCTGATTCTGATTCTGATAAAACCCTGAGTGTGGGAAGCCAGGGAAGAATGCTGGTTCCTTGCAGAGATATTTGTATCATCATTACCAATGGTTGAGGTACTAGAAAGATGGCTAATGAGCCTTTATTTAGTAAGGACTGCAAGGACAAGCCAAGGAATTGTAGGCTGGTGATCCTAACATCAATGGTGGGAATTCTGAGATACAAGATCGACCTGCACCTCGAAAGTCGAGGCCTGATTATGAATAGTCATCGTGACTTTGTGCACGAAAAATCAAGTCTAATGATTATGACATTTTTAAAGAGGTGACCAAAAGCAGGATGGTAGAATTTGTCTACATGGGCTTCAGCAAAGCTTTTTATTAAGACCCTCATGGTAGTTTGGATTGTAAGGTTAGATGACATTTGATCCAGGATGAGCTAGACAATTGGATGGAAAATCGGCATGGTGGTACGTGTAAGATAATGGTAATGGAGGATTATTTTTCACACTGGAATTCTGTGATCATTGGTGTGCCATAGGGATTGGTGCTAGGTCCACTGTTGTTTATCATTTATATGAATACTTTTAGTAAAAATGGAATCGGCATGGTTAATATGTTTGTGGATGACACCAATATTGTTCAGATTATGGACAGTGAAGGGAGTTACTTAAACTTACTTCAGGACCTAGAACAATTTTGAATGTGGACTTAGTAATGGCAGATGGAATTTAACTCCAAGTGCAAAGTGTTTCATATTTGTTGATTTAGACTAGGACAGGATTTACACAGTAAATGGAAGGGGCCTGGAGAATGTTAAAGAATAGAAAGAACTGGGGGAGGTGGTTTGGAGGTGTGGTGTGCAAATACATTCTTCTCTGAAAGCTCTGAAATTGGTGACAGATAAACAGAGTTTATCATGCTTGCCTCATCAGTCAGAACTTTGAGAACAAGAGCTGGTATGTTTAGGATGTCGGTAATCTCACATTTTAAGTACTGTGTGCTGTTCTAGTTGCCAATCTGTACAAAGAATGTCATTAATCTAGAGAGGGTGTAGAAAAGATTCACAAGGATGAGATCAGAGGGCTTCAGTTATATGGAAAGATGAGATAGGCTGGGTCTTTAAAATTTAGAGTACAGTAGGTTGAGGCCTTATAGAGATATATAAAATCATGAGGGATATAAATAGAGAGAATCATCATGATCTTTTTCTCAGAGTGAGTGAGTCTAGAACTAGTGGACACAGATTTAATTTTGGAGGGGAAAAATGTAAAGGGGTCAGGGGCAAGATTTTCACTCAGAAGGTGATGGATATGTGGAATAAGCTGCCAGATCAATTGGATGCAGGAACAATGCACCATTTTAAAATGAATTTAGACAGAGGGATATGGACCAAATACAGGCAATTTGATCACCATAGACAAGTTATGGGACTGTGCTGTATGCCTCTATGATTGGAAGAGTAAGATTTAATCTGGAAATAGCTGATCATATTCCACTAGGAAGAACAGAATAAAACTCAGCTGCTTGAAGTTATAGCAAAGTGTTTTATAAGTTTAGTTTTATTAAGTGCTGGAAGTATTCTAAAAAAGGAGAAAATTCATAAATATGAGATCTATCTAAGGAACAGAATTATCCTGGATTACCTGTTAAAATTTTTGTCACAATTGTATGGTTTATAATTTTCGTACACCAGGTAGGATTGATGTGGTTAAATAACAAGAACTGTTTGCTTCATAGTTTGGGAAACAACACAATTAAACAGTTAGGAGACAGACAAGGCTGCAGATATTGGAATCTGAAACTACACACAAAAAGTTGAATGAACTCAGCAGGTCAGGGAGCATCTATGGAAGGAAATGGATAGTTGATGTTTCAGGTCAAATCCTTCATCTAGGTGAACAGAATAAGAGTACAGATCAAGGCTTCATCCCAAAGCACCTAGTGAGCATTTCCCTCTATTAGTGCTGCCTGACCACTTGAGTTCTCTAAGCTTTTTTCTGTTAGGCTGATAAGACTCAGAACAAAATTAGCTAATGTAATTGTTCAGCAAATCATAATTAATAAAACAATACTTATGATTTTGATCTTTCAAATATTGTTTATAAAGATTAGAGGTGTACCATTACTAACTTTAATCATTGATCAGACAAATTTCAAATATGTCACAAAATACCCTCTTAGGTAAATGATATAAGAATATATTGAAACTGAGTGCCATTCTACAATTATAATATGTGCCGAATATTACTTAATAATAGGTAATATTATTATTTTTATAGAGTTCAGTACTAAAATCGATAAAACAAAGAGGAGAGTTATTTGTTTGTCAGTCTGGAAAGAATTCTCTGTCAATAAGGAATTGCAAACATGTTCTAAGTCTCAAACTTGTTACAACAAGTAAAAATTAATGCAAGGAGAACAACAATGTGAATGCAAGATTGCTGATGTAATTTCAGTGCTAATTTCATACCCAACAGAAAGAATATTAATTAGAATTCTACATAAATACACTTAACATCTGATATCTTTATGTATATAAAAAACTGGAGTCTCATTCACACCATTTATGTTGTCATCAGAGCCCAATAATTATATTGGAGTCATGAAGATTTTGCTCCCTAGCTCTTATCATGTTATGTGTTAAATTCTAGCTATACTGAGCAGGCTGACAGCATTGTGTTTAACATGTCTGTTTTGCTAACTTTAAAGTACAGGTTTAATCACACATCAGACTGACAGAGAGAAAAAAAATCACTCATAAAGCAATGAAAATCAGTCTTCTACACAAACAGTTCACAGCTATCCATGAAGGTGTAGGGACAGAGGAAAGGGTGGTGGGTACCAACTACATCTCATTCATTTTGCACCTTGTATTTACATTGTTGACAATAAGTGAAATGTCAGAATAGTTGACTTGGCATTTACTACTTTATCAGCAGAGGGAGAGAATGCAAAAGCAAAGATTAATGATGGAAAAAGGAGAAGTAGATTAATAAAAATGAGAAAAATCTCATTACACTAGATACTGTTAGAAAAAGATTAAAATAATCCTTTCATTCTAGATGATTCATATTCAAGTTAACTTGGTTCTCATAATTTGGAATTGAGTGATTCTATAATAACATAACTTCTGGTGTTAGTTCGGGGACAAATTACAAAACCGGTTAAATACCAAGTGAATTCATGTTTAAATTACATTTCACCAAGTTTTTGAAAATAAAGCTTTAAAAGTCAAAGTAATGTCAAAGTAAAATGTATTATCAAAGTGCATATATGCTACCATATACTACCTTGAGATTCATTGTCTTGCAGGCTGTATGTTTCAATGTACTTGTGATAAATAAATTTGTATCTGGAAATAAAGAAATACAATAGCATTTTACAGAACAAAAACATTCATAAACAAATACTAACAAATAATAAATGTGCAGAAGAAGAAAAATTGTATAAACAAAAAAAACTATGAACATGAGTTGAAAAGAGTCCTTGAAAGTGAGTCTGTAGATTATAGAATCAGTTCAGATTCATGCTGGTTCTTGTGGTAGAGCATCTAGATGTGCTCAATGGTGGAACAGGTTTTGCCTGTGATGGACTGGGCTGAATCCATCACTTTCGGTTGACTTCCAATCCTGGGCATGGGTGTTTCCATATCAGGCCAGAATGTAAGCAGTTAGAATAGAGTCCACTGTATATCTATAGAAGTTTGTCAAAAGTTTTGGTGACTTGTCGAGTGTACACATATTTCTAATATGAGTAGCCATGCTTTCTTTTTGTTGGGGATTTATGTGCTGGTCCCAAGACAGATCCTCTGATATGATAATGTCAAGGAATTTCAAGTTACTGATCCTCAGCAGCTCTGATTCCCCAATGAAAAGCTGGATCTCCAGTTTCTTCCTCCTGTAGTTGATAATCAGTTTTTTTGCTTTGCTAACATTGAATGAGAGATTGTTGCTGTGGCATCATTCAACTATATTTTCAATCTCTTTCCTGTATGCCAATTCGTCACCACCTTTGATTTGGCCAACACTAATGGAGTCACCAGCAAATCTAAAATGGCATTGAAGCTATACCTATCCGCACAATCATATGTATAATGTGAGTAAAACAGGGGGCTAAGCAGACAGATAATAGTGAGAGTGGAGGAGATGTTGCCAATCCATACAGACTAGGATCTTCAGCTGACGAAATTGAGATTCTATTTGCATGGAGTTATCGAGGCTCAGATCTTCAGACTTAGTGAGGAGCTTTGAAGGGATAATAGTGTTGAACATTGAGCTGTATGTATGCTGTATCCTGATCTATGCACCTCCATTGTCCAGTCCATCTCCACTTACTAACACCACTCCTCCCCACAATTCACCCCATCCTTACTTGATTGCTCGTGGTCCCTTCTGTCAGAATTGCTATCAAATGAGACACAGTGGACAACTGTCCAGCAGTCAATCAATCAGGAGGTTTAGTTTTAAAACCAACTCTAGTGACTTAGGAACAAAGCCCCAAGTTGATCCTCCAATGCAACATTAGTGCAAAAGTTCACTGCTGAATGTGTGATACCATACTTTGAATTAATGAAGGTTTGGTTAACTACTTTGTTTCGATAGAAGTGATTCCTCGGCATTATTTTTAAAAAACAACCAGGCTCATTGTGATTTGGTTTATCTGATGACTAGTATTTTTTTTTGCTAACCAAGTCACATGAAAGAAATTTCAACTCTGCCGATATAAGAGGGCATACAGGAGTGAGATATGCCAATTCGTGGAATGCTGCTGCAGCAACAACCTGGCATTCAATGTCAGTAAGACAAAAGAGCTGATTATGGACTTCAGGAAGGATAAGATGAAGGAACACACACCAATCCTCATAGAGGGATCAGAAGTGGAGTGAGTGAGCAGCTTCAAGTTCCTGGGTGTCAAGATCTCTGAGGATCTAACCTGGTCCTCACATATTGAAGAATAAGAAGGCATGACAGTGGCTATACTTTATTAGGAGTTTGAAGCAATTTTGGCATTTCAACAAATACACTCAAACTCTTCTATAGCTGTACATGGAGAGCACTCTGACAGGCTGCTACGCTGTCTGGTATTGAGGGGCTACTGCACAGGACCGAAAGAAGCTGCAGAAGGCTGTAACTCTAGTCAGCTTCATCTTGGACACTAGCCTACAAAGTACCCAGGACATCTTTAGGGAGCGGTGTCTCAGAAAGGCAGCGTCCATTATTAAGGACCTATCTCACTGTTACCATCAGGTAGGAAATACAGAAGCCTGAAGGCACACACTCAGTGATTCAGGAACAGCATCTTCCCTTCTCCCATCCAATTCCTGAATGGACACTGAAGCTTTGGACACTACCTCACTTTTTTAAATATACAGTATTTCTGTTTTTGCACATTTTTAAATAATCTATTCAATATATGTAATTGGTTTACTTTTTTGTTTATTATTATGTTTTATTTTATTTATCATTTTTTTCTCTCTCTGCTAGATTATGTATTGCATTGAACTGCTGCTGCTAAGTTAACAAATTTCACGTCACATGCCGGTGATAATAAACCTGATTCTGATTCTGATAATCAAATTTGCTGTCAGTGGCCACTTTATTGGGTATCTCCTGTAGCTAATAAAGTGGCCACTGAGTGTACGTGTCTGGTCTTCCACTACTGTATCCATGCATTTCAAGGTTCAATGCGTTGTGTGTTCAGAGATGCTTTTCTGCACACAACTGCTATAATGAATGGTTATATGATTCACTATCACCTTGTCAGTTTGAACCAGTCTGCCATTCTCCTCTGATCTCTCATTAACAAGACATTTTCATTCACAGAACTGCTGCTCCCTGGACTTTTATCGCACTATTTTCTGTAAAGTCTAGAGCCTATTGTGCAGCAAAATCCCAGGAGATCAGCAATTTCTGAGGTACTCAAACTGCTCCAACTGGCATCAACAGTCATTCACCGTCAAAGTCATTAGATGACATTTCTTCAAACGCTACTGTTTGCATTGAACAGCAACTGAACCACTTGACCATGCATTGAATTGTTGCTGCATGATTGACTGATTAAATAGGTGCATTAACAAGCAAGTTAATAAGTGTCGCTCAGAAAAATGACCACTGAGTGTATTCCAGATCAGAACTTATAGTGTGGAAATAGTCCAATCACAAACAAAAGAAAATATGCCGATGCTGGAAATCCAAGCTACACACACAAAATGCTGGAGGAACTCAGTAGGCCAGGGAGCATCTATGGACAAGAGTACAGTTGATGTTTTGGGCCGAGACCATTCAGCAGGACTGGAGAAAAAAAGATGAGGAGCTATATCAAGAAAGTAGGGGAAAGGGAGGAAGAAGCACAAGGTGATCAGTGAATCGGGGAGGTAGGAGAGGGGAGAAGCCAAGAGCTAGGAATTTGATTGGTGAAAGAGATACAGGGCTGGAGATGTGAAAATATGAAAGAAGAGGACAGAAGTCCATGTAAGAAAGAAAAGGGGGAGGAGCACCAGAGGGAGGTGATGGGCAGGTGAGGAGAGGGAAGTGGGAATAGGGAATGGTGAAGGAAAGAGGGAGGGGCATTGCTGGAAGTTTGAGAAATTGATGTTTACACCATCAGGTCGGAGTCACCCAGACTGAATATAAGGTGTTGCTACTCCAACCTCAGTGTGGCCTCAACGCGACAGTAGAGACGGCCATGAAATGATCTTTTTTTTTACATTAGCACTATGCATGGGATGCTTTGGGTATCTCCAGAAGTTGTCAAAGGTTCTACATAAATGCAAGTGCTTCTTTACAATATTAATTTCAATGGACGAAGGCAATTAGTTGTGCAGACCATCTGCCCGGGAATCTCCATAGAAGGCTAGTCAACAGTAATGACTTTTAATTAGTTTCATCTAACAATTGTGCCCACTGAAACTGCAGAGTTAGTTGTTGGACTGGATCAGATAAATTTGCAATGAAACTGGGAATACTGAAATGACTCAGCAGGTCGAACAGCATTTGTGGAGAGAGAGGAACAGAGTTAGCATTTCAGTGTGCTTCAATCAGAATTGGAGAAGTGTAAAAAGAAAACTGTATAAGGAGCAGAATGGGGGAGGGAAGGAAAGAATAGAGGAAATGTCTGAGGATGGAGACCAAAGATATAAGCTGACACAGCACTGTCAGAATTTTCTAGTTAGAGAGAGAATCCAAAACAATAGAACATGTTGGGACTATGGAAGGCAGGGTGGCAGATGCTGAATGTATTTAATAAAAGAGAATAAAAGAAAATCAGAGAAAGCTATTTCTGAACTCGATGCATTCAGCACTGAGTCCCAATGATTTCACTGTGTCTAGAGAGAATTTGAGTTACTATTCCTGGAGATGACGTTGGATTTTATTTGAACAATGTAGGAAGCTAAGGGAGGTTAAAATGGGAACGGAAAGAATTGAAGTAACAGGTGACTAGAAGTCAAGGTCACTCTTGAAGACTGAATGGAGACTGAAAAAGAACTCCTGATATTTTTGTATCTAGAAAATAATTCAACCTTGCCTCTTATGGTTATCCTGACAAATTAAATGGAGAACTCGCATAGACCACCTCATAATGCATTATAATGCCTTTGGGATTCAATGTAAACCTCATGTTCTGAATGAGCATGTTTTAATGGAGGTCAGATCCAGATTCAGATTCATTGTCATTTATAAACCAGAAATACAATGCAGTTAAAAAATGAGACAACGTTCTCCGGAATGATATCACGAAAAAGCGCAAAACAGACCACACAAGAAAAACCACATAACGTTTGGTAATCCCCAATCCGTCTTACAGCCTTAGCACGTTCCCCGGAAAGGAACTACAAACCCATCAGACAAAACTAAAGCTACGAGACCTACACAAAACCACAAAGTTACATATATATATATATATATATATACACACACACATATATATAAGTTACATATAGTTAACATATAGTTTCAACAGTGCAGACAAAACCATAACTGATAAAAGACTAACTGACAAAGACCACATAATTATAACACATAGTTTCAACAGTGCAAAGCAATACCGTAATCTGATAAAGCGCAGTCCATGGCACGGTTTAAAAGAAAGTCTCAAAGTCCTGACAGCCCATCATCTCACACAGACAGTAGAAGGAAGAAAAACTCTTCCTGCCTCGAACCTCAAGCGCCACAGCTTGCTGATACAGCACTTTGGGAGCTCCAACCACAGCCAACTCCGAGCCTGTCCGAAAACTTCGAGCCTTCGACCAGCCCTCCAACACCGAGCACCAAGCACCATCTCTGCCAAGCGCTTCGACCCCAGCACCAGCCGCCAAGCAACAGGCAAAGCCGGGACCTTCCTCCCGGGGATTTTTCCGATCACACAGTAGCAGCGGCAGCGAAACAGGCATTTCAAAAGTTTCACCAGATGTTCCTCTGTGCTTCACACGTCTGTCTCCATCAAATCAGGATTGTACACAGCCCCTACTTACAGATAACAGATATTCATTCCTGGAGTGACCATTGCGCGCTGCATTGCGCCGCCATCTTGGAAACATGAGGTCATGCTTGAATCTAGTAGTAAAATGGCATCTCAGAATGAAACTGAGAAAGACATACCACAAAATGATAAAGGAACTTCACACATTATATCCAACTGCAGTATTCTGCAGATGATGGGAATCTGAAATTAAAACAGAAAACGTAGGTCTGACAGCATATTGGGAGAAAGAAGTTAAAAAAAGTTAATATTTCATTTCCTCCCTCACCTCTGTTCAGGGCCCCAAACAGTTCTTCCAGCTAAGGCAATTCTTCAGCTGTGAATCTGCTGGTGTCATTTATTATGTCCAGTGCTCCCGATGTGGCCCTCTTGACATTTACCTGTTGTAAATTGGGGGACCCTCCATCAAGCACCTCCACTCTTTCCAATAAAAGCGGAACTTCCCCGGAAGCCAAACATTTTAACTCCAATTTCCATTCCCCTTCTGACATATCGATCCATGGCCTCCTTTTGTGCCAAGATGAGGCCACCCTCAGGGTGGAGAAGTAACACCTTATATTTGGTACTGTTAGCCTCCAGCCTGATGGCATGAATATCGATATCTCCTTCCTTTAAAAAAAATCATTTTTCTTCCCATCTCCCCTCTTCTTCTATTCCTCACTGTGGCCTTTTACCTCTTCTCACCGGCTTATCACTTCCCTCCTCCTTCCCTTTCTCCTATGGTCCACTCTCCTCTCCTCTCAAATTTCCCACACTCATTGCTTCAAATATCACCTTCCAGCTATGCTCTTTCCCCTCCCCCACCATTTTATTCTGACGTCTTCCTCCTTCCTTTCCAGTCCTGAAGAAGGGTCTCAGACAAAAATGTCAACTGTTTATTTTTTTCCATAGTTGCTACCTGACCTGCTGTGTTCCTCCAGCATTTGCAGAATTTCTCATGTTAATATTTCACCTTGATTTTATCTCCTATCCCCAACTGATTTCTTCAGAGAGGAAAGAACTGCTCTTCCTCCATCTAGATTTTTATTACCTTCAATTGTCACACAGCACTAATGTTTGAGGTTAATAAAGCTTGAAGGATTAGTTAATAAATGTTTTATCTTAAGTTTAGGAGAGTGCAGGGAATCTTAAATCAATGAATTTGCTTTACATGTAGATTTCACCATTCTAGTTTTGAACTCTATCGAATCAGGGTCATATAATCATGCAGGATGGGAGCAGGTCCTTAGGCTCATCAGCTCAGTGGTGAACATCAAACAATATTTGCATGAATCCTACATCGTTCTCATATTATTCTCCCGACATTCCCTACTGTTCCCAAAGTTTGTATCAAGTGCCTACATACTAGGGAAAATATGCAATGGAAAATTAACTATGAGTCTGCACATCTTTAAGATCTAGGAAGAAACTGGAACACCCAGTAACATGGAGAATGTCTATCTCCACAGACAGAATTGTCAAGCACTTAATTCATTCTTTCTTTATTTCTGTGGGAAATGTCTGCTGAAAGATCTTACTATACTTAAGATTGTATTGAAACAAGGGTTAGAAAAGCATTGTCTTTATATGCTACAGAAGTAGCCATTATCAACATATGTAGTACCTGTATTGGTGATCCAAGATGATTACAGACTAAAACATAACATTCCTTTCAAATATTCACTTAGTGTTACTTGTACATTTCCATACTGTTTGGGATGGCCAATCTTATTCCATTGGACAAAGCAAAAATTTAAATAGTACTTTTCTGTCAGGATGATAATAGCTTTTTGATGTTTTCTGACATTATCTGATTAATATGACTGTCTGTAAGCAGCAGTAGATAAAATGTGATCCTTTCTGTGTGTTGCAGTTGACAAAGCACCATTCATTCTAAAACATGGCAGAACCCAGTTCATTAAAGGGTGTACAGAATGTAGCACAAATAAAATCAGATGGATTTTCCTGCATTAAAATGTAAATTCAGATATTTGAAATGGTATTAGTCAGGAATGACAGGGTGTTAGATATGTCTGAGTGTTTTGGTTTGCAGTTGTGATTCACTGTCTATATTCTTTATGCATAGCAGTACCAGAATATATTCTTTACCAGATCTAAGAGATTACCTGTTAGGTAGTGTTCATGGGTTCAATGTCCCTTTAGGAATCAGATGACAGAGAGGGAGAAGCTGTTCCTGAAATGCTGAGTGTGTGCCTTCAGGCTTCTGTACCTCCTTCCTGACAGTAACAATAAGAAGAGGACATGTCCTGGCTGATAGGAGTTCGTAATGATGGACAATGCTTTTCTAAGGCACTGCTCCTTGAAGATGGCTTGGATACTATGGGGGCAGGTACCCATGATGGAGCTAACTAATTTTACAGCTTTCATTTTTTGTGCAGTAGAAACCCTCTCTCCCCATTTCAAACAGTGATGCAGCCCGTCTGAATGCTCTCCACGGTGCATCTATAGAAGTTTTCAAGTATCTTAGATGACAGACTAAATCTCCTAAAACTCCAGTTGAAATACAGGACAGGAAGCAGAGCTGGGCTGAGAAGTGGCAGATGGTGTTCAACTTGAGAAAGTGTGAAGTGTTTCTCTTTGGAAGGTCAAGCTTAGAGGAAAATACAGGGTTTTGTGGCAGGGTTCTTAGCAGTGTTGAGGAACAGAGGTTCCTTATGGTCTCCATCCATAGATCCCTCAAATTGTGATGCAAGTTAATAGGATTATTAAGAAGGCATATAGTATGTTGGCCTTCCTTAGTCAAAGGTCTGAATTCAATGAACGTAATGTAACAGATCTATTAAACCCTGCTTAGACCACATTTGGAATATTGCGTTCAGTTCTGGTCTCCTCTTTATAAGAAGGATGTTGAAACTTTAGAGAGGGTTCAGAGGAGATTTACCAGGATGCTGCCTGGATTGGAGAGCATATTTTATGAGGATAGGTTGAGAAAGCTAGGGCTTTTACTTCTGGAGAGTAGGAGGATGAGGGGTGAATTGATCAAGGTGTTTAAGATGATAATAGGCATGGATTGAGTGAATAGCCAGAGACTTTTTCCCAGGGTGCAAACAGTTAATACAATGAGGCATGATTTTAAGGTGATTGGAGGAAAGTATAGCCAGATGTCAGAGGTAAGAATTTGATGTAGAGAGTGGCGTTCGTGTGAATGCCCTGCCAGGGGTGAAGTAGAGGCAGATACATTGGAAATATTTAAGAAACTCTTAGATAGGCACTTAAATTATAGAAAAATCCAAGATTCAGGATTGTTTAATGTCAATTCTAGTACAAAAATGTAAAGGAGAGCAAAATTAATTGTTACTCTGGATCATATATAGGGTTGTTAAGAAAGCGTATAGTGTGTTGGCCTTCATTAGTCAAAGGACTGAATTCAATGAACATAATGTAACAGATCTATTAAACAGATCATATATATATATGTATGGTATCGTATGGATGGTTATGTAGAAGTGAAAGATTAGGTAGATCTTAACGTAAGTTAAATGGCATAACATCTTGTGTCAAAGGACCTGTACTGTGTTGTAATTTTCCATATTCTATATTTAACATCAATCAGAAACATTGGATCAATGCATGCCAACCACATTATATTAAAATTAATGGAATCTCATGTGTAACTAACTAAGATGATCATCAAAATGATAGTGGTCCAGCATTGAAAGTATGGAGTGAGAGCTTGGGCAGGAATAACATTAGACAACTGTAATCACCCTGGCATCCCACTTCTCTTCTCTGAAGTGGATCACTCTGGGGGTAGTTGTGCTCACTACAGAAAGCATTGCCATGGTCTGAAGTACAAATGTGACCCCTGCTTCAAGAAACACTGTCAGGAAAAGAGAATGCAAAGTGTTTGCAATAAGACAGAGCCAGTTTTAGCACTTGGGCAAGAAGATGGCAAGTGAAGAAATGTTTTAAAACATGATTGTGAGAACATTAGTCTAAGAAATGATAACTGAGATTTACTGAATTGTTGCCATAATTCATCCTATTCATTATCTCTCATCAGAGAAGACAATCTCTCAGTCTTACCCGATCTCTGTGTATGATTCTGAACTCAGCAATATAGTCAACTTTTCACTTGCCTCCAGAAGTGGGCTAACAAGCTATTTAATTGAAGAGCAATTAAGGATGGACAATAAATATTAGAATTGTGAATGAAATACCCAAACCATGGCTGAGGACATTAAAAAAATGTTGATTACAATTTCATATGTAAACTTCAAGTTAATCTGTACTGACTCATGTTATAAGAGATTAAATTTCAACAAAAAAAACTAATTGGCTGAAAGGTGCTTTGGGATATGTAAAATTATGGTAGTGTCATCTCTATTTTTCTCAAAGTTGAAATAAAGTGGATTGCCATTTCCACTTTATTTATTCCCCGGTGCTGTATATTCAACTTCCATTAAGAAGTTATAACATTATGATGAGCACAGTTACTTAATGAGATGAGAGGACCAGTAAATCTGTAGTTAAGTGTACAAAAGCCCAATCTATGTCATTAACTTCTATGTTGGAAATGCAAAATGCAAAAGAGGGTCAAGTCCTCAAAAGCATTAGATATAAGTTGCATTGTAATTTTTTTTTCTCATTGCCATCTTGGTAGCAAGCTTTGCTTATAAGCAAGGGAGATATTACTCTGATGCATTTAGAAGGAAAGATCATCGCTACATCTGCACCATTTTCTTGCTTACTCCTGCGGTGAGCATTCCTCACTCAGAGAACAGAAAAAAAAAAATTCATTTTGCCATGGATCCAAAATCTAAAAGATAGGTTACACTGTAATTTTTTCTTCCTTTCTTTGCCTCAGGCTAATTGTTACTTGTGGAAACAGAAAATGAGAAATAAATGTTCTGCGATCCACTCTGATATATTGTTTATTAGCTGGTGGTGGAACTCACAACCAGGTCCCAACACATTGATGCAGCTATAAAGAAGGCAACAGAGCGATTATATTTAATTCGGAGTTTGAGTAGATTCGGCTTCTCAATAAAACGCTTGAAAACTTCTACAAATGTACCATGGAGAGCATTCTGACAGGCTACATCACTGTCTGGAATGGGAGGAGGGGTGGGGGGGGGTGTTACTGCGCACGATTGTAAGATGCTACAGAAAGCTGTAAAATTAGTCAAATCCACCATGTATATTTGCCTCTGCAGCATCTAAGACATCTTTAAGCAGTGGTGCCTCAGAAAGGCAGCATCCATTATTAAGGACCATTATCACCCAGTGCATGCCCTCTTCTAATTGTTACCATCAGGAAGGAGGTACTGAAGCTGAAAGGCACACATTCAGGAACTCAGGAACAGCTTCTTCCACTCTGCCATCCAATTCCTAAACAGACATTGAACCCATGAACACTATCTCACTTTATTTTTCTGTTTTTGCACTATTTTTAGTTTAACTATTTAATATACATGTAAACTTACCATTATTTATTTATTTTTCTATATTTTTCATATATTATACTGCTGCCGCTAAGTCAACAAATTTCACGACATATGCTGGTGATATTGAATCTGATTCTGATTCTAAGCTATCAACGGCTTTCTCGTAGTTGATGAAGTTGACTTAGAGAGAGGTATTCCATTTGATTGACTGTTTTATAATTAGTCTTAAGCTAGCAATCTGGTTTGTGCAGGAGCAATCTTTCTTAAAGCCTGCTTGCTGGTCCCTTAATTCTGCATCAACAGCTTATTGAAAATGTTGCAGAATAATTCTGTTCAGCATCTTTCTGACCATAGACATTAAGGATATACCTCTGTACCTTTCAGTCTCGTAAGTCACCTTTCTTTGGAAACTTGGTCATGTGACTTTCCTTCCACTCTTGTGGCATCTCTTCTTTGTCCCAGATGCTGCAGAAGGAAGTGTATAGGATATCTGCCAAAAGTTTAGGGTCTGCCTTCAATGCCTCAGATGGTACGTTGTCTGAGCCAGCTGCTTTTTCTGAATTTAGTCTCTTGATTGCCGATATGATTTCCTCCTTTGATGGCTTGGCAATGTTGATTTCCAAGTCTGTTGGTACTTCTGGAATCAAAGGAGATTCTGGAGTTGGTGTGGAGTTGGTTGAAGTACTGTGCCCCAAAGTTGGAACTGTTCAAGTTCTTTATTAGGTCATTTCCATCTTTATCCTTCACTTAGGTGTTGATCTGGTTGAATTTGCTAGAGAGTTTTTTCAGAGTATTGCATAGTTCTTTCATATTCCCATTTGCTGAAGCTCTTCTGCTTGGGACACAAGGGTGTTGGTGTACTCTCCCCTGTCCCTCTTGATGTTTCTCGTTACTTCCTTGTGCACTCTTCATATTCCCTCTGTGCCTCTGCTTTCTCGTTCCAATTTCTTCTTCTAGTGTTCTCTTTTGTTGATTGTTTCCACCATTCCTGGTGTAGTCCACTCCCAATGCTCAATGCACTTCCTCACACATCTCATTTATTTCCTCTTTGACAGCAGTCCATTCTTCTTTGATATTAAGTGCCTGGAACCTGCTGGAAAGTGTGAGAGCAAATCTCCGAGCTGTTTCTCTCTCTTTCAGGTAGCTCACATTGTACTTCAGTCACTGACTGAGTGATGCATAGCTTCTTTTTAACTTCATCTGTACTTTGATGATTAGAAGATACTGCATCTGCACCACATTCACTCTTACATCATGGAGTGATCTTCAAAACTTCTTTGAGAGGCAAGCGTAATCAATTTAGTTCTCTATTACCTTGTTTGATGACAATCCTTGTTGCCTTGTGTATTTGCTTGTGTGCGAATAAGCTTCCTCCAATAACTAGCTTGCGGTTAGCACAAGTTTCAGCAAATTGTTCCCTATTTTCATTCATTTCTTCGAGTCTGCATTTTCCCATTGCCTGTTCACATCCTGCATTTTGCCAGCCTATTTAGGTATTAAAATTTCCCATGACAATAGTCAGGTCTCTCTCCTTCCCTCTGCTGATGCATCCTCTGAGTGCATTGTAGAACTCGTCTTTGTCTTCTGCATTAGCATCAGTTGTTGGTGCACAACTTTGGATTACTCGAGCTATTATCCTCCGGTGTTTAGTTTTAAAGCTAACAGTGATGATTCTAGAACTGATGGCCTCCCCATGTGATCTTGACTCTACATGCTTCTGGTGTAATCATGAAGGCTACACCCCCTGCGTGTGGTGCATCATTGCTCCAATGGCCTGAGTAGATGATACTTATCCTGTCTGTCAGTTCCATTTCTCTAGCTGATGTCCATCTTGGCTCACTCAGTCCAACAATTGATAGTTTTCACCATTTCATCTCATTTGCTATGATGGTGGATTTTCCTGTCTGGTCCATGGTCCTCTCATTCCAGGTACCCAAGGTAGATATAGACGTTGAAGACAAAAGTGTTGTTGGCTGTGCAGGATCCTGCATCTTTGTGCTTACCCAATGATGAGCCTCTTATCACAAAGTCAATGGTATGGTTGGAGTTCATCAATGCTTCTGTAATCCATTGTATCCACTATACAGGGGATTGACCTTTACAAGGGAGCCCTTTTGGCCAGCATTATCCATTTCCACCTCTCATGGCAGGGATATAAGGTTGGACTTAAAGAGGTTGTTTTATTATCTCTCTCAACCCCGTTTTCTTGCCTTCTCCCTGTAACTTTTGATGGCTTTACTGATCAAGAATCTATCAACCTCTACTTTAAATGTACCTAATGACTTGGCCTCCTCAGCCATCTATGACAATGATTCACCGCCTTCTCGCTAAAGAAATTCATCCTTATCTCTATTCTAAAGGGAGGTCCTTGCATTCTCAGGCTGATCCCTCTGGTCCTAGACTTCTCCACTATAGGAAATACACTCTCTACATCCACTCTATCTAGGCCTCTCAATACTCGATTGGTTTCAGTGAGAATCTCCTCAGTCTTCTAATCTCCTAAAGCTATCAAACACTCCTCACCCTTCCATTTCTTGGATCAATCTCATGAACATCCTCTGGACCCTCTTCAATGTCAGCATATCCTTTCTTAATGAGGGGCCCCCAGCTGCTCACAATACTCTAAGTGTGGTCTGACCAATGCCTTATGTAGCCTGAACTAATTAAGATGATGGAACCTAATACCTTCTCGCCGCATATGGTCCATATCATTCCATTCTATGCATATTCATGTGCCTATCTAAGAGCTTTTAATTACCTCTATTTCATCTGCCTCCACCACCAATCTTGGCAAGCCAAAATCTAACACGTTAGGCTGCATGCATTAACCAATGCAATTCTGCTGTAAGTAAGCAGAGCTTTTAATGGATCAATGAGAAACTATATCAAATATAATAGATAAATAGCTGAAATATTCCCGAATAATAACTATTTTCATTATAGAACATAATTACTTCAACTCGGCAACAATGAAACTTATAAGCATAATAGCTATGCCGATATTTTTTACTCCCGGTTATTTTTTCATAAATATGTCTGTAAATTAAATTAAATTAAAAGTAATTAAATTGTCCCTTGTGTGTAGGTGAGTGTGAGAATATAGGCGCAGCTAGTGGGAACGTGGGGAAGGTTTAGCATAGAATTTCCAATACTCAATTTCCATCGGGATCAATAAAGTATGTCTGTCTGTCTGCCTGTCTGAAATAGGTGTTTATAGTTGGTATGGACTTGGTAGGCTGAAGACTGTTACCATTTTGTGTCTCAGTCATTAATATGTTTAGCACTTGGTAAATCCATGTACAATTAGTTCAGTTCTTATTGATTGTCTATTGTGAACACGCACTTGAAACACAAGGAAACTAAATGTGCTGTGCTTTTTGATAGGAAATTAATTATTCCACTGTTCTATGCCTGGTATCTACAATTGGATTAAGCCTTGTGTTCTTTAACATATTTACATGATTTGATACATAAATCACCACAAATTAAATCATTGAACTTTTCCTTTTGAAACAGCAATAACATTTCCATGAATCATTAATGAAATAATTATATTGTTCGGTTTAAAAGAACGACATATGAACATAATCCATTTTAAGAAAGCTTAGAGGTATCTTCAGCACATTTGTGATGGTTGAAACTAGAATAGAATTACACAAGCATCAGTTGCAAATAAAAAGTGTGCCCTTGTAACTGTTTACTGCTGTAGAGTAGTAAAAGGACATTCAGTTATTTCGATCGTTTAGTTATCAGATATTTCCATTAAAAGAATTATCAGACACGTTCTTGTAAAATCCAATGTGTATAAGTAATATGAATTTCAGTTTTTAATGACCATTCACACCTCGCTTCTGTCTTCCTAACCAAAATTTTAAAAAATAAAAATGGTATTGGATCCCAATGCTGTTGCAATCCAAAGGTTCTTTGGAAGTAAAGAATGAGGCATACAGTATAACATGTTGCTTACAATCATTTTATTAAGAGTTACAAGCTAAAGGGAGAAGCATCATGAGAGATAAAGAGCGGAGAGAGGGGGGGAAGGAGAGAGAGTTAGAGACACAGAGAGAGCAAGAGAGGGAGAGAAAGACAGAAACAGAGAAAGAGAGAGAGAGAGAGAGAGAGAGAGAGAGAGAGAGAGAGAGAGAGAAAAGATAGAGATATGAACAAAGGTGATCTGGTCTTTTTACAGCAGAACACTTGTTCCAATGAAATTCCAACAGATTACAATTAACTATTTAAAGCCAGATTCAAGGAATGACATGTACCTCTGAAACAAAAAATATAGAGCCAACTGTAAGCACTGAAAAACTCACTGGACAATTATGTGTCTATAGCTGATAATATAAAAAATACAATCAAGCACATGAAAGTTAAACTACAAAACAAAACAATTATGCAGCCCAATCACATACTGTCAATTAAAATGGTTGGGATGCTAAAAGCAGAGAGAAAGAAGCAAAAATCTGATGATTACTAAACATGGATTTCAATGACATGTACATGTTTGGATTCAAAATTGTACTTATTAGAAATGGTTTTATGTTCATTAACATTTCAAAGCTCATCAAACTAGACAGTGTGTGGTTTTAAAGCTTCTTCAGTTTGAATGTGGCCGACTCGAAACAATAGATAGGCCATTAAGATAGTAACAATACATTCAATACAATCCTCTGCAACATCATTTATTCTCTCGAAAATGCTCTGCTGGATCTGTAGCTTGCTCCTAGCATGTAAAATCTATGCTGATGGCTGGGAAACAACCCTTGAAGTAAAATAAAGATTTAGAATGTGTGTTCAAACATTTGCTTTCAGCAAAAAATAATATTTTCTGTCCTGCGTTCTCCAATATAGAAATTGAAGTATTGATAATTTTTATTGAACTTTCAGGAGGAAATATATAGGAATGCTTTACATCCTAATTGACTAAGCCACCGTATCATATGAGTGCAGATTCAAAATGGAGATGCTTATCTAGAATTTACTAATACTGCAAAGCTTGATGAGCTTTGAAATCTCAGTGAGTTTTTTTTTGTGTGGGAGCAGATTTGCTATTGGATAAAGGTTTTAATAAATCAGGCAGTTGGTACAATTGGCAATTAAGCCAAGCTTTGCACAGATAATAATGGTATAACTTGCAGCATTCATAATTATTATGATATCCAGTACTGTGCAAAAGTTTTAAAATAAAATTAGCTGGTAAGTTGTTCCAAGCATCTTGGAGAACCTGCCACAGTTCTTCTGCAAACTTCGGCTTACTCACTTGCTTCTGTCTTTCCGGGTAATCCCAGGCAGCCTTGATGATGTGAAGATCAAGGCTCAGTGGAGGCCATCCCATCTGAATCCATATAAAAATCAAGGCGCTGAAGACTTTTGCACAGTACTGTATACCAGACAGATAACTACATGGTGCACATGTGTTTTTAAAATAGAGAACCATAACTGTGGTAGATAGTCAGAGTACTTTTCCTAGAGTGGAAATGTCAAATACAAGAGGGCAGAAATTTAAGTTGTGGGTGGGGGGGGGGGTAAATTTAAAGGAGATTTACAAAGCAAAATTTTTATACAGAGGAGGGTTGGTGGTTGAGCCAGATGTGATAGCAACATTTAAGAGGCATATAGATAGTGGCTTGAACAGGCAGAGAATGGAGGAAGCTAGATCATATGCAGGCAGATGGGACTCATTTAGAATGGTATCATGGTTGACACAGATATTGAGAGCTGAAGGGACTGTTCCTGTTCTATGTTCAATCAAGAAAGAAAGGAATAGATATCCACTTGCGATACGCTATGCTTTCACAGGGTGCACGCTACAAGAATTTGCTGATGGACTTCACACTGAGTTGAGACGCATGCACTCACTGAGAACTCATGCTCAATAGTTACAAAGTAAGTCAAGCTAAGAAAAAGTTATGACTTGTGCATTCAACAGCATAGAATATATTAACAATATTATGGTAATTACTTCTAACCAATCACTGTGAGACTGAAATATAAGTTTATGAGCAAGAACTGTGACTCTTTTAGAAGATTATTGGTACGAGTGATATATGAAAAGAAATACTTTCCCTCTATCACCCTTACCTTGCTCATTCCTAATCCATCCATTATTCAATACCATTTTTTTCTGCTTTATGTATACGATTTATCATTTCTAATTTTCTACTGGCTGAATGGGATTATACGTGCCTAAGCAGTGATTTGCCAAAGTAGTTGAAAAGCATCTTTGTTTCTTAGCCTGTTAATAGCCTTCAAAGATTACTCTGCAGGATCAGTCACCAAATTATAACAGGAAACAGGACAGCGATATGCATCCTCTCAATAAGATGAAGGAACATATGCCATTTTTGACCAAAGTAATGGTTTTATCTATTACTATCATTTTCATAAGCAGACATCAATTTGCTTGATAATTGAACTAATAGACAACCATTGCACAAGAATAAGCTGTGGAAATAGCATTTAAACCCTACTAGAAATGAATGAAAAATGATCTTGAATTTAAGATAAGCAATTGTTTGGAGGCAAATTTCTATAATAGAGCTCTTCTTTGGTACCATTAGGCACATCATGGTTGTGAAGGATCTCAGGCTAAAGTGTTGACAGTTCAATTCCCTCCATAGATGCTGCCTGACCTGCTGAGTTCCTCCATTTATGTGTGTTGTTCAGTCATAACATTTTCTCCACCTGGACCAGATCCTCAACACTGGTATTTCCGAGGGTTGTGTACTTATTACCCTTGTATACCCATGATTGTATGGCAAGATACAGCAGTTATCAAGCTCCTGATGACACCATGGTTATCAGTCGGGTGAACAACATGGTTTGACAAGTATAGTAAAGAGATTACAAACCTCGTGTTATGGTGCTGGAACAGCAACCTAACCTCTAACGTCACTAAGAAGATAGAGTTGCTTGTTGAAGTAAGGGAATGGGGGAAGATATGAACACAACCCTGTCCTCGCTGAGGACCTGCTGTAGAGATGGTCAACAGTTTCAAGTTTCTTAACATCTGTACCAATCTCACCTAGACCTTTCACACAGATGCAGTGATCAGGAAAGCTCATTAGCACTTGTACTTCCTTAGGCATCCGAGAAGATTCAGCACGTCCAAAAGGATCCTTTAGAACCTCTATAGAAATTAACATAAAAGGTATCCCAATGGTTTGCATTTCAGCCTGGTGTTTCAGCTACTCTACTGAAGACCAGTGGAATCTGCTGAGAATAGTAAACACTGTCCAACCCTTCACAGGCTTGACACATCTTCCATCCTGTCCATTTTCCCAGTGCATTGCTTCAAGAAGCCTGGCGGTACCCTAATGCTGTTTTACCGAAGCAGTGAGAAGTATAGACAGAGCCCGTGGAGGTGAGGCTGGGTTCTATGATGTGCGGAACTCTGTTCAGAACTCTGCAGTGTTCTTTGAGCAGAGGAGTTGTAATACCAGACTGGACGCTCTCTACGGAGCAGTGAAGAAAATGGTCAGGGTCATGGTGTCAGGCACATTTCATTAGCCTGCTGAGGTTGTAAAGGCACTGATGAGGTTTGGTGGCTGTGACAGTTACACGGTTAGATCAGGACAGGCTATTGGTGTTGTTCAATCCCAGGAACTTGAAGCTTTTAACCCTCTCAACTGTCAAGTGGATTTCATGGCACCCTGGTGTACAGTAGATGACAGTAAACTCACCTGAACCTGAATCTTTAGGAGGGGTCAGAGACCAAGATGTTACCTTGTGTGATGGCAGAGATTAGAGATCTACAGGGCCTCCTGGAGATTAGTGAGTTTTGTGGAAGTTGAGGAGGTCTAGATATTCTGGGATCAGAGCAAGGATTTTGAAAACAGTACCAGCTACTGGCAGACAGCCTGGAATGGCTCTGAATGCTGGAGGTGCTTTGGGATTACCTAATGACAGAGCACTAGCAGCAGTATATGGATCACGTCACCCTGCGATACTGCAGAATGAAATAAATCACATTGCCGTCTGCAAGGGTTGCTTGTGGTTGCAAGTATCCAATTGAATCTTACAAGTGATGCAACATGACCTTAATGTGTCTTTAGTACTTTTAAATCAATTATGTAATAGGCAAAAACGCTTCTCTACCCAAAGGAGATGTAGTTTGGAGCTCCTGAAGGCTAGTTCAGAGTAAAACTAGCAGAGATCCTAATGAACAATGCCAGACAGAAGTAGGTTAGGGTTATTTGATATTTGACAAGCCTACAAAAATAGGTTTAAAACATTAATGGTTTAATATGTAACTCTAAATTGAAGGGGTATTTCATGGTGCGCACTTCAAATTCCTACAACACTTTAGTTGCTTACAATGGCATGCAAATCATTTGGGCTGATGCATAATATGAGAGTGTGGCTCTAATATTGCATTTTGAATGGGTAGTAATATTGTACAAAATAGAATCAATTTGCAGACCAAACACTTATCACTTTCAGCATGTGGATCACAATTGGAATGTAAAGGTGATGAACCCTGATCACCAGCCTATTGCTCCCATGGTTTTCCTAACCAAAAATGGTCAGCAATGCAGAAAAACCAATTACTTATACATTTGACTGATTGAAAAGATGCAGTCCATTGAACATTCTCAAAGGTATTTCACCAGGGCAACATAACGAAGTTTGAAAGTTCACACCTGCTGCAGGTGTCAAAATATTGAGAACTAACAAACTCAAGAAGAAATATAAACTTGAGAGATTCTGTAGATGCTCCACCTATGGAGAGGAACAAATAGTTGACATTTTAGGCAGAGACCCTTCATCAGGACTAAAAAAGAAATGCAAAACTGTTTTATTTCCATCATGGAAAAATACATGCATATTTTCATTATTTGAGACTCTTTGATATTTTATGTTAGGAATAGTCTTATGGGATAGTTAAAAGTAACTGGACAATTATTGGTATCATAAAACATAATTTATTTTGATTCCAACATAGCTGATATTCCAGAAAAATGTGAGTTGGAAGTTTTAGAGTTAAGAGGTTGATTCTTAAATATTTGTCAACTCTTTCCCAGGTTTGGCTAATTAAATATGTTAATACACGAAAGACAATATAATTTAAATTGCTTTGTAGGTTTGTCCTTGGCAATCTGAACTTTCCAGATCTGTAGAAATCTGAGAGGTGCATCCAGCAACTACATTGCACCTCCATCAAACCTTCTAAAATCCTGAACCTCACTTGGGATTGACATTACTTTTGAAATAGTGCTCATCACATTATTCCCAACCCAGGGTTGGCCTTCAGACTCAAACTCATCATGGATGCCCAGTTCCTATAAAATTCTATTGCCCATCAAGAAGACCATAATTCTCTTCCCTTTTCTAACTTGACAACAGACCAGATCAGTTCCTCTCCAGCACCATTTTCCTCTCCCTGGTGGAACTGATCCTCACCCTCAACAATTTCTTCTCATTTTCTCCAAATCAACACCTCCTCCCCCTTTCTCCATCTCTCTGTCCTTATGATTGGGGACAATTTGCCTACTGCCACTTGCCCATTCACTTCCTCCCTCACCTCCATTCAGGATTCTAAGCAGCCCTTCCAGGTGAGGCAACTTTTCACCTCTGTATCTGCTGGGGTCATCAACTGTATCTGATGCTCCCAAAGCAGCCACCTCTACATTGGTGACACCCAACGTAGATTGGGGGACCGTGTTGTTGAGCACTTCAGCTTGATCCACAAGAAACAGAATTTCTAGCCGGCCAACCATTTTATTATCTATCCCCATTCCCGCTACAACAAGAGAGTCCTTACCCTCTTCTTTTGCCATGATGAGGCAACTCTCAGGCTTGAGAAGCAACACCTCTAGGTAGCCTCCAACCTGATTGCATGAACGTCAATTTTTCCAACTTCTGGTAATTTGTTTCCCTTCCCCTCTCCCTCTTCTTCATTTTGCCATTTTGACTTCTTACTTCTGCTCACCTACCCCTGCTACCCCTTTTCTTTCCCTTTCTCCATAATCCACTCTCCTCTCCTGTCAGATTCCTTCTTCTCCAGTCTTTATCAGCTCCCAGCTTTTTACTTCATCGCCCCACTCCCCCACCCTCCTGGCTTTACCAATCACCTTTTAGCTTGTCCTCCTTCCTCTCCCCCTCCTTATACCAGCATCTTTCCCCTTCCTTTTCAGGGTCTTGGCTCGAAACATCAACTGTTTATTCATTTCTATAGATACTGCCTGACCTGCTGAACTTCTCCAGCATTTTGCATGTTTTGCTCTGGATATCCAGCACCTGCAGGATACCTTGTGTTTATAAACAATATATGACAAAAAAATCAATGTCCAAAAGAAGCAAATTGTGCAAAATAATACTAAGAGCATAAACTGTGGAGTCCTTTAAAGTGAGTCTGTAGATTCTGGAATCAGTTCAGAGTTTTGGTGAGTAAATTATCCATGTAGGTTCAGCAGCCTGATGGTAGTAGGGTAATAAATGTTCCTGAAACCAGTGGTGTGGGACTTAAAGCTCTTGAACTCCTGCTTGAATGCAGCTGTGTGAAGAGAGCATGGCCAGTTTGGTGGGACTCCTTGAAGAACGCTGCTTCCTTGTGGCAGTGTTGCTTGTAAATCTGCTCAATGGTGCAGAGAGCTCTGAACTAGGCTGTATCCACAACTTTCTGTAGACATTTCTGCTTTTGGACATTGGTGTTTCCATATCAGGTTGTGATGAAAACAGTGAGAATACTCTCAGACGTGTATCGTTGGAGGTTTGTCAAAGTGTCTGGTGACATGCCAACCCTACTCAAACATCTAAGAAAATAGAGGTGTTGTCCTGCATTCTTTGTGAAGGCACTTATGCGCTGGTCCCGGGACAGATCCTCTGGCATGATAACCCCAAGGACTTTAAATTTTCTGACCCTCCACCTCTGATCCCCTATTGAGTACCTGCTTAACAGTGCTCCTCCTGTGGTTGATAATCAGATCCTTGTTTTTGCTGATGTTGAGTGAGACGTTCTTGTAGTGGCACCATTCAGCCAGATTCTCAATCTCCGTTCTATATGCTGAATCATCGCAGCCTTTGACTTGGCCAGCAACAGAGGCCACCAGGCAACTCACTCAAGGCTGCGAGTACTTTTCATCTGACCAGGAGCCAAGCCTATCAATGTATTCGCTACTAGTAGCTGGTGATTACGCTTGACTCCATTCAGTGTTAAGCCATGCACTTCATTTAATCAGGTCCTCCAGTATCTGTGGAAACCTTTAAAGGCTTCATTCCATCTCTAAGTTCCAGTTCATGAGTATAATAGAACAGTCACTGCTTGACTGGATGAAACACTCTCTAAATTCAGAACTATTGAAGATAAGGAAATCCACTGGACTGGCAGCCCATCCAGCTATTTAAAGAATCAATCCATCTATCACCTGCAAACTGAGGCTGTAGTCTGCTCCATGTACTAAAAACAATACAGGTGCTCCCCCTGACTACTCTGGTATCAGCTTCCAAATCTGACACTTGACCACAAATAACATTAAAGGCAGAGAAATGCATTGGCACGCTGCCAACTGCAGATCACACTTGATAATACATACCATCCTGATAAAGAAAGATATCACTACTTCCTGACCTCTGCTGGTTCTACACCACTCGAATGTACATTTCCCAGAATGCAGTAGATCAAGAAAGTGGCTCACATTACTTACAGCAGACTATTATTGATGAGCAATGATTCTCAAGAAATAGAAATAAAATTAGAAAAAAAAATAAGGGTTTTGTGTCGGTGACAGCTGGCAGTCTTTCAACTAAACAATCAACTGCTGTCTGGATTCAGCTCAGTGCTGCACAGAAAAGAATATATGGTCAAGCATACTAGCAATCTAGCTCATTGCTACACATGATGATCACATTTAATAATCTGTCTAAGTATTATCACATTCAACCATTATTAATTTCTGGTTGGTCACTCTGGAAGCTAATAAATAGATTCAAGTTGTATTCTTGTAGGTATGTGGAAGAAGCAATGTAAAATTTTAATATTCCAAATAAATGGAATTATATAGAAATAAATTTGTGACTTACCAAGGCATACAGGACTTATATGTAGTATTAAAACATACAAGACTCCTATGTGGTGGATTAATTTGAAGAGACATTGAACTTGCTCTGAATATCCTATCTATTTCATATACGCAGGGGTGCTACATGTCAGTTGAACAGAAAATAAATATATTTAATGTGGCAGTTGTGTCTGTTAGAAATATTACAAAAAGCAAATCACCTTCTTCATTACTGTCAGATCTAGGCTGACTGTTATACATCACCTCCCCTGTGTTGGTCATAATACAATTACCGTACATGTACAATATGCCCGAACAGGATTTGAGTCCGTGATGTGTGTTAGATAAACAGAGCATGTAAATAGGTTTTTCTCCATTAATCTTTGATATAAATATCATGACAGAGTGCATGCAGTAAGCAAAGATCGGATGATTGCCTCTCTGGAGTGAACTCTGTGGAAGGAGCATCAGCTTACCTCTATTGTCAGTCGTCTTTTTTTTTAACACATTCTACCTGTAGGCTGCACACAAGCACAGAACAGGAAAAGCACCACCATCATCCCTGGAGGTTGTGGAGAATCTTGTTATTATAGGCTGTGGTTGTATGTTCAATTTTAATAGTTGGGGTAGTTAGCCACCATGACTGACAATCGATTTGTAGTTCTAGTAGGTGAATGTGGATACTATTTTTTAATTTGGCATTTTTTCTGGAATGTGGCCAAATAAAAGTAATATTATGCAGTGGATAACTATATACAGCAAATCTTCCTTGAGCAATTTTATTAAAGAGAATCCTTTTAACGAAGGCAGGGTATCACTGAATATACTGTAATGAGATTCTTTTCAATTTTCTGATACATTACATTCAAATTAATATATTGAATGACCGTAATATGATATTGGTTAATGCAAATCCTAATTTTAAGACTGGTAGCTCCACTGGGTTGTCTTTGAGCCTTCTTGAAGTAATTGATTCCCCAGGGGCACTGCTGCTGAAAACTTGATGAGAAAAATACTATATGCATATTCTGTTCCTCAGAGCCATTACTCAGGGTCTGTTGCTTGTATAAAGATGTGGTCTGGAATAAGCACCATGATTGGGGTCTCTTTCTAGCCTGTAGTCATGTATTAATTGTTCTTAAAGCAGATTTAAAACTACTAGTTATGAATGTAATTCTTTTATGTCAAATTAAAGGCTGTTTAATCTAGACAAAAAGCTGTTACAGAAAAAATGACAATCACATTTGATCCGTCACAGAATAAAGTGATTCAATAGCGACAAAGTAGAGGGCGAAAGGTTTAAAAAGAAGACCGCCATATCCAGCGGGTAGTGGAGTGAGAGGCAGCAGAGTGATAGGGCTTTGGCTCAACAGGCTTAGATGGTAACGGGAAGAAGCGAGGTAGGTTTACCTGTGTTAACTGCAGAAAGGAGGCAGTATGTGTGTGAGGCCGGTTTTCTATACTTGGTGTCAGATGTGGGGGGGTCCTGGAGTCTCTCAGCCTCCTGAACGGCCATATTTGTACCCCGTGTCTCGAGCTGCAGCTCCTAAGGGACCGAATTAGGGAACTGGAGATGCAGCTTAATTACCTTCGCCTGGTCAGGGAGAGCGAGGAGGTAATAGAGAGGAATTATAGGCAGGTGGTCACTCCGGGGCCACAGGAAACAGACAAGTGGGTCACAGTCAGGAGGGGGAAGGGGAAGAGTCAGGTACTGGAGAGTACCCCTGTGGCTGTACCACTTGACAATAAGTACTCCTGTTTGAGTACCGTTGGTGGGGGACAGCCTACCTGGGGGAAGCAACAGTGGCCGTGCCTCTGGCACAGAGTCTGGCCCTATGACTCAGAAGGGCAGGGAAAGGAAGAGGAAGCCAGTAATGGTAGGGGACTCTATAGTTAGGGGGTCAGACAGGCGATTCTGTGGACGCAGGAAAGAAACTCAGATGATAGTTTGCCTCCCAGTTGCCAGAGTCTGTGATGTTTCAGATCGTGTCCAAGATATCCTGCAGTGGGAGGGAGAACAGCCAGAGGTCGTGGTACATATTGGTACCAATGACATAGGTAGGAAAAGGGAAGAGGTCCTGAAAAAAGACTACAGTGAGTTAGGAAGGAAGTTGAGAAGCAGGACTGCAAAGGTAGTAATCTCAGGATTACTGCTTGTGCCACGCAACAGTGAGAATAGGAATGGAATGAGGCGAAGGATAAATGTGTGGCTGAGGGATTGGTGCAGGGAGCAGCGATTCAGATTTCTGATTCATTGGGACCTCTTTTGGGGCAGGTGTGACCTGTACAAAAAGGACGTGTTGCACTTGAATCCCAGGGGGACCAATATCCTTGTGGGGAGGTTTGTTAAGGCTACTGGGGAGAATTTAAACTAGAATTGTTGGGGGGTGGGAGCCAAACCGAAGAGACTGGGGTAGGAGAGGTTGGCTCACAAATAGAGAAAGCTAGGAGACAGTGTGTGAGGGACGATAGGCAGGTGATAGAGAAGGGATACGTTCAGACCGAAGGTTTGAGATGTGTCTATTTTAACGCAAGGAATGTTGTGAAAAAAGCGAATGAGCTTAGAGCGTGGATCAGTACTTGGTGATATGATGTGGTGACCATTACAGAGACTTGGATGGCTCAGGGACAGGAACGGTTACTTCAAGTGTTTCAGAAAGGACAGGGAGGGAGGCAAAAGAGGTGGGGGCGTGGCACTGCTGATCAGAGATAGTGTCACGGCTGGATTAAAGTTGGATGCCATGGAAGGATTGTCTACGGAGTCTCTGGGGGTGGAGATAGGAACAGGAAGGGGTCAATAACTTTACTGGGTGTTTTTTTTGTAGGCCGTCCAATAGTAACAGGGATATCGAGGAGCAGATAGGGGAACAGATCCTGGAAAGGTGTAATAATAACAGAGTTGTCGTGATGGGAGATTTTAATTTCCCAAATATCGATTGGCATCTCCCTAGAGCAAGGGGTTTAGATGGAGTGGAGTTTGTTAGGTGTGTTCAGGAAGGTTTCGTGACACAATATGTAGATAAGCCTACAAGAGGAGAGGCTGTACTTGATTTGGTATTGGGAAGTGAACCTGGTCAGGTATCAGATCTCTCAATGATAGAGCATTTTGGAAATAGTGATCATAATTCTATCTCCTTTACAATAGCATTGGAGAGAGATAGGAACAGACAAGTTAGAAAAGCTTTTATTTGGAGTAAGGGGAATTATGAGGCTATCAAGCAGGAAACTGGAAGCTTAAATTGGAAACAGATGTTCTCAGGGAAAATTATGGAAGAAATGTGGCAAATGTTCAGGGGATATTTGCGTGGCGTTCTGCTTAGGTACGTTCCAATGAGACAGGGAAGTTATGGTAGGGTGCAGGAACCATGATGTACAAAGGCTGTAATAAATCTAGTCAAAAAGAAAAGAAAAGCTTACAAAAGGTTCAGAGAGATAGGTAATGTTAGAGATCTAGAAGATTATAAGGCTAACAGGAAAGAGCTTAGGAAGGAAATTGGGAGAGCCAGAAGGGGCCATGAGAAGGCCTTGGCGGGCAGGATTAAGGAAAATCCCAAGGTATTCTACAAGTATGTGAAGAGCATGAGGATAAGACATGAAAGAATAGGACCTGTCAAGTGTGACAGTAGGAAAGTGTGTATGGAACCAGAATAAATAGCAGAAGTACTTAATGAATACTTTGCTTCAGTATTCACTATGGAAAAGGATCTTGGGGATAGTAGTGATGACTTGCAGCAGACTGAAAAGCTTGAGCATGTAGATATTAAGAAAAAGGATGTGCTGGAGCTTTTGGAAAGCATCAAGTTGGACAAGTCACCGGGACTGGATGAGATGTACCCCAGGCTACTGTGGGAGACGAGGGAGGAGATTGCTGAGCCTCTGGCAATGATCCTTGCATCATCAATGGGGACGGGAGAGGTTCCAGAGGATTGGAGGGTTGTGAATGTTGTTCCTTTATTCAAGAAAGGGAGTAGAGATAGCCCAGGAAATTATAGACCTTTGTCTTACCTTGCTGGTTGGTAAATTGATGGAGAAGATCCTGAGACGCAGGATTTATGAACATTTGGAGAGGTATAATATGATTAGGAATAGTCAGTATGTCTTTGTCAATGGCAGGTCGTGCCTTATGAGCCTGATTGAATTTTTTGAGGATGTGACTATACGCATTGATGAAGGAAGAGCAGTAGATGTAGTGTATATAGATTTCAGCAAGGCATTTGATAAGGTACCCCATGCAAGGCTTATTGAGAAAGTAAGGAGGCATGGGATCCAAGGGGAAATTGCTTTGTTGATCCGGAAATGGCTTGCCAACAGAAGGCAAAGAGTGGTCGTAGATGGGTCATATTCTGCATGGATGTCGGTCATCAGTGGAGTGCTTCAGGGATCTGTTCTGGGACCCTTACTCTTTGTGATTTTTATAAATGACCTGGATGAGGAAGTGGAGGGATGGGTTAGTAAGTTTGCGGATGACACAAAGGTTGGAGGTGCTGTGGATAGTGTGGACGGCTGTCAGAAGTTACAGCGGGACATTGATAGGATGCAGAACTGGGCTGAGTGTGAAGTGTGAAGTGGTTCATTTTGGTAGGTCAAATATGATGGCAGAATATGGTATTAATGGTAAGACTCTTGGCAGTGTGGAGGATCAGAGGGATCTTGGGGTCCAAGTCCATAGGACACTCAAAGCAACTGCAATGGTGACTCTGTGGTTAAGAAGGTGTATGGTGTATTGGCCTTCATCAATCATAGAATTGAATTTAGGAGCTGAGAGGTAATGTTGCAGCTATATAGGACCCTCATCAGACCCCACTTGGAGTACTGTGCTCTGTTCTGGTCGCCTCACTAAAGGAAGGATGTGGAAGCCATAGAAAGGGTGCAGAAGAGATTTACAAGGATGTTGCCTGGATTGTGGAGCATTCCTTATGAGAATAGGTTGAATGAACTCGTCCTTTTCTCCTTGGAGTGATGGAGGATGAGAGGTGACCTGATAGAGGTGTATAAGATGTTGAGAGGCATTGATCATGTAGATAGTCAGTGGCTTTTTCCCAGGGCTGAAATGGTTGTCACAAATGGTAACAAGTTGAAGGTGCTGGAGAGTAGGTACAGAGGAGATGTCAGGGATAAGATTTTTTTACTCAGAGAATAGAGAGTGCGTGGAATGGTCTGCCGGCAACGGTGGTGGAGGTGGATAGGGTAGGTTCTTTTAAGAGCATTTTGGATGGGTACATGAAGCTTAGAAAAATAGAGGACTATGGGTAAGCCTAGTAATTTCTATGGTAAGTACATGTTTGGCACAACTTTCTGGGCTGAAGGGCCTGTACTGTAGGTTTTCTATGTTTCTATGTAAAGTTCATACCTGTTAGTCCTGGATAGTCGAAAGGCCTCTCAAATTAAACACAATTCTCTGCTTTTTTCTAATACTTTGGTGAATATTTCCTTTTCAGACATAAACCAATGTTTTTTTTGGCATCCTTTCAGGTGGGTTGAAATCCAAAGTGAACAAAGTATAATGTAACAGTTTAATCAGTCATTGTCATAAAATGGCACTGCCAAATAAGTTAACATTAATCCTTTTGACAAGCGTGGTTTCATTTGGTTGTATATATGTAGTCAGATGAAAGTAAACTTGAACTAGAACTGGAACTTTTTCTTCACTTGGATGTAATTGCTAAGAAGTACGGGTCACTAATTGGTTTCACCATGTGATCTATGGCTCCTACCAGAATTATTTCCAGGTTGAAGCTTTGATAACTGCATAAGTGACCTACTAAGTATGCATATTACACAAAAAAAATCTTGGAGGTGTTGTCCATACACGTCCATATATGTGTACATGATTGGATAATGCTGTGTTTGACTAGAACCTTCCAAATTTTGACTTGCCACACACATGGAGAAACAAGTTTGAAAATTATGAAGTTTGCAGTCCACCGAGAAGAAATCAAATTTAATCAACGGAAAATCACAGAAACGCTTCTATCTGCAGAGATTTGAAACAGAGGTTTGGGGCTAATTTTAAATAAAATCGAGAGGCGTTGAAACGTCTAATATGCTACTTGGTGACTTTTCATCTTGTTTATTAAGGAAGGCTGTCATTTTCATAGTCAAAGTTATATGAGATTCTGAATGAAATAAAAACGATCAAGAGGAAGTAGTAGAGATAAGTTTTATTTAAAATTTGATAAGTTACCAGATCTAGGAGGAATGCAAAGAGGTTGCTGAAGAAAGCACTGTATGGGTGGAAATTGCACAAGTACTGATAAGAAAATGACTTGACATTTGTAAATGTTTTACTTCTATTCAAAAGGAATAGAAGGACAAACCCAGCAATTATGGGCTGGTCAGTAGTGGATAAGGTTTCAGCAGCAAAAATTAACAGAAACCCGTGCAAGTGTGAACGTAATACCAGATAAGAAGAAATCTGTTAAAGTCAAATAAACTGCCCTGAGAAAGTTCAGTGAACAGTTCAGTGGCCCTATAGACGAGAAATCGGTTTGGGAGCTCATGGGGAGAAGTCGTGGACCAGAAGAAGAAGAAAAAAGTTGTGTTCTGCAGTGCATGCTTCTGAGACCACTTCTCTCTCTGACATTTAATAATGACTTGAGTTTGAATGAATAGAGAACCATTTCAAAATCTGCACAAAAAAAACAAAACTTGGAAATATGATAAACAGAATGAAATTCAGTAATGGGTTTTTAGGTGGAAATGGGCTGTTTGCAGAATAGGCAGCTACATAGGAAGTGTGAAATGATACATGGAACACTCTGCCAGGGCTAATAGTAGAGGAAGGTACATTAAGAACATTTAAGGAACTCTTAAATAAGCACATGGATGATAGAAAAACAGAAGACTATTTAGGACGGAAAGGTTAGATTGATTTTAGAGTAGCTTAACAGCTCACATTGTGAGCTGAAGGGTCTGTACTGTGCTGCAATTTTCTAAGTTCTATGATACATTTCGTGGAGACACATGGATGCTAGAAATCTGAGAGTGCCACAGAACAGAGGGACAATGTGTATATGATGGCAGCCGCTCACTCAATGTCAGCAAGACCAAGGAGCTCATTATTGACTTCAAGAGGAGGAAACTTGAGGTCTGTGAGCCAGTCCACATTAGGGGATCAGAGGTGGAGGCACTCAGCAACTTTGAAATCCTCGGTGTTATCATTTCAGAGGATCTGTCCTGGGTACAGCACATAAATGCCATTATAAAGAAAGCATGGCAGTGCCTCTGCTTTTTAAGAAGTTTGAGAAGATTCGGCACATCATCTAAGACTTTGTCAAGACTTTGAATGTGTGGTGGAGAGTATATTGATCAGTTGCATCATGGCCTAGTATGGGACTACCAATGCCTTTGAATGGAAAAGCCTACAGAAGTAGTGCATCACATGTAAATCATTCTGCATGGAGCACTGCTGTGGGAGAGCAGCATCCATCAACATGGACCCCCACCATCCAGGCCATGCTCTCTTCTCACTACTGCCATCAGCAATGGAGGGACAGGAACCTCAGAACCCAACAGCCAGGTTCAACCCTTCACCCATTATGTCCTTGAACCAGAGGCAATAACTTCACTCATCTTCACTTGCCCCATCACCGAACTGCTCCCACCTTTAAGGACTCTACACCTCATGGTCTCAATATTTATTGCTTACTTATTTAATTTTTGTATTTTTTTTTCTTTTGTTGTTGTCTGTTGCATATTGGTCATTGTCTATCCTATAGGGGACAATATTTCATTGATTATATTGTGTGTCTCTTATTTTGGTCACATGGCCATCAATTCCAACATCCAAATCATTGACATATAACATCAAAAGAACTGGTCCCAATACCAACCCCTGCGGAACAGCACTTGCCACTGGTAGCAAACCAGAATTAGAATCCATTATTTCAAGTCCTTACCTCCTACCTATCTTCTCTCTGTACTAGTGCCTTTCCGTGGGCTCTTGTCTTGTTAAGCAGCCTGATGTACTGGATCTTGTCAAAAACCTTCTGAAAATCATAGTAAACAGCATCAACTGACTCTCTTTTGTTTCTCCTACCTGTTCTTTCCTCAAAGAATTCCAACAGGTTTGCCAGGGAAGATATCCCCTTAAGTAAACCATGCTGACTTTGGCATACTTGACCATGGACCTCCAAGTACCCCATAAACTCATCTTCAAAATCTGGACTCCGACATCTTCACAACCGCTGAGGTCAGGCTAACTGGCTGACAGTTCCTTTTCTTCTGCCTCTCAAATTCTTAAAGGGTGGAGTGACATTTGCAATTTTCCAGTCCTCAGAAACCAGCCCAAAATCTAGTGAAATATCATTAATAATAGCTCCACAATCTCTTCAGCTACTTCTTTCAGAACCCTGTAGCATATTCCAGCTGGCTCAAGTGATCTAGCTACTTTAAGACCTTTCAGCTTCCCAAACATCTTCTCTTAGTAATAGCACAACCCTTGCTTCTTGCCCGACACTCAACTTTCTAGGTAGGTAGGTAGGTAGGTAGGTAGATACTTTATTCATCCCCATGGGGAAATTCAACTTTTTGTCCAATGTCCCATACACTTGTTGTAGCAAAACTAATTACATACAATACTTAACTCAGTAAAAAAATATGATATGCATCTAAATCACTATCTCAAAAAGCATTAATAATAGCTTTTAAAAAGTTCTTAAGTCCTGGCGGTTGAATTGTAAAGCCTAATGGCATTCTGTTAGTGTCTTCCACAGGGGAAGGAAGACTGATGCAATATACTTATTCAGCTCATCCACCATTTCTTTTTCCCTCGTTACTACGTCTCCAGCATCATTTCCTGCAATCCAATATCGACTCATCTTTCTTTTACTCTTTATATATCTGAAAAAAATTTATCATCCTCTTTTTATTATTGGTTAACTTTCAGAATCAGAATCAGAATCAGGTTTATTATCACCGGCATGTGACGTGAAATTTGTTAACTCAGCAGCAGCAGCTCAATGCAATACATAATCTAGCAGAGAGAGAAAATAATAAATAAAATAAAACATAATAAATAAACAAGTAAATCAATTACATATATTGAATAGATTTTTTTTTTAAATGTGCAAAAACAGAAGCACTGTATATTAAAAAAGTGAGATAGTGTCCAAAGCTTCAATGTCCATTTAGGAATCGGATGGCAGAGGGGAAGAAGCTGTTCCCGAATCACTGAGTATGTGCCTTCAGCCTTCTGTATCTCCTACCTGATGGTAACAGTGAGAAAAGGGCATGCCCTGGGTGCTAGAGGTCCTTAATAATAGACACTGCCTTTCTGAGACACCACTCCCTAAATCTGTCCTGGGTACTTTGTAGGCAGGATGGAGCTGACCAGATTTACAACCTTCTGCAGTTTCTTTCAGTCCTGTGCTGTAGCCCCTCCATACCAGACAGTGATGCAGCCTGTCGGAATGCTCTCCACAGTACAACTTTTTGAATTTATTTGTTGACATGCCAAATCTCTTCAAACTCCTAATAAAATATAGCCGCTGTCTTGTCTTCTTTATGATTACATCAATACGTTGGGACCAGGTGAGATCCTCAGAGATCTTGCCACCCAGGAACTTGAAGCTACTCAATCTCTCCACTTCTGATCCCTCTATGAGGATTGGTATGTGTTTATTCATCTTACCCTTCCTGAAGTCCACAATCAGCTCATTCTACTAGTTAGCATACCGTACTCCTGTACGCCCTCCCGTCACCACCTGAGATTCTACCAACAACGGTTGTATCGTCAGCAGATTTGTAGATGGTATTTGAGCTATGCCTAGCCACACAGTCATGTGTATATAGAGAGTAGAGCAGTGGGCTAAGCACACACCCCTGAGGTGTGCCAGTGTTGATCGTCAGTGAGGAGGATACGTTAACACCAATCTGCACAGACTTTCTTTTATATTTCATCTTTTCTTTCCTTACAGCTTTTTAGTTTTCTTCTGTTGGTTTTTAAAAGCTTCCCAATCCTCTATCTTCCCACTGGCTTTTGCCATATTCTATGCCCTCTCTTTTGCTTTTATGCTGTCTTTGACTTTCATTGTAAGAAATAGTTCCCGCATCCTCTCTTTAGATACTTCTTCATCTTTTGGAATTATCTATCCTGTGCCTTCTGAATTGCCTCCATAAATTCCCATTTGTTGCTGTTCTACCATCATCCCTGATAGTGTACTCTTCAAGTCAAATTTGGCCAGCTCATCTCTGTAATCCCCTGTACTGCTGATACATCTGACTTTATCTTCTCCCTCACAAAGTGCAGTGTGAAGTCAATCATACTATGATCACTGCCTCCTAAGGATTCCTTTATCTTAAGCTCCCTAATCAAACCTGATTCAGTACACAGCACCCATTCCAGAATTGTGTTTCACCTAGTGGTCTCAACCACAAGCTGCTCTAAAAAGCCATCTTACAGGCATTCTATAAATTCCCTGTCTTAGGATCCAGCACCAACCTGATTTTCCAATCTACCTGCATATTGAAATCCTACATCTCTTTTTTAACATTACCCTTATTTCATGTCTTTTCTATCTCCCATTGTAATTTGTATCCCACATCCTGGCCACTGTTTTGTAACCTGTAACATCAACATTACTTAGAACCTTGATTCTTTTAATGTTTCAGTTCAGTCATGGACTGGATGAGGAGAAATACAGATACAAATTAGATTACTTCATTAGTTGTTAAAACATTGCTGACTCTAGCTAAACATGACATTTGTGGATTTGGTTAAATCAACTGAACATCATAAGTGCTCCACCCTAAATCTCAACATTAAATGGGTAGATGTGAGATAGCCTGATCTCAACTTTATGGCAAACCTAAAATGGATGGTCGAACACAGTACGTGTTGTATAAATGTACGGTAGATATTGTAGGATCCTATATATTGTGGAAAACTGGATATTGCCCGTGCAGTGGAAACAGCATTAAAGTACAGGATTTTCAACACCACCCAGGCAAGTTCCTAGGAGTTAAAAACTGGAGTCTATGTCTTCAGCACGTTCAGGAAATGGAAGAATTCCATGAAGGACAGATGTTATCTTAGTGGCAGCACACAGCATCAAATAAGTGAATGCAGACACAAAGAGACTCTTTGCCAGAATTCTGATATCAAGGAACATTTGTAAGCAGCACCAGCCATTCCTGGTATGAAGACAGATGGCACCATCACGTTCTGTGAAGATTACAAGATAACAATAAAGAAGAGAACAAAGGTAGGCAGATGCCACTGAAATCTGATGAGGTTATTTGTCCCTTACTAGGAGGAGCATGAATCCTCTCACTTTAACTTGCAGATTGATTTGGGTAAACATTTGAATAAATACTCAATGATGAAAATTCACAATGGCTGCTCCAAAGTATTAGACTTCCACTAGAGATAACGTTAACTCCAGGCATTTTCATGAGACAGTGGATAGCCTGATTCAAGATTTGGCAGGTATGAGGAACTCACTATGTAGTCTGGAAAGACAGACCAGAAACAAATGGAAAATTTAGGAAGTGTGATATGACATTTTGACATTTGACATTTTAACATTTGGGGCAAAACCTCTTCTTGTTACTGCAATCAGGGAGGATGTACAGGAGGCTGAAGACACACACTCAATGATTTTTCAAAAGCATTTTCCCCTTCACCATCAGATTTCAAAACCTCATTATTCTTTTCCTTGGCACTGTTTATTTAGGGTGCAGAAAAAAAATTCGCAAGGATACCACTGGGACTAGATGGCTTCAATTTATTTATTTAACATAGCTATGTAAAGTAGGCCTTACTGCCCCTTTGAGCCATGTCACCACAGCAACCCCCCACAAATCCAATTAGCCCTAATCACCGAACAACTTATAATGACTAATTAACTTACCTGGTATGTCTTTGGACTGTAGGAGGAAATCAGAGAACCTGGAGAAAACCCACACAATCCACAAAGGTTCCTTTCAGAACAGCACCAGTATTGAACTCTGGCTCCGTAACACCCCAAACTGTAATACTGTGGGACATACAAGTAGAGATGAGACAGCTGGGGCTTCAGCGCTCGGAGCAAAGGAGGCTGATACCTTATAGAGAGGTACATAATATCATGAGGGACCTAAATAGGGAGAATGGTCACAATATTATTCCCCAGAGTTGGGGAGCCCAAAACTAGAGGACATAGATTTAAAGTTGGAGGAAAAATATGCAAAGGATACCTGAGGGGAAAGATTTTCAAACAGAGGATGATGGGTACATGGAGCAAGCTGCCTGTCCAAGTGGAGGATACAAGAACAACTGCAACATTTAAAATGAATTTAGACAGAGGAATGGGGCCAAATGCAAACAAATAAGACTAACTCAGGTCTGCAGGTTGGTCAGCAAAGTTAAGTCGGGCCAAAGACCCTGTTACCCTGCTTTATTGGTCTGTCATTTTTAATTTTTTTATGTTTTCACACTGTACTGCTACAACCAGACAAATTTCACTTCATTTGTCAGTTTTAATAAATCTGATCCTGATTTCAAAGAAATAAGAGCAATAGTGACGGAAGGCAAATGTGTCCTCACTTCCTGATTCTTAGATAGATGCTGGAGGCTCCGTTCCGTTAAGTATAAGGTAAAAGCAGGGTTAGATTCACTTGGAGACATAAGCTTATCAAAGCTGGATGCCTAATTAGGTCTTTTCAAAATTAAAATCAGGCTTACTGTCACGGATATGCCATGAAATTCGTCATTTTGCAGTGATACTACAATGCAATTCTTAAAAAAACATATATAAATAAGTAGTGCAAATGAGAACAGAAATACTGAGGTAGTATTCATGGGTTCACTGCCCAATCAGAAATCTGTTGGCTGAGGGGAAGAACTTGTTGCTAAAATGTTGAGTGTGTGTCTTCAGGCTGCAATCACCATTTTCCACCACCTTTCAGCAGAATAGTAGGATCTCAACATGAGCTACTGAAGTGGAAGTTGACAAAGAAACAAAACGCTGTGCTCTGAGAGCTGTAGCAGTTGTAGCTCAATTCACAGATTCTTGTTCCTTCTATCCAGAGACATCATTGCTGCTGCCTTGTGATGCATTGCCTTACAGCGTTGGCATAGCTTAGTCACACAACACGGAGAAGGGAGATAAGCAAATGATTGGTTTCAGTTCAACGTCTCACTCCATTGCAGAGAAACATTATCTCACCTAGTCAAAGCAAACTTACCTTTTGTCTGCAGGGTGTTGAAATTCCATAGCTATTTCTCTGGCTGTAACTTTATGTTTTTGTGGACCACAAGTCAAGTGTTATTGTAGAATCAATGAGATATACATCAGATCGCATCAATAAAAATAGGCATTGACTTTGTCTATATACCCTATGTTCCAAAGAACATGAGAAGAAAATGAAATCAGAATGCAGGTGTGTTGAATCAACTGTTAGTAAATATGATGCATTGTGACTGTACCTTACGTTAGGTGTATAAACACACATGGGGAATTAGAACTTAGAACAGAAAAATGTAGGAACAGGCATTTGGCTCATGATGTTATACAGCTAAACTAACTACATTAGAAATCAATTCCCAACTAGGTACAACTTCTTCCACAACTCCACTGACCCCCTCCATCCTTGCCCACCCCCTAACACACAAACACACATACCTTTACCTCCTTCTTTATCTTTCTTAAAACATCAAAACCCTGAAACATCAAGGGAGTTAGTTGTTCTGAAATGTTAACTGTTTCTAAAATTCTTGGCTTGAAATGTTTGTTTTCCCTCCCCCTCCCCTCCCTCTTTCTCCTTCCTCCCTCACCATTGACAAGTGGGTTCTCAGTCTGAGGTCTAAGTGAACAATATATACACAACTACTACATAAAAATCCCCATGCTCATTTTATATTGTGCTATTTGAAATGAGGGATGATTTGTACTTTGTTGGATTTATGAAACTGTCATTTTATAAATCTTCAACTATAAACAACCCTGTGATTTCAGTCTCTGAGGCTGATGTGAGAGCATCCTTTAGGAGGGTGAACTATCTGAAAGTATCCAGCCCAGATAGGATACCCAGCAGATAAGACCTGTGCTTGTCAACTGACTGGAGTGATCACTGATATTTCTAACCTTTTGCTTCTGAGATGCCCACCTGCTTCAAAGAGACTTCGATTATACCAGTGCCTAAGAATAATGTGATAACATGTCTCAATATCATCCAGTAGTGCTCACATCCGAAGTGTTGAAGTGCATTGAGAGGTTGGTGATGAAACATACCAACTCATGCCTGAGAAGCGAATTGGATCTGCTCCAATTTGCCTCCCTTCACAATAGAGGCCATTTCATGGCTCTTCAGTGCTCTTCATTGACTACAGTTCTGCATTCAATACTATCATCGTATCAAAACTAATCAATAAGCTTCAAGTCCTTGGCCTCAGTACTTCCTTGTGCAACTGGATCCCCAATGTTCTCGATGTCCCCAGTCATTTTGGATTGACAACAACATCTCCTCCAAATCTTCATCAGCACAGGTGCACTACAAGGTGAGGTGTCTAACCCTATTTATATTTATTCTCTTTATACTTATGACTGTGAGGCTAAACTCAACTCCAATTCTATCTTTAAGATTGCTGGTGACATTGCTGTCGTTGGTCAAATCAAAGATGGCGATGAATCAGGATAGAAGGGGGAGATTGAAAATTGAGCAGTGCCATAACAACATCTCACTCCATGTCAGAAAGACCAAGGAGCTGATTGTTGATTTCAGGAGGAGGAAACTGGACATCCATGAGCCAGCCTGCATCAGACGATCAGATGTGCAGAGAGTCAGCAGCTATAAATTCCTCAGTGTTAGTGTTTGAGAGGAACTGTCCTTGTCCAGTACATAAATGCCATTATGAAGAAAGCATGGCAGGGCCTTTAGATTCTTAGAGGTTAGACAATATTCGGATATGATCTAAAACTTTTACAAACTTCTATAGATGTGTGGTGAAGACTAAATTGATTGATTGCCTGATATGGAAACTTCAGTGCCCTTGAATGGAAAAGCCTGCAAAAGTAATGGATACTGCCCCAGTTCATCACGTGTAAGGCCCTCGCCACAATTGAGCACATCTACACAGAACATTGCCGCAGGAAAACAGCATCCATCATCGGGGTCCCCCAACATCCCGTCCATGTTCGTTTCTCACTACTGCCACCAGGAGAAGGTACAAGAGCCTCACAACCCTTACCAGCAGGTTCAGGAACCATTATTACCCCACAACCATCATGCTCTGGAGCCAGAGAGGATAGTTTCATTATCTTCACTCGCCCCATCACTGAAATGTTTCCCAAAACTATGGACTTGCTTTCAAGGACTCTTCATTTCATATTCTTAATATATATTGTTTTTTTTTCCTGTTTTGTCTTTGCACAGTTTATGGTCTCTTGCACATTGGTTGTGCAATTTCCATTCCCATTCTGAGAGGTTAGTCCATTGCCTCCTCTACTGTCGCAATGAGGACACACTCAGGTTGGAGAAGCAATGCCTTATATTCCGTCTGGTTAGCCTGCAACCTGATTGCATGAACTTCGATTTCTCAAACTTCCAGTAATTCGACCCCCCCACCCCACCTCCCTTCACATTCCCCTTTCCCTCATGCAGCTTATCTCCTTGCCTGTCCATCTCCTCCCTCTGATGATCTGCTCCTTTTTTCTTCTTCTATGGCCTTCTGTCCTCTCTTGTTAGATTCTCCCTTCTCCAGCTCTGTATCTTTTTCACCAACCAAATTCCCAGCTCCTTACTTCACCCCTCCTCTCCTCCCCCACCTCTCAGTTTCACCTATCACCTCGAGATGCTTCCTCATTCCCCACCCCCCCCCAACCTTCTTATTCTGACTCCTCATCGTTTTCTTCTCCAGTGCTGATGAAGGGTCTCGGCCTGAAACATCGACTCTACACTTTTCCATAGATGCTGCCTGGCCTACTGCGTCCCTCCAGCATTTTGTGTGTGTTGATCGGACTTCCAGCATCTGCAGCTTTTCTCTTGATTGCTGCTGGGTGATGTCTTTCATTGTGTTTCTTCTGCTCACTGAGAATGTCTGCAATGAAATGAATCTCAGGATTGTGTATGGTGACATGTATATACTTTGATGATAAATTTAGTTTGACTTTGAAATAGACGTCTTGAGTTAAGGTGCAGTCCACCCCTCTTGTACAGGATGCACCATGCCCCAGAAAACATCCCAGTGATCTAAGGATCTGAAAACCTGTCCCCAAACCATTTCCACAGCTTCACATTCATCTGTTCTATCTTTCTATTACTGCCCTCTCTAGCTTGTAATACTGACCTGACTGTCCTTGAGGTTGAGTATTTCTGCCTCTTTCTAACGGTGATTCTCACGGTGCAGCACTTCTCCTATCTTTCTGTTGATGTCGTTGGTGCCAATATTCACCACACTTTTGGCTGCTCACTGTCCCTTGGGAATGTTCTGTATCTGCTCTGAGACATCCCCTACCTCGGCGCGTGGGAAATAACACTCCACCCTGGCGTACCTTTCACGGCCACAAGACCTCCTGTCTGTCTCCCTAACTATCAATTCTCCTGTCACTGTTGCTCTGCCTAATTTTACCATTCGCTGCTAAGCCTCAGAGCTGGCCATGGTGCACCACTGACGTGGATGCTGCCACAGTTCCCTAAAAGTCATTCCCCTCCCCCCCATGGCAATGTCTGAAACGGTATACTAATTGCTGAGAGGCAGTCCCTGCATTGTGGTCACCTAAGTATCTTCAGCCTGTATGTTTGGTTTGACCGCCTCAGAGAAACTCTTCTCTTTGACGCTGCATGATCGTTCGGGCTTCCAGTAAGATGGCAGCGTGCTTGGTCACAGCAACCTCTCCAGGTTCAACAAATGGTGCAAATGTGTGCCTTAAACATTTTTCTTGTGTTTGCAAGACCCTGTTAGACACTGGTTATATAAAATAATCCAAGTCCAATTCATTGGTGAGGCCGGCGGTGGGGGAGCTGTGTGTTCTCGGTTGCTGTATAGACCAGGTTCTCATGCTGTGTCACCACCCAGGGGAGAAAGCACTGGAGCCAGGTTGGGCCAGAACAGAGGTGCAGTGGCCATACTGGGTTGGGGGCTGGCTGCTCCTCTCGGTGCTGCCCTCCAGTGTTTGCTCCCTGGAAGACGAGCTAGATTGCTTGTGGCCGACTCAATGCCAGACAACCTGATTTTCATCTGCATGTGGGTGGCACTGCATGAGATGAGGAACTGCTTTGTGCTTGTTCTTGCAGATTCCAAACTCCAGGACAATACCCTATGCACCAACAACCTTCAGGCCATGCCACTTACGGACTTGTGCCAATATTTTGACTATACGTGCTATTGTTACTATGTGTGCTGTGTGTGACTGTATGTCCTGTGTTTTGCACTTCAGTCCCAGAGGAATGCTTAAGTTGTCCAACTCCAGCTCCAGTTCCTTCACATGGTCAGTCAGGAGTTGTAGCTGGATGAATTTCCCATAGATGAAGCCATGAGAGATCTCACGTCCTGCAGGAGAATCATCCCACTGCCCTAACTGACTTCCCAGATACTCTTGTAAAAACTATAATTCAAAGGAAAATGCCACCTGAACCCACCTGCATGGCCATTCCTAACCGAGAGCCTCATGGATCAAAGCCTTAGGATGAAAGTATAAGTGCAATTCAATGTGAAGATGGTGTATTGTTACAGGAACTCAGCAGGTTAGGCAGCATCTATGGAGAGGAATAAACAGCTGACATTTTGGCCAGAGACACTTCATGAGGATTGCATTAAAATAACCTGGAAATTCTGTGCTAAGAGACATGCAAAGGATTATACTGTGGGAGAGTAACATACTAACACGTAAACTTTGTGCACATTAGAATCAGAAATACTGAGTTCACTGTGTATAACTGATTATGAAATGCACAGTAATAAGAGTCACATTGAACGGTTTAAACTGCAGTATGATCTACCAATATGCCAGCAGTTCTTAAAGCAGTATTTTGCAAAATCTACCCACTACGTCAATTAATGGGATCAAGAAAAGGTGAATGATCAGGATAAACTGCCGTTAGGACTGGGCTGCTCAGAGGTTAACACCCCTCGGCAGTATTATCATACTTCCCAGACAATTAGCAAAGGGAGCTGACCTACAGAATAGATAACTTTAGTACTGCCCTGGATAAAGGAAGTCCTTGCCTCCGTCTTGTAAAGCCCATGCTGCTTAATGTAGGGAACTGTAACTAAAAATGTTGCTGAAGATCTTCACCCTCTGTTAAAGGCCATGTCTTTAAAAATGAATTTGTCTTTGAAAAGTCATTAGCAAAGACTTCCTTTCTAATGTATAGCAGATGCATAGAAGCTTGTGTTGCAAATCCCAAGGTAATGTATTTTCATATGGAATTGCCCATTGTATTACTGACCTATTTTCAGAAATCCCACTCTAAATCACAGAGTTTATAGCTCCCTATTATTAATTCGACTCTGGATTTTAAACTACAGTAGGTTTTTAGGTTAAGTGACTTCCACAAATTTATTTTGTCTGTGGTATTACAAATCCACTCCAACCCTGACTGGGGTAGTGAAGGGTCTACTCCCTCTGCTGTACAAAGTCTAATTTAACAGTCTTAATCCAATTTCAGGAGAGTTCAAATATGAAAGGCAAAATGCACAAAAAACTTGAAGGTATCTTAGCAGTCTTTATTAGAAAAAAATTACAGGGTTAGATGACACCTGGGATATAAAAGTATGTAATTCTGATACAGCGCTGACAATAGACCATTATATTCTCAGAAATCATGCATTTTGAAGTTTCATTAATTGGAGAGTTTCAGATTTTACACAATTACAACAGGAAAGTTTTTGTCTGAATTTGGCTGAACAATACCTGAATTACCTCATGTTACTAGATGCTGAGTGGGATCTTATTAGGTAATATGGTCAGATGAAATACAAAGGGTGGGGAAATATCTAAACTATAAATGTCACATTGACGAACTGGTTGATTTTTCAGTGATGTATTTTCTACTTCAGATAATTAACATCCTAGCATTTTAATTTCAGATTTTCAACATAATCTTAGTTCATCATTCAGTTATTCTGCCCATTTGTACTCTGCTCTATCACCTCCATTGGTCAGTTAATTTCTCTGGTATTCCTACGGATCGCAGACATTACCTTTTGCTCTTTGTTTGCTTCCTTCTTTCTCTGCATCATAAACCTGTTTTTCTCTAACTTTTTTTTTCCCCAATTCTATTGAAAGGTCTTTGACCTGGAACGTGAACTCTGTTTATATTTCTGCAAATATGGAACATTTGTGTATTTCTGTATTTCTGGGAACAACATGCTTGTAGAAACAGCTGCCACTGAGGAACGGGTAATCATTAAAATGGAATACATGATATTCTGTTGACCTGCAAATGTTATGCCCATTACCATCATGGAACAGAGAATGAGGTGGGGTAGGTTATCTGTTTAGAATACAGACAGGAAGTATGCGTGTGAGGCCAGTTTTCTGTGCTCGGTGTCAGATGTGGGAAGTCCTGAGACTCCCAGCCTCCCGGATGGCCACATCTGCATCAGGTGCATCGAGCTGCAGCTCCTTAGGGACCACGTTAGGGGACAGAAGCTGCAGCTCAAATACCCTCGTCTGGCCAGGGAGAGTGAGGAGGTGATAGAGAGGAGCTATAGGCAGGGCCTTGGGAGACAGAGAAGTGGGTAACAGTCAGGAGGGGAAAGGGCAAGAACAGATGCTAGCGAGTATCCCAGTGGCTGACCACTTGAGAGTAAGTACTCTTGTTTGAGTACTGTTGGGGGAGATGGCCTACTTGGTGGAAGCAACAGTGGCCGCGCCTCTGGCACAGAGTCTGGCCCCGTGGCTCAGGAGGATAGGAAAAGGAAGAGGATGGCAGCAGTGACAGAGGACTCTATCGTTAGGGGGTCTGTCAGGTGATTCTATGGACACAGGAAAGAGACGTGGATGGTAGGCTGCCTCCCAGGTGCCAGGGTCTGGGATGTTTCTGACCACATCCACAATATCTTGAAGTGGGAAAGAGAACAGCCAGAGGTTGTGGTACCTATTGGTACCAATGACATAGGTAGGAAAAGGGAAGAGGTCCTAAATACAGACTACAGGGAGTAGGAAGGAAGTTGAGAAGCAGGACCTCAAAGGTAATAATCTTGGGTTTACTGCCTGTGACATGTGAGAGTGAGTATAGGAATAGAATGAGGTGAAGGATAAATGTGTGGCTGAGGGATTGGAGCAGGGGGCAAGGATTCAGATTTCTGGATCATTGGGACCTCTTCTGGGGCAGGTGTGACCTGTACAAAAAAGACTGGTTAGCGCTTGAATCCCAGGGGGACCAATATCCTGGCGAGGAGGTTTGCTAAGGCTGTTGGGGAGAGTTTAAACTAGAATTGCTGGGGGGTAGGAACCAAATTGAAGTGACAGAGGAAAGGGAGGTTAGCTGACAAATAGAGAAAGCTTGGAGACAAAGCGAAAGGGAGGATAGGCAGGTGATAGAGAAGGAACACGCTCAGACCAATGGTTTGAAATGTGTCTATTTTAATATGAGGAGTATTATGAACAAAGTGGATGGGCAGGTGTCAGGTCTCTCAATGGGAGAGCATTTTGCAGATAGTGATCACAATTCCATCTCCTTTACGATAGCATTGGAGAGGGATAGGAACAGACAAGTTAGGGAAATGTTTAATTGGAGTAAGGGGAAATATGAGGCTATCAGGCAGGAACAGGATAAATTGGAAACAGATGTTCTCAGGGAAACAAACAGAAGAAATGTGGCAAATGTTCAGGGGTTATTTGCGTGAGGTTCTGCGTAGGTATGTTCCAATGAGACATGGAAAGGATGGTAGGGTACAGGAATTGTGGTGTACAAAGGCTGTTGTAAATCTAGTCAAGAAGAAAAGAAGATCTTACGAAAAGTTCAAAAAATCGGTAATGATAGAGATGTAGAAGATTATAAGGCTAGCAGGAAGGAGCTTAAGAATGAAATTTGGAGAGCCAGAAGGGGCCATGAGAAGGCCTTGGCGGACAGGATTAAGGAAAACCCCAAGGCTTTCTACAAGTATGTGAAGAGTAAGAGTTTAAGACATGTGAGAATAGGACATATCAGGTGTGACAGTGGAAAAATGTGTGTGGAGCCAGAGGAGATAGCAGAGGTACTTAATGAATACTTTGCTTCAGTATTCACTATGGAACAGGACCTTGGCAAGTGTAGGGATAGATTGCAGTGGACTGAAAAGCTTGACCCGGACCATACTATGAAGGTATAGAATATGAACAGGTTGCCGGGATAATTGTATACAAACACATTTACTCATTATTCACTTCGACTCATTATTCAATTTCTTTGATGCTGCCTGGTCTGTTGAGTTCCTCTAGAATTTTCAGGGTGTTACTCGGGATTTTCAGCATCTACAAAATCTCTTGCATGTCGAAGTTCAAACCAAATTTTATTGCCAAAGTACATATACTGTATGTCACCATGGACACCCTGAGATTCATTTTCTTGTGGGCATACTCCCAAATCTATAGAAGAGTAACTATAACAGAATCAATGAAAGACCAGCCAAATAGGGTGTTCAACAGTAGTGCAGAAGACAACAAACTACAAATGCAAATATAAATAACTAGCAATAAGTACTGAGGACATGAGATGAAGTGTTTGTGAAAGTGAGTCCAAAGGTTGTGGGAACAATTCAATAATGGGACAAGTGAACTTGACTGATGTTATCCCCTTTTGTTCAACAGCCTGATGGTTGAGGGATAGTAACTGTTCCTGAACCCAGTGGTAAGACACCTGAAGCTGTTGTACCTTCTTCCTGATGGCGGCAGTGAGAAGAAAGTGTGTCCTAGGTGGTGAAGATCCTTGATGATGAATGGTGCCTTCTTATGACAGCGTTTCATGTAGATGTGCTCAGTGATTGGGAGGGCTTTACCTGTCATAGACTGGGCAAAATCCACCACTTTTGTCAGATTTTCCATTCAAAGGCATTAGTGTTTCCATACCAGGTTGCAATGCAGCCAGTCAATGTACTCTCTGCTACGCATCTCTGGAGTTTGTCTAAGTTTTATATGTCATGCTGAATCTCCACAAACTCTAAAGAAGAAGCTCCGCTGTTGTACTTTCTTTGCAACTGCACTTACGTGTAGTTCAGGTCAGGTCTGCTGAAATAGTAACTTCTAGGAATTTATAGTTGCTAACCCTCTCCACCTCAGATCCTCGGATGAGGACTGGCTCACGGACCTCTGGTTTCTCATTCCTGAAGTCTATAATCAGTTCCTTGTTCTTGCTGACATGTAGTGAGAGGTTGCTGTTATGACAAGACGGCCAGATTTTCTATCTCCCTCCTATATGCTGGTTCATCATCATCTTTGCTTCCTTCCAAGACGGTGGTGTCATCAGCAGACTTGAACATGACATTGGAGCTGTGCTTAGCTGCACCATCATCCACTTTTCAATGAAATACTTCAACTCCCACATCTCTAAGTTACCTTATTTTAAATGATGAAAAATGACTTAGGTATTACACTGCTATACCTAATAATTTCAGTATTTTTGCTTCATAACAGATTTTTAAAAATAGTCTCTCCCATCTATAGATTAAAATAAATGAGCAATGCAATTAATACTAACTTGAACACTTGATCTCGGGTTCATACCTAGTGGAGTGAGAAAATGGTGTGGGGTTAGTGGAAATTGGTGGAGGCTAATGCAAATAGAGTATATTGGAACTTATTTCATGATCAAACATGTTTTAAAATTCATTTATTAGCCTCAATTTGGCTAATTGTAATGTACTAATGAATAGAGATGCTTTTAACACAAATTTTATGTTTGACTCACAATGAGAACTTTGTGCGTTTGATTCTCACTTCAAGATTGATAACTCAGTTAAAGCAATGTTTAACACCATGGCAACGGTGCCTCTGTCCTCACTGGCTATCAAGTGACTTGCAGCAGAAATTAGTTTTGGGTCCACCGGTACTTTTATTCTGTCGGTAAATTGTATAGATTGTTGTGTGCATTATTACAGCATATCATCATTTTAAGCGCACATTGCCTTTCTAAGGGAGGTTGTTCAAATTGATTAGCAATGCTTTTGCAAGGATAGGCCAACTAGCAGGAAGTTTGAAAAGTAAAACAATAAAACATAGAAAAATATTTGAATAGGGTTACAAGAATTGCACATGTTTTATATATTCCATGAACATCACTGAAATTAAAGGTAATCCTCTCTGAACACAGGTTTAAGTATTAAAAACTCTCTGGGTTATTTAATGAAGATAAGAAGCACATTGGGTTCCTCTGATAATACGATACAGGACTGGAATTGTGTAAACAAGAAAGCCTATTTACACAGTCCAGTTATGTGAAATCAATCTCAAAGACTTCTTTTTTAAAGCTGAATTACTAGAGTGGTCATAAATACCATGATTACTGATGTTCTGCTGGTTGAGGTGCTTTAACCTTGCAAATCTTTGCTTTCAGCTTCAGCGAGGAGCAGGGAGCTTAAAGCTGATGAATAGCTTCAGTCAGTGCCCATATTAAATGCAAATGAAAATTTTCAACACTGAAATATAATTAGGTCTGGATTCTTGGAGATCTTCCTGCATTAATATTATTACCATTGTTAATCATTTCTTTGTTACTGCCCTTTCCCTATTTATTCCAGACTCATGTTTATTCACCACTCTGCCTCACTAGTCGGAAATCATTTCTCATAAATTTCTGAGAAACTGCTATTAATGGCCCTAATTTTTAATCAATTTAAATATTGCAATATAATATTGGACTGGAGGTTGGTGGAAAATGCTGCAATAAAGTCTTGGCACTTCCAAGTGTAAATATTACTGAGTGCAGGATCTGGATTGTGGGGTGATGGGAGGAGTTTGGAGGATTATTGTTGTTTGATCAGGTTAGGTGTCTGATGAAATACTTAACATAGGGAAAGTGAAGATCAGGAGAGGATTCTCGGTTCTCTAATGTAAGGTACAAGCTGAGCTTTCTGGGAAGGGAAGTCAGATCAGGCTGATGCTCAAGTCAGAAGCTGCAAATTGTGGCCACTGGGTTGGGGCCATAGCTCTGTGAGGTCAGTACCATCTGGAGGACTAGAGCACTGGGGCGGGAGGGAGAAAGGGATTGGGATATTGAGACCATTGTGGATCTCATGGTCTGCTATCAACAGTTAGAACTTGGGTTTCATGGACTGGGAAGAAAATAATTGGTATTGATGGGAGAGTGTCAAGGACTAGGTAAAATAATGAATTGGTTTGGGGTGGGAGGGGACTCCGAAAGTAAGAGTGTGGAATGTTTGGAATGTTGCATTAGTAAAAATTAGTTTTCCCAGAATTGCCCAACAGCTAGTCGGTCTAATTTTCTCTGTTCTGGTCTACAACAAGGATTACATTAAGAATGATATTATGACATCATTCCAACTGCAACTCATTTTGTAAATCATCTGGACAATATTAATCCTACTCTGTTCCTCAGTTACTGTATGCAATACTGGAACATAAAGAGCTTTTCGTGCTGAGATTGTGTGCATGTACTTTCCTGTTAAAAAGCGGGACTGACTACAGACCACAGAATCAAATGAAACAACTTCTAATGTTCTGTCTAATTAACACACCAGCAAGGTTGAGTAGTGGTGGAGAGAGCATGGTTAGTGGAGGGATGAGCTACATGTCCCTGGAGGAGGTGGTACTGTGGTATTCATATGCATCATTCAGTTGATAATCAAATTCATTAAGAAGGAAAAATAACCACTTGGCTGCAACACCTCTCAGTAACTTTAGAAGACTCGGGTAAGTATGGGAAAGATTGACTTTTCAGATTGACTTCACCTGAATGATAGGAGTCAAGTTTTAAATCCTCTGAATCATTGTTCCCTTCTTAATTTGAACTGGACTGGCATCTCATCATCTGGCAAAGGTAATAATCATCTATGATGTTCTTCACAGGAAACTTATCAATATTGCATATGAGGTGATGTCTTGTGCAGTAAATATCAAGGAAGTTCCATGTCCCTTCCTAGTTTAGTCCCATACTCCTACTTATTGATCACAAATAAGAGGAGGAGGCAGGCAATCAGACAAGGAGGCTATTCAGGGATTGATCATGGTAACTAATTACAGAGGATGAGATCGGTCACATGGTCTCAGGACCATGGTCTATGGAGTGGAAGTACACCATGTCTACCCACATAGTCAGGGCCTCTGTGACTGACTAGAAACAATCAAACAACACACACAAAATGCTGGTGGAACACAGCAGGCCGGGCAGCATCTATAAGGAGAAGCACTGTCGACGTTTCAGGCTGAGACCCTTCGTCAGGAGGGTCCTTCGTCCTTACGAAGGGTCTCGGCTCGAAACGTCGACAGTGCTTCTCCTTATAGATGCTCCCTGGCCTGCTGTGTTCCACCAGCATTTTGTGTGTGTTGTTTGAATTACCAGCATCTGCAGATTTTCTCGTGTTTGAACAATCAAAGAGATTGGATTAGGTATCATATGGTTTACTTCAGGGCTTCCCAAACTGGTGTCAACAGGTACCCTTGGATAATTGTAGGGTCCATGGCATTAAAAAAAGTTTGAGAATCCCTGGTTTACTTCAACTTTTCAACTTCTTGTAGCCATGAATGCAGGCTAGCAAACCCAGGTGTGCAGTTACAGGACAATCGTGTACAAAATACCGATGGCAGTTTATTCACAGAAGAATCAACAAAGATACACAAGTGACACAGAACAAACAATTTTTTCAGGATGTGACTAAACACGGTACTGAAGGTAGAGTAGTAGATATAGTGTATTTGGATTTCAGCAAGGCATTTGATAAGGTACCCCATGCAAGGCCTATTGAGAAAGTAAGGAGGCATGGGATCCATGGGAACCTTGCGTTGTGGATCCAGAATTGGCCTGCCCACAAAAGGCAATGAGTAGTTCTTAATGGGTCATATTCTACATGGAGGTCAGTCACCAGTGGTGTGCCTCAGGGATCTGTTCTGGCAAGACTCAGGGTTACCATCAAACCACTCAGGGGCTGGTAGGTTTAGTGATCCTTAACAGGAGTTAAGGAAATCCATGGCAGGACCCCCAGGCAAGTGCTCGTAACTAGAGCCAATCTCAGAAGGACTCCACCCAGGCCTCTACCAGAGCCAAAGAGTTTCTGCAGTGAGGTTAGTGTCTCCTGGAGCATGTGCTCATGTCTCCCTACAGCTTCTCCTTACTGTACACGGTCTACTTGGTTCATGATGTCTCAGTCTTGCTATAACAATGAGCTCAGGCTGGTGAACCCAGGAGTGGAGTAACTGGAAACTAGAGTACAATACACCAATGAGAGATTTAATTCACAGAAGAATCAACGAAGAAACGCAGGTCATTTGGAACAAAAGTCATTATGGAAAGGCTAGTTTAAGACTGAGCATTGAGAGCTCTGCATGCATAACTTAAGTAGTACAAGGTCACATGAGAAACCCACAGTTAGCAATAAACAACACAAGAGAACTTATGGGAGCAAATAACAGGAAAAGCAAGGCACAACTAGGTCAATTAATGATATTCAGGTGAAACAGAGCACTGAGGTCTGAAACCCTGAGGGGCATCCTGTTGATCCAGAGGGTTCATGACACTTTCTTTATATTAAAGTGACAGGACAAATGGATTAAATTGTCATTTGTATCATCAAATACATTGTCATTAATTTTTTATCACTAAAAATGAAAGAGTCAATCACAATTGGTGACATTGATCTAATAGAAATTACTGACACAACCTAAAAGAACATTCTTAAATCTATACGATGGTGTTTAATCCTATTGGTTAATTGTAAATTGGTTAGTTTATCTGCTTGTGCAACAGCAATAAGTGGCAGAATTACAAGCCTGAAATTGACTACTCTCCAGATATGCAAACTTGCCTCAAGAATCTCTAAGAGCTTTGCATAAGTAGTTCTACTCATCTTGCCAATAGAAAAGATTTCTTGCCAATTTAGGATTCTGCACTGACCAAAGGCAGGAAAATTTAAGTATGGCTTGGAGCAACTTATATAAACTTCAAGTGTACATATAAATGCTATTGAAAGTTTAACTTCACTTGTTATCAGCAGGACCTGCAACATCAGATCTAATAGGCTTTCTACTGTTTGCTTACTGAAGGTCACCCATGCTTCTTGGATTTCTATTGTCGTAACTTCCTTTTGTTGTATGAACTTGCAACTCTCTGAAATGTTCATTATTTCTGTAGGTGTCCGTCTGAGGTTCACTGTTTCTTTGAACCAGTTTCTGTGGCCATTAATGTAATGTGGCCAGGAAGAGTCTATACTTCAGTGGATGCCCAGATCATGACAGTGTTTCTAACCTGTGTGGTTTCAACCCTATATCAATGAAAGTTCTAACAGAGATGCAATGAAATGTCTGAGGTGTTGGACATTGATTTATATAGCATTAAGAAATAGGTGCAAATCTGAAATGTATGCATTCATTCTCAATGAATTCATGTTTTGTCTGCCTTTTGAGGCAGTGTAGACTTAATATCTGTTTTTTGACTGAAGTTAAGACTGGATCAACTGAAGGAATAGTGGGATAGACAGACTATGATTGTCTTCAATTGAAAGGATGGAAAGTAGCTAACTTTCCCTTGAATGAATAAATCTACATGATTCACCTGATTGTCTTCAATTGAAAGGATGGAAAGTAGCTAACTTTCCCTTGAATGAATAAATCTACATGATTCACCTGATTGGTGAATGGTGTATTTTGAAATTGATCAAACTTTTCTTATATTTATTCTGTCATGTGGAGCACCAGAATGAAATAAGTAAACACAGAACTAGTGAATCAATGTCCCTGCAGCTTCTGCCATCCAGCTAGTGTATTGTTAGTTTCTTTTGACCTAAACTTCACTTTCTCATTTTATTCCTGTTTTGCAGTCCAAAGTCTATCTCTCACTCTAACATTAATTGGTTCTATCAGCAGTTTGTTTTAATTTTTCATAATTATAGGTCTGAGGAAATTCTGAAATCTTTCTTCCCTAATTTTAGTGATGAGAGATATTTACTAGTGATACTGAAAGTCATTGGGTGTTTATCATGACATTAGTCTTCATTCAACAATAAATTTTAAATATACACAAATGTTGCACAGTAGAAATATTCAACACAATCTTTTCCTTCAACTAGTATTTCCCAGTTCAAAGATTTTGCTGAAACAGTGGAAGATCTGAATAATTATGTTGACAGAAACTAAAGCTAGACCAAAAGCCCCTGGGAGAGCAAGTTGTTACTTAACATTAAAATAGTACATGACTTCCAATTATTTTTTTAATGCTACATTTTCTTAATGGCTGATAATTAACTTTATTCTCTGAAACAGAATTAATGAGTACTACAGCCTAGAAACAGGCCCTTCAGCCCATCTAGTTAATGCTGATCTGATGTTCTGCCCAGTCCCTTCTACCTGCAAACTAAATCCCTCCAAACACCAGCCATCCATTTACCTCTGTAAACTTCTCTTAAATGTTACAATTGATCCTACACCTACCACTTTCACTGGCAGTTTGTTCCACACTTGCACCACCTCTGAGCAAAGATGTTTCCTCTCAGACTGCCCTTGAACATTGCATCTTTCATTCTAAGACTATGACCTCTAGCTATAGACTCACCTGTCCTGAGGGGAAAAAGCCCTGCACATATGCACTCCATCTATACGCCTTATAATTTTGTATACCTCTATAAGATTCCCATCATTCCCCCACACTCCAGGGAATATTCAACTCAGGTCTTCAAATCCCAGCAACATCTTTCTTACTTTTTGCTGCACTCTTTTAAGCTTACTGATATTTTTCCTGTTTGTAAGTGATCAGAACTTGACACAGCACTCCAAATTTGACATCACCTATATCTTGTGCAGCTTGAACATAAAATCGCAACTCTTACACTCACTACCCGGATTTATGAAGTCTAATGCATCAAAAGATCTCTACATTGATTGGCCTTATCTCAACCAATAACAAGCTAGCCTACAGGGAAGAAGTAATCTCTCTGACACAGTGGTGTCAAGAAAACAACCTCTCCGTCAGTGTCACAAAGACAAAGGAACTGGTTGTGGATTACAGGAGGAACAGAAACAGGCTAACCCCTATTGACATCAATGAATCTGGGGTTTAGAAGGTAATCAGCTTCAAGTTCCTTGGCAACCACATCACCGAGGACCTCACGTGGTCTGTGCATACAAGCTGTGTGGTGAAAAAGGCACAGCAGTGCCTCTTTCACCTCAGATGGTTGAGGAAATTTGTATGGGCCCCCAAATCCTAATAACATTCTACAGGTGTACAATTGAGAGCATCCTGACTGGCTGCATCACTGCCTGGTATGGGAACCGTACCTCTGTTAATCGCAGGACTCTGCAGAGACTGGTGCAGACAGCCCAGCGCATCTGTAGTTGTGAACTTTCCATGATTCAGGACATTTACAAGGACAGGTGTGTAAAAAGAGATTGTTGGATCACTGGGGATTCAAGTCATCTCAACCACAATCTATTCCAGCTGCTACTATGTGGGAAGCGGTATTGCAGCATAAAAGCCAGGACCAAGAGGCTCCAGGACAGCTTCTTCCACCAGGCCATCAGACTGATGAACTCACGCTTATTTGAGTGTACTCTATATTACATTGACTGTTCTATTTATTATAAATTATTATAAGTTACAATGATAGTACATTGCACGTTTAGATGGAGACATAACATGAAGATTTTTACTCCTCAGGTAAGTGAAGGATGTAAGAAATGAAGTCAATTCAATTCAATTCACTACACTATCTGTCTGTGATGCCACTTTCAAGGAACCGTGGACCTGTACTGCATAATTCTCAGCTCTACCATTCTCCTAGTAAGTCTTACCCTACCATTTTGTCCCTCCAAACTACAACACCTCACAGTTGTCTGCATTAAATTCAAATTGTGATTTTCCAGCTTATGTTCCCAGCTGTTTGAGATCTTGAAGCAAACTTTAATAGCCTTTCTCAATACATCACCAATCTTCGTGTCATCTGCAAATTCACTGATCCAGTTTACCACATTTTCATATAATTCATAAATATAGATGGTAAACAACAAAGAACCCAGCGTCAATCCCTGTGCTAAGCCACTAATCACAGGACTCTGGTCCAAGAGGCCACCATCTACTACCACTCTCTGGCTTCTCCCACTAAGCCAAAGTTGATTCCAATGCTAACCGACTTATCTTTCTGGACCAGTCTTTCGTGCAGGACTTTGTCAAAAGCCTTGCTAAAGTCCTTGTAGACAACATACAACACCTTTCTTTGTCAGCCTTCTCCTCAAAAACCTCTGATAAATTTGTTAGACATGACTTACCAAGCACTCTCAATCTGGCCCTGTCTATGTCTGTTTTCTGAGTAAATAGAGAAACATCTATCAGTTTTAAAGAAAATTTGTCACATTGTGCTGTGTTTTCCCCTTAACTTTCTGCTCAAAAGTATATCTAGGCAGATAATGAGACCATGGACATTTGGAATCATAGCAACAGCATATTTACTTAAGCAGCACTGGAATTTACAACAATTTTGAGATCACTGTTCCATGCTGAGTTTCACTTAGGAGAATATCCTGGTCAAATACGATTCCTGCTGAGAGTCATTTTCTCCCAGCCTACCTGCCTGTTTTAGCAGCTTGCATTACAAATACAAATGGAATTTCCACTAATACATTCTTTCTTGGGCACAACTGGTTTGTACAGAAAATTTCCTCATCCTTCCTTATAAATTAAGCTGAATTAATTCAAGAAAACAAGAAGTTTGGTAGAATCTGGAAATGTAGTAATTAAAAGCCCTTTAAGTAATACTGATAATGAGAGGAGACCTGGAGCTTTGCTGTTGCTGAGCATGTGCAATGGTACCTATTTATCATCATTCTTACAGACCTGATCGAAAAGCTACAGAACCTAGGCCTCTGTAGCTCCCGCTGCAACTGGAAGCAACTTGACTTCTGAGCTGGAAGACCACAATCTGAGTGGTTTGGAACCAACATCTCCACATTGCTGACGATCAAATCTGGCGCATCTCAGGAACATGTGCTTAGCTGAGTGCTCTACTCTCTCTACACCCATGGCTGTATGGCTAGGCACAGCTCAAAAGCCATCTATAAATTTGCTGATGATACAACCATCAGCAGATTTACTGTTGGCGGAATTTCAGATGGTGACGAAAGGGCGTACCAGAGCAAGATATACCGTCCATTGAGTGGAGTCACAGCACCAACCTTGCACTCAACATCAGCAAGACCAAAGAGCTGAATGTGGACTTCAGAAAGGGTAAGATGAGGGAACACAAACCAATCCTCATAGAGGGATCAGAAGTGGAGAGAATGAGCAATTTCAAGTTTCTGGGTGTCAATATCTCTGAGGATCTGGATGCAACATACCAATGCAGCTATAAAGAAGGCAAGACAACAGTTATATTTCCTTAGGAGTTGAAGGAGATTCGGTTGTTAACTAAAACACTTGAAAACTTCTATGATAGTGCTGTGGAAAACATCCTGACAGGCTGCATCACTGTCTGGTATGGGTGGGGGGGGGGGGGGGGGGGCTACTGCACAAGATAAAAGTAAGTTGTCGAAACCTGTAAAATTAGTCAGCTCCATCATGGGTACGAGCCTCCATAGTGGTCAAGACATCTTCAAGTAATGATGGCTTAGGAAAGTGCCATCCTTCATTAAGAACACCCACCACCCAGGACCTGCCTTCCTCTCATTGTTACTGTCAAGGAAAAGATACAGAAGCCTGAAGGCACACAATCAATGATTCAGGAATAGCTTCCTCCCCTCTGCCATCCAATTTCTAAATGGACATTAAACCCATGAACCCTACCTCACTTTTTTTATGCATTACTTATTTTAACTTAACTATTTAACAGACATATATGTACTTAATGTAACTCAGTTTTTTCTCTATACTTATTTATCATGTATTTCATTGCGCTGTTGCCATAAAATTGACAAATTTCATGTCATATGCCAGTGATATTAAACCTGACTCTGATTCAAGGGAAGATGTTATCCGGAACATTGAGCTACAAGATGGAAGATCTGGCATCAAATCAGCATTGTCCACTGATTGACCTTGCCTAGTTTGTATCCTTCTAAAGGGCATCCAATTTGACTTGCACTGCTAATTATGCACTTGCACTGCAGAACCTATTTTAATCATGTAAACACTCTCATAAAATATGGCTTGTTGAGTCCACTGTTTTCTTCAAGAAAAATCATCCATATCAGTTATAATTGGACAGTGAGATGTTTCGTCGACAAATAACATCATTAACCAGGATGTCAGCAGTCTTGAAATTTACTGCGTTCAGATTCATGGTCATTTTAATCTACCACATTGTAAAATGAATGCTTATAGCCAATGGGAGTTTGGAGGGTAGTTTAAATGTCACAGAGACAATAAAAACTCTGCTGAAGCTTGTAAGCAATTTGTAGATTTGCAAGAATATTTTAGCATAATATATAAAACAATGTTTCATAATGCTGGTGTCAAACTGTATTAGAATCTGTCTTTCCTTTGGATTCATCAGTTGCGTAGAGAAGGAGAGCTTGTTATGTGGACAGCAGCTTGCTCTCCATGTGATACTGTCCTGTCTTGCATATCTACACAACTAAAATGCAAGATCCATGGTCAACCCTGATCAAGGAGGCTTCAGAGTCCCTAAAAATCTGCATAGCATTGTTACTGCAGAACATTGCCTGTCTTTTATTTTCTTATTGATGGCATTGTCTCAAATGTTTTTGTACATTGTAGGAAAATTCAGTTAATGTAGATTCAGGTGGAGCTTAACCCATTTAAGCTGCTCTGTTCACCGTAAAATATTTTAAGAGTAGAAATTGATCATATAAAATTTATAATGTTGTACTCAAAAAAAAGTTATGCCAAGACTTGTGAAGTGCTATTGATAAGTACAAAAAGTATCTTGTTGCAACAAGTAATTTATTAGCACTTAAATGCTGCCACATTTTTTGGCACTGGGAATTAATCATTGGTACCTAGAGATTCGATTTAGTTACAAGTAATAAGTGTGGATATTCACAAGATTTATAGCAGGGTGTTAATGTGTTAAACCATGCCACATTAAACCACTTGTTCAAGTGTCGGCCCCATAGTTCCATTAATGTGGCTCCTTTGGTAATAATACCCGACACTATTTGAAGAGAATGTCAGGACAGACATATGTGCTATAGTCAACTGACCTCTACTCCTGCTTATGCACTTATGAACCCTCAATACCATACTTAATCTAACACTCTCTACATATCTTGCTATTTATTTCTGTTTAGAAATACACACATCCATATTATTTGCCACAACTAGCAGCATAATTCACACTCTAAACACTTATAAAGGGTTCTGAAAATTGTTTACAATGCCCCTTCACGTATAAAGGGCTCAGTGGTACATCTAGGAGGAATATACAGTTTGAAATTAGCTCAGTATAATTATGGAGAAAAGAACCAGAGAGTTTGTAATTTCAGGCTGATGTGTCTCAGAATTAGACAACCATGTACATTTGAACACTATAAATGAGACCCAATACTCAAGGGTAAAAGCCAAGCAATCTAAATCAGAAATATGAACCACAAACTTAAGTAGTATTGAAGAACATTATAATAATAGTTAAGTAAAGCATGTCCTCGTAAACAGATAGGTAGATTAGTCTGATGTCAATCAAGTCATTGAAGTAAATGCAATATTACAAGGAGGTGCTTCCATTCAGCATGATAAATATTAAACAGTTTCCTTCCTGCATCTTTCAACAATATTTCTATATAATACATGAAATATGGTTTTGTTTGCTCTTGGACCTTAACAAAGCATTGTCACTTAACACATTGATATAAGTTTCATATTGATGGCATTTTATTGCCAAAAGTGTTTCCATGTGGGGCAACAAAATACTGTTCATTGAGTCTGTCAAAGTTGTAGAGGATTCAGCAGGAGCTTATCCCATTTAAGCTACCAAGTTTATCATTGAAGCTAGATAGGTCAGTATGGCACTTCTGCTGTTCACTATTATCTTGTTTAGAGATTTTGTACTTTACTGAAATAATCTTTAAATACAATCCTGCGGGATTGAGTCACACTAGCTTTCACTGAAGTCTTCTGGGTCTGTAATGGCTGATGAAGTCAATTGATCCACAGACTTAGTCACTAGCAAGCTGGAAGTTGCTTGTTGAGACATGACAGTGGTAATGTGAAAGGTGCTGTGCTCCTTCCCTTGTCTTTTGCGGGATACTCCCCTTGAAGCAACCTGACATGACTGATGACATCTCAGATGGTTCTCCTCCATGTGATGAATAATTGCCTATTTCCACATGTACATGTGACAAATAAAGCTAATAGCCATCTTAGAGGCAGCATGTTACATTTTTTAAGGAGATTTTCAACATGCCTTGGAAAAGATTTCTTGATAACCTCTCCACATGACAATGTTCAGAGTAAAGAACATTGTTTTGGGAATCAGAAACTAGTGATATAAACTACCTGACCCTCCCATTGGAAATGGATGTGGTAATATGGCTTAGACATGATATATAATAATATGGTAATAATGATTTCCATGTTTAGGGAAGTATACGATAACTCCAAGATCCAATTTAAATTCAAAACTTGAGATATGATGCAATACACTTGAACAGGGAATAAATCAGGTGTTTTTCATAATTGACCAATTACATGGTGAGTAATATTCTGCAAAATTATTCCTCTGCTCATATCCAGTGATCTAGTGTCGTCAGATTATTTCTCCAATTAATATAAATGCCAGTGGATGGAAGTTCAGCAAACTCAGCTGTGTTACAAAATAAACAATAATTAATTCTTTTAAGCTGAGAAACTGGAGTTCACATGAGAAAAGATCTAGTGCTTTCCTGACGTATATGACAAATAGACTCTTCTCGGGCTTCTAGACAGGAACAGGTATCAATTATAACTAAGATTCCAATGACAAACTCTGCCATCTCCATCAAGGATGATGCCTGGGCATGTCTAGTCCAGTGTTACATATGCACCTGTAGTCCGTCCCTCCTGATTGGTCAGTTCTCATCCAAACTATTGGTGAAGGAAGCCATTGAAATAAAACTAGAGGAAAAGAATTTTAACAAAACAAAAGTCTCACTCTAAGTAAGAACTGTAATTTGATTGTAAACAAGGTTGGAGAGCAGAAACCTGACTGGATGAGGACTAGCCAATCAAGAGGGATGGATACAGGGGTATAAATATGACCAAACTACTCATGTCTGGGCATCATCCCTGATGAAGATGGAGGAGTTTGTCATTGAAACATCCGTTAAAATCAATACCTGTACTCAGCTGAAAGCCTAAGGGGAGTTTATTCGTAGAGAGCACACATTTTCAATATACTAAAACTGGTGATGTGTGTAGTCCTAAAACATAATCGCAAAATGACTAGGATGATTTTCTCCCATAATCATACATTAAAACCCTATATGGTTGACTCCTGATGGCAACTGGATGAAGAGTTTCTGATGATAACTGGAACCTGGTGGAATGTTAAAGAACCTTTCTACATGGAAGTCACATGTAGAAAAGTGTTTATTAGAAATAAGGGTTATGGGAGTGGCAACTCCCCTAGAATGGTTTTCCTTCTTGATCAATGCAAAGGTTTTCCCTGATTGCATCTCTTGCTCCCTGGTATTGTATGATGGCATCTGAATAAAGTGGCAGAGGTGTGTATATACTGAAAATTAAAAAAAATCAAAGGATATGTAGTGTATATTGATATCACATTGATGACCCTGTATTCGCGTCTCTTTGCTGATCTGCTGTTGGGTTTATCTCCTGCTTTTTTCCCTCTATAAATGACAGAAACTAAAGGTTGTACCTTAAAACTCTGTACCTGTCATTAATCACAGAGATGTGCGTTATGCACTTAATGCCATTAGTATGCACATACTGACTCTATGATTTGTCAAATGAGCTATTGTGTTTCACAAACAGAAATTCATGATCCAAATTCCAGTTGGGCGCAATTTCATCCAAAGGTGATTGTTAATCTGATCCGTAAAGTGACAGAAAATGCTGGAAAAGTGTTACCACTTTTTATAACATATTTTCAGTATCAGTTTTTTTTAATTAATTTGGTTCCTGGGCATAAATATTCACCATTTTATAAATTATGATGTAAATGATATTTCCTGACTTTGCAAAATAACAGAGAGTCACTTACAGGAAATTAATTTTCAGGAACACTGACTTACACAAATGAAAAATGGATCTATGAGTAACACATTCATTGCAAATGAGGATTCTACAGAAGATAAATGTGTTCTGTATTCGGTACACAGATGCATGTATGACAAGTGCTGTTAAGATTTTAACATTATAACCACATTTTACATATAATATCTAACTCATACCCAGAGTGCATATTATGTATAAATGCTCAACTGCTGCTGTAAAATTTGAAGTACAAGTAGTTGACAAATTACCTTTTCTCAGTCAAGGTATATTAATTCTCAGATCTGGGAAAATAAATCAGTGGGCCCATTTGACAGCATACTCAATGCTGCATGAATATTCTACACTTCAGAGAGTAAGGGAATGATTTTATTTTCGTTTTAAAAGTGCATTTGTTTTGCTTTATGGTTAAAATCTCTTAGTTTAGTAGTTATAGGTTGTGCCAATATACAATAATAAACTTCATGTTCAGGGTGGGAGACTGTAGCTTGGAGAATGTTGCGAGAACTGGTGCTGGGGTCCCAACCTTACACAATCCATATCAATGATTTAGATGAAAGAATCAAGATTTGCACATTAAAGTTTACTGATGGGTAGCAAGATGGGTGAATAGATTTTGGTGAGGTGCAAAGGGATATGAACAGGTTAAGTGAATGGGCAGGGGCATGGCAGATGAAATATAATGAGGAAAAACTCCATTTTATTAGTGTGTAAAAAAAAAATGTGTGAGATTACAAAGTATTTGTGTTCAAAGGGACCTCCATGTCCTTGTTTAGGATTCACTGGAAGTTAATTTGCAGGTGCATACAGGGCAATTAGAAAAGCAAATATTATGTTGACTTTTTATGTAAGAGGATATGATTACAAAAAGCAATGATACTTTACTCTAATTATATAAGGTATTGATGAATGTTTTCTATTGGTCTGACTTCCCTACCAAAGGAAAAGTTTCCTTCTGACAGAGGGAGAGCAGTGAAACTTCACCATAATGATGGTTGGGAAAGTAGGTTTGCTATGCCAGGAGAGTTTAGTCAGAATGGCTCTGCACTTTTTTGAGTTAGAAAGAATGAGAATTGATCTCCTTAAAATGAGCCAACTTCCTTCAGTGCTTATCTGCGTAGAGAAATAAATAACATTTCCCTGAGCTCTGGTATTTAGAAGAAGCGATTGTGGTTTTATATTTAGGGATTAGCTCTTCAAGACAGCACCCAGGGCATGCACCTTTCTCACTGTTACCATCAGGTAGGAGATACAGAAGCCTAAAGGCACACACTCAGGAACAGCTTCTTCCTCTCTGCCATCCGATTCCTAAATGGACATTGAAGCTTCGGACACTGCCTCACTTTATTTTAGTATACAGTATTTCTGTTTTTGCACATTTAAAAAAATCTATTCAATATGTGTAATTGATTTACTTGTTTATTATTATGTTTTATTTTATTAATTATTATTATTTTTCCCTCTCTGCTAGATTATGTATTGCACTGAACTGCTGCTGCTGCTAAATTAACAAATTTCATATCACATGCCAGTGATAATAAACCTGATTCAGATTCTGAAGAAATGCGTTCACCCACTGGTGCTGAATCATTAGAATTCTTGACCCAAGAGTGCTGTGGAGACTCTATGATTCAATTAGGTTTTCAGAAATTAAGGAAATCAATTAATCTGAATTTTGGGCAAAACAGTGTAGTGGAATATAAATCGTTAGCCTATATACCACAATTGGGAAAAGATAAATGGAGGGTCATGTTTGAGTTATTTTACTTTATTTTACAGTTTTTAATAATTTATTATGATGCTGAGATTCATGCTAGGTTGCACTGGGACATATAACAATTTTAAGGACTATTTAGTTAATTTAATCTGTTATAAATACTTAAAGATTGTAATAGCTTTTGAAAGTTTCTGATTTAAAGGAAATTCAAAAGCATTTGGCAAAGGCAAGTTATCAATAGCCATCAAAGTGTTCTGGCACAGGATGATGCCTTTTTGTTTGCAGTCTATTCCACCTAATGCACTCCACTCAGCTGCCTGATGTGCATCAGGTTGGAGAGGGCAGTCTATATCCACTGATTCAGGGCTTTAGGTCAGTGGGCAGTTTAATGGTACAGCATGGACTAGATGGGCCAAAAAGCCTGTTTCAGTGCTGTACTTTTCAATGGCTATGACTCTATGACCCTGGGTGACTGAAGCCTATAATTTCCTTTTTAATATTCACTGTTGGAAACTGTATTTTCACTTTAAAAAGAACAATTCCTTTCACATATTCAAGCCAGGGGCAGCTCCGTGTCTGTGACATATGCAAACCATGCAAATTACCTGAGAATAAACACCACTGAAGTATGTCTATCCTTGTAGTGTCGAGGGTGGTGAAAGTCTTCCAGCATGTGAGTGGCATTGCTTCATGCAACCAAGACCAGCAAATTTTCAAATATTTTATTTTAACTTTCTTAGAAAAGGTAAGACCAAACTAGGTTATGTGGGGGGGAAAAAAACAGCCCATGATAATGTTTAGGATACACAAAACAGAGGAAACAAGGGTGAAAAGCCCTTGTTGTCAAACTATGCATTTTTAATTTTTTTCCTATTGATAATTAGAGATTGAATATTGATAGCATGAGCGGAACACTGCTGCTGTATAATGAAACACTTGCTCACTGGGAATATAGTTACACATTAAACAATAGCCAGATGTTCTATCCATTCAACAAAAAACCATTTCAATTAGGCATGCTGCTTCAACAACAATAAATCTTATACTGTTAATAGAAGATGCAAACATAACCAAGGAGGACATTAAATAGGAAATGGTATCAGGAAAAATATCAGATTGTAAGAAGGTGAAGTTAATGAGAAACTGCTTAAGTGTTTAAATCAAGTTTGGAAGGGTAGAAAAAAATCAACATCCATGCAGAAACGACAGGAAATTGAATCCCTTTAGATACGAAAATATGACTTTTTCCTTCCTTATACAGGTGTCTCCCACTTTACGAATGTTTGCTTTACGCCACTTCGCTTTTATAAAAGACCTACATTAGTAACCTGCTTTTGCATTACAAAGAGGATTTTCGCTTTTACAAAATTTTTTCCCATATAACTGAATGGTTCTTCGCTTTACACCATTTCGGCTTAAGAAAGGTTTCATAGTAACGCTCTACCTTTGTAAAGGGGGGTGACACCTGTATCTTGATATGAATTATAGATAGGCATGAAAAAGTTTTGGCACCCCAGTCAAAATTCCTATTACTGTGAATAATTAAGTGAGTAGAGGATGAACTGATCTCCATAAGTCATAAAGTTAAAGCTGAAACATTCTTTTCAACATTTTAAGCAAGATAGTGTATTATTTTTGGTTTGTGCAATATTAGAGTGAAAAAAAGGAAAGGAACACCATGCAAAAGTTTGGGCACCCGAAGAGATTTGAGCTCTCAGATAACTTTTACCAAGGTCTCATACCTTGACTAGCTTGTTAGGGCTATGAGTTGTTCACAGTCATCGTTAGGAAGGCCAAGTGATGCAAATTTCAAAGCTTTATAAATACCCTGACTCCTCAAACCTTGTCCCAACAATCAGCAGCCATGGGCTCCTCTAAGCAGCTGCCTAGCACTCTGAAAATTAAAATAAGTGATGCTCACAAAACAGGAGAAGGCTATAAGAAGATAGCAAAGCATTTTCAGGTAGCTGTTTCATCAGTTCATTATGTAATTAAGAAATGGCAATTAACAGGAACGGTGGAGGTCAAGTTGAGGTCTGGAAGACCAAGAAAACTTTCCAAGAGAACTGCTTGTAGGATTGCTAGAAAGGCAAATGAAAACCCCCATTTGACTGCAAAAGACCTTTAGGAAGATTTAGCAGACCCTGGAGTGGGGGTGCACTGTTTTACTGTGCAGCGACATCTGCACAAATGTGACCTTCATGGAACAGTCATTAGAAGAAAACCTTTCCTGCATCGTCACCACAAAATTCAGTGTCAGAAGTTTGCAAAGGAACATCTAAACAAGCCTGATGCATTTTGGAAACAAGTCCTGTGGACTGATGAAATTAAAATAGAACTTTTTGGCTGCAATGAGCAAAGGTATGTTTGGAGAAAAAAAGGGTGCAGAATTTCATGAAAAGAACACTTCTCCTACTGTTAAGCATGGGGGTGGATCGATCATGCTTTGGGCTTGTGTTGCAGCCAGTGGCACAGGGAACATTTCACTGGTAGAGGGAAGAATAAATTCAATTAAATACCAGCAAATTCTGGAAGCAAACATCACACCATCTGTAAAAAAGCTGAAGATTAAAAGATGATGGCTTCTACAACAGGATAATGATCCTACACACACATCAAAATCCACAATGGACTACCTCAAGAGGCGCAAGCTGAAGGTTTTGTCATGGCCCTCACAATCCCCTGATCTAAACATCATCGAAAATCTGTGGATAGACCTCAAAAGAGCAGTGCATGCAAGACGGCCCAAGAATCTCACAGAACTAGACTTTTGCAAGGAAAAATGGGTGAAAATCCCCCAAACAAGAATTGAAAGACTCTTAGCTGGCTACAGAAATGATTTGCAAGCTTTCTTGATACTTGCCAAAGGGGGGTGTTACTAAGTATTGATCATGCAGGGTGCCCAAACTTTTGCTTTGGGCCCTTTTCCTTTTTTGTTATTTTGAAACTGTAAAAGATGGAAATAAAAAAAGTAATCTTGCTTAAAATATTAAAGAAATGTGTCATCTTTAACTTCATGCCTTTTGGAAATCAGGTCATCTTTTACTCGCTTAGCTATTCACAGTAATAGAAATTTTGACCAGAGGTGCGTAGACTTTTGCATGCCACTGTACATCTTCAGGAAATCAATCATAAGAGCAATAGAACCTCATTCAAGTATATAGTTAAATACATTTGGAAAAATGCATAAGAAAAAATTTTGTTTTTACATTTACTTAGTAGATAAGTTATGCTATAGATAGGAATGCACTAGTGAATTTATATCCCTGGTTGGTTCTGTACGTCTACAAAAAATACCCAAAGCATAATAATTTTAACTATCTCTTGACTTTTTTTTAAATGTTTGTATTTGCACAGTTTGTTGTCTGTTGCACATTGGTCATTTGTTGTGCTTGTGTTTTCATTCATTCTATTGTGGTTCTTGGTATTTACTGTGAATGTCCACAAGAAAATGTATCTCAGGATAGTATATGGCAACATATGTCAGTTGATAATACATTTACTTTGAACTCTGCAAAATCAAGCCACTGTTTTAGAAACATAGAAAGATCTGGCATTTATCGAGCATCATGTTGAAGTGTTTGACCATCAAAGATACTTTCTACTATTAGCTGCTTTTAAGCATATAGATACTGTGTTTGTACTAGTAAACAACAATATCTTGCAAGTGGGAACTGAAGGATGAAGATACAGGGGTGGAACTAACAATGCATCTTGAATTTTATTGAAGAATATATCACACTGAGCCTTAAAGAGGAGATTAGCTCTGTGCATGTGTTTTGTGTACACTACCATGCTGGTAAATTTTCAAGAGCACACATTGCCACAGGTGCTTGAAATTATCCTGTTCACTGTGCAAAATGAGTAGTCTTTTCAGCAGGCCATGAAGGTGCCTATTAAATGTCACCACCAGAGCCAAGTTGTACCACACTCTGTTGAAGGAGATTATAATTCAGTTCATGAGAAATGCACAAGGAGTATAGATAGGTAATGTGACTTACAAGTCATGCTCTTGATTGTACTTGGCTTTAAAATATAAATTACTTTGAACCAAAGCAAAAGTGAAAGCTTAATTTATGAAAGACCCTAAGTATATCACAAGGCACACTGGAGTTGCCTATGTTTGCAATAAGCAGACAGCAGGTGGAATTATTAAATTTAAAGAATAAAGCCTTAAAAGATTGCAACATCAGTGCTTCTACAGTGATCAGCTGTGTCATATTTTGAAAGGTTTCATAAATAACGGCACACTGAATATTGCAAATCTTTCTGTTCATCCCTTTTGCCACAAGATAAGATGGTTATCTTTCTGCTGTCAGTGAAAAATCATATCTGGACTATCGTGTCTCAGCAGATCTGCACAAACAATAGCTAAAGCTTCACTGTACCTAAAAGAATTTACTTGTTTCATAAGATCATCTTTTTCATCAATATGAAAAGTTCAAAAGCAATCTCTCTCAATTTGGAGCAATTTCTACTTAAGTTGCATTTATAACATTTTAAAAATATCTCCACATCAATGAAAAGACGGTTGAAAAGAGACAAAATTAATGTAACAAAATGCAATAAAATTATGGAAAACATGGCATAATTGTTCCCCTCTGATGAGATCAGAGGTTAATGTACTCCAAACAACCTCAAGTAATGCAAAAACTATCAGAAGGAATGTAGTCCCAAGAACCTTAAAGAGTAGTTACCTAAATAAAAAGGTAACTTCTTATTACCTTAACTTTTCAGATAAAAAGGTCAAGGTTGTATGGATGGTAAAACTGCTGGCATATTCATTTGTATTGAGTGCAAGACAGAGAAATAAATGCTTGACTGATCAGCTTGGATTGGGAGAAGGCCTTTGCCAGCATGTTACACACTTAAATGATAGACATGCTCTCTAAAATAGATTTTAGAGAGCAAATCTGAACCAACTGTCTACATTCATATCTGTAGTGCAGTCCAAATCAATGGGTGAGAAACAGATAGCTTTCCCATCAAGTCTGGAGCCAGGCAGGGTTGTCTTCTCTCTACTGTCTTGTTTATGTACTCCATAGAATTCTTTGCCACCATATCCATCAGGAAGAAAGAGAACGTAAGAGGGACAATATCAAGCCATGGAGACACACAAGTTAAAACCTCCCTGTATATGGATGATGTCACTCTCTTCTCCTCAGATCCATGGTCAGTTTGCAGATCGATCAGCATCTTTGAACAGTTTGAGTTGGCATCAGAGACCAGCATAAACAGCTGGAAAAGCGAGGTTGTTCTCTTTGGCAATTGGCCTGACCATTCCAATGCCCCCTTCATTGTCATTTCTGACTGCCTGAAGGTGCTTGGGATCTGGTTCAAAGAGGCTGAGATGTGGAGTAAGAATTGGCTAGAGCATACTGGGAAGGTCAAGTGAAAATTGGGTCTGCAAAAAGGGTGTTTTCTGTCATTAACTGAGAGAAACTTGGTTATCCGGAGCAATATGCTGTGCTTGGTGCAGGTATGGTGTGATCCCCACTCTGCTGCCCTGGCAATTATCTGGGACGTCATCCAGTTCATCTGGGAGTCCAAGATGGAACAAGTCCGACAGGTCACGATGCACAAAGTCCCCTGAGAATTGGGGGAAAGATGTACTAAATATTCTCCTCACCCTGATGACCGCATTTGCAATTTGCCTATTGCCACAATAGGACTGCAATGGATGCTATCTCACTGGCTCTCCACTCAGTCTTGGATCACCTGAACAATATTAATATTTACGTTAGGCTGCTGTTGATTGACTACAGGTCAACAGATTCAACACAATCACACCCTCACCACCGTGCAGCTGGACACAGCTCAAATGCCATCTATAAATTTGCAGATGATGCAACTATTGTTGACAGAATTTCAGATGGTGATGAGATGCTCGATAAGGATCTATTCTGGACCCAATGTATTGATGCAATTGCAAAGAAGGCACCACAGTGGCCATATTTAATTTGGAGTTTGAGGAGAATTGGTATGTCACCAAAGATACTCACAAATTTCTGCAGATGTACCGTGAAGAACATTCTGAACGTTTGCATCACTGTCTGACATGGAGGGCCCACTACATATGATCGGAATACTGCAGGAAGTTGTAAATTCAGTTAGCTCCATCATGGGCTCCCACCTCCCCAGCATTGAGGGCATCTTCAAAAAGCAATGCTTCAGAAAGGCACATCTCCCATCACCCAGGACATCCCCTCTTCTAATTGCTACCATCAACAAGGAAGTACAGGATCATGAAAACACACATTCAATGTTTCAGGAACAGCTTCTTTCCCCCTGCCATCAGATATCTGAATGGGTAATGAAACCCCTGAATTCTACATCACTACTTTTCCCCTCCTTTTTTGCACTGCTTATTAATTTATTTCTTATTTATCCTTATTATGGTACATTATAGTTTGATCACTATGTATTGTAATATACTGCTGCTGCAAAACAACAAATTTCACGACATATGCCAGTTATACTAAATCTGATTCTTATTCATGCTTGGCTGCATTGGGTGATATGTGCATCTAAGGTACGTGGGGACCAAGTGTCACTATATCCTCAGGTTCTATTTGTCCCTGGTGTTACAGGGCTGCTCCAGGAAATGAACAGTGTCAGTGTCAGCTGGATGTTGCCACATTACCTATACTTTGTGAAAAAGAATTTCCAAGTAAACACCTTTGAACATACAGTGGAATGTACTGCAGACACAACAGGACAGAGACATTATGGATTCTGAGTGCAAGAATTGAAAACATTTGGCAAAATGCCTTAACACCATATCTGGCCAATAATCACAAAGATCTCTCTTCGCTGGCAGTGAGAGATGCCCTCCCAGTGAGACCTTTCCTATATAGATGACACATCACCCTTTAGGATTGGGGGGAATGGTCACCCACCTTTTTCTGAAGCTGTGGGTATGGAGGCAGATGCAAGGTCCATGTCTGGTTCATCCCTAGCATCTATGTAACAAAGGAATCTCAGATATATGTGTTGTTTCCAGAGCCGGACACTGAAACAGACATCAAATGCTGTTGGATGGTCATCAATGGGCTGAAGGATGCCTGAAATTTGTTGTTCTTCCAGCACAACAAGATACCTGTGCTATTGACTAGCACAGTCTGGGCTGTGGGAATATGTGCTGAGAATTGCACCGAAGCTCAGTATGACCAACGATGAGGCGGTCTGCAGAAGAACCACAATTCTTTCTGGTACCGCACATGACACGGTGGAGTTTCTCTTGAATAAAGAAAGGGATATCACCTCATGGAGCCTCATGAGTGGCAATGGTCCCATGTTTGTGTTTTTTTTGTTAAACGTTTACACTACTGAACATGATGACCATAAAAAACCTTTTTGCAATGTTTCTTCCTTTCTACAGTATATAATTTGAATCATGAATGAAGTCTATTTTTAAAGTAATAAAAAAAAAGATACTGCCTGAAAGTTCTGGCATCCACTCATGCCTCTGTATTGCAGTGATTTAGAAGCTGCTATCAGTAATAATCCCCTGCTCATACACACACATGCCAGTGTTCTGGTAATCAAGAAGTATCAGAGGATTAATGAGAACTTCAACACCTTACAAACTGTTATAAAGATGAGCTACTGCTGGCCAAACTCTTCAATATTAATTTCATACATGTGAAGCTGAACTTCCTGTTTTTCGATGCAACTCATTTAGTGCCTTTGAGTCAGAAGATTCTCTGTTTGAGTCCAAGTTAAAAGTCTTGAACACTAATGTCTGATTTGATGTTTTAATGGAATACTGAGAGAATTCTGCATATCAGAGGGAAGCATCTTTTTTAGGACATGTTACACTGGAACTCTGGTCCCCATAGTGAACTAAAAAGGTATGGCACCATTTCAAAGAATATAGAAGAGATATCCTTGATGCCTTGGCCAATGTTTATCTCTTTGTCAGCATTATATAAAGCAAAAAAAAGTAATGTTTAAAGCAGCTTGCTGCTTTTCTTTGCAATCTATTCTTCCTGTATTCTGATCATCTCTTTCCAGAATTTGTTATTTACCTATGCAGTAAGGGTTGTTATGATACCAGCCCCCTCCTTTGTGAGAATCGCAAGAGCCCTAGTGAAGGGGGGGGGGGGGGTCAATGACCCAAGAGAAGAGAGAGATGTGCTGAATACCACGTTCCACCAGGATGCAGAATAAGGCGACCTTGACTATTGTCTCATGAAGACCACGTGTAAAGCCCTCGGGCAAAGTGGGCTGGTTGAGAGAGAGATTGACACCTGCAATCCCGTGAGGAAGTATAAAGGAGGGTCCTGGGGGGGACGACCCCTTTAGACGCACCAAGGAGACACGATAGCGATCCCGTCATAGCGGGAAGCCATTTTGAAGGAAGCCACGTGCGTTAGATTCCGAATCGGGAGTCTGTGGCTGGAATCACGGAAAAACGCTTTTAACTAACAACAGGGAAGCCTGCTCCCCTGATTCCATGGCTTTGCTTCGTAAGGACCGGGGCAAGTGTTCCTTTTCTCACCAATCTCTCTCTCTCTCTCTCCAACACGGGAAACCCAGCGGTTCCCAAAAGGCTGAAGCCTGCCGACTTTTGAATGACTGTTATATTTCCAAATGGACAATATATTATCCCCTAGACAACGATAGAGCTTATTTCTGATTGATTATTACTATACCTGCACTTTAGATTGAGTATTGACGACGTATGTTATCAAAAATGTTTGTATTAACCTTCCGTTTGTGCCCCTTTATAATTAAAAACGTTTAAAAATGGTACCATCAGACTTCAGCAGACCTCTCTATCTTTGCTGGTAAGTGATCCAGTTACGGGATACGTAACAGGGTAATATATGGTGGCTAATTAATCTGCCAACTGCAACACATTAGGGTATGGGAGGGAGACAAAGCTTCAAAGGAAACCATGTGGTTGCAGAGGAAAACTCCATAAAGGCAGCTTGAAAGGTCGGGAGTGAACCCAGTTCACTGGTGCTGTTTTACTCTGTTAATACATTTAGCCTTAACTAATGAAAAGTTGCATTAATTATCAACACCTTCCCATAGCACAGTATATATGTTCCTTTTCCAGTCAATAATCAAATGGTTCAATTTAGTATCAGAGAATGTATATAGTATACAACCTGAACTTCTTACTCTTTGCTGTAAGGATCCACAAAACATCCTCATATTTCCAGGCACTGACCAGCTTGATCATTCAAACAATGAGGTCAAAAATTAAACCAAAGGTACAATATTCAAGTGACAGGAAGATTGAAAGAAATTTTGCTGACATATTCTTACAACCATTAATATATATTATATAACAACACACACAAAATGTTGGTGGAACACAGCAGGCCAGGCAGCATCTATAGGGAGAAGCACTGTCGACGTTTTGGACCGAGTCCTGATGAAGGATCTCGGCCCGAAACGTCGACAGCGCTTCTCCCTATAGATGCTGCCTGGCCTGCTGTGTTCACCAGCATTTTGTGTGTGTTGTTGTTTGAGTTTCCAGCATCTGCAGATTTCCTTGTGTTTGCTATATATATTATATACTCGGTTTGACCTAGCTGTATGAAGTAGTTTTGAAGATCAGAGTTATTTTCCATTTGGGATGATCTTATAGTCATATTTTGCTGTAAAATAATGGTGTTAATGATTTTCCAGGGCAGGGACACCATCATCAGTTGTAAATGCTCAATATTTATTTATCTCTATCTCTCTCTCTCTCTCTCTCTCTCTCTCTCTCTCTCTTCTCTCTCTCTCTCTCTCTCTCTCTCTCTCCTCTCTCTCTCTCTCTCTCTCTCTCTCTCTCCTCTCTCTCTCTCTCCTCTCTCTCTCTCTCTCTCCTCTCTCTCTCTCTCTCTCTCTCTCTCTCTCTCTCTCTCTCCTCTCTCTATCTATCTATCTATCTATCTATCTATCTATCTATCTATCTATCTACCTATCTATCTATCTATTTATTTATGGAGATACGGTGTAGAATATTTATTTCTCTCTCTCCTCCTTCCCTATCTATCTATTGAGATACAGTGTAGAATGGTCTCTTCTATCTCTTTGAACCATGCCACCCAGAAGCTCTGATTTAACCCTGTAGGAATCACAATATTTGTGTGAATACAAACTCATAGTGATCCAACTGCAGTCCAATAATCGATTTCATGTTGCAAAATTAATTTACTGTGATCCCAGACAGGGGAAGATCTATCCACGTACTTGAACCTGACCTAAATTAATCACGGCAGTGAGGAATGATCCCACTTATTTGAATGTGTTTGAATGTCTATGAGTAGAAAATCAATTTTAATTTTTTTTAATATCCTTTGTTGTTTAAAACAGTGTTCTTTGTAAGGTAACAGTTTTATTCAGATTTTAATGATCCTCAACAGAATTTGATTGCTTTTTTTTCAAATGAATCTGGAGCATTAAGTACGATTTGATTTATTTACCCAAACAAGGATCTACTTGCCAGAGAGAGTGTTCAAGATTCATTAGTGTATTTTCAGGAGATGGTGAGTTTGCTGTGTGAGGAGAGATTAAGTCGACTGGATGAGTTTAGAGGAATTGGAGGGGGGATGGATGAGTACATCTCATTAATTCAATATTCTTGCAAACATTGAGAAGCTGGATGCAGAAAGAGAGCTTCGCCTGGCCGAACAGCCAAGCACAAATTGTCACGTTCTCGAAAGGAAGGGCAGGCTGTTTAGGACTGTGATAAGGAGATGTATATTCACTCTCAGGACTCTGAATATTGCTATCCTGGAGAGTTGTGGAGGGTCAGGCGCTGAACTCATTCATTTCTTAGAGCCATACATTTCTAGATATTAAAAGAATCGAGGGATAAACTTTCATCTTGATCAATGGAAGGATTTGCTCAATGGGTTTGATGGCCCACAGTGTCTCGAGTTTAATATCCTTAACTTACATTGTTTAAGAATTATTCAAGTTCAAGATTAAGTTCAAGTTAATTTGTCTTTCAACATACACGTTTCCAGCCAAACAAAACGGTGTTCCTCTAGGGCCAAGGTGCAAACACAGTGCTAAGAGTCATACACAGCACACAGCATATAGCACAAGTAGTTTTGATAGCAGAGAAAATGCAAGTCACTAAAAATAATATAGCCCAAGTCTTCGAGTGGGATGGCTTGAACATTGGTGGTGCATAGCATGTTGGCCTGGAGCCATGTTTCTGTAAGAGCAAGTGCTCAGCAGTTTCTCATCTCTCACTAGTGCAAATGAACACAACCCAGCTTTTCTTCCACTGAGCAAAAATTAGAGAGCAGTACTAACGGGAGGGGCCAGCGCCCAACCCAGCACAGACTCCAGCACTCCTGACGTGCCTCTGCTCTCTCTCACACTACCTCTGGCACCCTCTCACTGGGGTGATTGCAATAGGCAATACTTCAGCATAAGGGTCTGTGCTACAACTGAGGCCATACAGCTCCTGCGCCATTGGTTTGCCAATGGAACCAATAAAGTAGACTTGCAGTACTCTATATTACCGATGTCCTATAAGGTCTCGTACTCATAAAAGCACTCAAGACAATCATTGGCACTCTTTGTTGGACAGCACACCATCTCTGACGCCTTCTTCCCTAGGTGTCTGTAGCAGGCAGTGACATGGTATGCAACAAGCTCATGCTGAGCTCCACCACTACACAACAACTTGCCAGTGGAGTAGATCTGCAGTACTTGGTGTTCTTAATATCCAGCAGTGTCTTGCAATCATAAGAAGACATAAAAGATGAATAATTACACCATTAGTTGAACCCAGAGAGGCTGCTGCAACCAAACGCATCACCATCTCACCGGAAACCAAAATTTCCAGCAAGATGATTATGAACAAAATTAACCTCATTCATTTAACTTTGCATCTTGTTGTTTGAATGTTGTGTATTTAAAGAATACAACTATTACGATAAACAATTGCTAAGAGATGGGTATAAACCCATTAATGGTTCTACGAACATTCTGTAACACTTCCAAGTTACAGGAACAATAAAATCCTTGGCTAATTCTTGCTCAAGTGAATTATATGCCTTTCAGCTTGACATACGTTTACACTGTAACATACTGGATTGTGAACATAAAACTACTTGGGAATTACAACAAGACGATTTTGCTCTCGTTCAACTCTGGGACTCATCTTTTTAACCAATGAGACTCCAGATCTGAGAAGAAAATTTAGAACTGAAGAGAGAGTTGAATTTTACATGCAGTGGTATTAAAGTATTTGGTAATTTACCACGTATATGAATGTCAGTGATATTTAAATCAGTCCAAAAGCTTGCTAGTTTTGGCAGATCAGAAAGCAGAGAAGTAGAAGCCAGCTTCTAGACAATCATGAATTGGATGAGTTACGATGACAGGTCCAAGACGAGAAATATGAAGTAATTTTCTTTCCACAGATTCTGCCTGAACTGCCGAGCTTTTCCAGTATTTGCTGCTTTATTTCCAGCATTTTTTTATTTGCTGACAAATTTTAAGCCACAGATTCAATACAACCTACAAACCATACACACTGACTACATTTGAACCAATTGCTGCATATACAAATATAATATGTGTAATTGTTCAGTCCTGACTGAATTCAGATCTGGAATGGAGCATTTTTGCAGCAAAATCTAATAAGCTAGTTCCATTTTCAAGTGTCTAGATCTGTGTTGCCTTGGATTAGAAGACGGTTTGGCACTGAGCCAAAAGCTTGCCAAGTTGTAGGCAGTGATGAGGAAAATGTACAGAAAATCACACGCGAATGAAAGATGGTGGCAATAACAGTGATGGACTGAGAGAAGAGTAGCAAAGCAGGCTATTGCAGTTCAAAACTTACCTTGTTTAATTTCACCGTGAAAAGCAGTTCCTCTTCAATGATTGGCAAGAGCAGTGAAAATTGTTCATAATTAATCAGACAGCAGTTATATCCTTAAAATGGCCAATGTTCCCTCTAAGATATGCACATGTGCATGTGCACTTATCTTTTATTTCTAGCACAATAAAGGTTGTCACCCTCTACCTTCTTGGCATGTTATGTACATTCTATACTTATATACAATCACATTTATTTTTTCATTTTCTAATGTGGCCGGTGTTGATCACATGAGTTTGCGATGAATACTCTGCAGATTTTAGGCTTGGCTTATTTATACAGTTTTAATGCAGAAATTATTGATGCACTATGCCAAATTCCAAAGAAGCAAAAGAATTGCTAGTTCATTTAAAGTGAAATGGCTTAATGAAACTTGCTGTACCAAAAGCTCGTGAGGTCAGGAACATGCAGCTATGAGAAATATTTCTGTACAATACAGAAACTGATGTTACCTGCGTATATTATCACGATGCAAAAGTTGCTGGAGAATTGGCAAGTGGGAAGCGCTGGAGTGATATTTCGAAACTTGACCTTTTGAAACATTATTTAGCAAGCAAATCATATATGGATATATGCAACAGCTCCGGTGAGAAAATCCTTCATTACCCGCTACAGGTCTGCTACATAGGTTTTGTGATTTTATAGATGAACAAGAGTGAAAATCATCAAACCCAGAAAAGATCAAAGTTCTTATTGACAGGGTTTTGCTAGCTGCTAAAATGAATACCTCTATATATAAAATTCAGAGTGTACATGTTTTTGTCACTGGGCAAAAACTTGCACAGCACGAGATTTTTGCGCATATTGGTCTTTACAAATTATAGGGAACAGTGATAACGGCCGTGTTTGACTGGCTGGTTCTTGTTATAAAGTACTTATTAAGCAATTGACTATTAGTCAGATACGTGTTCATGTTTTTCATGCTTCTATCTGTGGAATAAATGAAATACCCAGATGTCAGATGACATGCAAATTTTATCATAGAGCTCCTTTCAGATTCTGCCATAATTTTTCTTGTGGGTAACCTGATATTAGCAGAAAACATCCCCTGGACTTAAAGTGCAAATTGTCAAATTAAGTAACACAAATTCCTCTGATCTTTCAAAATGTGCATTCTGTATGTCTCACCTATCATCCATCAATAAAATAAACAACAATACATTTTCCACCATTTGCATTAATTTATAAGCCTTAGAGAGGCATTTAAAATTAATCTGGTCCAACAATGTTGTGAGTCGCTCTTTGAGTATATTTTGTTTTACATCTTATTAACATTATAATTAGGAAATCTGTTATTTATAAAGTCATTTTTAGTTATTTAAGTATTAATTTCTTATAGGTAGTGAATAAGGCATGATGATCAAAAACTGCACTTTTAGTGATTACATCCTAATCCTGGGGCAGTTTGCATTTGTATTGTACAAGTCCCCTGTTATTAAGTTCATTGTTATTTATTCACACATCCAACACCAGTTGCTCTTCAATTCGACTAATTGCTGTCTGCTTTTCAAGTAGCCAAATTCACTCAAACAAAAAAAAAGGACCAAGTTCTCCATGGGCCAATCAACTCCAACACATCACAAAGGCATCCATTTTTCATGGCGATTATCTGCATAGTCTAAATCCACCATTTCAGATTCAGTTTGAAAAGTTCACAAAAAAATTAGAAAATAATGAAAGCTCTTGACACATCAGGCAGCATCAGTGTGGAGAAACACAAAGTACGTGTTTCAGGTCAAGAAAGGTTGATCAAACTTGGAAAGCTAAGAGAATAAGTTTGGTTTGTGTTGCAGCATTTGGAGAGAATAGGGAGCATGTCTGGCATCAGATGCAAATGATCAAGGTAACAATTATTTTTGAAAATGTTCAATAAAACATAGTGATGCAACCGTCATAATTACGAGCAGTTGGAATATTGTTCTTTTTCCTCTATTGCAAGTGGTAACTCTTTGCTGGGATATGACTCTATGGATATCAATCATCTGTCCCAGACTTTGCCAATGTGGCAATTTGAAATATGTGAACTTGACAACTCCATGAAAATCTGGAATACTCAAATGCGTAAATGCTGGATAGTGATCAGAAGTAATCGATCCTGCTTAAAGGATGGAAATAATATGTAAGAGATTAATAGATAGTGTATGGTGTAAGCATATTATTTCAATCAATGATGATTACTGTTTAAAATAATATCATTTAAAAGATTTTTTTAACTTTTTATCATTTTGCATAATTCATTCTACTTTCGCAAGTTGGATGATTGACAGTGTTTCTTGTGTGTGGATGCCATTGTGTTTCTCTGCTTTGTGGCTACCTATAAGAAACTGAATCTCAAAGTTGTATATGGTATACAATACATAGTTTGATCATGAATATACCATGAACTTTGAACTTAAACTCTTCTGATTTTATGAAACATAATTGACTCAGTGATCATGTTTCCCAAGTCAACATTCGGGAGTTTAAATAAACTTCATATGTCATATCTATTGTTTTATCAATAATCAAACACTGTTTGCTTATTGATAAGTTATCCTTTATATAATTCAATTCTGTTGACACTAAGTCACAATATGAACCAGCCTGATTTGGTATTTTGAAGGATAATACTATATTAGTCAGGAGAAAGGTATCATTAAATCTGTAGTTAAAGCACAGTTGCCGAACCTTTTGATGTGTCATAAGAGGAGATCTAAAGCTGCCTTAGAATCTTTCTTTATGCCTGGTGTTACCTTAACTTATTTTTACAATAATTCCTTCCCTTGAGATGCAAAGTAATGCCTTCCTGTTCAAGATTGCAATAATATCACCAGCAGTCTCAAAAGCTTCCATTTTCTAACTCCAATCCCACAAATCCTTATCCCACCAGAGACAGATACATTCTCAAACCTTAAGCAAAGTCTAAGTCTGCTTTACTAAGGTATCTTATTGCCATGGCAACAGTCTCCCCTTGCACGTGCAGTGAGCTTGTTTAAATGCATTGCTTCTTTCCCCATAAAATATTATCTCTCAATCCAAACTTAAGCAACAATTGATCAATGCTGTAATAAACTTCTACAATTTACTATTAATAAAATGTAGCTAAAAATATGTTGAGAACAATTTTATCGAGATAACTTGAAATCTTCCTAGCTGAAATGCTGTTTCACTGCCTGAACTGTTAAGATGTTCTGAAATATTCATGTAAGAGTACCTCACTTATTGGACTTGTGGGCTGCTTAAATTAAGTGTTTTTTCTCTGTCATTTCTGGGCTGTGGGTTAGCATGTAAAAAGTTCAGACTTATGCAGCCGAGACTGAATGGATATTTGGCAATAAAATCATAGAATAGAAATGGGCACAACAGATTCCACAGCCCGTCAGTTGCATCAATAGCTAATACCACAGGCCGCTGGTCTCACTCTAACCAATCAAGCTCAGAGACTTGGTATTAGCTGCTTAATTCTGCACTCTATGCCTTATCAAACTAAGGATTCCATCTGGTTTGTTATGAAAATGAAAGCAAAAGTGCTAATTAACAGTAGTTAATGTTTGTCCTTGCTATTCTATATTTAAAATAGTTAATTTTTATCTTACAGTACTTACAAGTGAAATGTTGTACGAGCTCTGGTGATTGATTTTCGTTGCCTGTAGATGTGATGATGGAGTTTCCATGGTGATAGTTTGCAATGGATATTTTTGCTTGATTTTGAGAAGTATCACAGAGAGGTAATTATTATGCATCAAGTTGTGCCCAGGAGCAAAGGACAGCCAAGGAAAGATGCTCATAATCTGACTATCCTCTGTGGTAAACGAAAGGAGAATGAGAGAAGTCAATTAACAACATTGTCCAGATTAAGGACCATAATATGCCTAGTTGAATTAAATTAGTAAACTAATCCATGCTGCTTATACGTGAGATTATTAATTAAATTGATCCAATAAAAAACTGCTTTTTAAGCATTCATTCAGGAAATTACATTTCTTCTCTGAAGTCAGAGGAATTTATTTACAAAGTAATTGCTGAAGAATATACTGATGATAGACGTGCAGTTGCACACATGCCAAATGCAATAAGCTTGAAGGATTGAGACAGTAGTTCTGGGTGGTTGAATTGAGCTTGAGAGAGAGTAGATGATTCCTATAAAAATTAAATTGTTTATTTAAGGTGGAAAACAGTTGTATTGAAATAGCACCTTTCCTGTGTTTCAGGTGTCCCAAAATGGTGCACTTGACATAAATTAGAAATTCTGGCCATCACCATGTGCACACATGGTAAACAAGTGGCTCAGGATAAGTATTGGCTAGGATACTGGAAGAACTCCACTGCATTTCTTCATAATCTTGTTCTGGGAACTTTTGCAATAACCTGAGAGAGAGCCGAGGTTTTAATTTAATGATGTGCTATCAGATAGTGCAGCACTTCTCAGAATTGCAAACAAGTCTCCCGATTTTTCAAATTCCGCACGTACACATCAGTGATTCCAAGATTCCCCTAAAAGTACACATGTGAGTAGACAGAAGTACATGTTGGAGTAGGAATCCTGACCTTATTGACATCAGCGTATTCAAAGCAGTGTCTAGTGTTGGAATCCGCATGGTGTACAGCAGCAGAGTGCAAAACTACAACAGTTCCTGACACAGTACTTGGATATCTGATGAAAAAAATCTGGCATGGCGCAGCAAAACAAGTTTTAGTTAAGTCATATATTCTGAATAAATTGAGTTTAGTTTAAGGTTTGCAATTGCTTTTGAAGTTTTCTTCAGTGTTATAAAATCTTTTTGTTTATGAAATTCAATATTTTAAAAATTTATTGACAGTGTTAATTAATTATGCTTTTAAATGTTTCTGAAAGTTAAAGATATCTAGAGATGTTCATAATTCATATCAAAATGCTCTCGTAAAGATAAAGTAGAGTTGTAGAGTCACAGAAAAGTGCAGCACAGAAACAGGCCTTTCAGCCCATCTAGTCCATGCCCAACCATTTAAACTGCCTACTCTCATCAATCTGCACCAAGAACCTAGCCCTCCATACCCCTACCACCCATGTACCTATCCAAACTTCTCTTAAACATTGGAATCAAGTTTACATCCACCACTTGAACCGGTCCCTACAGACACCTATGGAGAACCACTAGTCACCAGCAGCCAGCCAGAAAAGATTCCCTTTATTCTTACTCTTTACCACCCGCCAATCAGCCACTCCTTTATCCATGCTCGGATTTTTCCTGTAATACCATGGGCTTGTTAAGCAGCCTCATGTGTGACACCTTGTCAAAGTCCTTCTAAAACTCCAAGTACATTACATCAATCAATTCTCTTTTGTCTATCCTGGTTGTTATTTCTTAAAAGAATTCCAACAGATTTGTCAAGCAAGATTTTCCCTTGAAGAAATCATGCTGACTATGGCCTATTTCATCATATGTCTGCAAGTACCCTGAGACCTCATCTTTAATAATTGACTCCAACATATTCCCAACCACTGACGTCTGACTAACTGGTCTACAGTTTGCTTCCTTCTTGAATAGTAGAGTGATATTTGAAATTTTCCAGTCTTCTGGGACCATTCCAGAATCTATTGATTCTTAAAAATCATTACTAATGCCTCCACAATCTCTTTAGCCACCTCTTTCAGAACTCTGGGGTGTATAACATCTGGTCCAGGTGACTCATCTACCTTCAGATCTTTTAATTTCCCTTCGCTATAGTTATGGTGACTTCACACACTTCTGCCATTTCATTGTCATCCATTATTACCTCTCCACCATAAGTTTTCCAGTGGCTCAATATCCACTTTCGCCTCTCTTTTACACTTTATGTATCTGAAAAAAACTTTTGATATCACCTTTAATATTATTGGCTAGCTTACATTCATCTTCCATCTTTACCTTCTGAATGACCTTCTAATTGTTTTCTGCTGGTTTTTAAAAGCTTCCCAATCTTCAAACTTCCCACTAATTTTGGCTCTATTAAATGCCCTCTCTTTGGCTTTTATGTTGGCTCTGAGTTCTCTTGTTAGCCAGTCATTTCTGCTTTGCCATCATCCCTGTTCTTTTCCAATTAATTCTGGTCACCTCCTCTCTCATGCCTCTGTAATTCCCTTTACTCCACTGTAATACTGATACATCTTACATTACCTTTTCCTTCTCAAATTTCAGGGTGAATTTGATCATATTTATGATTACTTACCCCTAAGGGTTTGTTTACCTTAAGCTTGCTAATGAATTCTGGTTTATTACATAACATCCAATCCAGAACAACCAATCCTCTAGTGGAATCAACCACAAGTTGCTCTAAAAAGCATTTTTGTAGGCACTCTAGAAATTCCTTCTCCTGTAATCCAGCATCAACCTGATTTTCCTAATCTACCTGCATATTGAAGTCTCCCACGTCTACTGCCCTTTTGGATGCATTTTCTATCTCCCATTGTAATTTGTAGGCCACATCCTTACCACTGTTTGGGGCCTGTATACAGCTCAGTATTCCTTGTGAGTAGCTCCTTCCTGATTCTTCTTACGTTATATGTCAATCATTTGGGCGATAGGTTTGATGCCTTTGTTGCAATGTTTGCAGAGAATAAGAGGATGGGTGGAAGGGCATGTAGTTTTGAGGAAGTAGAGAGGTTACTGAAGGACTTAGGTAGACTAGCAGAATGGACAAAGAAATGGCAAATGGTATACAGTGTAAGGAAGTGTATGCTCATGCACTTTGGTATAAGAAATGAAAGGGTAGACTATTTTCTAAATGGAGAGAAAATACAACAAAAAGCTGAGGTACAAAGGGGTTTGGGAGTCCTTGTGCAGGATTCCCTAAAGGTTAATTTGCAGTCTGATTCTGTGTTGAGGAAGGCAAATGCAATGTTAGCTTTCATTTCAAGAGGACGAGACTATAAAAGTAAGGATACAATGTTAACACTATATAAAACACTGGTGATGCCTCACTTGGTGTATTGTGAGCAGATCTGGATCCCTTATCTTAGAAAGGATGTGCTAAAACTGGAGAGGGTTCAAAGTGGGTTCACAAAAGTGATTCCAGGATTGAATGGCTTGACACATGAAGAGCATTTGATGGCTGTGGACCTGTATTCACTAGAATTCAGAAGAATGAGGGGTGAACGTATTGAAACCTATTGACTGGTGAAAGGTCTTGATAGAGTGTATGTGGAGAGGGCGTTTCCTATGTTGGGAAATTGTAAGACCAGAGGATATAAGCCTTAGAATAGAGGGGTTTCCTTTTAGAATGATCAGGAGTAATTTCATTAGCCATAGATGTGAATTCTTTGCCACGGGCAGCTGTGGAGATCAAGTCTTTACGTATATTTAAGACAAAGGGCCGGCATGAAGGAATATGAGAAGAAAGCAGGAGATTGGGACTGAGAGGAAAAGTTGGATCATCCATGATGAAATGGCAATGTACCCAGTGCTTTATCTCTCCAGCATGAATCATCTACTGCCTGACTACACAGTCACATTGGCTGGGTAGCTGACTGTTCCACCAGGTTTGGTGAAAAAGTTGGTTGGGCCCAAACATGCAAGAAGCTGGTTTGAATATGTAGCCTTCCACTCCCAAGATGTGGCTATCCTCATGTGGATGGTGTTATATTTTGTAATTCCAAGATGTTAATCTATTAGAAAGGAAAACGGGGGGAGCTGGAAATGTGCGTCTAACATCGTTTTTACCTTAAGTAAGATGTGGCAGCGTTATGACATATGCCATTTATGTACTTATACATATAACCAGCAATGTATTATGAAAACAACAAATACTTAATCAAACAATGTATTTACAGTATTACTCAAATATTACTGAAATATTAAATACACAACACTCGCCGCTGCTTAGCTGTAAACTCCAACTCAATAAAGAATATATCTCAACATATATCAAAATATATATTTTTTTCACCCGTTATGGGTGGTGCTTATGTGTATTTTTCCCTTAATCTCAAGTTCTCTACCCGAGGCCTGGGAGCTTGAGGGCTTTATGCAATACCCTTGCTGTTCCTTTTAGTGCACTCTTCTGGACCGAGGACTCAGATGTTGTTCCTGGGATCTGTTGTAGCCATTCTTCCAGTCCAGGTGTCACAGCTCCAAGTGCTCCTATCACCGCCATGTTTACTCTGGCTTTAACCTTCCACATCCTTTCCATCTGTTCTTTCAAGTCCTGGTATTTCTCCAGCTTCTCATATTCTTTATTCCTGACATTTCTGCCATTTGGGACTCCCACATCTATTACTATTGCTTTCTTCTGTTGCTTGTCCAGTATTACTATGTCTGGTTGCCTGGCTAGTACCTGCTTATCAGTCTGTAGTTGGAAGTCCCACAGGATATTAGCTCTGTCATTCTCCAATATCTTCTCAGGTATTTCCCATTTGGACTTGGCAGTGTCCAATCCATACACAGCACAGATGTTCCTGTACACAATTACTGCAACATGGTTGTGATGATCAGTGTATGTTGTCTCTGCCTGTATCTTGTACCCTGCTACTACGTGCTGGATTGTTTCAGCAGATTCCTTGCACAGTCTGCTTCTTTGGACTTGTCTGGTGTGATCGACCCCTGCTTCTATTACTTTTGTGCAACCATGAGCAGCGTCTCTCTGCTGTCCCTCAGCCCTGCCATTTCCAGCCTTTGGTAGGACTTTTGTATGTCAGCCACCACTGATATCTGGTGATGGTACATCTCCTGCAGTGGCTTGTCCTGCCATGGCCGCTGGTCCTCTGGCTCTGCTTCACCTGCTTCCATTTTCATATGCCCTACCTGCTGGCTGAGGTATTCTCCTTGCAGGTCATCCTTAGGAGCCATCTTCTTGACATACTCATGGATGTTTCACATTTCTTCCAGGACTGTGGCCTTGACACTTCCAAGTGCCCGTCCTCCTTTATTCTGATGGGTATACAGTTGCTCAATGTTGGACTTCGGATGGAATCCTCCATGTATTGTTAGTAGTTTCCAGGTCTTATTGTCTGCAGCCTCCAGTCATATTTTGGCCAGCACAGCTCTGCGCCTGAATATCTGATGACTGGTAGAGTAAATGTGTTGATGGCTCTGATCTTGTCCTTCCCATTCTTCTAGCTTTTTAGGACCTGTCTCACTCTTTGGAGGTACTTGGATTTTGCAGCCTTCCTAGATCCTCATTGTGGCTTCCATACACCTGCAGGATCCCTAGGTATTTGTAGCTGTCCTGCACATCTGGTATGTAGCCTTCAGGTCACTTGACTCCTTCAGTCTTGATGAGTTTTCCTCTTTTCACTACCATCTGGCTGTACTTTTCCAGTCCAGATGACATCCTGATGTCTCTGCTGTACACCCTCGTCAGGTGGACTAGTGAGTCAATGTCTGTTTCATTTCTGGCATACAGCTTAATGTTATCCATGTACAGGAGGTGGCTGATGGTCACTGCACTCGTGATCCTGTACCCATATCCACTCTTTGAGATGACTGGGCTGAGGGGGTTCAAGCCTAAGCAGAACAGCAGAAGGAGTAGTGCATCACCCTAGTCTATTCCACATCTGATGGTCACTTGAGCTATTGGCTTTGAATTAACTTCTAGCATTGTCCTCCAACGGGCCATTGAGTTCTTGATGAAGGTCCTGAGTGTCTTGTTGACCTTGCACAGGGACAGGCATTCCAGGATCCATGTGTGGGGCTTTGAGTCTTATGCTTTCTGGCTGTGTTTTGGTTGGTTTGCCTGGTCTTGGAGTCTCGCACTACTGCTTTGTCTATCAGTAGTTGGTGCTTGGATCCTCAGGTTCCATTACCAATCCCCTCTGAGCAGGGCTCAGGAAGTTACATGCATGTATTCTCAGCTTTGGTGACTATGATGCCTGATGGGAACTTCCATGTTGTTGACGGGCAGGTTATAGGCCGGTAGTTTGATGGAGTTGCTCCTTTGTGAGGATCCTTCATTATGAGTACTGTCCTTCCTTGAGTTAGCCAGTCAGGGTGGGAGCCAGCTTCAAGCAGCTGGCTCATTTGAGCTGGAAGCCATGTACGTAATGCTGTTAGTTTCTTCAGCCAATAGGTGTGGATCATGTCAGGCCCTGGTGTTGTTCAATTTTTCATACTTGCTACCCATTGCTGGACATCTACTGCTGGGATGGTGACTGATTCTTCCTCTGGAAGATTACAGAGGCTTTCTTGTAGGTTTTCCAGCCATTCAGCACTGGTGATATGTGAAGCTTCTTTCTCCCATGAGCTCTTCCTGTCCTTCTCAGTTGTTGTTTTAGTTGGTTCAGGGACTGGCAGGTTTGTTACTCTGGAACGGTGCAAATACTTTTCCTAGTCCTTTGGGGAAGAGTGCATTTATTCGGTTGGCTTCTGCATCCTTAGTGTACCTCTGTAGTCTGGTAGCCAGAGCTGTTAACCATTGCTTGGCAATTTCCAAGGCTTTGGCTATGGACATAAATCTGTACTTCCTTAGTAGCCGAGGTGAGTCTTTAGTCTTCTCACCTTTCTGCAGCTCAGTTAGTCTGCTGACCACCGTCCTTGAGATGTTCATTGTGGCTTCCAGTTGTCATCGCCAGGGGGTGGGGGGTTATAACAGTACTCTGCACCGTTTTTCATTTTGTGGCCCAGCATTACTAGAACTGCTGCTGCAGATGCATATATCAGGCTGTTGGCCTGCTGAAGGCTGTTGAAGGCTTCATTATGTTGAAGGCTGCAATTGTGAATAGTGCTTCACAGGCTGCTTCCAGCATACTGCCTGATGGAATTTTATCACTAAGTCTGGGAACCTAGTAGATTGATTGACTGTCGCCATTTTATCTTTGACCTTCTCTCTGATTGCAGCAGCCAGCGTCAAAATACCCCGAGGTGAGGTTCAAACTTGCATTTCCTATGTACAAGGTGATGCTATTACCCTTGCACTGTCTATGACTTGTGGAGTTGGGGTTTGAACTCATATTTCCCAATCGGCTCGGTTCTGCGGTGGTGTTGCTGTGATGCATCATGATTGCGTGTCTTTCAATTCAAGACGAGATGGCAATCCTCTGTTGACAATGTTTGATCGCTGAGTCACCAATTGATTTTCTGTGAACGTGGACGACAGTCTTCATTATTGCCAGACTCCCCACATGTGCTTGCTGCATTCTCTTTCATGTGGGTTGCTGTAAAAGTAGACTTCCAATAGTCCATGTTGTCCAGTCTCATCCATTTATGGTTTGTTCCAGCTGCCAGTTTTACACCAGATTGTCCCACTTCCAGAACCATTGGTACGGACCTTGTTAATCCAGGCAACATCAAGCCAGCATGACTCTTCTTGTTCTTGTCACTCTCATCTGAAGGTTTTAGTGTGCAGTGTTCCAGCCCAAGACCCCCACCCAGGCTGTCACCACTGGAACCTGAACCCCAGATCCACGCACCAAGAAGCCTGGACAGTTCTTGGTGTTGGCCTCCAAAGAGTGAGTGAGTGAGTGAGTGAGTGTGTGTGTGTGCATGCATGTGTGCGTGCGTGTGTGTGAGTGTGTCTATAGTGTACTACATAATATAATTACTATATGGACATCCACAGCATAGTAAATTTGAAATTGTCCCATTCAGGCCTAAAGATTGAATCACTGTTGACTCTTTCTTACTCTTGCGAGATAACATCTTCCCTGATAAAAGGGATCGCTCTGCTTGACAGATTGACTTGTGGCTGTGAAACAATCTCAGGCTCTAGGGCCTATGAAGCAATTGCACTTCTGGGTCCTCCTCCATGGTGGATGTAGGAGTTGATGCTTGGACTGTACGAAGTGACTATGACCATAATTTTTTTTCTTACTATTAATTCTGTTCTCCTTAACTGATTAATGTGTCATTTCCAAATGACATCAAACTCAATCTCAATCTCTACAATGCTACGATGGAATATATTTTATTCCATTCATTTTCAGGAATGACTGAAACTGTTCCAAAACAAATTGTGGACCATTGTCACCGACTAAGTATTCAGGAGAGGCTTCTCAACACAACAGCGTAAGAGGCTGTTGTGGATATACTAGGAACACTTCTGGCCACTTTGTAACTGCATTCACTACTACCAAGAAATACGTGCCTATGGATGGTCCAGCAAAATCTACATGAAACCTCTGCCAGAGCAATTCATGCTGTTCTCAGGGATGGAGAAGCTCTGCTCTTGTCATCTTCTGGATGTGTTGGCATACTGAACAGAGAATGGCAACAGGTTGATCTACTGATCTATTGCAGGCCACCAGAAAAAACTTCAAGCCAGTGCTTGCATTTTGACCTTGCCTAAGTGACCGGCACGTAGCTCCGCCAACAATTTTTCTGTCAACATAGATGGTCTCAATTTCCACATAACACAACCTCCATCAAATCCATCCTGCTGCTAGTAAAAATTGGGAAACTGCGATCTTTGCTTTATATTCTAGCCACTTCAGATGACCATGTAGACCTGAGAAAGTATGGGGTCTTTTCTTGTTTCTCTGCCATATCAGGGAGACTTTCGATTCATATTGGGAAGATTACATCAAACGGAGTGTCCTCATTTGTAAATCTTTCACATATTGCCTTTTCCAAGGGTAAATGGGACAATCGATCAGTATTTCCCATAACTAGTTATTCTTTTAAGTTCTGTCTTATAATTGTATCCTCTAAGAAACAAAGCCCATCTCTGCATTCGTACTGCTGCTGTTTGTGGAACAATCATTTATGGATTGAATATAGACACCAGTGGTTGATGATCAGTAATTAGGCAAACTCTCTCTCATGCAAGTACTGGTTAGAACTTTTTACACCCCAAAACAGACTCAAGTCCTTTCTTGAGTCTGTGGGTAATTTTTCTTTGCAGCAGTAAGGGATCATGATGCATAGGATATGAAGCGTTCACTTTCATCACTCATAACATGTGACATGACTGCACCTATACTATCAAAGGGGAAATTCACTGGATGATGTGGATTATAATGTGTAAGTACAGTGTCTGACGTCACCATTTCCTTTGTCTTTTTGAAAGCCATCTCACACTGCACTGCCTGTAGTAGTGAGTTCAATGGATGGAGCACAGTAGCCAGGTCTGACGGAAACCTGTTATGGTAATTATCAAATCCTAAAAAGAACCACAGCTCTGACAGGTCATTTCGCCTTGGGGTATCCACCACTGCTTGAACTTTCTCAGCACACTTGTGTAACCTTGTGCGTCAATGGTGTCTTCACAGTAAGTGATACTTGGTTTAAAGAATTCACATTTGTTGCATCATGTTGTGAGCCCATAATCTTCTAACCCATTTAACACTGTCTTGAGATTTTGGAGATGTTCCTTGCCTTCCATACTGGAAGCAATGATGTCATCGAGGTACACTGGGTATCTGGGCAGTCTCGCAGCACCTGGTCCATAGCTTTCTGCCATAGTGCAGGTGCATATGCTACTCTAGTAATATTCCTATTATAGTGATAAAGCCCTTTGTGAGTGTTTATGGTGAGAAACTCATCGGATTCTTCTTCCTCTTCCACCTGTAGGTAGGCCTCAGCCAAGCCCACTTTGCTGAAGAGTTTCCCTTCAGAAAAGATTGTAAAGATATCCTCCATGCTGGGCTGAGGGTATTGTTCTACTTTCAGTACTGGGTTGCTGGTGACCTTAAAATCACCACAGAGTCTGACTTCTTAGCTACTGGGGCTATGGTGTTGCCCAAAAGCTCCACTCAAACTTGGAAAGGATTCCTTCAGCCTCCGTGCGATCTAGCTCACTGATTTCTTTATCATGGATGGTATAAGGAACCGAATGGACTTTATAAAACCTGGGTGCGGCATTTTCATTAAACACTAATTTATCCTTGATATGTTTGAGTTTTCCAGTGCCATCTTTAAGCACTGCTGCAGCGTCATCCAGTAGCTCTCTTAATTCATGTCTGTTGACTCTGTTGCAGGGGCTGTGGAATGCAAATGGTGGATGGATCGCCAGTCAAGCTGTAGTTGTCTCAACTAATCACAGCTCAACAATTCTAGCTTTCCTGTTTTTAACCACATACAAGCCTGATGTAACTTGTTGGTTATTGTATTTCAGCTTTATGAATGTCATTCCCACAGGAGTTATCTATTCTCTAGTATGGGATCTTAGTTGTCTATCTGCAGGCTTCAGTTCTGTATCTTTAAAAGGCTGTTCAGACTCATTTTGTGGAATGACTGAAACAGATGAGCCAGTGTCCGATTCTATTTTAATTAATTCGCTGTTCAGTTCTGGTGTAAGCCATATTGCTTGTCTGTTGTTAGTTTTCAGTTTGTAAATCTCAAGTGTACCCTGTGTTGTGTCATTTTCATCATTATCAGATTTGTTACCAACAGCATGAAGATTAGTGCTCTTTTTGAAACTGCAACTTGATTTATTATCTTTTTCTCTGCTCTGTGCAGTCTATTTATTTTCATTTGCCTGACACGCTCATTGTATGTGTCCTACTTTGTTGTATTTTTTGCAAGTTTTGCCTTTAAACCTGTGTTGATCTGGTGTATGTGAGCTCCTGCTACAATTTGTAACACAATTTGTTCGGCTAGGCTGGTATCAGCTCAGAAGTTGCAATTTTGTTCATGCTCATTTCATTCCTGACTGCAACACAATTGTGTCTCTGTCAGGAGAAGTATCAAATACACAGGTGGCTGTGAAGGCCAAGTCATTGAATATATTTAAGGCAGGGGTTGATTGATTCTTGATTAGCCATGGTATAGAGGAATAGGGGGAAATGCAGGAAATTGGGGCTGAGAGGGAAATGGATCTGCCATAATGAAATGGTGGAGAATACTTGATGGCTTAATTCTGCCTATATATCTTATATGTTTTCTGATTCCATTGATACAACAATTTCAGCTGCTCTTTTAAATGTAAGTTAGGAGCCTTTTCTGAATGCTTTCTTTTAAGATTACACAAGCTAAACAATCTCTCAATGCATTATTAAGCTCATCACTGAATTGACATTACTCAGGCAACCTCATCAATTCAGCCAAGTTCGCTGAAATAGACTCCCCTTCCTTTTGATTCCGCTGTGAAACTGAAATTGTTCTGCAATCAACAATGGTTTCAGTTTTAAATATTCCTGCATTATTTTCACAACATCAGCAAAGCTTCCTTCAGCTGGTTTGGTTGGAGCATTCTAACTTCTAAGCATACCGTTGGCTATTTCTCATTGGATATTGCATTCGCTTTAAAATACTATTCAATTCGCTCAGTATATAAAATCCAGTTACCTGTTGTGTAATTGAACATGTCAATCTTACCGATGTTGTTTGTCATTTCCGCTTTTTTTAAATTTCTGATCATTGTCACCCAGAACTCACTGCTTATGAACCCATAAATTCATCTGTTTCTTGTTTTTTTTTTAACTCAACCGTGTTATCTCTTGCCCTTCCGAAGAAACGTGTATTCAATTCAAGTTTAATTGTCATTCGACCATACATGAACACTCGTTAATATAGCTAAATGAGACAGCGTTACTATGGAGTCAAGGTGCTGAAACAGATAACCAACAATCACATACAAGAACACGTTGATTAAATAAAAGAGCATTGATGCCCCACCCCACAACACTGCAGGCTTGATACTCAGTCCTTACACTTAGAAGTCAACAAACCCATATAAAATATCAGTAAATTACAATGATGCAGAATATGCATAATTATAGACCAGACCTCCCAGCCCACCAAGATCATCTCTCGACCGGCCCCAATACCCACTCCGATGCCTGCTAGGCAATAATGCGGATTAGAGTCCCATTCCTCGCATATACAGGCACGTATAGAATATTAGTAAAAACACAACCAGAAAAATATATACATATATAGTCCAGACCCCACAGTCGATTGAAGACTTCTGTCGACCACAGCAGCGCTGCCCCTTGTAGAGTGTGACGGCTCGAGCTGCATCCACACTACGCCGGATAAATCCGTAACCGAAGCTTTTTCTCTTCGTTTTTACCCTCCCTCCACAATAAAACGGCATTTTCGTCCCCCGAAACTGGAGCTTTTCAGAAACGCTTTCCAGGGTGGGTATTTTTGAAAACGCTGCTCGGGCAGATCAGTGTGGATGGGGTAACCGGAGACTTCTGAAAACGCTGTCAGACGGCAGCGCGCCACTTCATTGTTTTCTTGAACGCAACCTAACAATATCAGAACAGACAGCAAAGAAACTGAAGCCAGAAGAGTTAGAAATGTACTCACCAAATACTTTGACCCATAACTTACTGAATAAATAGTATATTCACTTTGCCCTGTTTTTTGTCCTTGCTCATATGAAGGTGGTTTACCTATTTATGCAAGTACTTCTCTGACAATAGATGTGTAACAGCCTAATGTATCATTGTATGGAAATACAAGTTAACACTGATGCAGACATGTTTTATACATTTAACAAGGTGCTTTATTAATGCCAGAGTTAGTCAGTTTTTCAATGTTCGTTGTCAGCTGGGTCAATCTGTCTGTGAACTCCCTGTCGGTTGCCTCCGTACGCTCCAGTATTTGTCTTTTTTTAGTTTTAAGTTCTCCTGTGCGAGAGCCAACAGCTGTCCGTCGTTTTAAGTTTTTCTAGTCTGTAACTACACAAACGCACACTTTTACGGCGAGATTCGACACCAACCATGTTGCTTGTTTTCGGTAGATGTGTCCTGCGCCTGCGCAGGAGGAGGAGATTCGCCGAAATCTCCGTTTCAGTGTGGACGGAGATATTTTCAAAAACGCATAGTGTGGACACCTATCGCTTTTACGTGAAACCGGTGTTTTCAAAATTATCCGGTCTAGCGTGGATGTAGCCTCAGACAGCTCTCCCTGGCGACCATACAGCTTGAGGCCTAACTCCACAGACTGCCACCAAAACATCCACAGTCAACCACAAAAGAGCTGTTCTTCTGCCGAGCAAAGCACTGAGAGGGCAGTACCAACTGTGTTCTAGGTGCAACAGGAAACATTCCCAGTGAAGTACAAAAGCTTCATCTCCGCACTCCAGCAGCAAACAGGCAATGCCCTGCCTTCAGGCCTAGTACTTTACTATGACCAAGGCCAGGGAGCTCCCCTTCCATCTGCCCCTGCTCTCATCCAGTTTATCTGTGAATCAAACTTGCAAACGTCCTTGGCATTTAAGAGTGGACGGAGACCTGGTTTGTTGATGTTCTTCACCAGCTGTATCGCTGGACTTCAAAAGAATAGTGGAGGCCTTAACCGCTTATATCATTCACTCATGTCTGTCATCCATGTGCACCCCCAGGTAGTTGTAGGTCCTCACAGCATCCACATCCTCACCATCAACAGTGAATGCTGGATTTAAAGTACTGTGGATTCTGGTTAATCGGGACACATTGAGACCAGTACATTTTGGCCCAATTAAATGGCTGCTTCAATTAACAAAAGTTTCATAGAAATAGTTAAAAAGGTATAAAAGAGATAAACTACCATTTAACTGAGTAACAATTATGTATTTAAATAAAGTATAGAACAAATTAGAACACTGCTAACAGTAATACCTTCAACAAAGGAATTCCTCCATTGCATGCTGCTCTGTTCATTTGATTGACTGTAGATGAAGAAAATCTACCCAGACACCTATTGCAGATAATGGACTGCCTTCATACAATGCTTTTGAGAACTGCGTCCTCTAAATCTTTATTTTCCTTGTACCATTCAAGATGACTGTTGATATCTTTAAATTCTTCATAGGTCCTAACTTGCTGAGGTAGTGTAATCCTTTCATTTTCATTCCCAGACATTTCTGGAATCTCCAAGCCTGAAAGCTTGAAACCGCAGTGTGCAAAACCATTTTAAATTGTCTTACTGCTTACTTCTCACCAATTATTAGTGACAAAAACACACTGCCTTTTAATCATCAACTCACACAACTGACATGATTTTAAAATGACTTGCTCTAAGCACGGTGAAGTGTCTAATGGCCACACAATTGCACACGACTGATGCTAGGTAGAAACTGTTCAGCAAACGTCTCCTGTCCCAATTAAGCAGCATAGTGTCCTAAATAAACAAAAAGAATCCAGGTTATTTTCTTGGTTAGCTTTTGTTCTTTAAGAATTGCCACAAGTAAGTGGCTGTCCCCATTTACTGATGTCCCAATTAACTGGAATCCACTGAAATGCAAACTTCATGATTAGCTTGAAGTAAAGCTGTACTGGTTGCTAATTAAGGAAGAGGGAAAGTGTAGAGCTAACAGACTGTCTCTCATTGTAATCCAATACCCTACAGTCTTAAATTGCAGGGCATTTTGCCTAGCAGTCCAGGCTGAGCATCGAGGATGATCAAATTGAGATGCTAAAGATGGCTAGAGTGTTCAACAGAGTAAAGAGAAAATTTATTTCATTTGATGATGGTACTTATGGCAAAAGAAAATACATTAACAATTAGCGGTAGACTATTCAAAGGAGATATCAGAAGCTGAAGGGAAATAAGAAATTCTGTCTTAAACTTGTAGAGGTTAGGTCTATTGCATATTTCAAACCTGGCAGTATTTTTTTTCTTAGTCACAGATCTTAAAGTTATAGAGCCAAATGGCAAGAATGAGCCTAAGTTTCAGTAGGTTGTGATCAAATTTTATACTTGGAAATATTAATCTGCTATCTAGTATTTTATTAGAATTGGCAAGTCAACCACTAACGGCCATTTCAGGCTAAAGCTCCCAAGTTGCGACTAGTCTATGCACACTCACTTGAATGTATATCAACCAAGCCTGTAGTGTATGACCTGAAGGTTCTTGGAATAAACAAACTGAAAATTTTAGCAATTTTTTTAATTGAATGGGAATACAGGGAATAATTGGCCCAATCTCCTGTGTTTTCCCATTTGATAGCTATCCCTTTGTCTTTCAATACTTCTGCCTCTGCTATGGACTCCAACCTGAACCACAGTCACCACCACCTCCAGACGAAGACTTTCCTTACTGCTGCTGGGCCCCTGGGTTCCCCTTCCTCCACCACCACTCTCCAACTGCGGGTCTCTCAGGCTCCACCTTCATCTAGGTCCCTGGAGCCTCCAACTTCCCTCCACCCCAGCTTCCCTGAGCACCCCAACCCTCCACTGTCTCCTAGTGCCACCAACTCTCTCCACCATTACCCTCCTCCATCTGGCAGAACTAATCCTCATACTCAACAATTATTCCTTTGGCTTTTCCCACTTTCTCCACGCCCGAGGTGTAGCTATGGGCACTTGCATGGGCCCCATATATGCCTGTCTTTTCGTTGGCTACATAGAACAGTCCATGTTCCAATCCTTCCCCGGAAATGCTCCCCAATTCTTCCTCTACTACATTGATGACCACATTGATGCTACTTCATGTACCCTCGCTGCGCACATCAATTTTGTCAACCTTGGTTCTATCTTCCACTCTGCCCTTAAATTGACTTGGTCCATTTCTGACACCTCCCTCCCCTTTCTCAATCCCTCTGACTTTATCTCTGTAGACAAATGGTTGACCAACATCTTCAATAAACTTACCATTTCTCAAGGTTATCTTAACTATTTCTCATCCCACCCCGTCTCCTGTAAAAATGCTATTCCTTTTTCTCAGTTCCTTCATCTCTGGGGCATCTGTTCCAGGATGCGAGTTTCCTTTCCAGGATGTCAGAGGTGTCCTGCTTCTTCAAAGAATTGTGTTTCCCTTCCTCCGCCATTGATGCTGCCTTCACCTGAATCTCCTTAATTTCCCAAACATCCACGCTCACCCCATGTTTCCACTGCCTTAATAATGATAGTATTCCTTTGATCTTTATCTACCACTCCATGAGCCTTTGCCTCTGACACATCATTCTTCGCAGCTTCTGACATTTCCAAAGAAATCGCACCACCAAACATGTCTTTACTTCCTCCCTCTCTCTGGAATCACTCCCTCTATGATTCCATTGTGCATAGCTCCCTCTAATCTCCCTCCCAGCAGTTAGCCCTGCAACAGCCAAAGTGCTACACCTCCCCATTCACCTCCTCCCTCACCTCCACTGAGGGCCTTAAACAGTCCTTCCAGGTGAGGCAACCTATGAGTCTGTCGTGAATTGGGTGACCTCTTCGTCGTGCACCTCAACTCCATCCACCAAAAGCAGAATTTCCCAATGGCCAAACATTTTAATTTCCATTCCCATTTCTAATCTGACACCACTCTCAGGATGGAGGAGCAACAGCTCATATTCCATCTGGCTAGCCTCCAACCTGATGGCATGAATATCGACTTCTCCTCCTGGTAAAAAATAATGTTTCCCTCCCCCTCTCCTCTTCCTTTATTACACACTCTGGCCTCTTATCTCTTCTCAGTCACCTATCACCTCCCACTGGGTTTCCTCCTCCTTCCCTTTCTCCCATGGCCCACTTTCCTCGCCTATCAGATTCCTTCCTCTGCAGCCCTTTACCTTTTCTACCCATCTGGCTTCACCTATCACTTTTAGCTATTCTCCCTCCCCCCCCCCCCCCAACACACACACCTTTTTATTCTGGTATCTTCCCTCTTCCTTTGAAGTCCCAAGAAAAGGTCTCAGCCCAAAACATCAACTGTTGATCCATTTCCATAGATGCTGCCTGACCTGCTGAGTTCCTCCGGAATTTTATGTGTGCTACTTTGGAATTCCAGCATCTGCGGACTTTCCCGCATCATAAATCTACATCAACTCATTTGATGGATTAAATTTTGATTCCTTTTTTTCTTTTATAAGTCCACCAAATTCTCTCTTGCTAATTCCTTTTGTGAGATAGTGTCAGTTGTCTAATTTTCTTTCTGACTGACATTCCCTCCCAGAATGCCTCCACTGGGAATAATCGCATCACTATCTTTCTGAGTTGCTTCCACCACATCCTATCTCATAGTTAATTCAGTATATCTGTCATAGAAATAAGACAGCAGCTGTCAACAATTACCTTGAAATTGTGGCTCTGACTGAAATCTATCCCTTGCTACTTTACCCTTTCACAGAAACATAGAAACTTACTGAGATTATATTTGGAGAATTATGTACAGGTTTGGTCACTGTGTTATGGGAAAACCATTATTAAACTGGAAAGAATGCCGAGAAGATTTACAAGGATGCTGCCAGGACTCAAGAGCCTAAGTTATAGAGAGTTGTTGGGCAGGCTAGGACATAGGAGACTGAGGGGTGGGGGGCCTTATAGAGTGTATAAAATTGTTAGTGATATAGGCAGAATAAACATTCATAGTTTTTTTTTTCTCCCCAGGCTAGGGGAACTAAACATTAAAGGGCAATGTTTAAGTTACGAGGTGAAAGATTTAAAAGGGATCTGAGGCACAACTTCTTCACGCACAAGGTTATAAATGGAACAAGCGGCCGGAGGAAGAGGTCAAGTCAGGTTCAATAATAACATTTAAAAAACATTTTCCCAATGGGTAGCAGAGTTTCAGTAGGATATGTATAAAGCATGGTTGAATGGGACTATCTTGATAGACAACATGGGTGCATGGACATTGAATTGAAATGAAATGGATTGACTTTATTACCTACATCCTTCATATACACGAGGAGTAAAAATCTTTACGTTACATCTCCGTCTAAATGTGCAATGTGAAATTTATAATCACTTATAATAAATAGAATGTACAACAGGACAGTCAATATAACATAGAAATAGAAATACAATTGTATCAGCGTGAATTAATCAGTCTGATGGCCTGGTGGAAGAAGCTGTTCCGGAGCCTGTTGGTCCTGGCTTTTATGCTGCGATACCGTTTCCTGAATGGTAGCAACAGTTTGTGGTTGGGCTTTTTTTACGCACCTGTCTTTGTAAATGTCCTGAATAGTGGGAAGTTCACATTTACAGAATTGCTGGGCTGTCCGCACCACTCTCTGCAGAGACCTGCGATTGAGGGAAGTACAGTTCCCGTACCAGACAGTGATGCAAACAGTCAGGATGCTCTCGATTGTGCCCCTGTAGAAAGGTTGTGGGGACAAAAACCAAACTTCTTGAACCATCTGAGGGGGGAAGAGGTCTATTGTGCCTTTTTCACCAAATGGCCAGTATGTACAGTCCATGTGAGATCCTCGGTGATGTGTATGCTGAGGAACTTAAAGCTGTTCACACTCTCAAATCCAGATCCATTGATGTCAATAGGAGTTAGCCTGTCTCCAGTCCTCCTGTAGTCTACAACCAGCTTCTTGGTGTTTGTGACATTGAGGGAGAGGTTGTTTTTGACATCACTGTGTCAGGGTGATGACTTCTTCTCTGTAGGCTGCCTTGTCAGCCTACAGTCAATATGAGATAAGACCAATCAATGTTGTATTGTCAGCATGTTTAATTAGTGGATTGGAGCTGTGGGTGGTGACACAGTTATAGATATACAGAGAGTAAAGGGGCACCTGTGTTGAGGGTCAGAAAGGCAGAGATGAAGGAGCGCACTCTTTCCGCCTGCTGGTGATCTGACAGAAGTCCAGGATCCAGCTACACAAGGCAGGGTGAAGACTGAGGTCTCTGAGCTTCTTGTCGAGCCTGGAGGGAATTATGGTATTGAATGCTGAACTGTGGTCCAAGAACAGCATTCTCGCATAAGCATCCTTCTTCTCCAGATGTGTAAGGAAGGTGTGTAGAGCTGTGGTTATTGCGTTATCACTCGATCAGTTGTGTCGGTAGCAAATTGTAGGGGGCCCAGTGTGGCTGGCAACAAGCTGCAGATGTAGTCCCTGAGGAGCCTCTCAAAGCATTTGTTTATTATTGAGGTGAGAGCAACAGGACTCCAGTCGTTCAGACATGTTACCTTGATCATTTTAGATACAGGAACAATGTTGGATGTTTTGAAGCACTCTACACTGGGAGAGGGAGTAAGCACACCTGCCAGTTGTGCCATGTTGGACCTGTTTGCATGCTATATTACTCTGTCACTGTAAACTGAAAAATTAGGAGCAGGAGGAAGCTTTTTAGCCCTGCAGACCTGCTCCATAATTAAAAACAAGCATAGCTGTTCATCCATTCCAGTATCTTATTTCTCCCTATAATTAATAACTCAAACTCAGCGGCCTATTTGAACATAGACTTCCTTCCACAGGCTCACCACCTTCTCTGGAAGGAAAGTTCTTCTGATCTCTTTTCTAAATGGCCTACCCTTCAGACACTGGTTGAGTCATCCTCCTCATAGGTCACATTCTTTCCCCGGTTTTGCCTCATCTACAAACCTTCACTCAGATCACTTGTGAGCATTGTAAAAAGCCAGGGCCCAGTCATTGATCTCTATAGCACCTCACTGACTGTCACCAGGAAAAATCCATTTCATCCTACCTTCTATTTCTTATCTGTTAATAATTCTCAATTCACATCTATGCATTGCTCCTCCTCCCCCATACACCATTCCATGTGCTTTAACTTTACACACTAACCTCCTGTGTAAAGTTAGTGTAAAATTAAAAGCTTCTTGGAAATCCACTTGTTATCTCCTTAATATTCTACTTATTGCATCTTCAAATCAAAATCTCCAGGAGGGTTACCAAGCAAGACATTCCTTCAAAACTGATACAATCCCATTGATGCTTTCCTGATGTTCTGATGTCACATTTTTAATAAAGAAGGACACACATAACTTCCCGTACATGTCAAGGCACTAAAGAGTTAGTGAGAAAAATGAACTGAATAAAATCAAAGTATGTAAAGAAATATGTACCCACTAGTTAAGGACCACTTCCTTTAGAAAAGTCATAGGGTCATAGAGTAATACAACACAGAAAGAAGCTTTGTCCTAACTCGTTCATTCCAACCAAGGTGCCTAACTGAGTAAGTGTGTGCATCTGATTTGTGACCTTCTAAACCTTTCCTATCCATACAATCACCCAAATACCTTATACCCACCCTCTACCATTTACTCTGGCACCTCATTCCTTGGACTTACCTCCTGTGTGAAAGTCCTTTCACTGTGTTGAAGATACTATGAAGATGCCACAGTTTGAACATTTGCAAGGAAACAGGAAGGCAACAGCGGGCCTCTCATACATGCAGCTGGGCTACTGGCCCGCTGAATTCTTTCCTTCCACTCGCTGTTGATACCAGGAAAGAAAGTTTTGATTTTTCTCCAAATTTTATGGCTGGTTTAAGAGGAAAATAAATAACGTTTCCACTTACTTTTTCTTTATCCCACAGGTTTCTCCAGATTATTCAGCAGGCAAATGTCCAAGGTAGACCATATGCCACGGTTGCTCACTGGAGCAGAGTAGCATGAAGTGAAAGGCAGGGGGTGTTCCTTCTACTTTGATCTCACACTTGACAGAAAAACATGAAAATCCCAGCACAATGTGAAAGAAGCAGATGCGTAGCAGCCCATGAAATTGGTGTGTAGGTCATGAAGACCGAACTTGAAGGTTTTTGCAATTGCATTTTGAGTAAAAGTGATGAGGTTTCACTTTATAAAGAAATGTTCTTTCCAGCTAAACATCTATAAAAATATAAGGAATAAAATAAAATAAAACCCCTCAGGTTATTGGTGTTTCTCATTCTATTATCTTACCTCTGATCAATTTATGTGTGGATCAAAATATTCTCTTCCGAGTATTGCTTTTGCTCAAAATGTATGGTACCTTAAACAAAACCCCCAGCTCATCAGTAATGGTACTGTACATTGACTTCAGTATGGTAATGTATTCAAATGGACCACAGAGGATAAAGCTGATTAGTGGAAAATCAAGTGCAGTGCCTCAGGAGTGTACAGAATCATTATGTCATTATAGCTAAGTAACATATTCATCAATACTAAGAACAAGCACAGAAACCTTTCAGCTTTATTCCATTAACAGAGCCTAGATGCTAACAGGTTTTATGGATTTTTGGTCCAAGGATCATTAAGACTTCCTTTATGTTCAAAGGAAACCTTTAAGTCACTTCAGGATTCTTTCCAAAATAGCTTTCTTCAATTGCTTAAGTATTTGTTTCTGGAACTCAAGGCATATTATTAAATGAATAAGAAGAGAAAGAGAACTTCCACACGTATGATACGTTTTAAATCGCAGCAATGCTAAATTGTTTCAAGGAGAATGCAGAAATTATGCAGTATTGCACACAGAATGTGGTATTGTAAGGGATCAGGTGAAATACAAGTGCTAGAAGATCTTCCAAAGTGATGGAGGGATTGTTTACTGAGTCTCTCAGGATGGAAGTTAGAAACAGGAAGCGGTCAATAACTCTACTGGGTGTTTTTTATAGATGACCCAATAGTAACAGCGACATCAAGGAGCAGATAGGGAGACAAATTTTGGAATGGTGCAGTAATAACAGGGTTTTCGTGATGGGAGATTTTAATTTCCCCAAAATTGTTTGGTGTCTCCCTAGAGCAAGGGGTTTAAATGGGGTGGAGTTTGTGAAGTGTGTTCAGGAAGGTTTCCTAACAGAATATGTTGATAAGCCTACAAGAGGAGAGGCTATACCTGATCTGGTATTGGGAAATGAACCTGGTCAGGTATCAGGTCTCTCAATGGGAGAGCATTGTGGAGATAGTGATCACAATTCTATCTCCTTTACAATAGCATTGGAGAGTGATAGGAACTGATAAGTAAGAAAGCATTTAATTGGAGTAAGGGGAAATATGAAGCTATCAGGCAAAAACTTGGAAACATAAATTGGGAACAGATGTTCTCAGGGAAATGTATGACAGAAATGTGGCAAATGTTCAGGAGACATCTGCGTGGCGTTCTGCAGGCACATTCCAATGAGACGGAAAGGTACAGGAACCATGGCGTATAATGGCAATTGAAAATCTAGTCAAAACAAATGAAAAGCTTACAAAAGGTTCAAAAAACTAGATAATGATAGAGATCTAGAAAATTATAAGGTTAGCAGGAAGGAGCTTAAGAATGAAATTAGGAGAGGCAGAAGGCCTTGGAGAGCAGGTCGAAGGAAAAGCCCAAGGCATTCTACAAGTATGTGAAGAGCAAGAGGATAAGACATGACAGAATAGGACCAATCAGGTGTGACAGTGGAAATGTGTGTATGGAACTGGAGGAGATAGCAGAGGTACTTAATGAGTACTTTGCTTCAGTATTCATTACAGAAAAGGATCTTGGTGATTGTAGGGATGAATTACAGTGGACTGAAAAGATTGAGCATATAGACATTAAGGAAGAGGATGTGTTGGAGCTTTCGGAAAGCATCAATTTGGATAAGTCACCGGAACTGGAGGAGATATACCACAGGCTACTGTAGGAAACAAGGGAAGAGATTGCTGAGCCTCTGGCAATGATGTTTGCATCATCAATGGGGATGAGAGAGGTTCCAGAGGATTGGGGGTGGGGGGGGGGGGGGGGAGGGTGGCAGATGTTGTTCCCTTATCCAAGAAAGCAGGTAGAGATAGCCCAGGAAATTATAGAACAGTGAGTCTTACTTCAGTGGTTCGTAAGTTAATGGAGAAGATCCTGAGAGGTAGGATTTATGAACATTTGAAGAGGTATAATGTGATTAGGAATAGTCAGCATGGTTTTGTGAAAGGCAGGTCGTACCTAACAAACCTGATTGAATTTCTTTAGGATGTAAATAAACATATTGATGAAGGTGAGCAGTAGATGTAGTGTATATGGATTTCAGCAAGGCATTTGATAAGGTACCCTTTGCAAGGCTTATTGAAAAAGTAAGGAGGCATGGGATCCAAGGAGACCTTGCTTTGTGGGTCCAGAGCTGGCTTACATACAGAAGGCGAAGAGCAACTGTAGATGGGTCATATTCTGAAGGTAGGTCAGTGACCAGTGGTGTGCTTCACGGATCTGTTCTGGGACCTCTTCTCATTGTGATTTTCATAAATGACCTGGATGAGAAAGAGGAGGAATGGGTTAGTAAATTTGCTAATGACACAAAGGCTTGGGGTGTTATGGATAGGGCTGTCAGAGGCTACAGTAGGACATTGATAGGATGCAAAACTGGCCTGAGAAGTGGCAGATGGAGTTCAACCCAGGTAGGTGTAAGGTGGTTCATTTTATACATACACGACGCTGGAAGAACTCAGCAGGTCAGGCAGCATCCATGAGAAAAGAGTAGCCAACGTTTCGGGCCGAGACCCTTCATCAGGAATGGGGGGGGGGGGGTAAGAGAGGGCTGAAGCCCAGTAATAGAGATAGGGGAGGGGGTAGGGCCTAGAGGCGCCAGGTGGAAAACCAATCAGAGGAAAGATAATGGGGGGAGGGGGAGGGGATAAGCATGAAAGAACTGCAGAGATAAAGAAGCAGAAAGTTGAAAGGGGTGAGAGGCAGAGAGGGACCTGGGATAGGAGAAGGGAATTACTGGAAATTGGAGAATTCAATGTTCATACCACCAGGCTGGAGGCTACCCAGACCTGAGTCTGGGTCAACCTGAGTTTGGCCTCATCATGGCAGTAGAGGAGGCCATGTATGGACATATCTAGATGGGAATGAGAGGCAGAGTTGAAGTGGGTGGCAACGCTTCTGGCAGCAACATTGTCAACGTACAATGTAGCAGGAGCAAAGACAAAGGGGAAAAATTGAGGATAAAGCACAGAGGGAGATTGTTACCAGGATTTAGATAATTCAATACAGTCGGCCCTCCTTATCCGTGGGGGATTGGTTCCGAGACCCCCCACGGATACCAAAAATGTGGATGCTCAAGTCTCTTATTTAACTTGTCTCCATGCGTTGGTCTTTAGGACCCAGCGGAACCCGAGACTTTATTTCACATGCTCAGTGTGGTGGACATTAGGAGCTGGCGGTGTAGCTCTGAATCCGCAGTGTTTCTGTTCACGAAAATAATCACGATTGCGATTGAAAATAAGTTGGAAGTAATAAAGCGATCGGAAAGAGGTGAAACGCTGTCAGTCATTGGAAAAGCGTTGGGCTACAGTCGGTCAACAATCAGAATAATTTTAATGGAGCATGTGAAAGGCACTGCCCTGATCAAAGCTACAGTTATTACTATATGTTTTATATACAAAGAAAGGTAAAATATGTAGTAGAAAAACGTTTGACTGACACTAAATAATACCGGACGTACCTGTCCCGACTTCAAATCCGAATTAAAGATGGACTCAGGAATGGAACTCATTCATAACCCGGGGACTGCCTGTACTTTTAAGTCATTTCTAGATTACTTATAATACCTAATACAATGTAAATGCTATGTAAATAACAACACACACAAAATGCTGGTAGAACACAGCAGGCCAGGCAGCATCTATAGGAAGAAGCACTGTCGACGTTTCGGGTCGAGACCACAAAGTGTCTCGGCCCGAAACATCAACAGCGCTTCTTCCTATAGATGCTGCCTGGCCTGCTGTGTTCTACCGGCATTTTGTGTGTGTTGTTGTTTGAATTTCCAGCATCTGCAGATTTCCTCGTGTTTGCTATGTAAATAGTTGTTATACTGTATTGTTTAGGGAATAATGACAAGAAAAAATAATCTGTACATGCTCAAACAATGAGTGCTGGAGAGAGAACTTCCAGGTTTTCCCAATCCGCGGTTGGTTGAATCTGTGCATGCGGAATCTGCGGATAAGGAGGGCCGACTGTATTCATGCCACCAAGCTGGAGACTGCCCAGGTGAAATATGAGATGCTGTTCTTATCATTTTTGTTTGGTTGTGACCTGACAGTGAAGGATGTTGTGTCAGTGGGAATGGGAAGTGGAATAGAACTGAATTGAATGGAGATCAGGTAGCCAAATGCCCTCATGTCAATCTCACAAATCCTGTGATAGGAATCCAAGACAGCAGCTTAGAGTTTGGTTAGAATGAGCATCTTCGTGATGCTGGAATTTCTCAGTTATTGTACATGTAACCCCTGGGTCGCCTCAGGCATCGCTCAAACTCATTCTAGTCTAGGGGGAGCAGCCTTTGGCCCCGCCAAACTGGGTAATCAGCTGGTGTGGATGCTGTGTGATGTCCCCGCCTCGCCCAAAAAACAGACAGTACACCTTATGCGATTAAATGAGTACAATTTATAAAGATTACTATAACTAAGCGATTACTAATGATACAGTATATATGAATAAGAGAAAAAAAAGAAAAGGCGCCAAACTTATCAAAGTCCAAACCACTTCGTGCACAACCGTTGGAGCTCAATTACTGAAGTCTTCTGGCCACCATTCGATCCCCTCCGACTTCCTCGACCCGCCTACTGGGACCCCCACGGTGGTCGACCAGACGCTCCACACTCCTCTGTCTCCGTCTCCTCTCATCACTGAAAACTTTGGGCCGGGGACCCCCACCGCTCGGGGTCCGTTCTGTCGCCCAGCTTCCAGCATCCCGTCCTCTCTCTCTCACTCCATCGTGCCGACTCTCCAAAATCCCCGCCAACAATCAGTTTACAGTCCCAAACAAGCTTCCAGCACTTATCATAGCAAAGACGCTAGCATTCCTACTATTAACACAGGCGCCAGCATTCCTACTTTTAACAAAACAAAGACGCCATTTTGATTACATACACAGTAACAAAGAAAAAGAAGAAACCCCCCGTTACATACAGTTCATGAATTTTGTGTAATCCTATTGCTGGAAGTGAGGCTTGGCAGTACCATGAAAAGGCCAAAGTGTTTCTTGGAACTTTAGTGAATAATAGGATGAACAGGCAACTTCATTAACCAGAACTATAGGAGGATTAAGGAAAGCACATGGAATGACCACCAAGAGTTTGTAGACAAGGCAAATCAACGTTGAACACTGACTTTCCAATGTTCAAGTGAGTATTTTCTATGAATACATATACATTCCGCAGGAAGATGGAACTCTCACTTTCTCAACTGAACATAAGAATATTGGAGCAATCCAGTTGGCCTCAAGCCTGCACTGCCGTTCATTTAGGGTTATGGCTGATTTGCCCCTTTGCTAGTTCCCAAAAGCCCTCCATTCCCTGATCTTTCAAAGATTTCCCTATCTCCATTTTAAGCATGCCCAGTGATCTATCCTCCACAGCTCTATAGGGCGGAGAGTTCCAGAGGTTCATCACACTCTCAGAGAAGAGTCAGCTTGGCCATCTTTTGTCACTCTATCTCTTTGTTCAAGACCTTCTCTTGGGTAAAAGCATCTCAATGTCCACTCTGTTGGGCTGCCTTCAGAAATGGTATATTTCAAATACAGTAGATTTCTCTTCATTCTTCTAAATTCCAAAGATCCACCTTCTTTAGATAGTTAACCCATGCATCCCAAGAATTAATCTGGTGAAACTCTTCAAAACCTGTATCGCTGGTATGTTCTTCTTAAATAATGGGATCAAATCTCTTTGGAGTAAGGAGCTCAGAGTGTGACTTTACCAACACCCTGTACTAATGTAACAATACTTATCTATTTACAAATTACAAGCCACAATCACCTTTCTAATTACTTGCTGTACCTTCTGGCAAATATTTTGTGTTTCAACAGATAAACTCTTCCCGGGCTTCCAACCAGGTATGGGTATCAATTTTAATTAACATTTTGATGACAAGCTCCACCATCTTCATCAAGGGTGATGCCTGGGGTCAACAGGGTAGAGGTCTGCACGGTCCTCAAGAAGGCTGTTTCGCCAAAATTGAACATTACAGAAGTAGAGTGACTGGCCCTCCAGGCGCTGCGGCGGAACACAGCCATCATAATTTTACCAGTGGACGAAGAATATGCGATTTTCCTGATGTCCAAGCAAGAAATACCACAGGAAAGTCAAAAAGCTTCTGTACAATCCCTCCTACAGATTTCTACAATGGGATCCCATGGATTCAGTTGGGACTATGACCTCTGCCTTACTGAAACAGACATATGTAAGACACCTCTGCCTCAGGTGCCAGTACCACCAAGACTTCACGGGCTTCCTAAGATCCTCAAGGAGGGTTCCCCCTTGAGGCCTATCATCAGGAGCATAGATTCTCCGACTGACTACTTCTTTTTAGGCACCACCACTGATGCCAGTTAAAATCAATACCTGTACTTGACAGGAGGCCAGAGAAGAGTTTATTCGTCATATATGCCAGAAAAGCACTAGATTCTTTTTCATTTTGTGTTTCACTCCCAAAAAAAACCTTAATCACTCTCATAAAAGCTTTCATAATACTGTGTTGAATTGGTTTAATTACACAAAACCTTTCTAAGTGACCAGCAATTTCTTCCTTAATAATAAACTTCAACATTTGGCCAACAATAGGCTCATAGATTCCAATGTTCTTTCCTCTACACTTTTTGAAGAAGTGAGTTACATTTCCATTCAGGGCTGTGGGCTAAGCCCATCGCTGTGCACATTTCACTCATCCCTACATGCTTCAAATCAGCCACCATCATCCCTGTACCAAAAAACTCTGTGCCTTCAGAACTAAATGACTACCGCCTAGTGGCACTGCAGCCAATCTTCATGAAGTGCTTTGAATGGCTGATAATGGCACATGTCACAAACTCCACTCCTGCCGCATTGGACACTCACCAAAATGCTTACCACAGAAAGACTCTATGACAGTTGTCATAGCATCTGTCATTCACCTGGCCCTGACAAACCTAGAAAACAAGGACAGTTACGTCAGAATGCTGTTTTTGGATTTCAGTTCAGCACTCAACACTATTGTCTCACAGGTCTGTGGCAACCATCATTAAGGACCCCCATCAGCCAGGACATGCCCTCTTCTCATTGCTACCATTAGGGAGAATGTACAGGAGCCTGAAACACACACTCAGTGATTCAGGAATAGCCTCTTCCCCTCTGCCATCAGATTTCTGAATGGACATTGAACCCATGAACACCACCTCACTACTTTATTTTCTGTCATTTTGCATTATTTATTTAAACGTTTTAATGTACGTACACTTACTGTAATTGACAGTTTTTATTATTATGTATTCCAATGTACTGCTGCCGCCAGACAACAAATTTCACAACATATACTAGTGATATTAAACCTGGTCTGATTAAATACACCACTGTTCAACTGGGTGTTGGACTTCCTAAGGGATGGACCTAAGATAGTCAGGATGGACAACCGCTCTTCCTTCCCCATCATCTTCAACATGTGTACTCCCCAGGGCTGTGTGTGAGCCCATTGCTGCACATTCTGCTTACACGTGACTGCATAACCAAATACGTGAACAATTGCACTGGCAAGCTCACTGATGACAGGACAGTAGTGGGGCTCATCACCAACAATGATGAGACGGCCTACAGAGAGGAGGTGGTAGAGCTCAGCGCCAAGTGTTAGACAATAACCTCTTCCTTAATGTCAACAAGATAGAGGAGATGGTTATTGACTTTGGGAGAACTCGCATGAGTTATACCCCTCTTTATATTGGTAGCACAGCAGTGAAAGCTGCGAGCAGTTTCAAACACCTGGGAGTGCACTTCACACACAGCCTCTCATGGTGCCACCACACATTCTACATAGTCAAAGAAACTTACCGATGCCTCTACTTTTAAGGAGACTGAAGACGGCTGGACTTTGTACATCATTTTACAGATCTGTAGCTGAGAGCATCCTTGCAAGCTGCATCATTTCCGGTACAGAAACTGCATTGTGGCAGACAGATAGGCTCTACAATCGGTAGTCAAAACTGCCCAATGCATCATTGGCACTATCCTACTAGCCATCAAAGACATAAAGGTTCTGGAAAAGGGCCAGTAACATCATTAAGGATCGAACCACCCTGCCTATGGACTGTTTGTCCTACTCCCACCAGGAAGGAGGTTATCTAGCATCCATGTCAGGATTAACAGACTCAAAAGCAATTACTTTTCCCAAGCAGTAAGGCTCCACCTACAAACCTCACCACTACTTTATTATTTCCATCAGTCACGTTACGTACAGTACAGTGTCTCTTTATGGATGTACAGGCAATCTATGTTTATAAGCTACCTTATGGTTTTTATATATTTATATTGTTTTTATTATTATTATTATTATTATTATTATTATCATCATCATCATTATTTTGTTGTTTATCTTTTGTGGTTTTTTTGTGCTACATCAGATCTAGAGTAGCAATTATTTTGTTCTCCTTACGCTTGTGTACAGAAATGACATTAAACAATCTTTAATCTTCAATCACCTGCCAGTTTACATACCTTCCCCTTCCCACACCTTATTCTGGCTTCTGCCCCTTACTTTCCAGTTCTGATGAAGAGACTCAGCCCAAAATATTGATTTTTTTTTCCTCTTCTGCAGATGCTGTCTGTCTTGCTGAGTTCCTCCAGAATTTTGTGGGCATTGATCCTTCTGTGTTCATTTGCAATTTAGATAATAATTTGCCTTTTGATTTGGATTTATGTGGAACATTATCAAATGACATTTTCAAAGCCAAATACATCCGGAGGTTTCCCTTCATCAATTATGCTTGTTGCAACCTCAAAGAACTCTTGCAAATTTAAAGACCTTATTTACCTTTCATAAAACCATGCTGACTTGATTTAATTACATGAAATCTTTCTAAATTACTAGCTGTTTCTTCCTTGATAATAAACTTATAGATTATAGCTTCCTAATTTTTGTCTCCCTTGCGATTTGCAAAAGGGAGTTAGATTACCAATCGATCAGAACCCTCGCAGAACTCCATGAGTTTTAAACAACTTCAGCCACTGGCTCCTCCATGTCTGAAACCACTTCTGATAAAGCTGTTGGGTGCTAACCATCAAGCTTTAGCCTCTTGTCTGTCTTCAGGCGTATTCATATATCTAATAGCTTGTTTCTCATGATAGAGATTGCTGTAAATTCTTCTATGCTATTTGAAACTGGCCTATATTACATCTTTAAGATACTTCTATTTTCCTGCACTTTGAACAGGTAATGTTTTAACTTGTCTGCTGTTTTCTTTTTCTTTCTTATTAATGTCCCCACGTAGCCCTCCAGCTACCTCCTTTCTTTTTAAATATCTGTAGAAATTCATGCTGTTTGTTTTAATGTTACTTGCTTCTTTTTTTTCAAAATCAATTTCTGTTCTGCCTTCTCCTTTAAATCTGGCTATATTATAAGCTTCAGGTTTTGATTTTAATGTTTTTTGATCATTCTTGAATATATAGAATATTCATCTTTCTCATAAATTGGGATAAAATTCTTCTACAAGTTGCGAATTTGCTACTTAAATATCTGATTCACTGACCAAACTCACGAGCTGTTTGCTCAGACCACTCCAGACAACACATCTTTTTTTACCAATAAAAATACCCACGCAACTTCAGTCAATGGATCGTTGAATCACAGGGAAGTTGAAGATCCTTACTAAATCTGACCAAGTGGTCACCACACTTCAAAACAGCTATTTTCCACAAGTCGTCAAGCTAAACCACACCTCCACCCATTAACCCACCCCATCACCCCACAACACCACTACATTCACATCACTCAGCATCATTTTATGCACATACAATCAGTCTATTTCTATAACAGTTACTTGTACATCGTGTTTTATAGGATTGTTTTTATTAATTGTGTTCTTTATGCTTATTGTGTGTTTATGCTACATTTGATGCAGAGTAGCAATCGTTTTGTTCTCCTTTACACTGAAGAATGACACTAACCAATCTTGAATCTTGAAGTCATTCACAACCATGTTGGGTTTTAGCATATATGTGTCATTGGTTGACCTTTTTGGCCAATGGTCAAAGCAGTTGGCAGTGTCTGGCTTCAGGTAGCAATATAATTAAAGTTTACAGGCTGCACAGATCAGCCATGCTTCCAGAATAACATCAATGAAGTACTCTCACCTTCTAACCTTATGTTCTGACTCCCATATGAGTTGGACAAGTTTGGCAAAAATTAATTTGAATTTTATTCTTTGAAATATCAGAATCAGAATCAGAATCAGAATCAGACTTTAATCCCCAAGTACCTATGCACATACAAGGAATTTACTTCCGGCAGATGTTGTCTCTCTGCTCATAACAATAATAATGATAAATATAAATGAAAATATAGATTATACATACAGGTAGTGTATGTATACACTAACATGGTTTGAAACTGCATCCTTTGAACTCAGATGCAAATCAACACCCATTTTATGCTGATATTTGGGAAAATTAAATGACAATCGGACACAATGACATAAATGGTGTTGCGGTCAATGCTCATTTACCTAGACAGTATTAAAGCTTTCAGAGCCAGGTTTATTACCACTGTCTTATATGCTGTGAAATTTGTTGTTTTTTTTTGCAGTAGTACAGTGCAAATACATACAATTAGTAAAAGTTACAAACTAAATAGCTCAGAAATAAAATGAATAACGAGGAGTGTTCATAGAACCTGGAATGAAATAAGAACTGTTTTCACACAACCCCAGCAACACCAGGATGTGCTGGTGATTGTGATTGTGCTTTGCTTTCAAAGCAGGATCCCAGGTCGATACGCACACAACTATGAACAGAGTTGCTCTCACCAGCATGAAAACTGTGATCACAATTGCATGTTAGCAGAGAAAACCGAATATTTTTAGTTTCAAAGTGAAATGTACTGAACAGGCTGTTAAGTTATAACATTTGAGTCATGCCAGTTGTTCCGCAGCTGAAGTCACTGCATGTTTTCTTGAGGTGTTCTCACATTGTCAGAATTCAAAGGGCTACCAAATCACTGACCTCACACACTGTGTGGTACAAAATCTGTGCACCATCCGCTCAAAACCTGGCACGTACAGTAACTCAGCTTGCTAGGGACATACTGATATTTCAGGAAGCAATATTAAAGGTTTAGTTTTAAAGCAAAGCTTCCAATATTTTAGACAGATCCCTATAAAAATTGAGTGACAGACACTAATCTCATTTCAACTACTTTTATACTGGATGAAATAAGGAACATTATTGCACCAGCAGAACAAAGATCATTTTGCTTTATTTCAACAGTAAGTTCAAACCAGTAGCTTGACAATAAAAATACTACCTTTTCTTTCTGACTTCAGTTTGGGCATCTTCTGCTTTTAGTTCTCATCTCTTTCTATCTATCCCGCAGAGCCGTCTCTGCATTTAAGTCAGTCATACTGAATGAGATGGAGCAGGGGAGTTGCTATTTAAATATCACAGTGCTGGTAGAGTGGAACAGCTTGCTATCTGTTTGTTCTTTCACCATGCCTTGCTTTAAATCTGTCCGTTCATTAGCAGCTAACAAGTGCTAGGTGTATGGCTTGAATTTACATTGCAAATCAAATTCCATTCAAAGGTTAGATACTGGACCTTGGTATCATTGCGCTATGCATTTATATGTTTTGTTAATTGTAACAATTCCCTTTACAATATATATATGATAACAAAATATTTTTGAAGCCACATTTGTTTTATGCTTGTCCCAATGCTGAATGCAAACACTTACCTTTCCTGCATGAATAGCAGTTAGTAAACTCACTATCAATCATTCTGTTCTTCAACTTTCAGGATCTTTCCTGTGACAGATTGCATTCAGAACCTTGACTTCTGCCCCCTTTTTGCAAATTCAAAAATGTTTTAACAATAGGACGCTTCCACTGAGGGACTTAATTTCACAAGCATAAGTAACAAATAGTTTAACACTGTGCAGTATCAGGAAAGGCTTGCTAAAGCAGCAAGGTATGATGCTTCATGCATGTTTTACTTCTCTTCTGCAATTTTTTTCACAGTAGAGACCCAACTTCAAGATATTTTATGTAGAATGCTTTCCACATTTTGAGAAGCTATGGTAGACACTGCAGAGGGGCCAGGTTTGATGGAGACAGGTGGAAGGGCAGACCTTCAAACAACTGTATGGGGTGAGAGGAGATTTTCAATGCTAAAGGACACATTCCATACCCCATTCACAACATACTCTGGAAAATAGTTATTGTCTGACAAATGATTTATCTCTGCTTCATCAAATGAGCTTTCCTTTACAATTCTGCAGGAAAACGGGCCACTTTCTTGTTACTTGAAACAACTGCAGCACAACCGTTGAAATGCACAACCAACATTTTCACAAACCTCATTATCATGGTGCTCAAAACACACTCCAGCTTTCACTTAAAGAAGAGCAATGCAGACCAACGTACACTCCTTGAACATGCCTGAGACTGTCATTAAAATAAAGAAAGAACAGCAGTCCCTGCTTACTTAGACATTGGATTGTAGTAGTTGTCCAAGCTTTCTGATGACTGTAGGAATCTAACCAAAGTACTGCAGTTGTTGAGGAGAATCACACTTTTGCTGTGAGTGATAATGCACATGAACCCAAGGAATAGTGATATAAAATTTTAAACAAAACTTGTCTCTGCTTTGAACCAATCAATACTCCCTCCTTAACCAACTGTGGCAGGCCCCTGAAGGAGTATCACGGTGTCTTCTTTTGCCCCAGGCGGTACCATCTTTTTCACATTTACAAATTATCCTGGAGCTGAAATATAGTCAGGGACAGGAGGGAACATCAGGAGCAGGTGGAAGCTTCACTTGAGAAACACCAATTAGAAAGCAAAGGCCAGTTACAGGGACACCAAATCATACAGAGAAGTGAATGATAGAAATCCAGAAATATGGAATTACAGAAGGAATAGAGGAAGAAGAGACAAGTTTTGTTTAAAATTTTCACTGTTCCTTGATAAATGTGACAACCATAAGCCATACCAATATGAATACCCTAATTTGATATATCCATGTTGAATTTACTAATAGGATGCATTTTATCGTGCATCTATAGAAAGCATCCTATCAGTATAGACACACGATAGAAAGTATCCTATCAGTACAGGTGAACATAGAAAGCATTCTATGAGTATAGATGCACTATAGAAAGCACCCTATCAGTATAGACATATCGATAGAAAGCATCCTATCGTGCATCACAGCTCGGTATGACAAATGCTCGGGGCAAAACTGCAATAAACTGCAGAGTTCAGCACATCACAGCAACAAGCCACATATTTTGTCCACACCTCACTACCTCAGTAAAGCAGCCACAACATTCGAACTCCCAATCTGGATATTCTCCCTTGTCGTTGTCCCCCACCCCCCCCCCCCCCCCATTGGGCAGAAGATGGGAAAGCCTGAAGACATGTTCCAGCAGGTTCAAAGATCATTTCTATAGTGATGTTAAAGCTATTGACTTCATAATGGACCCTCACAATCTACCTCATAATGTCTGCACCTTATTGTCTAGCTGCACTGCATATTCTCTGTAACTGTAACACAATATTCTACATTGTTATTACTTTCCCTTGTACTTTGTCAACGTACTGGCGTGATGTAATGAAGTGCATGGATGGCTTGCAAAATGTTTTTTTTCACTATCACTCAATACATGTGATAATTAATAATCCAGTTTACCAATTCAGAATATTTGTACAATGCAAGGTTACAGTTGTAGCTATAAAACTGGAGTACTTCTGGAGTCTGTGATCAAATAAAAATGTAACTTAGTGTCAAAATAATTCAGATTGACATTAGTTTTAAAATTTCCATTTGTGCTTTTTGGATTTCTCACAGAGATCTTAGCCCTGTCTCCACCCCACCCCCCCCCCCCCCCACTGAAAGCAGGTGAGCAAGGATGTAAAATAAGCAGGTCGCATCCTTAATAGGGAAAGCCGAGAATTCATCCAGATTTTAATTTACTTTGCTCAACAGTTAGAAAGATGGCAAGGACATCTGCTGGAATTTATGGAATCGCTCTTTTACGTATGGACCTTCAGTTCTGTTATCAAGAGCCAGCAACAGCTATAAATAGAGTCACCCACCCAGATTCTGTACTAACTTCATTTGCTTTAAATGTCTTTGGCACAGTGTGTTATACATTATGGTGAATTGTGTCAATCCTCTAACTGAACATAGTAGATTATTTTGGCAAGTTAAAATGTCAGTACTTTATTGGATCAGGTTAAGGAAATACTTTGACATTTGGTTTTGACATTTGTTCATTCTGATGTTTCAACTTGGCAAAGTTTGCATTTCTTACATTGAGTATCAAATACTCAGAGCATATTGTACAATAGAATGGAAAATGGTTGTTATAAACTTCTGGATTTTTGCTCAAACTAAGTCACTAGACTAGAAGAGTTGAATTATACTTCACCAAATTATTATTTAAAAAATGTGATGCAAGGCGTGCAGTCTTGCTGGTTTAGCTCCCTCTTGTACTGTAATTACCGTAGATTTCGCACTACAGAGCGCACCTGATTAAAAGCCGCTGGCTCTAATTTTAGAAAGAAAATCAATTTTGTACTTGTACAAGCCGCACCGGATTTTAGGCCGCAGGTGTCCCACGTTGTAATATGAGATATTTACACAGAAAGATATTACACGTGAGGATTTTTTAACTTTTAATTAAATCCGTATGGTAACATAAACAAATACATATTGCAAATGCTTTTTTTCGAACCGTGCCTCTAACACGGCTACTTTTAAATATACATACGTAACGGTAACACACAAATTACGTTGCATATACTTTTTTACTGAACAGTACACGAACAACATTCCAATATCTCCTAACGATGTAAAAAAATATATACTGCAGCCTACCAGGAAAAGTTATTGATCGCCTTTAACTTAAAAGCAGCGTTTTCGCTCGGGTAATGTGCTCGGCTAATGTGCTCCCCCCACCTTCCTGTTTATCGCAAACCGGTATTTCCCACAAGACGCGGCGAAACCGGATGTGATGTCATAGTATCCCGGGATGTACAGAAAACAAATAGATAGATAGATACTTTATTCAACTAGAAAATACTAACAAATGAATTACTAAGTGAAAATATTATAAACTAAATAACTGCCATAAAGGCAGCACAATGCTTTTCTTCGAGTGTTTTCCATGTTGATGAGGGTGAGTACAAATGACTGATTTACAATAATTTAATTGTGAAAGTGCACTTGATTTATCGTACAATTTCATTGGACCTCTGTGAACTACTCATCAATTTTATTGGTCTACTGTTACGAGGCAAAATGTTTTTGGCGGCATGAAAAAAAATCATGCATTAGCCGCACCGTAGTAAAGGCCGCAGTGTTCAAAGCTGTTCAAAGCGTGGGAAAAAAGTAGCGGCTTATAATCCGACATCTACGGTATATATGAAAACATGTGTTTCTCAGTTTAACAGAAGGCATATGAAAGACACTCTAGTAAAATGGTTCACAACTGTGAGCTGACAAATCAATTATTGTTACATAAAATACATGAATCCACAGATTATAGTTCCATGATGGCAGTTTTCAATTTCCTTCTGCATAAAGACACTGATAACATTAAGTCTCTCTCTGTTCTAAAAATAGCCTAATTTCAGATGATCTCATGTAAGGTGACTTTTATGGTTATCAATAATAAATAATCAGCACACTGGAGGCTGTGGGTGAACAAAGGACCCTACGGAAAATCCTGGCAATTCTGGTCAATGTTTCTCACCCTCTGCATGCCACCTTAGCTGAACAGAGGAGCACTTTTAGTCATCAACTAAGACAACTGCGCTGCTCCAAAGAGCGCTATAGGAGGTTATTCTTACCCTCGGCCACTAGGCTCTATAATGAGTCAACCTGTAGCTAGGGAAGTGATGACTCCCTCCTGTTAGACTGTTCCAGGTAATTTATTTTTATTTTTCTACTTCTCTTCGAATATTTATATCTGTGCATTTATAATGCTACTGTGACACTGTAATTTCCTCCCGGATCAATAAAGTATCTATCTATCTGTCTATCTTTCCACATTTCCATCTCTCAAAGGGTGTGGTATCTAACTTCCAGCCTTATAAACTTGAAAGACTTTGCAGGATCTGTGTCTGGGGAAAATTGATCATCCATTCACAGAGTCACAGAACTAGACCCTTCCTCCCACTGAGTCCACACTAACTATCTGTCAACCTTCCATGCCAATCTAATGTTAATCCCATTTTTCTGTACCTCTCAAGTGTTCCCAGATCCGACAACTTACATGCATCAGGGACAATTTATAGTGGCTAATTAACTTACCAACTGCTGAGTCTTTGGAATGTTGGAGGAAATTGGAGTGCCCAGAGAAGCCCACGTGCCACAAGGAGAATGTGGAAACACCGCACAAACAGAACCCACGGTGAAGTTTGAACCTGGATCTCTGAGCTGGCAGCTCTACGGATGCAGCTGCAGCATCTTTGCCCAATTTCTACTTCAATTGAAGCCCATTCTGGACAGATGGATGAACTTGCTACCAGACAACTGTCCAAAGTACCCACAATGCACCTAGATGGAGACTATGAAAAATATCACTTCATCTCACTTTAATTTACAGTTTGTTTAATCCACACCAGGTATTCAACAATCCTATCTGGAAACTAATAAATCTATCTTTAATTAAAAGTCCATGAAGGTATCAATACTCTCTATGTGTGTATTTTGTTGTATAGAGATTGTGGTTTGTAGTGGGAAAACTTTAAAAAGCAACAGAGAAAAACTAAACAAGAAATAAGGAAAGGGAAGATAGAGTATGAAAGTAAATTAGAACAAAATATGAAAACAGATAGCAGAAGTTTTTATAAATATATAAAGTGGAAGAGGGTGGCTAAAGACAATGTAGGTCCCTTGGAATATGATAAGGGGAAATTGATATTGGGTGATAAGGAAATGGCTGAGGCATTGAAGGACTATTTTGTGTCAGTCTTCACGGTGGAGAACATGTCTAATATACCAGAGAAGGATGTTATGGATGAAATGGGAGGTGAGGACCTCGAAAAAATCACTGTCACTAAAGAGATAGTGATGGGAAAACTAGAGAGCCTAAAGGTAGATAAGTCCCCTGGTCCTGATAGGATGCATGCCAGGGTGCTGAAGGAGTTGGCGGAGGTTATAGTAGACACGTTGGTAATCATTTATCAAAACTCTCTAGACTCTGGGCCAGTCCCAGCAGATTGGAAGGCAACAAATGTCACACTACTTTTTTAAAAAAGGATATGGGGAAAAGACGAGCAACTATAGGCCAGTTAGCTTAACATCTGTAGTTGGGAAAATGCTTGAAACTGTCATTAAAGAAGAAATAGCGAAACATTTAGAAAGGAGTTGTTCCATTAGACAGACGCAGCATGGATTCAGAAAGGGCAGGTCCTGTTTGACAAACTTACTGGAGTTCTTTGAGGACATAATGAGTGCAGTTGATAGAGCAGAACAGGTGGATGTCGTATACTTGGATTTCCAGAAGGCATTCGATAAGGTGCCACTCAAGAGACTTATAAATAAGATACGGATGCATGGAGTTGGAGGAAGTGTATTGGCATGGATAGTGGACTGGTTAACCAATAGAAGGCAGAGAGCTGGTATAAATGGGTGTTACTCCGGTTGGCAGTCAGTGGTGAGTGGGGTACCGCAGGGGTCGGTGCTGGGCCCACAGCTGTTTATCATTTACATTAATGACTTGGAAGAGGGGACTGAGTGTAGCATAACAAAATTTGCCGATGACACTAAATTGAGTGAAAAAGCAAATTGTACAGAGGATCTGGAGAATCTGCAGAGGGATATAGATAGGTTAAGTGAGTTGGCCAAGGTCTGGCAGATGGAATACAATGTTAGTAAATGCGAGATCATCCACTTTGGAAGGAATAATAGAAGAGCAGATTATTATTTAAATGGTGAAAGATTGCAGCATGCTGTTGTGCAGAGGGACTTGGGAGTGCTTGTGAATGAATTGCAAAACGTTTGCAGGTACAACAGGTTATTAAGAAGGCAAACGGAATGTTGGCCGTCATTGTTAGAGGGATTGAATTCAAGAGCGGGGAGGTCATGCTGCAACCATACAGGGTATTGGTGAGGCCGTCAGAGTTTGGATCGATGAGTTACACAGTGAGATGCAACCAATAACCTGGCCCAATGGTGCTGGCTCTTTTTCCATGGTTGCTGCTTAACATGCTGACCATGTTTTGTTTACATTTCAGACCTCCAGCAGTTTTCAGTCTTTCATCCCCTGGCCACTTCTGACGTAACAATTTCTTGTTTTCCTCAAATGCTACCAAGGCGTTGCCTGCATTCTGCTTTGTGTCAGATTCGCAGCAATGGCTCTGTTCATTTTCTCAGCTTTCTAATAGGATTATTCCTCCTCTCCATCCTCAACTATTTACACCTCCTCATTCAGATCAGCTACTGTTAACAATCCCAATATCGTCTCCTAATCACCACCAATATATGTCATTCATCTTGTCTTGGTTTCTATCCTGTCACAGCTTTTTCTCTATTTATCCAACTTCTCTGCAAATCTGCGCTCTGACTTTCAAAAGGACCATTGATTTGAAATGTTGACTTTTACTTCTCTTCCACAAATGCTGGTTACTCCGTTGTTAATATCTAGAATTTGCTGTTTTTATTTCAGATTTTCAGTATCTGCAATTATTTGTTTTTCAACACAGTGGTGTGATTATTTCAGCCAAATGATTACTGTTTCTTTGCATTGTTTCTGAGCATAAATGAACATACAATCATTTCAATTGTAAAATTAATGCAAGCTAATGATCAAAAATGGTTGTTAATATGAAGTAAAAAAAATATTAGGCCAAAGCAGGCTGACTGCTTGTTGTTGGCAACTAGATTTATAGGACCATATGACATAGGAGCAGAATTAGGCCATTTGGCTCAGCAAGTCTGCTGCACCATTTGATCGTGGCTGATTCATTCTTTCTCTCAATGCCATTCTGCTGCTTTCTCTCTGTAACCTTTGACGTCCTCACTAATCAAGAACCTATCAACCTTCGCTTTAAATATACCCAATAACCTGGCCTCCATTGCCGTCTGTGGAAATGAATTCCACAGATTCATCACACTCCGGCTGAAGAAATCCCTCCTCATCTCTGTTCTGTGTGGCATGGCCAGATATGAAAGTACAAGACACGATGAAAGTCAGAGACACAAGAGGTTCTGCAGATGATGGAGATCTTGAGCAACACGCACAAACTGCTGTAGGAATGGAGCAGGTTAGGCAGCATCCGTGAAAGGAAATGAATAGTCAAAGTTTGGGGACAAGACCTTCATCAGTACTCATAAAAGTCAGAAATCATGCCTTCTGAGCTGGTGTTCTTTTACTGAATTCTCCATTGAGCCCAGCAGCAGAGTAGTGACTCATTGTAGAAAGGGCCAGGATGTAATCTTGGAGAGCAGAGGGTCTAAGGGTTATCATGGCAGAAATGTGAGGGGAGGGGGCTTCAACCTAGCATCAGCCTGCCCAATTAGATACCTACTTTTTCAGAAAGTTGCCTGGAAGTATAAGGTGCAGCGATGTTGGGACCAGTGGCAGCAGGATAATCTGCTTCAACCAATTTCCCCAGGGTTTAAAATTGGATGTAATCCATACGTAATATCATGAGGTCATTAATGCAAAATCTAGTGGACATCATAGGAATGGAAAACCAAAATATCATGGATGGCATGAGGCTCTACCTGTCTGGAACAAACCAAGGATTATCTGATAGATCAGTTGTAATATATGCTTTGTCACTGATGCGTTATGTGTCGCTGATAAGTAGTGCTCACCAACCTATTATGTGAAACCTCACTAATCATTAAGAGTTTCATGAATAGAAAAAGTGGGCAAGAGAATTATTAATAGCCAAGAGTGCGAGCAGATGTTCACCAGTAAAAAAAAACTACCCTGCTGTGATGATTTAGTAAAATCAAGGCTCCTTCTACTGATCAGATTAAAACTATTGTATTACCTAGCACGCAGGCTTGTAATTAACTGGAGAAGTTGAGTGCATGTGAAACATTTTTGGCCCCAGTGACAAGCTTACCCATTAGTGCAAAGACTGTCTCTACTTTTGTCGACACTTATATCTTTTACCTATGAATTTTAATTACTGCTAACAGCTGCAACACTTTATAAGTATTTTTAATTTCTGCAAGAACTTGATAGGAATACAGCATATCGGGAATTATTTAAGACCAGGTTTTGTTTCTCTTTCTCAGAAACTATTAATGTGTAAGGGCATATAAGGTAGATTTGTAACCATTGCGATGCTGGTTTTATTTATATTTCACTTACACACAATCGTAAGAAGTTATAGGCTAGATATGTTGTGATTCTGAGTTTCTTTCCTATTGCCTCATAAAATTATGCAAAAGCTTTACTCAAGTACCAGTTGAATCCACAAAGATTACTTACACATAATAGCTAGGCAAAAGGAAGTAAGTGACACAGGGCTATTCCTTTTGAATTAAAGTTTTGCTTCATAGACCAAACCCTGCAGAAAACTGTCTGGAAGTTCATTAATTAGCAATCACTATACATAGTCCTTCTTCAATTTCAACTTTGCTGGTGATACAAATATTGCTGCAGAATGGAGACAAGACTTTTGGCTGAAGCTAAGTTCCTAGCCATCATCAAAGCTTTAACTGAAATACAAGACTGAACCTAACACTCAACATTTGCAAGGCAATGGTCCTCCATTAATATACTCCAACTGCAGCTCACAACCATACAACAATAAAAGTTTATAGGAAGATTTTGGAAAATGTGGACCACTTCTCATATCTCGTTGGCCACCTATCCACCAAGAGAGACATAAGAATTGAAGTTTATCACAAACTTCAATATTCTCACGTTACTATTGGTTATTTGAAAGGGAGGAAAAGTGTATTTATGCACAATTGAAGACTTCAGACCTATCGATCAGTAATAATCCTTGCCTTCTTGGGGAATTCTGAGACCTGAATTACTGGCAGCCAGTATCTCAAGACACTGGAAAGATGCCACTAATGCTGTCTCCTCAAAATACTGCAATACACAGAAAGAAAAACTGAGTCAGTGGGTTTTTCTCCCTGCTACTGAGGCCATAGTTGTACTCTGTCAGCTTTGTTGCACAGGTAAGTTTGTTCACACACCTGATGCCAGACACATTTTTTTTGAGTTCCTACACAGGAGGAGATGCACTTATGGCTTCCCTGAAGTAGTACGGTATTTATATTGACTGTTGGGAATCTTTGTTCTATGACCGTTCAATGGAGATGGAGCATCTGGATAGTTCATCAAATTTAGGCATGTACAAGCTCAAAACTAATCAGCCCCCTCCCCCATTCATTACCTCTTGCCCTATCTGTGCAAGAAATCCACCCTGACCTCCTTAACCACTTTAGAATTTACCACCACTCACTGATCCACCAAAACCTACAATTCAACCACTTATACTTCATCTACTCCACAATGATGAATTGCACGAAGAAAGGGTCTGTTTTGGGCCTTCACCATTGTGTTTTGCATCAATAAGGCTTGATTAAAGCAATTATTGGCCAACTGCACCTCCATGCATCTTTGAAGAGAAAATAATTTCCTGTAGTATTCAGGAGACACAGGAGGCTGCTGATGCTGTTATCTGGAGCAGCAAACAACCTGCTGAAGGAATGCAGACCTGATGCAGGTTTTTTATCTGTTACATTGGCAATTCTTTTGCCCCTCAACAATAGCCGCTCAATCCAGAGAGCTTCTCTGGCAGATAGCTTGTTAATTCGATAATATTTAGCTGTTATCATATGAAGAATTGTGAGGAATAAGAAGAAAGCATGATAAACCTCCCTCCATTTTAAATACTGGCACTAATGTATTAGAATACTCTTTGGCCATATTCATTCATCATCTGATGATGGAAATAACAATAATGGATGTAGGAAAATCCAACAAATTTTGGCATCCCCATAGCTATTGTAAAGAAAAGTAATTGTGATGTACTGATATCCTGTGAGTCACTTACTGACTCTGATTAATAATGTAAAGGGTGTTATATTGCATCCATCACAGAATTAATATCCATTAGGCACATTCATTAAATTTTTTGGTACATTAGGTGGCATAGTTACATGATGTTAAGAGTGTAACTGTGAGGAGGAATGAACCATTATGAATCTGATCTTGGTAATTGCTAACAATATAGTAAACTGCATACTCATTAAAAAGATCCCAGTGGAAAATTTTACATTCAGTTCTTAGTCTGTGTCACTAGCTGATTCTACCCAAAGTTGCAATAAGCACAATATAATTGGCTTTGGTACCTTGAGTTTAAAAGAAAAGGAAAACTGGCATGTATTCCTCTCTTTGATTTTATTCATTAACTACTACTCAAAGTACTTATGTGATTGTCTGGTGGGGCTAAGACAGCCCTACACTTCTATCTGCATGGCTCAAAGATGGAAACATCTGCAATGTTGATTCACACTTTAATGATGAGGCTCTGGAAAGCTACATACAAGCATGCTTCACAACCTGCAAAAACAAAAAGAGTAAAATAGAAAAGACTTTGCACTTCCCTATATAGATCAAAACACTTTATATCAAATGATTTTTGGTCCAGTATTTATGGTCTGTTTCATGCTAAACATATTTGTCTCTAACTTTTGAAATAAAGATGAACTTCCCTTAAGTGTCCTTGCCTCTGCAACAGAGTTGTGATGTGCCTGGATCTGTGTATAAATACAAACTTGCTTTCATGATTCAGTGGGGATATTTATAAAAATGCGATCAAGCCACAAAATTATCCAACCCATTTATTTTGGGTAGAGTTTTCATATTTAATCATATTTGAGTGTTCTGGTATCCTCCCATATCCCAAAGACATTTGGATTGGTCAGTTATTTGACCACTGCCAATTGCCCCTAGTATAAGTAAATGGTAGATTCTGGGATGATAGGGACGTGGGAGAATTAGTTGCTCTATAAACCATTATAGACTCAGTGGGATGAATGGCCTACTTCTGTATTGTTAGGAATATAAAAGTACTGGAAAAAAGGACTTAAGATTTAGTGTAATTTTATTTGGAAATTTTAATTGAAGAAAGAATACTGAGCAAGATACCAGTAGGAATATTTCAAATAATTCCAGGGTTATGAGATGTAGGTGTTACTAGCAAAAAACAGCTATCATTGCCTATTCCTCATAAAAAAATTGCAATGGTAGATATGAGCCATCTTAGCGAACTGCCTGAGTCTTTCCGGCAGAAAGTACTTCCACGTGGTCTCGAGCGAAGAATTCCAGGATGTAGAATGTTTTGACCATTTACTTGGATAGTTATTTACTCACTGTCTTCTCTGAAAATTGTCACTTTCAAGGATCTTATTTCACAGTTGTGAACAGGTAGTTTTGATTCTAAAATCAAATTCTAAATTTTACTTTGGAGCGGGAAGGTGGGTGTTGGTACCTGAATGAATGGTGATACATTGCTGATTTATCAGTTCTTAGGAAAAATAGGTGAAATAATTCCAAGATAATTTATGCACGTGGTTTTAATTATATAAGCAGATAAAAAAAGCAATATCTTTAACGATGGTGTCAAATGTCTGGGGGAATTAAATCATTCCAACTCAGCTTAAATGGAAACATTTAGGCAAATGACCATTTATGTTATTTTCATGGGCTTGTTCAACAGTCATTGCAAGGATGGTGCTGCCATCATGAAAGTTATGCCCAAAATTTTATTTAGAATTCTTAAATAAGGGATTTGCAAACCTAGAGGATTTTAAGGATGCTTTGTGATGTGTTCTAATGTCTGTACGCTCATGGCTGTGTAGGTAAGCACAGCTGAAATTCCCTCTATAAATTTGCCAGTGACTCCATTGTTGTCAGCAGAATCTCAGACAGTGATGACGAGGAGTATTAGACTGAAACTGATTGGGTGGTTGAGTGGTTTCACAACAACAACCTCCCACTCAGCATCAGCAAGACCATGGAATTTATTGTAGACTTCAGGAAGGGGTAATTGGGAGAACACACACCAGCTCTCATTCAGTGGCCAGCAGTAGAAAGTTCAAGCAGCATCAAGTTTCTGGGGGCCAATATCTCAGAGTATCGATCCTGGGACCAACATATTGATGCAATCATGAAGAAGGTATGCCAGCAGCAATACTTCATTAAGATTTTGAGATTTGGTATGTTACCAAAGACCAGCAAATTTCAAAGATGTTCTGAGGAGAGCATTCTGACTTGTTGCATTATTGGCTGGTATGGAGGCTCCAAAGTATAGGATTAAAGGAAGCTGCAAAGGGCTGTAGACTCAGCGAGTTCTATCGCAAGCACGTTGCTCCACCATTGAGGACACCTTCAAAAGCTGGAGCCTCAGGAAGGCAGCATCTATCTTTAAGGACCTTCATTATCTAGAACGTGCCCTCTTCACATGACTACCATTAAGGTACAGGAAGTATAGAAGCCTAATGACACACACTCAAAATTTTAAGAACAACTTCTTTCCTTCTACTGTCGTATTCTTGAATGGTCTGTGAACCCATGAATGTTACTGTAGTGGCAATAACTCAATGCATAAAATCTTGCAGACATGGTAAAGATGTTCAGTTGTTGTTCAGATCTAACACCAGAATTGGGAAGAAATATGATCAAAGTGAATTGGACCATGGAACGATTGTTGATGCTATACAGGGTGATTTGAGTATCTCAGAAAATGATGATCTCTTGGGATTTTCTGACACAACAGTTCCTAGAGTTTACAGACAATGGTGCGTAAAACAAATAAAAACAACAGTAACCACAGTGCTATGCATGAAAACAGCTTGTTAATGAAAAAGGTTAGAGAAAAATGGGCAAACTGGTTCGAGCTGACAGGAAAACTGCAGTAACTCAAATAACCACACGTTACCACAGTAGTGTACAAAAGAGCATCCCTGAACGCACAACACATAGAAGCTTGAAGTGGATGGGCTACAGGAGGGGATAACCATATCAGATTCTACTCCTGTACCTAATAAAGTGATAATAAACCTGATTTTGATTCAGGTAAGGAGTTGAACTGTATGTTGCTGTTGAATCATACTCAATAGTTTTAAATAAAAATATTTTAACTTTTGCAGTCTTCTCTATATTCCATTGTCTGAATATGTATTTTGTTGAGAATGCTGTTGCCCTCCATTTCTCTGCCTGAGTGAATCATATATTGATTCTTACATTTTGATACATGATACTTCAAAGTTCAAAGTACATTTTATTATCAAAGTAAATATATATCACCATATACAACCTTGAGATTCATTTTCTTGTGGGAATACTCAATAAATCTAACCAGCTGGTGGCATTGTGGAATCAGCGCTGGACTTCGGGGCAAGAGGTCCCAAGTTCAAATCTAGGCAGCTCCTTTTCACGCTCTCCATCTGTGCCTGGGTTGAGTGTCGAACTAGCAACTTAACCTCGTAAAATAAAACCTGGAGAGGGGTGGGCTCCCCCAGGTTTCAGATGCCCAAGACATGCCATACAATGAGCAATCACCAAAAAGATAATAACCATAACAGAATCAATGAAAGACCACCCAACTAGGGTGATTAACCACAGTGCAGAAGACAACAAAATGTGCAAACGCTTAAAGAAGGAATAATAATAATAAATGAAGAAGCAATAAATATTGAGAACATGAGATGAAGAGTCCTTAAAAATGAGTCCATTGGTTGTGGGAACATTTCAATTATGGGACAAGAGAAGTTGAGTGAAGTTATTCCCTTAGGTTCAAGAGCCTGATGATGGTTGAGAGTTCCTAAACCTGGCGGGTTTTTTTAGCGTGTTGCACCAGACAGTCAGCTATTCTTCTCTGGCACGTGGTGTCAGGATTGGTCTCCTTTTGGATTAACCAGATCACGATATGAACGTTCCTGACTCCACCCTTGTTTTTTCACGACTCCAATGGCTAGCTCGGCGCTCAACCCAGCACGGATGGAAAGCGTGCCTAGGGGTGGCCCAACTTGGATTCGAACTCGGGAGCCTTCGCTCCGGAGTCCGGCACTGATGCCATTGCGCCACCAGCCGGCCAACTGGGTGGTGTGACTCCCTGATGATGGATGCTGCTTTCCTGCAACAGCATTTCATGTAGATGTCCTCAATGGTTGGGAGGATTTTACTCATAACAGGATGGGCCACATCCACTACTTTTTGTAGGACTTTTTGGTTCCATACCAGGCTGTGATGCAGGCAGCCAATATACTCCCTGCTACCCATCTATAGAAGGTTGTCAGAGTTTTAGCTCTCACACACCTGTTTCATTTTGGCAGAGGCACAGTATATTGGGTTGCAAGTGAACTGTGCCAAAATCTTTGGCTTTTTCGGCCTTGGCCACTTTTAATATAATTATCAATAATCATTAGAAACACACACAAAATGCTGGAGGAACTCAGCAGGTCACACAGCAACTATGAAAATGAATAAACATTTGAGGTTTCGGGTCAAGACCATTCATCAGGACTGGAAAGGAAGGGGGAAGGCACCAAAATGAAAAGGTGTAGGGGGAGGGGAAGGAGGGCAAGCTAGAAGATGATAGGTCAAGCCATGTGAGTGGGAAAGGTTAAATGCTGGAGAAGAAGAATTTTTATGGGAGAGGAGAGTGCGCCGTGGGAGAAAGGGAAGAAGGTGAGGACCAGGGGAAGGTGATAGGCAGGTGCGGAGAAGGTCACAGTGGGCAATAGAGGGAGGAAAGGAGAGGGAGAAAGGACAAAGGGCAAAGAACATTACCAGAAGGAGAATTTGATGTTCATGACATCAAATTTGAGGTTCCCTAAAGGAAATATGAGGTGTTGCTGTACCACCCTGAGAGTGTCCTCGTTATAGCAAAGAAGGATGTCATTGGCTGACATGTCAGAACGGGAATGGGGATAGGAATTAAAATGGTTAGCCAGCAGGAAGTGTATGGCTTGCAGGTGCTTGACAAAGCCGTCCCCTAAGTTATGCCAGGTCTCACAACATATTCATGAAACTATATAGATTATTTTGCATACTGACCAGGACTGTAATTGTGGACAACAATCTGATGATTTGTATATTTATTCAAAAAAACAAATTCTTTGTGATTTCCTACTGTGATGTTATGTTTGGTCATAGAGCGGCATGGTAGCATTGTGGCTAGCACAATGCTTTACCGTACAGGCGATCCGGGTTCAATTTCAGCTGCTGCATGTAAGGAATTTATACACTTTCCCCATGACTGTGTGAGTTTTCTCCGGGTGCTTTGGTTTCATTCCACAATCCATAAGATGTATTGGTCAGTAGGTAAATTGATCTTTGTAAGTTGTCCCGTGTTTAGGCTAGGACGAAATAGGGGGATTGTGGGCGGTGTGGCTCGAAGGGCCAGTGGGGCCTATTCCGCACTGTATCTCAATAAACAAGTTAAAGAAATAAATAATGGCATAGTAGGGGTATTTAGCAGAGTTGTATTTGTTATGTTTTAAAATAGTACCTTCAGATAATTGTTTGGCGTTTTAGCATCTGTGAACAAGTTAGATGAGTATTGCTTTCAACTCATTCACATCACACAGATGTTTCGGGCTAGCCCAATGTTTATTGCTCAGATCTGAAAGCCATTGAACTAATTAGATTGCTGGGTCACTTCAGAAAGCATTTAAGAATCATATCTTGAGTTGGTTGTCATGCTGAAACCAGACAAAATAAGCAGGGTAGAATCAAAATGCTATTGACAGATAGAGCATGGAAACAATCCCCTTGCCCCACTATATCCAGGCTATCAGATAATCATTTTCACTGATCCTACAATTAATCCATATTTTATTCTCACTATTCTCATCAATTTCACCAAGACTCTACCATTCATCTGGCCGCTAAAGACAATTTACAGTGGCCAAATAACCTACTAATCTACAATTGTTTTTGAAAGAGTGCACTTGGAGAGAATGTTTCAGTAATGGGAGAGGGCACAACCTCAGAAAAAAGGAAGGATGTCCCTTTAGAACAGAGGTGAAGAGGGTGGCAAATCTGTGGAATTTATTGCCACTGTCAGCTGTGGAGGTCAAGACATTGGGAACATTTAAAGCAGAGGTTGATAGCATGTCAAAAGTTATGGGGAGAAGGCAAGGGAATAAGGTTAAGAGAGAAAATAAATCAGCCATGATTGAATGGTGGAACAGATGCAATGGGCTGAATGGCCCAATTCTACTCCTTTGTTTCAGGGTCTTTTATGCAAGGAAGCCGGAGCACCCAGAGGAAATCCGTGCAGTCAAAGGGAAAACATGCACACTGTACACCGGATGAATGTCATTCTCTGAAGGCATCAATGAGCAAAATGAGATTTTACAACAATACTTTAGATTTATTATTGATGTTTTAATTACTTAATTTTAACTCCCCGGCGGCCTGCTGTTAGTCCAACTTCTGGTTCTGGATTAATAATCCCGGCACTATACAAGATATTAGGTAGAAGCATATTGAAATTGTGAATAGAACAAAATATTTTCTTAAAATAAAGGCTGTGTGAGAGAGAAAAAAAATGTTGCCTCCAGCCATTTTAGTTTTGCAGTCCTTGGAGCAGTCAAAGACTGAGAACACACACAATAAATTAAAATCTGAAAAGAAAACAAGAATAAAATCAGTGAAGAACAGGATGATATTAAAATAAAATGGCCATGGAAGATTCTACACAGAGCATCACCATTCATACCTCTATATAACTAACATTCCAGCCAGTGCAGGTGCTTAAGAATCACTGAGGATGAAAAATGTGTCTTACTGCGAAACTGATAAAGGGAAGATTTAGAGCAGAGAGTAAAAACTTTGAAGTATAACCAGTAACAATTACTAAATAATCTATTTACCTTAACAGTGGCAGAAAATTCAGTTTGCATTGGCAACTACAGAGAGGTTTATAAAAAACACAAAATGCTGGCAGAACTCAGCAGGCCAGACACCATCTATGGGAGGAGGTAATAACGACGTTTCAGGCTGAAACCCTTCATCAGGAGTGAAGTAACATGGGATGGTCAAGGGGGGATAAGAAGTGGCGGGAGGGATAGAGAGCTGGGAAGTGATAGGCTGGAGGGAAATGGGCTAGGGGGAAGGTGGAGAATTATGGGAAATAAAAGAGAAAGAAAGGTAGGGCTGGGGGGAGAGATTATAGTGAGGGGGGAAAAGAGAGAGAAAGAGAACCAGACTAAAATAATAGATAGGGATGGGGGTAAGGCTGGGGGGCAGGGTATCAACGGAGATCAGTGAGTTGGATGTTCATGCCGGCAGGAAGGAGGCTACCTAGGCGGGAGATAAGGTACTGCTCCATCGACCTGCGTGTGGCCTCATCTTGACGGTGGAATTGAAGTGTGTGGCCACAGGGAGATCCCACCACTGCTGGAGGACCGAGCAATACCTTATCTCCCACCTAGGTAGCCTCCTTCCTGCCGGCATGAACATCCAACTCACTGACCTCCGTTGATACCCCTGCCCCCCCACCCTTACCCCCATCCCTATCTATTATTTTAGTCTGGTTCTCTTTCTCTCTCTTTTCCCCCCTCACTATAATCTCTCCCCCCAGCCCTACCTTTCTTTCTCTTTTATTTCCCATAATTCTCCACCTTCCCCCTAGCCCATTTCCCTCCAGCCTATCACTTCCTAGCTCTCTACCTTATCCCTCCCCCCACTTCTTATCCCCCCTTGACCATCCCATGTTACTTCACTCCTGATGAAGGGTTTCGGCCCAAAACGTCGTTATTACCTCCTCCCATAGATGCTGTCTGGCCTGCTGAGTTCTGCCAGCATTTTGTGTTTTTTATTTATTTCCAGCATCTGCAGATTCACTCGTGTTGACAGAGAGGTTTATTGTTGATTTCGCCAAAAAAAAATGAATAGTATTTCCTGATGAATTATTCCGCCAACTTAAATGAAAATGAATAAATGCCATTGAACCAAGCAATCATTACTTAGAGTCAAAATAATTGGTACTGTGGATTAAACTACCATTTGTGTTCTTTTGAAAATACGTGTTTCCTGCTTGATCAGTTCTCATTGATCTATATTTAGTTTTGACTTACAACCTATTGCTATGAATAAAACATGTTTTAAAACAAACCAGGAGTCCTGAACACATTACATTGTTACCAAACTGAAATGTATTATTCAAGCGGTTCATTAGATGAGGTTCTTCAGTCATGTGTGGTTAGTTGAGATCCTTTCTGAAAAGGCTCTGTAACAATATTTGAGCCGTAGTTATGTATAAGAGTTTCAATTGAGTGGTTAACCTATTAGTGCATTAAGTTTATAAGAAATCCTCAGTTTGTACATAGAACAGGAGCAGGCCCTTTGGTGCACCATGTTGTCTTCAACGTTGACGTCAGTATAGTTAATCCTACTTGTCTGCATGTGGTCTGTATTCTCACTTGCTTGCCTATTCATGTATCTATCTCATTGCTGCTTTACTATTGTTATCGTATCTGCTTCTAGCACCTCTCTTAGCAGTGCACCTGAGGCACCCAACACTCCCTGTGTGAAAAAAAAAGCTTGCTTTGCACCCCTCCTTTAAATGTCCTCCTCTCACCTTAAAGCTGTGCTTCATGTTGCGGAGTCTGATATTTGATGGTTCCATCCCAAGAAAGAAGACTCTGACTGTCTCCCTTATGTATTCCTCTCATGACAGTGCCCACTTCAATCAGGCTGCCCTCGGAATCTGACACTCAGAGAAAACAACCCAAGCTTGTCCAATCTCTCCTTGTAGCACATGCACTCCAGCCAAGGAAGCCTCCAGATGAACCTTTTCTGCACCCCCTTGCAAGGTTTTGCATCCTTTCTTTAGTATGATGACCATAACTGCATGCAGTACTTTAAATGTGGCCTAACCAATATTTATGCAGCTGCAGCATGACTTCCCAACTTATATATTCAATACCTTTCTCATAAAGACAAACATACTGTATGTCTTCTTTAATGCCCGATCTACTTGTGTTACCACTTTCATGGCACTATGAACCTACTGTGCATCCTACGATCCCCTCTGCACATCAATGCTGCAATGCTTCCTACCAGTTACTGTCTAATTTTTACTGGGAGCACTATTTGATGGTCATTGTATTGATGTTAGTACAAAACACAATCCAGTTTGATCCTGGGTGGTTTATAAAGTAAGCAGGAAGGGAAAAAGTACAGACGTACAAAAAAGCTGGATGAAATCAGCAGGTCGGGCAGCATCCATTGAAAGAAGCTGTCAACGTTTCGGGTCGAAACCCTTCATCAGGACTAAAGTAGAAGGGGGCAGGGGCCCTATAAAGAAGGTGGGGAGAGGGTGGAAAACCAATCAGAGGAAAGATCAAGGGGTGGGGGAGGGGAGGCAGGGAGGGGGTAGGTTGGAGAGGTGAAGAAGGAATCTAAGGGGAAAGCACTTTGGGTAGTAGAAGAAGGCAGAGTCATGAGAGGTGATAGACAGTGTAGAGGTGGGATGGGGAAGGGAGAGGGAGGAAATTACCGGAAGTTGGAGAATTCAACGTTCATACCAAGGGGCTGGAGACTACCCAGACAGTATATGAGATGTTGTTCCTCCAACCGAAGGTTGGCCTCATCATGGCAATGGAGGAGGCCATGTATGGACATATCTGAATGGGAATCTGAAGGAGAGTTGAAGTGAGTGGCAACCAGGAGATCCTGTCTGTTGTGGCGGATGGAGCGTAGGTGCTCAACGAAGCAGTCCCTCAATCTGCGTCGGGTCTTGCTGATGTAGAGGAGGCTGCACCGGGAGCACCAGATGCAATAGATTGCCCCAACAGACTCACAAGTGAAGTGTTGCCTCACCTGGAAGGACTGTTTGGGGCCCTGAATGGTGGTAAGAGAGGAGGTGTAGGGACAGGTGTAGCACTTACGCTTGCAGGGATAAGTGCCAGGTGGGAGATCTGTGGGGAGGGGCGTGTGAACCAGGCAGTCATAGAGGGAACGATCCCTGCATAAAGCAGAAAGGGGTAGAGAGGGAAAGATGTCCTTAGTGGTGGGGTCCTGTTGAAGGTGGCGGAAGTTGCGGAGGATAATATGCTGGAGGCGGAAGTTGCGGAGAAAAATACCGCAGGTTGAAAAAGAAAACAGAAAATGCCAACAACAGTCAGAAGCTTGGTCAGTATCAGTAGGGAAATGACAACATTTCTGTTTGATGACCTTTCATTATAACTAGGAAGGGTGAGGAAACAAACATGTTTTAAGGGCAGTGGAAGGTGGCAGAAGAAAGGGAATATCTGTGATAGAAGGAAGACAAAGAAACACTGAGTGATACAGGGTGGAGTTGGTGCTGGCTGAAAGAGAGTGCTGAAGGTTCGGTCATGGCATCTGGCATGTTTGAAAGCTGTGTAAGTAGAGAGATATGAATGTGATCAGAGAGAGAGGAAATATATCAAATTTTGAGATGCTAGAAATAATGATTACATTTAAAAATGCCAATAATTCTGGGAAATCTGTGGAAAAAGTAAATTGAGTGAAAGCCGTTCAAACACAAATTTAAATAGCAATGATCAGGGAGAAAAACATTCTCAAAATGTGGTTCGCTGATCAGTAGACTGAAGATAAGCAGGAAAGACCGTATAGTAACACATTTACGCAACGGGTCTGAATACTTTATGGTGTCAGAAATAGGGAGTGAACACAGATTTGCAGACGGCAGCTTAAATACAGGCGACCTTTGTGTTTGGAGGGAGGATAGATGGTTGGTGGGGTTTGGAGAGAGTTTGAATTGCTAGAAAATGGGCCTAACACAATTTTCAACGATGCAAAGCACATTATCTGCACACGCATTGACAGCTGAGCTGAATAGCGATTGTTCATTTATTTACGTCTTTGCATGAATGCAATAAGAACATATTTTTCTTCAGCACCCAAGACTTTTGAATTGAGTAAAGGTAAATTTCCCTTACAGGAACATGGATAAACAGGTGTTCACCTGCAATTATCCTTGATGTGAAGATGGCATTTGACCTATCATTACAGCCCAGAGCTCTGCTACAACTGATATCCGTAGATATCAAGGGGAAAATGTCACAGAGATTATATTCCTACTTTCCAGAAAGGAAGATAACTGTGGTTATTAGAGCTCAATTATTCCTGCTATAGGATATTACAGATGGAGTTTCTTGGGACAGGATCTGACACTTCAGCGTCTTTGACTGCTTCATTGGTGATTGAACACATAACAGAAACAAAAGTTTCTGCAGAGGCCAAAAATCTGAGCAATGCACACAAAATGCTGGAACAGCCCAACAGGTCAGGTAGCATCTACACAGGGAAATAAAGAGTCAACATTTAAGGCCAAGAGCCTTCATAAGAAATGTTGAGTCCTGATGAAGGGTCACAGGCCAAAACATCGAGTGTTTTTTTTCTCGCCAAGCTACTACCTGACCCACTTGTTCTTCCAGCATTTTGTGTGTTTAATCAATAATGACTTTCATTTTCTTCTTGGGCCCTTAGCTCCCACTGGAGCAAATGGCATTGACCATCTCCTGTCTTCGTCATTCAAAGTCAATGGTATGATTGGAGTTTAGTCTATGCAGCTTCACCAGAACCCTATTGGCTGACCTTATCCATTTCTACCTTTTATTCTTAAGAATAAGGAGGGATGTGTAATAAATGATGGCTTTGCCAGGGATATCCTTATCATGATTATTGACAAATATTATTTTTAAAATGCATGTAGTTAAGACAAGGGTCTTTAAATTCTTCATAATATCTCACAACACACGCTTATCAATAAATACATAATATCAGTGGATCATTGATGAGCGCTTTCTTGAAGAACCTGCTCAAGTCACAATGACAGGGTTGTGAATCTGACACAAGTAAGCCGTGCTCTAATACTGAAGGATATCTAATATGTCAGAGTTATTTGTGAAAATCTGGACACCATTTCAGTGGGCAGATTTCTCAAAGGTCTACTGGGAAACTGCAATGATCTGGGTTCCATTGCTGAAGTCAGCGAGAAGCTAGACATTGAGATTGCAATGGATTTGATGGCAGTGGTCGAGAGCAGTAGTTCAGCACATTTATGTTCAAGCATACTTGCGTGAGAGTCCGAAACATCAACACAGTTCCAGAACTAAACACTAGCACTACCACAGAGAACAATTTGCAATTTAGCAGAAATGTTGAACTGGTAAATTTGTGCATCTTTGTGGCTCAAAACCTTAAAACAATTGGCATGAAAGGGCTTCCCAGCTCACTAAGTTCCTTTCCTTGTCAGTAGTTGAGATTCCCTTTAAACTGAAAAGGTGACTCAGCTACTTGCAGCTTCCACACGGATCTTTCCTTTAAAGCCTTTGTTAATAATAAACTTCAATTATTTCAATCGACTTTAGAAATGAGAAGAATACATGATTAGAAATATACAAGAGAAGTATTTTTACTTTGGCCTACGTCGTGAATTTGTCTTGAACTGTTTACAAGCATAACTATTTATTCTCTGATTATCTGCAGGAAGCGCAGGAATCCCTGTGACCTTTAATGAAAATGGAGATGCTCCTGGACGTTACGATATTTATCAGTACCAAATCAAGGACAATTTCACACGCACCTATTCAGTCATTGGACAATGGATGAATAAACTTCATTTAAACGTAAGCAACATGTCAGATTTTTATAATTTTCTTTTAAGAATTTTGCAGTTTTTAAATGGAATGTGTGAATTGTGTGTGGTTTTTGAAACACTCTTGGTGCACTGATTCTTGCCAGTCCATTGGTAGTGCTATAATGGAGCATTTAGTCAAAGGATATCACTATCTCCCAACGTTTAGGGCAGTACCACTCTCTGTAACTGATGAAATAAGTATTCATCAATGGAGTCCAATCCCAACATTTGAACACTGGAAAGCTGTAGAAGCATTTGAATGTAATGGTGTGGAAATGCCACACTAATAGGTGTGTAGTTTTTGAGATGAGGTGTTAAGCAGAAGCCCTCTCTATTCTGGCAGCTGAATATAAAAGGCTTCAGGACATTACCTTGAAGTTAATGAGGAAGGGTATCCTCGGTAATAGTCCATCCTCACCAACATTACCAATATAAACTGAAAATTCTGGTAACACTCTGTAGGTCAGGCAATATTTGTGGAAAGAGAAACATAGTCAACTTTTCCAATTTGTAGGCTCTTCATCAGAAGCTTCACGGAACAGGTACTGACTGACTTGCTGAGTGTTTCCTGCTTTTTGTGCCTCAGTCAGATTATCAGCATTTGCAGTTGTATTTCTATTCAACCAAATAAACTGGCCTGGGCCATTACCGAGTTGTTTGTAGGAACTTACTATTTCCAAATTGATTTCCACAATTCCAACTCAACACTAGTAACTAGATGCCAAAAGTATTTGTTTATCTGTAAAGTGCTTTGAACCTCTCTGAAAAGGGTTTGAAAGGTTCCGTGTATGTCCTTGTTTTCCTTTCTGTTTGAACTGGTGTTGAACTATGTATGCTCATGCAAAGATACTTAACAATAACTGGGTGGCAAGTGGGATTGGTGGGATTTCAGAAGCTGCTGTATTTTCAGTTGCCTTCCATTATACACAATGGACAATAGACAGTAGGTGCAGGAGTAGGCCATTCGGCCCTTCTAGCCAGCACCGCCATTCACTGTGATCATGGCTGATAATACACAATCAGTACCCCATTTCTGCCCTCTCCCCATATCCCTTGACCCCGCTATCTATAAGAGCTCTATCTAACTCTCTCTTTAATGCATCCAGAGACTTGGCCTCCACTGCTTTCTGAGGCAGAGCATTCCACATATCCACCACTCTCTGGGTGAAAAAGTTTTTCCGCATCTCTGTTCTAAATGGCCTACTCCTTATTCTTAAACTGTGGCCTCTAGTTCTGGACTCACTCATCAGTGGGAACATGCTTCCTGCCTCCAGGGTGTCCAATCCCTTAATAATCTTATATGTTTCAATCGGATCCCCTCTCATCCTTCTAAATTCCAGTGTATACAAGCCCAGTCGCTCCAATCTTTCAACATATGACGTCCTGCCATTCCAGGAATTAACCTTGTGAGCCTGCGCTGCACTCCCTCAATAGCAAGAATGTCCTTCCTCAAATTTGGAGACCAAAACTGCACACAATACTCCAGGTGGGGTCTCACCAGGGCCCTGTACAGCTGCAGAAGGACCTCTTTACTCCTATACTCAATTCCTCTTGTTATAAAAGCCAGCATGCCATTAGCTTTCTTCACTGCCTGCTGTACCTGCACGCTTGTTTTCATTGACTGATGTACAAGAACACCTAGATCTCATTGTACTTCCCTTTTTCCTAACTTGACTCCATTTAGATAGTAATTTGCCTTCCTGTTCTTGCTACCAAAGTGGATAACCTCACATTTATCCACATTAAACTGCATCTGCCATACATTTGCCCACTCACCCAACCTATCCAAGTCACCCTGCATTCTCATAACATCCTCCTGACATTTCACACTGCCACCCAGCTTTGTGTCATCAGCAAATTTGCTAATGTTACTTTTAATCCCTTCATCTAAATCATTAATGTATATTGTAAACAGCCGCGGTCCTAGCACCGAACCTTGCGGTACCCCACTGGTCACAGCCTGCCATTCCGAAAGGGAGCCGTTAATCACTACTCTTTATTTCCTGTCAGCCAGCCAATTTTCAATCCATGTCAGTACTCTGCCCCCAATACCATGTGCCCTAATTTTGCCCACTAATCTCCTATGTGGGACTTTATCAACAGCTTTCCATTAACGGTTTCAGAATGGTGGAGCAAACAAAATGAATTTTCAACTTCTCACATCACTGAATTTTTTAACTGGGGCAAAATGAAATTAAAATGATTAAGTTAATACTGACCCAACAGTGTTTTAGAAATGGTGACCTAAATGGTTTCCATTTCACCAGTAACAATTAGTTTTATAGAAGTTATTATTCAATCACTATCAATGCCTTGTCTCCTTGGCTCAGATGGTACTACGATTTCCTCTGAATAAAAAATTGCAGCTATTACCCTATCTATCCCTTCAGAACCCAGCAACCACCCACTACTCCTTTACATGTTAGGATCTGAGTTCATAATCCAAAGTGACATTTAAATGCAGGATTTGAGAAACAGCTGACAAAGCATGGCTGTTGTGCTATTTCTGATTCAGGTGGATCTGAATATTACCGAGGTATTGTTAGAAGAGCAGGGAGGCCTGTTGGTGCCTTGTCAAACATTATCTCTCAGATGAGATGGGCAAGGAATGGACTAATCGGTTACTAATTTGTTTGTATTTTTTTGCTATTGTTATACTCATTTAATTGTAAGTGAGCTTTATGAAAAATATGTTCAGCTACAAGTGTAAATCTGTTTAACTCCAGTAGATGTGATAATTGTTTTTGAATGATGAATTTTAAATTTGCCAGGGAACCACTGCAATATATAATTCTAAATAGTAACCTCTGATAAAAATCACGGCCACTAAGAAGCAAGTCAAACTTAATAAAAGATACTTGTCTTCATACCATAATTAAAATCACAGAAGACGAGTCTCTGAACCATTGTAGAAATGAATGCTTGTGGGTCTTCTTTAAAAACACACACAACTAATAGCAACTTTAACATTTTCAACAAGATGTATTTTAAATCTAAGTTCCAAAGTTGCCATTATTGCTGATCACAGTTTAAACAATGAGAATCTAATTTTTTAACTAAAAATGAATCCATTGTAAAATAAAATACCCTGCAAAATGTATATCTATTAAAATGAGGATTTTTTTTATGATGGTGCACTAGGCCATCATTGCAGATTAGTACAGGCAAATGTTATGGCCCTCAAAATTGAGATTTTATTCATGCATATTTAAAATTCCCAAAATAGATATAAAGTGATTATTTCATTCCTATGCATATGTTTCAATTAGTATTTAATACAATGTTATATTTAAAAAGTAGTTTCATACAATCCCATATATTTAGTTAAAGATGGCGTGCAACAGCTTACCAGAAGCTTGAAAGCAAAGAAATTCAATAAAAACATTACTAATAACACTTTTTTTTGAAGCAAATTGTGGTAAACTATCACGGCAAATGATGGAGAGGTGAGTGAAGGCAAAGCGGATTAGAGAGGTGTGCCCTGCTGGCGCGCTGCAAAATCAACTTGCTTGGAGTTGGAGCTGTGATAGTTGGAGTGAACAATTTGGAGAGGAGAAGATGAGGCAGAGGAGTTCTGACATTCGTCCACCTAACTTGATGCAAGGGTGCATTGCCCTAAGTGCTGAGCTGATTTCAAGAGGTCAAGGACAGCTTCTTCAGCAGCAAAATCTAGGCTGAAGTGATTCACCGGGTGGCATGTTCTAGGCCCAGAGCGATTTGCCATGGCAGGACGCGGGTTCTAATGTGAGGCACAATCTGCTGCTTGGATAATTTAAACGCTGACCATCATAGGCTGGAAAGGCACTGTGTTGAGAATTGGGTGGTGCTGAATTGCTTTGATCACCAAGCCAATTTGAAGAGGTCAAGAACAGCTTCTTCAGCAGCAAAATCTAGGCCCGGAGTGATTCGCCGCTGGGGGGCCAGGTCCTAATGCGAGGTACAGTCCACTGTTTGGACAATTTCAGTGCCGGTCCAGATAGACCGGGGCTCCTCTCTCCAAGACGTCAAGGGTGCGAGACTGCTCCTGGCTGCTGTGCATTGTGTCTGCAAACTTTACCAGAGACTTGCCCCACTAATATGATGAACTGAAGCTTCAGGCCGATGCTGGACTGTCCAGGAATTTGGATCTAAGGACTCACATGGTTTAGAGTGCCGTTGTTGCTCACTTCGATTGCTTGCAAGATTTGTGTTTTTTTTCTCTTTCTCTGTGTGCATTGGGGGTTGGTCTTTACCTTTCTTTTAAATTGGGTTCTTTCGGGTTTCTTGTTTTGCATCTGCCTGTAAGCAAACAAATCTCAAAGTTGTATAATTTATACATTCTTTGATAATAAATGTATTTTGAATCTTTGAATCCTTGTATGAAGAGGCCCTAGTTTGTTAAGAATGTTAAAAGATCTGATGCAGGTTTTTATCCCAAATTATCAACAATTCCTTCACCCCAACAGATGCTGTTCAAACCACAGATTTCCTCCAACAAGATGCTTCTTGTTTCTGATTTCCAAGTTTAACTGCACAAGTGTGATCACTGGAAGATACAGATTATTTCTTAGCATCAAACTGTCCAATAGCCTCACTATTATTCCTCGCTGAATTGAGGTTGCATTTCCTTATGTTTCGCACTATGGTGAGACACTTGAGAGGCCAGAGTTGATTCTATCTGCTTGCAGAACAGTGCAATTAAATTCAAAATGTGAAGCTGCTGTGTGGCTTGACAAAGATACATTTATAATGTACTGTATAGAGGAGATAGCTAGTCCTTTGGGTCAAGTAACTTTTGCTAGTTGATTTGTTGGTGGCTGCTCTATTTTCTGTTTAAATACCAGTGGTGACCCATTATCTGTGACATTATCTTCTCCCTTCAATCACCAGACTTGGCTAATCTGCAGGTATGCCTTTCTCAGTACTGCTATATTTCGCTGTCCGTATTGTGCTTAGAGCGTAGAGATGAAAACTATTGTGATCATGACATTTTACTTCGGAATCTCCTCTATCATCACAATTGTAACTTGTAATGCTCATCATCTTGTGCCTTTGAACCAGGGTGGCTCTGTTTTCCATCAACTCGAATATCTAACCAGTTGAGTGATTAGCTGTTGAGGATATGTGACATTTTCTACCTTGATATCACAAAGATAAAAGCCTTTTGAGATTATACCCTAACATTCAATGAAGGGTCGGTTAAACTGCTTACAAGGAGGCATTCCAATGTGTCTGCCAGTGATAAGAGGAATATACCATGGATGATCATAGTCAAATTTTGAAAGTTAAATTCAGAGGTTCAAAGGTCCAATTTAATGTCAGAGAAGTGTATACAATATACATCCTGAAATGCTTTTTTTCACAAACATCCACAAAACCAGAGAAGTGCCCCAAAGAATGAGCAACAGTTAAACTTAGGAACCCCAAAGTCCCTCTCTCCTCCCTCCCATGCGTCACTTTATAATTCTTGCGTTTAAAAGCCCACAAATCCACAACTCTAATTTTAATATAATTTCAAGTGATTGTTTCTTTATCTGATGTCCAAACACATTTGACTATTATTTGTAGTTAATCTTGGACAGACTTTATTTTCTGGCAGTCCTTGAGGGTTAAGATTATCTTCATTTGACGCATGTTTATCGAAACGTAAAGTGGAATGTGTCATTTGTGTCAATAACCAACATAATCCAAAGATTTGCTGGGGGCAGCCCATTGGTGTTGGCATGCATCCTGCGCAAGCCTAGCAGGCCAAAAACTTACTAGCCCAAATGTCTTTGGAATGTGTGCAGAAACTGGAGCACCTGGAGGAAATCCATGTGGTCATAGGGAGACTATACAAAGTCTGTAAGGAATTGAATCCTGGTCACCGGTACTGTAAACCATCACACTAACCACAATGATGTTGCGTTGCTACTTATTCCTTGTCCACGAGCTGCAATCAGTAACATTTGTCAAAAACGGAGCATATCATTCTAGAGTACATTAGATGATGACTCACAGCTATAACTCACCACCACCTCTCCTGATCTTTACTCTGATTCAGAAATCCCCAACCTGTAGAACCCATCCTCTAAACATCTCTTCATCTATACCTACCTCTCCTCTTTAAAGACTTCCCTGAGCATCTTCCTCTTTCTCTCATGCACTTCTCTGTACTATAATCTCAAATATGTATTTGATCAAATTTGGTTTGATAATGTTTCTGTGAAGTTTCGGGGGTATCTTATGGCATTAAACACAATATATAATTAAAATCTAATGCTACATCTAAATGCAAGTGTTCCATTATTGACAGCTGTTGCTTTAGCCATCTTGGCTATAAGATCTGAAATTCTCTTAGTAAATTTTTTCAACTTTTCAGTTATTATACTCAACTAACTTGTGTATAATATCTAACAAATTGGAAAAAAAGCTGGAAAATTTTCTGATTTTTAGGTGTTATCTTTAACAAACAAGGAAAATATTATACTCAAGTTAATCCTTATTTGATTCTCATCAACCTCTACCAGTTTATTGATTTGTCTTGTTATAAATTTAGATGACAAATTAAGTTAACCTAAATTCACATGTTGTTTTGAACTGGTGGCAAGTATGTACACATACTTAACATATTCATATTCATATTCATATATGAGTTCAACACTGAGTTTTCCTATTTTAATTATTTTTTTAAAAATCAATTGTCAAAAGGAGCAGAGATAATAAATTTACTTATCAAGAAGAAACGTTTAACAAGACGGGAAAGATGCAAATTAGAATATATTCCAATATTAAAACAAAATGTATATTGACACTTTTTTCACTTGAAAGATCTACTACTTTGATAATGACTCACATCAAATAGATTTAGTAAAGCAAATTATAAATGGTCATTAAAAAAATTGTTAGAAGGTAAAAGTAAATTAGGACCATAGCAAGCTGGTTAAAATTATGTCACCCTAGGGTCTATAACAAAACACACGAGATAGGAATTGAACAATCCCAAGGAGTTAATTAACAGATATAAATATCAAAGTGACTCTTGGAAATTCAGAGTAACGGAAGAATTAAATGCATAATGAAAGCAATTTCAGTTTGACCCTATTGCAACAATGGGTTTTGGTAAATCAAAAAAATAAATTGTAGATCCTGAAAAGGTCTGCAGATGCTGAACATCCAGTGCAACACATGCAAAATACTGGAGGAGCTCAGCAGGTCAGGCAGCATCTACGGAAATGAATCAACAGTCAATGTTTCGGGGCGAGACCCTGCTTTGGGACAGGAGTGGAAGGAGGAAGATGCCAGAGTAAAAATGTGGGGGGAGGGGAAGGAGGATATCTAGAAGGTGATAAGTGAAGCCAAGTGGGTGGGAAAGGTACAGGGCTGGAAAAGAAGGAATCTGATAGGATAGGAGAATGGGCCATGGGAGAAAGGGAAGAAGGAGGGGACCCAGGGAGAAGTAATAGGCAAGTGAGAAGAGGTAAAAGGCCAAAGAGGGGAATAGAAGAAGGGGCAAGGGGAGAGAAAAAATTACCAGAAGGAAAATTAATATTCATGCCATCAAATTAGAGGTTACCCAGATGGAATATAAGGTGTTGCTCCTCCACCCTGAGGGTGGCCTCATCTTGGCACAGGAGTAGACCATGAACCAACATGTTGGAGCTGTAGATACTGTTAATCTGAAAGATGAGCAGACAATTTTCTATATACTCAGCAGTTGAAGCAGCACCCATGGTTAAATAAAGTTTCAGATTAACAGTCTCTGGTTAGAAGTTCAGCTGTCACAGATTGCAGTATTTTTTAAAGATATTTGTGCCACAGGTCTACATACTTGAGTGGGTATTTACTTGTAATTTGAAATAATCTGTTCCAGGGATGAATTATTCCTGGCATGTTTGGTTGGGATACAACGATGTGCTCTCCTTTGAGGTAAATAAGAAATTGTAGCTTAAGAGTTCCATGGAGGGCTTGAACTAACTTTCACAAAAAACATTAGCACGTTTATGTAATGTATTAGAGAAACATAGAAAACCTTCAGCACAATATAGGCCCTTCAGCCCACAAAGCTGTGCCGAACATGTCCTTACCAGAGAAATGACCTAGGGTTACCCATAGCCCTCCATTTTTCTGAGCTCCATATAGCTGTCCAGAAGTCTCTTAAAAGACCCTATCATATCCCCCTCCACCACCGTCACTGGCAGGCCATTCCATTAGAAACAAAATATGACTTAGCATACTTTGAGTGTTCCCAGACAAGGAACATGAGTTCCTCAGATTGTGCTTGTGAGTGTCAGCACCTTAAGGAACTTAAACTTGGCTGAATTGCAGACATTGCAATTCAAAAGTGAAAGATGGAATTCCCTGGATAATTTAGTTCCAGAAGCAGCAAAATCATTTGGTTTAGGTTGAATCCTGTATTTGATGCTCTTCATGACTAAAGGATATGAGAACAAGTCATCAGAGTGTGAGGATCCAGCATGTGATGACGCTGCAGTCTTAACTTTCAGCTGTCCATTAGTTTTGAAGTACTTCTTTTGTATGGAGATAAAGAAAAACAAGAAAAGACAGTCAATCTGGTTATGGTATGTGGTGGTATAGGAGTGATGAGGAATCTACCGTAAGTCCATAAGATATAAGAGTACAATTAGGCCATTTGACCCATTAGCTCTGCCACTTCATCATGGTTGGTGCATTGTCCTTCTCATCCCTGTTTTTATGCCTTCTCCCCATGCCCCTTAATGCTCTGACTAGTCAGGAATCCATCAATCTCTGCTTTAAATGTACCCAATGACGTGGCCTCCATTGCTACCTGCGGCAATGAATTCCACAGATTCACCACTCTCTGGCTAAAGTAATATTTCCTCTTGTCCATTCTAAAAGAACACCCCTCTATTCTGAGGCTGTGTCCTCTGATCATGGACTCCACCACCACAGGAAACATCTTCTCTATATCCACTCAATCAAAGCCTTTCAATACTTGTTAGGTTTTCAGATGAGGTCACCCCTCGTTCTTCTGAGTTCCAGTGAGTAGAGGCCCAAAGCTATCAAACGCTCCTCATATGACAAGCCTTTCAATCCTAGAATTGTTTTCTTGAGCCTCTTTTGAACCCTCTCCAATGTCAGAATATCCTTTCTTAAAACTGCTTGCAATAATCCCATTCAGGTCTCAACAGTGCTACATAAAACTTCAACAATACGTTGTTGGTTTTATGTTCTAGTCCTTTGAAAGAAATGCTAATACCACACTTGCCTTCCTCACATTAGAAACAGCCTGCTAATTAACCTTTAGGGAATCCTGCACAATGACTCCAAGGTCCCTTTGCACCTCAGATTTTTTTAGTTTTCTCTCCATTTAGAAAATAGTCTACCCTTTCATTTCTTCTACCAAAGCGCATGACCTTATACTTCCCGACACTGTATTCCATCTGCCCTTTATTGCCCATTCTCCTGATCCCTCTAAGTCCTTCCATAGCCTTTCTACTTCCTCAAAATTACCTGATCCTCCATCTATCTTAGTATTGGCCACAAACTTTGCCGCAAAGCCATCAACACCGTCATACAAGTTGACATATAATGTAAAAAGAAGTGGTCCCAACACAGAACCCTCTGGAACACCATTACACACCAGCAGCCAACCAGAAAAGGCTCTCTTTATTCCCACTCTTTGCCTCCTGCCAAAAAGCCAATGCTTTATCTATGCTAGTATTTTTCCTGTAATACTATGGGCTCTTTATTTGATAAGCAGCCTCATGTGTGGCACCTTGTCAAAGTCCTACTGAAAATCCAAGTACACAACATCAACTAATCATCACACACAAAATGCTGGAGGAACTCAGCAGGCCATGAAGCATCTATGGAAAACAGTGAACAGTTAACATTTCCAGCTGAGACCCTTCATCAGGTCTGGTGTGATGTTGCCATTGCTAGAGTGAAAGTTTTGGGGAAACTGAAAAGTGACCTGATGAAGGGTATCAGCCCGATACATTAGCTGTTTACTCTTTTCCGTGGATGTTGCCTGGCCCGCTAAGTTTCTCCAGCATTTTGTGTGTGTGGCTTGGATTTCTAGCATTTGCATATTTTCTCTTGTTTATGGTTGAACACCAGCAAATTCCCCTGTTTGTTATTTCTTCAAAGAATTCTGACAGATTTGTCAGGCAAGCTTTTCCCTTGAGGAAACTATGGCCTATTTTATCAGTGTGCCTCTAAGTACCCCAAAACCATATCCTTAACAATCAATTCCAATATTTTCCCAACCACTGATGACAGGCTAACTAGCCTATCACTTCCTTTCATTCTGTGTTTTCCCATTTTTCAACAATGGGTGAAATTTGCAATTTTCCATTCCTCCAGAACCATGCTGGAATCAATTGATTCTTGAAAGATTATTACTAATGCCTCCACAGTCTCTTTAACCATCTCTTTCAGAGTCCTGGCGTGCATCTGATCTGGCTGACTTATCTACATTCAGACATTTCACTCTCATAATGGCAACTTCGCACACTTCTGCCCACTGATATACTCAAATTTCCAGCAACCTGCTCATGTCTTCCACCATGAAGACTAATGCAAAAGAGTTATTCAGTTCATTTACCATTTCTGTGTCCTCCATTACTACCTCACCAGCATCATTTTCCAGTGGTTCAACATCTACTCTTGCCTATCTTTTATACTTGTACATTTTATGAATGTTAAGAAACTTTTGATATCCTCTTTAATATTGCCTTTGTATTCCATCTTTTCCTTCTTTAAGATTCTTTCAGTTTCCTTCTGTTGTTTTTAAAAGCTTCCCAATTCTTTAACTTCCACTAATTTTTGCTCTGCCATCTGCCCTCTCTTTGGCTTTTATGTTGGCTTTGACTTCTCTTGTCAGCCATACTGCCTTTAGAATATTTCTTCCTCTTTGGGATGCGTATATCCGCCTCTGAATTGCTCCCAAAAGTTCCTGCCGTTGCTACTCTGCTACCATCCCTGCCAGTGTTCTTTTCTAATTAATTTTGGCCAACTGCTCTCTCATGCCTCTGTAATTTTCTTTACTCCACTGTAATACTGATACATCTGACTTTAACTTCTCCTAAAATTGCAGGGTGAATTCTATCATGCTATGATTGATCATGTCCCCAAAGGGTTCCTTTACCTTAAGCTCTCCACTCAATTCCGGTTCATTTCACGAAACTCAATCCAGAATAGCTGATCCCCTAGTGGGCTCAACCACCAGCTGCTCTAAAAATCCATCTCATAGGCATTCCAGAACTTCCCCCTCATGGAATCTAGCATCAACCTAACTTTTCCAATCTACGTGTATATTGAAATCCCTCATGATAACTGTAACATTGCCTATTTGGCATACATTTTGTATCTCCCATTGTAATTTGTAGACCATATCTTTACCACTGTTCGAGGGTCTGTATATATCTCTATCAGGGTCATTTTTACACTTGCAGTTCCATAATTCAACCTAAAATGATTCAACACCTTCCGATCCTATGCCATCTCCTTCTCATGATTTGATTTCATTTTTTACCAACAGAGCCATGCCACCCCCTTTACCTACCTGCCTGCTCTTTCAATACAATGTGCATCCTTGTATGTTATGTTCCCGGCTATAATCTTTCAGCCATGGTTCAGTGATGCCCGCACGTCATACATGCTAATATATGCCAATCATTGGTGGAAGAGAATATAATTGGCAAAATAATACCATTTGCCTAATGAAATGCTCTAAGATTTGCATTGCCTGCCCTTCTTGGGGCTGTATAAGAACATGGAATAAAAGGGTAAGATCCACTTATCATGGCCCAACTGTAACTGAGGAAGTTTCAAGAAGGGGGTATGACGAGAAACTTTGGATAATAGGAAGCAACTTGAAATGCAGTTTACCAAGAGTAATAATCTTTGGGTTACATGAATCATAAGCAATTCTTTCCAAGAAATCAGAATTTAGTGCATAGCTTAAAGATGTTGGGGTTGGAAGGAATTTTGACTCATGGAACACCATCGTCAGCATTGGGAAAGGCAGAGCTGTTTTGCTGAGAGTGAATTGGGCTGACAAAAAGTGTGCTCCAACTTTAAACAAGGCTTTACATTGCTACTGGTAATGACTGTATGGGATTAAGGTGAAGGAAAAGTTGTACAATTGAAGAGCGATGATAAGGCCATTGAGCACAGTAATGACTTGGGTAATGAGAAGCAGAAGGAGACTGGAAAGCACAGATAATTTACCATTAATAGTACATCAGTTAAACAAACAAAATAAAATTGCTAAGAAAAAAATTAAAGATTCTGCATATGATTGTACAAACTAATTAAAACAGAATAGATGAACTGAAGGCACAAATAGTGGCAAATCTGTTACAGTGATATGGTTGCATGGAGATGGTATATGGATTAAAATTAAATATTGACATTTAGAAAGGACAGGCAATTATAAAAGGAGCGCTCTGGTAACAAAAGATCAGCTAAGAATAGTCTCGAGAAAAAATCTTGACTCAGATAACCTGCAATTCAAATCATTATGGGTGCAAGATAAACAAATACATGTTGGAGTGGATTACAACAGATTCATATTTGGAAAGGGAATTAATCAAGAAATAAGGAATATTTGAGGAAAGATAATGCAATAATCTTGCGGCACTTACATTTCCAAATAGACTGGGTGAATTAAATTGGCAAAAGTAATTTGGATGATATGTTTATAGATCACATTCAACATGGATTTCTGGAATTAGACGTCATTGAACAAACTAGGATACCAGATTACTTTGACCTTATTTTGTATAAAGAGGCAGAGTTAATTAGTGAACTGAAAATAAGGGGTCCTCTGGAGAATGCTGAATCCAAATGATAGAATTTTATATGTTGTTTTGGAGATGCAGGCTTGTTGTTAACTAGAACCTTGAACTTTAGAAAAGCCAATAATAGCATCAGGGGTATATTGATCTTTCATCAAACATAGATTAAAAGATTTGCTAGTTAATGAGCGACCAGTAATGTTTTAAAATGTTCAGTAAATGCAAATTCCATTCAGATATAGATACACAAGAGGAAAGCAATCCACAGTTAATTAAGGAGATTAAAGCAAGTATTAGATTAAAAGAAGAGGCTTATCATGGATCCAAAAGTAATAAACCTAAGGAATGGGAGAAATTTGCGAATCAGCAACAAATGACCAAAAAAATAAATAAAGGGAATAAAATTGGATTATAGGAGTAAATCAGATGTAAAAAGTAAGACATGCGACAATATTCTCTAGAATTTGGAACTAATCCAGTCTGAATGAGAAGGAAAAAAGGTATCATTGTTAAGTCAGAAAGCAGGGTGGAAGAAACGATTATGAGCCAACTAATGTCACATCTGCTGTTATTAAAATGTTGAAATCCGTCACTTAGGAGATCTAATCAGGCTGCTTAAAAATCATAACATAGTTAAGCTGAATCTGGATTGCTTTATGAAAGAAAATTTGTATTTGACATTTTGAATGGAGATATTTTGAGGTACATAGTTACTAGCAGGGAGGATAAGGAGAGGGTAGTGGATGCAGGATGTCTGTATTTAGCAAAAGTATTTGTTAAGGTACCACAGAAAAGGCCGTTACATTAGATAGAGTTCTCAAGATTGAAGTAATATTTTAATATGGATTCAAATGCTAGTAAAGGACAGAATTTTTGATGTCTTGTATTTTAAAAGTTTATGCATATCAAAGATTTTCACAAGCATTGAATAATAGTATTAGCCATTACATTTGACGACCCTGAATATGGGGCCTCACCAACTGTCAAAGTCATTTTGTAGTGCAGCAGCTTGCCTGTGCTGAGAAAGTTCTGATTTCACACATTAATACATGGACATTGTATGTAGAGAGCCAGGTTCACAGCAAAAGAGTGCATTCAGGCCTACATTGGAAGAGACAAATTGGCCCAGGAGAAGATGATCATTGAGCACAGCATAGAAACAGGCCCCTCATTCCATCAAGTGGCCATTTTGCACCAACCCCATTTCATTCTTCCTGCATTTGCATCAACTTCACACAGATTCTACCCCACTCCTACGCTCTGGGGGTAATTTACAGTAGTTAATTAAACTACTAAGCTGCATGTCTTTGGGATGTGGGGGGGAGGCACCAACACATTCAGATGAACCTACATGGTGACAGAGAGAGCAGGCAAACTCCGCAGAGACAGTGCAAAAGACAAAAGATCAGTATCAAACTTTGGACACTGAAGCTGTGGGGTAGCAGCTGTACCATCTGCCCCATTCTGCCACCCAAGTCTTGGGGCAAAGAAGGTTTGCCCCTCTATTTTCTTAATGGTCAATAAAGACCACTACATTCCATTATGTACAGCGTTATCATGGTACGCTGGGACATTGGATCAAGCAAAATTGCTAGTACTGCAGTTAGAAAAGATCTGTTATAAGGCACTTAGGGTATAAAAATAATGAAATACTGCTAAGGTTTTGCAATGCTTTGGTGAGGCCTAATTTAGACTGTGTGTGCAGTTTTAGTCTTCAAATCTAAGTATGATGCTTGCCTTGAAATTAGTGTGATGAAGGTGTTTAGAGAGTGAAGTCTGGAGTTTAGCAATGCATTTGTAGAAGCACTTTTAACACTGCATCTAAATCCTGATAATGTTCTTACTTGATCTTGCAGTATATTCCAAAACCATTTTCCTCAGCACTGTTGACAAGCTGCATGCAGCCAAATCAACATTGTATACATGAAGTATAATGTAATTTGCTTAGTAGCAGATACACTTTCATACCAAGTTAATTTTTATAGTCAAAATAACAGTGCTATGAACTAGATTATAGAGTCCATTAATCTGATCTATATCAGCTGAGAGAGAAGACCATGGTAGTTGTTTGAGGCAAAGAATGTATTGCTATGTAAAGCTAAGGTAGGTTTTTGTTTCAGAAAGAAAGATTTCCTACAGTGCTTAGAGCCTGCTCAGTGACTGATTACAGAGCAGGAGGAACAACAGATAAACTGTGTTCAATAAAAACACAAAATGCTGGCAGAACTCAGCAGGCCAGACAGCATCTACGGGAGGAGGTAGTGACGACATCTAAACATAAACTGTGTTCATGTTGTTTAGCAGAGATCTGGCACTTATACTGTCAACTGATTGGTCCTTGAATTCTAGCTTAGAATCTTGAGAATTCAGACTTCATTACTTAATTAAGTCTGGAATTAAAAACCTATTATCAGTAATGGTGACCAGGAAATTGCAGCAGTGTTGTAAAAAACCTGTTTGACCAATGTTGCTCAGCAAAGGAAATGCACTATCCTTCCTTTTTCTGACAATCTTTTTAACTCCAGACCATTAATGCGATTGACTCTGAACTGATACATTCTAGCAAGACTTTCAGTTCAGAGAGTCATAGTGTCACAGACACAAAGAGCGTGAAAATAAATCCTTTGGCCAAACTTGCTGTATAAATCAATCCCATGTTTGGCCCATGTTCGCAAACCCTTTCCTATCTATGTGCCTGTCCAAATATTAAATGCTAATATACCTGTCTTAACCACTTCCGCCAGCAGCCCATTCCATATACTGACCACTCCCTAGGAGAAAATGTTTACCCCTCAGGTTCCTGATACACTTCTTACCTCTTACCTGAAACCTAGGCCCTCTCGTTCTTGATTCCGTTACTCTGGAGAACAGACTATACACATTTCCTCATGAGTATACCCTTATCTATAAAATCACTCTGCATTCTTCAGCACTCCAATGAAAACCGCCCAGTGCTTTAAACCTTTCTCCTTAACTCCCTCCTTTGAATCTTGGAAACCTTCTCATATATCTCCTCTGCACATTTTGCAGCTAAGTGAGTTCTCTTCTCAAGCAGTGTGAACAAATCTGAACACAATATTCCAAATGTGACCTTGCTAGCATTTGCAACATAACATCCGAACTTCTGTACTGAATGCCCTTCTTCACAACCCTATCCACCTATGATGCCACTTTCAGGAAGCCATGTACTTGTACTCTTAGTTTCCTCTGTCATGGGACCTAGGACCCATCAATGTGTAATTAGGAGTGGACTATAAAATCAAGATTATTCAAGATTCAAGTTTGTTTAATGTACTGGAAATAATTGTTACTCCAGATCTGATGCAGCACAAATAGAAATACAAGAAGACAAAGAACACATTAATAATAAAGAACACAATAAATAAAAATATGTAAGGTAACTAGAGTACATAGATTGACCATAGATTGTGTCTATAAAGTGATGTGAGGTCACTGACAGGAAATAATAAAGTCGTGGTGGTTGAGGGCGTAGAGGTGTGCATTGGAAGGTGAAGGTGTTGCTAAACCTTACTGCTTGGGGAACATTATTTTTTTTTAACTCTGGTGGTCCTGACATGGATGCTACATGTCCTCCTCCCTAATGGATGTGACACTAACAGTTCATGAGCAGGGTGGGTGGGGTTCTTCATCATGACACCAGCCCTTTTCCAGCACCTTTCTACACTTATATATCTCCTTGATGGTGGGTTGACTAGTGCCAGTGATGCACTGGACAATTTTGATTACTTATTGTAGAGCTTTCCTCTCTGCCACAGTACAGTTTCTGTACCGTGCTGTGATGCAGTTTGTTAGAATGCTCTCTACTGGTGCATCCTATAATGTGAGATTGGATGTGCATAGTCCAGCTCCCTTTAGCCTTCTCCGAAAGTAGAGGCATTGGTGAGCTTTCCTGATTGTGTGTATAATGCCTTTTGAGACTGTAAGAGGCTTGGCGAGCTTTGTACTCCCGAGAGTTTGAATCTGCTCACAGTATCCACTGCTATGCTGCTGATGTAATGAGGAGTGTCAGTGGTGTGAGTTATCCTGAAGTAATTATAGCCACCTCCTTTGTCTTGTTTAACATTGAGGAAGATGAACCTGGCCTCGAGCTCTTCCACCTCTTCTCTGTATGCCATTTAATCATTGCTGGCAATGAGCCCAATTTACCCGTGAAATCCACATCCAGTGACTGATGATAAGTGACCTTATAAAGCACTATGACAAAATATTTTCATGTAAAATATTCAGAGAGCAAGGCACAAGTAAAATGCATTTTTTTACAACTCTTCAAAAATAGACAAATTTCCCGTGTTTTACCATCCCAGTAGCAATGATTTAATCAGAATCAGAATCAGATTTATTATCACCGGCATGTGACATGAAATTTGTTAACTGAGCAGCAACAGTGTAATGCAATACATGATAATATGGAAAGAGAAAAAACTAAATAAGTAAATAAATTACAGCAGGAATATATATGTATATTAAAATGATTAAAAATCGTGCAAAAACAGAAGCAGTATATATTTTTTTTAAAAAGTGAGATAGTGTTCATGGGTTCAATGTCCATTTAGGAATCATATAGGAAAGGGGAAGAAGCTGTTCCTGAATCATTGAGTGTGTGTCTTCAGGCTTCTGTACCTCCTTCCTGATGGTAACAGTGAGAAGAGGGCATGCCCTGGGTGAATGGGGTCCTGAATAATGCACATCACCTTTCTGAGGTTGCATTCCTTGAAGTTGACTTGGATACAATGGAGACCAGTAACCAAGATGGAGACCCCCCCCCCCACCCCACCCCGTACCTGACAGTGATGCAGCCTATCAGATTGCTCTCCATAGTATATTCATAGAAGTTTTTGAGTGAATTAGGTGACAAACCAAATTTCTTCAAACTCCTAATGAAATATAGCCACTTTCTTGCCTTCTTTATAGCTGCATCGATATGCTGGGACCAGGTTAGGTCCTCAGAGATCTTGACACCCAGAAATTTGAAACTGCTCACACTCTCCACTTCTGATCCCTATACGAGGATTGGTTTGTGTCCCCTTGTTTTACCCCTCCTGAAGTCCACAATTAGCTCTTTCATCTTACTGACATTGAGTGCAAGGTTATTTCTACAACACCACTCAACTAGCTGGTATATCTCACTCCTGTATGTCCTGTCATCTCCATTTGAGATTCTACCAACAAAGGTTGTATCATCAACAAATTTATAGATGGTATATGAGCTATATCTAGCCATATAGTCATAAAGTATGTATAGAGGATATAGAGCAGTGGGCTAATCACACTCCCCTGAGGTGCACCAGTGTTGATCGTCAGCAAGGAAAATATATTATCCCCAGGCTGCATAGATTGCGGACTTTCAGTTAGGAAGTTGAGGATCCAATTGCAGAGGAAGGTTCAGAGTCCCAAATTCTGTAGCTTGTCAATCAGGAGTGTAGGAATGATGGTGTTCAATGCTGAGCTATAGTCGACGAACTGCATCCTGACATAGGTGTTTGTGTTGTCCAGGTGATCTAAAGCCATTGAGATTGCATCGGCTGTAGACCTATTGTGGCGATAGGCAAATTGCAGTGGGTCCAGGTCCTTGCTGAGGCAGGAGTTCATTCTCAGCATGACCAACCTCTCAAAGCATTTCATCACCGTTGATGAGAGTGCAATTGGGTGATAGTCATCAAAGCAGCTCTCACTACTCTTCTGAGACACAGGTATAATTGTTGCCTTTTTAAAGCAGGTGGGATCATCCACTGTTGCAGTGAGAGATTGAAAATGCCCTTAAGTACTCCCAGTAGTTGGCTGGCTCAGATTTTCAGAGCCGTACCAGGTACTCCATCGGGGCCTGCCTCTTTGCAAGGGTTCGCCCTCCTGAAAGATATCACAGGGTCACCAGTAGCAGCATTTATTTCCACTCTTCAGCACCAGATGAGAATGACAAATACCAGCAATACCTTTGAGGTGATGGTAAGAATGTGACGGTACATATTTGGTGGTGTACCATTAATTCCTGAATTTTCAGATAAGGCAGGCATGCCTGACAACAACATGCACAGAGCTGAAATTGAAATCAGAATGGAAGTACACGTTCCCCATATTCTAGGATGCTTTCCATGGTGTTAGACATTTTTTGGGTCCAGAAGGATGGATAGTCATGCTCCAGGTACCCTGATGATATTGCTCAAACATATTGCTGATACCAGTTGCCTCTCTGCAGATTAAAATTTCTGAGCGGTCAGATTCATGAAACAAAACCTTATATATGGACTCTGTGCAATACCAAAGGAAGCTTACAGCATCAATCATATCAAAGAACTCAGATGAAAGGTTTTCTGTTTATATTAGTTTGCTTACTTTAGATTGCATCTAAGAATGTATCTTTTATTTTAGTACAAACACAAAGGTTTGATTAACAAACTGCAGATATCATAAAATTAGTAAGAAATGTTTGATATTCTTACTAATAACAATATCTGAACTGAACTAAAAACAATATCACAGTCTTTGATTACCTACATTTTTCATTGGTTATGAATTTTCAGAAATTATATTTTATAAAAAATAAGTTCAATTAATTCAATGTAGCTATTTCTTTAAAACTGTTCTTTTACCAATCATTTATTTACCACAACAATTATTCATAGATAATCCATCTTCATAGTTTGAATGTATTCCTGAAGAACAAAATACATTTTCATTAATAAACCCATTCAATAAACAGCAAAAACTGAACTTTAAAGTCACATTAGGTTGTTCATTGTGTCAACAATTGTGGTATATACTATGAAATGAACCACTAGTTGAACGTCCGATGAAAATAACCTTTCATCTGAACTCAGAGGCTATGAGCTGGAGCAATATCAGTGTTGACTTCTGCCTGCCACAGATCTAATATTGCAAAACTCACAATGTGTTGCCCAGAAGGCTATCACTTGCCTGTGGTGTTCAGATAAATGTTTATTCTTTAAGGTTTTCTTTGTTTCTATTCTATCTTGGCAGAGATGAATCATTCTTTTCTGAATCACCACTACCCTGATAAACCATGTTTCTAATTTTATTAAATGATTTGTAGATCTTCCGACTGAATCAATTGATTCATTATCCTTGTTTATAATGAATAGCAGAAACCAAACTGTAACGAGACAACTATGGTTGCAGTCTCACCATATCAAATATTGTTAAAAGAATATTTTATCCCTATATGAAGGAGCTGCATTGTGACCATGTTTAAAACTGCCAGAAAATGTCATTAAGGTCCAATTGGCTCTGTGGAGCATTGATTAACATTCCTGATTCCAGCTCCCAGTTAATTACAATAAGGACCTCATCTGCTGCCAAAGCCAGGAGCAATACAATCAGAAGTCAACAGAAAAGATCACCATACTGTCCTCTTCTGTATCCGAATTTGTTAAAATATTACAGGAGTTGTTTGCATTTTTTAAATTAGAAAATGTTATTTAAGCCATTTCTTCAGGGATTTCACTGATCCTGTGTTGGGGTTCTGGCAGGAGATAAGGACGCTGTCCATGGAAATGTAAGGCTATCAATCCAAGTCTGCAGTACTGCAGTGCCAGGAGGGCAGATGCCCATTAAGTTCAAAGGCAAAGCAGAATTATGAGAGCAGGTGCTGCTCAAAACTCCCTCTGGGCTGGCATTCAGTGTTTCCAAATAATTAGCCAGTTGAAAGCCTTATGCTTAAGCCTTACAGATAGCTTAAATCTAAATCAACATCCAGCACATCCAGTTTATTGATAACCTCATCTGGCTTTTTCTTTATTTCTGTGCATGTATTAATCTGAAATAGACTGTGCCTGGGAAAGAGTTTATTTTGCCTTTATTGTTTCATAGTCCCTTTTAATGCATTTACTGCAGTGTTTATCCACTTGTTAGAATGTTATATTAAAATATATTTCCCAATAAATGTTTGTTTCAGTAATAACAATGGTATTTTTGTTTTTTAATCCCTGGAATACAGTGTTTTATGGTTCAAGTAATACACAATGAGAGACAGCATGTCAGTAGTTCTTGATCACAGACATTGACATATTAGTCTGCTAACTATCACAAACAAACAAGTTCGTTAGCTGTGAGTTGGTAAAGCAGAGTTGGCAGTAAAGCTTGCAACATAAGGACAGTGCTGTTCCTAGCCAGTCAGATTTCCCTCAGTTTTTATATTTCTATATCTGGAGCTTATTTCAAGGTAACATGTTGCCTATACACACTTATTAAGCAAGTGACAGGCACATCGTCAGTAATTTCATCTCTCTTCTCCTGTTTCCAAGCCCTGAATGTGCAACGAGCTGTGACAAACCTATTTGCGTCTCATGCCAGGCAATCTCCACTGTTTTTCTCCAAGGAAAAAGTCTCTTGATTTTCAAACACTTTGCTCTTACCTTATGAAATGGTGTTCACAGCCATCAAACTGCATGCCTCTTTCCTGCAGTTCTGGATTCGTGCTTCTCTTTAGATTTTTCTTCCACTGTTACTTATCATTTTTCTTTCCTTGGCAGCTATACATCCTTAACAAAGACTGAAAACTACCAGCAGCATTTGTGTAAATATTGAGTTCCAAGTAGTGTTAAGTTTGAATTTGGAAGTAAAACCACTTCAGCATCACATTTTTTTGAAATGCTTACTTTAAGTTGCTTTTTCTCAAAAAGCACCTCTTTGGTGTTATGACAAGTAGTTATTCCTTGAGCAGAAATTTTACTTGAAAGGGCATTGTTTATATCTTCTGGGTATTAAAAACTGTGTGTGCTAGGCTGATCAATCTTGTGTGAGGCTAAAAGAAACCATTTCTGCACAACCTGCAGTTTATGTTAATCTTTGGACTGCAAAGGCATGTTAACTGCCAGGTCATGCAAGAATCAAAAATTTTACAACATAATCTCCCACCATGGCAAGAGCTTAAATCAGAGGTTAAAGCACGAATATCAATCGGGAACAGATGTTTCCAGATATACAGAGTGGGTGATTGGTGTAGACACCACTCATCTCCGGCTGCCAACGGAAGTGGTCTTTCAGAGAAAGGACGTGTGCAAAGTGGGGAGCATTGCAATCAGGTGCCCTTCATTCTCTCTCCACTTCCCCCCCACAACCCTGAAAAGCAAGAAGAATGACTTAACTGTAAGATAGAGGTCATCAGGAACATTATAAAGGTTCCATTACTGATGTTAGCTGGCTCTGGTGCTGTTGAATCTTTTAACTAATGATGGAGCAGCCCTTCTCTATCCAATAAAGATCTGGCCTATGTTTAAAGTCTGATGTTACTGCAGCGTGCCCAGTCTATGTGCATAAAGTCTTAGGGATGGAGGGCAATGACGTAATTTACCAAAAGTCGCTATGTACACAGTTTTCCCATATTCTATTAGTTAATTCCAGATAATTGTAGCTCTTTAAGTAGTGCTGTATTCATTGTCATGGTCACGTACTATATTAAAGACTGATATTTCTTGTTTTAGAACATAGGATATTACAGAACAGTACACATTCTTCTGCTCAGGATGTTACACTGACCCTTTAATCTTCTCTACGACCAATCTAGTCCTTCCCTCCTACATAACCCTTTATTTTTCTATCATCCATGTGCCTATCTAAGAGTTCTTTAAATGCCCCAAGTGTACCTGACTCTACCATCACTCCTGGCTCTGTGTTCCACACACTCACCACTCTGAAAAAAAAAACTGAGCTCTAACATCCCCACCTACGCTTTCCTCCAATCACCTTAAAATGATTTCCCCTCGTATTCCCCAATTCCATTTTGGCAAAAAGTATCCAGCAATCCACTCAATCTATGCCTCTTATTGTCTAAAAATCTCTATCAAGTCACCACTCATCCTCCTTCACTCCAAAGCCTTAGCTCGTTCAACCCATTCTCATAAAATCAGCTATTGAAACAGCTTAGCATGTGTTACAATGTTGAACATAACGTTCAGATGACATTGATTCAGGTTGGACACAAGACAAAAAAACAAATAAATATTTGCTCCTTTTTTCTCCAATTATGTTCACCACACTAGGTAACATTAATTATTAGAATAGTATGCTGGTATTGGCTTCCTCTGTACCTTCAAGAACTATGTTAGAAGTTAGTGAAGGTAGCATAGGTAGCATAGCCATTGTATTTTCAAAACAAGATAACTGATATTAGAAATCCGGAGGAGGGGTAATTCCAATTTCTAATTTTTATGAATTGTTCACACTCATTGTCTATTAAATTAATAATGCTAAATGTATTTTAAGATTACTACTTTTTTAAATAGTTTTCCACCAGAGTTAACTTTAATTTGTCTTTTTTTTCCAGATTCGTACAATGAAATGGCCGTCAGGATCCCGACAAGTCCCAGCATCGATTTGTAGCCTCCCGTGCAAGCCAGGCGAGAGAAAGAAGATTGTTAAGGGCATTCCCTGCTGTTGGCACTGTGAACTGTGTGATGGGTACCAATACCAGGTGGATAAATACAACTGCAAAGTCTGCCACTTTGACATGCGACCCAATGAGAACCACACAGGATGTCGCCCAATTCCCATAGTTAAACTGGAATGGTATTCCCCTTGGGCGATTGCGCCTGTATTTTTTGCTATTATTGGTATCATTGCTACATTGTTTGTTGTCATTACCTTCATACGTTTTAACGACACACCGATAGTGAAGGCATCTGGTCGAGAATTAAGTTATGTGCTCCTCACAGGGATTTTCCTCTGTTACGCCATTACCTTCCTAATGATAGCAGAGCCGGATGTAACCGTCTGTTCCTTGCGACGCATCTTCCTTGGGTTAGGAATGAGTATCAGCTACGCAGCTCTGCTCACGAAGACCAACAGGATTTATCGGATATTCGAGCAAGGCAAGAAATCAGTCACTGCTCCCAGGTTTATTAGTCCAGCCTCACAACTTATGATCACTTTCAGTTTTATCTCAGTGCAACTGTTGGGAGTCTGTATCTGGTTTATTGCTGACCCTCCCCACTCTTACATCGACTACGACGACCAAAAGACTGCCAATCCCCAGTTTGCTCGTGGAATTCTCAAATGTGATATTTCTGATCTGTCTCTCATCTGTTTACTTGGATATAGCATGCTCCTCATGGTCACATGCACCGTGTATGCCATCAAAACCAGAGGGGTTCCAGAGACCTTCAATGAGGCCAAACCCATCGGATTTACCATGTACACCACCTGCATTGTCTGGTTAGCCTTCATTCCAATATTTTTTGGGACCGCTCAGTCTGCAGAAAAGGTAAGTACTGATATTTCTCCCAAAATTATACTGTGTCTGAAAAATACACTTCGTGATTAGTGCAAGGTGACATTATTTAAATTAATGGTGATGTTGTGATTCTGAAAGAATGGGAGGCAGCAGATAGTCTGGTTGAGCCTTCCGTGTGTTTGGAGATAATGAAAAGACTGGGAGTCAGATCTCTCAGATTTGCACTATGCCCAGACAATTTACATTGTTTCCAGACCAAGAACCATCTCCCTTGTTGTCTTTATACACTTACAGCAAGATAGAAGTTGTGCTCCATCACATCCTGTTTTGCAATGTTGCATAACCTGCGTGATTGTGGGCACGCAGACATTTCCGTTCTGGAAGCTACACACCGGCAATGATGTAGCCTGCCTCTATCACCAAATCGGAGCGGAACAGCAGTGCAATACAATGCACTCTAGCAATAGAGGCTTCCCAAAATGGAGACTTCAAGTTGCTCCTCCTTTGCACACCATGCAGTGTGACACAAAAATAGAAACACATTTCCAGCTAGGCCTTAGGTTCTGCCTGCATTGGTATGTGATTACAGCAGCATTTGAAGCCAGTCTAGGCCCTGTATGGAGAGCTAATTAAACTCCATGTGCTTCAGAATTCCATGGCAAAACCAAACCACCATGCAGTTTAAGACATTCAGATAAATTCATTGTGATTGCTTCCAATTTTGTTTCGTTATGTAAAGGATCTTTGTTGTTGAAAATCAACAATGGCAAATACCCTTTTTTCTTCCTCCACTAGTTTTCAAACACCACAGTTTTTTAAAAATGCTGTTCGTAAGCCACTGTGCTAAGGACATGATGATTCGTTGATAAATCTTTCTCAATTTATTAGTCTGTGTTCCTCTTCTTATTATCCATAGGTAGACCTTGTATTCATGAGAAGACAAAAAGTAACCGTTTTACTATTTCCTCTGCATGTTCATTTATGTAATTCCTTTCTGGACTTATTGAAATCAAAAGGGTTCACCATTGCAAATAGCTAACAAGTGTTGAGTGTTCAGTGTAACAATAGAAATTCATCTTCTAGCTTTCTAGAAAGTGTTGTCCAATTATAAGAGGTCAGGAAGCTTTTCTCTATCAGACAATACAGTAGAGTTTGCTTTGGTTCTCCAGATTTGAATGCAATTTAATTTTAGAAGCATTGCTGCATACATATTCACTAGTATTTAACTGAAGTGAATTTCTAGGCAGCTGTGATTTTAAAGTTTAGCTGAATGAGGATCAATTCAATTTGATTTTAATGGGAGAGCCAGTCAAAATCATACCAACATTATCCAGCAAACTCAGTCCTGCCCTTTCTAAGAACAAAATGTAAAAACAAGGCATTAGAAGTAATTTTCCTGATTTATATTTTGACTGTAGTCACAATTTTCACTACAAAATTGTAACAGAGATGATAGTTTTAATTCAGATTGTCAGAAAATGAGATGTAGAGTATGCAGAATTCCTAATGAGGGTTGTTGGCTGGAGTGAAGCTTTTCATCTCAGATTGGCATGGGAAACTTACTCCACTATATTTTATTAATGTGGTGATTAAGAATGATCTCAGTTTGAATCTCCTCAACATCTGAGCGCTATTACTCACTTTAATTAATTACTGTTAACATTCATTCAAACAACTTGATCGAAGCTTCAGGGGTTAACACAAATATGACTTGACATCTGTTACCTGTTAAGCATAGCTTCATTGGAGAAGGCATATCTATCCTTATGCTGACTGTTTTTGTAAAACCTCATTGGCTTGAAAGTTCTCAGAATATGTGATTGTGTAACTCAATTTCTGTGAAAACTGCATCCATATTTAAAAATGTATGACTTTATGCAAGGTACACATTTGGAATTTTTTTTGCATGTTCTTTCTGTATCTAATGCACTTACATTCAGTAAAGACCAGATTTGCACAACAATGTACACTGTATTCCTGGGCACCAATTCCATTTCCTTAGTTTTCTATTTTTGTGCATTGTGATTTGCATAAAAGTTGACAAGAAAACTGACCAGGCAGATGCCTTTTAATGACTACCTTTTGGCAAGTGCAACCTCAGCTATAAGGACATCATCTTCATGATCATATTGGTCTGACGTGAGCCATTGGATAATTTACCTTTAGTGACATCAATCAAGCATCAGCTTTATATTTCCGATGTGTTTTTGAGTAATTGGAGATGATGTATACAGAGTGAGTACTGACAAATCATTGGCAAAAGCATTTTAACAAGGGGTTAATATGGATTTGTTAAAGTAAATTAATGTCAATTTAAGCTCTAGGTTTCCCTTTGTTCTGGATTTCAGGGATATAAAAATATTTGACATTACTATATCTGAAGAATCTCCAACAATGCCAATACAATACATTTACTTATGTCTGTACATGTTTGAACAATTCAGTTTGCTTAATTGATCCATTTGTAACCTCTATGTCTATCCTCAGCAGTATTTGTCTACTATTTCAGAGTATGTACTCTTTGTCATAAGTTTGTCAGACTTTGTGAAGACGAATGAATTTACTGTGGTGTTGTTTATGCATAGACTGCAATCAAAGGCCAATGCCTTTAGTCACCCTTGTCTCTCCACAAATGAATTACAGTTTGAAGCTGGAGTACAAGTGGAAATTGGAATCAGGCACCATTCAATGAATTATTAACCTCTTTCATTTTGTGAAGTTCTGAACACCATACTTTAGTTGTCTTCATATGCTTATTATGACAAAGCAGGATGTCATTTAGTACATTAAATGCATGAGAGCTCCCACATAGCAACCCTATCTATCCCATTTCTGTTAGCGCTCATCAGTAGATCTGCAATTTATTCCCTGTTGGATGCCCTCCAATTTCTCCTTTGTTTTTTTCTTTGCCTCTTACCACATTTAGGATTAATTTACAGTAGTTAATGTGATGAGACTGGTTCGATTGTGGTGACAAGCATGGTCACCAGGAGAATCAGTAAATTCCACTCTAACTGCCCTACAGGTCACGATTGAACCTCGATCCCTGGAGCCGTAAATATCAGGCTGGTTTTCCACATTGACAAAACTGCCATTGATGAACAGGACTAAATGTTTTCATGCCGATCAATCACACGTTCTGCTTGCATTCCTGTGCACATACTGATACCAAAAGATCTCCCACAGCTTTCTTCCTGTTCTGCAATACTACAATACTTCTTTTCAAGACCACCAAAGCTTTGGTACACGTGTTTCAAGCTTCCAAATTTATGTGTTCCCAAAGAGAGCATAAAAGTTGAGTAGTTCCATTTCATTTTAAATATTTCAGCCTTGACCCAACCAGTCTATGTTCATCACGTTTTCCACCCAACTAATCCGAACTTCCTCTATTTGTACCACATCCCACCAAGTCCCATCTGTTTATGACCTTATCCAAGTTCTCCTTAAACAATACTCCTGTATTGTACTCACTCACTTCCTCTTGCAGTTCATTGCGTATCTTCTCCGTCCTCAAGAAATCCCTACTTCAGAGTCATCAAACTCTCTGCATATGGAAATGGCTATTTATGTCCTGGTGATCTGAGTTCAATATTTGCATCTTCAATTTCAAACCATATGCCACTCCAGAAAATGCCAATTGACAGGCCTGATGTGTGTACATTGCTCTTCTAATGCAACCTCACCTCTATTTTGCTGTCCAGCACTCCTTCTTGGTCTCTGGTGCTCTCTGTGTTGCGCTTTCATGTTCTCACTGTGACTACACGGACTCCCCTGGGTAGGCTGGTTTCTTCTCATATCTCAATGACCTGGGTTGAGAAGTTAATTGGCCTAATGTATAGTGAGTGTAAGATCTCTGGCTGTTGGTGGGAATGTGTGGAGAGTAAAATGGTTTAGAGTAGGATTAAAGTAAAGGGCAGTCATGTGGATCAAAGGACCTGTTTCCATGTTGTATCTCTCTCTGTGGCTGACTCTGTTATGTAACATTGAGAAAAACACAAAGTGATTGAATTTCTAAGCAATGGTTAATGAGCGTTTCTTTTAGCTTTCTTTTAGCAGCAATCTTATTAGTGCATTAGCATCAGAAACATAAGTGATGCATCCTCAATAAGGTCAATTACAACCACCTCAAGTAGCTAATCTGCCACTTGACTCTCAAAGTTTTGTCACATGCAGGGCAACGGGCGTAATCTTCCCAGAAGAGTTCTAAACCTTAATATCTATACATCATTTCTTTAAACAAGAAAGTAGTAACGTGGGTGAGCATTACATATAGACTAATGGTAAGACAGAGGAAAAACAAGTAAACATATTATAATTTTATAAAAGCGAAACAAAATATTAGAAACACTCAGCATGTTGTTCAGTATCAAAGAGAAATAGAATTAATGTTCCAGGTCAAGGACCTTTCATTATTACCTTGTATAAGTGTTGTGAATTAATGAAGGATCAGCACCTAACATCACTCATTTTATTTGTGTAATGATTGTTGAAGATGTCTGGCAACAGAGGATTTTTGTACAACATACAGCTCTTTGTATAATTCATTGTCTGCTTTAATTAGAACAATCACATCAGGCTGGATCACACATGTACAGTATATCAAACTCAGAGACACTTGTAGCACTGAGAGAGTTTATGTTACACGATCTAAACAGTAAATGGTGACAAATGTAATAAGCAATATCAGTTTCAAAACGTTCTAACAAAATTAATTTGGTTTTACTGGAAATAATATTTATGCATATCAAAAATACTACCATGGTCGACAGCAATGCATTAATAATAATCAAATTTCAGTGTCTTTTCTGTATATATAGATGAACTAAAGTATTCTGTACCTAGTCAAAGTACCTAAGTAGATAATTGTCAAGTGTCAAGAATGGCTCAGCAGTGTGTGTCACTATTTTTCTTAAACAGGAAATTCAGTGGAACTCTTACACATTTTTGAATAGGTTTAATACGGTGGATGAGTCCATATTTAAGACAGACAATAAATATCCAAATGAAGAATCTAACTTAAATTTCTTCATATTGTACTTGATAAAATGTGGAATAAAGAAAGAAAATGCTAGAAATACTCATTTAGACAAGAAGCTTCTGTAGAGAGGGAAACCAAATTATTATCCCATCTTGATGATCTTTCGTCAGAACAAGGAAAAGGTAAAAATCAAAAAATGTTTTAAGCAGTGAAGGAGGGGTAGTCAAGATGCCCAAAACTGACTGGGAACACCAGTCAAAAGTTATATTAATATAGGTGTCAGTTTGCTATTTAGCTCATTATGGTTTGGGTCTGTCTTGCCATAGGGCCATTCCAAAGAGAAGAAGATTCTTTTTTCCTCAAATCCATGCTTTCTACCACCATCCTTCACCAGCCCACTTACATTTATCTGTATGGCAGCCTTTATGCTCCTGTAGCATATATGCCATTGATAGTGCACCTTTATAAAGCTGACTGACTTCCCACAATGCTCTTAACTGTCATTTTGCATGAGTACAAGAGACAAACCAGCAAAGGTTCATGCAGCCCAAGCAGAGTCCATGGAAATGGAACGCAACATTGGGAAAGAGCTGAAAATTCCGGTAACTGTTTCTGAGGTATTATTGTCTATAAGCTACTCTACTATTATTCCAATATCAGACAGTAATTACATCATGGTGTGCATTCGTCCAAACATTGTAAAGTGAGAACCCTCCTGGGATTTATTGCTTAGAATGTCCCTGAAGATAGATAGCCTCATAAATGTAGACATCACTTTGGTTTGTTCCTCAAACTCATAAAGGCTATCACAAGAGGCAGACCTCATAAATCTTTGTGATGCTTCTATAATAAACACTCTGTGACTAACCTCTATTATATATATATGGTCACTTTAAATTGCTTGGCTGTTCCTTTGTTGTATGCTGGCACCTTTTTATTTAAAGGTTATCTATGTTTGTCAGGAATGATTCATTTTGGTTCTTGTTTTAATGAGAAATAAATATTATGAGAGAGTAGAGACAACACTGTAAGAAAATGGTCTGGATAATTTGTGCAATCGCCTTTTGATCCGATGTAGATCTGATAAACTAATACTTCGTTGCAATGAATTTCATAAAGAACATCTTATTAGTTAAAATAACACACACAAAATGCTGGAGGAACACAGCAGGCCAGGCAGCATCTATAAGGAGAAGCACTGTCGACGATTCGGGCTGAGACCCTTCGTCAGGACTAACTGAAAGGAAAGATAGTAAGAGATTTGAAAGTAGTGGGGGGAGGGGGAAATGCAAAATGATAGGAGAAGACCGGAGGGGGTGGGATGAAGCTAAGAGCTGGAAAGGTGATTGGCGAAAGTGATACAGAGCTGGAGAAGGGAAAGGATCGTGGGACGGGAGGCCTCGGGAGAAAGAAGGGGGGGGGGGGGGGAAGCACCAGAGGGAGATGGAGAACAGGCAGAGTGATGGGCAGAGAGAGAGAGAGAGAGAAAAAAAAACAACTAAATATGTCAGGGATGGGGTAAGAAGGGGAGGAGAGGCATTAACGGAAGTTACAGAAGTCCTATTCCCATTCTGATATGTCTATCCATGGCCTCCTCTACTGTCAAAATGAATCCAAACTCAGTTTGGAGGAACAACACCTTATATACCGGCTGGGTAGCCTCCAACCTGATGGCATGAACATTGACTTCTCTAACTTCTGTTAATACCCCTCCTCCCCTTCTTACCCCATCCCTGACATATTTAGTTGTGCATTTGACTCTCACTGCACTGAATCCAAAATGGAGGCTGTCATATCAAAACTAAGAGTTTTGCAGGGTTGAAGGTGCTGTCGTCTCAATGCGATGTTAATCCAGCCTCTGGGATGGATGTAGAACAGACTTCTCTTTGGTATATTGACCTGGTAATTTTCACAATTCTGTTCTGGGTGTTTGTTGTCTTTTTCATTACAGCAATGACTGGCTTTGAATTACTGAGGTCAGAGAAAGTGCTATCCAAAAAAAAAAATCACTTATTATACACAAAAGAAGTCTGGCAGATATTGGAAACAGCACATTCACAAAGCTGCAGGAACTCAGTAGGTCAGGCAGCATCTGTGGAAACGAATAAGCTGTTAATAGATTTGGCTGAGACCTTTTTCAGGACTGGAGAGGAAGAGAGAAGAAAATAATAAGGTGCGGAGAGGAGCAGGAGTATAGAGTGAAAGCGATGAGTAAAGCGAAGTGGATGGGAAAGGTAAAGAGCTGGAGAAGAAGGAATCTGATAAGAGAGGAAAGTGGACCATGGGAGGAAGGCACACAGGGAGAGGTGATAGGCAGGTGAGAAGAAGTAAGAGGGCAGAGTGGAGAATAGGAGAAGAGGGAAGAGGAAGGGAAAATATTTTTTTCCCAGAAGGAGAAATTGATATTCATGCTACCAGGTTGGAGGCTACCCAGACAGAATATAAGATGTTGCTCCTCCATCCTGAGGGTGGCCTCATTGTGGCACAAGAGGATACCATGGACCAACATGTCAGATGTCAAGCACCTCTGTTCCATCCACCAAAAGCGGAACTTCCCAATGGCCACACATTTCAATTCTCATTCCGACATATCAGTCCATGGCCTCCATGGGTTTTTTTTTCTGCTTTTTGAACCATTCTTTGTAAACTCCAAAGACTGTTGTGCTTGAAAATCCCAGGAGATCAACAGTTTCTGGGATACTCAAACCACCCCGCCTGGCCCCAACAATCACTCCACAGTCAATGTCACCTTGATCACATTTCCTCCCCGTTCTCATGTTCGGTATGAACAACAACTGAACTTCTTGAGCATGTCTGTATGTTTTTATGCACTGAGTTGCTGCTGCCCGATTGGCTGATGAGTGAGCAGGTGTACAGGAAGCTACTGAGTGTATAGTGACATAATTTTTCAAAGTAGTCTTAAAAAAAAATTACATAAAACAAACGTGCAGATAATCCCTAATGGGCTAATTACATTGATTTTTGTTATTTGGCATCAATGTGCTGAGATTTATTTCAAATGCCAAGCCAATCATAATCATTCTATATACTATTGCAGCAATTTGTTTTGTAGAAACGTTCACAAATGAAGTTTGCAAACAAGTGTATTTATAATAAAGTAATGTCATGGGTTAAGGTTACCTGCGTCAACAACATTATGATTTCCATATGTAAATTGTCGAATAGTCTCTCCTCCCGAAAGGTTTGTGATTATGTACAGAATGGGAACCTTGCACTATGTTCTTTTCTATTTCCTCGGGTGTTATGTTACCTTCGTAGTTCTGTTTGTTTAACAACAGGCAGGCTCTGCTTAAAGGCAATTCCCTTGCAACTTTACACCTTTGTCCCAAGAACTATTAGCGCTTCAATCAACTGTTTTAATCTGTCAACAGATTTTAGCTAAATAAGCAATAGAAAATATCATGGTAGTGTGCAAAAATAAGGCATTTTAATGTAATTACGTCATTGGAAACATTCTATCTTTATTTATGAGATTCCCAGAATATTGTTGCTGGGTTCCCTTGCGTAACACCTCTCTTTTGTCAACCTTATTCTCACTTAGAACAGCATTTGCCAAGCTTCCATGTGCAACAGAATGCTGGGTCAGTTTTGTTCCCAAGCTCTCTTGGGTTTCCTTGTATGACACCACAACATCATTCTCAGCTCATATTATGTTTTAATGTCTTGCAAGATCTTCAGTTATAAGCACTTCACCTAGCAGCCAGCCCTTATAGAGGCATGACAAAATTTTCCTAGACTCCTTGAGTCATCTGGGAGTTCCATTGACCAAACAACAAATGATCGAAGAGCAGAGAAAGAAAGTTACTATTCCAAAGGAGAATTCAGAGAGCTCTTGAGAGGCTAGAGAGGACGAAGCCCTTGCTCAAGGTTGCCAGGGGGGTCTCCTAGCCAGTTGAATACATGAGTACCGTTAATGAATGCTTGCATTTTTAGAAAGCCAAAGCTCTAGAAAACCATCATGCCTACTACGATCATCTCTTATTCATCTGGTATTTATATGGCGCTGATTTAGAGAAAGGTGAGATGCAAAGGGAATCAATGTTATTATACACCAGGTCATTGAAAACAAACATGCATATGCAACAAGCATCTAAGAAGGCAAATAGTATGCAGGTCCTCACTGCAAGATGATCGGAGTACAGGAGCAAAGATGCCCAGCTACAATTATGCAAGATGTTCGTGAGACTGCAATTTGAGTATCGTGCACAACTCTGGTTTCTTTACTCAAAGGAGATACGACCATAGAGGCAGTGCAGTGAGCGTTCAGTAGATAGCATCCTGACATGTCTGAACTGTCACATAATGAAAGATTAGGCTGAATAAATCTGTAGTCACTGGAATTTAACAGAATGAGAGAGGATTTCTTTGAAACATACAACATTCTGACAGGGCTAGACACATTGGATATGAAGAGAATGTTTCTGTTGGTGTGGGGAGGAAACATGTCAAGAATTGGATGTCAAAGTCTCAATAAATATTTAGAACTGACAAGAAAAGATTTTTCTTTGCTCGTAGGTTGACTGTTACCCAGTTTATATATAAATTCTTCCAATGGTATAGAGGAGTCAGTGAGTGAATACCACATTAAACAAACAGTAGCTTGATTTGTTAAATTTTAAATACCATGCTGTGTTTTCACATGTTGCTAATAAAAAATTAAACAGTAGATCTATTCAATTAATACAATTTATCTTCTTGAATTTAAATTTAATCATCTGAACTCAAAGATTGTTTTTTAATTTTACCCTTTGATTGTGAAAGCATTTTTTTAACCAATAGATGAATTTACAGATAGGGATTTATTTCTTTTTCTCCACATAAGGAATGACAGATTTATTTCACCTGACTGAAATGCAGATGGACATTTCTTCAGCAACACACAAAAATGGTGGAGGAACTCAGCAAGTCAGGAAGCTTGAAGCTAAAGCCCTAGCTAGAATCAATCATTATCTTCAACACCCCATCTTTAAGTCTGTGCCATTCCACTGAAACTATGCTTCATTTTGACCATAATCTCGGCCTCATGGTTCCCTACTCTGGAAATCTGTGGCTAAACCGAGCTGGGTGTATTCATTTACACCAGGAGATTTATTCCATATCTTGTCAAAGGACCAACATGGAAAAAATGTTGAAGATTTAGCCTTTGAGCTATGGTGCAGATATTTCTCAGACATGCTTAATTCAATAGCATATAGTGACACTTGTAGCACCCTGGAATTTCAGGACCAATTACATTTTGTATTGCTACACATGTTCACATATTACAAAAGTCAACTCATGCTTGATACATGAAATTTGGGATGCATTTTCTGTATTTATAGGCTCAAGCTTTTTTACTGTGTGTACCATCTCCTTCTACAGGAAATAAGCAGATACCTCCCTTCATATTATACTTCTAACAGACAAGTACAGCAATAAATAGACTACCCTTTCAAAAGAGGAGTTTATTGAACTGGATGTGATACCTATAAATTGTATTCAACTGATAAAATAATGATTGTTTATGAATAAGTAAGGTGCTGATAATAGTGAATATCTTTTATGCTTTTTCTATTAGAAGGAGACTTCAGGTATTTAGAAATATACTAAGTATTTGTTTTCATCAAATATATCTATGAATACTATTGACATCAAAAGTTAGAGTTAGCCATACACTATATAATTTGTTAAGCAATGAAATGTTTAGTGACTGGACTGGTAGTATGATTAAGACTGGACCACTGATCAAGATGTATGAACTCATAGCAGCTGTGGAATTCAAATTTGAGTAATTAAGTAAAAGGTAGAATAGGTAAAAAAAAAGTCGCAGTCATGGAGAAGTACAACAGGCCCTTCAGCCCATCTAGTCCATACTGAAACCATTTAAACTCCTATCTACTCCCATCAATTTGCACTTGAACCATAGCTCTCTATACCCTACCATCCTTGCATCTATCCAAACCTCTCTTTGATGTTGAAATCAAACTTGCACCACTTGTGCTGGCATTATATTCCATACTCTCACGACCCTGTTAGTGAAGACGTTTCCCCTCATGTTCCCCTTAAACTTCTCACCTTTCATACTTAATCTATGACCTCTTGTTGTAGTCCCACTCAACCTCAGTGGAAAAATCCTGCCAACATTTACCCTTTCTATACCCCTCATAAGTCTGTATACCTCTACCAAACCTCCTTTCAATCTTCTATGTTCTAAAGAATACAGATCTAACCTTTCCAATCTTTCTCTACAACTCAGGCCCTCCGTACCCGGCAGCATCCTTGTAAATTTTCTCTGTACTCTTTTAACTTTGTTTACATCTTTCCTGTAAGTAGGTGACAAAAACTGCACACAATACTCCAAATTAAGCCTCACCATCGTTTTTTACAACTCCAACATAACATCCCATTTCCTATACTCAGTAGTTTGATTTATGAAGGAGAATGTGCCAAAACCTTTCTTTCCAACCCTATCTGTGATGCCACTTTCAACAAAATATGGACCTGTATTCCCAAATCCATTTGTTCTACCACACATCTTAGTGCCCTACCGTTAACTGTGTAAGACCTACCCTGCTTGGTTCTACTAAAGTGCAAAACCTCATACTTGCATTACATTCCATTTGCCATTTTTCAGTCGATTTGTCCAGCTGATGTAGATCCCTCTGCAAGCCATGATAGCCTTTCTCACTGTCCACTACACCCCCAATCTTGGTGTCATCTGAAAATTTGTTGTTCCAGTTAACCACATTATCATCCAGATCATTGATACAGATGACAACAACAACAGACTCAGCACTGATCACTGCAGCACACCTTGTCACTGGCCTCCAGTCAGAGCGACAACCCTCCACTATCAGTGTCTGGCTTCTCCCACAAAGCCAATGTCTAATCCAATTTACGACTTCATCCTAAGTGCTGAGCAGCGGAACCTTCTTGACTACCCTCCCATGCAGAACCATGTCAAGTACCTTACTAAAGTCCATGTAGACAACATTCACTGCATTGCCTTCATCCACTTTTCTAGAAACTTTCTCGAAAAATTCTATAAGATTGGTTCGACATGAACTACCATGCACAGAGCTGTGCTGACTATTCTTAATCAGTCCATGTCGATCCAAATACCTATATATCCAGTTCCTTAGAATACCTTCCAATAACTTTTCCACAACTGATGTCAGACTCACTGGCCTATAATTTTCTGATTTATGCTTAGAGCCTTTTTTAAACAGCGAAACAACATTGGCTATCTTCCAATCCTCTAGTACCTCTTCCGTCACTAATGATGATTTAAATAATCTCTGTTAGGGCCCCAGCAATTTTTGCACTTGCCTCCTGCAGGATCCGAGGGGACACCTTGTCAGGCCCTGGGGATTTATCTACCCTAATTTGCCTCAGGATAGCAAACACCTCCTTCTCTGTAATCTGTGCAGGGAGTCCATAAAGCCCTGTCCATGAAGTCGAGGGCACTTTGCCACACTTCAGTAAATACAGATACATAAAATCCATTGAAGATCTCTCCACCTGTTTTTGCTTCGAACGTGGTTTACCATTTTGGTCTTCCAGAGGACCAATTTTGTCCTTACCATTCTTTTGCTTCTCCTTCACCTTGTCCACCAGAGCAACTTTATGCCTTCTTTTAACCCTCCTGATTTTTTTCTAAAGTGTTCGTTTGCATTTCTTATACTCCATAAGCAGATCATTTGTTCCTACTTGCCCTGCTATGCACCTCCTTTTTCTCTTAACCAGGGCCTCAATATCTCTTGAAAACCAAGGTTTCCTACATTTGTTATCTTTATCTTACATACAAGTTTTGTACTCTCAAAATATTGTTCTTGAAGGCCTCCTACTTTCCAATTACAACTTTTCCAGAAAATAGCCTGTCCCATTCCACAATGCCAGATCATGTCCAATACCATCAAAACTTTTTTTTTCCAATTTAGAATCTCAACCAGCATACCAGACCTATCTTTTTGCATATTTACTTTGAAACTATTGGTATTGTGGCACCGGATGCAAAGTGTTCCCCGGCACAAACTTCTGTCACCCGCCCTGTCTCTTTCCCTAATAGCAGATCCAGTATTGCATGGTCTCTCACTGGGACTTCTACGTACTAATGAAGGAATCTTTTCTGAACACATTTGGCAAACTCTATTCCATCTAGCCCTTTTACAGTATGGGATTCCCAGTACGTATGTGAAAAGTTAAAATTACGCACGAGAACAAACTTATGTTTCTTGCAAAAGTCTACAATTTCTATACACATTTGTTCCTCTAAATCCCTAGGACTGTTGGATGGTCTGTAATATAGCCCCATTAACATGCTCATACCTTCCTTATTTCTCAGTTCCATCCATAATGCCTCACTAATTGACTTATCCAGTCAGTTCTAGACAGAGCAGTGCTGTGATATTTTTCCTGTTTAGTAACGCCACCCCTCCTCATTTAATCCCTCCCACTCTCACACACCTAAAACGGAACTCCAGAATATTAAGCTGCCAGTCCTGCTCCTCCTGCAATAAAGTCTCACTAATGGCAATGATGACGTAATTCCGGGTGTTGATCCATGCCCTGAGCTCATCTGCCTTGCTTACAATTCTTCATGCATTGAAATGTATGCAGCTCGGAACACCAGTTGCACCATGCTCAATCTTCTGCTTCCAACTTTGTCTGAGGTCTTACCAACATATGCCTTCATAAACTCTCCACTAACTGTTCTGGCACTCTAGTTCCACCCCCGCCTCTCTAGTTTAAACCCTACCACACAGCAATACCAAACTTTCTCACTAGGATATTAGTTTACTTCAAGTTCAGGTGCAATCTGTCCCTTCTGTACACATTCCACCTTCCCTGGAAGGGAGTCCAATTATCTAAAAATCTTATGCCCTCCCTCCTACACCAACTCTTTAGTCATGTGTTAAACTGTATAATCTTCCTAGCTCTGGTTTCACTAGCATCTAGCACCCTGAGATTGCAACTCTGAAGTTCCTGCCCTTTAACCTGGCATAACTCACTGAACGCACTATGCAGAAGCTTGTCATTCATCCTACCCATGTCATTGGTAACTACATGGACGCATGACCTCTGGCTGTTCACCCTCCCACTTAAGAATGCTGAGGATTCGACCCTGGTACCCAGAAGGCAACATACCATCAGGGAATCTCATTTTCACCCACAGAACCTCCTGTCCATTCCCCTAACTAATGAATCCCCTATAACCACAATGCTTCTCTTCTCTCCACTTCCCTTCTGAGTCACAAAGCCAGACTCAGTGCCAGAGACCTGACCACTGTGATTTTCCTTGGTTATGTCACCCCTCCCCCACCCCCATCAGAGTCCAAAGTTGTATACCTGTTTGTGAGAGGAATGGCCAGAGGGGTACTCTGTACTGACTGTTTAAACACACTCCCCTTCCTAACTGTCAGCCAGTTTCCTATGTCATGCATCCTGGGTGTAACTACCTCTCTATATGCCCTATCTGTCACCCCTTCAGCCTCTTGAATGATCTGGAGTTCATCCAGTTCCAGCTCTTAATGCGGATTGTTAGAAGCTGCAGCTGGATGCACTTCTCGCAGTTGTAGTCGTCAGGGACACTGGAGGTCTCCCTGTCTTCCCACATCCCACAAGAGGAGCACTCAACCATCCTACCTGGTATCTCTACTGTCCTAACTGAGCAGAAATGAGGAAACAAAGGGAAAAAAATAACTTTTTTTTTGCTGGTCAGAGCTCAATTACACAGCCGCGATCCATCGCTGCCTTTTTAGACTCAGTCAGTGGGACCTAAATGAAATCTCCTCCTCTCAAACTTCTGATGTTCAGATTGGTCCCTGGTCAGAGCTCAATAACTGGTCAGGAAACGACAAGATTATTATAAGAACCTAACGGATCTTTTAGTTAAGGAAATTTGCAGTCCTTATGATATCCAGCTTACAGGTAACTCCAGGTACAGCAATTAACTCTTAACATCCTGCATTGTTCAGGGACATTTGAGAATAGACATTGCCAATCATGTCCTTGTCTGTGACCAAGTACATCAATATTCCATAAAAAACTTATTATAAGCAATAGTTGCTGATTGATAGTGTCTGACTTCAGGGTGGACTGGATTAGCACACTGATTAGCCTTCTTTTGGATTTGAATTTTAATTAGGACTAATGAGATAAACTATTTTAAATGCCAATTGGAAAGCTAAGAGTCAGCTTCCCTCATTAGCACTTCTCTAATAATTTAGAACCTTGACACCTTAGTGCAGTACCAATACAAATTAGGTGGTGTAATTTACTTTTGGTAATATCAGACTTCAGGCACCATTTGGTTTTACTGAATGGTATTTAATTGTCATAGCATGAATCAGAACAGAGCTATATCCCGTTTATCTGATCTGCCATTATAGTTTAACTGGTGGTTAACAGTGACAAGCCTATCCCCACCAGTTGCTATACCCTTGTGTTATGCAGTGACATATCCACCTTCACTGTTACTGTACTCCAGTGTTATATGGTGATAGTTAAAATATACTATTTGCTAATGAAGTTAAAGGTTTAAAAATACTATGTTAATAAGTTACAATGTACTTTAAGTACTTTTAAGTTAAGAAGTAAAAAACCTAAATAAAAAGTTAAAAGTACTATTTTTAAAACATTTCTTGAATATTCTTAGCAGAACACCAGACATTTAGGTTCGATTTCAAGCTTATTGTCATCTGCCTGTATATGTATACAACCAAACTACACCAGGTTCCTCCAGACGACGACGCACCCACAACACATATGTCACACATTGCACATAGAGTAAACCAAAATATGACCATAAATACATTCATACAATATACTCTAACTATAATTCACAATGCATAGAGTGTGCAGGACAAGTTATCAGTAAACAGATCTTTGACCTAGTAACAAGACCTCAGTGCTGGCAGGGTATTTAACAGTCTCACGGTCTGAGGGAAGAGGTTGTTACCCAGTATGGCAGTCTGATTCCTGATGCTTCTGTACCTCCTTCCTGGTGACAGTAGGTCAAATAGGTTGTGGGACGGTTGGTAGGGATCCTGAACACTGCTTCAGGCCCTTCTTCTGCAACACTCCCAGTAAAATGTCACAAGCAGTGAGGAGGGAGACCCCAGTGATCCTCTTGGCAGTTTTTAATATCGTCTGTAGAGTCTCATTTTCTGACGCCCTGAGTTTTCCCTACCACGCGATGATGCAGCCTGAGAGGACCATATCTATGGTGCTCCTGTAGAAAGTTAGAACAGGGGCAGAGAGCCTTGCACGCCTCAATCTCTCCAGAAAGTTCATTCACTGCTGTGCTTTCATGACTAGTGAGCAGATGTTGTGGGTCCAGGTAAGTCCATCCATTATGTGCACACCAGAGAACTTTGTGCTCATCACCCTTTCCACAGAAGAAACATTGATGTGTAAGTGAGAGTGGTCAGCCTGTGCCTTTTGGAAGTTCACAATCATCTTTTCTGTCTTATCCATATTGATACTCGGGTTGCTGCTTCCACACCATTCGACAAGCCTCTCGACCTCCTCTCTGTATGCCAACCCATCATTGCTGCCGATGAGGCCAAGCACTGTTGTATGATCACAGAACACGATGATGTGGTTTGTGCTAGATCTGGCAGCGCAGTCGTGAGCCAGTAGCGAGATCAGCAGCCCCGGGGGGGTGGGCACCAGTGCTCAGTGTGATGGAGCTTGAGATGTTGCAGACAACTCGGACTGACTGGGGTCTTTCCATCAAGAAATCCAGGATCCAGTTACAGATCCGATTGGGCTGTTGTCCCAATGAAAACAGTTAATTCACCGTCTTCTGTGGGATGTTCACGTCAAAAGCTGAGCTGAAGTCTATATGCAACACCTTGGTGTATGAGCCATCGTTTTCTAGGTGGGACGGGACAGAGTTGAAGGCTCAAGCGATGGCATCATCAATGGACCAACTTGAGCCGTAGGTGAACTGGAATGGGTGCAATGGAGCTGGAAAGTGGGATTTTATATGATCCACGACCATGATTCAAAGCGCTTAATGATTGTTGAAGTCAGTGTCACTGGGCCTTAATTGTTTACCCCAGTTATCACCGCTCTCTGGGGCACCAGAATGATGGTGGCTGTCTTGAAGCCCCTTCCCCAGGGGGAAAGGGACTTTTCCTTGATGCCACATCGTTCAGTGCATCAGATCATGCATAGAAGGCATGTTGCCCATCAGTACGGATGGCATTACTATCGATAACACGCGGGGTGGACCTTTAATCAGTTAAGGTTTATTATATATTTTACCACATGTGCTGCGTGTGCCTGGTGTCTCCAAGGTGTCTGAATTTTCTGTGTGTATTCATTCTTTAATAGCATGAGGGAGTGTAGCTCTTGCTAACCTTAGAGATGATCTGACTCTTGCCTTTTTGAAGTTAGCACTGGATGCAAGAACATAAGGAATTGTTCTCTGATCTGATGCAACCTTGAGATCAGAAAAACATAATGTTCCGGAATAGACTCAGGCCAACATAATGGGATGAATGTCCACTTTCTGTGCTGTAATCATTTTGTGATCTATGAATACAGTTTTATTATTCAAAACAAACTGATATTAAATAGTCAAAAATACTGTGTGTCTAAACTGCTATTTACTGTCTTACATTTTCAGAGAACTCAGTCTTCCAGAAAAGAGTATTGTGTAGTGAGTGTACAGTCACTCACCTTATTACCATTCTATATAATAATAAAAGCTTAAGAACACAAGAGTGGAAGATCCAAGAGTAAATTTACTGACCAGGCAGCTCCAATTCCAGTGCATATGAACTGATGATTGGACCTTAACTCCATGCTGATAATTCTCTCTCAAATATATTGTAGCGGCATTGATGTGAGAAAACATCAAGCTCTATTCTTATTCATAAAACATTCTGAAGCTATTGCATCGGAACATTTAAGTTTTAAGTTTCTCTTCTCATCTCTCCAATATGAAATGGACAAAATTAATGCAATGTTCAGTTTAGGAAATTTGAACATTCACATTTTAACATCATGCTGAATGATATTACTGATTTCTATCTGCCTGTATTTTCATCCTTTGACTTTGTATGCAATTTATCTACCTTAATGAACCTTGACAGACATATAACTCACTTGGAATAACACACCATTATTAACTTCACATATACACAACACAAATATTAAGAATTCTATTTCTGTCCAGAGTATATCCAAAGTTCTTCAGTAATGGTGTTTGTGACACATAGAAAAGCTCGTCTAAACCCTTTGATGTTTGAGGAATTATCTTCAAAGGAGAAAGAAAATCACAGAATGTTACTGAAAACTGAAATCCCTTGATCTTTTGCCTTCCACATTTGTTTTGGATTATATAACCCCTGGAAATTCCTTGCAAATTCCTTTTTTTTTCAATTGCCAGTGAACAGGAATTAAAGTTTTAAAAATTTCCTTTTTTTCTAAATAATTAGTTATCAACTTCTAGAGTAATCTAGTTTTCTACTGGAGGGTTTGATGGCCTGATATTTTTTACCATTTTCAATTAACATTGAATATTCAGTGCAATTCTGCTGAAAATTTTGAAAGCAAAATGTTGCAAGCATTGTAAATTGCTGATAATAGTTAAAATTTCAAGCCGCATATATTGAGAGAGAAGGGGTGTTAACATTTTAAGTTGACCATCTTTTATCAGAACTGAGAAAAGTTAGAAATGAAACAAATGGAAGATAGTGAAGCTATGGCCTTTAGGAGATGACCTCCTCTGTCAGATTATCCTTCCTCCAAATCTCATCCCTTTCTCATCCACTCCCCCTACCCACAGCAATATCAAGTTACATTTCAAAGAGATCTGCTGGCACCAAATATTTTGATTAATGAAGAGTCTGCTAATTTCAATATGGTTCAGCCTTTGTTTTATTGCAAATTATTTATAAAGGTTTTGATTTGACTAGAACAAGCTGCACAAAATCATGTTCCGTAAGTGTGACGCCGAAATGATCCATGCATTAGACGAATGATGACAGACGGTGCCTGAAACAATTTCCTGATGGATGGGACCTGAGAGCAAAGTGGTTACAACATCCATTTTATGTGTAGTTTACAGAAAAGAAAGAAATGTCATCTCATAAATTTGCTCCACCTGAGCTGAATATTCGAAGTAATCCAGAAGTCATCTTTATTCTGAAATGCTTATCAGATATGGAGAACTAGTAGATAGCAACTGCAAGAACTTTTAATGGGATTTGGTCCATTCCTTCAGATTTTAATCATTAGTGATAGAGTTGTAGAATTTGAAGCAGATTTATTATCACTGACATAGGATGTGAAATTTGTTGTTTTGCTGCACTAGTACAGTGCAAAGGTGTAAAATTTTGTTAATTACAGAAATAAACAAATTGTGCAAAATGAAAGGAGTAATAGAAACATAGAAACATAGAAAATAGGTGCAGGAGTAGGCCATTCGGCCCTTCGAGCCTGCACCGCCATTCAGTATGATCATGGCTAATCATCCAACTCATAACCCTGTACCTGCTTTCTCTCCATACCCCCTGATCCCTTTAGCCACAAGGGCCATATCTAACTTCCTCTTAAATATAGCCAATGAACCGTCCTCAACTGTTTCCTGTGCCATAGAATTCCACAGATTCACCACTCTGTGTGAAGAAGTTTTTCCTCATCTCGGTCCTAAAAGGCTTCCCCTTTATCCTTAAACTGTGACCCCTCATTCTGGACTTCCCCAACATCGGAAACAATCTTCCTGCATCTAGCCTGTCCAATCCCTTTAGAATTTTATACATTTCAATAAGATCCCCCCTCAGTCTTCTAAATTCCAGTGAGTATAAGCCTAGTCGATCCAGTCTTTCTTCATATGAAAGTCCTGCCATCCCAGTAATCAATCTGGTGAACCTTCTCTGTACTCCCTCTTTGGCAAGAATGTCTTTCCTCAGATTAGGGGACCAAAACTGCACACAATATTCTTGTTGCGGTCTCACCAAGGCCTTGTACAGCTGCAGTAGAACCTAATGAGGTAGAGTTCATGGGTTCATAATGGCAGAGGGGAAGTAGCTGTTCCTAATTCATTACGTGTGGACCTTCAGGTTCCTGTACCTCCTCCAGGATGGGAGTAACGAGATGAAAGCATGTTCTAAATAGTGAGGGTCTATAATGATAGATGCTGTCTTCTTGGGACATCACCTCTTAAAGGTATGTGTCATAAAGTCATATGGCACAGAAGAGTAGGAATGGAATTAGGTGGAGGATGAATGCGTGGTTGAGGGATTGGAGCAGGGGGCAGGGATTCAAGTTTCTGGATCATTGGGACCTCTTCTGGGGCAGGCGTGACCTGTTCAAGAAGGACGGGTTACACTTGAATCCTGGGGGGACCAATATCCTAGCGGGGAGGTTTGCTAGGGCTACGGGGCAGACTTTAAACTAGTAAGATGGGGGGGCGGAAATCAATTTGAGGAAACTATGGGAGAGGAGGTTAGTTCACCAGTAGAGCAAGTAAGTAGACCGTGTGTGAGGGAGGACAGGCAGGTGATGGAGGAGGGATGCGCTCAGCCCGAAGTTGTAGGGGAGAAGAAAGAAAAGGATAATAAATTTGAATGCATTGCTAGGGATGAAAAGAGAGGAGGAGGTGGAGAGTATCTTAAATGTATCTATTTTAATGCTAGGAGCATTGTAAGAAAGGTGGATGAGCTTAAAGTGTGGATTGATACATGGAATTATGATGTTGTAGCTATTAGTGAAACATGGTTGCAGGAAGGGTGTGATTGGCAACTAAATATTCCTGGATTTAGTTGCTTCAGGTGTGATAGAGTAGGAGGGGCCAGAGGAGGAGGTGTTGCATTGCTTGTCCGAGAAAATCTTATGGCGGTGCTTTGGAAGGATAGATTACAGAGCTCCTCTAGGGAGGCTATTTGGGTGGAATTGAGGAATGGGAAAGGTGTAGTAACACTGATAGGAGTGTATTATAGACCACCTAATGGGGAGCGTGAGTTGGAAGAGCAAATGTGTAAGGAGATAGCAGATATTTGTAGTAAACACAAGGTGGTGATTGTGGGAGATTTTAATTTTCCACACATAGATTGGGAAGCTCATTCTGTAAAAGGGCTGGATGGTTTAGAGTTTGTGAAATGTGTGCAGGATAGCTTTTTGCAACAATACATAGAAGTACCGACTAGAGATGGGGCAGTGTTGGATCTCCTGTTAGGGAATGCGATAGGTCAGCTGACAGATGTATGTGTTGGGGAGCACTTCGGGTCCAGTGATCACAATAGCATTAGCTTCAATATAATTATGGAGAAGGACAGGACTGGACCTAGAGTTGAGATTTTTGATTGGAGAAAGGCTAACTTTGAGGAGATGCGCAGGGATTTAGAGAGAGTGGAATGGGTCAAGTTGTTTTATGGGAAGGATGTAATAGAGAAATGGAGGTCATTTAAGGGTGAAATTATGAGGGTACAGAATCTTTATGTTCCTGTTCGGTTGAAAGGAAAGATTAAAGGTTTGAAAGCGCCATGGTTTTCAAGGGATATTAGAAACTTGGTTCGAAAAAAGAGGGATGTCTACAATAGATATAGGCAGCATGGAGTAAAGGAATTGCTCGAGGAATATAAAGAATGTAAAAGGAAACTTAAGAAAGAGATTAGAAAAGCTAAAAGAAGTTACGAGTTTGGTTTGGCAAATAAGGTGGAAGTAAATCCGAAAGGCTTCTACAGTTATATTAAAAGCAAGAGGATAGTGAGGGATAAAATTGGTCCCTTAGAGAATCAGGGTGGTCAGCTATGTGTGGAGCCGAGGGAGATGGGAGAGATTTTGAACAATTTCTTCTCTTCGGTATTCACTAAGGAGAAGGATATCGAATGGTGTAAGGTGTGGGAAACAAGTAAGGAAGTTATGGAACCTATGACAATTAAAGAGGTGGAAGTACTGGCGCTTTTAAGAAATTTAAAAGTGGATAAATCTCCGGGTCCTGACCGGATATTCCCCAGGACCTTGAGGGAAGTTTGTGTAGAGATAGCAGGAGCTCTGACGGAGATCTTTCAGATGTCATTAGAAACAGGGATTGTGCCGGAGGATTGGCGTATTGCTCATGTGGTTCCATTGTTTAAAAAGGGTTCTAGAAGTAAGCCTGGCAATTATAGACCTGTCAGTTTGACATCAGTGGTGGGTAAATTAATGGAAAGTATTCTTAGAGATAGTATTTATAATTATCTGGATAGACAGGATCTGATTAGGAGTAGCCAGCATGGATTTGTGCGTGGAAGGTCATGTTTGACAAACCTTATTGAATTTTTTGAAGTAGTTACGAGGAATGTTGACGAGGGTAAGGCAGTGGATGTAGTCTATATGGACTTCAGCAAGGCCTTTGACAAAGTTCCACATGGAAGGTTAGTTAAGAAGGTTCAGTCGTTAGGTATTAGTGCTGGAGTAATAAAATGGATTCAACAGTGGCTAGATGGGAGATGCCAGAGAGTAGTGGTGGATAATTGTTTATCGGGATGGAGGCCGGTGACTAGCGGGGTGCCTCAGGGATCTGTTTTGGGCCCAATGTTGTTTGTAATATACATAAATGATCTGGATGATGGGGTGGTAAATTGGATTAGTAAGTATGCTGATGATACTAAGGTAGGAGGTGTTGTGGATAATGAGGTGGGTTTTCAAAGCTTGCAGGGAGATTTATGCCGGTTAGAAGAATGGGCTGAACGTTGGCAGATGGAGTTTAATGCTGAGAAGTGTGAGGTTCTACATTTTGGCAGGAATAATCCAAATAGAACATACAGGGTAAATGGTAGGGCATTGAGGAATGCAGTGGAACAGAGAGATCTAGGAATAACAGTGCATAGTTCCCTGAAGGTGGAGTCTCATGTAGATAGGGTGGTGAAGAAGGCTTTTGGAACGCTGGCCTTTATAAATCAGAGCATTGAGTACAGAAGTTGGGATGTAATGTTAAAATTGTACAAGGCATTGGTAAGGCCAAATTTGGAATATTGTGTACAGTTCTGGTCACCGAATTATAGGAAAGATATCAATAAATTAGAGAGAGTGCAGAGACGATTTACTAGGATGTTACCAGGGTTTCAGCACTTAAGTTACAGAGAAAGGTTGAACAAGTTAGGTCTCTATTCATTGGAGCGTAGAAGGTTGAGGGGGGATTTGATCGAGGTATTTAAAATGTTGAGAGGGATAGATAGAGTTGACGTGAATAGGCTGTTTCCATTGAGAGTAGGGGAGATTCAAACGAGAGGACATGATTTGAGAGTTAGGGGGCAAAAGTTTAAGGGAAACACGAGGGGGTATTTCTTTACTCAGAGAGTGATAGCTGTGTGGAATGAGCTTCCTGTAGAAGTAGTAGAGGCCAGATCAGTTGTGTCATTTAAGGTAAAATTGGATAGGTATATGGATAGGAAAGGAGTGGAGGGTTATGGGCTGAGTGCGGGTAGGTGGGACTAGGTGAGATTAAGAGTTCGGCACGGACTAGGAGGGCCGGAATGGCCTGTTTCCGTGCTGTGATTGTTATATATGGTTATATAAGCAGGCCTTTTGGCCTTACTCTTCCATGCTGATATTGATGCCAGAGAGCTAATCCCATTTGCCTGCATTTGGACCCTCTAGCCCTCTGAACCTCTTCTATCCACATACTCATCCAGGTAGATTTTAGATATTCACAATTATCCATTTCAATCACAACTTCTGGCAGTTTTTTCTACATGCACTCCACTCTTTGTGTGAAGTAAGTGTCCCTGATGACCCTATTAAATTTCTCGTCTTTGATCTTAAACCTATGACTCTTTTTTGTAGCACCTCCTCCCTGTGAAAAAGACTACTTTCACCCTGTCTTATATACTGTTTCTCTGTCTGGTCACCCATCAATCCCCTATATTTCAGGGATGAAAGTCCTAGTCTATGCAACCTTTCCTGGTAACTCAGACTCCCAAATCCATGGAACATCCTGGTAAATCTTTTCTGCACTCTTTCTGGTTTAATACCACCTTTCCTATAAACAATACTCCAAGTGTATTCTCACCACCATTTTATATAACTGCATCATAACTTCCTAATTCCTGTCCTCAATGCCCTGACTGATGAGGTGAGTGCACTACACGTTTTCTTCATCACTCTATTAACTTACAATGCTACTTTTAGTGAGTTACAATACTGTGAAAAATCCTTAGTCATAAATATATAGTTGGGGTGCCTAAGACTTTTGCACAGTACTGTATAAGCTAATGTGGAGAGGAGAACAAGTTTGTAAATCTAGCAGGACCAAAGGATGTTGGGAATAGTGAGGGTTGAGCACTGCAGGAGGGCTGTGGGAAAGGTGGCAGAGAAGAAATGCAAGGTACAGGGGTTGGTGTGGGTGCAGACACACCTAGCCCTGAGACACCAGGCAAGATTATTCGATTCCAAGCAACTGGTTTGTTGATCATTACCAAATGTTGTTCTGGTGCTTCCCACTCTCAGTCCACAATAGAGACCCACTTCAGAAACACATTTATCATCACGCATATGGAGTATGTCATGAATTTTTTTTTTTTGTGTAGTGGATAAGGGTAGGGCATTCACTGCTCTACTCTCATCTACCCCCTAGGCTACCTCCTTGAAGAGCTTCAAGAGATTTGTCAGATGTGATTTCCCATACACTAAGCCATGCTGACTACCCCAATCAGATCCTGATTCTCCAAATGTTTGTATATCCTGTCCCTCAGGTTCTCCTCCAGTAATTTATCCACCACCAGTGTTAGACTCACTGTCCTGTAATTTCCTGGTTTGCTCTTGCTATACTTTTTAAACAAGGGTTCCATATTAGCCACTCCAATCCTTTGGAACCTCACCTGTGGTAGAGGTGAAGCCAAAATCTCTGCAAGGGTCTCAGTAATTTATTCTCTAGCTTCCCACAAGGTCTGAGAACACACTAGCCTATGCCCTGGGACTTTATCCACCTTAATGCACCTAAAACCTCCAATACCTTCTCCCTGCTAATTTGTATTATTGATGTTTCAATAAAATAAAATAAATATTTATTTTTAAATTATAGTTAAAGCCATGTATAAACTTACTAAATTGCAGTGGGAAGCAGTAAAAGAGCAGTGATAAACTGTGAGCATCATCATTTCACCATTGACTGAAAATTTTTAAGCCACCATGTTTTTGCATTTCTTGCCAACATGAAATAAATGATTAAGGTGTCATCATGTTTGTTTGTTGTTAGCTGTCTGATACTAGTGTGTAAACAAGTACTCCATCTGTTTCCACCTCAAAAAGAATGTGGGGGGAAAAAATCCATGGCGATGAGCAACTTAATTAACACAAAGCACACACTGTTGGGCCTAATATTGAAAGAAACATGACTTCAAGACCACAAGTTCATATCAGTCAACATTCTAATGCATGATAGAAATAACCTACCGGTAGTTATTCAGTAAGTGATATTATGAATGGTTAAGAATGAAACAATGTGCCTTCATACCTTTAGCCCATCATTATTACGTATAGGCCAATGAAGAACTTATGATGTGTAATCACTCCAGTTGGGTGGACAACCAGGTAAATTGCTGCAAAAAGCAAGGGATTAGATTAATTGAGGAGCAAGTATTGTTCATCAGATGAAAACAACACAATTCTGTCTCCTTGATTGGTCCTGTGGGGTCTTTTTATTTTATCTTGAAGCACTGTCAAGGTCTCATTTGAAAAGATAATCCATGTAAGTCAATAGATTATATTATAATTTCTTTTCTGGAAAGCTATATTGCATAGAAAATAAAAACATCATGCCTAAAAATTCATGCTCACTTAAAATATTCACAAAAGTGGTGTTGAATATGGTCCGATGTTAGTTTGATCCATGTTGGTGGAGAATAATTGTTCCTGTTTGACATGGATTGCTGAGGTGCTACAACTTGCAAATTGTTTTCTGCAGCTGTCTCCATTAACCACAAGTTATTTTGGGAATCATGATACCAACCTGCATTAAGTATGAAACAATTAAAGCATTGATGTCAGCTGGAACTGCTGCTGACGGTTTAGGATAAACTGTGTGATTTGTTCTTATTTAGATATCTGAATGTTTTCCCAGCACTGGGATGGCAATTCCAGCAAAATAAGTGGATTTCCCCTGGGGAATGTTGGAAGACTTAGTGGAATTCAGAAAAATAAAAGACTATATACTGCATTGGTCTGATTCTGTGATTAATGGTCTGGCAGTCTGCTGAGCAGCATATAAACAATAGCTATTTTCTTTAACACACCCTCAAAATACTGGGTATGCTCAGAACTAGATATAATTCTATTAACATATCATGTATTCTAACATGCCTGATCCAAACATGATCAGAAACCTGGCCACAATTGCACCTGAGCTGAATCACCAACGTCTTTCGCTGCAGGTCACACACAAATGGGCCTGCAATCATTTGGAGTGCCTTGCAGAATGATTGGCATCACTCTTCCATGTCCAATAGCCCTGGTTCTCAAGCATATTATATGAATTAAGGCATGCAACCCAATGCTACTGTGTACGTTATATAGCTCTGATAACATCCAGCAATTTATTGAACCATACCACCTATATAGAATAAAGATACTTATCAGCCATGATTGATGGGCAATCGATTCAAGGACATAAGTGGCCTTACCTTCCTACATTTTGTTTAGTTTTTTAAGTATGATTATCATTGCTGGTAGTTCTGGCTGCTAGTCTCCTGTTTTCAACATAGCAACATGGCTTCCTTCAAATGAGGAAGATTCACAGTTTGTTAATTATCAGCTTCACAGTGACATATAAGAGTGAAAATGAATTGTACTCTGTTCATGAAATGTTCAATAGACACAGGAAAGTCCCCTGCTGAAAACTTTTCATATATATAGCTTAGAATTATCTGATATATTCACACTTCATTACAATTCACAAACTTTCAAATGAATTAAACTGAAGTATTCACTTCAGGTAAACCACGTCTCCGTATAAATGTTCAATCCTGGTCTACAGAGCCTAAAATCAATTGTTAGATGAAATTAATTAAATATTAAAGTTGGCTAAAAAATGTAACACTCAGTCTAAATGGTTAGGTGTCGGGATAGGTTTTATTTAAAATTGAATGAAATGAAAATGAATAATTATAGGGATTTGCCGACCTTCACAAAAAAGGGTAGTCCAATCAAAGCCCAATTACATTCTTTAAAACTGATTCTGACACAGCCCACAGCCACACACAAAATGTACTTATAAATCTGTACATTTTTCATAGGTTTGCATACTTTATAATGTAGTTTATGCAATGACTTGGTAAGAATGCTTTTAAATGGTGCTACTATTTCTCTGTCATTCCCTGATCACCTCACTTCAGGCTCCATTGGGTCTTTATAGATGTAGCACTGTACAACTTAAATGCTGAGAAAGCTTTCTTGTCCTGAACAATTATTTTGAATCATAATCTATCTGTAAAACTGCCTAGGGACCATAACAGAACAAAGAAAGATAAAAATAATTCTTTCCTCTTTATGTAAATTTACCCATTCTCAGAAAAATATTCCAGTTATGGAGAAGAATTAATGACACTTAATGCACATGGGTTCCAAAGTTTTTCCATTTATTTGCATTAAAGTCATGTTGCTAGTCACCTTGAAACTATGAAAACTTAACAAAGAGCAAGAAGTTTAATTGAGAATTTCACCAAACATAAAGCCATACTGGAGCTAATTTTTCCAGTTTCAGCCTGAAATCCCCCAAATAATCTACTGCAGGTCACAGCAGCAGTAATCATGAAGCACCTCAGGCTGCAGTCTATGGGGTAGGTTGTATTTAATCTACATTCCACTGTTGGTTGAAGAGAAAGTAAACAAACTCACTGGTCCTTGAATGTTGAGTTTGAACACCCTAATACACCTGATCAAACTGTGGATAAAGTTATTGTGACACTGACCTTCATGGAAAAAACAATCAAGGCAAACAGGGTAGTCAAAGTTGTATTTGCTGCAAACTGGAAATACAGTATGTCCTCCATCCTATTCAGCCAGTATGTTAGGACAAATATGCATGGTTACACACACAGTATGCTATTGGTATCATTATGGGAGATAAAAATCATTGCAGCACAGGAAAAGACCAGTTGGCCATTTGAACCTATGAATACTCTCTTTGACCAGTTCAATTAGACCCAGTCCTTGATTCTTTGCCTCGAGCCCTGTACTTACTGCATTCCTTCAATAAATCATCCAATTCTGTTTTGTAATTCACAGATAGGCCTGTTCCCACCACTTTTCAAGCATATAATACTAGAGTGTCTCTCCTTACAATATATATCACCTTTTGGGGTTTGGCACATCATCCTTACCAGTGTAGTCTCTGGTTCTGACTCCTCCACCAATGGAAATAGCCTCCTTTACATTAGATACCTTGGATCATGGGTAACATCTGATGGTAAATGCGAAACAGACATAAAAGCAAGAATAGCAATGGCAAGGACAGCATTTACAGAAATGAGAAACATCCTAACAAACAAGAAAGTAGCAATTGACATCCGCCTTAGAACTCTCAGCTGCTACATTCTTCCTATATTGATGCAGGGCTGCGAGTCATGGACCATCACAAATGCAATGGAAATAAGAATCAATGCAGCAGAGATGTGGTTCCTTAGAAGAATGCTATGTATATCATAGACGGACAGGATAATCAATCAAGAAGTTCTACAAAGAACGATAACAAAACTTACATTACCGTACTTAAAAAAATCAGAAAACAGCAATCAAAATTCTTTGGACACACCATGTGAAAAGAGACATTAGAACATTTAGTTACAACTGGAAAGCTGGAAGGGAAAAGAAGCAGAGGCAGACAGAGAATGAGAATGATAGACGGATTAACATCACGGTTAGAAACAGGGGAGGCAACAACTACAATTCGGAGGCTCAGGGACCGTGATGGATGGAGAGACATGATCGCCCAAGCCGAACGGCAAGGCACCTGAACTGAACATTAGTTTGTTTAGACACTTCATGATTCTAAACACTCCTTCTGCCTCTCCTCTCAACTCCCTCTACACTGAGAAGAGCAACTCATTTTGTTTTTCAACTGTCCACCAAAATAAAATCTCACTCTCATTAAGATATTCATAGTCCTGATGGACCAACTATTCGAATTTATTGCCACAGTGATTCTCTATAATGAGATGACATATTTTCCCAAACTATATCCAGCTCAAGGATAAAATGGAATACAACCATATCCCCTATAATTGTATTCTAAATGCCGATGACTATAAATATGTATTCCATCCTCTTCAACCATTTTGCCAAGACCTTCGACAGATGTTTGCCCCCAATTCAATGAGACAGATCGAATTGCTGCCTGTTTGTTTATAACATTCCCAGTGATGGATTAGTTACTTCTGCTAACAATTTTTATTCAGAGTTAGGTGAAAGAGTCACATTATTAATTGGCACTCGTTAACAGTGTCTGTTAAGAAGTGTTAAGTGCAACATGTCTGGAGATTGAAATTTTGCTGTAATATCTATGAAAAAGTTGTGTCTTTATCACCCAATTAGTATTTCAGTATTTATTCCAGCTCATTATTTTTTCCTGTTGTCGAGGACATCTAGTTTTCTTTACATGTCAGAGTACCATTTATTCTGAATGTTTATTGTAATATTCAGCTTCCATTTTAAAGTAAGGAAAGTTCTGTTTATCCCCCTCAGGAATTGCTTTCATTTATAACCTTGCTAATAGAGACTTTGATAAAGAAGTTCATTCTATGGTTTTGCACTTGGTTACAGAACAATAACTGGTTTCATCCTTTATCTATAAATTTTATATGAAAAAAACATAGATGAACCATCTACTTCATCAAGAGTTTAACTCCCTTATCTGACCTGAGTTTGGTGATTTCTATATCTTCATATTGCTAGTGGCCTAATGGAATAGGCTGCACCCTCTTATTCGAAAGTTGATTTAATTCAGATTAGGAACTAAAATAATAGGCTTTTTGATCAATTTGATGCTGGTGTGTATCTTTTTTTCTTGAGGTTTTCCTATTTTCTTGATAAAACTTCAGAGGAAATAATTGTAATCACCACATGAGTTCTATGGCTTCCAATAAAACTGTTTCCTCATGTTTTGCACATATTTTCCCTGGTTATGCTTTGAGATTGCAGAGTGTGTAGAAATACTAGATTAAAGATTACTGAGTTAATTATTATTAATATAGATGAAAGCTGCAGCTGCAATTTAGAAAATAGTTCATGACTTTATTCCTTCTACCAAAGTATATGGCCAAATACTTCCCTACACTATATTTCAACTGCCACTTATTTGGCCATCCTCTCAAACTGTTCCTGGTCTTCTGCAGTCTCCCTGCTTCTTTAACACTGTCTCCTCTCCCACCTATTTTTGTACCATCTGCCAAATTGGCCACAAAGTCATGCAAATCATTGACATATAACATGAAAAGAAGTTGTCTCAATACTGTTCCCTGTGGAACACCACTAGTCACTGGTAGCCAACATGAATATGGTCCTTTATTCCCTCTCTTTGCTTCATGCTAGTCAGCTAATCTTCTATCCATCCTAGTATCTTTCCAGTAATACCATAGGCTCCTATCTTGTTAAGCAGCCTCATATCTGGCTCCGTGTCAAAGACCTTCTGAAAGTCCAAGTACACGACATCCACTGTCTATCCTGCCCGTTATTTATTCAAAGAAATCCAACAGATTTAACAGGATATTTTTTTCCCCTTAAGGAAATCACGCTGACTTTGGCCCAGTTTATCATGCATCTCCAAGTACCCCAAAACCTTATTCTTAGTAATGGACTTCAACATCTTTTCAACCTCTGAAGTCAGACTAACGGCCTTTAATAGAACGATGCAAAAAAAAAGCAAATCACCAATTGGTGAACCTATGCCATGAATAATACCTGTATGAAACAAGGGGAGAAAAACATTGTATGTTCCAAGAAAAATTAATTAAATTTTCTGAATAAACTGAAGAATATGAAGTGCAATTAAATCAGGAGCTTATTCATATTTCAGCAATCAATAAAATGGTATATCCAGTTTGACACTGAATATAATAATTCACACGTAACAAAGTCGACCATTGATAGATGGTATTAACATATTAGTTCTGAATTTGGACACAGTTTAACATCCAAACTCATTAACTATTTACCACATTATCTGTATTTTTCAGGCCACTGATGTGCTGCAAAAATTAAAAGACAGAGTTAACATATCAAAGTGTGGCATTAACGCTGGCTTCACTATCAATGCCATCAAATTACACAATTATGATATATATTGTACCTTCCAGAATTACTCAGGCTAGTTTGACTGAAGGTCATAACTTGCAACAAGGTAGTGTCATTACTGTGCAGCAGTTAGTAATGGTGGACACCAGAAGTCAACAAGGTCTCAGCCAAAAGCAAAATAAAGTCAAAACTCTGACTGCAGAAAAGAATGAAGTTAGTTCTCATTTTTATTTCCTAAATGTTCTTCTTAGATTTTGTTTCCTTTTCCTGAGATTTCCTTCTGACATGCAATATTCCGTGTCAGATGATGTACACCACTCAGTGCTTTATAGCTTGTCACACTGTAGTGAATCAGCAGACGTAGGACAAATGTACTCCAGCCAGCAATTTCAAATATGGTAGTGTGGTGACCCACTTTCCAGCGCACTCGAACCAGCTCACAAAATGGCGTGCGCTGGCAGAGAGGCCGGCCCCAAAAAGGGCGCCAGGCTTTCTTCACCAGCAAGGGGAAAAGCCCATGTGTGGGAAGGGACTACAGCATTCCCGCCCGGGGAGGGCGGAAACGGGAAGGCTTAAAAGTGAGGCCGCGAAGTTTGAATAAATCTTTTACGCAACTGCAACTCACTGTCTGCATGTTGTTATTCCAGTGCTGTGTGTAGCACACCGCTACAGTAGTGAGAATTTTTGGAGCATTGTTTGTCTTTGTAGAATCAAGCCTATTCATGTTATGCTGATTCAGGAGGAAGAAGGTCGTGTGTCTGATATTATCCAACAGGTTGCATGTCCCAAGATCATCAACTTGGGCATTTGAAGGAATAATCACTTAGCTGCTGTGTATATAGGCTCACCATGCCTCTGAATACCTCAAGCTTATACTTTTCATGGATTAAAATGGTCCATCATCTAAACTTCCACCCACACTAAAATTTACCTTCATTTCTTTGGTCCATGTTATTGAGTACAGGACAAGATTTATGAGATATGGTACATATAATGGCCAAGCTAGTATTAAAATAACAATATTTTTATTGTGTTGGAATCTTTTAACTTATAACAGCAGAAATTAACACGAAACAAATTTATCTGTGATTACCACAATTAAGTTCTTGCACACAAATTGATACAGGAAGACAAATTCTTCCCCAATATAATGAATATGAGCAATTTGTTTTTCACTATCACCACAGTTCAGAATTAATTGCACAATGATTCCCTCCACATTGATGTATTTTGTAGTTCATTCCATGCATATAATATACACAGTAAACAACATGCCAAAGAATGGCTAGCCATGTTACCAAGATAACTGTAAAATATATTGCAAAACAGAATCTTCTGTTGACAATTCGACATTTTAGAAAAAATTATCAATGTATTATTTATCTATGAATATTTTATTCCTGATGAGATATTGAAAGTGGAAAATGCAAGATTTTACTGAGTGTTATCTTTCCAATATTTTGATAATTTAATTTGTGCTTCATAATAAGATTTCCAAGAGACCCCAGTGAATGTAGTTGGTATCAAACATTTATGATTCTTTTTGCATGAACTCTAAATTATATACTGAATTTAAAATAGTATCAGAAACTCACCTCAGGGTTAATATTTTAGAATGCTATGTGAGCTGAAAAGCCACACAACATGATTATTATTCTCCAGTCTGCTTACTGTGCTGCTTTGAATAAGAATTTGAACATATGCAACCCAAAAGTTACTGGCCAATTTCAAAAACACTTACAAATTGAAGCTCCATCTTTGATCTTCATTGGAGAGAGTTCATTTTTGAAGGACAAATTTGTGAAGTTACAAGAGAGATATGACATTTTAGTTTTGAAGTGGTTATCAGAATCCCCATTATGTTTTTAAATGGCAATATCATTAAAATACTCCAGCGGGCTTTGCTTTAACATTCAACTTAGAGAGGGAATGTGAAGCAAAGGGGAATTATTTTCATTTATATGAAGAAACAAAGCCACTTTGGAAATTCAAAGTCAGAGAGTTATACATTCAATAGAAAACCATTGCCAAGATAACACATGACATTCTAAGATATTGATTGGTTCACACATTGAAGACTATTTTTGAAAGAAAACAATGTTTGTGAGGAGAAAGTTTGGATTGAACGCCCTCATTTCAAATCTGATGACATGCATGTAGAACAAGGCAGATAAAATGTGTAAGAGTTGGATCCACTCCTCTAAGAGTTAAAATTCTCCTAGACACTTTTGGAATATCTTTTGCTGTAATAATAGCTCAGAACAAGTAGCAAATCTTTATCACCTTGATTTGGAACCTGGGAGAAAGAAAGTTAGTCGACTGTTTACTCTTTTCCATAGATGCTGCCTGGCCTGCTGAGTTCCTCCAGCATTTTACTTTATTACTTTGTTGTTGCCAAACAATTGATACTAGAGCGTACAATCATCACAGTGATATTTGATTCTGCGCTTTGCGCTCCCTGGAGTACAGATCGATAGTCAATATAATAAAAATTTAAATTATAAATCAAAAATAAAAAAATAAAAAGGAGAAAGTAAGGTAGTGAAAAAAAAAACCAAGCGACAGGTCCGGATATTTGGAAGGTACGGCCCAGATCTGGGTCAGGATCTGTTCAGCAGTCTTATCACAGTTGGAAAGAAGCTGTTCCCAAATCTGGCCGTACGAGTCTTCAAGTTCCTGAACCTTCTCCCAGAGGGAAGAGGGACAAAAAGTGTGTTGGCTGGGTGGGTCGTGTCCTTGATTATCCTGGCAGCACTGCTCTGACAGCGTGCAGTGTAAAGTGAGTCCAAGGATGGAAGACTGGTTTGTGTGATGTGCTGGGCTATGTTCACGGTCTTCTGCAGCTTCTTCCGGTCTTGAACAGGACAACTTCCATACCAGATTGTAATGCACCTTAGGAAAACGCTTTCTACGGTGCATCTATTAAAAATTAGTGAGGGTTTTAGGGGACACCCAAATTTCTTCAGTTTTCTCAGGAAGTAAAGGCACTGGTGGGCCTTTTTGGCAGTTGACTCTGCTTGGTTAGACCAAGTCAGGTCATTTGTGATATTCACCTTGTGGAACTTAAAGCTTTTGACCTGTTCCACCTGTGCACCACCGATGTAAATGGGGTCTTGCGGTCCACCACTGCTTCTGAAGTCAACAACCAGTTCCTTCATTTTACTGACGTTGAGGGATAAGTTATTGTCTTCGCACCAGCCACCAGGTTCTTAATTTTCTCTCTGTACTCAAACTCAACATTACTGTTGCAATGTGAGTATTATTAAAAGAAAGTTAATACTAATCGGGGAGTTGTTGGTAGCACGAGGCGGGATCCGGGGTTGGCGGGGTCTTTACTTTGGCTCTTTTCACTCCCAATATGCATTGTATATAGTTCCTCCACCCATGCCGCACGAGGTACCTGGAAGCCTCTGTGTTGTAAATATCATTTGCCGTCCCAGATAAAGATGCTCTTTTGGCCATCAAGTTGTCGAGTGGACTTTTTGTAAAATAGAAGTTACCACAATTACCTGAGATACGGCCTACAATTGTGGTGTCATCTGCAAACTTATATATTGAGTTTGATGGAAACTTGGCTACACAATCATGAGTGTACAGTGGGTACAGCAGGGGGCTGAGTACACAGCCTTGTGGGGTACCGGTGCTCAGAGTGATTGTAGAGGAGAGCTTGACACAGAATTTTGTGTGTGTTACTTGGATTTCCAGCATCTGCAGATTTTCTCTTGTTTTTGAAGTTCATTATTTTGTTGCTATTTAATATAAGCTGTAAACAATATAAAAGAATGTGGTTCTTAGCCACTATATGATTCAGCGTGTTTAAAACTCTTTGGTGTTGAATCAGACCAATGTCAGTTTCAACAATGTTGTGTTACAACTCTAACCACAGGAAATCTGCTAGCAGAATCTAACTTATTTTACACTCTACTGACTTTAACGATTTATGACATTTTTTTGTGAAAGCTGCAGCGTGTTCATGAGAATGAAAATAACTTTTCTTATCTAAAATTGACTCACTGAGTTTAGGATGACACCCCAGTGAGGACATCGTGCTATCTGTCCATGTAAAAAATTGAGAATTCTCGTGATTGAAATCTTATCTGTACTTTGAAGCCCTGTGTCCAGGGCTTTATAATTAAAATAATTGAAATTAAAAGGATGAGGGAGGCATCAATCAAACATACTGGAAGTCGAAGGAACAATAAATTCTTCAGAAATAGAAGGGGACAAAGAGTGCATTAACAATAACTAGTCATTAACAATAACATTACTAAAGGCAAAATTGGACTAAGTAATAGGAACCATAAACCAACCAGGTTGGCATTAAAACCCATTAGTCTACCAGTGTTAATCAGGGAGGAAAATCTGCCACCCTTACCAGGGCTGGCCTGTCTATCGTCCCAGACCCATCGATATGATTGATTCTGAATTCCTTTAACTACTAGAAATGGACAACAATTATTGATATTTGCAAAGGCATCCACATCTCATGAACATTCCTTTGATAATTAAAGAGACAAAAAAACAAACAAAAAGCAAGATATAGAGACTGAGGATTTTCTTTTTGTGTCTAAGATAATGTCACCTTCTCCTTTAAGCTTTGAATCTGAACCAGGCGTATGTTTGTTTACAATAATTTAGTTATGTAACTTTTTTTCCAATCCCTAGCCATGGTTTAATATTTCTCAAAGTAAAATATTATTATTTGTATGATGGCATTGACTACGAAGTTGTAAACTCGCACAAAGTCCTTAAGCTCTATCAGACATAAATAGTTATGTCTGCAATCTAACTATGCAATGTTCAAACACTAGTTCACTTCCCTGTTTATACTCCATAGTATCACTATCAAATAGCCACTATTTGATAGTGATACCCAATATCTCTCCCTGCCAAGAAGAAGTGGCTTTCAGCTAGCAATCTAGATTAAGGCACAGTTCATTTCTTTTCAGTAATATATGTTTACATCCAAACAACACTCTTAAAACACATTTAAAACTCACAGAGAATTTCTATCTAAAACATTTCCCAATTCCAAACCACTTCTAACACACAAACCTTTTCTAAAATGCAGACCATTTCTCAAATACAAAGGATTTCCAAAACACAGGTAAAATTTCTATAAATTAAAAAGACATACCAGCAAGCTGCAGATGAGCCAATCATTTGTCAAAGAAATCAAAGTCCATGCTTATCCCATTTTTCTTGATGTCCCTTACTCCATTCCTACTAAGTCTGGACTGATGTCTATATTTATACCATTTTCTCTTCCACTTGGACTTTTTCTTCATATGCATATGATACTTCCTCAGATATACTTGTTACCACAAATGTTGTTAAAACATCTCTGAGACATAGATCTCGGCTATTTCCACCTAATGCTTTAAAACTAACTTCCTTGAGTACATATAACTCCCAATATCAGTAGATATGCTAAATTACATCCTTCTGGTTTGCAAGCTTCCTTGAACGAAGCAACTTAGAGTCAGTTTGTCTGTTTTGAAGCAACCTAAATTAAAAGCCCATTGTCTTGCACTGCATCTTGACTAGTAAGAAACCAGGCGCAGTAAGCTTCTGCAGACAAAGCATCTGCATATCTGTATTCAAACAATAAATAGTTGTCATTTCAAACTGATTACTGCCTTCCATTTACATTTTAAGAACTCAGGACCGCTCCTATTTATGGCAAGATATTAAACAAAACAATCTAATTTGGAAGTTTCCCTATTACTTTGCAATCTTACAAGTGGCAGCTGCTGTGTTTAGAAAAATAAGGAATGAATATCCATCACACTTGCTCAGATTTCTGGGTTGCAAATGCATCCTCCGATCATATTTTCTCTTTGATACAGAGCTGATGGTTGTCTGACAGAGGTTTGCAGATTATATTGCCAAATCCAAGCAGTCTTTTCAATACACCCCAGGGTATCTTAAAAAAAGTAATTGTTTGACAAAGCAATGACTGATTGTGTACCACCAATAGATATACAAATTGATATGAACATTAATTCGATCACGATTTGGATAGGTTACCTATTATCTATTTATTGTAGATTAAGTTGTTGTCAGTTTATTTAGTTTTAATAAATAAACTGACAGAGCTTCATAGACCACAAAAATATCCAAACGACAATTAATCCTAATGCTATATTTTCACATTTTATTCCACACTTCAATTCACTTATTTGTTTTGCTTCTTTGTATTTTCAAAGAAAAAGTGATAACCCTTATAGTATTGAATGCCTGTAAAGACCTCCAGCTGTTGGCTTATAAAGAAGAAAATAAAATAACCATTTTACTAGAAGATGAACTTATGCAATCCTGCAGGGTGGCCCTAATTTTCTGCACGAGTCCTCAGTATTACTTCAAAGCAAAATTGGCAACCTGTATAGAGAGCCAATAGATGATGTGAAACTCTGGTGCTATGGCCTTGTTGTGGTTTTGTGGTTCCTTGACTTCTGATGTCTGGATTCTAAGTGAAACTGTTTTTCAGACTGTTCATGCAGAGGAGTGCTCGGCCTGGATGTGTTATAAACTTTGTAAGTCAGGGTTTCCACCTCAATTGCTGTGAAATTATGGTGATGGAGTGGTGGCAGTCACGAGGAATTATCTTGTAGAAAAATAGATTCAGACATAAAAAAGACTCAATTTCCAAAGAAACTGAATCTTTGCTGCTGTTTGCAATAGATTTTCAACCTACTTTATATTATTCAGCTGTTCAATTTATTTTTGCAGAATTTTCTGATGTGGATTTCAACAAAAGAAATGAAAGTAATCATATTTCAGATTAATGTTGAACTTGAGACTTTCCATTATATACTTTAAAAAAAGTAATGATACCTAATGTGTAATAACATCACAGATAATTTTGGCAAGCATTACACCAAGGCAAAGAGCTTTGCACTTTGAAATACATTTTGTAGCAATATATAAATATTGAATGCAGGAATGTATAAATCAAAATAATTAATATTTATCTTATATTTGTTGCAGAGTGCACTGTCACCTCTAGCTGATGGTAGATTGGTTATACCAGACCTTATCCTATCCAATTAGATCAGACACTAATAGGGTTAAGTTAGACCTACATATGGTTGTAAGGCAAGCTTCAGGAAAATAAATAAATTCTACAAATGGAGTGCTTGTCAGATTGGATTTTACTTTCCTGTCCAGTTATGCCAGTCTGGATGTGTACGTGCTGGATACTTATAAAATTCTCTTGATGAATGCTGGTAATAGGAAAAGAGATTCTCTGGAGAAGTTATTTGACTGCTTGTTCCAGACTCAGTTCCTAATAAGAGAAGCCAGATAGTATAAAATCTACTTACATACAGTATTTCAATTTGCAGTTATGTTTCAAGTTGTTCACTTTTGGTTTTTGAAGACATATATCTATATACTTTTTATATAACTTGAAGCATTTTTTCTGTATATTATGGATGGCCAAACCACCTCTTGCAGGCTACACATGGTTCTTTTACAGTTCAAATATGGCTCTCAGAGATGCACAACGAAGATGTATTTAGAGCTTTAACTCTGTAAATTGGGAGATATGCTTCTGGGAGCAATGATGTTCAGCACAGTTTAATCTAGGCAGCTGCTGGCATGATATGTTGGACTGGGACTATTGTTGTAAATGGCCACATTCAGTCATTGTACTGAGGACAAAAAGTAATGTACTTGTGATTTCTCTGCAAATAGTTCTGCAGAAAACAGCCTGTGTAATATGAGCTGGAGTCTACTGAGAAGTTTACCAAGAATTATTAGTCACCCTACATTAATATTGTGGATGATAATCGCCCTATTATATTATAAAACAAATGTAGGAACAAAAGAAAGTAATTTTAAACCAGAATGGGAATATGATTGTGGATCCACTATTAAGTGTTAAGGTTCTGTCGCTTATTTGCAAAACAAGTCTAACTACAAGTGAACAACTCAGAACATCACCACAAAAATAAACTTCAAGTTTTTATTTAAATGTCTTACAAACTTTATCAATAGTTACCCAAGCCAGCGGACATTAATTGCAACATTCTAAAAGGAAGCTAATAGAGAAAAAATAATTATTGTTACATTATTTCCAATAACCTGTTGGATTTTGGATGTCCACAGATTGATGGTGAATTTGTTAAGAATGCTACAGAACTGCCATTTAGGGCAAAAATAATACAAAACTAGTGATTCCAAAATCCAAAATATGGTTAACAAGAATGAAGGCTCACAACATTAATTTGTCAGTATGTTTTGTGTTTTTCTTTAAATTCTATATATAAAAACATACATAGAAATTGTGTGTCTTTGGGTGATAGTAGTTGATGCCTCTTCAAGGAAGATACATATCTTTGTTATCAAGCACTTCACCTTTTGCATCTCTGGCTTATCGTGCAAGGCATGCCTTCTGAGTCATTTCTAATAATGACCAGAGTTTGACGGTTCAATATAAGATATAGCAAGTTCCATTCATCTATCTATGGAAGAGCCCCTAAGAGGTTTAGAATGATGCAGTCATATAACTACGAGGAATATGGAACAAAAAGAAACTCACAAAAGTGAAGGTTGAAAAAGACCAGCAGTCTATTAAGTCCGTTTCCTTTGCTGTAGTGTTGCTGATTTGCAAGCTAGTTCCCACCTGCTTCTGCCAACATTCATCAGTCTACTAGGAGAGTCAAAAAATATACTTTTTGAAACCACTTGCCATGATTGCAGCTTTCTTTTTCAGGAATTTCACACTGTTATTAAAGGGATGATTCTTAGACAACTGCCTCTGAGGAATGCTTCATTCTGCACAATGTACAAGAATTGCTGCATTAGCATCTCAATAATTAATCTAACAAGATCAAAGAACATCAGATGAATCATTCCTTAGTTTTTACAAATATATTTATAAGATGCATAAATTAGCTTTGGAACACTCTGCACATAGTCCAAATCATTACCTGAGCCAAATCAATTAAAAAAAGGACATCAGAATATAGATAACCTCAAATGGACAATGTCACATTTAAATAAAATTGTCTGTGCAGGTATATTAACTAAAATTACATGACTTAACCAACATTACCATGTGTATATACAAGGTAATCTAGGGGTTACAGAATAAACAAAAACTTGTTTAAGCAAGCACTATAATTTGATCATCTAATCAAGTTCAAGTTCAAGTCTAATTGTCATTCAACCATGCATGGATACCCATGAATACAGCCAAATGAAACAACGTTACTCCGGGGCTTAGGTGCAAAACACAGCACCAACAGTCATATACATCAGAATTGGCATAAATATTGCTTCATTGTATTAAAAGACTGTATCATCATTTAGATTTTGCTCTTGTGCTATCAGACTAATATCTTCATTTGTTGGATACTTTACAGGAAAGGAATAAGCTATATTTAAAGACTAAAGTTTAGTTCAATATGAAATCAAAAAGGGTAAAACTGAAAGGGCATAGATGCCGCAGGACAATAGCTTTGCTCAATAACCTATGATGAGCTATCATTCATCTTGACAATAACAGAACTGCTAGGATTAAGAAAATAGACAAAAAAGTGAATGGTTTTAATATATTTTGAGCTTTCATGGAATTACATTGAAAAGACAGACATTACTTTGGCCCACTTCCCAGCTGTGAAGACACAGATTGAGAAAGAAGCAAACCTTTTTCAATGGAGAATTGAGATACAGTTCTTGACCCAGAAATGTAAGCTAAAAATTTAAAAGAAGCATTTTATTGTTGTAATTAACTAAATAGAAATCAATTAAAATTATAAGAAATTATGCTTATGGTCAAGAGCTTTCTCTGTAATGTGGTTAAATGGAAAAAAGATAGATTACTTGAGATGAGAGACTATGAGAAAGAGTTGGAGAGAATAAGCTGTGCTCATTAACATAGGCAGAAATAAAGTTTACTGTATTTGCCTGAGCTGTGTTAAAGCTCTAACTGATGCACAACAGCATTTCCTGCAACCTTTCGATCTCCTCCAGCCTTGCTGGCAGTTTCTAAGCTTCAAAATTGTGTAGTGATCTAATATTTCTCTCACACTCATTCTACAAACTCACAGGTGTTCCTGAAACCTGGAGTCAATCCAAAATATTCTAATGAGATTCCTGGGAATTTGTGTCAGTCAAGCAAAAAATACGTTAAGTTCTACATCTGGTTGGATTCAGTCCCAATCAGTAAATCCATGCTTTACTGCCAGGACCCACTGTTGCAATTTATTGGAGAGAAGCCTTTTTTTAAGTCAGGATGAAATCCCAGGTTCTATTCAACAATCTCAGAAGATCAAATAGGGAAGCATTCAGAGGAAAACAGCCAAGACAAGAAAGCTCATTGCATAATTTAATGGAAAAGAGGCAATATGAGAAAAATGGATAAAAATGATTAAGATTTCAATAACAGATGAAAGCTAAACAAGAAATGGATTTTCTGGAAAATCGGCAATGTTTGCTTACTGACATATTTAAAAATAAAAATAAAAAGCAAATATCATCTGTTCAGGTAATTAGAAATGAATTTCAGGCCTGGTTCCATTTAAAGTCAGCAGAGGAAGAGACTTTATGGTCGACCATGTCTTCACCGAGCGCGATGCCAATCTAAATTAATTCCTTTAGCAAGTATATTATCTGCAGCTCTGAGTTACCTATCAGTTCATGTATTTGTCCAAATGCCTCACCAGCATCACTGTTTTATATGCTCCTGTCATGTCCCCAAATAGTGCATTCCAGGCACCTACAACTCACTGTGTTAAAAACTTACCTCACCTATCTCCTCTAAACATTCCCCTTCTCATTTTAAACATCCACCATGCTTTAAAACAAATCTGACTATCTACCCTGTCTATGCCCCTTATAATTTTATATACTTCTATCGAGTCAGCCTCCAATGTTGCAGTGAAAACAATTTTTATTCAACCTCTCCATCTAGCTAATACTGCAATTCAGACAACATCCTTGTAACTGTCTTATATACCCTTCTTGAAGTCTCTCTATCCTTATAATGGGCACAGTACTCCAAAATGACTTGGCCAATAATTTCCATACGATTGAGAGTAGTGTTAATATAGTGTTAACAGATTCCATATTGTGGCAATATGCATTGAAATCAATGTTACATTATGTAAGACTTGAAATGAGGAAGAGTGATGACTCCAAGTGGAAAATGGCAAAAAAATTTCAGTGCTTCAAAGCTATGTTAGAGATGTGTACTAAATCCATAACAGCAGAAATTTAATATTAATCCCAAATAATTAAAATATTATAAAAGAATGAAATGATTTCATAATTTGCTTCAATAGAGAATATAATTGGATGATAAATTGAAAATGAAATTGTTTTAAATAAAGGGAAACATAAAGTAACAATGATTCAATCAAAAATTCAATCAACTATCAAAGTATTTAGGTCCTTTGCATAAGACTCAAGATTGTTTAATGTAATTTCCAGTATACCAGTGTAAGGGAGAACAACATTCTTGTTACTCTGGATCTGATGCAGCATATGAGCACACACTAAATGGAAGAACACAATAATAAACAAACATAATAAAGATAAATACATAAAATGGCTTATATACATAGAATGATTACACTGGACAACATTGTTTTTTCAAAAGTATTACTTCATCAGAAACTTCTTGTGATTATGACAGACTGCTTGAACTTGAACAGCGATAATTCCAGACTACTAGTATCATATAGGAATTAACTTTTATTGACATTAATGCACTTAATTGCATAATATTGTTGATGCTTTACAGTAGTTTAACTAAGCTAAAAATAATTCAATGTTTTTCATTTGTACTCAGTGTCTGAGGCTTCTGGTTTACGGGTCCAACAATAATCAGCCATTTTTGATGGATTCCAGTTGCCCTGATACTGCTTCTCCATGACCTCCATGTCCTGGTGAAACTTTTGCTATTGTCGTAACTGACAGCGCCAAGATTTCCAGGGAAGAAGCCTAATTGGGAATACAACCAATGAGAGGAGCCCAGGCTTTGACTTGGTCGCCAATTTTACATCCAAAGTAGAGCTCATAGAGTTTCTTAATAAGAGGAGTCATGTGCCGTCTTTGAGAGTATACTCGCCACAAATATAACAGAAAGTATCATGGCTGTTGCAACACTGGGGAGACAGTTTGCTATCACATGAAGATGATGATGATGACATCGACTCAGGCCGGAGAGGCCAGCGTCGGGTATTTTCATGCCTTACAAGACACGGAACAAAAGACTGTGGCGTACCACTCCTCACGCAGACATTTTGCAGTATTTTTCTTTATTTTACAAGTTGCAAGCTCAACACTCAACCCGGCACAGGTTGGAAAGCGTACTCGGGAATGACCCGACTGGATTCGAACCTGGGAACCTCCGTTCCGGTGTCCGGTGCTGATGTCACTGCGCCACCAGCCGACCTACCACAAATACACCTAAAAATATAATTACTTTATTATAATGAGTGCACACTATGTGCGGGGAGCATGCACTTCCAAATAATCACAAACTGGTATACATATAAACACAATGCATAGAAGTGTGTGTGTGTGTGTGTGTGTGTGTGTGTGTGTGTGTGTGTGTGTGTGTGTGTGTGTGTGTGTGTGTGTGTGTGTGTGTGTGTGTGTGTGTGTGTGTGTGTGTGTGTGTGTGTGTGTGTGTGTGTGTGTGTGTGTGTGATACAGTGTCCGCCCTGCCTAAGCATGCCTGAATAAGATAGAACACATTTCAGCTTACATTGTAGGCAACATTTTAATTGACCTGAATTATGAATTGAAATAACAAACATAGGCAATTACAAAAATATGTTGTGTACATGATTGAGAAATTTCTTGGTACCTTTCATGATCTGCAGCCCGAAATCCATAAAGTACACCCTCTTCAGGAAGCAAATCCTTTGTTGTCCAGTGCTATATATCCATAAAGTGGATGCTAGGTACAGGAATGTCTGTAAATAGTATGACTGAAAGAAAATAATGAAGCAGAGGAGGTGGGGAGTGTGGTGGGCTGGTTAGTGAGTAGAGCTGTTGATTCACCTTACTACTTGTGGAAAGTAACTGTTTTTTGGGTCTGGTGTTACTGACATTGATGCTACATAGCCTCCTCCTTGATGGGAGTGGGGCAAACAGTCTATGAGCAGGGTAGGTGGGTATCTTCAAGATGTTGCTGGCCTTTTTCTGGCACCTTTCTGGATATATCTCTTTGATGACAGGCAGGGTGGTGTCAGTAATGCTTTGGGCAGAGTTGACTACCCGTTGTAAGCTCTCCTGTCTGCCAGAGTGCAGTTTCCATTCCATGCAGTGATGCAGCATGTTAGGATGCTCTCTACTGCACGTCTACAGAAGGTCATGAGAATTGATGTGCATAGTCCAGCTCTCTTTTGCCTCCTCAGGAAGTAGAGGTGTTGGTGGGATTTCTTGATTGTGTAGAATGCGACCTGGGACAACAAGACATTCTGCAAGATATGTACTCCCAGGAAAGGCAACTTATAGTTTCCACAGCTGTATCGCCAATGTTCAAAATTTAAAGTAAATTTATTATCAGATTAGATATATGTCAACATATTCAACCCTGTGATTCATTTTCTTTAGAGCATACTCAATAAATCCATGATAGAATAACAACCATAACTAAATCAATGAAAGACCACTTGGGCATTCAACCAGATTGCAAAAGGCAACAAACACTGCAAATACAAAAAGAAAGAAAGAAAACTAATAAATAAATAAGCAATAAATATTGAGAACATGAGATGAAGAGTCTTTGGAAGTGAGTCCATAGGTTGTGAGAACATTTCAATGGCCTGGTGGTCCTGGCATGGATGAAGAGGGTGTGAGTGATGCCGGTTCTCCTAACGTCGAGCTCTCTCTTTGTCTTGTTGATATTGAGGAAGAGGTTGTTTGCCTAGCACCAGGCCTTGAGCTCTTCCACCTTCTCTCTGTAGGTCGTCTCATCGTTGCTAATGATATTGGCAAACTTGCCAATGTGACTACTCAGTTGTGCATTCTGACTGTATGAAGGCTGTCGGTTAGCAAGTCGTACAATCCTTTGCAAAGTGGTGTATTGAGACTGAGGAGTATGGGTTTGTTCACCAAGGTCTCTGGGACAAGAGTGTTAAATGTCAAACTGAAATCCAGAAATGACATTTTGACAAATGTGTCCTTGTTTCCTAGGTAAGTGACAGATGATATGGCATCTGTTGTAGAACAGTTCTGTGTAAGCATATTGGTGAGTGTCCAATGTGGCAGGAATAGAGTTTGTAATCTGTGCCATTATCAGCCATTCAAAGCACTTCATGTTGATTGGTGTCAATGCCACTGGGTAGTAGTTGTTTAGTGCTGCAGGCATAGAGTTCTTTGGTAGAGGGCTCTGATTAAAGGGGTTCTGGATTGGCCGTGAGATGATTGCACCTAAGGTACCAACATCACCTAAACACTTACAGATGTAGCCAGTGACAGGTGAGGCATCTTTCTTGTCCACTTGTAGTAGCCTCTTTGAGCATCTGCCAGTAGTCCATTCAAAACAGTCCTGAAGCATAGAGATTGCCTCATTAGGCCATACATTTGTGGTTCTCTTGACTGGTTTCTCTGTTTTCAGTAACGGTTGGTTTGCTAGGATTAATATTATAGAGACGTGCTCAAACAGGCCAAGTGAGGGTGTGGATTGGCTTTGTAAGCATTGCATCTGTTTGTGTAAACATGGTCCAGTTTGTTTGTTCCCCTAGTGGCCATGGTGATATGTTGGTGGAATTTGAGTAAAATGTCCTGCAAGATAATGTGACTGAAGTCTCCTGCAATTATGAAGAGACTGTCTATTGAATGCTTGTTTTGTAAAAAGCTGATTATAGTATAAACGTCTCCCATTGCGTCCTTGGGGTTTGTGCCCAGGGTGACGTAAAAGTGGTGATGCATAAAACAGTAAAATCCATGAGCAGGTGATGTGGCCAGCATTTAATTCTATGTTGTTCAATTGCTACAGAACAGAGACTGCTGACTACAGGTGAGTTTGTGCATCAACCTTTGTTTATGAATACAAAGAGTGCACTTCCTTTGAATTTCCCCAGCAACAGGAAGTTTCTGCACTGTCAAGCTGAAACACTGAATCAGGCCTGTTGTTGTTTATCCACGTTTCAGTGAAAACCAGAATGCAGCAGTTTCTCATCTACTTCTATGTGTTCCTTCTCAGTCTCAGTGAGCCCATTTTATTATCTAGCAAGCAGACGTTAACCAGCAAAAGTGATGTTACCGGCAGTCTGGTCAAGAGAGCTCTCAGCCTAGCCACTACCTTGGCTTTTCTGCCATGTTTCTCGCATTGCCTATCTCTGCTGCTCCCTTGCCTGAGCTGCCTAGGCCAGGTCACTGTCACCGGGCCTGGCGATCATAGAATCACTAGTCCATTGAGCACTGCTACTAACCCTGATGCCAACGTAATAGAAGTAATTTTGTCTAAGTGTTCAGTGGTGCTCTAATCGTGGAGCTTTATTTGACTGAATTCCCAGAATTAATGAGAGGAATTAAAAGCTCAAAAGGCCCGAATTTGGTCGGAACACAATTCCTGTCCATTTTCCACTAAAAAAGAATACAATTTCTGATGAATCACTGATGCAACAGAGTGTTAAATTCCTAGGAAGATGGTGGTTGTAAAATATTCAATCAAAGTTAAAAAATGCTTCCGAATTCTGAACATCAATGGATAGCAATATTAAATCCAAACAAATATATATTTGTCTCTTCTTCTGAGGCTGTCCCTGAGGACTGAAGATGACTTCCTTTCACTCAAGTTCTGATGTGACAGATGAGGCCAGTTTTGGAACCATTGACTCATCCACAAATGGGCCAGGAAGTACCTGATGGACAGATGGATGCTATGCCCCTTCACTGCTCTCAATAAATGGAGTTGAGGGCCTCAATGTCATTCTAAATGCTCATTCTCCACTTTGGCTGGTCAGGAATTCTCAGGAGTCAGTGGGATTTGCATGGCTTTCAAAAATGATTGGATAATATTCTTGAGCAAAGACGAGCAAATCTGCAGATGATGGAAATTCTCTTAGTATCTCTCCTTCCAGTTAGTCCTGATGAAGGATCTCGGCCTGAAACATCGACTGTGTTTCTTCCTATAGATGCTGCCTGGCCTGCTGTGTTCCACCAGCATTTTGTGTGTGTTGGTTGGATAATATTCTTGATTTTTTTTTCCTCCATTGAATCAAACTCTATTGAAGCATCAGTGAATCTGGAACATTTGCTTGACACAACAATGGTGTCGCCTTTCCAGATCCTTGAGGAAGTCCACATCTCAGAACCGTATCAAAAAGAGCAAAAATTTATTTACCTGCAACATAAAGGAAGAGTCATTTGGTCCATGACTTGCATGCTGGTTCTTAGAACAATCCCAAGAGTGCGATTCATGTCTTCCTTTTCAGTAACCTGTTCTCTTCGATGTGCACTAACTCTTCTAGCATCTACCTGAAATAAGCATGGATTACATTTACCACGCTACCACCAATCAGTGTGTCTTTTGGTATGTGAGGAGAAAATGGACCACCCAGAGTGGAATCCCGTGTTGTCATGAGAAGAATGTGCACATTTCACACTTCACACTCAATCTGGATCACTGGAGATATGAGATAGTGACATGAACCTGTCCACTATCTGCAAATCCCCATGATAATCAAGAGATCATCATGGAAAAATGTATAAATAATTATTTTTAAAAACTGCAACACAATTGAATAATAAATTTAAATAAAATGATCGGTTTTAGGAATAAGTTAAGCAGATACATTTGTTTTAATTAACATCAGATAATAAATTCAAGCTGCAAAGTTGGCTATCCGGTGCAGTTTACTGTAGCTGTACCTGGACTTATGGCTTTTTCTGGAGGCACAGTCAAATTGAGAGAGGAAGCTACACAATAGTCGGGGTGAGAGAATTAAAAAGGAGCATTTGTGGGCTTTTGTTTTTTTTTCCTGTTTTAACCGAAATTTACCCATTCCTGGGTTGTTTCTTCTTCATTCTTTGTTAGTGTATAGTTAGTGCAGGGAGAATGGCTCCAGGGACTGTGCTGTGTTCTTCGTGTGTGATGTGGGAGTTCTGAGACACCGTCAGTTTCTTGGAGAACCATGTCTGTCCCAGGTGCACCATGCTGTGTTTTCTCAGAGAATATATTGAAGAACTAGAGGCTGTAGCTTGATGATGTTCGGCTCATATGGGAAACTGAGGGGATGATAGATAGGAACTAAAGGGAGGTAGTCACCCCTCAGTTGCAGGAGGTAGGCACCTTGATGACTGTCAGGAAAAATGAAAGGAAGTGGGCAGCAAGTGTAGAGTACCCCTGTGGTCTTCCCCTTAATAAGTATATTGTTGAGGAGATGACCTAACTGTGGGGTGGGGGGGGGGGGGGTTGATGTTGCTGCAGCAACCAGGACTCCAGCACTGTGGCTCAGAAGGAAAAGAGGGGAGAAGAGGACTGTAATAATGATGGAGGATTACATTGTTAGAAGAGCAGACATGAGATTCTGTGGACGTGATATAGAGACACCTGGATGGTATGTTGCATTCCTGGTGCCAGAGGCAGGGACGTCTTGTATCAGGTCCAGAACATTCTTAGTTGAGGGGCAAGCAGCCAGAAGTCTTGGTAAATATCGGTACCAATGACTTGGGTAGGAAAAGAGAGGAGGTCCTAACGAGAGAATTTATGGAGTTAGGTGAAAAGCAGGGTAGGAATCTCCGGATTACTGCCTGTACCATGCACCAGTAAGGATAAGAATTGGATAACTTGGCAGATGACTGGCTGAGGAACTGGTGCAGGAAGCAGGGCTTCAGATTTCAGGATCATTGGGATCTCTTCTGGGGAAAGTATGACCTGTACAAAATGGATGGGTTACACCCGAACCTGAAGGGGATAAATATCCTTTTGGGCATGTTTTCTAGAACTATTGAGGGGGGCTTAAACGAAACTGGCAGGGAATTGGGTATCAGAGTGATGGGGCGGTTGATATAAAGTAGATGCAGTGTACAGTGAGATTGTTAAGAATGACAGGCAGGTGATGGGGGAAAATTGCACTCAGTAGGATGATTTGCAATGCAACATGGGGAAAAAATCAAAAAGGGTGAAGAATACAAGACAAAAGGTGTTATATTGGAATGCACGCTGTATATGCAATAATGTTGATGATCTTGTCGTGCGGTTAGAGATTGGTAGGTATAATGTTGTGGGCATAATTGAGCCATGGCTGAAAGCAGATCATAGCTGGAAACTTAACATTGAAAGCTAAGCATTGTATTGGAAAGACAGGCAGGCAAGCAGGTTAGACAGTGGGGCTGGGTTGGCTGTATAGGTAAAAAACGAAATCAATTTCTTAGAAACAGGTAGTAATGTTGGACAAAGAAATGGCAGATGAACTTTATAAGTATTTTGCACCTGTCTTTACTGCATGCCGGAAATTCAAGAGTGTCAAGGGGCAGAAGTGAGTGTAATAGCTGTTACTGGAGAGAAGGTGAGTGGGAAACTGAAAAGCCTGAAGGTAGGTAGGTCAAGGTATGTAAACCAGATAGATTACACCTCAGAGTTCTGAAAGAGGTAGCTGAAGAAATTATGGGGGCATCTTTCAGGAATTACTAAATTCTGGCATGAATCCATAGGACTGGAAAATTTCAAATGTCACCCCACGCTTCAAGAAGGGAGGGAGGCGGAGGCAAAGACATTATAGGCCAGTTATCCCGACTTCAGGTGTTGGGAAGATGTTGGAGTCAAGTGTTAAGGATGAAGTCTCAGGGTTCTTGGAGACACAAAATAAAATAGGTCAAAGTCAGCATGGTTTCTAGAAGAGAAAAACTTGCCTGACAAATCTGTTGGAAATCTTTGATGAAATAACGAGCAGAGTAGATGAAGGAGGTTTGGTGGATGTTGTGTACTTGTATTTTCAGAAGGCCTTTGACAAGGTGCCACACATGAGGCTGCTTAATGTGATAAGAGCCAATGGTATTACAGGAAAGATAACAACATGGATAGAGGATTATCTGATTGCAGGGGGCAAAGAGTGCGAATACAGGAGGTCTTTTCCGGTTGGCTGCCAGCAAATAGCAGTGGTCTGCAGGGGTCTATGTTGGGACCATTATTTTTATGTTATATATCAATTAATTGGATAATGGAATTGACGGGTTGACAAGGTTGTGGACGATATGAAGATAGGTGGTGGGTAAGATAGTTTTGAGGAAACAGAGAGGCTGCAGAGGTACTTAGAGAAATTGTAAGAATGGGCTTAGAAGTGGCAGATGGACTACAGTGTTAGGAAGTGTATGCTCATGCATGTTGGTAGAAGAAACAAAAGCCCAGTCTATTTTCTGAACAGGCAGAAAATTCAAAAATCCTTGTGTAGGGTTCCTTATAATTAACTTGCAGGTTGAGACTGTGGTGAGGAAGGCAAGTGCAATGTTAGCATTCATTGCAAGATGACTTGAATATAAATGCAAGGATCTAATGCTGGTGAGGCACTGGTGAGAGCTCACTTGAAGTATTGCGAGCTGTTTTGGGCCCTTATCTAAGAAGGGATGTGCTGACATTGGAAAGAATTCAGAGGAGGTTCACAAGAATGATTCCAGGAATGAAAAGGTTATTGTCTGAGGAGTGTTTGATGGTTCTGGGCCTGTACTTACTGGAATTTAGCAGACTGTGGGGGATTCTTATCGATACCTGTTGAATGCTGAAAGGCCTCGATAAAGTGGATGTTGTTGTGATGGAAATGAGAAAGATTCTCAAAGGCAAGCACTCTGGACACACAGTTTTAATAATAAGGAGTTTATTTACAAGGGGAGAAAAAGCTTGGGAAAACACAAGCGGCTACAGTATTCGTATAAATGCGCTTAGAATAGAGGAGCATGGGAAAGGTCGGGTCTGTAGAACAATACACTGGAAAATGGTGTGGGGACAGAGGACAGGTACACATACAAGCAAGGGAAAAGTAACTACAATTCTTGCCCCCCCTTGGCTATGGGCAGGCATGGCTCTCTGCTACAGGGACAACAATAACTGCTCCTACAACCCTATTCAATGCACTCCTTACCACGTGTCTCCAGTACTGTTCTGCAGTCTTCAGCCTGGAGTGAAGCAGGGTGGTCCCTCAAGGATGGCAAAAGAGAGTGAGCCAAGCATGTGTAGCACCTTTTATAGGTCAGGGGGCCAATGGCTTGGTGCTAGACAGGTTAATCCAATTAAGGTGGCCAACGGTTAAGTGTGCATTGATTAGTTGGGAGGCGCGAAATGTTGACTTACAGGTGGTGTGACCTCCGACCAGGTGAGGGCAGTGCTGTCACGTGACAGGCATGGCTCTCTGGTTACCGATGTGGAGAGGATTTTTCCTTTTATGGGGGTGTCTAGGACCAGAGGGCACAGCCTCCGAATAAGGGACATCCATTTAGAATGGAGTTGAGGAATTTCTTTAGCCAGAGTGTGGTAAATCTGTGGAAGTCATTGCCACAGGCGACTGTGAAAGCCTGGTCATTGGGTGTATTTAATTTGGAGATTGATAGGTTCTTGATTAGTCAGAGCATGAAAGGTTATGGTGAAAAGGCAGGAGAATGGGTGGAGAGGGACAATAGATCAGCATTGATGAAATTGCTGAACAGACTCAATAGGTTGAATGGTCTAATCTCCTCCTATCTGTTGTGATCTTACGGTCTTATGCTGAAGTAAGCAAGATTTCAAATTTAAAGATTGTTTAATGTAAATGTCAGTATGCTAGTATAAAGGAGAACAAAATAATTGCTACTCCAGATCTGATACTATACAGTACATAAAAATCACACTAAGATAAAGATCGCAATATTAAAAATAACACATTGAATATATGTACTTAAGACAGCTTATATACATAGATTAGTTAAGGCTTCATGAACTGATGCTAGATGCAGTATTATCTGTACATATGGTGACTGAGAGGAAATGATAAAGTAGTGGTGGGGTGGGTTAGTGAGTTAAACTGTTGATCAGCCTTACTGCTTGGGGAAAGTAACTATTATTGAATCTGCTGGCATTAGCATGGATGCTACATTGCCTCCTCCCTGATGGAAGTGAAGGGTCTCTACCCAGAGTGTTGCCTATACTCTTTGCCATAGATGTTGCCTGACCTGGTGAGATCCTCCAGCATTTTGTGTCTGTTGGTTGGATTTTCAGCATCTTCAGATTTTCTCTTATTTGTGAGTCCATGAGCAAGACGTGCTGGATCCTTCATGACATTCCTGGTCTTTTTCTGGCACCGTTCTATATCAATGTCTCTGATGGTGGGTGGGCTGGTACCAATGATGCACTGGGAGTTTTAAATACTTGTGTTAAAGCCTTCCTGTCTATGAAATGATGCAGCATATTAGGATGCTCTCTACTGGGCATCTGTAGAAGGTCGTGAGTATTAGTGTTCATAATTCATCACTCTTAGGACTCCTCAGGATGTGGAGGAGTTGGAGGGCTTTCCTGATGTATGGAATCTGATCTGGGTCCTTGAGAGGTTGTTCGAGATGTGCACTCACGGGAGTTTGAACCTGCTCACAGTTCCCACTCCTGTGCCACCAAAGTAATGAAGGGTGTGAGTGTTATGATAGATAGATAGATAGATAGATAGATAGATAGATAGATAGATAGATAGATAGATACTTTATTCATCCCCATGGGGAAATTCAACTTTTTTTCCAATGTCCCATACACTTGTTGTAGCAAAACTAATTACATACAATACTTAACTCAGTAAAAAAATATGATATGCATCTAAATCACCATCTCAAAAAGCATTAATAATAGCTTTTTAAAAGTTCTTAAGTCCTGGCGGTAGAATTGTAAAGCCTAATGGCATTGGGGAGTATGAGTTCTTCTGAAGTCAATAACCATCTCCATTGTCTTGTTGACACTGAGAAAAAGGTTATTTGTCTGCCAAGAGCCCTCAAATTTTTCCATCTCCTCACTGGTGGTTGTCTGTGTAACTATTGGGTGATTATAAGCACATTCATGCTCACAATCAAAATTTGGTACTGACCCATATGAGATAGTAGAGCAGATTTCTGAACAATGTTGCTTTTGATAGAAAGGTGTGCATGAACCTGTTAAGGCAGGATAACGTATGAGTTACTTTGTAATAGAAAGGAGTTCCAGAGTGTATTAGACAGCTAAGGGTACACCACCAATGGTGAAAATCCCTTGGGTGAGTTATGTCTATAAAAGAGAAAACTGGAGCTTTTACCGTTGGTTGATTTTCAAAAGGTCTAACACGTTGTTCGGCAACAAACGAACTGCTGGAAGAACTCAGCAGGTAGGAAAGAAATCATTGCTGTTTCAAGTCAAAAACCTGCACAGGACCAAGAGCCTTCCAGCTTCATTCCTGTGACCACCCTCCACCCCCACCTAGAACAACCTGCTCTCCATCTCATACCCTCCTCATTCCATCAATCACCTCTGACTCCTGTTTCATTACTCATCCTTTCCTTCTTTATACTGGACATTTCATCTCCCCTATCTGAATCCTGATGCAGGGCTTCAACCTGAAATGTTGGCAATTCCTTTCCGTACACAGATGTTGTGGACTTCCCACAGTATAAAAGGATTATTTGTTTCTCCATGTTCTATGATCTTCAGTTTCTTGTGTCTAGCATGTTGCTGATATGTGCCACAGTAAATGGGTGAATGCCATACATGAAATGCAAGGTAACAAAGACAAAGATCTAGAGGAAATCAGCAAATCAGGCAGCAACTATGGAGGTGAATGAACAGTCAACCTTTCAGATTGAGGCCATTATCCCCCATCCTGATGAAGTGTTCTCTCACAAAATGTTGACCTTTATTCCTCTTTGTAGATGCTGCCTGACTTGCTGAGTTCCACCAGTATTTTGCATGCATTGTTCAAGATGACCAGCATCTGCAGGATCTCTTGTGTTTATGAATTGCAAGCAGGTTCATTCAATGGACTTTCAGATTGCTCATGACTTTGCACATGATTTCCTGATTTACCTGCAACAGGAATGATACAGTTATTTTAGAACAGTTAATCATTCTCTGCTCTTTGCTGATAGGCTTAAAATCAAGGATCCTAGGAGACAAAAGAATACCTTCTATGCTTTGAGTGCCTGACCTACCTGTCACTGTGGGGTAGAAATATAATTGCCTGGAAATTCAATAGGATTTTTTATGCTATGCATAACAAGTTATTTGAGTGGAACACAATAGCAATATGTCTGTTCTGTTTTTTATATCAGGGATGTAGATGATGATGATGCTATATTCCTTTAGGAGTATTGCAAGGGAACTTGAAGGACATAGTTCTGTGGCATTTGAAACTAAACCTGGCAGTAAAATCCTTCCCTACAGCTTAGGGTCCCTTCTTATTGTATACCCATCAACCCCCTTCTCCAACTGTACCACCCAGCTTGTTGTCATCAAGTCCTTGGACCTCATTTGCAATTGATGTTGACTCCATTCTTCTGTACTGTCTGATTATATTGCAGTTCATCAGTGAAATTATGAATATTGATGCTAAATAATACTAGGAGTACAGCTAGTTCCAATCATTTTGCAGTTCTCAGGAAAACTATGGTTCCTTCAGAAGAAAAAAATCAATTTGTTTCCTGTTGCTATAAAAATATAAAATATGTTCTCAAGGAAAATATGAATGGTTTCATTAGGGTTAACCACAATCCAGCCCATGTCACCTCTTTCAGCTACTATCAAGGAGGATGTACAGAAGTCTGAAGTTCTACACCAGCAGGTTCAGGAACAGCTACCACTTGGTCTTGGTTCTCGAAATTATATCGATAAAATCAACAATTATTGTATTATTGTAGATCCCTAGACCTTTGAGGGAAGTGTACTTCTTATACAATACATATTATGCATGTTATACCACTTCAGTTTTCCAGTTCAAATGCAATTTTGCTGACACTGAACTGTCTTTCTGAAACTGTTCAGAGAGTAGGCAATTCTCCACCATAGTAGATTATTTAATTGTGTTTTTTCTCTTGTAAAATCGCCAATTCGCAGCAGATTGGAACCATTCGCAAAGCCAAGTTTTCTTAAGCTACCTTTGATTTCTTTGAATTTTGATATTTCAGAGAGCATTTCTGCATGGGAGATATAACCTGCTCTCTGAGTAGTTTCAGAAAGACAGTTCAGAGTCAACAATATTGCATCTGAACTGGAATATTGAACTGGAATCACACACAAGTTGTATCACATAAGAAGAACACCTTCCCTCAAAAGTCTAGGGATTTACAATAATACAATAATTGCTTTTTTTGTGTTGATACAATTTTTAAAGGAAATTCTCAAGCTGAGAGAGTGGAATGTCAATTTAAAGCTCTCTGCCTTATTAACCTCACCTTCTGAAATACAGTATAACGACATAGTCTTCTGTTAGCAATCAGAATCTCACACTCTTCCTGACACATCAGGGCCCCAATTCCCACACTCTCACATCAGGTTCACTGGAAAACTTACCGTACCTGTTTCTTTTAAAATAATTAAATGTTTTTGACATATTATTGAAATAAGATTAAATGGTGTGGAAAATCTGCCAATCCACACAATTTACGTCCTTGGTGTGCTAGATTAGTAGAGTTTTATTTTTGTTTAATAGTCCAGTGATGAACTTATGATTTTTGGGCCACATGAGCAACAAAGTCAATGCACACATATTGTGTACATTATATGTGTAAAGTCAGGAAATTCTGTGATGTTAGAAGACTTTTCTATGATCGATTTCATAATAAACACACATATTGTGCTTTGAGACAGTAGTGTGCAATTTAGAAGCTAACGTGCTAACATGCAGTGTTGTAGACAGCTCTAAGGTCATTAAAGAATATATCTGCTTGCCCCCTGCTTTGAATCCATTTCCCCTTGACTTTTCTAAAACAAAATACTTGGGAGCTTCAGGAGAATGTAATTTCCAATCCATTCAGAGATATGCATGTTATGAATTATTATGGAATGTAATTTCCTTTTGATTCTCTCATGACGTGTTGAATTTTATGGTTGTAATGATATTAGAACTTTTCTCCACATTGTTAGAAAAGCCTCTAGCTTTGTAAGCATTTAGACAAGAATTGCTGGATCCATGTTTTAATTCTGATGCAAAACTTAATCACACAACTTTTGGGAATAAGTAGTCTTGTCCAGCAACCTTTCCTGTCTTGAATGCTTTAATTCTTGTTTCAAACTTATTATTAAAGTTATTTAAATTAAGGTTAGTAAGATGATATGAATAGTTCACTGATTATTTATTGCTTGTTTGTGTGACTGTAATTTTTGGGACTCTGTGGTATTTTCTCAATGAAATTTACATACACCAGATAATATCAGTTTTTTAAAATTCTTTTGCCAGTAGTGCCAGTCACTTGCCACTGATGGATTCATGAATTTTTTAATTTAATTACCTGCAGACAACTTTTAGATCTCAATAATTTGGCTCAGGATGTTGTAATAGGTGATGGTATAATTGACAGAAAATGGATTATGGGGAAAAATAAGTTGACATCTATACTGTACATGACCAGAGAAAATATTCAATAAATTCTTCCAAGAAACTGTAACAAGAAATTTATGAAGTTGTGATGTTTCATGAATATTCATAAGCATCTCTTCTTCTTTGACACTCCCTTAGGGTTAAAGATGACTTGTCTGCAAGCCACTTCTATGAGCTTAGAAGTGACTGTTGAGTCCAGTGTGGGATTCAGAGACTTGGCTACAGGTGGAGCAGGGACTGCTTTAGAGTGCTGAAAGAAAGGTGGTGTATTGTTTCCATAGGGCTTCTCTGTGTTCTTGACAATGTGACCAGAGTCTGACTGCCAACACAAATTCTCCTTCTCCAATTTGTCTGCCATTGTTAAAAAATTACACAACTAGTGGGTTGTTACATTATTGAGAATATCCTTGAAGCATTGTGTCCGTCTTTATGATGAATTTTTGCCACAATCGAGCTCAGAATTGAGTGTAATTTTTTTTCAGGAGTTCTGTTGAACATATCAACAGTACGGCCCAACTGTCTGGCTGGGTGTTACACCAACCTTAGTTCTCGAGTATTAGTTGAGAGAGAATGCTGATGCTGGTTTGTTTATTCTGCCAGTGGACTTAGAGGATGTTTTAGAGACAACATCATTGGAACCACTTGATGGGTTCCTGACTGGAAACTTTGAATTCTCACAGACTGTGTCGTTTGCTCAGATAATTATACTGTGATACCTTGTTATCTTGTCCTCAGTAAAATATATGACAGATGTTTTTCTAACAGCTCTATTCTCTAATCTTATCCTCCTCCTTTCTTGAATAACTTGTTGATATTCCTACTCCTGAATTGGGAATTCCTGATTTAATCATTGAAGGTAGTTGCAAATTTGTTGAGAGATGGTTACCAACACAAATTCAAACTCAAATTCAAATTCAAGTATAATAATCATTCAACCATACATGAATACAACTGGAAAAAATTAGCATTCCTCTGGCTCCAAGGTGCAAAATATATACAGCATGTTCAAAATAGTGAACAAAAAACATAGTTCACATAAAAACATATATATAGCCCAGATCCCTGAGCAACACATCCCACAAATTGATGCTTCAGATCTCAGCACTGTGCAGACAAACAAACTCTTTCAATTAAGCCTGTCATTCCACTGATCAAGAACTGGAGGGAAGCACCGACAGGAGAGGCCAGTCCCCAACCGATCACAGATGCCACACTATACAACCTCCGGTGTCTCTTCTGGACTGCAGCAGTAGGCAAGCCCACAGCTTAAGGCCTACTCCTACAACTGAGGCCATGCAGCTCCTTTGCCATCTGTCATGGCACCAAAAGAGGGAAACAGGCCTGTGGCATCTTACGTTATCAACGTCCAACAGTTTCTCATGGAAAGTATTGTCTGTGCACTCTAGCATGATGACTTAGTTCTGAAATTCAGGAATTGAAGAGTAAACAACTTCCTTTTTGTCTTCAGGATTAACTGAAACAAAGCTTGTCGAATGTGGGGTGCAAAATTTAATTGAGGATGATTGAGAAGAAGTTTGTAAAAATGACACAGTCTTCCTTGATTGGAATTAGATCTGTGGCATCTCCATTGGTGAGAATCTTGGCTTGCATACTTCCTGTAGATGGTATAGAGTGGAGGATGACCGCTCAGGTGACCATAGGAAGACAAGAGTCCGAGCCCTTCTTTGTATGCACAGGGGTGAGGCAGGGGTGTGTGCTAGCACCAGTGCTCTTTAACATCTTCCTCTTGTGTGTTACCAAGCTTCTCCACAACGAGATGGAAGATAGCAGCGGTGTGGCAGTGGACGTCAGATTAGATGGCAACCTCTTTAACATCAGGAAGCTCCATGCAACTACCAAACTCCATAGAGAATGGGTCCTGGAGCTGCAGTATGCAGATGACTGTGCTCTTGTGGCCCATACTCCGGAGGATCTTCAGACTGTCCTCGCTGTGGCGGTGAGAGCATACAGCAGGATGGGGCTGACCATCAATATCACCAAGACAGAAGTGGTTTGCCAATGGAGAACCAGTGTCCCACCCACCCTACCTGCCTTCACTGTTGGTGATGAAAAGCTGTCAGTAGTGCCATCTTTCAAATATCTGGGGAGCATTCTCTCTGAGGATAGCGGCATTGACAACGATATCCAGAGCCGCATTAAACAGGCATCAGCTGCCTTTGGGAGACTTCGGTGTAGAGTCTTTCAGAACAGGAGCCTTCGTCCCTCCACAAAGGTCACTGTATACCAAGCGGTCTGTGTCACCACCCTCCTTTATAGCTGTGAAGCTTGGGTAACCTACAGCTGTCACATCAAGTCCTTGGAGCACTTCCACATAAGCTGCCTTCAGCGCATCCTGGGAATTACCTGGTGTGAGCGGGTGCCTCACACTGAAATACTCGTAAAGACCAACTGCAGAAGTATTGAGGCCATGATCACCCAGCGTCAGTTGCAGTAGCTGGGGCACGTGATAAGGATGCCCCCATGACGGCTACCCCACAGAGTGTTATACGGCCAGCTACATCATGGTCGACATTCAGCTGGAGGGCCAAAGAAGCGCTATAAGGATCAGATGAAGAATACTTTAAGGAAGTGCAAGATCAGACCTGAGGACCTGGAGGATGTTGATGCTGACCGTATTACTTGGCGACAGCTGTGTAGAGATGGGGTTCGTATTCTGGAGATGGAAAGAACAACCAGAAGACAGCAGAAGAGAGCCACGAGAAATGCAGCCATGGTTGCCATCACTACCACCACTACCACACATACATGTCCCACCTGCAATAGAACTTGTGGGTCCAGGATAGGACTGTATAGTCATCAAAGATCTCACCGTTAAAGGAGTGGATGTCGACATCGGATTCCGATGGATAACCGAAGATGAAGAAGAAAAAGAAGAAGAAGGTAGAGTGGAGGCAGATTTCTGAGAGTAATGAAATTTGAAGATTCTCAACAATATTTCTTGGATGACAGGATTGTACATTTGCATGACTGAGAAAGGATGTGCATTGTGGCTGATGCATCACTCTCCATTGCTCTTGTTTTGTCACATGATGAAGATCATGTCCACAATACCACTTGATGAACAGAATCCATTATGGGATTCAGGGATCAGTACCTACTCTTAGAAGAAAAACTGAGGAGGATTTTTGCAATGATTTTCTTTATCTCACATTCCATAAATATGGGATTGTACCTAGCATTGTGAAAGAAAGGAAATGCTAATTTGATGTTCAATAATGAATCAATCATTTACACATTTTGAAATTAGTTGTGCTCAAGTGTTTTGCAAAATACCAGAAAACTTCATCCCAGGAACATAAATTTTCACCTTTGGTTTTAGGTGTAATGAATCATATCCCATTAATATATTAGAACTCATCAAGAAGGTAAAGTAGATGAATCATGAATAACCAGAAAACCCCATTTATTTTGCATTTTAAGAGCTTACATGACAGAATTCATATATAGAGAACTTTAAAATATACAAGGACTCACTAAGGAGAAATTAGCATAATGATGGACATTCACTGTCAAAGGTGAGAAAACAACAATATCATGCTAAGTCTTCATTATAATGAAGGATAGTGTGAGTGAATGGAACACAGTCTATTTCCAGACATGCCTCGTCAACAACAAACCCATTCCAGCCACAGCTTATTTGACAAAAATGCTATCTTCTCTATCCTGGCGCAGTGACTCTCAAATGACAAAATATGCAGTGGGATTGTTTTTATACTATTTTTTAATTGCACAGAATCTATCCAGTTTCTGCATATTGTCTCCTCCAAAACAGGGCTGAAGGTTATGACTTTTTAACTGATATTCACAGACTTTGACTTGTGTATTGTGGGTAGAGCATCAGTTTGCAGATGACTCAGTGCTCAAAAAACCTGTGAGGGGGTTAGTCACAGATTTCAGGAGGGCATAAATTAGTAAATTGGACAGCCACCCGGCAGATATTATTTATTATATTAAGTATACAGTAAGCCATTTTGGCAGGAAGAGTGGAAGCAGGCAACAATAGCAAGAACAACTTCCTTTTGCATTACACCTTTAATGTATCAAAATATCCCTAGATGCCTCTTTATGTCCTATCAACAAAATATATTGCTGGTGCACATAACAACAGGTGATGAAAAGATGAAGAAATACAGAATAACCTTAAAGGAAGAAAGAGCTCCTAAGAGAATTAGGAAGGGAATTGGTAGTGGACGACCTAGGCACTGAAAGGCATAACCATCAGTAGTGAAGTCATAAATATCAAGATGATCATAAGGAAGATATTACTGAGAGATTTGTAGGTGGAGAAGAAAATAAAGATCACAGGGGAAGCTTGGAATCAATGTTGGAGATTTTAAAATTAACACTTCTTATACTGGGACTGACAGACAACTGTGAAGGTCTGCAAGCACAAAGGTGATAATGAAGGCAACATGTTGAGAAATTGGGAACAGGTGGTGGAGTTTGGGTGGAGTTAAAGTTTACAAAGTGTCAAATGAGTAAAATCAGCTAGGAAAAGTTGAGCCTGGATGTAAGAAATGTTTGATAAAGATTCTTAGCAGTAGATTAGCTGAGAAGGGATGGGATGGGGCAATGGTACAATATGACACAGTGACACAGTTAGAAGAGAATTAGAAGATAGAACATTACAGGCTCTTTAGCCCATGATGTTGTGCTTACCTTTTCAACCTACGTTAATATCTAACTCTTCCCTCTTATATAGTGCTTCATTTTCTATCAACCATGGAGGGCTGTCAGAGGTTATTGTGGGACATTGATAGGATGCAAAACTGGGCTGAGAAGTGGCAGATGGAGTTCAACCCAGATAAGTGTGAAGTGGTTCCTTTTGGTAGGTCAAATATGATGGCAGAATATAGTATTAATGGTAAGACTCTTGGCAGTGTGGAGGATCAGAGGGATCTTGGGGTCCGAGTCCATAGGATACTCAAGGCAGCTGCGCAGGTTGACTCTGTGGTTAAGAAGGCGTAAGGTGTATTGGCCTTCAGCAATCGTGGAATTGAATTTAGGAACCGAGAGGTAATGTTGCAGCTATATGGGACCCTGATCAGACCCCACTTGGAGTATTGTGCTCATTTCTGGTCTCCTCACTACAGGAAGGATGTGGAAACCATAGATAGGGTGCAGAGGAGATTTACAAGGACGTTGCCTGGATTGGGGAGCATGCCTTATGAGAATAGGTTGAGTGAACTTGGCCTTTTCTCCTTTGGAGCAAAGGAGGATGAGAGGTGACCTGATAGAAGTGTACAAGATGATGAGAGGCACTGATCGTGTGGATAGTCAGAGGCTTTTTCCCAGGGCTGAAATGGTTGCCACAAGAGGACATAGGTTTAAAGAGCTTGGGAGTAGGTACAGAGGAGATGTCTGAGGTAAGTTTTTTACTCAGAGAGTGGTGAGTGCATGGAATGGGCTGCCGGCAACGGTGGTGGAGGCGGATACAATAGGGTCTTTTAAGAGGCTTTTAGATAGGTACATGGAGCTTAGTAAAACAGAGGGCCTAGTAATTTCTGAGGTAGGGACATGTTCAGCACAACTTTGTGGGCCGAAGGACCTGTATTGTGCTGTAGGTTTTCTATGTTTCTATGTTTCAATCCTGACCACTGGTGTTTTCTCTGTGCAGTTTGCATTTTCTCCCTCTGACCACGTGTTGTATCCAGGTGCTTTGCTTTCCACTCACATCCCAAAGACACATAGGTGGGCAAGTTAATTAGCTGTCATAAATTGACCCTAGTGTAGGTGTGATGTAGATTCTGGGAGATGGGGTTAGTGATGGGAACGTGGAGAAGATTGATTATAGGGAAAATTAGCAAAAAAACAAAACGGCATAGACCTAGTGAGTCAAAATGACTCTCTTCTACATCATGTAGAAATGTAGAAATAACTCATCTTTGTTAAGACATCACTTGCATGTTGAAACTTAATTTAGGATTCAGTATATCACCTTGGTTGCCAAAAAAAGTTAGTTTCAGGCAGCGGCAAGAGAAAATGGTGGAGATTATGATGAGGCTGATATCTTTGATATTCATAATATTTGTTCATGGACAAGTGATACAACAGTGTGTTGGCTCATGTTGGACTTCACATTCACCTGCTGGGAGTTGCCAACAGTTGCTAACATCCTGCTGATCTCATTGCTACGACCATTCTGCTGAAGAGCACACTGTAACTGGCAAGCAGGCTGCAGGTAATAGAAACCAAGGCCCACCCCACAGACCACCCTGAATGCCTTCTGATTGCTCATGGTGGTCAGGGGCATCTGGAAAGCACTTAACCAGTAAGAAAATAAGAAATTAATTTAAAATAACATTCAACTGGTATACATTAAAAATTAACTAAAGCAAATGTTAAAAATGTTACCTTCATTTATTAATAAAGACGGGGTTTCAACATAAAATGTTAACAATTTCTTCCCCCCTCCCACCCCCCACGGATGCTACAGTTCCTTGCTGATGTGCTTTTTGCTACAGATTCCAGCATCTGCAGTCTCTTGTAACCCCAGTAATATGAATAGGGTGATGCTTGATACACTAAGTCTGACTAGTGTGAAGCTGAAGTTGTTACTAAGTTTGTCTGACTCCTCAAGTTGGACGATCAAAGAGCTGCTGCTCTGGACCACCAAAGAGCAAGCGGTCACAGCGGCGCAATGTTTTTGAATGATGTTGCTGAAGAACAAAATGTAGATCCAAAGTAGGGAGGACCAACAGTAGATCTATGGGAGACACCAAGGATAATGGTGTGTGCATGGGAAAACACAATGTTACTGTCGATGTATAAATAAAAATGGAGTACCATTCAACCTGACTCACACACTAATTGTTCAAATTTCAAGAGGAGGTGAAACAGTGACATACATTATTGAAGTTGCAGAACTTGTTGCAAAAGTAATTTAAGAGAATAGAAAAGTAATGATGCAATCGTTTTTAATAACATGCTCTTTCAATAAAGCTAATGGATCAAGTTTCAGAGGTTGGACACAACAGGGTGACACCGTAGCATGTTCAGTAGTAATATCTAGGGATAAATTTCAAGACCACGTCTTTTTTTCCCAGTAGGAAGAGGAAGATCATAATGTAAGAATACAGATATAAGTTGAATGGCAAGAAGGACTTGAGGTAAAATGAGACTAATCAGTTGAAACTCCTGGACAGCAAACAGTGGAAAAGATCAATGAAGAGGGGTTATCTTGCTTGGTGACAGAGATTGGTATAGGGTGTTTTGGAGTCTGGTGTTGGACATGCTGCTTACATAACACATTAATGGAGTATAATTGGCGTCACAACACTGGGAATGTAGGCCTGGGAAAAGGCACTGACATCAGTTCATTTGCCCTTCCATTGAATTTAGAGAATCTTGTGGAAACAATATTGTTGCTACCTCTCCAGTGCCTTGAAGTTTCCTGACCATACTCCTATCAGATGATGGGCTGTTAATGGGTGGCATATAAATCAGAAACAGAAAGGAAGCATAGATGTACTCATAGACAACAATAGAGGTAATGAAGTGAAATCAAGAATATGGAATATTACTGATGATTCTCTTGCAATAAAGCCCAATGTCCCACTTGCTGTAGCTACATGGTAATGATGTATTTTCCTGCAGTGCCAGGTACCTCTGAATCAAATCTTCTCAGTTTCTTACCTTTTGAGAAAATAGACTCCCACAAATGTGCAAACCTTTAGAAAAGCTCAAAAAAAATCTTTTAACTCTTAAGCAGTCTTTGCTAAGCTTGTAGAGGGAGCGTTAGAATAAATCATAGAGGAACATGAACTGACAAGAGTAACTGATGTTAATCGGCACTCCGGTTACTTTTTAGTCCAACAGCTGAGGCTCCCCCATTGGATAATGAAGCCATGATGCTAACACAGCACTGATCATAATCCAGGTCCTCCTTAGGTAAAAGATTAAAATGAATGAACCAGATCAAATAACTGCTTAACCAAATGGCTTCCCAAAGCAGTAACATAGTAAGACTGCTGGTTTCCTCCTTTATGACTAGTTGACTAAAGAGAACAAAGTCTGTGTACGGTTTTGCATGAACGTACACCTTTACAGAGAGAATTCACTCCAAACTTGATTCCACATCACTAGTCAAATGTAGCTCTCGTGAGATTATAGACAATAGAAGCAACTGGATGGAGGTTTAATTGGAAGAATAAGATGCACTGTTGATACTGCCTAGTTTTGTATAATTATTTAAGTTGCCCCATATATTGTCTGATATAACAAGGCCTAGACAGTTTGTCATGCTTCAGAAGAAAATCATATATATTATGCATGGCATGTCATTCTTCATGATCATCAGGAAATAAAAAAGGCACTGACTGCATTTCATTATTAATGCTTTTCAATATTGCCTGAAGTTTGTAAAAGCTGTTAAGCATGTCCTATATGTAGCTAAAGGCAGTGCATGTCATTTTGACTTCAGAATTTTATATAAAATATTTAGTATTTAAAGTTAGTTTAAGTGTTACTTTGGTGCATGCCATCATACCCTAGTTACAATATGTATGTAAATTATAAGTGATTGGGAACTCTTATATCATACACTGATTGCAGGTGAAATAATAGAAGAATAACGTAACAAGTATTTTCAATTTGCTTTAGGGAACTAAGAATGATTATATATGCTTACAGCATGGGGATGAACATGATCAATGGGTCAGATTGAGCATGATCTTTAACAATGATACATCAATCTCTGATTTATAATAAAGATCAGGTATCATTTGAGATCGGAGTTAAACAAACATCATTCTTTCAATGTAATGGAATCCTTAACCCAATGGAGTGATGTCTCACTCATGCCACATGAGGTGGAAATTCTTTTCTCTATCAAGATTCTACTTTTACAGCTTATTGGTATTGTATTTTGTTCTACTTACTGCGAATTCCACGCTGTGTAAACTATAGACTTTGAAAAGTGCCACATTTGCAAAAAAACTAATTATCCAATAGGATTTTTTAAAATTTGTATTTTTTTATTTGCATACCTATATGTAGGAAATAGTTAATAACTCTTGAATTTGTACAATTAAAACTTTATCTTAAAAGACTTCAAAAGCATACCCGGAGCAATTTCTTATATTCCCTGGCAATCTTGCATATACTATCTTTGGAATATTACTGAGGCATAACATCTATGAATAATACTAGCATTCTCAGGTACCAATGGCCCACTTCACTTCTAATTGGTTCAACCTCTTTGCTGACAATCCATTTACTTCTTGAACAACCCCTTTCTCTTCCACCTGATATTATCTGCCAGTCTTCATCATTCCTGCCATCTAACCATTCTGATATTCTTGGATTCTCTTTTATGCTTATTATAATTCTCAGCTGAAGACAATTATAGCTGCAATGCTTATTTCCATTATTCATAAATATTCATTATTCAGAACTGGACAGCACTGAAGTAAGCTAATCAACCTATTGCACAAATGCCAAATTAGTTGAATGTCTTCCTTCATTTCTTGTATATCCCAGTTTTTCTCTTCCATTCAACTATTTATCAGAATCTATTTTAGAAGTTTCTATAATCTTATGAAACTTACAATACAACATGAAGCCATTCAACGCATTATGGACGTGCTGGTCAATAAAGGGCTACTCAGCTTAATCACAACTTCTAATACTAGATCCATGGTCTGAAGATCATTCATGCACATATCCAAGCACTATTTAAGTGGGGTTTGGACCTCAACCATTCTTTGAATTATGGATCATTTCCACACTGTATATATGTGTGTATGTGTATCACAGATTTCCTGTCATGTGGTATTCAATGTTCAAACTGTGTTCTAACTAATATGGTATAAAGTTCTGGTATAATCTTCCTTTTATAATATATACCTCTGCTGATAAAGAAAAGCACCCTATAAGCTATTTTATCCAATATTTTGACTTATACTGCTGTTTTTTAAGGATTTATGAACCTATGTTTCTCCTCATGTCTCAATATCTTCCCCTTTATTGTCTCCTATTGTTTTGCTTCCCCTTTCACTTCCTCTTCAGCCAACAAATTAAAAGTTTCATTAACTTACCTGTACTTATGTTATATCACTAATGAGGCTTTTGTTCTTTTGCCATTTAGACTAAAGCTGTGTTATTTGGTTACTGATCTTTCTACCAACTGAACTAATTTGCTGTTGTTAATTCTATGAAGATTATTCAGGACTGTGAATATCTCTTTCAAATTTCACTTCAGTCACTCCATATCTCCATGAGCAGACTCTATCTGCCACATTCTAGCCCACTCACGTAATCTGTCTGTTTGCATTTGTAGCCTTTCCATGTTGTCCAAAGGTAAGGGTTCCCAATCTTCTTCATGCCTCGGATCCCTAACATTAACTGAAAGGTCTGTGGATTCCAGGTTGGGAACTCCTGTCCTAAGGGTTTACTGCAGATCAAAACTAGCTAGAAAAGTATCAATATCACATTTCCACAGCTGGTCGGCCATCTTAACACCTTTCAACACATATATTCAGTTATTATTGACATGTTACCTTATGTTTGCTTCAAAAAAACTGAAATGTAATATAAATACATACTGATTTCTAAACGTTAAATGTATTAATTGACCTTACAGAATTAACATGCAGAAATAAACATTAAGTCCGTTCTGTGAATTCCATCTGACACAGACAAAAACTCTTAGTGTTCGTCTTGTTTTTGAAACAAGTTGCTTGATAAGATTTTTATTATAAATTCTTTGCAAATTGTTGCCATTTTCTGACCTTTTAATTTGGACCAAGCAAATTTAATTGAAAATGCTATTTAAATTTACAGAAAGAACTCAATCTTTTCTTTGGCTCCTGAAAGTTAAGAAACCCTTACTAATCAGACATTGTTTGAGGGAGAAGGAGAAAGGGAACTAATGTTTCAAGCTGATAACATTTCTTGGAACTTGCTTGTGGGTCCTGCAGTGTTCACAATCCTGATTTTTAATAAACTCTTACAATTTATGGTATTGTATTTAATTATCTAGAGCTGATTTCTGTATGATTTGTAACAGTTTATGAGAAAGATGAAATTTGCATTTAAACTGCAGCTTTACTCGAGGAAATTTAAAATGCTTTACTGCCAATAAAGTCATCACTGTTGTTTCAGAGCAATCAATTTCTACAATGTAAAATCATACTGGTATTCTACTATTGGAGGTACTAGGTGAAAAAAGAATCATATCTCTTCTTCTCGATTATTGGGGGGATCTTTAGCACTATTCTAAGCATATGGAGATGCATTTTTTTTGTTTAATATCCTATCTAGGTTACAATGGTAAAGAAATTGGACAAATTTTAAACATCACAGGTGCTTTTAGTTCCTGCTGTACTATTGCACACAGTTTGTTCTGGAGTGCACTGGGTGCCATGTACTACAAAGAAATATTCAATATTGACCATCAGGCTGTGCATGATGCCTGGATACACAAGTATGTGGATAGAGCTGGCCATTTGGAGGATTCCTTCATGCTCTTTGATCTTGAAAACTATTTTTATACATGATGTTTCATCCTCTGACAATAAGTCACTCGTGTTATCCTTGCCTCCTGTCCTGACTGCAGAGATCTCAACACTAATGTTTAACCACATGCAGATCATGTCTTTTCTTCTTCCTTTCAATTTAAGGCAGTGCTGGATATAACTTTTTCCACTGACTGGTCAAGTTGCAGCTTTTGAATGTCAAAATATAACGAGGCACAAGAACTATTGAAGTGACCAGGCAAGACAAGAGTGCAAGCTTATTGATCTGTGATTAGAACATTGGAATTAAATAGAGGGATGAGGGTGAAATGTGATATAAGCAGGTGTGCTTGCAGTATAACCTTGATGGTCATAACCAGGTGGAAGCAGACACACGAATTAATTTAAATAATGATCAGCACAATTTCCTCATCCAGATCAGGTCACATAGAGTTCCTTTCTCACTGGGTTAATGCTCTGTTGCATTGTGTGCATCTTCATCCGGTGAAAGGGGAAAATGATGCAAAATGGTTGAGTGATTTGGGGATACAAGAAACTGTAGATGCTAGAAGCTGGATGAACCCAATAGGTCAGGGAGCATTGGAGGTTCATGGACAGATAATGTTTGGGCTTAGACTGTTTATCTGGATGAAAAGGGCCGCTCATCGCTGCCTAACTTGTTGAAATCCTCCAAATTGTTGTTTGTTGATTGAGTGATTTAGCTGACCTGGATAACGGAAGCAGCAAAATGTTGGTTTGAGGTTAAATACATTGCAGACTGCATGAGTGTGGTGAATATTCAGCATGTTGGAAATCGGTCCTTCTTGATAGAAATTGTCAACAATTGAGTATGAATTGAAGAACATCTGAAGCTGCTGATGCATATGGCTTTAAGAGATGCGTTCTCTGTCCTTGTTCATATTGGATCGCATGGTACTCTCAACATCACTGCAGAATTAGACCACCTTTGCTATTTTCTAATGCATTCTGTGTGCTTCTTTGAAGGGATGTGCTTTCCCTGTAGAAATTAGTTAGCTCTAGTTCATATTACTTTCATCATCTAAGCTTCCACTGTAGCATCCTAACATGTTGGCACTCCCACACCTTATGACTCCTCTTTTTTCAAGACCTGAATCACCCTCTTTAAAGCGGTCAAATATAGTGTCTATGGAGTTATACAACATGGAACCAGGTCTTTTGGCTCAACTGGTCCATACCAAATAAGATGTCCCATCCAAACAAGTCCCATTAGCTAGGGTTCAGCCCAAAACCTTTCAAACTTTACCTATCCAGTAACTGCCCAAATGTCTTTTAGAAGTTGTTACTGTACTTACCTCAACCACTTCCTCTGGCAGCTGATTCCACATGGTTATCACCCTTTGTGTAACAAATTGCCTCCCAAGTTCTTATTAAATCTTTCTCTTCTCAATTTAAACCTATGCCCTCTACCATTTGATTCCAAGTGACTCTGCAGCTGAGGTCTACATCCAACTGAGCTCCAGGACTAGCTGCATTGGCTCCATGGCTGTGGACTTGCTTTTGGGGACTCTGCAGTTCATATTCTGTGTGTTAACTGTTTACTTTTTTATTGTTTGCATGATTTTTGCACACTGGGTGTTTGACAGTCTTGGTTGTGTGGGTTTTTTAATGGGTTCAGTTGTGTTTCTTTGTTTTGTGACTGCTTGCAAGGAGACAAACCACAAGGTTGAATATAATATACATGCTTTGACAATAAATGTACTTTGAACCCTTATCTTTGAAATGAGAAAATATCTAGTGCACTTAATCTTGAGATTTTATACATCTTTATAAGTTCACCTCTCAGTCGCCTACACTCCAAAGAATAAAGTCCCAGCCTGCTCACCCTTTCCCTATAACTCAGTTCTGGCAACATCCTTTCTGAATTCTTGTAAATCTTTTCAGCATTCCTTCCAGTTTAATAACATCTTTGCTCTAGCAGAGTGACCAAAATTAAACATAATGCTCCAAGTACAGCCTCACCTGTGTCCACTCAGCAAGAGAGATCAGGATAAATCTCTGGCTTCTGAAGCCGTGAAGTGACAGCTCTAATTGTTGTTTCAACGTGCCATTCAGCATCAGCCTTCAGCTTTGACTTGAAATGAACTTTAAATACCAGAATGATGTCCTTAACATCTAGCTACAATCTGACTTCAGCACAACCATTTCACTTATTAGAATTTTGAAATATGACCATCTGGAAAAGCAGTCTTGGGCAAGGATTAATTGGCGCGATTTATGAGTTGGACTTTGTAGTTCACATTATGATGTGTTTCTGGGTTGTGGTCGCTCCTTCTTATGTTGCTATTTTGGATGATTTTGAATCTAGGTGGCCTGCAGATAAACGCTAAGCTTATCTGAATATGCCTGGATTCTTTTGATTTTTGTGTTTTATATTCTGTGTTTTTTGGGGTTTTTTTTTTTGCTGACATTTGTGCATTTGTTTTTTTTTTGCAGGTGGGGGGGTTGGTGGGGAGTTTGATGCTTTTTCTTTGAATGAGGTTCCATCAAAAGCAGCAGATATAACATATTGAAATATCCCAAACACAAAGAAAAATGGAATCAGTCAATGTGAAAAATATGCCTGCCTTTAATAAGTAGGCACAAGTCAAATAAACACAAAACTTGAAAGCGTGATTAATGTACAGGTACATACTCAAAGTGAGACCTACCACACTGACAAATTTTAAACTTTCCCGTTCACAAGGCTAACTCCCGACTGTTGTCCAAAATATTTGTTCTTTTGCAGAGTTCCGCAATATTGGAGCAGCCTTTTACAGCTTTCCAACTTGTGTGAGGTGAATTCAAAGAATGCAGAAGGGAAAGGTCCTGAGGAAACTTTATTTCTCAGATCAGCAATACATACAAAGCCTTGAACTCCATAGTCTGTTATGATTAATCAGCAGGAGGCATTCCTCTGGCAAAAGCCAATCAGTTTTCCATTTTCTCCTTCACTGTGAAAGCCCATCCTGAAATGCTCCATTGAGCACTCCCACTGAGATCTATCACAACTTGCCCCCCATGTTACAAATTAACATGGTGATTGTTAAGTTTACAATTTGAGCTTCCAGCATCCAGTCGACAATTGAGTTGTCAGGATGACTGTGGAATAACAATGAATTACATCTCATGTATTTCTAATCAACATCATGTCATACCACTGGAAAAGAAGGAGCTGAGGCAATAAGGCAATATCTGAAAAGAGAAACAAATGTATAATATATTAATGCATAATAAATAAAGCAATAAAGGAGATACTGTATAATTAAAGCAAACAATTATCGCAACATTTTTTCCTGTTTTGTTTGATCTCACAATCAAAATAATTTGAAATTTCTTCAAGAGGTATGTTTAATGTAGTTATACCTTTGAACACATGCAACTCAAAATATTGCTGTAAAATCTATGGAAAGGAATAACATAAATGCAAAGACATTTACAATGCAACAGCTCTGTGTATTAAAACCTCTGTTCCATTACCAGCAACTGGTTAATTTGCTTACATCGAATTCCTTTGTGTATTATTTTAGTGTCCCTTTAAGCCAACATCATTGAAATAGAACTGAATAGAATTTGGTGAAGGTTTGTTAACAAATTAATCGGTGGTAGTTTAGAATTCTATATTAATACATGGATTAATTAACAAATTTTACGACACATGCCAGTGGTAATAAACCTGATTCTGATTTGATTATAATATGTGATGCACTCATTTAGCAGAAGGCTTTCCTTAGTTGAAACGATTGTGCAAGGTGTACAGCACTTTGGAGGAGGTATCCCCTGAATCATGAGGCAGATCATTCCCTCCCATTTTTCATGTTGGTATACTTGCATTTAGAGGTGGTGATCTCTTTAAACTCGCCAGGCAGAAGACAATGGCAAACCACTGCTGTAACCTGCCGAGTACATGATTTCCCAATATGTCAGAGCGGCATTGAGGGAAATCATCTGCCAACTGGAAATTCCAGATGTGACCTAACGATGACGATATTTGCATTTCTGTGATTAAAGACAATCAGTGACTAAAAAATCTTCTCAAGGTATTTGAATACTGTGGAATTTCAGCTCAACTGGCTATGAGAGTTCCTCAAATGGAACAGAAATGAATGGTTTAATTTGAGAGAGTGAGGTGATGCCAATGCCATTGTTTTGCTTCTCGTGGTGGCTGGCAACTGCCATGGATGCTCATGTGTGGGCTAGTGCTTGAGGAAGATTAAAGGGGAAGTGCACAGATTGCATTATGTCATTGTGTTGAAACTGTGCCCATAATGTCCCTGAGCTCCCGCTCCCAGTGACTCAGCCTGTCCTTTCATCAAGGCCAACCAAACGTAGACTTTAAGAAGTAGAGCAGATCATCGAGCAAGGAAGAGGGCAAATGGTACATCCAACATCAGCAGCAGTTTGGCTTGACAGGCAATTATCCTGGGAGAAATTATGACCACGAGAGTGCATTGTAGATAAACTGCTGTATTACATTCCTTTGTAGCTGTTTAATATGATAAATAATGCTTTCACTTTCTTCCATCTGGTACATCAGATGGCCGTTTGTTTTCAATAGATTCTTAAAGTTACTTGAGAGGAATTCTAAATTGAATGATAATTTACAAGTGATTCAAAGATGGTGAAATTGTGTTAAGCAGTCCTTGGCAAGGAAATACTTGGCTTATATCTAGTTTGAACTGTACTGCCAGGGTTCCACTGCAAACATCTTCCCAGGAAATCACACTCTGAATGAATGTCTCATGTCATTTCTGCACCACAGCTCGGGAGGATTCTAAGGGAACACCTTGCACACTTCACAGCTAACCCAAGGTTTCTATCAACATCACTCCGATAAGTGTTTCATGACGTGTGGCTTTAGCAAAGTTCAGCCAGTGCAGAAGCACACACCAATTTATCCCAAAGGGAGTGCTTACTGTTGAGTTAGTGGTGCAAAAAAAATGGCATTTTCTTCCAAAACTTTATGATTCCTTGACACATTTCACTCTTTGGTTAATCACTCTTAGACAGTAAGCGTGATTCACAACTTCATCATTAGGTACAGCTTTATAATTTGGAAAAGACATATCTTCAGAATTCAATTAGATAACTGCCTTTTTCTCCTAAGTAACACAGTTGGACATTGCTTTGGTTTCTGAAGTGAAGCACAACCGTGATCACTTATACCTCACAGCTGGTGTGACCTGGGTTCAATTCTAATCTCTGTCACTATCCGAAAGGGGTTTGTGCATCTCCCTATGATCTCGTATATTCACTGAGTGTTGTGGTTTCCTCCTGAATGTCAGAGTGGAAAGGCTAATTGGCTGCCACAAATTTCTCCTCATTTGTAGGTGAGTGATAGTTACAGAGGGGAGTTGATGGCAACACGTGGAGAAAAAAATAGTGTTTGTGTAAATGGGTGATAGATTGCTGGCATGGACTTGATAGGCCACAGGGCTTCTTTCCATGCTGCTTGACTCTATAATCTATAATTAGTAAAAGTTGACCAACACTACTTGTCACTACACTACTATCTTTCAAAATCCTTTCCTTTGCCTTTCTATCATGCGGTTACATTGTGTTCAGTCCATTGTTCTTAATCTCACTCTGCCCGCAGAGAGCTAGCTAACTTGTACTGCCTCACTCTCACTACATCACTGAGCCAGTTGTTGAAGCCAGTATAAATTTAATTTCTTTGACTGTGCTCTTGGTACCCTTCCTAAACTTCTCCTTTATGCCTCAGCTCCTTTCATCTGTATGCTTTTCATCTTTGTGTATAAATCCCATCAAGTTGTTTTCTGTGTTCAAGGTATCACAAAAAAGCAAATTGACATTCAGTCCCAGAGTTTTTTTGTATAGAAGACTTAGTTCTATATTAGAGGGATGTAGAAAATACATTAGATGTAAACAAAATATATGTAAACATATTTAAATCCTCAGATTATTTTTAACTATCTATCCCTATATTTAATTCTGGTTTGAAAAATAATTTTTATCTGCTATATGTTCCAAATTATTGTTCACAGTGAGAAGAATGTGTCAGATATGGCCTAATTTTCTGTTCTGTGCTGAATTAATTCACTTATCTCATTAGCTTGCTAAAGAAATCCTGCTTTCCACATACTGTGCTGTATATTGAAATGAACTTTCTTCCAGCAGATCTCTTCAACATTGAGGATAATGCTGAAAGAAATCCTAATTTAATGTGATCCAGCAATGGCCCCCTTAAACTATTATGTCTCAAAGAGATTTCAAAGATTCACCATATGTAAGGAACTAGGGCCTTTCTATTTAATGATGTTCTTTTCTGTTTGATGCTTAAAATCCCCTTTCTAACTGGTTAAAAACCATCAGTCAAGGGCAGGCAATTTTACTCTCCCAAGTCCTTGAACTTCACTGTTACTATTCAAATTGTCTTCATACACAAAGAAGAACCAATAAGACCTATGTGATTAAATGAAAGAAGACTTCAGCCTGAAAGAAATAATTTTGTTTCTCTTTCCATTGATGCAGCTTAGGCTGCACCGAATCATTCCAGGATATCTTTTGATTTGATTTTGGACTTCCAGCGAGTGAAATGCTTTTGATGCTAGAGCTGATTTATTATTATTATTATTATTATTATTATTATTATTATTATTATTATTATTATTATTATTATTATTATTATTATTAATAATAATAATAATAATAATATAACGTGGATTTTGGGTGTTGGGGTGGAGATACATCTCTACCAGTAGAGATGTAAGTCACTCCTTCCCTCCGCTAGCCTGCAAGTCACCCTTGGGCAGGGAGTAGCACCTGCTTAGCCCCTCGATCAGGGTCATGTGAGGCCATCGGAGCAGGTAGCAGATGGTCGAATGAGCAGCTGGTGCATATCACAAGTCCAGGCAAATAATCTCTGAAGAGCATTGATAATGGCTGGGTGTACCAGTCTTGTAAAGACACTGCCCAGAAGAAGGCATTGGCAAACCACTTTTGTAGAAAAATTTGTCAAGAACAATCATGGTCATGGATAAGACCATGAACATCCACATCAATAAGACACGACACATAATCCTCGTGTCAATCACATGAGGATGAACAGATGAATTTTAAAAAAATGCTTACCTGCATTCATGTGTTTGAGGTTGCTCAGAAGTTAATACTGGTACGTCTGGTTCATTTTCTTAAAAGTGGTTTTCACTATCCTGATTAATTTTTCTTAAATATTTATTTTCAAAGGCTATGAAAAATAAATTGAAATGTAGCAATGGATAATTTGGTAGAAAAGGTGTTTTCATTGCAAATCATAAGGTGATGATCACATTAATTGGAAATAGTTCAAGCAACAATCTGTGAGCCATCTTTCTTCTCATTCTATGAGATATAGACATAAATTGTTCTGCTTAAGTATAAATCAGCAGTGTGTACTACATTTGCATGAGTGTAGGTACATTAAATCTCAAAAAAATGCCAACACTGTCCAGGAAAAAGTAATATGATTGATTGAGAAGGAACTTTCTTTCCAAAGTGTTTACTCACTTCTCCACTCAGATGCAGTGAGTGCAACAGGTATTATTTTCATATTCCATTGCAACAATTGGCTTTTTTGTCAGTACCTCCTTCCATCACTCTTATGAGACAAAGGCAACTGGCATTTAGGAACACTGCAGTCCTCTTCTGGTAACAAGCAAGCATCATTCAAGTCAACCTACTGGACCAAGTATCTGTAACATTTTGCCAAAAGGCTACATGTGATACATTGTGATGTGGTAGATTTGGTTCAAAGTTGGATTCACCACAGGAGTCTGAGGATAGTGGTGGATGTGTATTGCTCTGACAGGAGAACTGTGGCCAGTGGTTTTCCACAATGATAGTACTGCGATCTTTTCTATTTGTGATCTCCATAAATGAGCAGTTTATATGGTAGGTTTGCAGATGATACAGAGATTTGTGGAGCTGTGGATATTGATAAGGGTTGCCAAAGGATGCAGTAGGATATAGCTCAGTTGAAGACATGGTAAAAAAATGCCAGATGGAGTTTAATAGGGGATTTCTGAGGTATTGCACCTAGAAAAGGTCAAATGCAAGGGAACATATACAGTAGGATCCTCAAGTGCACTGTTGCACTCTAAATGTGGCAAGACAGACAGATTTTGGTAAATAAGGTATATTATTTATGAGGCAATGAGTATAAGTCTCAAAGATTCATTTACAGCTATACAGAACTTTAGTTAGGTCATATTTGAAATAGTCTATGCAATGGTTGCCCATTACAAGAAGGATATGGAGACTTTGTTGAGAGTGAAGAAGGTTTTCATTAGAATGCTCACTGGATTTGAGGAGATTAGCTATAAGGAGAGTTTGAACAAACGTAGGTTGCTTTTTTTCTGGAATAGCAGAGGCTGAGGAGTGACCTGATAGATGTTTGTAAAACAATGGCAGACATTGATAGAATAGACGGTCTCACTCTTTTTGCTTGGGGTTAAAATGTGAAATGCTTAAGGACATAGCTTTAAAGCGAGAGGGGAAATTGTAAAGGAAGTGTGCAGGATAAGGCACTGATGCCAAACTGAGGTAGTCAAGTAACCAATCAGGACTTAATAATATCTACTGGGATTAGTGATCCCAACTATTACATTGATCCACTCATACCTGTTTAGTTCCAAGGAGAATGCATCTAAGAGTTAACTCTACGGCATTGGTCCTTGGGTAATTGTGTATTTTGCAGTACATGTAGCATTGTGACCAGCTAAAGCAAAGTTCTTTGCAATTCTGAACACATCTATATTCAATAGACAACAGCATCTTTGCTCGGAAAGTATGAGTGAAAATAGCACATTCTTGAAAAAAAGTACTAAAGTGATAAGATTCTACTATTCTGCATTAGTGGAAGATAGTGATAATGAATTACTAGCTCACCTACTGTGGTTGCCTCTATCTCCTGTTTTCCAGCCATTTTAATTCTCCTTCCTATTCTCATATAGCCATGTCTGCCCTGGGCCTCCTTTACTGCCAAGATGAGCCTATATGGAAATTAGAGATACCACATCTCATATTCCCCTGAGTAATCTACAACCATGGCATGAACACTAAATTCTCAACCTTCTGGTAACCGTTCTTCCTCTGCCCCTTTTCCCTTTCCTCTTTTCTCTCATCTCCTGATCCATTTGGTCCCCATCACTACATCTCTTTCCCTTCCCCTGCCCTAACCATCTTCCCATCACCCACACACACCTCCCATTTTTACCCTCTCCACCTCCCTCCCTTTATCCCTTGCTCCACTTTCCTCTCCTATCAGAGTCCCTCTTATTCAGCACTTTGTCACTTCCACCTATCACCTCCCAGCTTCTGACACGATTCTCCACCCTCCCTCATCTGCCTATCACACCCTTCACCTGGTTCCTTTGATCACCTGTCTTTTCCGGCACCAGCCTTTCCCTCCACTTTTTGTATTGGCTACGTTTCTTTTATCTTTCAGTCCAGATGAAGGCTTTTGACCTGAAATGTTGACTCTCCATTTCCCTCTATTGATGCTTCTTGACCTGTTGAGTTCCTCCAGTATTTTAGGTGCTCAGCCAGATTCCAGCATCTACAGTGACTCTACTGTATCATTTTACAACTCTCCAGATTTTTAATTCTATTGGTCATTTAGGTAGGTTTGCTAGCATGGTTCAGGAGGGTTTAAACTAATTTGCAAGGGGGATGGGACCCGGAGCGATAGAGCAGTGAAAGAAGTGCATGGAGTAAAGCCAGATCTAACATATAGAGAGGCTTTGAGGAAAGAGCTGCAGAATAAAGGGTGTAAAGGGAGTAAGGTAGAAGGGCTAAAGTGTGTGTACTTCAATGCAAGAAGCATCAGAAACAAAGGTGATGAACTGAGAGCTTGGATACATACATGGAATTATGATGTAGTGGCCATTACAGAGACTTGGCTGGCACCAGGGCAGGAATGGATTCTCAATATTCCTGGATTTCAGTGCTTTAAAAGGGATAGAGAGGGGGGGGAGAAAAGGGAGGAGGGGTAGCATTGCTGGTCAGGGATACTATTACAGCTACAGAAAGGGTGGGTAATATAGCACGATCCTCTTTTGAGTCAGTATGGGTGGAAGTCAGGAACAGGAAGGGAGCAGTTACTCTACTGGGGGTATTCTATAGGCCCCTGGTAGCAGCAGAGATATCGAGGAGCAGACTGGGATGCAGATTTTGGAAAGGTGCAAAAATAACAGGGTTGTTATCATGGGTCACTTTAACTTCCCTAATATTGATTGGCACCTGATTAGTTCCAAGAGTTTGGATGAGGCAGAGTTTGTTAAGTGTGTCCAGGACGGATTCCTGTCACAGTATGTTGACAGGCCGATTAGGGGGAATACCATACTAGATCTAGTACTAGGCAACGAACCGGGTCAGGTGACAGATCTGTCAGTGGGTGAGCATCTGGGGGACAGTGATCACCACTCCCTGGCCTTTAGCATTATCATGGAAAAGGATAGAATCAGAGAGGACAGGAAAATTTTTAATTGGTGAAGGGCAAATTATGAGGCTATAAGGCTAGAACTTGCGGGTGTGAATTGGGATAATGTTTTTGCAGGGAAATGTATTATGGATATGTGGTCGATGTTTAAGGATCTCTTGCAGGATGTTAGGGATAAATTTGTCCCAGTAAGGAAGATAAAGAATAGTAGGGTAAAGGAACCATGGGTGACAAGTGAGGTGGAAAATCTAGTTAGGTGGAAGAAGGCAGCATTCACGAGGTTGAGGAAGCAAGGATCAGATGGGTCTATTGAGGAATAAAGGATAGCAAGAAAGGAGCTTAAGAAGGGGCTGAGAAGAGTAAGAAAGGGGCATGAGAAGGCCTTGGCAAGTAGGGTAAAGGAAAACCCCAAGGCGTTCTTCAATTATGTGAAGAACAAAAGGATGACAGGAGTGAAGGTAGGACCGATTAGAGATAAAAATGGGAAGATGTGCCTGGAGGCTGTGGAAGTGAGCGAGGTCCTCAATGAATACTTCTCTTTGGTATTCACCAATGAGAGGGAACTTGATGACAGTGAGGACAATATGAGTGAGGTTGATATTCTGGAGCATGTTGATATCACGGGAGAAGAGGTGTTGGAGTTGTTAAAATACATTAGGACGGATAAGTTCCCAGGTCCTGATAGAATATTCCCCAGGCTGCTCCACGAGGTGAGGGAAGAGATTGCTGAGCCTCTAGCTAGGATCTTTATGTCCTCATTGTCTACGGGAATGGTACCGGACGATTGGAGGGAGGCGAATGTTGTCCCCTTGTTCAAAAAAGGTAGTAGGGATAATCCGGGTAACTATAGACCAGTGAGCCTTACATCTGTGGTGGGAAAGCTGTTGGAAAAGATTCTTAGAGATAGGATCTATTGGGCATTTAGAGAATCATGGTCTGATCAGGGACAGTCAGCATGGCTTTGTGAAGGGCAGATCGTGCCTAACAAGCCTAATAGAGTTCTTTGAGGAAGTGACCAGGCATATAGATGAGGGTAGTGAAGTGGATGTGATCTACATGAATTTTAGTAAGGCATTTGACGAGGTTCCAAACGGTAGGCTTATTCAGAAAGTCAGAAGGCATGAGATCCAGGGAAGTTTGGCCAGGTGGATTCAGAATTGGCTTGCCTGCAGAAGGCAGAGGGTCATGGTGGAGGGAGTACATTCAGATTGGAGAGTTGTGACTAGTGGTGTCCTAAAGGGATCTGTTCTGGGACGTCTACTTTTCGTGACTTTTATTAACAACCTGGAGTGGGGATAGAAGGATGGGTTGGCAAGTTTGCAGATGACACAAAGGTTGGTGGTGTTGTAGATAGTGTAGAGGATTGTCGAAGATTGCAGAGAGACATTGATATGATGCGGAAGTGGGCTGAGAAGTGGCAGATGGAGTTCAACCCGGAGAAGTGTGAGGTGGTACACTTTGGAAGAACAAACTCCAAGGCAGAGTACAAAGTAAATGGCAGGATACTTGGTAGTGTGGAAGAGTAGAGGGATCTGGGGGTACATGTCCACAGTTACCTGAAAGTTGCCTCACAGGTAGATACGGTAGGTAACAAAGCTTATGTGGTGTTAGCTTTCAGAAGTCAAGGGATAGAGTTTAAGAGTCGCGATGTAATGATGCAGCTGTATAAAACTCTAGTTAGGCCACATTTGGAGTACTGTGTCCAGTTCTGGTCGCCTCACTATAGGAAGGATGTGGAAGCATTGGAAAGGGTACAGAGGAGATTTACCAGGATGCTGCCTGGTTTAGAGAGTATGGATTATGATCAGAGATTAAGGAAGCTAGGGTTTTACTCTTTGGAGAGAAGGAAGATGGGAGGAGACATGATAGAGGTGTACAAGATATTAAGAGGAATAGATAGAGTGGATAGCCAGCACCTCTTCCCCAGGGCACTACTGCTCAGTACAAGAGGTCATGGCTTTAAGGTAAGGGGAGGGAAGTTCAAGGGGGATATTAGAAGAAGGTTTTTTACTCAGAGAGTGGTTGGTGCGTGGAATGCACTGCCTGAGTCTGTGGTGTAGGCAGATACACTAGTGAAGTTTAAGAGACTACTAGACAGGTACATGGAGGAATTTAAGGTGGGGGGGGGGTATATGGGCAGCATGGTTTGAGGGTTGGCACAACATTGTGGGCTCAAGGGCCTGTAATGTGCTGTACACATTGTACACTATGTTCTATGTTCATTTAGGAAAGGCAAAGTTCTAATATAGTGTGCTACAGGTCCTATGGGTTACATAATAATTACTTGAACTTGGTTTTGACAGAAGCAAAATGTCCAATGTCACTACGCTCAGGAGCTGGGCTCCTAACCTGAACTATAGCCAGCACCTCTGCTTTCATTTCAGTAATCATTGAAAACCACTTCCCTATGGCATAGAAGGTTTTTCAGCCCATTGAGTCCAGGCTATCTCTCAGAGCAATCCTGTAAATTAATTTCACTGCTATTTTTTCGTAATATATTCTCTGACAGGTTTCTATAAATTCAGCTCTGAACTTCCCATCACCCACCTACACTGGAGGTAATTTGCCACAAGCAAATAAGCAGCCAGCCATCACAATTTTTTTTGGATGTGGAAGGAAACTGAAGTAGCTGAGGGAAACAGAAACTGCTGAAGGGAGAATGCAAAAACTCCACGCGGAAAGCACAAGCGATCAGGGTTAAACCCAGGTCATTGGTGCTGTGGGATAGTTGTACTACTGTGCTGCCTGAATAGCAATATGAGAAGGAAACTTCAGCTAAGATCAGAATTGGTTATGACCATTTTTGGAGATACAAGTCTACCCTCCTGGGATTGAATACCACTTGAGTAACCAGAATAGTTTGGATGCCTAAACAGCTATCCTTGGCAGCCAGCTAAAATGACTGTAGAGACCCATAAACCTACTAAAAATGTGTTAAATTCTTGATTTAAGATCAAAACTCCAATCGAGTTATTGGAAATGCTGTGAATATGAAGCTTGATAACTTGATCTAATCAGGTTTGCAATGTCTTGGAAAGGTTTAACAAGCAGTTCTTAAAAGGATCATTAAAGGCTAGAATCGAAAAAGAAACTTATCTGAAATCTTATCTGAATTTAGAGCTGGAGGAGCATAACAGGTCTAAGGACAATTTGCATTGAATGTCATCCCCTATCATCTCTCTTCCATAATCACCTCCCTCCTTCACCCCATCACAACCACACCCTCTCCCCAATACTCTTTTGATGTTCTTAACACACAGTCTGAATAATAATTGTTACACATACAGTAGCTTCATCATCCTAATGAGGCTGGCATATCAATTTGTCATTGTACTATGTGAGTTCATTCATGTCCTATTTATATTAAGTGCCATATAAGTAGTTAGACTTTCCCCTGTGGTTTCATCTTGGCATAATTTTGCTCTAAAAACAACTGAACAAATCGGATCTGAAATATTCACTTTTCACTTATCCAATCAAATTGACAACTTAAAAATAGAACATTAAAGGACTGAAGAGAGAATGACCTAGACTGCAGGAGTTCAATGTCAAATCAGGTGGAAGTGCAGAATTAAGAGACAAAGTAACTATTTTAAGAGTTTGGCAACTGAAAGAGAGTGAAAAAGTTTTCCTCCCAATCAGACCAGCTAAAATGAGCCCTTAAGTTTATTATCTGTAATAGACTGATGGGTTGGTGGTTAAAGTACCTAATCCAGGGATACCCAAACTTGGGTCCAGGGAACCTTCAGTTAATGGTGAGGGTCTATGGCATAAAAAAGGAACAATAGCCTGTTCTAGGCTATTGATGATGAACCACAAATGCCTTTGCAGGTCATTGTTCATTTTCATGAAGTAAAGACAACAACCTTCTTTTGATGATGAAGCAGATGAGAATGGCCGTTTTGTGAAGGTACTTGAGAGAAAGCAAATCCCACATGGAACTCCATATTTACTTGTTGGTCTCAAACTGCAATTCACTTCCATCCAAATAGTGGTGACTGCCATTAATGCAAACATTCTGGCCAAATATGCATTGCAGAAAAATAATCGAGGCATGTAAGCACTTGAGTGGCTAACTCTAATCCAAAAGTTCCACCACTTTATACCAGGATGAGCTCAAGGCTGATGGTAGCTCTTAATTTTTCCAATTTATGTCAAAATATTTGAATGGACAAGATGCACTCCAAACTAAAGGTTCAGAGTTTAAAGTTATCTATTTTGATCAAGTGATATGGTGACCACTTCTGCCTAGCTGCGGAAGGAATTATGTGCTATCACAGGGAATGGGTAGAAATGTGAGGACTTAAAGAGCTTACATTTATATCCCTCCATTTCCCAATTACTTGTATTGCTCTAATTTATCTTTAATTTCAAAGGTAGTTTATAGTAAAAAAAAATAACAAATTTCTTAATAAGGAATACAAAGCTAGGAGCAATAGTTCAGCCATTTCATGCTGTGGTAGTCTGTACTAATAGTCAAGTACGTTGGCGGTACAGTGTATCATGGATATCCTGCATTTCTAAGAATTAGAAAATTTAATAAAAATAATCACACACAAGAGTAAAAGTATGTAAAAAGCAATGTTTGAATATAAATGAGTAAGTTATATTCCGCTTCTGCAACAGATACTGAATGGAAAACTTTAGAATTTAGATTTGTGAATTTAAAACTGCACGTACAACCTACTCACCTGTACAATGCTGAATACATTGATAAATGATCCCTCAACTATTCCCACAGCCAATTTTCAGTCAGACACATACATTAATGTCAAATGCACACACGTGCATTATGGAAATGCAATTCTACTTTGAAATTTTGATTGCTATCTACAATGTTTTGAAGTTTGCTGGACTTTGATATTGTTTTAAGTTTAATTCCACAAATTTTATGGTAGAGATGCTAATGACCACAGATGTCTGACCACTTGGGAACATCTACAGAAATGAAAGTGAACTAACTATGATGTTCAATTTATCATTGACTAAAGTTGTACAAGTCCATTTTAATTATACTTTAACTAAAAATGAAAGTTGATTTTCCGTGTTTACTTTCAGGTGGAATTAAACTAACTGCTTCAGCTAATGAGTGTTGAGTTCATATCTTACATTTACTTTAATTGTTAACTCTAAATCCTGGTTGTTCTACATGCTAAACACAATTTATGTTTAAGTGTGATTGTTCAATTTGTAATAAATCCCTGTCATTTCATCCCAGCAATCTCGTCAGTGTCTGTGAAGAATGCTTAACCCTAAGGCCAGAACTGCTCAATTAAAATTAAAACTCCAGTTCCTATTCATGGTTACTTGAGATTGGTGACTTAACAGAGATGATAAGACCAATGCTCAACATAATGGTCAAATATTTTCTGGAGCTGGAGATCAATCTGCAGGGGCGTATCTACGGAAAGTAGCGCCTACGGCAAACACTGAAGTTGCGCCCCTGTCCAAACATCTGACACCCATCTTTTAGATAACTTTACCATAATATCAGCTCAAAAATACAAGTTAAGCTTGATAATCTTTTAACTAACAAATTATGGCACTACATGAAAATTACAACTGCATCTTCCTTGCTTTCACTGATGCAAATTAGTCTATGATGTGATCAAAGTCAGTTTTTTCAGTTTCTTCTATTTCTACACTCAGCAGAGTAAGATCACAGAGTCTGCCTTGACTCATGGAGGCTCTCAAATACGAAAGTATTAGTTTTAACTTGCTGAATGATCTCTCACAGCTGCTGATAGAAACTGTGATGGTTAACATTATCTGAATAGCAATGCAAAGATTAAGGAAGATGCTCTCATCTCCATACTGAACAATAAATTCAAGAAGCTCTTCAGGTCTTGATACTTTCATGTTGACCCGCCTTGATAGCAACATTCTGCAATCCAAAATTTCTTCATATAGCTGCTGTCCATCAACATCAGAGCTGTACAATTTGCCCAAATTTTCGCACTTCTTCTTTAGGTCGTTACTGTTGGTGCCGTAACACAGTCCCTCGACATCGTGAAGGAACCCAAACTTGGTGTCAGTGTCGTGCAAATGAGTGAACCTTTTGTCCATTTCTCTGTGAAGACGGTCGAGTGTTCTCTTCATGACTCTTTCCATTTCTTCCTTAGCTGTTAACCCAGCGTCTCTCGAGTTCTCATCAGCCATTCATTTCTTTTGTCTCTGACGTCTTTCATCGTCAATATTCCATTCTTGACAGAGACCGACTCCTTCTCCGAGTGACTCACTGACCAACACTTCTCTTTCATCATAAAAATTATCTCGGAGGGCTTTCAAATCCAGGGCAGCATCATGGAAGTTCTTGCTAGGATCCTGCAGCCTGTTTTGAATACAGTCAATGAGAATGAGTACTTTAAATCCTAGCAAAATCAGAAAATCGTAGCTCAACATACAGTTGTACAGCTGCCTTGCGTCACTTCTTGTTTCACTGGTCTCGATTCCATTGTCTATCATTTCCTGGAGAACTTGAAGTATCTCCTCAAGGTACTTGTTGACGGGCTTAAACTGCTTCTGTCCTTGCACTCCACCTGGTTTTTTGACTCCGACTTAACAACCCCAGGCATAGCGTTTTTGAGTTTTTTCCAGCGCTGTGTTGAACGAGAGAAAAACACGTAGAGAGCTTCGATGGTTCCAAAAAAATGTGACCATCATTGTATCCTGCTTGGCTGCATGTACATCCACTAAGTTGAGTGAGCAATTGTCGCAATTTGCAAACACTGCCAGGTTGTTTTTCTCACTTATTCTTTGATGAACACCACTTCTGTGTCCAGTCATCACAGCAGCATTGTCATAGCACTGTGACCGACAATCTTTTAGCTCTTTTTTGTCCTTCTCTAGCTGTTTCAAGATGTCTTCAACCAAGCTCTCAGCACCCTTCTGGCTTATTTGGATAAAACCAAGGAAAGATTCTCTAACGCGGACTGTTTTCCTCTCAAAATCAACTTCCACGTACCTCACTACTTCTGACATATGCTCACGGTGTGCCTGATCAGGAGTCGAGTTGAACATTAGACCATAGTACTTGGCTTTACGGATGCTTCTCAGTAAACTCTGGCGAACAGTGTATGCCATCAGGTGGATGAATTTGTTCTGGACACCTGGTGAAAGATAAGATGTGGATCCAGGATGACTTTCCAAATGAGTGAGGTGTTCTTTTATGACAGGGTCAAAGATGGCCAGTAGTTTCAGTAAACCAAGGAAATTTCCCAGATTGGAGTCATCGTCTAGCTGAAGTGACTCCCTGTGTCCTCGCAAAGCCAGGTTCTGAGTCGCAAGGAATTTTATGCAGTGAAGGATTCTCGTCAAGATATCACGCCACTTCTGCTTTCCCTTCTCAATCTGTGACTGAAATCCAGTGTCAACAACTCCTCTGTTTCCAGCTAAATTTATTTCCATTTCCTTCCACTGTGTGAAGCATTCCAAATGATTCTTGGTATTTTCATGAACACGAATCCTTTCAGTTGATTTCCACTGGTTGAATCCACTTTCCTGCTCCAATGAGGATTGATGGTCTGTCTAGGAATAGAGAAGACAACAGACGCAAAATGCAGACTTTTTAGAAGGGGAATAGACTAGCCATGAGTGAGTCACTTCCTCACCACGACCATTTCCCAATCTCCTCTTGAGGAAAGTTTTGGTCATTGAGCTGTTACTTGTTGGTAGGAAAGGCCCCCCATTGTTCTGGAAATACATTGAACCCAGTTGTATTATTTCTGTTCTCAACGCATCAGGCAGAATTGCTTTTCCAGTGCCCTTGTCGAACTTCAGAAGTCCAATGTCATGCCGTTCTATCACTTCTGGTGTGACAGTTCAAGGCTCTTTGACACTTTCCAGTTCACTGGGTTCAGAGTCGTCAGGTTCAATCTCGTCAGGTAAAATCTCGTCGATAAACTCAACATCACAACCACCACCATCGTCTTCCCTCTTGTCATGTCCACGTTCTCTGTGGCAGCCTCTCTCTTTATCTTGTCACACACGGATTTACCTGACTTGACTTCCTCCTTGGCTTGTGATGCATTTGTACTCGATCCACCTTCAGATTCTAACAAACTTGTAGCAGGTGCAGGCGACTCCATGGAAGGGCATGAAGAACTTGCTCGACTTCTTGGCTTCCTCCGCCTCCAGCTTTCATCTCTTCCGTCCTTCAGCTCCACTTTCCTTCTTCTTTGTGAAGAAACGTTTCATGGTCTTCTTACACAATGCTCTGAAATAAGGCCATCCCAGTGCTTCTCACCCATGATAATCAAAGACAGATCATACATCTGAGGAAAATTCTTTTTTCACTATCCGAGGATGGCTTGTCTGAATTTAATAGAAACTGCTCAGTGGCGCCCAGGACCCGTTCCATATCTGCCATACCTTAGATACACCACTGTGAATCTGCTTCCGCATCCACCAGCCAGAAAATAACTTAGGCTGCAAAATTGCTGGAAATCAAGGCGGCTTAAGAGCTGAAAGCTTTGGACAAGTTTCAAGCACCTTCAAGAGTGGCCAAAATTGTGCCTTCCGGATCAAGGGACTGAAGGATAAAGGAAAGGAATTGAGAAAGAAAGAAAAGAATGAGTAAGAAATACAAATAAAGGGAATCAAAGTTCAGATAAATAACAAGTAAAATTACAGGATTTATTAGAAAAATGATTGAAAGCATTGGGATGGATTCACCGCTGTCAGGAATTATGTTGATGAAGGATCAGGCTGAGTCCTGATGAAGGTTCTCAGCCCGAAACTTTGTTTATTCCTTTCCATACATGCTGCCTGACCCGCTGATTTCCTCCAGCATTTTGAATGTTTGACGGGAGTCATAGGTGGGATGTTCTTTTGTTTCCACATGGAAGTTAGATTGATCAGTGGAAATGTGTGCTGATCACTGAGAAAGCTAATTTCCAACACCCGCTCTCCGATTAAGCTGGCTTCTTGCCGTGCTGCTGGGGATGGAAACACTTTGCTTTTAAATTGGTGGGAGGTTCCTGTTATTCAGCAATTCACTAAGAACAAAGGTGTTTTGTTCTGCAATTTGTTCTGCAAGACATCTTGCATTGCTGAGTGGCAAGTGACACCTGGCTGAGTAAGATCTCAGCTTCTCCATGTCTGTTACACATAGGGTGGAGCGTTATTTGAATTATATGAATGTTTTTCAATACTGTTGTTCAAAATACCAGGTAACAAGACAGAAGTATATTAGGCAAACATGTTAATTAAAGCAGAAGCCCAGTCTCTTTTAAAAGAGACTAAAACTTGTCACAATTCCGGCATCCTCTCAAAAATTGACAATGGAAGACCTTTCTCTGGTGCACTCATCTTTTAGGTGGAGGGGTGAGTATAAGGCAATGCCTATCCCAATAAAGGAGAAATTTGGAAAATTTTGTTAAGGGTTTCCATGTTAATTGCCTGCGAAACAGGAGGTGAAATCGTTAATGCATTCAGGAGTTGGCCATGAACTCTCTCCCATGCTGCAAAGAGTTTGCATGACTTCCCCTCTCCTTCCAATGAATGTCAAGTAATGCAGATTAAGCCAGCAGTCTAGCAGGTTCAGCAAAGGATTCTGAACAGCACAGTTCCAGTCCCAACTCACTACTAAGTGACACACGTAAAATGTTGGTGGAATGCAGCAGGCCAGGTAGCATCTATAGAAAGAAGTACAGTCGACATTTTGGGCCGAGACCCTTCGTCAGGACTAACTGAAAGAAGAGATAGTAAGAGATTTGAAAGTAGGAGGGAGAGGGGCAGGGATCGCTCCCTATGTGACTCCCTTGCCCATTCATTCCCCCCTTCCCTTCCCACTGATCTCCCTCCCAGCACTTATCCTTGTAAGCAGAAGAAGCACCTGCCCTTACACTTCCTCCCTCACCACCATTCAGGGCTCCAGACAGTCCTTCCAGGTGAGGCGACACTTCACCTGTGAGTCGGCTGGTGTGACATATTGCGTCCGCTGCTCCTGGTGCAGCCTTCTATATATTGGTGAGACCCAAAGCAGACTGGGAGATCGTTTCGCTGAACATCTACGCTCTGTCTGCCAGATAAAGCAGGATCTCCCAGTGGCCACACATTTTAGTTCCATGTCCCATTCACATTCTGATATGTCTATCCATGGCCTCCTCTACGGTCAAGATGAAGCCACACTCAGGTTGGAGGAACAATACCTTATATTCCGTCTGGGTAGCCTCCAACCTGATGGCATGAACATTGATTTCTCTAACTTCTGTTAATGGCCCTCCTCCCCTTCTTACCCCATCCCGTATTTATTTATTTATTTATTTATTCATTCATTCATTCGGTCAGCTAGTTATTTATTTATTTATTTATTATTTTCCCACGTTTTTCTCTCTCTCTATCCCTCTCACAATAACTCCTTGTGAGAGTTATTTATCTTCCCATGGTGCTCTCCTCTCCTTTTCTTTCTCCCTAGGCCTCCAGTCCCATGATCCTCTCTCTTCTCCAGCCCTGTATCCTTTTTGCCAATGAACTTTGCAGCTTTAGCTTCATCCCTCCCTCTCCTGTCTTCTCCTAACATTTCAGATTTCCCCCTCCATCCTCCCACTTCCAAATCTCCTACTATCTCTTCTTTCAGTTAGTCCTGACGAAGGGTCTCGGGCTGAAACATAGACTATACTTCTTCCTATAGATGCTGCCTGGCCTGCTGCGTTCCACCAGCATTTTATGTGTGTTGCTTGTATTTCCAGCACCTGCAGATTTCCTCATGTTTGCATCACTACTAAGTGAGAGCGCTTGTACAGCCAACAAATTTGAGCATTTTATAATCCTTTAAAATAATTAATTACTTGAAAGAATGAAGTTTCACTTCTCAGCTGTTTCCTTGCTCTTCACATCATTAGCCACCCAGACTGTCAATGGTGACTAATATTGTTCAACAGTACAAGTGCAGCAATTTCTTGAAATTTGCTTCAAAGTTGACAACACAGTACCATCCTATTGAGCTAATGTTAAACTGGCATAACACATCAATCTAGTGTCAATTTTTTTAAATTTTTTTTTATTAGTTTTTCAAAACATTTTACAAAATTAAAAACCCCAAATCACAATGAGGAGCATTAATACAGTGCAAGCTTAAGCATACAATAACAATATGCTACAAAGGAAGAGAATTTAACAAAAAAGCGCCTAAATTAAAGACAAGTGAGCTTAGCGTTAGTGTCAATTTTTAATGAGCAGCATGTCTCCTTCTCAGGGCATGCATCACATTTTAATGATGGAGTGTAAATCAAACTCATGGTTATTTTTATTTCCCCTTCGGAACTGTTGGCCAATATTGACCAAATGAAAATAAGTTGCTTCTTTATGTGTAAAAGAGTGCGACAAGAGAAATTAAAGTACAGCTGTAAATAAAAATTGTCAATGTCAACACTCCAAAAATTAAATTACATTACATTTTTTTACTTGCTTACATGTTAATGTATTTCCATAGTTTGGATTAATAAAGTTGAACTTAGTAAACTGTATTGTTAAGAGTAACATGAAGAATAAAATCAAAATAATTAAGAAAAATAACAAGGTAAATTAATAACGTTATTATCAAATGTTTAAAACATATTGAGGCTTCAAAGAAAAATGGGGCAGTGCATTGGAATTCGTCTAGGGACGGATCGGGATTATTGGAACAGTTGAACCTTTAAATGAGAAATGAGGATTTAGCACAAAATAGGAGAGGAAATCTTAAAGTATGTATTGCTTTAAGATTATGTCCTATGAATCTTTGGATATACACATTTGACATGTTTGTGTGAAACTTAATTTCCTGCAAAAGGAAGATTTAATGCTCTTGCATTAACCAGCTGCAAGTTAATATTCACACAGTGTAAACCTCAAGGCCCGTAGTATTTTTCAAATTGGGTTTTAGCTGAATTTTTCAAGTTGTTGACTAGTGAGTTGGAAAGATTCATGCCAGTACATGAAAAAACAAGGTCAGCAAGAAAGTAATTACAAAACCCAGTGTGTTGAACAACCCTGTGGAGCACCATCCGGTTGATGATTTTATTATTTATCCTCGGCAGGAAGTTGGCATGACAGGCAAGACCAGCGAGTATTGCCCTTGCAAAGTTTCAGAGATCTTGGAGCATTACATCTGTGTGGGAATGTTACTCCCACAATGTTGTCAGGCTTAGAGTCTCAGGAACTGTGAAGGAATGATAATATACACTGAGGGCACTTTATTAGATATGCCTGTGGACCTCATCGATAATGCAACTTTTTAATTAGCCAGTCATGTGGCAGAAACTCAATGCATAAATGCACACAGACACGGTCAAAAAGTGTAGTTGTTCTTCAGACCAAACATCAGAGTGGGGGAATGAATGTCATGTAAGTGAATGATTGTTGGTGCCAGACAGAATGGTTTAAGCATCTCAGAAGCTGCCGATCTCCTGGGATTTTCACTCATAACAGTCTCTAGAGTTAACAGAGAATAGTGCCTTGTTAATTAAAGAGGTCAGAGGAGAATGGCCATACTGGTTCGTGCTGACAGGAAGGCGACAGTAACTCAAATAACCAACAGTGGTGTGCAGAAGAGCATCTTTGAAAGCACAACACATCAAACATTGAAATGGATGGTCTGCAGCAACAAAGACCATGAATATACACTCTGGCTACCTTATTAGTTACCCCCTGTACCAAATAAAGTGGCCACTGATGTATTTCTAAACTGCCTTACTTGTCTTCTTCTCATTTCTGTCTGTTTCCTTTAACCTTTGAAATTGAATGGTTCATGAGTTGAAGACATACATATTGTACTTAAATAAATGAAATTGTAATTGTCACATGTACAGCGGTAAAGTGAAAATCTTGTTTTGCATACTGTTTATACAGATCAGATTATCCCACAGTTCATTGAGTTAGTACGAGGTAAAATAACAACAGAATAAAGCAATAACAGAACGGATGCAGAGAACGTTCAGTGCAAGTAGATTAGTAAGGTGCAAGATCATCACAAGACAGACTGTGATGTCAAGAGTCCATCTTCTACTAGGCAACCATTTTGTAGTTTCATAACAGCGGGGCAGAACCTGTCCTTGAGCCTGCTGGCACATGCTTTCAAGCTCTTTGACCTTCTGCCTGATGGGAGAGAAGAGAAGCGAGCATATCTTGGGTGAGTGGGGTGGCTGTTTCAGTGTGGCAGCGGGAAGTATAGGTAAGGTCCGTGCATGGGGGTTTGGTTTCCATGATGCGCCGAGTTGTGACCACTGCTCTCTGCAATTTCTTGTGGTCACAAGCAGAGCTGTTACAATACCACCTCATGATGCATCTAGATAAGATGCTTTCTATGATGGCAAGGGTCAAAATTTCTTTAGCCTCTTGAGTAAGTAGAGGCATTGGTGAGCTTTGTTGGGTGTGGTGTCTACGTGGTTCGACCAGCTTCCAACTTTCTCACCTCAGCACCACTGATGCACTGCCCCTTCCTGAAGTCAATGACCAGCTCTTTTGTTTTGCTAACATTAAGGGAAAGGGTGGTTTGTCATGACATTAAGTCACTAAATTATCTGTCTACATCCTGTACTCTGTCTCGTCGTTATTTGAGATACAGGCCACCATGTGGTATCAATTGCAAACTTGTAGATGAAGTTAGAGCAGAATTTGGCCACACAGTCATAAGTGTACAAGGAGTAGTGTAGGGGGCTGACTCTGCAGCCTTCTGGTGTACCAGTGTTGAGAATAATTGTTGCAAAACTGTTGCTGCCTATCCTTATTGCTTGCAGTCTGTGGTCAGAAGATCAAGGATCCATTTGTAGAGGGAGGTGTCGACTCCGAGGTTGGTAATGAGTTTGTAGCATTTAAAGCTGAGCTATAGTCAATAAGTAATTAAATAACATCAATGTCAGTGTGTTTACTAGCCGGATGCACCACAGATGAACGATACTAACCGCAGCAGACCTGTTTCATTGATAGGCAAATTGTAGTATGTCATGGTTGTCTGGGAAACTAGGCTTAATATGTTCTATGATCAGCTTCTTGAAGCACTTTATGGTGGATGATGTAAGAGCCACTGTGTGTAGTGTTAAGGCAGTTTACCTCTATTTTCTTAGGTACTAGGAAGTGCATTTGCTCAAATTATAATATTTTATTATGTTAAGTTTTCTTACTGGGGAACAAACACAAAACCTATAAGTAGAAAAGTTATGTATAAAGATTGCCTATGTAGAAATTCGCCTGCATTGACCATAGACCTACCAGAGGTGTTAAATATGATAGCATTAACCATTGTATTAATGGAGTGTGAAAAGGGAGGCTTTAGCCCAAATTGAATGTTGAAAGCTCATGAATAATGTACTTGAGAATTAATGAGGTTGATATTAGAAAGCAATTCTTGAGGGTTAGTTTTCAGTCTGATTCAATGAACTCTGTAAAACAAAGTCCACTAGTCTGCATGCTTATGACCAGTATTTTAACAATGGTTTGCCAAGGGCTTAGAATGAAGTAATTATGGTTTTTGGATCTTTCCCTAATAAGGAATCTTGGTATAATAATAGCATTCTAATTGGGCTAATTGAATGACTGCTAAAACTTATACAACTGCATCAAAACAAATTAAATATCTTTAACAAAGAAAACAAGGTTAAGTAACTTTTAAAGCAATCATGTTGGAAGGTAACCGTCATCACCTTATTTTGCTCCTATCGCTTATGATCATTTCCATGGACTTTTGCAGAGGCAAAGTCGCTGGGTATATTTGAAGCAGAGGTGATAGGTTTTTGATTACTAAAGGTGTCAAGGTTACGGGGAGGAGGGGTTGGGGAATATAATATATCAGCCATCATAGAATGGCAAAACATACTCGATGGGCTGTATCTCCTAATGCTGCTCCTTCTCTTTTGGTCTTACTAAAGTAGAAGCCCACAGTTTTAATAAGCTTCATTGAGGTTTCCATTTTTTACACACATTTCTTTTTTGGAACGACTCAAACCTTACAAAGTTTTATTATTATTTATTATTTTAATTATTTATTTTATAACCTTGATAGTAAATATTTATGTGCTACTGAGCTGGGTGCAGTCCTTCAAAACATCTTTAATCTGACCTTGAGCAGCTGGACAGGATACCTGTGCTGTGGAAAACATCCTGCCTTGTTCCAGTACCCAAGAGGACATGTCCCACCATGCCCAGTGACTACAGTCCAGTGGCACTAAGCTCACATGTTATGAAATCATGAGAAAGGCTGGTCCTGGCACACCTCCAGACCATCGCAAATCCATCATTGGACCCACTACAGTTTGCTTACCAACCACATATTGGAATCGAGGATGCCATTATCTTCCTGTTTACACCCGTCTGGATGCGCCACCAGGCAGCACTGTGAGAATCATGTTCTTTGATTCCTCCAGTGCCTCTAATGCCATACGATTTGCTTTACCAGGGAGTAAGCTCAAGAGATGAACGTGGATGCTCCTCTCGTGTCCTGGATTACAGACTACCTGTCCAGACTGCCACAGTATGTGACATTGCAGAGCTGTGTATCAGATACTGTGGTTAGCAGCACAGGGGCACCTCTGGACTGTCCTCTCTCCCTTCCTGTTCACCATCTACACCTTGGACTTTAGATACAACTCGGAGTCCTGCACCTGCGTAAGTTTTCGGACGATTTGGTAGTTGTGATCTGTGTCAGCCAGGGTCAACAGGCTAATTACAGAAGCGTTGTAGACAACTTTGCTGAGTGGTGTGGGCTGAATCACCTGCAGCTCAACATCACCAACACAAGAGAGTTGGTAGCGGACTTCGGCAAAGTGAAAACACCATGCATTCCCAATTCTATCAAGGGAACGGATCTGCAAGTCATCTGGGACCACAGATTCCTAAGAACTCGCCTGGGCAATAAATTGGACTGGACTAACAATACCGGGGGCCCTGTACAAGAAGGGATAGAGCCGACTGTACTTCCTGCGAAGACTCCGGTCATTCCACATCTGCAGTGCTATGCTGCTGATGCTCTGCGACTCAGTGGTGGCCAGCACTCTATTCTACGCTGTCGTCGCTGGGGCAGCGGGGTGACAGCAGTTGACACCAAGAAGACCGATAAGCTTGTCAGGAAGGCTGGTTCTGTCCTGGGGGTGGAACTGGATTCCCAGGTGATTGTGTCTGAGAGGAGGATGCTACAGAAGCTACGGAGCATTACGGACAACCCTCTCACCCCTCCATAACATATTGGACAAACAGAGGAGCACCAAGGTGCACCACTGAATGCCACAGGAGATCCTTAAGACCCTACAACTCCTCCTCCTTAAGTATATAAGTGTGTGATTTCATTGCACATCTGTATTTTGCACTATTAGTTTTTAGTGCATATTTTGTATTTTTTTTTGTACTTCAAAGCTTTCATTTTGTATTTTAAAGTATATAGTTCTGACTGAGCAACCTTTCAAGAATAATTTCCTTCAGGATAAGTAAAGTTTTATCTCATCTTATACCTGCACCCTTTCAGCATGCTACCTCTGTGGTTTTCGGAATTAGACTTTTCATCACTGACTTGTACAATGTGAACATTGTTGTTTTGCAGCAGTTTCATCAAGGCAGCTAGGAATAGTAAATAAATGCCTATTCTCCAGCTTTAATATGACAAAGATAGATAGATAGATAGATAGATACTTTATTCATCCCCATGGGGAAATTCAACTTTTTTCCAATGTCCCATACACTTGCTGTAGCAAAACTAATTACATACAATACTTAACTCAGTAAAAAAAATATGATATGCATCTAAATCACCGTCTCAAAAAGCATTAATAGCTTTTAAAAAGTTCTTAAGTCCTGGAGGTAGAATTGTAAAGCCTAATGGCATTGGGGAGTATTGACCTCTTCATCCTGTCTGAGGAGCATTGCATTGATAGTAACCTGTCACTGAAACTGCTTCTCTGTCTCTGGATGGTGCTATGTAGAGGATGTTCAGAGTTATCCATAATTGACCGTAGCCTACTCAGCGCCCTTCGCTCAGCTACCGATGTTAAACTCTCCAGTCCTTTGCCCACGACAGAGCCCGCCTTCCTTACCAGCTTATTAAGACGTGAGGCGTCCCTCTTCTTGATGCTTCCTCCCCAACACGCCACCACAAAGAAGAGGGCGCTCTCCACAACTGACCTATAGAACATCTTCAGCAGCTCACTGCAGACATTGAATGACGCCAACCTTCTTAGGAAGTACATTCGACTCTGTGCCTTCCTGCACAAGGCATCTGTGTTGGCAGTCCAGTCAAGCTTCTCGTCTAACTGTACTCCCAGATACTTGTAGGTCTTAACCTGCTCCACACGTTCTCCATTAATGATCACTGGCTCCATATGAGGCCTAGACCTCCTAAAGTCCACCACCATCTCCTTGGTCTTGGTGATATTGAGACGCAGGTAGTTTGAGTTGCACCATATCACAAAGTCCTGTATCAGTTTCCTATACTCCTCCTCCTGTCCATTCCTGACACACCCCACTATGGCCGTGTCATCAGCGAACTTCTGCACATGGCAGGACTCTGAGTTATATTGGAAGTCTGATGTGTACAGGGTGAACAGGACCGGAGAGAGTACGGTTCCCTGCGGCGCCCCTGTGCTGCTGACCACCGTGTCAGACCTAAAGTCTCCCAACCGCACATACTGAGGTCTATCTGTCAAGTAGTCCACTATCCAATCCACCATGTGAGAGTCTACTCCCATCTCCGTTAGTTTGTGCCTTAAGATCTTGGGCTGGATGGTGTTAAAGGCACTAGAGAAGTCAAGGAATGTAATCCTCACAGCACAACTGACCCCCTCTAGGTGAGAGAGTGATTTGTGCAGCAAATACGTGATAGCATCCTCCACTCCCACCTTCTCCTTATATGCAAACTGAAAGATGACTATAAAACTTAATTCGATTTATGACTTGAGGACTTGTCCACAACGTGATGCCAGATGGCAGAAATGTCTCGTGAACACATTTGAATTGCAATTTGATTCTCAATAACTGAAACTTCTAGTCTCCAAAAGAAAGAATTAAATTTAAGTTTATATATTATGTTGAAGGATTATATTTCTCATTGAGTTAATCTGCTTGTTGAAGGAATCACTGCAATATCTAACACGTGAATTAATTATTATACATCTTAAACTTTAAATTCCAACCATATATTTTTAGAGGGGTGTTGAGTCAATAGTTATTCCCCATGTCTACTGATCCTGAACTGAGTCGTCTGCTTTGGCTGTTTCAGAGTCACGAGGATTAGTCTTTCACAGCGCCAAAGATTCAAGTTCAAATCCAACCTCAAGTGCTTCCTGCATAGAGTTTGTAAGTTGTCCCCGTGACCACATGGATTTCCCCAACTTGCTCAAGTTTCCTTCTAAAAGGCATGGCATTTGTTAGGCTAATTGACTGCTGTAAATTGCCCCAGTGATGCAAGCAAGCAGTAGGATTTGGGGAAGGGACCTGATGGCATTATGCTTGATGCTGTTGTTGGATTTGACATGCCAGTGTAGTGGGGGATAGTGGAGAGATATACTTCAAGGCCATGATAATTAAACATGGTGAGATAAAAATTACATTTTAGGCAACAAATTAAATTTTTGATTCAACACATGTAAAATTGTAGATGTGATCGTTACTATGGTGTCATTGTAGAATTGGCTGCTCCAGGGTGAATAATGTAGGACTGTAATTATTAAGCTTATGTATAGAATTTCTGCAAATAGCCATAAAGAAAATTCATAATTTTATCTTCCTGGAAGCTCCCCTCTTTGCTTCATACAGGAGATCAAAGAACTAAGCTGGATAAACTAATTCTCTTTGCTCATCCACTCTTTGAGATTCTCTACGCTGAGAAATTCAATTGTGTCAGAAAATTAATGATGTTACCACGGGTGCCATTAGCATGAAGTTATTACAGCTTGGGGACTCAGAGTTCGGAGTTCTGGCGGCAACTGGAAGGAATCTGTTCATACTTCCTGTGTAGAATGCATGCATATTCCCTGGTTACCCTGGTTTCCTCCCACAGTCCAAAGACGTACCTGGTATGTAAATTGTTCATTGTAAATTGTCCCGTGATTAGGTTAAGATTAAATCGGGATTGTCAGGGGTTGCTGGGCCAATGCATCTCAAAGGGCCAGAAGAGCCTACTCCATGCTCTATCGCTAGATAAAATAAAATTAACTAATTGATAGGTTTAATATTGAGCTTATTTCAAAGCTGCACTGGACAAATAATTTCATTATTTTCACCTTTCTAGAAAATAATCCTGTTTATCAGAACTTATAGTTCAAAGTTCAAAGTAAATTTATTCTCAAGTACGTCTATGGTATTCATTTTCTTGCAGGCATCCAGAATAAAACAGAGAAATACAATATAATCAATACAAAACTTACACACAAATGAAGATTAACAAACAGCCAATGTGTCAAAGAAGACAAACTGTGCAAATAAAAAGATAAATAAATATACACAGTAGATAAGTAATATTGGGAACAGGGGTTATAGAGCCTTGAAAGTCAATCCAGAGAAGTGGAATCATTTCAGAGTTAGGTGAGTGAAGTTATCCACATTGGTTCAAGAGCCTGATGGATGAAGGATAATAGCAACATGTTGCTATTACTTCACCAAATAATTCAAATACTATTTAGTGTCTATATCAGAGAGTAGACACTATACTTGAGAGCAAGCAACTGCCATAAACTGATTAATATATTATGTATCCAGTCAGTTTTCTACATGTAAAATAGGTGTACACATGTAAAGATTCAAGTTAACGTTACATTGGATGAGTTAGAGATATGTCATTGTAGTTCAGAAAACCAGAGTAGTTCACATGAAGGAATAAGTTTCTTTTCATCATTTGTCATTGCTTTATCCTCCCCATACTGGAGCAGAATCAGGTTTAATATCACTGGCATATGTCATGAAATTTGATACCTTTGTGGCAGCAGTACAATGGAATACATAATAATAGAGAAAAAAATGAATTACAGTAAGTATGTATACTATATTAATTTGTTAAATTGAATACAGTGCCTATTAAAAGTATTCACCCCTCTTGGAAGATTTCATGTTTTATTGTTTTATGACATTGAATCACAGTGGATTTAATTTGGCTTTTTTGACACTGATCAAGAGAAAAGGTTTCTTTCATGTCAAAGTGTAAACAGATCTCTACAAACTGGTCTAAATTGATTACAAATATAAAACATAAAATAATTGATTGCATAAGTATTCACCCCCTTTAATATGACACACCAAATCATCCCTGGTGCAGCCAGTTGGTTTTAGAAGTTACATAATTAGTTAAATGGAGATCTGTGTGCAGTCAAGGTGCTGCAGTTGATGGTAGTAAAAATACACCTGCATCTGGAAGTTTCCAACTTCTGGCAAAAACTACACCATGAAGACAAAAGAACACTCCAAGTAACTCCACGAAAGGTCCATTGAAAAGCACAAGTCAAAAGGTGAATACAAGAAAATTTTCAAATCACTGAATATCCCTTGGAGTCAATCATCAAGAAATGGAAAGAGTATGGCACTGCTGTAAACCACCCCAGATCAGGCCATCCTCAAAAACTGTGTTACAAGCTTCAGTGGCAGAGATGGGAGAAACTGCACATACAGCAACAATTGGCCGGGTGCTTCACCAGCCACAGCTTTATGGGAGAGTGGCAAAGAGAAAGCCACTGTTGAAATAAACTCATGTGAAATCTCAGCTAGAGTTTGCCAGAAGGCATGTGGGAGTCTCTGGAATCAGATGGAAAAAGGTTCTATGGTCTGATGAAACCAAAATTTAGCTTTTTGGCCATCAGACTAAACACACACCACACACCATCCCTACTATGAAGCATGGTGGTAGCTACATCATGCTTCAATGCATCTGGTCCTGGAAGGCTTGTGAAGACAGAGGGTAAAATGAATGCAGCAGAATACAAGGAAGTCCAAGAAGAAAACCTAATGCAGTTGGCAAGAGAACTGTGACTTGAGAGAAGAATTTTTTTCCAGCAAGACAATGACCCCAAGCATAAAGCCAAAGCGACACAGGGATGGCTTAAAAACGACAAAGTTAATGTCCTGGAGTGGCCAAATCAGAGTTCAGACCTGAATTGAATTGAGAATTTATGGCTGGATTTGAAAAGGGCTGTTCACTGATGATCCCCATGCAATCTGACAGAGCTTAAGCAGTTTTGTAAAGAAAAATGAGAAAAATTGCAGTGCCCTGATGTGCAAAGCTGATAGAGACCTATCCACACAGACTGAAGACTGTAATTGTTGCCAAAGGTGCATCTACTAAATACTGACTTGAAGGGGTGAGTAATTATGCTATCAATTATTTTGTGTTTTATATTTGCAATTAATTTAGATCACTTTGTAGAGATCTTATTTTCACTTTGACACGAAAGAGTCTTTTTCTGTTGATCAGTGTCAAAAATGCCAAATCAAATCCACTGTGATTCAATGTCGTAAAACAATAAAACATGAAAGCTTTGAAAGAGGGTGAAAACTTTTTATGGGCACTGTAAGTAGTGCAAAAATAAAAATTGAAAAAAAAATGTGTTCATGGACTTGCTGTCCATTCAGAAATTGGATGGCAGAGGGGAAAACACTGCTCCTGAATCAGTGTGTGTGTGTCCTCCTTCATCATGGTAGTAATGAGAAGAGGATATATCCTGGCTGATGGGGGTCCTTGATGATGGATGCTTTCTTTTTGAGGTATTGCTCCTTGACGACGTCTGGGATACGATGGCAATGCCCTGAATACAGTTCCAGTATCTTAAATAAGTTTGTATCACAATAGATACTCCCTCTTCATATATGCTTTCTAAATGGACCCATAACTTTATTTTGCAATTGAACATATAATGACGTTAGTTTATATTTTGTGTTTTCTTGTGCACTAATTGATTTATGGAGCAAGCAGTTGCTAGGTAACCACCTACCTGATATATTATACTTGCATATTAATGGGCAAAATATAAGCTATATTAAATTACAAGTTAGGAAGTCAATATATACCTTTATAGTTATAAACCATATTCTATTGATGAACAAAGCGTTTGATCTAATTTTATCTTGGTGGGGAATGATAAATAACTATGCCATCTTAATCTTATTTATTTAGTTCAAGATACAGTGTGGAATAGGCCCTTCTGGCCCTTTGAGCTGTGCCACCTAGCAGCCCTCGACTTAACCTTAGCCTAATTACAAGACAATTTACAATACCAATTAATCCACTAGTCAGCATGTCTTTAGATTGTGGGAGGAAACCAGCGCACCCGGAGAAAACCGATGCATTCCTTGGGAAGGATGTACAGACGCCTTACAGATGACATCAGAATTGAACTTTGAACTCTGACACCATGAGACATAATAGTATTACACTAACCGCTGTGCTACTGTGGCATAGTTAATTCCTAGTCCAGTTTGGTTGGTATACACTTACGGCCCTGAGTATTGCTACCAGTACTGCTTCATGCTTGACAATCCTGCAGGAATATAAATTCTTGCTTCTCTTGCATCTGTAAAATCACCAAAATTTTTGGTATGTTTGTCTGTGATGACTTAGTAGCCACATTTTCAACTCTGAATCACAAAGCTAGGTGTTTTGCTTTACTGATAAAGGGACTAACAAACCAAGACTGTGTTTGATAGATATGAAATATTTTATGATATTATTTTGAAGGAAATGATTGGAGATATTCCTTGTTCTTTGACCAACCTTTATTCCTCAAATGATCAAAATTTCAAAACAAGACAGTTTATCTCTGATTCGTGACATTTTAAAGGAATTTTATATGCAAATTGGCTGAATATTTTCCTGCAGTGTCTTTATTTGATGGATATGTTAATTGTAATTCAAAATAATTATTTTGGTTATAAATAATGCAGTGGCTTATCCTTTTGCTAATGGTATGGTATGTATCCAAGGCTTTCATTCCATGAACTAAAGATTACCTATCCTACAGTGCAACCAAATGACAGCTAAGCATTTGAAGGGAGTTGTTGATATAGTTCCCTTGACCCATATCTTCTCATAGTCATTTTCTCTTATTATTACTTCAGGGCATTAACGATACAGGTAATATGATAACTAACAAGATGAGGGGATCTGACATCAGGTTCATAGTTCTATCCTGAATGTAGCTTCAAAGAAGATGTCTTAATGACTTTAAAGCTACTTTGTAGTGTTTTATAGTTGTGTAAGATAGCTTTTAATTGTTCTTGGTATAGCTTAAGATGAACGTACATCTAAAAGAGAAAACAATTTTTTTCACAGATGGGTATTTGTATTTGTTCTCTTCCCAGTGTATTACCAAATGGAAAGAGATTAATGGAGGACTTTGCCAAGTTTTCCCCGATAAACTATTTTGCCAAGAACTTAGAATGAAAACTGCTTCCCTATCTAACTCTAAAATTGTTTCCTAGAAGTTGGTTGTGCTCTTCTGTACAAATTTCTCTTCTTTGAACTATTTCAATAAATTTAAAGCACAAAATGAATCTAAGAAATATTGTTCGTATATCTTGAATGCTGCATTCTTGCACAAGAAAGATAACTTGCTTGCTAATGGATATATTTCCTGCTCATAACATTTCTCTCCTTTGAATATTTTACGTAACCTATCGATTTGTGTTAATGACATAAATCTTGCAAAGCCTCGAAGTTCCTGCCAAACCCAAAAGAACTGATAGAGTTATTGAGCTATAGAATCATAGACTCCACAGAAAATCACCTTAAGTCAATGCCAGGCTCAACTACACAGATCCATTTAATTTCCTCCACATTCCCAACAATTTCATAAGGCTTCAATCACTCACTTACCCGTTGGGAATAATTTACATTGATCACTTAATCTACCAACCCACACATCTCTGAGATGCAGAAAACACACACACACACACACACACACACACACACACACACACACACACACACACACACACACACACACACACACACACACACACACACACACACACACACACACACACACACACACACACACACACACACACACACTTAGCCAAAGACACTGGAGCTGTGAGAAGGTGGCTCCATTAGCTGCATCACTCTACTCTGCTTTGCCTGCCACTGATGGCTACGCTGTCATCACATGACGATTATCTTCGTTTATATAGAACCTCAATCTGTCCAGTCTAGAAATCGATTTATGGCTGATTTGTGAATAGCAGACGCTTGACAGAATTTGCTGGGATAAATACAGACACATTGAACAGCCTTAGTCTCTATCTTCAAGGAATCAGAAATCTGTTGCCTTAACTGCGCTATCTCAGAAGTCCATGTTACCTCCAGACTAGGTGATGCATTTTGGTTCTGTACAAGATTCTGCTTCTCCATGTAACAAGGGCAGCACATTAATCATAAGGACCTTAATATTCTGGGTAAAACAAATTAACTGAAATGGAGTGGAGAATAAATTCACAAAGGGAAGAAAACATTGTTGAATAGGTAAATGACTTAACAGAAAACAGATTATTTTTAATATTGTTTTGTAAGACCTGTCCTGCTGCAATGTTTAGACACAAATTGTCAACAATTTCTTTCCTCCCACAGATTCAGCTCAACTCAGAGTTCTTCAAGCAGATTGTTTATTAATTAACTATCAGTTAGTTAAGGAGTCCTTATGGAAGAGTAGTTAGGAATCATTAGCATTTAATATCAAGACTGGAAGTGGTTTAATTCAATTTGAAATTAGTGCGTGAAATCTAAACAAGGCAAACTAGAACGGGCATGAAACATGATTCAATTGTGGTAGATAGAGAAACTGTAAAAACTGGTTTTACAGTGAATTAGCAATAGTTACTATTTTAAAAAGGTAATATATAGTTTGTAACAAATACATGACATTTGAAGGCACAGACCCCAAGTGTTTAAGAAAAGTAGGAAAATAAAGATCAAAAGAAAGGAAATATAATGTTGCCAAAAGAAACAGTAATTCAGGGGATTCAGAAAATTGAAAGTTTAGCAAAGGAATGCAAAGACATTATTATAGTAAAACAGAAGAGTTACCCAGGTGGACTGTAAAAGGTTCTGTGTATGGGTGAAAAGGAATAGATTAGAAAAGATAAGCATAGGATTATTCTTTAGAATAATCTTGGATAAAAAGGGGAACTTCAATAAATATGGTGTGCTTATTTTCATAGAAGGAGACTCAGAAAACAGCGAATAAGTTATTGGGAAACACAGACCTAAAGAGATAGGGGAGCAGAGAGGAGTTATCGTTAGTTTGGAAAAAATCCTACTGTAGGTAAGACTGAAAGCTAGTAAATCCCACGCCCCCGATAATCTGTATTTGAAAGTTATCATTTTTTACCTTCTAGAATCCACAGATGTTCTATAGATTGAAGCATAGCAAATGCAATGATGTAATTTAAGAAACGCAGGTGAAAGAAAGCATAGAACTACAGACCAGATGACCTAATCACATTGTAGGGAAATCACTAGATTCTTTTAGTGAAGAATAGGTAGTCAGGAATTTAAAAAGATTATAGAACTATGCACATTCAATGTGGATTTATGAAAGGGAAATAAAATTTAATAAATATGTTAAATTTTCTAATGTACGCTACACATAAACAATGAAACTAGTGCATCTGGACTTGCAGAACGTCTTTGACACACAATCAATTCTTAAACAATGGTAGAGTGCATTGGATTGGTGTACTGTACTGTGATGGATGAATACTTGCATTATGAAAAAAAAGGCAGGAAAAAATGAGTAATTTTTTTAATTTGGAGGCTATAAGTTGTGGACTGCTTACAATCCGTTATAATAATTAGATTGAGGAGATCAAGTGTAGTCAAGTTTAGATGAAGATGCTTTTGGAATGACAAGTGTGGTTTCAAAAGGATATAGACAGGCTAAGTGAATGGATGAGGACATGCTGGACAATACATAATGTGAAAAAGTGCGGTCATTCACAATTGTAGGGAAAAATTTATGTTTTAGATGATGAGATACAAAGATATTTGTGTTACCAAAAGCCTGTGTGTGCTTGTAATGGGATAACTGAAAGCCAAAGAGCAGTTACAGCATGCAATTAAGAGGGCAAATGGTATATATGTCCTTAATCACAAGATAATTTGAGTATAAGAGCAGAGATGTCTTACTACTATGATATAGGAGGCTAGTGAGGTTACATATTATATGAAGTTCTGGTATTATGATGCCCAGAATTTTATTCTTTCACTAGAGTAGGGGTTTCCAACCTGGGATCCATGGACCCCTTGCTTAATGGTATTAGTCCATTGCATTAAAAAACGATTGTGAAGCACTGCCCTAGAGGATGTGCAGTAAAGATTCAGCAGATTGATTCCTGAGATGGTGAACTTGTCATATGAAGAGAGGTGAAGAAGACTGGGCCAGTACTTGCTTAAATTTGAAAGGATGAGAGGTGATCACATTGTAACATAGAAAATTCTTTCAGGTCTTGACGGGACAGATGCAGGGATGATATTTCCCCTGTGGGCATATCTAGCGCTAATGGGATCACTGTCTCAGTTGCTGATTCAGGATTGACATGAAACAAAATATCTTCACCAGAGTGCAATGAATTGTTGAAATTCTCTACCCTAGAGGACAGCCGAGGATGAATTGCTGAGCAAGTTCAAGACAGAGGTTGATAGATTCTTAGATACTAAATGAATCAAGAAATAGAAGGGTAGTGCAGGAAAATTATGCTGAAGTAAATTATTAACTGTGGCCAGCCTTGCTGAATGGTGAAGCATGAGAGAGAAACATTCCCAAAACTTTAATTGATGTGAAGATTCAAATAAATCAATCTTGGCTCCCTTCTGTCTCACCTTTACATCCAAAGAGTGAACATTCCCCTTTGATGGGGGGGAGTGGGGGAAACCTATTGTAACACCTTATTGTTGAATTATACTTCAATCATTGTATAATTGAAGTAGAAGCAGCTCGTGCTGAACGAATCCAGGTGCATTCAATATTTTTATCCCATGAAACGAATCTTGATTTGATTATCCTGAACTTTCCTGTGTTAAAGTAGTTTGTGCCTACAGATAAAATTTCGTAATGTAGTAGAAATACTGAGCTATTTCATGTCAGAAATTGAATACCTTATTTATTAGGGTATACATTGATTGGATACAGTAACTTCATAGGAACACACCCCAAGGTTGCTGATTGATCAGTCTCTGCTTCAAGTGCCAGAAAAGAAGGGAGGTGCATACAGCAACAGGACAACATCAGGATGTTTCCTGACATGGGTCCATAATCTGGGTCCAATGAGAGCAGGTTAATTTCATTTTCGGATGCCATTCTGCTCCTGGCACATTTTATCCCAAAATAATCAGTAGGCAGGAGTGATGGGGGTGCATTTGGGATGAAGGTAGGGTTGCCAGGAATTGGAGATGAGCTAACTTGTATGTTGAGGTTCCTTCCAATGATTGCCTGTCCTATCATATTTAGAAAATGAAATCTTCCAGTCATGGGAATAATTCAGGAATAATGGGAACATGGGAATGATGGGCTCCAGTTAGTGTCATATTAATTGATGCAAAGAAGAAGTGCAGTTACTTCCTTTGTATTTCCCTATCTTCATAAATTGGTAAGCAAATTTTTGATCTATGTTGTTGAGCCTCTCTGTAATGTCAGTCTTGGTAATTTGTTAATGGCATTTGTAAATAGAGGAAAAAGTATTAAAAAGAAGCATTTATAAGTATTAAAATTAATTATTGCATTTAAAAAAACACTACCATGCTTATTAATAATTGAGACATAGTAAATTGAGCCTTATTAAATATGCAATGTTGAGTTTTGTAACCATTCTTCTCAAATGAATGAGCTTGCTCTAATTGTACCAACACCAGTGTAGCTCAGATCCAACAAGATTGCTGCTGAATTCAGCATGCTTTTGCTCTCCTCAGCTTTTAACTTCATTCCTCCTTCTCCACCCACCTGGCTTCATCCATTACCTTCCCCTTTCCCCACCACCTTACTCTGTACACCTTCTTCCTTTCTAGTCCCGATAAATTTATTCATTTATTCATTTCCATCGATGCTACCTGACACGTTGAGTGTGTTTTGTCCTGACGAAGGGTCTCGGCCCAAAACGTCGACAGCGCTCCTCCCTGTAGATGCTGCCTGACCTGCTGAGTTCCACCAGCATTTTGTGTGTGTTGCTTGAATTTCCAATATCTGCAGATTTCCTCGTGTTTGCCTTGAGTATGTTTTGTTCTCCTCAGAGTTCAGCAATGGAGCTTGGCCAAATAGCTCCTCTACCAAATTCAGGATTCCTTTTAGGATTGGTGGGATGGGTAGATGCCAATCTGTTCAATATTTCTTGGAAAGTTTAAGCCCAAGAATTGCTCGAATGTAGCACCATTCAAGTGTTACTTCTAATTGTCTTTTTTTCAGAAAATGCTCACTGACACCAAAATAAACTGACGACTGGGAGTTTGAGTGATGCTGTTAAGCAAGTTGAGAAGCAGAGACAGTTTTGGCAGTCTAAAGTATTGACTGAGCCCAAGAGAAGGTTGGGGGATGGGGAGTATTAGTAGCTGTTGATCAGGTGAAGATTTGTTAAGAAAATTACTTTATTGTTGTCCCACCTAGTAAAAAATCCTTTCTTTTGTATGCCACCCACACGCATGATTTCATCAAATCAGTACATTGAAGCAGTCCAAGAGAAATGGAATAGCAAAGTGCAGAATAAAGTGTTACAGTTAAAGAGTAGTGCATGTAGACAGTAAGATGCAAAGCCATGATGAAGTAGTTTGTGAGGTCGACAGTGCATTTTATTGCACAAGGACGCCATTCAACAGTCTTATAACAGCAGGACAGAAACTCACTTTGAGCTTGGTGGTGTGTACTTTTAGGATTTTGTATCTTCTGTCCACTGAAGGAGCAAAAGGAGGGAATATCCAGGATGGGAAGGGTCTTTAGTTATGTGGGTAGTGTAGACAGAGACTATTGATGGGAGGCTGGTTTTTCTGATGTGCAAACTACTCTCTGTCACTTCTTGTGGTCTTAGGCAGGGCAGATGCCATACCAAGCAAGATAGCTTGGTATCAGTTTAACATCAGTTTAAAATCAATACCTGAACCCAGCTGGAAGCCCAGGTAGAGTTTATTCAACATTACCTGAAATTACAACTTCATTGCTACAATTAATCCATCATAAATCCAGTCACATAATTATCAATCAATTTGGTTGGTCATAGATTTCTGAATACTTCCCTTTCTTTAAAATGAGCCCATGGAAGACAACCCAGATAACACATCAATTAACATTTTCATTATATAATACATTTGCATCTTTTAAAATTCCAGAGGAATTGGAATTAAGATTACTTATATTGATAACCTGAAATAAATATATTACCATATAACCATATAACAATTACAGCATGGAAACAAGCCATCTCGGCCCTTCTAGTCCGTGCCAAATGCTTACTCTCACCTAGTCCCACTGATCCGCACTCAGCCCATAACCCTCCATTCCTTTCCTGTCCATATACCTATCCAATTTTGCTTTAAATGACAATACCGAACCTGCCTCTACCACTTCTACTGGAAGCTCATTCCACACAGCTACCACTCTCTGAGTAAAGAAATTCCCCCTCATGTTACCCTTAAACTTTTGCCCCCTAAGTCTTAACTCATGTCCTCTTGTTTGAATCTCCCCTACTCTCAATGGAAAAATCCTATCCACATCAACTCTATCCCCCTCATAATTTTAAATACTTCTATCAAGTCTCCCCTCAACCTTCTACGCTCCAAAGAATAAAGACCTAACTTGTTCAATCTTTCCCTGTAACTTAGGTGCTGAAACCCAGGTAAGATTCTAGTAAATCTTCTCTGTACTCTCTCTATTTTGTTGACATCTTTCCTATAATTCGGTGACCAGAACTGTACACAATACTCCAAATTCGGCCTTACCAATGCCTTGAACAATTTTGACATTACATCCCAATTCCTATACTCAATGCTCTGATTTATAAAGGCCAACATACCAAAACATACCAAAAGCTTTCTTCACCTGAGATTCCACATTCAGGGAACTATTACTTGTTAATAGAGATCATTTTCATTATCTTCAAAGAACTCAACTCGAAACCAGGTCACGAAGTGTGATGTCTTTTGTGTTTATTGCTTACGTGTGCTATACAGAAGAATGGTATTGTGAAAGTCTCTATGGCTCTGACTCTAACGTGTTGGTTGCAGAATTCCTGAGCAATACCAGTTTAGTGCAAATTTGAACATTGGAGAGGAGGACTAGAGTTGGGGGTCTAGTATACAGGTGAATCCTCCAAGTCTGGGGCCAGGAAAGGGGATGTTGAAAGGTGGATCTGGAAAATAGGGATGTTAGAAGAGTGGGAACTTGTATGGAAAGAGATATTGAAGGATTGGAGTAAGTTGGTGACATGTTCTGGATGGTGTGGAGAGAGAAAGAAGCTAGAAGTACAGAATTTGTCCAATATGGAGCCTCATCAAAAATGTCTGATGATACTTATTTCAGAACAATTTTGCAAAAGGAGCATTGGGCTAGGACTAACTATTCCGATGTGTAACTGACAACTGAGTTGCAATGGCAGCACAAGGGTAGGTTGCTTCTCAAACTGCCTGGTCAAATCCTGGGAACAAATGAAATGCTACACTCCTCCTGATGCTGTGTGACTGTAGTGCCTGTGATGCTGATGTGGATAAGTTTCTTATTGCACCTGTACTTGTACAGATGAGAATAAACTTTGAGAAATGGTCCTTATCATGTTTCACCATGATCAGTCCAATTTCCAATTGAATCATCTGTTTGAACAATTTTATGATTGAATACAAGTCCAAAAATTCTTAAAAATTACCCTTGGTATTTCTGTCACAAATAGAACTATAGATAATTTATTATGAGTTATGTTTGGTGTTATCTTACTATCTCTTATTCTTCTCATTGGATTTATTGAAGTTACTTTTACCAGATCTTTAATTAATCATGATTAATGGAAGAGAAATAGTTGTAAAGTAAACCTATATTTTCAAACAAAGTTACTGGACTGCAATTTTAATCAATTATTTGACAACCAACCAAATTGTTTTACATCATTGGTGCAGTAAAAATGTGTAATGAAATCACTGTAGGATGGCACTACTTTCTGACTTGTATTAACATGGTGTACATAGATTCATTGATTCATGAAAATGATTCACTTTGCTAGATTTCATTTCTTAATGCAAACACACGGAAATTAGATACGCACACAGTTCTCATTTTTATAACATTTGTGCATCAATTTTCAATTCAGTCAATACCTAATGCATTTATTTTAGATTTTTAACAGAAAATTGCACAAAGTTTCTAAGGCTAACCTTCCTTAAAGATATACAATAACTTGGCTCTGACTCCACCTTCAATCCTTAGATTAACATTACTCGCAAAAGGATCTAGTGCTTCCCTGGTGTATATGATGAATAAACTCTTCTCGGGCTTCCAGCCAGGTACAGGTATTGATTTCAACTGACATTGATAAACTCTACCATCTTCATCAGGGGTGATGCCTAGACATGTCTAGTCCAGTGGTATTTATGCCACCATCATAACTCCCTCCTGATTGGTTAGTACTCATCCAATCAGGTTTCTGTTCCCCCACCATGTTTACAATCAAATTCCATGTTTTCCTTCACCAGGTGGACTCAAAAGCCATTGGCGCGGCACTATAGTTTTACGTCATCAAAGTCAATCCTACGGCCATGGCAAATGAAATGTTCTGCTACTGACGATTTCTCTTGGTAACCCAAATAGATACACTTCCTCTGCTCCTTGATGCAAGTTTCTACCATGCCGATATACGCTGCTGCACATTCGCAGGGAATCTTGTAAACACTGGCTATCCTGACCCTCAAAAGCTGTGATGAGCTTCCTTATGGATTTGTGGATGGTATTAATCTGGTATTTCTTCAGGATCCTGGCGATCCTTCTAGAAAGTGTGGAAATGCAGGGAAGACAGGCAGTAGCAATGAGTTGCTCCTCGTTGTTAGGGTTCCTGGTTTTTCCATTTGCACTTTTAAAGGCCTGATTAAGTTCCTTCACCTCCTAGCCATTATGTAGGAACATCATGTATGTTTGTCTTGTGTCCTTCTGGAGACTTTCCAGATCCAAGATAGTTTTTGCCTGGTTAATCAGCGTAGAAAGAAACAACCTATGTTGGGAGGTGTGATAGTGGCTGTTATTGTTGAGGTATAAGTCCGTTTTGGAAAACTATTTTGGACATGCAAATATTTCCACACTTTCTGGAAGGATTACCAGGATCCTGAAGAAATACCAGATTCATACCATCCACACACCTGTAAGGAAGCTCAAATCCTAGTTTGCGTGGGTCAATGTTGGCCTGGGTCTCAGGACAGCTGGAGTTTACAGGATTCCCTATGCATGCAGAGCAGTGTATGGTGGAAATCTGCATCAAGGAGCTCAGGAGGCATCAGCCCTGGTGAGGATGGAGGAGTTTGTCATTGACACATCAGTTTAAAATCAATACCTGTACCTGGCTGGAAGCCCAGATAGACTTCATTCAACATTACTTGAAATTACAACTTCATTGCTACAATTAATCCATTATGAATCCAGTCACATAATTATCAATAAATTTGGTTGGTCATAGATTTCTGAATACTCCCCTTTCTTTAAAATTACCTCATGGAAGACAACCCAGATAACACATCAACTAATATCTTCATTATATAATACATTTACATCTTTTAAAATTCCAGAGGAATTGGAATTAAGATTACTTACATTGGTAACCTGAAATAAATATACTACTTGTTAATAGAGATCATTTTCATTATCCTCAAAGAACTCAGCTCGAAACCAGGTCACAAAGTGTGATGTTTTTGTGTTTATTGCTTATGTGTGCTATACAGAAGAATGGTATTCTGAAAGTCTCTATGGCTCTGACTCTAACGTGTTGGTTGCAGAATTCCTGAGCAATACCAATTTAGTTTTGTGTCTCCTAGTGCAACGTTTATGATGGAGGTAAAATTCTGTTTTATTCACTGATGCATATAGATATATAAACATCAACAGAAAACTTTCTGTAGAAATAATGAGAAATGAACATCATAAGCTTGAAATGTGTCTGTGCTTGCTTAGATCAATGGGCTGCTAATGCTGTAAAAGACCTTCCTTATGTCAGCTTCAGCATCAGATAAAGAGAATCTGCCTTCATTGTCTACCACTCTAAAGTTCATGATACCTTTGTCTGACCACCAACCCTGTCAACACCATTCCTTAATCTTTATAGCAGATGGGAACTCAATTACCAAAACAGAAATGTGGAGCAAAATAATAAGGTTATGGTGCATGTGCAGGTCAATAACACTAGGTAGAATAATAGTTTGACATGGACTAGATGGGACAAAGGGCCAGTTTCTATGCTGTACTGTTCTATCTCTCTAATAAGTTCATGTTGTAATACAGGTGTCCCCCGCTTTACAAATGTTTGCTCTACGCCACTTTGCTTTTACAAAAGATCTACATTAGTAACCCACTTTCGCATTACAAAGAGGATTTTCACTTTTACGAAAATTTTTCCCATATAAATTAATGGTTCTTCGCTTTACGCCATTTCGGCTTAAGAAATGTTTCATAGAAATGCTCTACCTTTGTAAAGGTGGGTGGGGGGAACACCCGTATGATGAAATTTTCCTATATTTGCAATAATGTACAGCAATAAAGGTTATGGAATGAACCCAATGTTCCCATTGAAATATTTTTAATATAAAAAGAATCATACATTGTAAGAAAATTAGAAAACAACTCAATTTTAGTAAAACATAGTAGGTATATAATTACTACTCCGTCTTGAAAATACAGCAATAGCATCTAATTTGTACAGTTTATTCTGAAGCAGCTTTTATCTTGAAACGGTCAAATATTTTATAATTTATTATTCATCTATTTCAGGCTTGATGAGTTATGTGTTTTATTTAATCATGTCTTTTGTAGTTTTGCACATAACTCTTAATGCAGGTGACTTACTGTGACATTTTTATTTTCATGGTGATCAGGTTGAATTTAATTAATACATTGTAAACTCAATGGATAGATGACAATGGTCTTGAATGTTGTTCATATAACCAATGGCACACATATATAGCAACATGTCTAATGAGTTTCATTAAATATTATCTGAATTATCAGTTTGGAAGATGATAAAGAACGTCCTTCTTTGCACTGACATTTCCTGTCAATTTGCAGAAAAAGACACCAAATATAAGGGAGGAAATTATTTGCCTTTCAGTAGTTCTATTTGTGACTGAGTGATGAGCAGTATGGCATTATTCTGAGAATCTTTTTGTATAAATAATATGGATATTTGTACACTTGGAAAACCTTCAACATAAACACAATCTGCAGCTCTTGGAAATCCAAAGCAATGCACACAAAATGCTGGAGGAACTCAACGGGTCAGGCAGCATCTATGGAAATTAAAGTTCTGGCTTATATTAACATGAAGTACACAGATTCATTGATTCAAGAAAATGATTCACTTTGTTAGAGATAATTTCTTAATGCAAACACAAGGAAATTAGATACGCACACAGTTTTCATTTTTTATAATGTTTGTGCATCACTTCAATTCAGCAAAAATTTCTTTCAGCATAACGTGTTTGGCATTTCATGGTAATACATTTGCATTGAACTAGACTATTGCTTTACACTGTATGAAAAATGCCTATTACACTCACTCACAAATAGTTTGGATGTACTCTGATGCATGGGAACTAATTATACAGGAAGAGATTATTGAATGATGGATGAAATTTCAAGTGAATTTTTGAAAGCTAATATGTTCTGGAACTAGAAACATGAAATTTATGCTAATTGCCTTATTTGCAATGTGTTACAAAATTCTGGCACTGGATGAAGCTCCTGTTCCCTTGACTCCCAATGCTTCGAGCACCTTCAGCCCAATAATGTTCAGATCAACTTCCTTGTGCACTCACATACTTTATGAGTAGGATGTCCTAAAATTTAATGGAGAGTTTGTTAATAATTTTTTTGATAAATATAAAAAACCCATGAAATCCAAACAAGAATTTATCAGATACAAAGTTCAAAGTAAATTTATTGACAAAGTACATATATGTCACCATATACAATCGAGAGATTAATTTTCTTGTCGGCATACACAGTAAGTCCATAATAGAATAATATCCATAATAGAATCAATGGAAGTTCACACCAATGTGGGCATCAACCAGTGTTCACAGGACAACAAACTATGCAAATACAAAAAGAAGAAATAATAATGATAAATAAATAGGCAATAAATATCGAGAAGTCAATGAAAATCCATTTCCCCTCCATCACATAATGTTATTTAGTATGCAAGGTATTAATTGTTGACACCAAAATAACAAAGGAAATATTTTGTCATGTTTACATACACTGAAAGCATCCAGCTGATATCATGCTGTGAATAAAACTAATTGGATGGTAAATACATGGCAATCACATGCAAAATAATGCAGTTCTTCCTGTCACACTGCAAGCAAGTTATAAGGGATTGTGGACATAAAATATTAACTGTTTTCCTCTAGACTTGGGATTCTATAATATCTGTAGAATCAGATTGTTCTGATTACATTTTGTTAGCTGTGCCATTTAATGCATAGTCTACTTCTCAGAGCCTGAAAAAGCATACTTACCCATATATCACTAACTGATATGAAAGGAATGAGAGAATTTATTTAACATCTCATGCCAGTTTCCGACCATAGAGCTAATCCAGAATTCAAAGTACGCTTATTATCAAAGTAAGTATGCAGTATACAGCTCTGAGATTCCTCTTCTCCACAAGACAGCTGTGAAACAAAGAAAACCATGGAACCTGTTAAAGAAAAATATCAAACATGCCCTCTGCCATACCCAAAAACAAATTGCACAAACTGCAACAAAAAAGGTAGTGAAATACACAGAATATAAAATGAAAAGAATTCAAACTCATAAAAGTAACAAAACTACATTTGAAAGACAAAGGAGTGAAATAAGTAGTTTTATGAATCGCCTGGAGAATGTGGCCCTTGGTGACGTTGGTTGCTGGCGTCATCTTCTTCCAGAAGATGTTTCACAAGATGACACCATATGTTTGGGTGCACATTTATAATCTCCTAATGACACATTTAATCCAGCTTTATAAACAGAACCAAAGAGTATCCATCCAAAAACTACAGTCAACATTCATTGACATCAGAGTGACAACCAGCATATTGGAAAAAAACCAGATGAATTTCTGAAGGCCGTCACATTTGAGAAGGATCCTCTGCAGTCCTTCTCAATGAAAGTAGTTAAAGTATTTTGCACTATCAAGGCATGTCAAGAAAAATGGTCACTGCTACTCCTTGTTTTGTTTTCCATGGTATTATCAGATTATGACAATGTTATAATAACTCAGATAATAGTTGACATTCATCATCAAATGTATACTGCCTTCTGGGAACAAAATGTGATGGAGTTCCTTTAGAAAGTGAGGATATCTACCCCCGACAAGCAGATGAATTTGGCTCAGCTGTTCAGAATTAAGATGCTTTAAACTCTCCCATCTCTGGTTTAAATGAGATAACTGGCCCACTTCCAGAACATATGGAGTCATAGAAAAGTACAGCATAGAAACAGGCCCTTCAGCCTATCTTGTCCATGCTGAACCATTTAAATTGCCTACTCTCATCAACCTGCACTGGGACCATAGCTCTCCATAACCCTACCATCCATGTACTTATCCAAACTTCTCATAAACATTGAAACTGAGCTTCCATGCCCCACTTGTGCCAAGAGTTTGTTCCACATTCTCACAGCCTTGTGAGTGAAAAAGTTTCCCCACATGTTCCTCTTCAAATTTTCACCTTTCATCCTTAATCCATGACCTTTGTTTGTAGTCCCATCTAACCTCTGTGGAAAAAGTCTGCTTGGATTTACCCAATCTATATCCCTCATAATTTTGTATACCTCTATCAAATCTCGTCTCAATCTTCTACGATCCAAGGAATAAAGTCCTAAACTATTCAATCTTTCCTTATAACTCAGGTCCTCCAGTGCCAGCAAAATCCTTGTAAATTGTCTCTACACCCTTTCAACCTTGTTTACATCTTTCCTGTAGGTAGCTGACAAAAACTGCATACAGTACTGAACCTCACCAATGTCTTGTACAACTTCAACATACCATCCCATCTCTGGTACTTAATACATTGATTTATGAAGGCCAATATGCCAGAAGATTTCTTAATAATATAACCATGACACCACTTTCAAAGAATTATGGATCTGCATTGAACAGGGGGGGGGGGATAAGGCAGTGTTACTGAACTCATTTCTGCATACCTTGACACTGTCTTATCCCCCCCGTTCAATCTCTTCCCACCTATGTTTGTGACACTTCTCATGCTTTGAATTTTTTCAATGATTTTAAGTTCCCTGGCCCCCACCGTCTTGTTTTCACCATGGATGTCCAGTCCCTATATACATCCATCCCCCACCAAGATGGTCTCGAAGCTCTTCGCTTATTTTTGGATTCCAGACCTAACCAATTCCCCTCTACCACCACTCTCCTCCGTCTAGCGGAATTAGTTCTTACTCTCAATAATCTCTCCTTTGGCTCCTCCCACTTCCTCCAAACCAAGGGTGTAGCCACGGGCACCCGTATGGGTCCCAGTTATGCCTGCCTTTTTGTTGGCTTTGTGGAACAGTCCATGTTCCAAGTCTATACCGGTATCCATCCCCCTCTTTTCCTTCGCTACATCGACGACTGCATTGGCGCTGCCTCTAGCATGCATGCTGAGCTCGTTGACTTCATTAACTTTGCCTCCAACTTTCACCCTGCCCTCAAATTTACCTGGTCCATTTCCGACACCCCCCTCCCCTTTCTTGATCTTTCTGTCTCCATCTCTGGAGACAGCCTATCTACTGATATCTACTATAAGCCTACAGACTCTCACAGCTACCTGGACTATTCCTCTTCCCACCCTGTCTCTTGCAAAAAGGCTATCCCCTTCTCACAATTCCTCCAACTCCACCGCATCTGTTCTCAGGATGAAGCTTTTCATTCCAGGACGAAGGAGATGTCTTCCTTTTTTAAACAAAGGGGCTTCCCTTCGTCCACCATCAACTCTGCTCTCAAACGCATGTCTTCCATTTCCCGCACATCTGCCCTCACCCCATCCACCCGCTAGCCCACTCGGGATAGGGTTCCCCTTGTCCTTACCTACCACCCCACCAGCCTCCAGGTCCAACATATAATTCTTTGTAACTTCCGCCACCTCCAACGGGATCTCACTACCAAACACATTTTTCTCTCCCCCCCCTTTCTGCTTTTCACAGGGATTGCTCTTTACGCGACTCCCTTGTCCACTCGTCCCCCCCATCCCTTCCCACCGATCTCCCTCCTGGCACTTATCCTTGTAAACGGAACAAGTGCTACACCTGCCCTTATACTTCCTCTCTCACCACCATTCAGGGCCCCAGACAGTCCTTCCAGGTGAGGCAACACTTCACCTGTGAGTCAGCTGGTGTGGTATACTGCGTCCAGTGCTCCCGGTGTGGACTTTTATATATTGGTGAGACCCGACGCAGACTGGGAGACCGTTTCGCTGAACACCTACGTTCAGTCCACCAGAAAAAGCAGGATCTCCCAGTGGCCACACATTTAAATTCCACGTCCCATTCCCATTCTGATATGTCTATCCATGGCCTCCTCTATTGTCAAAATGAATCCAAACTCAGGTTGGAGGAACAACACCTTATATACCGGCTGGGTAGCCTCCAACCTGATGGCATGAACATTGACTTCTCTAACATCCGTTAATGCCCCTCCTCCCCTTCTTACCCCATCCCTGACATATTTAGTTGTTGGCCTGTTCTCCATCTCCCTTTGGTGCTCCCCCCTTTCTTTCTCCCGAGGCATCCCGTCCCATGATCCTTTCCCTTCTCCAGCTCTGTATCACTTTCGCCAATCACCTTTCCAGCTCTTAGCTTCATCCCACCCCCTCCGGTCTTCTCCTATCATTTCGCATTTCCCCCTCCCCCCACTACTTTCAAATCTCTTACTATCTTTCCTTTCGGTTAGTCCTGACGAAGGGTCTCGGCCCGAAACGTCGACAGCGCTTCTCCCTATAGATGCTGCCTGGCCTGCTGTGTTCCACCAGCATTTTGTGTGTGTTGTTGTTTGAATTTCCAGCATCTGCAGATTTCCTCGTGTTTGTTCTTTCTTCAGTGTTCTCTTGCATTTCTTATACTCCATAACCATCCCATTTGTTCCTATCTGCCTATGGACCTCTTTTTTTTCTTAACAAGCGCTTCAACATCTCTTGAAAACCAATGTTCCCCGCACCTCTCAGGCACATACAAACTGTATACTCTTGAACTTTCACCTTTGAAGGCTTCCCATTTACTAAGTACACTATTGCAAGAAAAACACCCATCCTAATCCACACTTGCCAGATTCTTTCTGATACCATCAAGTTTGGCCTTTTTCCAATTTAGAATCTCAACCCGAGGGCCCGATCTTTTTTTTTTGCATTTTTACTTTGAAAATAATGGCATTGTGATTACTAGATCAATGTGTTCCTTTACACAGTCTATTGTCAGCTACCCTATCTCATTCCTGGATAGTTGATAAGTCATATAAAAATGTAATTTTTATAAATAAATTTTATATTCATGTAACCCTCAGGCTCGGCCAGCATGTATTCGTCTAGGGAAAACCAACCTCTGGACCCACTAAACTGAGAAATCTCATTTGTGTGGATGCTGCGTAATGTGTTTCCCCGTTAGAAATCCTCTCCGCAAAATATCAAACAGTACACAATATGTGATTAAACGACTGATCTTTATAATTCTTAATTTGAATATATGTTTAGTAAAGAAACAAAAGAAAAGGGCCCGTTCTCATGAAACAGTATATTGCGCATCGTTGGAGCTCACTGTTTATTCATTTGTTCCCGTCAACCTCTGTGCGTAGCCAGCCCTCGGACCCTCACTCCTCAGTCCATTCCATTCGCGTTCTCTCTCTCCATTGCTCCCCGATGAAAGACCGTGAGAAACCTTACAGCATGTTACACTCTCCCCCCACCAAATTTAGTCATGTCCTCATGATGTTGTGATAATTCACCAACCCTTCCTGCAGAACACAAAGCCCAATCCAGGTGTAAAAGGCAGTGACATAGCTCCCCAATACAGTAGGTGTTACACTCTGTTCCCCTGGGGCAATGAAGATCAGCCTATCTGGGGTCTCCTAGTTCTCTGAGACCTCTGCAGCCCCTCATCTAACTCAATGAGAAAAGAGCCGGGAGTCTCTTCCTCAGTCAGTGAGGAGTTAGCCGAGAACCCGAGGAGCGAGCGCAGAGCGCTCACTGTCTGGGGATTTGGCCAAGTGGTAACCGCCTCTATCTTTCCCCCTTTTTCCTCTGCCTTGACAGTGATAGCTCATTGACACATATTCTGAAACGCCACCATGAGCTCCATTGGACTTCCTGTCGGGCCAAAAGCATTGGCCAGTGCTTGCAGATAATTAACAGCTGTCGCTACGGGATACTACAACCTGACGGCTCTCACAATGTCAGGGGCCTGTGCTTTCAAACTTTCAAACAGTCTCTGTCGCTTTACGTCATCCTGCTCGCCCGTACCACTGAGGGCTTCTGCAGCTCGGGCCTCACCAGTACCCCTGCAGGAAATCCCAACTCCCCCTCGAGGTCTTCTGGAGCGTCCACTAAGAGGGACTCGCCCTCGGGCACTCTGTAAAATTTGGGGGTCCCCAGAAATCTCTCCCCAGCTTTCTCCATCCAGACCCCCATAAGCCTCCTCACAAGAGGGGTGTTGGTTCCCAGCAGAACTGAAACGCCGCCCTCCTCCTGACGCATGGACAGGCCATGGCCCCACCTCACCTGAGTCACTGATAGATACTGGCAGTGCCACCGCCATTACGAAAGCACTAGTCTGAACTAAAACAAGGTTTTTTAATATGTATTTATTTATTTATTAAATTTTAGAAAAATACAAAGAATAAATGTGATGATAAAATAGTGAGAAAAATAATATTAACCCTCCCCCCTCCCCTTAACCCTCCCCCCCTTAACCCTTATCTAAAGAAAGAAAAAAAAGAGAGAAAGATTGCCTGGATATCAGAGGATCCCCACATGCTCCATGGAGTTCAAAATAATTTTAATATTTATTTTTACTTTCCCCAATTACTTTATAATTTTATCTTCAAAGGACCTATGTATTTAATCCTATCTTTTGTAGGTATGGGAGCCAAATTTTCAAAAATATATCATATTCATTTCTTAAATTGTATGTAATTTTTTCAAGTGGAATACAACTATGTATTTCATTATTCCAACGATCCATAGTTAAATATAAATCAGATTTCCAAGTAACTGCGATAACTTTTTTGGCTACTGTCAATGCAATTAAAAAAAATTTTTTCTGATACTTATTCAATTTAAGTTTCGGTATTGTCCCTTCAATGTCTCCTAATAAAAATAATACTGGACTATGGGGGTGTTGTACTCCACTAATTTGTTCCAATAAAAGTCTTAGATTTATCCAAAATGGTTGAATTTTAAAACAAGACCAAGTAGAATGTAAAAAAGTACCAATTTCTTGATTACATCGAAAACATTGGTCAGACATATTTGAATTTAATCTATTTATTTTCTGTGGTGTTATATATAATTGATGTAAAAAATTATATTGTATTAATCTAAGTCGAACATTTATTGTATTTCTCATACTATTATAACATAATCTTGACCAGATTATATAAACAAAATTATTTGCCATTATTAAAAATAATAAAAGAGGATCTTGATAAATGGATGATGTTACCAATAACATTAATAGGTAGAGTTAATGCTGTAAAAATGAATATATTTCCTAGACTGCAATATTTATTTCAAACTTTACCAATACAATTACTTCAGAAGTTTTTTCAAGAACTGAATAAATATGTAAGGAAATTTCTTTGGAAAGGAAAGATGTCAAGAATATCATTGGAAAAATTGACATGTAAATTTGATCTAGCAGGGTTACAACTTCCAAATTTTAAGAATTATTATAAAGCAAATCAACTTAGATTTATTGCGTCTTTTTTTGATGAAGAAAAACCGGCATGGATTAGAATAGAATTAGATAAGATAGGAGAAAACATACCAGAAGATTTTATATATAAATGGGAATCCAAATGGATACAGGAAAAAAAAGAATCTCCTATATTAAGACACTTGATTGATTTATGGAATAAGGTAAATATGGACGATGAGATAAAGAAATCTTTATTAGCAAAAAGAACTTTAATTCAAAATAGGCTTATTCCTTTTACAATGGATAATAAACTTTTACATAATTGGTTCCAAAAGGGGATTAAATATATAGGTGATAGTTTTGAAGGAGGTATATTGATGTCGTTTGATCAATTAAAAAATAAATATAAAATATCAAATAACACTCTTTTTTGTTATTTTCAATTAAAGGCTTATTTACGAGAAAAACTGGGTCAAACAATGTTGATGCCAAAATCTAGTGAAATAGAAATATTAATTCAAAAAGGAAAAATCAAAAAATTTACATCTTGCATGTATAATTTGATTCAAAAACAGACAATTAAATCAGGAATTCATAAATCAAGACAAAAATGGGAATCTGATTTGAATGTTAAGATTGATGGAAAAAACTAAAACAAGGTTTGAGCCCGCCAGTTTATCAAACTCTGCTCTACAATATCAACTTTGCCAACAGTTTTAACAGTATTCAAAAATCGAATCAACAGTTCATCCAGGGTATGAATATCCACCCCACTCAACACACACTCGTTAGTTACCAGTAATACCATGGAGGTGCACCACCGTTCCATCCCAGCAGCATTGATACCAGCTCAGATTTAAACACACAACCTACTGGTTCAATGCTCAGGGCAATCACACAGCATCCAACGGACTCAAACCTGGACGAGCTCCCACAATTGTAACCCTCAGGCTCGGCCAGCATGTGTTCGTCCTGGGGAGAACAACTTCTGGCCCCACCAAACTGCGAAATCGCATTTGTGTGGATGCTGCGTGATGTGTTGCCCGGTTACAAATCCACACTACAGAATATCAAACAGTACACAATATGTGTTTAAATGATTGATCTTTATAATTTTTAATTTTACTATATGTTTAGTAAAGAAACAAAAATAAAAGAAAAGGGCCCATTCTCATGAAACTGTCTATTGCACATCATTGGAGCTCATTGTCCATTCATTTGTTCCCGTTGACCTCCGAGCGTAGCCGGCCCTCGGACCCTCACTCCTCAGTCCACTCCGTCTGGAGATCTTCCGACTCTCTCCATTCGCGTCCTCTCTCTCCATCGCTCCCCGACGAAAGACCGCAAAAAAACCAGCTCCCAGACACACAAGACAGAACAACATTTCTCCCATTGGATAGCATTTGCATTCCAAAGCCCCGTTATAACCATATAACCATATAACAATCACAGCACAGAAACAGGCCATTCTGGCCCTCCTAGTCCATGCCGAACTCTTAATCTCACCTAGTCCCACCTACCCGTATTCAGCCCATAACCCCCCACTCCTTTCCTGTCCATATACCTATCCAATTTTACCTTAAATGACACAACTGAACTGGCCTCTACTACTTCTACAGGAAGCTCATTCCACACAGCTATCACTCTCTGAGTAAAGAAATACCCCCTCGTGTTTCCCTTAAACTTTTGCCCTAACCCAAACATTGCTGCTACAGGGAAACCATTATCTTAGCAGTGGAAAATTACATAGAAACAATTACATTAGCCTTAGCAGTGAAACCTTACAGCGTGTTACAGACAAATTAAAATTTAATTAAATAAGTAGTGCAGAAAGAGAGTATAAAAAAATAAGTTAGTGTTTGTCAGTTGGTTCATTGTCTATTCAGAAATCTGATGGCAGAGGGAAAGAAGCTGAATCTAAAATGTTGGGTGTGTGTCTATGGGCTTCTCCTCAATGGTAGCAATGAGAAGAGGGCATATCCTGATTGAGAGGGGTCCTTAATGATGGATGCTGCCCTTTTGAGGTACTGCCTGTTGAATACTCGATGCTGGGGAGGCTAGTGCCCAGGATGAAGCTGGCTGAATTTGCAACCTTCTGCAGCTTTTTCCAATCCTGTGCAGTGGTCCTTCCATATCAGATGTTGATGCAACCAGTTAGGATGTTCTCCACGGTACATCTGTTAAATCTTTTTCTTGATCCTTTGGTGGCATACCAAATCTCCTCAAACTGCAAATGAAATATAACCACTGGCATGACTTCTTCATGATTTCATCAATATCTTGGGCCCAGGATAAATCTTCAGAGATATTTGATACTCAGAAATTTGAAATCATTCCCCCTTTCTACTGCTTATCTCCTGATTTGTGTTCCCTTGATTTCCCCTTCCTGAAGACCACTATCAATACCTTTGTCTTACTGACATTGACTGCAAGATCGTTGTTGTGATATCACTCATCCAGCTTCTTTATAGTTTCCTCTTCAGCATCTAAGATTATACAGTGAGAGAGGCACTATAAATTTTACCAAGTGTGAAAGTGACTGGGAGAATCTAGGGGTAGTGGTTGAGGGTGGGAGGTAACTTATAAGAGATGGGGAGAATAAAATGGGATTACTGTACCATTAGGTTAATGTGTGCTCAATAGTCATCACAGACACTGTGGGCTGGGTAGCCTACTATTTTGGTAGATGATTCTCTGATTCCATATGTCTATGAACATGTTTGTTTTTGAATACTTAAAATGAAAATTCGGTCTTAAAGACAACTTTACCTATTTCTCACCGTACCTTTTAAAACATGGCAGATAAAAGGAAGCTTGAAAATCTTTAACTGTCAACTAGCAAATTTTACCACACTGGTCAAGGACAAACAGGAGTAGAAATTCATCTCCTAATTGCAAGAAGTTAACCTGTGCAGAATCTTCCATCTCAAATTTCCATCTGTATGTTCTCCATAGCAATCTCCATGGTCATCAACCCTTCTGCCCACCCAATCTAGATCTCTGAAATTCCACATGAGGACCAACTCCATGTCTCTGAAACCCCCTCAGGTTCACAACCTTTTCCTCTGAACTCGACATCTGTCTTCCATTTTTTCCTGATCCTTCATCACTCCTTCAGTACAATTACCTCTGTCTACCTTCTCTTCTCAGCTCCCTGCAACATCCCATCCCCCCAGAAGCTCTATCCAAAACGGCAGCTATTTTTACCCATAAATGCTTCTATAGCCATGTGTGAAGCCCGTTTTCTTAACAAGAGGTATGCTTATCATGCAGTTAAGCTGGAGTTCTGAGATTCAGCAGTTTCTCACTCATGAAAATCTGCCCCCAGCTACTCCATTTCTCATCCCAGTTCATTTCTCAGCTTCTCCATTGAATCCATTCTCGTCTCTGATTAACTGGACTCTGAAAACTTTCAGTTGTTATTTACTTGGGTACAAGGAGAATGGCCTCGACTCTGTCCAAATCTCCAGCATCTGCAGATTTTATCTTATTTCTGGACTCTGTCACGATTCTGTTCCGGTCTGCTATTTTTATTCAAAAATGACTAGCAATTATGTATATCGACCAATTGGTAACCTTGAATTCATTCAAATTCTTTAGTAGCAAGATCACCATTCACAATACAGATGATAAAAGTCAATAGGATCTACAACCGATGATACTTTGAAGTTAGTAAAATAATTGTCCCCGAGTTGGTGTGTGTGGCTTACATTCTTTTATTACAGCATGATCTCATCTCTGTTTGCCAAATGCTCCAGTCACCTGCTGTGCAAAGGGAAGCATTGCTCTTCAAAGACTTCTTTTAAAAAACCTCACTTGCCTGGACATAATCTTAACCCTTGCCTTTCTGGAACTTTCACATCATCCTGCTAGTTCAGACATCCCACAGCTTTGAAGTCCCTTGCCACATCAAAGAACCCCTTTCATGAAGCTTCTGCTTCTTGCCCCTACACAAATAGGAATCGATCTTAATCATGAGTTTGTCCCATAGTTTAGCCTGTAGCATCCTGAATAACAATTGCATGCAATAAAGGGACAAAATTCCAGAAGCTCAGCTGTAGTGGATATTAAGTTAATTATAGGAAATTGTAGGACTTCAACTTTAAATCTACGATTTGAGTTAACTACCGTGATATCAGGGAATGATGTTATAACATTTATTGAAAATATTGGTCCACTTGATGTAACTTCTTCCAATGCCTAACAGAGCTGGCAATTAATTTGTCATTCTCACTGTTATTTGCCAGGCTAGAGAAATTTGCTTCACCCAATTTTTATCTCTGTGTTGCAGAAAGTAATTTATTTAACATCACTATACACATTCTGCCTTCTGTACTCTGATTTGAGATGAAGAAAAGTAATGATCTGATGGGATGCAACTTGCTCATCAGCTCTGGAAATACTTTTCAATTACACCAAAATAGTGGCATAAATCAAGCTGTTGGTGTGCTATAAATTAAATTTTTACAAAATGTCATGAAACTCTGCACTTAATGTAAAATTTGTGCATGAAAATTAAATTTCTGATGAGTTTGGATGTGCTATTAGATTACATGCAGATATTGTAAGGTCATTGACTTCTGAATGATGCTCCTCACAGGCAACGTCTTAGTTCCAAGCTTCCTGAAAGTATCTATTTCTGAACTCTTGAGCTATTTAAATTTTACTCACTCCACAGTTGATGATCATGTCGTAAACATTTTGGCCCCAGACTCTGGAAATGCCTGCCTGAAACGTTTTACCTCTTTACCTATCTTTGGTTAAAATAGTTCTTAAAACTCATTTGACCAAGCTTTTGTCATCTGCCATAAACATATAATAGTATATTTTCAAATTGATCATGCCTTTCCCAATTGTGAGGTATTTTGCTGATGCCTTGCTATCAATTCATATACATTTTGTGGTCAAATTTATGCAGTTTTGTTTGCACTTGGTAGCAAATCTCAAATACTGCTAACTCATAAGATGATCAATTTAACTAGCCACAGAGAACAAAAGCAAAACACTGCAGAGCACAGAAACCTGAAATAAAACCTGAAAGGGCAGGAAATAGTCAGCAGGTCAGGCAACATCAATGTGGAGCAAAATCAGATTATTGTTCTTTTCATCATGATTATTAAAGATGAACAAGATCCACAGGGAAAGAATGGTCATGATAGGGCAAAGATCCGAGCTGTTTTTATTTATTATTTTTTTCTGGGATCTGGGTGTCTATCCACAAGCACCTTGGAGAATACACGGAGGATAGAAGTAGATAGGAACTGGAGTAGCCCACCGGGCCCTTAAAACCTGCCTCGCCATTCAATATAAGCATAGTTGATCTCTGCTGACCTCAACTTCTCATCTATACCAGTTCCCAGGAGTTTGAAAACTCCTTGCTTTTCAAATATTCATCCATTTCATCCTTAAGAAACTAACCTCCACAACTTTCTGACCCAGAGGAATCCCTAAGTTTTATTACCCCCGAGAGCAGAATTTTCAATCTACCTCGGTTTTCAGTCTATCCCTCATCTTACACTATGCTCCTCTTGTTGAAGATGCTCCCACTAGAGAAAACATCTCACTATCTGACTAGCCAAGGCCTCTGAGTGTCTTCTGCATTCGTAAAAGTTAACACCCCTTATTCTTCTAAATGCCAAACAGTTTAGCCTTTTTTGAAAGGACAACCAGTAAGTGGTACTGAGCTACTGCCTTATGCTATTGCAGTTTTTCTGGGAGGTGGGCCTCTGAACTCTTATTACAGGATTGTGATCTTGTGTGTACTTACTGTGTGTGACTACTGGTACTGGGTCTTTGTACTTTGACCCTATAGTAGCGCTGTCTCGTTTGGCTGCTTTCATGAGTATTCTTATATGGTTAAATGACAATTAAACTGGAATAGAATTTAATTCAATTTGAAGTATTCCCACAGTGATGCTGAGCAGGTAGTTACAGGATTTATTGTCCAGCAACAATGAAGGACCAGTGATTCGTTTCCAAATCAGGATGGTGTGTGACTTTGAGAGATAACAATCCCATGCCCCTACTACACATGTTCTTCCAGGAGGTAGGGATCACAGGTTCGTAGTTCGTACAGACTGAAGTCATTGTACACCACTGGTGCAGGGAATAAATTTTTAGAGTGGTGATGGGATGATTATCAATGGAGTTACTTTATCCTTGCCGGTATAAAGCTTCTTGGGAGTAATTAGAGAATCTGAGCAAGAGGAGAGTATTCCATCATGTTTGTGACTTGTACTTTGTAAATGGGTATCAGAACATGAATCATTTGCCACAGGATGTCCGGCCTCTGACTTACGTGTGTGCCCATGGAATTTAAGTGGCTGGACCCCTAAGGTTACTCTCAAAGTTAACACTCAGGATATATCTGGCAAGCAGAGGATTTGATGCAAAACCAATAAACATCAAGATTAGGTATTAGGCATTATCATGTTTGTGACTGTCTGGCACTTTTGTGATAGCAGTGTTGCCAAATTATTAGTGCATGTCTGAATGCTGTGTTGGTCTTGTGCATGCAGACTTGCAGTTTGGGTAGCAGATTATTGATGAGTAAATAATTCTTAAATTACACCATCCCCGAAACCTTATATCATATTGCCAATGACTGAGAGTAGGCAGATGAGACAACTTCTTACATTGTTAGATAGAGGGTACTGTTATAAGTGACTTCTGCATTACAGTTGAGATGCAACCATCATGTTTCTTGATTTTGTCTGACTGCTACAAATTGCATGCTACTTAAAGGCTGACACCTTTCTCCGGTTGATCCACAGAAAGATGGCAGCAGCTTTGATGAAATGAGTGTGATTTCGTTGGGGCTGTGCAGGCTCTGGTTTAATGCTTTATTTTTTTTGGATAAGAATGCCCTAATAGAGTTTTATATTTGCCATTGAATAATTTTGCAAATTTTGAGAGTTGCCCAAATTGATAATGGGCTAAACTCATCACAGCAAAAAACAGGAATCCTATTTAAAAATAGGAAACCTGATTTTACAACATTACAAAGATAGTATTTTTTCCTGAAAAAGAAAAAGAAATCATGGATCAGGTTCATAAAAGAGTGAAAGGAAATGTCATTGAGTGCTTTCGGCAGAGAGGAATGTATAAAATATTAAGGGAGAATATAAATTGAAGAGGGAAATGCATAAAGAGGAGAGTCAGCTTGCTTTCAAGAATGTTACTGCAGTTAACTAAAGAGGTTGACAGATTCATTGAATGTCAACCTTAAGCTTTCAGTAGAATCTGATAACTTTCCACTGAATTGTAATTCAGACAGTGTGACTCACATATTCAAAAAGAAGCAAGGAGCTAATCACCAGTCTGCAAACTTGTAAGATTTTGAAGGAGCTTGCCTGGTTTTGAATAAGGTTATTGTCATGGTAAAGAGGACTCTCTTAGTTAGAGGCAGTATCAACTCACGGGAAATAGGCGGTGTCTGAATTAACTAATTGCCTAGAAATCCCCACTCATAGCATTTAGTTCGGTTCTTTTTAAATCAGCAGGTTGTATGGTGCCTCAGAATTTAGATGAGGATAGTGCAGTGGATGTGAACTACATGGGTTTTAGTAAGGCATTTGACAAGGTTCCACACGGTAGGCTTATTCAGAAAGTCAGAAGGCATGGGATCCAGGGAAGTTTGGCCAGGTGGATTCTGAATTGGCTTGCCTGCAGAAGGCAAAGGGTTGTGGTGGAGGGAGTACATTCAGATTGGAGGGTTGTGACTAGTGGTGTCCCACAAGGATCTGTTCTGGGACCTCTACTTTTTGTGATTTTTATTAATGACCTGGATGTGGGGGTATTAGGGTGGGTTGGCAAGTTTGCAGACGACACAAAGGTTGGTGGTGTTGTAGATAGTGTAGAGGATTGTCGAAGATTACAGAGAGACATTGATAGGATGCAGGAGTAGGCTGAGAAGTGGCAGATGGAGTTCAACCCGGAGAAGTGTGAGGTGATACACTTTGGAAGGACAAACTCCAAGGCAGAGTACAAAGTAAATGGCAGGATACTTGGCAGTGTGGAGGAGCAGAGGGATCTGGGGGTACATGTCCACAGATCCCTGAAAGTTGCCTCACAGGTAGATAGGGTAGTTAAGAAAGCTTATGGGGTGTTAGATTTCATAAGTCAAGGGATAGAGTTTAAGAGTCGTGAGGTAATGATGCAGCTCTATAAAATACTGGTTAGGCCACATTTGGAGTACTGTGTCCAGTTCTGGTCACCTCACTATAGGAAGGATGTGGAAGCATTGGAAAGGGTACAGAGAAGATTTTCTAGGATGCTGCCTGGTTTAGAGAGTATGGATTATGATCAGAGATTAAGGGAGCTAGGGTTTTACTCTTTGGTGAGAAGGAGGATGAGAGGAGACATGATAGAGGTGTACAAGATATTAAGAGGAATAGACAGCGTGGACAGCCAGCACCTCTTCCCCAGGGCACCACTGCTCAGTACAAGAGGACATGGCTTTAAGGTAAGGGGAGGAAAGTTCAAGGGGGATATTAGAGGAAGATTTTTCACTCACAGAGTGGTTGGTGCGTGGAATGCACTGCCTGAGTCAGTGGTGGAGGCAGATACACTAGTGAAATTTAAGAGACTACTAGACAGGTATATGGAGGAATTTAAGGGGGGGGGGTTATATGGGAGGCAGGGTTTGAGGGTCGGCACAACATAGTGGGCCGAAGGGCCTGTAATGTGCTGTATTATTCTATGTTCTATGTTAATTTCATTTGCCACATTTAGAATTAAAAATGACTTCCTTAGCAAATGAATTTGATGAGTTTATAGATTTAGTAGATAATATTGAGACAGTGAATGTTATTTGTAGGCTTTTGGGATTTCATGTCGAATTGTCTTTGCTGGAAAACTACCCGGTTACTGGGGAACATAACACAAGATGTGTACCAATGTGGCAGATTACAAGATTTGGATTGATTCCTGGCTTAGAAGTAGGCCACAAAAGCTAAGAGTGGATAAGAAAATAAGGTGAAAGCTAATCTCTAGTGGTATTTGAACAGGTGTTACATTGTGTTGCTGTTGCTTGCTTAAATTACTTTGAGCAAAAAACATTGCCTAAGTGACAGAGGGAAAAAAAAACTATGGTTTAAAACATTGAAATTTGCTTTTGATGCACAGTTGGATGCATAAGCCAGAATGTAATAATACAAAGGGTTCTGGGAAAATTGAGTTGTTGGACAGTAGTAGGCAGAGAAATTCATTTCAACAGGGGTAAGTCTAAGAGCTTCAGTTTAGGTAGAGCTACAGTATATATCAATGGTATTCTGCTTTTTGAAAGAATAAGGTCAATGACAAGTTATTGAACAAATTTGTATTGGGTAGAATCACATTTAGAGGGTAATTACAGTAGTAATTCTGAATGATAAACTTAAAGGATTAAAGTGTGATTGATGTACAGTAACTCTTTCTGAAATTGCAGTCACACTTCTATATGAATGGTGTAACTCCTAAATTGGCTCTGGTCAATGCCATTGGTACACTTGCGTTTCTTTTCATATCCCCTTCTTTTTCCCGAAACATTGTTACAGCAAAGTCCAAAATTCTGACATGGCAGGAGTGTTGTGCAAGCTCCAGTTCAAGTTTAATTGTCATTCAAACATATATGAATAACCATGGATGCAGTGAAACGAAACAGCACTACTCCGGGGCTAAGGTGCAAAACACAGTACCAACAGTCATACACAGCACAAGGCACACATAACACATAGAAGATATGAAGATGGGTAGAAAATAATAACAATATTGCCTTTTTATTATGCCCTCTGCTTTCTTTCATACTGGAACTCTGTGAGATCTTCCAGCTATTATATTGCTAATATAACGTGAGCTGAATACAAATATGAATAAATGTTCATATTTGCATTTGACTTGTGCTTAAAGAGCCTCAGGGCTCTGTTTGCATTAGCATACCTTGGAGAATTGTGTCCTATGAGAAATATAGCAAACTGATATAAACATGTATTTGCATTTTGTTTTTGCCAGTAGACCAATGATGAAAAATTGCCAGAAAAGTATTATGTATAATGTCAGTCCCCATGTTGGACTGTGAAGACCATTATTTATATTATGAAATGTATCTGTACCCACCCTCAAAATACCTTATTTCAAAGTTATTCTGAAAAAGGCTGGATTTATTTTGAATCTTTTTAGTCATCATCCGTATTCCATGCTAGCCTAAAATTAAGTGGCACTAGATTTCTTCTGCAGCTAAATGTTGAGAAGAATTCAGTATAATCCAAAAACTTTACTGCAGCTTTATGAATTTTGTTGGATCAGAATTAAATATATGCTTGAGCTCTTTATATTAATTGTCCTGGTTAAATGGCAAACATTGATCTATGTTTAATGAACTGTAAGCAGAGTTTTGTTTCATTTAATTCAATAGTTCAACAAGTGGAAAGGCATAATGATAGCAAGACATAAAACACAATTGTGTCATGTTCAGATATTCAAGTTTTTTAATGGGAAGAATAGTTACTCCCTGAGGTACAGAAGATTACATTTGTGGGACAACAGGTAATTTGGGGAAACAGGTGTAAATCTGAAATAAGTATATAACTAGATTAGCTGATGGGCATACAGAATCACTGACCCTACTGAGGCAATTGTTTCAGTTGAAGACCAAGTGTTTCCTGAAAGGAAAACTTAAAGTAGAAGTGAAAACATGCATTACATTTACTGTCTTCAAAACAGAAAAACATCTCAAAATGTTTTACAAGAATGTTTTCCACTGCCAATTGACACCATAAAGAAGCTTCTTCTTTATATTAAAAAAACCTCAGAGGTATGGAACTTAATCAAGTGTCTTCTGAATTTACAAGTAAATTACATTTAAAATTCCCTGTTCAATTCTAGTAGGCATATGAAGAATAATTTCCTCTAAAATTAATTTTATTGAGATGCAATATTGAATAGGCCCTTCTGACCCTTTGAGTTGCGCCACCCAGCACTCCCCCAGCTTAATCCTAGCCTAATCTTGGGACAATTTACAATGACCAATTAACCTACCAGCTGGTATGTCTTTGGACTGTGGGAGGAAACCAGAGCACTCAGAGGAAACCCATGTGGTCACAGGAAGAATGTACAAGCTCCTTCCAAGCAGCATTGGGAAATGAACCCAGGCTGCTGCTACTATAAAGTGTTGTGGTAATCACTGTACTACTGAGCTGCCCTAAAGGACACATTGCTTGTTGGCTTCAAAGAACAATAATAGCATCTTATACCGTACATTGTTGTGCATTGGTTATTTTAATTGATTTGTAATTTCCTTATCCCATTTTCCAAACAAAACTCTCTTGACTAATGTAATAATATTTACTCTATGGGTGTGAGCATCTGTCTAATAAAATGTATCATCTGCAAGCTTCATGTTCATTATGTGATGCAGTGATCATCCCTTCAGTCTGGTTCTGATGCTATAAATTGTGGACTTACTGAACTGGAGTTGAACCTTCTCCATTCTATGCAGTGGTATACAGAAGCTGTGGATCAATTAAGGAAACAAGAAGACCGAAGTTCTTAGAGCCTGTAATGGGGGAATTCAGCCATTGTCAAGCCAACCAAGTTCAGAACTAGTGTAGGGGTTGGAAGGCAAGGCTTAATTTGGCAAAGTCAGGGAAGTTCAGAAGAACAAGGATCACTGGGGCAAGATGTGATTCAGTTGCAAATTGGGCTAGGGAATATTGAAGGAATGTGTGATAAGGTTATTTGGTGGAGAAAGTGTTGTACAAACAATAGAAAGTAAATATTGTAATTCATGTTGGTGGTGTCAAAGACTAATATAATTGAATTCCGGTTGTCATGGAGTGACCAATGACAATAGTTTCTGGGAATAACGTGACCTAATTTTATCATTTGATGCTTGTCTGATACAGAAAACACACCATGTGTAAGTGCAGCTCATTATGGTAAGTGCCCAGCTGAATTTACAGACTGAATGATGTGAAATGACATAGAAATCTGCAGATGCACGGAAATGATCATTATTGAATTTCACTCTAGATAAAATGTACTTTCCATTGTGCAGCAATGAAATGTACATCACTGTGTGATTGACTAGCTAGGCAGTTTCCTTTGCTATTGTCAATTTCTCAAGGCAGCAACCCTATTAATTTATTTCATAAAATTTTAAGATTTTTTTTGTAATGAGTAGTCAATAAATCCTGCTGGAAAACCTTGTTGGGAATTCAATGATTCTCATTAAGTAAAAAAAAGTTTTGAAATTACGAAGTTGGAATTCTTTTCAGAAATAAATACATTTGGAAGAGCAGGCAATGCATAAAAAAAGCATGAAATAGTATTTAAGTCAGAAAAAAAGCATGCGAGTTATTCTGTGTTAGTGTTAAAAATCATGAGAATATTAAAATTGGAGCATTTTCAAAGTATTGTTTAAACCAAAGGGTATACACAAATGAATTATGGATCTTGTATGCTAGCTTTATGACAACTTCACCATACATCTCTAGCTAGCAGCTTCTGTGCTGACAGGTACTCACTTATTTTATTAGGTTTTTTATCTTTTTTCCTGACATTGATCTATTACATGCACCCACCTCCATGCTGTGGTTATCTTATTCATAATTTTCTGTTTAGCATTCTCTCCTGATGACTCCTCTCCAAGCAATTCCATGACTGCCGATTCCCCAATGTGAACAGCAGAGGCTGTAATACTTAGAATGTAATTTTCCTAATTTGATTACCATTGGATAAAATCAAAAACAATTAATATAAGGCAAGATTTATATTCCTTGATACAAAGTACTGGCTTGCATTTTACAAAAGGAACATCAGCACTCATTTTATTGGATAGTAATTCTATCAACAACCTCCACCAATCATATACATAGTTAAATATGCAAAGCAGGAAGTTGTTCTGCTTCTTCAAAAACTTTGCTTCAGTGATATCTTAACAAGTGACTCTTCATCAAAGTCCATGAAGGAGCATGAAGTTGTGCTGCTTGGCAGACTGGCTTATGCCGGAAAAAAGGTTAGGACTCATCCATTTACGTATTTGCTGTGTAATTTCTCAATTACTGCCAAAATTAACTATCTGGCTCTGAAGGTCTTGGCTGTCACCAGTATTTTTCATTTAAGTCTTCATTATTGGTGTTCCGATTTTTAACAAAATAAACAATCTTTTAATTTTTTTCTCTGTCAAAATCTCAACTTCTTTTCACTCTGTTCTTTCTGTACTCGTTATGTCCTTGAATTAATATGCATCATATTTCAGAATCCACATGTGTTTGGATTCTTCCTTATAATTGTTTAAGCAGATGTACCATTGTTTTCCCCAATAACATTTACTTCAAAGTTACCTGGTTACAATGCATCAGTGCCGCATCTTCTATGTGACTTGACAAGTTGGAATTTATGCTTGGAAAATAATCAAGTATTTCTAAATCATTTATGCTATCCTATGAATGTTGCATTTTGTTGGAGGTAAAATGCCTATAATCTTTGGGTAATCACGCTCAAAATATCCCTCCAATTTCCTTTAAAGATATCCAAGTGAAAGAAGTAACTATTCAGTATAATTACATTTAGATGGCTATGCATTCACAGGATCTGTCAAACCTTCGTAAAACAACAACCAACAAATAGATATTGTACATGATGCCTCCACCCCTCACTATCACTTACCTTGCTTCCTACTGCACCCACCCCTGCTTGCTTGTGTTGGAACTTAATTATATTGTAGAAATTGTAATCATTTTGAATGGCTTGTAAAGACCCAATATAAAGATAATACTCAACTCATAATTATAGGGACAATAAATACAATAGAGATTAATAATTATGGCAACAATAATTACAGCAAATGGATAAACAACTGAACCTTATATTTTCAGCATGCAAGACTATAATTTATATTTTGGCAGCCGAATGTATTAGCCACCACTACTTAATTTTCACACTTGACATCTTGTCTGTCACAAAACTCAGAGACAAAAAAAAAGACTTCATTTTGGACCAATTTATGCTAATTTATGAAGAAAAATATGTGTAGCAAGAAAATCACAGGCTTGCAAATGAAGGACAACATTGGCAATGCATTGCTAGCATCAGTAAAAGTGATGATTGTAATCAACTGTTTTGCTATAAACACTTCTGAACAACAGGGAGCTTTGGCAAGAATGGATTAGTTTTCAGTTCATTGCTGTATTACTCAGATCGCAGATGTTCTGTTTTGAGATGCCAGTGAATACATTAAAGTCATTGCCAGAATGCAATGGGTAGAAACTGACAAGTTTTGATTTTGATAAATGTGGTATCTCGTCGATAAAGGACTTTGTACATTTCGTCTGTGGGTCTAGCCCTTTGTGTTGAGATGCTATTAATCTGGAATAATGGTGACATCACCCAGACCCAAGAAGATGCCCAGGTGATATGCAGTTAACAATAGAGTGCAGCACAGTAGTGTAGTGGTTAGCAAAACACTTTACAGAGTAGGTGACCTGGGTTCAATTCCTGATGCTACCTGTATGTTCTGTCCGTGACTACATGGGTTTCCTCCAGGTGCTCAAGTTTCCTCCTACAACCCGAAGTCATACCGGTTGGTCATTGTTATCTGTCCTGTGATTTGGCTCGTGTTAAATTGGTGGGTTGCTGTACAGCACAGTTCAAAGTGCTGGAGCAGCTTTCTCTATGCTGCGTCTCAATAACTTAAAAAAAATGAAGGTATGAAAGGATTGGTTAAGTAGCAAACAAAATTCAGCATGGAGAACTGTAAGGACGTGCATTATACTAGGAAAAGTAGATAACACAGTACAGGATAAGTGAAAAATATATTGAAAAATTCAGAGGAATTTGCACTGGATTAAATAACTTGTTAAAAATATACAAGATTCTCATGGGTCTTGATGGGACTAATGAAGAAAACCTGTTTCCTCTTTTGGAAGAATCTAGAATTAGAGTTACTGTTTAAAAGAGCAATGAGGCATGGATCTTGGAGACTCTTCCTCCAGCAGAATCTTGAAATGTTTCATAAGCACAAGTAGACAGATTGTTGATAAGGGAGGGGTTAAATGCCTGCTTAAGGCAGTGTGAGTACAGAGTCCAGGTCATGATCAGATCTGTCGTGATCTTATTGAGTAGCAGAGCAGGCTCGAGGGTTGAGGCAAATACTATAGAACTTAATTTGTGTGATTATATTAAGATCAAGTTTAATTATCATTCAACCATACATGAATGTAACCGAACAATGCAATGTTCCTCTGGGGCCAAGGTGCAAAACACATTACCAGCAGCACACAGCACACTGAATGGAGCACATAGCACACTTTGGTTACAATTTCAGAAAAACATGCAGTCCCAAAGAAAAAAATATATAGCCCAAGTCCTTGAGTGACATGTACAGATCGATGGCAAGTTGTTCTGGTCAAACTTGCTCTATAATTAGAGGAGCAGAAAGCAGGTGTAATACCAACTGGGAAAATCCAGTTTTTGGATTTTTGAAAGTTTTTGAAAAACCACAAGATAGGGAATTTGTAGAAGGTCTATGAGATGGCTTTCTAAAGCCACTTATGGTTGAGCCCACTAGAGGAACAGCAATTCTGGATTGGGTGTTATGTAATAACATAGATTTGATCAGGATACTTATGCTGAAGGAACCCTTAGGAGACAGTTATCATAATATGATAGAATTCTCCCTGCAGTTTGAGAAGGAGAAGCTAAAATCAAATGTATCAGTATTACAGTGGATGATCGGGAATTACAGAGGCAGTCGAGAGGAGCTGGCCAAAGTTGATTGGAAGGGGACACTGGCAGAGATATTGGTAAACATCAATTGCTGGTGTTGCTGGAAGAAATTCAGAAGGTGCAGAAAAAAATCCCAAAGATGAAGAAGTATTCTAAAGGGAGGATGAGGTAACCGTGGCTGACAAGGGAAGTCAAGGATAGCATAAATGTAAAAGAGAGGGCATATAATATAGCAAAAATTAGTGGGAGGTTAGAGGGTAAGGAAGCTTTTAAAAACTATTGAAAAATAACTAAAAAGCCATTAAGAGAGAAACATGAAATATGAAGGTAGGCTAGCCAATCATATAAAATAGGATAGAAGAAGATATATAAGGAGTATAAGAGAGACAAGAGTGGATATGAGCCCGTTGGAAGCTGATGCTGGTGAAATAATAATGGGGTACAAAGAAATGGCAGAGGAACTTAATAATTATTTTTGCATAAGTCTTCACTGCAGAAGACGCAAGCAGAATACCAGAAATGTGAGTTTGTCAGGGGGCAGAAGTGAGTGTCACTGTTTTTATTAAGCGGTAGGTGTTTGGAAAGCTGAAAAATCTGAAGATAGATAAGTCACCTAGACCAGCTGGACTACACCCCGTGATTCTGAAAGAGGTTTGCTAAAGAAATTGTGAAGGTATTAGTAACAATCTTTCAAGAATCACTAGATTCTGGAATGGCTACTGAGGACTAGAAGACTGCAAATGTCACTCCACTCTTAAAGAAGGGAGGGAGACAGAAGAAAGGAAGTTATATGCCAGATAGTGTGACTTTAGTGGTTGGAAAAATGTTGGGGTCTATTATTAAGAATGAACGAGGTTTTTGGGTATTTGGAGCAGATGAATTAATAGGTCAAAGTTAGCATGATTTTCTAAAGGGGAAATCTTGCCTGACATACTTGTTGAAATTCTTTGAAGAAATAACAGGCATGATAGGCAAAGGAGAGTCACTAGATATTGTTTATTTGGATTTTCAGATGGATTTTGACAAGGTGCGCACATGAGGATACTTAACAAAATAAAAGCCCATGGTATTATGGAAAAGGTGCAAGAATGGATGGAAGAATGGCAGACTGGCAAGAAGCAAAAGGTTAGAATAAAGAGAGCCTATTCTGATTAGCTGCCAGACAATAGTGGTGTGCCAGAGGGATCAGTGTTGGGACCACTTCTTTTCACATTGTATGTCAATGCCTTGGATTAAGGAATTGACAGCTTTGTGACCAGGCTAGCAGACGATATGAAGATAAGTGGAAGGGCAGGTAATTTTGAGGGAGCATGTTACAAAGAAAGGTTGAACAAGTTAGGTCTTTTTTCTTTGGAGCGTAGAAGGTTGAGGGGGGACTTGATAGAGGTATTTGAAATTATGTGGGGGATAGATAGAGTTGACATGGATAGGCTTTTTCCATTGAGAGTAGGGGTGATTCAAACAAGAGGACATGAGTTGAGAGTTAGGGGGCAAATGTTTAGGGGTAACATGAGGGGGAAATTTTTTACTCAGAGAGTGGTAGCTGTGTGGAACGAGCTTCCAGTAGAAGTGGTAGAGGCAAGTTTGGTATTGTCATTTAAAGTAAAATTGGATAGATATATGGACAGGAGAGGAATGGAGGGTTATTGGCTTAGTGCAGGCCGGTGGGACTACGTGGACTAGAAGGGCCAAGATGGCCTGTTTCCGTGCTGTAATTGTTATATGGTTATATATGGTTATGGCGTGTGCAGAAGTACTTAGACAGGTTGGGAGAATGAGCAAAGAAGTGACAAATAGAATATAAAATAGGGAACTGAAGGGTATGCACTTTGAAAGAAGGAATGCTAACTTTTGAAAGTAGCATGGGCTACTTTGTAAATGGGGAGAAAAATTCAATAATCAGAGGTGCAGCTTGGGCTGGTGGTAAGGAATGCAAATAAAATGCAAATTCATTTTGAGAAGTCTAGAATATAAAAGAATGGAAGTGATGCTGAAGGCTTTATAAAGCCCTGGGTATACCTCACTTGGAGTATTGTGAGCAGTCTTGGGCCCCTTATTTAAAGGTTGTGCTGACGTTGGAGATAGTTGAGAGATTTATAAGAATGATTGCAGGAATGAAAGTGTTAACAAATGAGGAGCATCTGATGTCTCTGGGACTGTACTCACTGGAGGTTAGAAGAATGGAGCTTATTGAAACCTATCAAACATTGAAAGGTCCGCATTGAGTGGATGTGGAGAGAATGTTTCCTATAGTGGGGGAGTCTAGTGCCAGAGGGCACAGCCTGAGAATAGAGGGATGTCCATTTAGAACAGAGATGAGGAAAAATTTCTTTAGCCAGTGTGTGGTGAATCTATGGAAGTCTTTGCCTCAGAGGGCTGTACAGGCCAAGTCATTGGATATATTCAAGGTGGAGTTTGATAGGTTTTTGATTCACCTAGGCATCAAAGGTTATGAGGAGTAGGAAGAAGAATGGGGCTGAGAAGGAAAATAAATAATCCCTCGGCAGAGCAGATGCTGGAAATTTAGAGCAAAATACACAAAGTGCTGGAGGAACTCAAAGGGTTAGGTAGCATTTATAGAGAGAAATATTCAGTCAATCTTTTACGCTAAGACCCTTAGCTCTGGTCACTATGTCACATGCAGAATAAAATAGCATCACTGAGAGTGAAGTCAAAATTTACAAGAACTTTAGCGATAATTTAAGTTTAGATAGACTGCCAATTTCTTTTAAACATAGAAAGGTAAAAGGAGATATAATTGAGGCACATGAAATAGCCAAAATTTGAATAGGGTGAGTATGAAAGACCCTATTTTCCTCAGCAGCATTTCAGTCTCACCCCATTAACTTGGAGCATGAATTAAAGGTAGAACAATGTGAGGAACATTGAGATTTTTTTCACTTTGTGCTATTGGTGGCGCTGAACTCCTTGCCAGAAGGATCTGGAGAAAAATGAACTCTCATAACATTATGAGTGTGCTGGAAAGAACAGATGGTATACAGTAACCTAAAAGCCTAGACTTATGTTCATCTAACCGAGCCTAACTTTTCAAAACCTAAGAAGTGAAGTTAGGTTACATGAGCAAGATATGCCAAATGTTGCAATGATCTTCTATTACTCACTTGTCCAGCATTTGCATTGAAAATTTGTATTTTACTGAACACTTGAAGTATCAATATAAAAAGGACTGCATAACAAGCAATTTTACATTTATTTTAATTTCGAACACAGAGTAAATTGTTTCCCTTTTGACGATTAGTCCAATGAAACATTGCATTTCTCATTTCCACTCTCGCTCTTGCCTTGCTACTCTGCATTGAATTGCACACATCAGAAAATAAAGCTGTAACTGATAGCTTCAGAGAGTGTTTGGAGGAGAGGATTAAATTGTTTTGATGATCTCCTGTTGCGTTGAAAGACAGCTTTGAAACAACAAACTGAATGACTCTTTGGAACTGCTTATCGATTCCAGCAATGGATAATGAGCCAGATAGCTATGAATAGCAATACTGCCAGGGCTGGTCATTATTATCAAAAGGATTTTTTTGATTTAAGTTTTGTGCAGTTAAATTGGGAAATACATAATTTGGAATTATTGTACCTCTAGGCTGCAGGTTTTCAGTCTGATTCCTGGAATTTATACAGAAATCACAGTCAAAGCCTCTTTCCTCTTGTGCCAATAGTTTTGTTTTGAATGGCTTCTTGAACAATGTATTTAGGGTACCTTTTCAATTTCCTTCTTGCTTTGCCTATGCACCCCCCCCCCCCCAGGTACGCCTCAGGCTCGCTCAGCTCATTCACGTCTAGGGGGAGCAGCCTTCGGCCCCGCCAAACTGGGTAATCAGCTTGTGTGGATGCTGTGTGATGTCCCTGCCTCACCAAAAAACAGACAGGACACCATATGCGATAAAATGATTATAATTTATAAAGATTACTATAACTAAGTGATTAATAATGATACAGTATATATGAAGGAAAATAAAATAAAGAAAAGGCGCCAAACTTATCAAAGTCCAAACCACTTTGTGCACAACCATTGGAGCTCAATTACTGAAGTCTTCTGGCCACCATTCAATCCCCTCCGAACTCCCCGACTCGCAGCTCAAGACCACCCAAAGTGGTCAACCAAGCACATCTATCTTCATCTCCTCTCCTCGGTGTACCTCTTGGCCTTGGACCCCCGCTTGGGGTCCGTTCCTCGCCCAGTTTACAGCATCGTGTCCTCTCTCTCTCACCCCTTCGCGCCTCGTGCCGATCTCCCCAAAAGCCCACCGACAATAGTTTACAGACTCAGAAGAAAGAACAACATTAATCCCAATTGGTTTACAAAGGAATACAATTCTCGTTATCAGTAAGTTTTAACCCAAGCAAGGTTCCAACACTCTCTCGCAACAAAGACGCATTCCTACTTTTAACAAAACAAAGAAGCCATTTTGATTAACATACGCAGTAACAAAGAAAAAGAAGAAACTCCCTTTACACCTAAATTAGTAAATAAAGTTGTAACTGCCTTTTATCTATTTGTAAAAAAGGCTTTTTTTTCTTTTCTGGCTAATATTTTTTCAGTTGCCAATTATACATTTTTTCTTTAGTGGGCCAATCAGAGCATAAGCAAAGTTCCTGAATTCTGATATTCCTATCTCTTTCAATAAGAATCTTATGTAATCGAATAGCCCCTGGCCAAGAAGCATATCAATTACTGTCATAGTTCATGAGCTAGTTTCAAGTTTCTAGAACAGCACCAGGAGAGCTCTGCTGAAGGATGTATCTGTACAATTAAGATGTCTATCATAGTCTCAAAGAGCTATATTTGATATCTTGCCCGGGTGTTTGCCAAATTCAGCCAAGCATGCATCCTACATACTGAGAACCTGTTGGGCTTCATACAACTTTGCAGCTCAATAAACCTGGATGGAGACGTCTGAGAATGCTGGGATGATAGGGTAGGGTGAAAGTGAGAGAGAAACAGGTACTTATTGCTGTTACTTTGGAACTAGGAGAACTAGGAACTAGAAGATCACCAAGCTGTACTTCATTAAAAAAAAAGCATCACTTTAAGCAAATCTTCAGGACATGTAAAAAGTGTTTCAGGATTCAGTTTAATGAGTGTAATCATTCCTTGAACAGCCTTCACTTCCAATTACTTTCCTCATCCTTAAAGAATTCAACTCCTTTTAATGCTAAAAACATCACAAATCAATGAATATGTTGTAATAAAAAAGATCACTCCCTACTTGTACATCGTTCTTTCCTTTTGCTTGTTTTTTCTTTCCACTCTTTTCTATAAGTGTATATCTCAGATAAAATACTTTGTGGAGATTTGTAATATGTACGATTATATGATATATATGTACAATGTCTGAAATACATCTTATGGAAATGTTTGTTTGATGATGAACTTCAATAAAAAAAAGTAAATTAAAAAGAAGATTTTCCTTGAACCTTTGGACCTTTGTACATATACAAGAATAATTGTGCACAAAGAACACAGAGCTATTCTAAGTGCTTTTGATGGCATGAATAACTGAAGAAGGATAAAGGGCAGTGAGAAGCAAAACTTCTTAGGAGAAGCAAAACAGAAGTGAATAAGTGCCATTTTGAGCTTTGCATGAGTAAGAAGATGCACATCTTTTCGTTCAAGCTGGATTTACGTTGTAACTGGGCACAAAATTTTTAAAGAATTGGTTGTTTGTTGTAGTAATAGAGATGATGAGTATTTATATACTGAGTTGGATCCAAGCAGCTAGTGCAATGCTATTACAATCAAACCGTAGGAGTTCAGTTTAATTTTGACATCATCTGTAAGGAGGGTTTACGTCTTCCTTGTGAATGGATGGATTTCCTCAGGGTACTCCAATTTCCTCCCGCAGTCCAAAGATGTACCGGTTAGTAGGTTAATTGACCATTGTAAATTGTCAGTGATTGGGCCAGGTTCAAATCACTGAGTTGCTGGTGGTGCAGCTCAAACCTCCAGAAAGACCCGGAGGTTCTGCGCTGTACCTTTAAATAAAGGTTACGTTTGAAGGAAACTGTTCCTAGTTGCCAGTGTGGTTGTTTCTCTGTATAGTGCACTGTGATGCTCTTAGAGAAAGGTGTAAATCGTATCCATGAACACTACCTCATGATTGTGCAATTTATTTTGTTATTTACTGAACAGTAATCTTTATATCTTGCACTGTATGGCTGTCACAAAACACCTAATTTCCCGACATGTCAGTGATGATAAATTTGATTCTGATTCTGAGAAGTTCTGTCCTCTTGCAAATTCACTTCACAGATTTCCATTTCCATTTGACAGTTAGGCAATGGACGGTATAATCTAATGTTCAGTATCAGAAACTGAAATTACGAATAAAAACTCGCATCTGTTCATACCTAGATTGTCCGAATCCAAGCACAATTATGTCCAAGGAGTTAGAAATTCACATGAAGCAAGAGCTCCCTGCAAAATTCAATGGAGCTGACATGTTCTGATCATAACAGCAGCAAAATAGAAAAAAAAATGCTGTCACAAATAAGGGCAGTTTGCTCCGGGGTCACAGCCAGCAGTCATTGCCAATCTGCACATAATAACCAAGACATAACTTTTTTTAATATTATACCCCTTAGGATTGGCTTGGAAAATACATGAGCCAGAGAATGAGACTGAAATGAGCTTGCTCCACAAATTGCAATGTACCTTTATTTTAAGGCAGTGAGCTACAGAAACCCATCAGGTACTTAGAACAGTACAGCACAAGAACAAGCCCTTCAGCCCACCAAGTTCTACTGAACTAATGAAACTGGTAATAAAGTCAAGTCAAGTCAAGTCACTTTTTATTGTCATTTCGACCATAACTGCTGGTACAGTAACAGTAAAAAGGAGATAATGTTTTTCAGTACCATGGTGTTACATGAAACAGTACAAAAACTAGACTGAACTACGTAAAAAACAACACAGAAAAAAACTACACTAGACTACAGACCTACCCAGGACTATATAAAGTGCACAAAACAGTGCAGGCATTAAAATAAATAATAAACAAGACAATAGGACAGTAAGTTGGTGTCAGTCCAGGCTTCGGGTATTGAGCAGTCTGATCGCTTGGGGGAACAAACTGTTACATAGTCTGGTCGTGAGAGCCCTACAGTGCCTTTTCCCAGATGGCAGGAGGGAGGAGAGTTTGTATGAGGGGTGCATGGGGTCCTTCATAATGCTGTTTGATTTGCGGATGCAGCGTGTAGTGTAAATGTCTGTGATGGTGGGAAGAGAGACCCCAATGATCTTTTCAGCTGACCTCACTATCCGCTGCAGGGTCTTGCGATCTGAGATGGTGCAATTTTCGAACCAGGCAGTGATGCAGCTGCTCAGGATGCTCTCAATACAACCCCTGTAGAATGTGATGAGGATGGGGGGGTGGGAGATGGTCTTTCCTCCGACTTCACAGAAAATAGAGATGCTGCTGGGTTTTCTTTGCTATGGAGCTGGTGTTGACAGACCAGGTGAGATGCTCTGTCAGGTGAACACCAAGAAACTCGGTGCTCTTTACAATCTCTACCGAGGAGCCATCAATGTTCAGCGGGGAGTGGTCGCTCTGTGCCCTCCTGAAGTCAACAACCATCTCTTTTGTTTTGTTCACATTTAGAGACAGGTTGTTGGCTCTGCACCAGTCTATTAGCCACTGTACCTCCTCTCTGTAAGCTGACTCGTCGTTCTTGCTGATGAGACCTATCACGGTCGTGTCATCGGCGAATTTGATGATGTGGTTCAAGCTGTGTGTTGCAACACAGTCGTGGGTCAGCAGAGTGAACAGCAGTGGACTGAGCACGCAACCCTGGGGAGCCCCCGTGCTCAGTGTGATGGTGTTGGAGTTGCTGCTCCCGATCCGGACTGACTGAGGTCTCCCAGTCAGGAAGTCTAGAATCCAGTTGCAGAGGGAGGTGTTCAGGCCCAGTAGGCTCAGCTTTCCAATCAGTTTCTGAGGGATGATTGTGTTGAATGTTGAACTAAAGTCTATGAACAGCATTCAAACGTACGTGTCTTTTTTGTCCAGGTGGAGGGTGGTGGCAATGGTGTCATCTGTTGAGCGGTTGGGATGATACACAAACTGCAGGGGGTCCAGTGAGGGGAGCAGCAGGGTCTTGATATGCCTCATGACGAGCCTCTCAAAACACTTCATGATGATGGAAGTGAGTGCAATGGGATGGTAGTCATTTAGGCAGGACACTGAAGACTTCTTCGGCACAGGGACAATGGTGGCGGCCTTGAAGCACATTGGAATGGTGGCGCTGCTCAGAGAGATGTTGAAGATGTCAGTGAGAACATCGCTAGCTGGTCTGCACACCCTCTGAGCACTCTACCAGGGAGGTTGTCTGGTCTAGCAGCCTTCCGTGGGTTGACCCTGCACAGGGTTCTTCTCACATCGGCCACGGTGAGACACAGCACCTGGTCATTTGTAGGAGGGGTGCACTTCCTTGCCGCCACGTCATTTTCCACCTCAAAATGAGTGTAGAAGTTATTCAGCACATTTGGGAGGGAGGCATCACCTGTACAGTCAGGTGATGTTGTCCTGTAATTGGTGATGTCCTGAATGCCCTTCCACATGCGCTGCGTGTCACCACTGTCCTGGAAGTGGCTGTGGATTCGCTGGGCGTGTGCACGCTTTGCCCCTCTGATGGCCCGGGACAGTTTGGCCTTTGCTGTTGTTAGGGCTGCCTTGTCGTCTGCTCTGAAGGCGGAGTCACGGGTCCTCAGCAGCGCACGCACCTCTGCGGTCATCCATGGCTTCTGGTTAGCGTATGTAGTGGTCTTGGCCACAGTGATGTCATCAATGCACTTGCTGTTGTAGATAGTCACTGATGCTGTGTACTCCTCTAAGTTAGTAGAGTCGCCATCGGTTGCAGCCTCTCTGAACCTGTACCAGTCAGTGTGCTCAAAGCAGTCTTGAAGAACAGAGATGGCTCCTGCTGGCCAGGTTTTCACCTGCTTCTGAACTGGTCTGGAGCGCCTGATGAGCGGTCTGTATGCTGGGATTAGCATAACAGAGATGTGGTCTGAGCAACCGAGGTGGGGGTGGGGCTCTGCGCAGTACACATCGGGGATGTTTGTAACCTAACTAAACTAATCCCTTCTGCCTACACAATATGCGAATCTCTCAATTCTCTGCCTATGCATATGGCTATCTAACACTGTGCCATATTTACCTCCATTACCATCCTTGGCACCACATTCCAGGCACCCACAAATCTCTGTGTTTTAAAAAAAATACTTGCCCCACACATCTCTTTTGAACTTGTCCCCTTTCACCTTCAATACACACCCTCTTAAATTAGGCATTTCACTTAGATAACCTAATGTTAAGAGATGTCTTTGACTTGAAACTTTCACTCTCCATTGTTGCTGCCAGACATGCTGAATATTTCTGGCATTTTTCTTTCTTTCCAATTCAGATTGCTGGCATAATATTTATTTGATTTTATTGAAATTGCATGTCTGAAAAGTAGAAAGCAAGAGCTTTGCGAGGCTTAAACAAAACAACACATTTTGGTGTATTTTTAGTTCACAATACTATACTAGAATTTAAACTTTCCTAATTGTGAAATTATCACCAAAATCTCATGGCATCCCCTTGCTATTATAACTGCACCATTAACCAATTTAGATTAAATAAGATGGCTGTTCCTTTCAAATCAGGAATAGAAAATTGCATTTGAATTAGTGCTATAATCAATACTAGAATAATACTTACAGCATCCAAGTTGTTTTCATGTATTTCTAGGAGTTGTGAGAAATGAAAATTAGAGTTAATCTGCATAAGTTTGAAAGAAAATTATGATTCTTGATTTGCGCTCAATGAGAATTTTTAATTGTGGCAAGTCAAACCTGGACTTTCTTGAAATCTGTCACCAGATGGCCTTTCACAAAATAATCTTTTCTCTCTAGTTAATTCTTGTGCCAGGATTTTCCATTGCACATGCTTTATGTACAACAGCTTAAGATTGAAACATTTCTGTTCCAATGCATACAGCACATGCTAGAGGAATTCAGCAGACCAGGCAGCATCTATGGAAAAGAGTGCAGTCAATGTTACACGCCGAGACCCTTCACCTGCTGAAGGGTTTCGGCCCAAACCATCAACTGTACTCTTTTCAACAAATGCTGCCTAGTCGGCTGAGTTCCTTCAGCATTTTGTATGTGTGTGTGTTGCTTGGAGTTCTAGCATCTGCAGATTTTCTCCTGTTTGTCCTCCAATGCATGATAGTGTACAAGGTTTGAGTTATGCAGCCATTTCTAGATTGTAGGACAGCCATGAATGATAAATTATACATTTAGTAAAGCGGCATCTGATATTTTTGTGGAAATAACAAAAGGAAACGTTTAACAAAATAATTCTCTATTTATACTTTAATAATATAGAAAAAATTCATCTCAGCCATTCTTGCTAACATTAATCAATCACAAAATCCCTTGATAGCCTTGTGTGCTTAGGTTTAATATCCCATGATAAAGATTTATGCTTAGTCCTCTGCTAATTAGATGAACTAAATCTGTTTGCTGATTCACTTGCCTTGAAATCCAATAGCTTAATGTTCTTCTTCTCCAGGAAACAACCTACAACTGGTGTTCCCCAGAGTAAAATAGTTTAACGGTTACTTCTGGGACATTTTGCATCACGACAAAAACTCAGTTAGGCACTTCTTGGGTTTCATTGGAGCCCTAGAATCAGTCACTTGAAATTTGTCTGTGGGGAAGATGAATTTCAGGGTTGTATACTGCATACATACTTTGAAAATAAATGGTACTTTCCTTTTGTAACATCACAGAGGAATTTGAGCCATATTATCCAGGTGCAATGTCATTGATTATCTCTGCGACAACATAGTCACTACTATCACTGGGCAGGACTGGGATACAGCTTGCCAAGTGCATTAATTACTGGTCCACATCTCCCAGCACTGAATGGACTCTCTTAGCATCTACAATGCTGTCCCTCCCATCTTGAGTGTTGGACATCATGGGTGTTGAACAACCTGTTCCCAGCATCTATGTCCATACATAAATACAAGGTCCAGTCTTCCCCTCCCTCTCACATACTGATCGTTTTCACAAGTCCTTAAGTATTTACGCATCTCTCATTTGCTAATCTACCCCACAAATCCCCATGTCTTTCCCCAACTTCCCATCCCACAATTCTCCATTTCAGAAGCTGGTGTCTCACATTTTTAAATTTTTCTCCACTTCCAATTCTGTCCGCAGAACCTGAAGAGCCTCTCTCCACAAGGAGGTGTTATTTTCAATAAGTTATACAAAATATCCTCTTGTGCATTGGAACCTGCAGTTGATGCCCACAATGCCACATCAGCTGTTTCTCTACATGGCTGCGATAATCAATTGTCTAGAAGCCTGAATGTATCAGTATCCTGTATGAAGGTTTTGCAGAAATGCAATTGCACTGAGGCAGAATGGAAAGACCATGGCTAATAGAAGTTAATTTTTGTTAACCTCACTCAATCTATTAAATTAACAATGAACAATAAATCAACATAATTTTTTTCAATGATATCAACAAAAAAGTTTTTCAAAACTTGTAAATGGGATGAGAAAATTTCAGATACCATAAAATCCTGAGTATAAGCTGTGTCTAAGTATTACTCACAAGCTTATTTTAGGAATTTCATTTTTATGAATGTGTTTTTCTGGAGAAATCACCTGCATGTGTTTTCACAATTCTTTATCGATATATTTGAGTGCAAAAGGTATGTAATATGGGAATAAACATGCTGCTAGATTGTCAGATTTGAAAAGCTAGGAATGCAGATTGTGCATGAGGCTATAGTCTGTGGAGAGCAGTAAGGTTGCCAATCACTACAGGTCTTAAATATTCAGGTAGTGGACATAGCGAGATGGCAGACAATCAAGTGGCAAGAGTAAAGAGGGATAATGAACATGGGGACAGAGTGTACAGCATGGGTGCTCAGAGATCACTCCTACATGTAAGAGAGTTCAGTTCAAGTGGATGAGTGGAGAGTTCAGCCCACCACATGTCAGGCTCCATTCTTGTAGGTGAGAGCACCCCATCTGAACATTTGGGAGGATCTATGGGAAATCTAGTCCAGTTCATGGAGGATACAGTATGGCACGTGACGAATTCAGTGGGTGGTCAGATTAGTGGTGGGAGACTCCAATCTGACATTAAGCGGAGGTCAGTTCAACAACTGAAAGAGACGTTTCTGGTGCAACATGTGTGAGAGCCCAGTTTGGATCATTGGAGTGATTATTTTGACAGCAAGTAGTCAGCCTGACCCAACTCTCAATGTCACCAGCATTTAAAGACTTCATCACACCAGTGCAGAGCCTTCCCCCAACTTGTCTTGTACCCTTTTTGCATTGCATTTGTATTGTTAAAGAGTAGAACATTTGGTGCAAGGGTCTCAAGATAAAGGCTTAAAACTGAGCTATAGTAACAGTTTGCATTTCAATTTGCAAAAAGGTCACAGAATCCAAGCTGCAGCTTCAAGCTACACTATTCCCACTACATGGCATTAGACACTGATAATGAAAGTAGAATTGTATTTAAGGAGGCTAAAATATGACAGGAGTGAGCCAACTATTTCAGACAGTATATGAGATCTGTACAACACTGTTTGCAGTTGTTATACTCTCCAAACTTCAGCCTTTATCCATTATAACTTTCAGGCTTTCACTGAGGGAACACTCAGTGTTAGACTATATATTGTATTACCAATAAATTTGGTGAAGTCACATATGTCTTTCTCACAGATGTATAAAGTTCAAACATTTGTTAACACTTGAGATTTACCGATTCATCACTTTCACCACTGAGTAATAGAAGTCGCAAGGAGGTCAGTGCATTTTATGTCCAGACATTATTGGACACACGTTGTTATTTTTCTCTATTTTGGTGTCTAATGCAATGATTATGCCATCTACTCTCAAATGGTGGTAACTCCTGAGAGAAGCATTTAAACTTATCAAGCCCATACACAATAGGCATTCTATGTCAAAAGAATGTGCATTTCCCCTAACCTTCTGTGAACAACACAAGTAAAATATATTAAAGTACATGGAATATGAGTGAAGAGATGGAAAGAACATTCACCCAATGGTAAACACACCTACATCTTAGTTTTAACATTCCAAGACTTTATGTGTCACTTACTCATAGTTCCAGAAACAAACACATTAGAAATAGCATTGATTAAAAGTTAAATGTTGGATTTTTACTTAGTTTATGTACATTGTGCAGATCTGGAAGCTGCAGGAGCACCTTTTGGCTATTCCTGAGAAGAGGCTGATGCTGTTCACAAGATTTAAAACACAACTTCATAAAATTGACGTTTAGCTAAGTGGTCCACGTGGGAAAAGGCTCAGAGAAATGAGTTCCAAAGACATCAATGTAATTTGTCCATTTTTACTGAAAAGTGAGTTGAAATTGTCTCGGTGGGTAATGATAAATGGTGCAGTAATACAGATTATAAAATTGATATATTGTAGAAAAAATCACAAAATTATATTTGGAGCAAATATTTCCAGAAAAGCTAGCTTATACTGAATATTGTTATTTGCATTTAATGAATTATATGTGTATATTAATCCAGTTAATGTGCACACATAACTCCTTAATTCTTAAGCAGCTATCTGTGTTCAACATGATTTAACTTGGGTATGTAAAATGGATGAAAACGTATGTAAAGAGATTGGTGGAAAGATTATTCAAAGAGAAAGAAAAACAGGGAAGAACTTGTAATTGCAAACAAAAACTTAACAATTACTTTACTAATTCAACAATCAGCTCATCAGAGAAAAGGTGAAAGTCATAAATTATGTTATAATAAGTGGAAAATAATCATAAAATTATTGTAAGATTCTGACTGACATTACTCATATTGTCCAAACAAAATTGAGGAATGTTAGATGATATTCCTAGAAATTAGTTACAGGGTTAATATATTTCTGTTTTAGTGGTGTCATATTCTCAACACTAATTAGAAACAGATACAAGTACAGAGAGTTATCCCTGAGTAAGTAACTGAGCAAATGCAACACAAGTTGGAAATGTTGTGTAAGAAGGTGAAATATTGACAAGTGAAAATCCACATAATTCAAATTGATGTCCACCCTTGGCTCCTCAATAGATTTCAGCTACAGCATGCTTTGCTCACATTTTATTCCCAAGCTCCGTGAACATAGCTTGGGAGGCAAACAGATAAAAAGTGTATGTACTGTGCAAAGGGTTGAGAAAGATACATGGCTGCACGTTGCCTTTTTAACTCACTAGTTCCACCTATCGGTGAGCACAAATAAGAAAATGGAATATTCAACTAAACATCTGATCAACCTCTAAAATTCTTCATATAGACTAATTTATAGTCTGCGCTTATTCATGAACACTACGACTAGTGAACATTAAAGGCAATTCAGAGAAAACCTATGAAGCTAATCCTGGGTGTTAATGAACCCAAAGAATACAGGAAGAGAAGTGACCTGATAGACACATGCAATGGAAATTAATGATTTGGAATAGATAGGGATAGACTTCCTTCATGTGATAACACTTGAAATCCTGCAAAAGAATGTTGCAGATTCAATTTCCAACTCAGATATTTGACTACAAAAAATGCCAGTGTGTTTCATGGAGGATATCAAAGTGTTGGACATGCTACCTTGTAGATGAGATTAAAAGTGCATCCGTTCTATCAGACGCTATCACTTGTATAATACTGTTCTGATGAAAATCAATGTAATTGATAGTGGTTTCCTAGTTATGATTTGTTAAAATAACAGATTGGGCTAGATGTTCAGATTTAATGGTTTTTCTCCCCAGTGTTATGTGGAACTCACTTCTTTTCTGAATTGCACATTACTGTGACTATTTAGAATTCATTTGGGTATTGTTAGAAATTCAGCTGGAGCAATTTTCTCCAGATATCATCATTGGACAAAAGATGCTGATTCAGTGTAATCATTCTTCTGTAGATGAGCTCACATTGTAGCTAACCAACTAGAGATAAACTTCAGTTTCTTTACTTACTGACACTCTCAGGTCTCCATATCAACCTCCTTTTTCCAATTCTCCCTCAAACTGTTAGCTTCCCTGTCACAATCCTAACACTCCAACGTTGATCGCAAGAGACTTGCCCCCGTGCTATCTCTATGCATCCAGAAATCACAAGGAATTGAATTTGGGTTCACTTTCTCCAGGCAACCTTCCCAAATTTCTGATGTCTAAATAGGAGCCCTTCTCAAACCCCAGGCATATCCACACCCACATAGGCACTGCTGACATTCTCCTCCCCACCAACCTTTCTACCTACCTCAGGGGCTAAATCACTTGTCAATTTGCAGCATGAGAACCTGAATTTCTTATATTATCTTAGATATATTGCTTTTGTGGGAAGTTGGTATGCAAAAATCCACTGCATTGTTGTTAACTACCACTCTTTTGAATTCTTTGGAGTAATGAATGACATAATGTGAATGTAAGTGTCCTCTTTCTTTTGTCTCTAGAAATTTAGTTCTCATTAATATCTGGTGATAAGAAAATTTGTATAGGTTCAGATGAGGTAATGCTAAACTGAGAGATTTTAAATTGAGATGTTTTTTTCTTAACGCTAAGATTCTTAATGTAAAAAATAATAGAAGTAACATTTCGGGAATAATTTACAATTAGGTGATATGATGCGTGCTTATGGGATCACACTGTTGAATAAGGTAAAATTGACAAAATCACCTTCATTGTTCATACCTACCAAGTGAGAGTTAGAGAACATTAATTAACATCTAATCAATACCATTATCATTTTCTCCTGCTTCTTGGAAATAAAATGATGTTGTCTGCTGGAAGAGAGTTGATTGGAAACCCCATCATTTGTTTGTCATACCGTCATGACTTGAGATTATTTTTTCATTCATTCATCACTATTGGATCTAACTTCCTATCAATCATCATGTGGGAATATCCTTACCAGAAGAACTAGAAGGTGGCTGACTATCACATTCTCAGGGCCATTTCTGGATGGATAACTTTGCCAACAATGTATACATTAGATAGTTTTGACTGATTCTAAGACCGGATTTTAATCATTTGTGCTGCTGGACAAAGAGCTCATGAAATCCTGCTTCATTAATTCATTTCAAAGTGACTTGGATTATGCAGAACAAAGTGGAATATCATTTTCAGAGACCGCTATAATTGTATCCTTCATTCAGTGGCAGCTTTGATGGGTACCTATTGAGTTTATGTACATGGTCTCTGCAGCTGTGGCCCATCCACTTCTAAACTCAACGTATTGTGCATTCAGAAATGTTCTTCTGCACACCACTGCTGTAATGTGTGGTTATCTGAGTTACTGTTGCCTTCTTGTCAGCTTGAACCGTCTGGCCATTCCCCTCTGACCTTGCACATTAACAAGGTGTTTCTGGCCACAGAGCTGCTGCTCACTGATTATACTTTCTGTGTTTTTTTTTTGCAGTATTCTCTGTAAACTCTAAAGACTGTTGTGCATGAGAATCTCAGAAGATGAGCAGTTTCTGAGATACTCAGACCACCTCATCTGGCACCAACAACCATACCACGGTCTAAGTCACTTAGGTCCCATTTCTTCCCCATTCTGATATTTAGGCTGACCAACAACTGAGCCTCTTAACCATACCTGCATGTTTTTATGCATTGAGTTACTGCCACATGATTGGCTAATTAAATATTTGCATTAATGTGCTGGTGTACCTAATAACATAACCACTGAGCGTATGCCATTGGCCAAGACCTCTCTCAGGAGAGTGTACAAGATACTGCCAGCACTTAACTTCCTCCAGGCTACTCTATTAACTGTAAAGTTCAGGGCAGTTTATACTTCAATGCCTCACCTGCTCAGCAACATAAACTTGTGCCCTTGCCAGGCACATTACCAGCATGGCTGACTGAAATGCTGCTTTGTATTCATTACAGCAACTGAATTCATGATAAATGGGAGTCCAATCCATCAGCCAGGTTGATTGCAGTGCTTTGCAATTCTTTGTGCTTGCCTGCAGATTTAGTTTATTGACTTTGACCCAATCCAAAGGGTGAAACCCCTACACACCTGTTTAACAGAATTCATTCTCTCAGTATGATGAAGGCCTAACAATTTTTGTAAAATATAATAGTTAGTTCATGGTACCCACCATTATTGTTGAGTAAAAATACTACAGGCAATCTGCGGTATAAATACGGTAAGATATACTGTGTTCCAACTGCTGGACAAGTGGTATCGCTGCGCTGTCAAAAGCCCCAAATTACCAGCTGTTCATGAACCTTCCCATTGCTTATCATGAAAATGCTTCTTTTGCATCATCAAAACAAATGATTCTGATCTTAAACAAGAAGAAATCCGCAGATGCTGGAAATCCAAGCTTTTGATTTTGATCTCAGCCCTCCTGCATGCTCCTCAGAGAATTTTTATTTTGATTTTTTTCCAGTCTTATGATATCTCTTTATTTCTCCAAATTTGAATTGAGTTCACCCTACTTCACTCACTCTGTGTTTGTTTCTATTTCATTGGTTACGTTTATGAATCATTTGTTCACGTTCTCTCAGATGCCCTGTTAACAACAGTTGCAACAGAATAGTTTTCCATCCAGTTAAATATGGACATAAGCATTATAATCTGTTACAGCTTCAGAGAGTATCCTTGACATGCATTCTTAGTATGTGCTATTACAATTCTGAAGTACCCTTACAGACCACCTTCTATCAGTCAATCTTCAATTTTCTTTTTTTGCCAATCAGTGTTGATTGATTTGTATAATCAGTATAATTCATTCAGTTTTCTTTACTGACTATTGTGATATACTAAACACTTAATCAGCTTAAGATCTACGGTATTTTATCTTGGCCTCAGTACCTCCTTGTGCAACTGGATGCTTGGTTTCTTCACTTGCAGACCCTAGTCAGTCTGGATTGACAACAGCATCTCCTCCACAATCACCATCAGCACAGGTCCATCTCAAGGCTGTCAGGAGACGGAAGGGCAAGAGTCAGATACGAGAGAGTACCCCTGTGGCTGTCACCCTTAACAATAAGTGCCCCTGTTCGAGTACTGTTGGTGGGGGCGGGGGTCGGCCAACCTGGGGGATGCAGGACCTGTGGCTCCGAAAGGTAGGGAAAGGAAGAGGATGTCAGCAGTGATAGGGGACTCCATAGTTAGGGGGTCAGACATGCGATTCTGTGGATGCAGGAAAGAAACTCGGATGGTAGTTTGCCTCCCAGGTGCCAGGGTCCGTGATGTTTCTGATCGCGTCCATGATATCCTGAATTGGGAAAGAGAGCAGCCACAGCTTGTGGCACAACGACATAAGCAGGAAAAGGGAGGAGCTCCTGAAAACAGACTACAGGGAGTTAGGAAGGAAGTTCAGAAGCAGGACCTCAAAGGTAGTAATCTCAGGATTACAACTTGTGCCACATGACAGTGAGTATAGGAATAGAGTGAGGTGGAGGATAAACGTGTGGTTGAGGGATTGGAGCAGGCGGCAGGGATTCAGATTTCTAGATCATATGGTCCTCTTTTGGGGCAGGTGTGACCTGTTCAAAAAGGACGGGTTGCACTTGAATCCCAGTAGGACCAATATCCTGGCGGGGAGGTTTGCTAAGGCTATTGGGGAGAATTTAAACTAGAATCACTGGGGGTGGGAATCAAACTGAAGAGACGGAGGAAGAGGTGGTAGGCTCACAAATAGAGAAAGCTTGGAGACAGTGCGAGAGGGAGGGTAGGCAGGTGTTAGAGAATGGACATGCTCAGACTGATGGTTTGAGATGTGTCTATTTTAATGCAAGGAGTATTATGAACAAAACGAATGAGCTTAAAGCGTGGATCAGTACTTGGAGCTATGATGATGTGGCCATTACAGAGACTTGGATGGCTCAGGGACAGGAATGGTTACTTCAAGTGCCAGGCATTAGATGTTTCAGAAAGGACAGGGAGGGAAGCAAAAGAGGTGGGGGCGTGGCACTGCTGATCAGAGATAGTGTCACGGCTGCAGAAAAAAAGGAAGCCATGGAGGGATTGTCTACAGAGTCTCTGTGAATGGAAATTAGGAACAGGAATGAGTCAATAACTCTACTGGGTGATTTTTAAAGACCATGCAATAGTAGAAGGGACATCGAGGAGCAGATAGGGAGACAGTTTCTGGAAAGGTGTAATAATAACAGGGTTGCTGTGGTGGGAGATTTTAATTCCCCAAATATTGATTGGCATCTCCCTAAAATGAAGGGTTTAGATGGGATGGAGTTTGTTAAGTGTGTTCAGGAATGTTTCTTGATACAATAAGTAGATAAGCTACAAGAGGAAAGGCTGTACTTGTTCTGGTATTGGGAAATGAACCTGGTCAGGTGTCAGATCTCTCAGTGGGAGAGCATTTTGGAGAGAGTGATCACAATTCTATCTCCTTTACCATAGTACTGGAGATGGATAGGAACAGACAAGTTAGGAAAGTGTTTAATTGAAGTAAGGGGAAATATGAGGCTATCAGGCAGGGACTTGGAAGCATAAATTGGGAACAGATGTTCTTAGGGAAATGTACGGAAGAAATGTGGCAAATGTTCAGGGGATATTAACGTGGAGTTCTGTGTAGATATGTTCCAATGAGACAGGGAAAGGATGGTAGGGTACAGGAACCGTGGTGTACAAAGGCTGTTGAAAATTTAGTCAAGAAGAAAAGAAAAGCTTATGAAGATCTAGAAGATTATAAGGCTAGTAGGAAGGAGCTTAAGAATGAAATTAGGAGAGCCAGAAGGGGCCATGAGAAGGCCTTAGCAAACAGGATTAAGGAAAACCCCAAGGCATTCTACAAGTATGTGAGGAGCAAGAGGATAAGACATGAAAGAATAGGACCAATCAAGTGTGACAGTGGAAAAATGTGCTTGGTACCGGAGGAGTTTGCTTCAGTATTCACTACAGAAAAGTATCTTGGTGATTGTAGGGATGATTTACTGTGGACTGAAAAGCTTGAGCATATAGACATTAAGAAAGAAGATGTGCTGGAGCTTTTGAAAAGCATCATTGGATAAGTCACCAGGACCAGACGAGATGTACCCCAGGCTACTGTGGGAGACAAGGGAAGAGATTGCTGAACCTCTGGCAATGATCTTTGCATCATCAATGGGGATGGGAGAGGTTCTGGAGGACTGGAAGGTTGCAGCTGTTGTTCCTTTAATCAAGAAAGGGATTACAGATATCCCAGGAAATTATAGACCAGTGAGTCTTACTTCAGTGGTTGGTAAGTTGATGGAAAAGATCCTGAGAAGCAGGATTTATGAACATTTGGAGAGGCATAATATGATTAGGAATAGTCAGCATGGCTTTGTCAAAAGCAGCCGATGCCTTACGAACCTGACTGATTTTTTTGAGGATGTGACTAAACATATTGATGAAGGTAGAGCAGTAGATGTAGTGTATATGGATTTCAGCAAGGCATTTGACAAGATACCCCATGCAAGGCTTATTGAGAAAGTAAGGAGGCATGGGATCCAAGGGGCCATTGCTTTGTGGATCCAGAATTGGCTTACCAACAAAAGGCAAACAGTGGTTGTGGACGGGTCATACAAGAGTGGTTGTGCATCAGGGATGTGTTCTGGGACCCCTACTCTTTGTATTTTTATAAATTACCTGGATGAGGAGGTGGAGGGATCAGTTAGTAAATTTGCTGATGACACACAATGGTTGTGGGTGTTGTGAATAGTGCAGAGGGCTGTCAGAGCTTATAGCGGGACATTGACAGGATGTAAAACTGGGTTGAGAAGTGGCAGATGGAGTTCACCCAGATAAGTGTGAGGTGGCTCATTTTGGTAGGTCAAATATGATGGCAGAATATAATATTAATGGTAAGACTCTTGGTAGTGTGGAGGATCAGAGGGATCTTGGGGTCCGAGTTCATAGAACACTCAAAGCTGCTGTGCAGGTTGACTCTGTGGTTAAGAAAGCATATGGTGCACTGGCCTTCATCAATCGTGGGATTGAATTTAGGAGCTGAGAGGTAATGTTGCAGCTATATAGGGCCCTGATCTGGCCCCACTTGGGGTACTGTGCTCAGTTCTTGTCACTTCACTACAGGAAGGATGTGGAAACCATAGAAAGGGAACAGAGGAGACTTTGAAGGATGTTGCCTGGATTGCCTTACAAGAATAGATTGAGTGAACTTGGCCTTTTCTCCTTGGAGTGACGGACGATGAGAGGGTGATCTGATAGAGGTGTCCAAGATGATGAGAGGTATTGATCGTGTTCATAGTCAGAGAGAGGCTTTTTTTCCCAGAGCTGAAGTGGCTAGCACGAGAGGGCACAGTTTTAAGGTGCTTGGAAGTAGGTACAGAGGAGACGTCAGGGGTAAGTTTTTTACGCAGAGAGTGGTGAGTGCATGGAATGGGCTGCCGGCGATGGTGGTGGAGGTGGATATGATAGGGTCTTTTAAGGGTCTCCTGGAAAGGTACATAGAGCTCAGAAAAATAGAGGGCTATGGGTAACCCTAGGTAATTTCTAAAGTAAGGACATATTCGGCACAGCTTTGTGGGCCGAAGGGCCTGTATTGTGCTGTAGGTTTTCTGTGTTCTATGTTCTATGTTCAAGGCTGTGTGCTTAGCCCCCTGCTCTACTCACTTTGCTTATGACAGTGAGACTAAGTACAACTCCAATGTCATATTTAAATTTGATGACAACACCACCGATGGTGACTAAGTCAAAGGCAGCGAGAAAACAGCATATAGAAGGGAGATTGAAAATCTGGCTGAGAGGTGCCACAACAACAACCTCTCACTCAGTGCTAGCAAGACCAAAGAGATGATTAATGACTTCAGGAGGAGGAAACCGGAGGTGCATCAACCAGTCCGCTTTGGGAGAAACCGAGCTGGAGAGGGTCAACAACTTTAAATTCCTCAGTGTTGTCACTTCAGAGGATCTGTCCTGAGTCCCTAATGTAAGGCCCATTACAAAAAAAAAGCATGGCAGCACCTCTAGTTTCTTAGAAGTTTGCAAAGATTTGGAATGAAAAGAATTCCATAGCTGTGTGGTGAAGTGTACATTGACTGGCGCACCACATCCGAGTATGGACACTTCAATGCTCTTGAATGAAATAGCCAACAGAACACAGTGGATACAGCCCAGTCGATCAGGGCTGAAGCCTTTCACAGCATTGGAGTACATACACATGGAGTGGTGATGCAGGAAAGCAGCATCCATCATCAGGGACCCCCACGATCCAGACCATGCTCTCTTCTCCCTGCTGCCATCAGGTACGGGATCCTCAGGACCCACACCACCAGGTTTAGGAACTGTTATTACCCCTCAACCATCAGGTTGTTGAACCAGAGGGGATAACTTAATTCAACTACACTTGCCCCATCACTAAATGTTCCCAACCTATAGACTCACTTTCAAGTACTCTTCACCTCATTTTCTCAATACTTATTGTTTATTTATTTTTAATTTTTAAAATTTTCTATGAATGAGGCAAAAGAAAATGAATCTCAGGGTTGTAAGTGGTGACACATATGTACTTCGGTACTAAATTCACTTTGAACTTTTAATATTTGTTTCTAAGTTCAAATATTCTTTGTAAGTAACACTTGGCTGAACTAATTTAGATGCATATCCTTCCTTCCTCATGATTGAGTAACTCGCTGCTACGTTAATGGTCATATCAATTCAATGACCATGTAGCTAAACATTAGCCTTGAAATTAATCTTTTTTCTGCATGGCAAGCTCAACTTTCCAACCTTCCCACACGCTTCATTTTAGTGCAGACTTCTCTGTAGCTTCTTGCAATACTGTTAAGACATCTGCAAGACACAAATTAGATTCATCTCACTAATATGATTTTGGAATTGCACTCCGTGACCATGCCCTTTATTCTGATTTTAGCATTTTTAATTGACATGAACACAGTGAATGTTTGCTGTCAAATTTATATTATAATTTGTATCAATCTTACTCATGTATTGGATTTTGTTTTGGAACTTAAAGTTTTCTCATTATGTTCCAAACATATAACTCGGTTGTGTCATTGTTTCCATTTGAGAAAATTATTTTGAACTGCTCGATGCCATCTAATAATTATCGATTTTATGTGAAATTAACTATGGGATCTCCTAGTCAAGAAATTGGTTTGGAAATTTCTAGAAAGAAGTTTATGATTTATTCATGTGTGAATAGTATATAACATAGAATTCACTTTTTTTTGTGCTATGTTTGCACAAGTTTCCTGCTGATAAATGCAGTTTTCAAAGCTTTTGAGTTTTGGCCCTTTGGTAAAATGAGTCACCTCAAGCTGTCCAGACTACTCTAATAGTGCTGATTCAACTTCAATAAATTTTGCCCGTCTAACAACCAGTAATGTTTTGAACAAACTCTTCTCAGGCTTCCAGCCGAGTATAGGTATCAATTATAACTGACAGTTCAATGACAAGCTCTACTATCTTCTTCAGGGATAATACTTGGGCATGATAGTCAGTTGGATCTAGCACTAGATCCTTTTTAACCAGTAAGGTGTGTTAAGTATACAAGTTGAGTTTCGATATCTCGTAAAGCACATAAATTGTAATAACACTTTCTTTGAATAAGGATGTCCCAATTTTATGGCTTTCTTTCTTTTTGGTGACGTCTGATTGAGTGTTGGTGCTAACCTTAGCAGAATCCATGCATATCATGAATGGATGTGATACAAAATTTGGTCATATATTTTTAACAACTGCAATTAAGTCATTGTTTACGCCGAAAACAAACTTGCCTCACAGTGCAATCTCTATTAGACACTAGGGCACCATAGTAGCATTGCAGTTAGTGCAACTTTATTACAGCTTGGGGCATTGGAATTCAGAGTTCAATCTCTAAGAAGAATAAACTATAATTAGAAGATTTTCTTTATGCACTGCTGTATAGGATTCACCAACACCGATATCCATTATGCTATATCCTGCAAAAAGGGATTACTATGCAGACTGTACAAGAAACAAAAGGCTCACACACCCAGTTCTTCCAATCTAACCGTTATGAGCATAAGAAATCATTTTATTATACCTCTTGCTTATGTTTGGTGACTGCTTTGCGTAACACCACGATTTCTCTCTTTTCATCAATCTAATTATTGTTTCTGTCAACACACAGTTTTTTTGCTATGAATTTAAGTTTATTTTTGAGTGAAAGAACGATCAAAACAAGTGATCATTATTCTCCAGAATCAACCCTTGATTCTTTCACTCATGATCGTTAATAGATCGAAAGATATAAATTCATTTGTTGTTCTTCCATCTTTGTCATCTATGTACATGTTCATATATTCCTTATTGCGGATGATCCAGAGAAAAATAAAGACACTTGCGGTTTATAATTTCTGACTATACTTTGTATTTACATATATATCATATTTATATGTCATATATTATATTATATACTGGGTGGTAAAGTAGAGATACATCCCTACCAAAGGAGGTATAAGGCACTCCTTCCCTCTGGTAGTCTGCAGGTCACCCATGGGAAAGATGTAGCACCTGCTTATCACCCCAATCAAGGTCATGTGAAACCATGGGAGCAGATGGTAGCTGGTCATATCAGTAATTTGAGCTTATCACAAGTCTTGGTTATGCGACCACTGACACCAGGCAGATAATGTCTGAAGAGAATTGATAATGGCTGGGGTCACCCTTCTTGCAAAAACACTGCCCAGAAGAAGGCAATGGCAAACCACTTCTGTAGAAAAATTTGCCAAGAACAGTCATGGTCATGGACAGATGGAAGACCGTGATTGTCCATATTGTAAAACACGGCACATGATGATATTTATATGTACTATATTATTTGGAGATCATTATTCCATTCCAGTAGGAAATGTAACCTTTAGTAAAAGAGCCTTTAGCAATTTACAGTAAAATTCCTATAATCCAACACCCTTGGAGCCCTTTGTTAGTATTTGACTGGCAGATATTCTAACTATTGTTCCTTCTGACACTCAAATTCCTGCTTTAAAGAAATTAGTAACTTTTCAGGGAAACAGAATTTCTTTAAGCAGAGTTTAGTTGAAACAAATTATAAAGTGATAGATGATGCAAAAAAAGTATATAAATTGCATAGCTTGACTTAATGTCAGCGATTGAAACAAAGAGGTTAATAAAAGATAGGAAAACTAATATAAGGGCCAGTTTTCTTCTACTTAGCCATGAGACAAAACAATGCATTATAATACTTACTGAGCCACCATAAAGTCCATTACAGATAAATGCCTGCCCGGAGCAATGCTGCTATCAAGGCAAAACATAACTTGGAAACTAAATAAGGATTGTAACCAAACTACGTAAGTGGTTGCTTAATCTTGGTGTGCCTATGGCAAGAGGATTAATTTATTATGTAATTTGTCAGTTGTCCCTGCATTATGTATATGAGCTTAATCACTGAAGAATATTTTGTTTAATCCCACTGAGTACAGCAGAACTCCTAGTGTGATATTGCTTTTATACACCGAATTGACTTTAATGCAGAATAAATGATTGATGAAATTGCGAATGTATTATCTGCAAATCCACATTTTATTTAAAGTTGTCCCTCACTGGAAAGCATCAGAATCTTTAATCATGAAAAGTCAAGGGTGGAAATAAAGTATATTATTGTTCAAAATGCTTCTTATATTGAGCAGAATATTCATAGGGATCTTGGCAGTTTTTTTTTTACATGCTGATATCCGAACTGAGTAACAACAAAGTAACACACAAGAAATGCTGGAGGAACTGCTGGGGTGGCATAGTAATGTACCAGCGATCCGGGTTCAATTCCCACCGCTGCATGTAAGGAGTTTATACATTCTCCCCGTGACCCTGTGGGTTACCTCTGAGTGCTCCAGTTTCCTCCCACAGTCCAAAAATTTACCAGTTGGTCGGTTACTTGGTCATTGTAAATTGTCCTGTTGCTAGGGTAGGATTAAAGAGGGGATTGTTGCGTGGCGTGGATCAAAGGGCTAGAAGGGCCTATTCTGCGCCGTATCTCTTAAAAGAAACTCGGCAGATTAGGCAGCATCTATGGAAATGAATAAACAGTCTACGTTTCAGGCCTGGACGCTTCTTCAGGTCAGAAAAATTATCATCCCTCTTCACTGCTGACAAATTATCTTAGTCCATTGGAAAGTACAGGAAACATGATTCTAGAACTGCGCGGCATGCCTTCACTGTAATTTGATGCTATGTGAAATATCAACTTAGCCATTTAGACAGGCAATTAAATAGGCAAGGTACAAAATACAGACACATTGTGGACAAGTGGGATTAGTGGAGATGAATAAAAAAGGTTGCCATAGATGTGATAGGCTGAAGGGTCTCTTTCTGTGATGTATATTGCACACTTTATAAACCTGACCAGAAGAACGCAGAATATAATGAAGAGGAAAATACTTGCATAGAATTGAATTCCTTGAACTAGATGATATGTCAGACTTTTGATCATGAAGCTAGGAAAAGCCTAAAAGGAGTATAATTGGATGTATGCAGCCGATGATCAAGGTACATGTATAATCAAAGAAGTGAAAGGAGGAAGCCAAGTTGCAGGAGGGTCAGACACATCTCAAGAATATTGCCTGGAGTGGGTTGGGAAGTCAAGATGCAATTTAAAAGCTTAGGCCACAATTTTGCCTTAAATTTAGCAACGCTGTGGTGCTGCTGTCAGAGCCGCTCGCTCAGAGCATCAGAAACCCGGCTTTGATTCTGACCTCAGGCTCCTTTGTGAGTTGAATTTGTGAGCATTCCTTCTAACTACATGGTGTTCCTCTGGGTGTTCTGACTTTCTCCGGTTCCCAAGCTCTGCTGGTTGCCGAGGTAACTGGTTGATGTAAATTGTCCCACGTGTAAGTGTGAGGTAGAATCTGGGAGGATTTCATGCAAATACGGAGAAATGGAAATCTGGTAAATTTACTGTAACTGGGACGTTAATGATGGTGTAGATCTATACATGATATGTGTCTCTGTAACTCTTTAAACCAAGTTATCCTTCATGGTAAATACACAAAGAGCATACACAGTATACAACCTGGAATTCTTACTGTCGGCAGACATCCACGAGACGGAAGAGAAACCCCAAAGAATGAAAACTTTAGAACCCCAAAGCTCCCCTTCCTCCTCCCATACACAAGCAGCAACAAAGCATCAACCCTTCCCCCCTGCCTCCACTTGCCTCAGCAAAAGCATCAGCAACACCCCCCCCCCCCCACCTCACCGAACCACCACTATCGGGCATGCAAGCAATAGCAAATTCCCCAAAGAGACCATGGTCTAGAGCCCACTGTTCATCCCAGCAATCTGACATGCCACAGCCCCCTCTTTCTCTGTCTCTCTCTCTCACTCTCTCATTCTTACAAGGGAGAGAGAGATGTCACTCCTGCCACAGCGAGTTTGCTGCTTTGATTGGTATGCAGTGTTGCTTCGTTTTGAGTTTTTCTGACTCAAGAATCGGCAGCAAACTCTCTCTCACCAACGTTAGAGAGAGTGCAGAGACATCTGACAGCCAGACCCACTCTTTCGACGTTCCGATCTCCTGCGATGCTTCATTGACACCGGCAAGGAATCTAGTCGTCCACAGGGCCGCATCCGGAGGCACACATCTTTCGGGCCACTCCTGGAGATTTGAAAACGTTAGGCCGTTTGCCGAGCTCCGAGAGCAGGAACATGCAGCTGCGGATCACGGGCTCCAACGGGATCCCAGGCACCTTTAAACGGAAAGAATAGGCAATAGAGAGTAGAATTCAAACTGCTTCACAGATGGACTGGGAGAAGTCGGCCTCTAGCGCCATCTTTAGCTCCACGCCCTCCCAGGTATTATTGCTTTGATAGTATATTGGTACTCATTGAGCTAAGCTACTGAGGAAATTTGCAGGAGACTATAAGAAAATGCCAGCCTACAATTAGAGAAAATAACAACAAAATGGGGGTAAAGGAAACCTCTCTGAGAAGACAGAGTTAATCAAAACGGTTGTGCAACTAGACAAAAGTTGCAGATCATTTGTCAATTTTCACCATGTGTTGGTCACGTTTCATTTAAAATATAATTAGTAGAAAAATAGAAATAGTTGTCTGCTAGTTCACATTTTCATACTTTCTACATTTTATTACATAGAACATAAAAGAGTACATCACAGTGCAGGGTCTTTGGCCCACAGCTTTGTGTAGGCCTATCTAAGCCTATTTCACAACCAACCTAACCCTTTTCTCATACACAGCCGATAATCTTTCATGTTTTTTTTACATCTATGTGCCTGAGAGTCTCTTAAATGTCACTTCTGTATCCGCATTTACCACCATCCTGGCACTACCTTTAACATCTCTGTTAAACTTTCCTCCACTCACCTTAAAATGTCCTCTGGTATTGGTCATTACTGCTCTAGGAACAAGGAGCTGTTTGTCCAATCTACCAATGCCTCTCATAATTTTATACACCTCTACAAAACTGTGCCTCATCCTTCTTCACTCCGGAGGGAAAGCTTCAGCTTGCTCAACTTTTTCTTATAAGATGTCCTCTAATCCAGACAGCATCCTGGTAAATCTTTTCTGCGCCATCTCTAAAGATTCTACACCCTTCGTAAAATAGTGTGACCAGAATTAAGCACATGACTCCAAGTGTGGTCCAACCAGAGTTTTATTGAGCCGCAGAATAATCTTGCTAGCTCTTGAACTTAACCCTCTGACTTGTGAAGACCAATGCACAATAGCTTTTCTTAACCACCCTTCTAACTTGAACCGTAATTGTGCGGAATCAATGAACTTTGGCTCTAAGATCCTTTGTTCCTCCACATTGCTCAGAATATCTTTTTCTCTCCTTCTGTTATGTATGCCATCATGTTCTATATGGCAATTAGTTAAAGCTATTTGCAAAAACTGTTGGGAGTTTTGAGGACTTCTTCTCTAATGGTTCTTCTTTCTTTTTTGCCAGGTTTGTCTTGCGTTCCTTGCTCTGAATGAATTAATTGTACAAGTATTGATTCTTTTCCAATGCCACAGATATATTGCTGTTTAAATAGTCATCACCATCATTATTACATGCCATGCTATATAGCATAGATGATCATAGTCTCATGACTGTGATTGATCTTGGCAAATTTTTCTACAGAAGTGGTTTGCCATTGCCTTCTTCTGGCCAGTGTCTTTACAAGATGGGTGACTCCAGCCATTATCAATACCGGTCAGAGATTGTCAGCCTGGCATCAGTGGTCGCATAACCAGGACTTGAAATATGCTCAAGTTGCTCATAAGACCATCCACCACCTGCTCCTGTAGCTTCACGTGACCCCGAGTAAGCAGGTGCTACCGCTTGCCCAAAGGTGACCTGCAGGCTCGCAAAAGAAAGAGTACCTTACAACTCCTTTGGTAAGCCATGCCTTCACATTGCCATTCTTTCAAGTAGTCAATAAGGTTATTATAATTGACTTGCAGTCCTGTACATAGTGTCCTCAGGTGCTGGTAACTGGAGCAGAAATGAGATACCTTCATACTTCTAAATCCAGACACATTGAACATAATTAAATATTTCAAAGGATACTTCGGCTGAAATCAAAGTGAACATAGATTGCAAAAATTACCCTGACTGCTTCCTAGATGTGTGTGTGTGTGTGTGTGTGTGTGTGTGTGTGTGTGTGTGTGTGTGTGTGTGTGTGTGTGTGTGTGTGTGTGTGTGTGTGTGTGTGTGTGTGTGTGTGTGTGTGTGTGTGAGAGAGAGAGAGAGAGATTACATGGCTAGAAAATAAATTGGCAGTCCACTTTTTATATTTCCTGATTTTTAATCATTTTTTTCTCATTCTATACAACTAAAAGTTAAAAGAGATGTAAGCTGAGATGCTGTTTATTTAACATCAGTTCTTTTCTAAACAGTTTGTATATTCTGATCGGAATAGCACTAACTTTTCAATCCCGTATCACCTGAAAACTACATCTGATCTTTGACTCCAAACAGACTGTGAATATTAATTGTACATCAAAACATTTTAATCTACAAAATTACCTTACTAGTTTAAGTATTCCTGAATATCACCTCTTGCCTGAATGTAGCTTGATTGCTTTATTCAAAACAGTAATTTGCTGTATCTGTTCGAAAACAAAGAAAAACATCAAGAATTTGTAATTTATATAATTCTCACACAGAATAAATACTTTTTGAACCAGTAGTGTGAAAGCTTCCAGCATTTTTTCTAACCTACACAGTAATTCATCTGTGCCATTAAAGTTGCTGTGACTGATTGCATGCATTTGGTGTTTGTCAGCTGGATTTTATTTCTCCTGAATGTGATTTGCTTGAAGACAGCTCTCCATCTGTTGCACCTCATGCTTTCAAAATTTCAATTCTGTCATCACCTCTATAACAGCTAAACTGTGGTCTCATAACCCCGGCTGGAATAAGATACAGAATATTATTATTACAGGTAATTTGTGTGTATTACACTGAATTGTAAGGCACCTCATAATCTTCCCAGGCCATTTAGTCAAAACAAAAACTCTTGAAGTAAAAAAGCAGTTATTTTACATCCATATTGTATTTAGGTTTGTTGATATCATATTTGTTGGAGAATTAAGGAGGCAAAAATAAAACCAGTTGGATTATTCACCTCCTGAACCATGCCTGAAGTTCTAATGCTTACATAAGTTCTGGGATTCTTTGTAAATAAACAACAACTCAGTTTATTCCACGTTTATGCCTTTTTTTTTGCAAAATAAAACACTATATTTATGAGTCATATAAACAGTCTTATAAAACATAAAAGTAGTCTGGACTGCTTTCAATTTACTACATTACTGCTGATAAGCACAGAACAACATAGGTACATATAAATTCACAATAATTTTGTTATTATTAAGTGCAATCATGAACAACAGCCAAGTCAGAAATGCTGATCAAGTCAACTAGTTCCCAAAGGGAACTCTGATAGGCCAATCAGATGGTTCACTGCTGCTCAGCGATAGAACACAAAGAACAGGCACAAGGGTTGCTAGCCCCTGCACTCCAGAAACACACTTGAGCAGTGCGGCAGAGGTGTGTGCTATGCATGACCTGATCTGAAAGCATCATGTTGACTCATAACAGATCGTGTTCACAGTGGAACAGCTTAGTCAAGGATGGGGTGTCAAGAATAATGATGAGAATGGTTCAATAAAACATCTTATCTGTTTCAGCTTATTTAATTTTACCTTTGTCTCTTTTCCAAATAATGTCCAAGTACCTCTGTCTCATTAATTTCATGAATGAAAAGGCATCCTTAAGTACAGACACCAGACAAACTTGTCAAAAATAAGCTTCTTGCAGGGTACTATAAACTTTAATGATAAACTACTCTGAAAACAAAGCCAATATTCTTCTGTGGTATATCATTTTCTTGCATGTAACTTGAATAAGTGTTACTTAGACTGGTGTGGGTAGATAGTCCTTAAAGTGAGATCTTGTTTGGGGGAAACGTCTCAATGATGGGGCAAGTAAGTGTAATTATCCCCTTTTATTCAAGAGCCTGATAATTGAGGGGTAGTAACTGTTTTTGAACCTGGTGATGCAAATCCCAAGGCTCCTGTACATTCTATCTGAGGGCAGCAAATTATCCATATTATGGCCCATCTGAACAACCATCAAACTTTTTAGAATAATTCTCTATTAATAGTCAGAGGAAAAAAAACACAACAGGTTGTTTTGCATCTCGATAGTAGATGTTTTGCAATTTCACTCCAAACAAATGTCACTGGATAATTTTGAAGCCAAAATCTTGAAGTCTTCAGTTACTACTTGACAATTATCCAGGGATCATTTGCTGAACAAATCCTAGATTTGCAGCAACTGACTGATTCAATACACACGAATGCTGGAGGAACTCAGCTGGTCAGGCAGCATCTATAGACATGAATAAACAGTCGATGCTTCAGGTTGAGGCCCTTCTTCAGGACTGAGAGGGAAGAAGGCAGATGCCCGAATTAAATGGTGGGGGGAGGGGAAAGCTAGCTGGAAGGTGACGGCTGAATCGAGGTGAATAGGAAAAATCAAGGGCTGGGGAAGAAAGAATCTGATGGGAGAGGATAGTGGACAATATGAGAGAGGCAAGGAGGAGGGCACCCAAGGGGAGGTAATAGGCCGGTGAGAAGAAGTAAAAGTGTGGGGGGGGGGAGAAATTTCTTTACTGGAAGGTGAAATTGATATTCATACCATCAGGTTGGAGGGTACCCAGACACAATATGATATTTATTAACTGACTACTTCATTACAGTACTTTGTGATAAAAATTGTAAATTGTATAAGTTATTGCCCTTTAAAATAACTTAGGTATAGTATATTTATTAATGGAGGTTGAGGTTCAGCTAATTACGATATATTAGAAACTAAATCTGACAGCAATTAATAAAATTTATATCCACACACTTGAAGGTAGAAATCCAGAAGATACTCTACAAGATACCACTCATCAATTTTGCCAATATAGTCCTCATCAATTGACTTGGCACTTCAATGACATGAAAACACTTCAAAAACATTTCAATGACATGAACTTGGAGTAATTGCTTGAATGACTGGTGTAAAAGATTGGGCAAGTGTATCCAAGAATGACTGCTTTTGTTTGAACAGTATAGTCAGTAATAATTGCTGCAAGCCAAATTCACTAAGTCTCATTCACTAAGAAGTAAACTAATGGTACAAATTTATATAAGTATACTGCATCACCTGCTTTCCTTTTCTATTTTATCAATGACCTTAACTATATCAACTATTTTACATTGTACACAATATTTATCCTCATGTTTTTTTTAAGTGCTTGTTTCTAATCTGTTTGAGCCAGTGGAAGTTCGTCGATCCCATTGACTGAAGAGTTCGTCTTTTCAGAGTTCCTGCAGATCATTTGTGTGGCATACTGTCTGGCTTAAATATTCAAATGAAGGAAATTTCTGCTGACAAGCTTGCAAGATGTGTATGGGCAATTGCAGATAGAGTGAATGGCAAAACAATTTCCTTTACATCTTCACATAAAATTAAAGTCTTATCGGCATTTTGTTGAAGTGAACTGTGTTGTGATTTACTGAACACAATGGTGAAGAGTTTATCACAAATAAGGAGAGCAAGAACAACTAAATGTTTGTAATTTTCAACATAATAAGTTGAGGTACATGGATTATGTTGGTTGGAGTATAACACTGATATTTGAGCTAGTGTGTAGAATGTAGTTATGTGATGAAAACACTGCACTTCACATCTACAATGGAACATTTCTGTCATTTTTTTACATTTGTAAAGCAGTGAGCCAAATCCTACATATGTACTGCAGTTAGAACACAAGTTCAAATCAAAATTGTGGCAATGTTTGAAATAGTCATCTGTAAGTAAAAGTATATAGTGTTCACAACATTGCAATAAAAACTGAGTGTAGTTTACATATACAAGTTTCCATCAGGGATTTCCTTTGTTACTCATTTAATTGCACCGTTTGAGTGCTGCAAGCCTTCTATTTGAAATCCAATTATTGGAGAGGAAGTTATTGAGCTTGTAAAGGAATAACACATGGCAAGTTCACTTCTATACGTGAGCAACTTCTGCAAACGTGCATTACGCAAACAGCTCATGTGTATAGCTAGTCAGGTGAGTCAGGTTAGTCAGGTAAGAATCTGAGTAAGAGTACTTTTGATACTGAAAATTAGAGCTGAATGAAGAATTATATTTAATGTGGAGATGCTTATAAACTCTGGAAATTGTTATTTTCATGTCTGAAACCAATATCTAATGAACACTACAACAATTCAATAGGAGTATGTATAATACCCAAAATAATTGATGTTACACAGAACAATTTTGCGTTAAAATGCCATTTATAAATTTTGCAACATGACGTTAGGAATTAACACCACTCATTGACACAGAATTCTTTAGTGCATGAATACCCTGTTCCTTTGGCTCCATAATTCACCAGGATGACAATATATGCTTCAGGCAACATGTTTTAGGAATCGGATGGCAGAGAGGAAGAAGCTGTTCCTGAATCACTGTGTGTGTGCCTTCAGGCTTTTGTACCTCCTACCTGATGGTAACATTGAGAAAAGGGCATGCCCTGGGTGGTGGAGATCCTTAATAATGGATGATACTTTTCTAAGACACCCAGGGGCATTTCTACAGAAAATAGCGCCCATGGCAAGCACTGAAATTGCGCCCCTGTCCAAACATCTGACACCCATCTTTTAGATAACTTTACCATAATATCAGCTCAAAAATACAAGTCAAGCTTGTTAATCTTTTAATTAACAAATTATGGCACTACATGAAAATTTTAACTGCACCTTCCTTGCTTTCACTGATACAAATTGATCTATGATGTGATCAAAGTCAGTTTTTGCAGTTTCTTCTCTTTCTACACTCAGCAGAGCAAGATCACAGGTAAAATCTCGTTAATAAACACAACATCACAACCATCACCATCATCTTCCCTCTTGTCATGTCCACGTTCTCTGTGGCAGCCTCTCTCTTTAACTTGTCATACTCGGATTTCTCTGTCTTGACCTCCTCCTCAGCTTGTGACGCATTTGTACTTGATCCACCTTCGGATTTTAGCAAACTTGTAGCAGGTGCAGGTGACTCCATGGAACGTGTCTAACTACTTGTTCCGGGCTTTTCAAAGAAGGGCATGAAGAACTTGCTCAACTTCTTCGCTTCCTCCGCCTCCAGTTTTTGTTTCTTCCGTCCTTCAGCTCCACTTTCCTTCTTCTTCGAGAAGAAGCATGGTCTTCATTCACAATGCTCTGAAATAAGGCCATCCTAGTACTTCTCACCCATGATAGTCAAAGACAGATCATACATCTGAAGAAAATTCTTTTTTCACTATTTGAGGATGGCTTGTCTGACTTTAATAGAAACTGCTCAGTGGCGCCCCCTTCAAGTGGCGCCCAGGGTATGTGCCATACCTGCCATACCTAAGATACGCCACTGGAGACACCGCTCCTTGAAGATGTCCTGGGTATTTTGTGGGCTAGTACCCAAGATGGAGCTGACTACATTTACGACCCTCTACAGCTTTTTCAATCTTGTGCGGTAGCCCCCTCCCTCCAATACCAGCCAGTGTTGTAGCCTGTCAGAATGCTCTCCACTGTATACCTATAGAAGTCTTTGAGTGTTCTTGTTGACATGCCAAAACTCTTCAAACTCCTAATGAAGTATAGTTGCTGTCTTGGCTTCTTTATAGCTGCATCAATATGTTGGGATCAGGTTAGGTCCTCAGAGATCTTGGCACCCTGGAACTTGAAACTGCTCACACTCTCCATTTCTGATCCCTCTATGAAGATTGGTATGTGTTCCTTCATTTTACCCTTCCTGAAATCCACAATCATCTCTCTCATCTTGCTAACGTTGAGTGCAAAGTTTTTGCTGTGACACCACTCCACTAGTTGGTATATCTCACTCCTGTACGCCCTCTTGTCACCACCTGAGATTCTACCAACAACAGTTATATCATCAGAAAATTTATGGATGGTATTTGGCCACACAGTCATGGGTATAGACAGAGTAGAGAAGTAGGCTAAGCACACACCCCTGAGGTGTACCCCTGTTGATCATCAGTGAGGAAGATATACAGTCGGCCCTCCTTACCCGCGGGGGATTGGTTCCGGGACCCCGGCGTTTACCAAAATTTGCGGATGCTCAAGTCCTTTATTTAACATGAATCAGTGTGGTGGTCTTTAGGACCCAGCGGAACCCCAGACTTTATTTAACATGTCTCAGTGCGATAGTCTTCAGGAACTGGCGCAGCTCTGAATCTGCAGTGTTTCTGTTCACGAAAATAATCACGATCATGATTGAAAATAAGGTGGAAGTAATAAAACGATCGGAAAGAGGTGAAACGCCATCAGTCATTGGAAAAGCATTAGGCTACAGTTGGTCAACGATTGGAACAATTTTAATGGAGAATGTGAAAGGCCCTGCCCCGATGAAAGCTACAATTATTACTAAGCAACACAGTGGTCAAATTATTGAAATACTAATGTTTCTTAAGTGTTTTATATGTTTAGAAAGGTAAAATATATACTATATACTAAGAAAAACATTTGACTAACTGACGCTAAATAATACCGGATGTACCTGTTCCGACTTGAAATCCAACTTAAAGACAGACTCAGGAATGGAACTCATTCATAACCCTGGGACTGCCTGTACTTTCAAGTCGTTTCTACAAAGGTAAATTACTTATAATACCTAATACAATGTAAATGCTATGTAAATAGTTTTTATACTGTATTGTTTAGGAAATAATGACAAGAAAAAATAGTCTGTACATGCTTAAGCAACTAGTGCTGGAGAGAGGACTTCCGGGTTTTCCCAATCCGCGGTTGGTTGAACCCAAGCATGCGGAATCCGCGGATAAGGAGGGCCGACTGTATTATCATTAATCGGCACAGATTGTGGTCTTCTGTTTAGGAAGTTGAGGATCTAATTGCAGAGGGTACAGAGGTCCAGATTCTGTAACGTCTGAATCGTGATTATGGGATTGATGATGTTAAATGCTGAGCTATAGTCGATAAACAGCATCCTGACATAGGTGGCTGTTGAGCCATTGAGATTGCATCTACCATTGACCTATTGCGGCAATAGGCCAATTGCAGTGGATCCAGATCCGTGCTGAGGCAGGAGCGCAGTCTAACCACGACTAACCTCTCAAAGCATTCCATCACTGTAGATGAGAGTGCCACTGGGCGATAGTCATTAAGGCAGATCACACTATTATTCTTAAGCTCTGGTATAGTTGTTGCCTCTTTGAAGCAAGTGCGAACTTCTGTCCATAGCAGTGAGAGGTTGAAAATGTCCTTGAATATTCTTACCAGTTAGTTGGCACAAGTTTTCAGAGCCTTACCAGGTACTCCATCAGGACCATCCACTTTGCAAGGGTTCACCCTCTCTAAAGACAGCCTAACATCGGTCTTCAAGACAGAGATCTCAGCGTCATCAGGTGCAGCAGGGATCTTCACAGCTGTAGTTGTGTTCTCCCTTTCAAAGTGGGCATAGAAGGTGTTGTGTTCATCTGGTAGTGAGCCCTCGTTGCCATTCATGCTATTGGGTTTTGCTTTGTAGGAAGTAATGTCTTGCAAACCTTGCCAGAGTGCTCATGCATCCAATGTCACCTCCAACCTTGACTGAAATTGTCCCTTCACCCTTGAAATAGCCCTCTGCAAATCATACCTAGTTTTTTGGTACAGACGTGGGTCGCCAGGCTTAAATGCTACAGATCTAGTCTTCAGCAGATGACTGTCCATCCACAGCTTTTGATTTGGGAATGTACAGTAAATATTTGTAGACACACACTCATCCACACGGGTTTTAATGAAGTCTGTAACAACTGTAGCATACTCATCCAAATTCAACGATGAAACTCTGAACACAGTCCAGACCATCAATTCAAAGCAGTCCTGTAAGCACTCCTCTGCTTCCCTTGTCCACACCTTCTTGTTCCTCATTACTACTGCTGCAGTCTTCAGTCTCTGCCCATGCTCAGGGAGCAGAAGTACAGCCAGATGATCAGACTTCCCAAAGTGAGGGCGTGGAATAGCACGGTAGGCATTCTTGATGGTGGTCTAACAATGGTCCAGTGTGTTGTTTCCTCTGATAGAGCTAAATAATATTGCTGAAAGCTCAAATAGAATGTTGTTTAAAGAACCAGAGACATTTTCCTCACATGAACACAACATGTATCCCAACTTCCTGTGAAACAAACCTGAAGTGGATCAACCCAAGCTGCCATTCATACATCTCCCCCCAACAGGTGGCTACAATAGGTTCGCTCTCCCAATTCAGTGGGCAGAAATCCAGTAAATTCAGTACTGATTCCATGGTCATTTGATCTGAAATGAGAGAGATGGTTGACTAAAGACATGGTACGAAAAACCTTCTCCACTTATCCTCTCAGACCATGATCTGCAGGACAACAAAATCTAACTGTTCAACCCGACAATTCAACACAGCATTGGAGAAAGACTAATGGTGCTGTATTCAAATGGATATTACTGAAAGTTGCAAGTTATTTTTAGATCTTTAAATCAAATTTCAAAGTAAATGTTATTATCAAAGTACACATATATCATCATATACAGCCCTAAGATCCACTTTCTCCTGGGTGTACTCAGCAAATCTATAGAATTGTGACTATAACAGGATCAATGAAAGATCAACCAGAGTGCAGAAGACAACAAACTGTTAAAGTGCAAGTATAATTAAACAGCAGGAAATAACAAGAGCATTAGATAATGAGAGATCATTGGTTGTGGGAATGTCTCAGTGATGGGGCAATTAAGTGTAATTATCCCTTTTAATTCAAGAGCCTGATGGGTGAGGAGAAGTAACTGTTCTTGAATCTGATGGTGTGAGTCCAGAGCCTTCTGTACCTTTTCCCTGATGGCAGCAGAGAGAAGAGAGCATGATCTGATTGGTGGGGATCTTTGAAGATAGATGCCACTTTGCTATGGCAGTGTTTCATGTAGATGTGCTCAATGGTTGGGAGGGCTTTTCCTGTGATGTATGGGGGCCAAGTCCACTACCTGTGTAAGGATTTTCCATTCAAAGGCATTGGTGTTTCCATACCAGACTGTGATGCAGCCAGTCAATATACTCTCCACTACTTAACTACAGAAGTTTGTCAAAGTTTTAGATGTCATGCCAAATCTCCACCGACACCTAAGGAAGTAGAAGAACTATTGTGCTTTCTCTGCAATTGCGCTTATGTGCTGAGTCCAGGATAGGTCATCTGAAATAGTAACACCCTGGAATTTAAAGTTGTGAACCCTCTCCACCTCTGATCTTCCAATGATGTTTGGCTCATGGACTTCTGGTTTCCCTCTCCTGAAGTCTATAATCAGTTCCTTGATCTTGCTGACATTGAATGGAAGGTTGCTTTTATGACATCACTCAGCCAGACGTTCAGTCTCCCTCCCATATGCTTATTCATCACAACTATTGATCTGACCCTCAACAGTGGTGTCATCAGCAAACTTGAATATGGCTTTGGAGCTGTGCTTAACCATACATTCATAGGTGTAAAGCGAGTAGAGCAAGAGGCTAAGCACACAACCCTGTGGTGCACCTGTGCTGATGGAGATGGTGGAGGAGATTTTGTTGCTAATCCAAACAGACTGGGGTCTACAAGTAAGGAAATCTAGGATTGACTTGGCCAAGGAGGAATTAAGGCTAAGGTCTTGGAGCTTATTGATTCATTTTGATGGGATGATGGTATTGAATGCTGAGCAGTAGTAGATAAAGAGCACCCTGATGTATGCATCTTTGCTGTCCAGATGTTCCAGAATTGAGTGAAGAGCCAATGAGATGACACTAGCTGTGGACCTGTTGCTCCGGTAGGCAAACTGGAATGGATCTAAGTCGCCTCTCAGGCAGGAGCTGGTACGTTTCATCACCAGCCTCTCAAAACACTTCACTGTGGATGTAAGTGCAACTGGGCAATAGTCATTGAGACAGGTCACCATGCTCTTCTTGGGCACTGGTATAATTGAAGCCCGCTTGAAGCAGGTGGGGACTACATGCTGCCAAAGTGAGAGGTTAAAGATCTTAGTGAATGCTCCAGCTAATTGGTCAGCACAGGTCTTTAGTATGTGGTCAGATACCGCATTCGGTCTGGATGCTTCCCCAGGATTCACGCTCCTGAAGACAGCCTGTACATCAGATTCAAGACTGATACCATAGGATCATCGTGAATGTGGGGGTTTGCAGTGGTTTCTCCATGTTCTGACAGTCAGAGCATGCATAGAAGGCATTAAGCTGACCCCAGAAGGGAACCCCTTCTCTCTCCCATGTTGCTTGATTTGACTTTGTTGGAGGCGATAACGTTCAAGCCCTGCTACAGCTGTCAAGTATCCCTCATTGATTCATTTCTGATCCAGAATTTCCCCTTCGCCCGGGAGATGGCTCTCCAGAGGCCACACTTGCACCTCTTGGAGCTTTCTCGGTCTTCAGGCTTGAATGCCTCTGATCTGGCCCTCAGCAAATTTCAGATCTCGTGGTTCATCCAGGGCTTCTGATTGGGGAAGATCCTGAATGATTTAATGAGAGCACACTCATCTACAGCTGCTTTAATAAAGACTGTTACAGCCATGGTATATTCATTCGAATCTCTGGATGAGTGCTTGCAAACAGCTAGCTTCACTGATCAAAGCAATCCTGAAATCAGTTCTGTGGCTCCCAAGACCACCTCTGAGTTGTTCTAATCTCTGGAGCCTTGTTTTTTAGGCTCTGCCTGTATGCAGGTAGGAGGAGAATAGCCAAGTGTTCTGATTTACCAAAATGTGTTCTGGGCAAGGATGTCACAGTTTCACAGTGGTCTAGTATGGTGGAACCTCTCGTGCTACAGGTTATATGTTGGTGAAAATTGGACATCGTTTTTCTTTCAAACAAATCCAAATGTTTCTAATAAAGACATTATAGTAATTCTGAATGTAATTTTAATACTGGGAAATTGGTTCAGATGAATTTTAGGCCTCTATGCTTTAATTGCTGCATTTATGAAATTGGCATGTGTTCCAGTGTTTTTACTTCTGGTAATATCCACCACCTCTCCTTCACCATTCCCTATTCCAGTTTTTCTCTCTCTTACTTATCTCCTTATCTACTTATCACCTCCCTCTGGAGCTCATCCTCTTTCCCTTTCATCCATGGTCTTCTAACCTCTTCTACCCTCAGATTCCCCCTTCTCTAGCCCTTTATCTCTTTCCCCTATCAACTTCCCAGCTCTTTACTTCACCCCTCCTCCCAGTATAATTTTCACCGATCACCTACCACCTTGTACTTCTTCCACTCCTCCCCCATCTTCTTAGCCTGGCTTCTCATTTTTTTCCCAGTCCTGATGAATGGCCTTGGCCCAAAATGTTGTCTGTTCACTCTTTTCCATAGATGCTGCCTGGCCTGCTGAGCTCCTCCAACATTTTGTGTGTGTTGCTAGGAACAGATTTTGTAAGGCTAGGAAGGTTGCTTTGCATTTTCCTTCTAAGGTCAGAGTATAGAAATGGATTATCAGATTCTACCACAGGACAAGTATAAAAATGGGTTATTGGGTTGTACAGTACTCTTTCAATCATAGTTATAGTTTGTGAACCAGCTCATCAGTTTTCTGAATAGCAGAATGTCAATACGGAACGTGAGGTGACATTTTTCAATGTTGTCTGCTTTGAGGCAACTTCATTGATTTTAGAGTAATTTTGCAGGAGCATTAAGTATATCCGTAATGTCAAAGCAGGGGCCAAGAGGATATAAATGCTTCCCATTGATTTCCAAAAGTCTTTGGTCTTTGTCCGTTAAACAACAGAAGAAAAGAATGCTTGGTTCCAAAACCGAGTAGAAGTTATGAGCATCAGCTAAAAATGGATCTCAACAATTGTACAAACATTAAGGATAGTATTGCGTGTGCTTTTAATGTTAGAAGGGGATGTTTAAAGGCCATATGAGGAGAAAGTTTTCATGGAGAGAGTGGTTGGTGGTGTCTTTTGCAGAGACACATGAATATGAACGGTATAGAGGGATATGGATGATGGAGAAGGAAATTTAGTATAAATTGGCAACGATTTAGATTGGCACAACAACATGGTGTGAGGGGTCTGTCCAGTGCTGTGCTGTTCTATGCTCAATAGTAGTAGTGGTGGGTAGGATGCCAGAGAGAATGAAACTCAAAGTTATGTTAAGTAAATGTACGTAATTCGTTATGCAGGTGATGGTTAGCAATTCCATAATAGTGGGAAGTCAATAAAAGAGAGTTAAATGAAAGAAAAGCATAGCTTATAGCAGGTATAGAGGACTGAAAACAGGGGAGCAGAGGATCCATAAAGAGGTACTTAAAATAATTAGAAGGGTAGAGGGGGAAACAACATAGCACTCGTGGGCAGATGCTGCCTGCCCATTGAGTTTCCCCCAGCAGCTCACTTTTGCTCTAGATTCCATCAGCTGCAGTTTCTTGTGTCTCTGTGCAAACACAACTTTGGTGTTTTCATCTATGTCATTGATATTGATTATAAAAATCTGAGGCCCCAAAGTCATTCCCTGTGGCACAACCTGACAACCAGGAAAAGAAGCAGTTACGTTGTCTTGGTTGTTTTAGGAGAGCAAATCTTCTAATCATGCCAATAAGCTACCTCCTACATAATGAGATTTTACTTATCTAATTACCATTGTTGCAGCATCCAAATAAAGGTTTCATCAGGCTTGTGTGAGGTAAAGTATCTTGAAAGATACTCTGTCTCTTTTCTTATTTGTTCATTCCTCAACTGTTAGGCCATAGTAATTTAGTGAGTGTTTTGTATTGTGACTTCCAGTCTCCCAGATAAACACATTTGCACCAGGTGCACAGAGTTGCAGCTCCTGAGAATATGTATTAAGGAACTGGAGCTGCAGCTCGATGACCTTCAGCTCATATGGGAGAATGAGGAGGTGATAGACAGGAGCTACAGGGAGGTAGTTGCCCCTAGGTTGCAGGAGACAGGTAACTGGGTGACTATCAGGAGAAGGAGGGGAATTGCACAGCCAGTGCAGAGTACACCTGTGGCTGTTCCCCTCAATATTAAGTATACAACTTTAGATTCTATGAGGGAGACTACTTACCGGGAGGAACCACAGTGACCAGGTCTCTGGCACTGAGTCTGGTGCTGTGGCTCAGAAGAACAGATAGGTGAAGACAACTGCCACATTGATAGATGATTCCTTAGTCAGAGAAATAGAGGCGAGGTTCTGTGGGCGTGATACACAGACGGTATGTTACCTCCCTGTTGCCATGATCAGGGATGTCTCAGATTGGATCCAAGGCATTCTCAAGGGTAAGGGTGAGCAACCAGAAGTTTGGTGCCAATAGACCATAAGACCATAAGACAAAGTTGGCCATTCGGCCCATTGAGTCTGCTCCGCCATTTCATCATGAGCTGATCCAATCTCCCCTTCAGTCCCATTCCCCGCCATCTCATCATAACCTTTGATGCCCTGACTACTCAGATATCTATCAATCTCTGCCTTAAATACACCCAATGACTTGGCCTCCACTGCCGCCCGTGGCAACAAATTCCATAGATTCACCACCCTCTGGCTAAAAATTTTTTTTCGCATCTCTGTTCTGAATGGGCACCCTGCAATCCTCAAGTCATGTCCTCTCGTACTAGACTCCCCCCACCACGGGAAACAACTTTGCCACATCCACTCTTTCCATACCTTTCAACATTCGAAATGTTTCTATGAGGTCCCCCCTCATTCTTCTAAACTCCAAGGAGTACAGTCCAAGAGCGGTCAAGCGTTCCTCATATGTTAACCCTTTCATTCCCGGAATCATTCTAGTGAATCTTCTCTAAACCCTCTCCAATGTCAGCACATCCTTTCTTAAATAAGGAGCCCAAAACTGCACACAGTACTCCAAGTGAGGTCTTACCAGTGCCTTATAGAGCCTCAACATCACATCCCTGCTCCTAAACTCTATTCCTCTAGAAATGAATGCCAACATTGCATTCACCTTCTTCACCACCGACTCAACTGGAGGTTAACCTTAAGGGTATCCTGCACGAGGGCTCCCAAGTCCCGTTGCATCTCAGAACTTTGAATTCTCTCCCCATTTAAATAATAGTCTGCCCTTTTATTTCTTCTACCAAAGTGAATGACCATACACTTTCCAACATTGTGATTCATTTGCCACTTCTTTGCCCATTCCCTCAATCTATCCAAGTCTCTCTGCAGACTCTGTTTCCTCAGCATTACCAGCCCCTCAACCTATCTTTGTATCATCAGCAAACTTAGCCACAAAGCCATCTATTCCATAATCCAAATTGTTGATATACAACGTAAAAAGAAGCAGCCCCAACACGGACCCCTGTGGAACACCACTGGTAACCGGCAGCCAACCAGAATCGGATCCTTTTATTCCCACTCTCTGTTTCCTGCCAATCAACCAACACTCTATCCACATATGTAACTTTCCCGTAATTCCATGGGTTCTTATCTTGTTTAGCAGCTTCATGTGCGCCAGCTTGTCAAAGGCCTTCTGAAAATCCAAATACACAACATACACTGCATCTCCCTGGTCTAGCCTACTTGTAATTTCCGCAAAAAATTGCACTAAGTTTGTCAGGCAGGATTTTCCTTTAAGGAAACCATGCTGAGTTCTGCCTATCTTGTCATATGCCTCCAGGTACTCCGTAACCTCAACCTTAACAATTGACTCCAACAATTTCCCAACCACCGATGTCAAGCTAACAAGTCTATAATTTCCTTTTTGAATAACATAGGTAGACAAGCTGAGGAGGTCCTGAAGAGAGATTTTAGGGAGCTAGGTAGAAAGTTGAGAAATGGGACCTCCAGGGTAGTAATCTCTGGATTGCTGCCTGTGCCACATGCAAGTGAGGGTAAGAATAGGATGATTTGCCAGGTAATTATGTGGCTGAGGAATACGTGCAGGGGGCAGGGGGTCAGATTTATAGATCACTGGGATCTCTTCTGGAGATGGTACGACCTGTACAAAAGAACCCAAGGAGATCCAATATTCTTGTGAGCAGGTTGGCTAGACTTGTTCAGATATGTTTAAACTAATTTGGCAGGGGAATGGAAATTGGAGTAATGGTGATGAAAATGAAGGAATGTGCAGTAATACTTCTAGCAAGGAGAAACAGATTATAGGGAAAAATTGCAGTCAACAGGTTGAGTTGCAATGTAAAAGGCAGGCTACAATGAAAAGTGTGAATATAGGACAAAGAAAGCCCAGCAGTGTCTCTACTTTCTGCGAAGTCTGAGATAAGTCCATCACCCACCCTTCATCCTCACCACATTCTATAGCAGTTGTATTGAGAGCATCCTGAGCAGCTGCATCATTGCCTGGTTCAGAAATTACACCATCTCAGATCATAAGATCAACGGACAGTGAGGTCAGCTGAGAAGATCATCGGGGTCTCTCTTCCCGCCATTGCAATTACACCACACGCTGCATCCGCAAAGCAAACAGCATTATGAAAGACCCCACACACCCCTCATATATACTCTTCTCCCTCCTGCCATCTGGCAAAAGGCACTGAAGCATTCAGGCTGTCACGACCAGACTATGTAACAGTTTCTTCCCCCAAGTCATCAGACTCCTCAATACCCAGAGACTGGACTGACACCAGCTTACTGCCCTATTGTCGTGTTTACTATTTATTGTAATGCCTGCACAGTTTTGTGCACTTTATGCAGTCCTGGGTAGGTTTGTAGTCTAGTGTAATTTTAGTGTTGTTTTACGTAGTTCAATGCAGTTTTTGTATTGTTTCATGTAGCACCATGGTCCTGAAAAATGTTGTCTCGTTTTTACTGTGTACTGTACCAGCAGTTATGGTCGAAATGACAATAAAAAGTGACTTGACTTGAGAGTGTTATATATGAATGCATGCAGTATATGGAATAAGGTGCATGAACTTGAAGCACAGTTACAGATTGGCATGTATGATGTTGTAGGCATCACTAAATCATGGCTATAAGATTATTATAGCTAGGAACTTAATATCCTAGGATACACATTGCATTGAAAGGTCAGGCAGGAACCAAAGGGGGTGGTATTGCTTGGCTGGTAAAAATTTAAATCAAATAATTAGAAAGAGGTGTCATTGGATCACAAAGTATTGGAATCATTGTGAATAGAACTAAGAATCTACAAGAGTAAAAAGACCCTGATGGGAGTTGTATACAAACCCCCAACCAGTAATAAAGATGTGGTCTACAAATATCAACGGGAGATAGAAAATGAATGTCAAAAGAGCAATGTTACAATAGTCATGGGGGATTTCAATATGCAGGCAGATTGGGAATATCAAGTTGGTGCTGGATTCCAAGAGAGGGAATTTCTAGAATGCTTATGAGATGAGATATAGTCAGAGCAGCACTATGGAATCAGCTATTCTGGACTGGGTGTTATGTAGTGAACTGCAATTGGTTAGAGAGTTTAAGGTCAAAGAACCCTTAAGGGCAAGTGATTTAATATGATAGAATTCTCCTTGCAATTAGAAAAGGAGAAACTGATGTCAGATGTATCAGTATTACAGTGGAGGAAAGAGAATTGCAGAGGCATGAGAGAGGAATTCATCAGAATTGATTGGAAAGGAACATTGGCAGGGATGACAGCAGAGTCAAAATGCCTGGAATTTCTGCAAGCAAATTGTAAGACACAGGATATATACATCCCAAAGAGGTAGAATTCTAAAGCCAAGATGACAAAACAATGGTTAACAAGAGAAGTCAGAGCCAGCATAAAAGCCAAAGAAAGGGCATATAATAAAGCAAAAAATTAGTGGGAAGTTAGAGGATTGGGAAGCTTTTAGAAACCAGAAGAAGGCAACTAAAAAGTCCTTAAGAAGATAAAGACGGAATGTGAAAGTAACCTAACCAATAACATTAAAGAGGATACCAAAAGTTCTAGAGATACATAAAGTATAAAAGAGAGGTGAGAATTGATATTGAGGCATTGCAAAATGAGGTTGGAGTGGTAGTAATGAGGGACAAGGAAATGACGGATGAATTGAATAAGTATTTTGCATCAGTCTTTACTTTGGAAGACACTAGGGGTATGCTAAATGTTCGAGAGTGTCGGGGCAGAAGTGTGTTAAGTTACCATTACTAGGGAGAAGGTCCTTGAAAAACTGAAAGGTCTGTAGGCAAGTAAGTCATCTGGACCAGATGGTGTACTCCCCAGGGTTCTGAACAAGGTTGCTGAAGAGATTATAGAGACATTGGTAATGCTGTTCTTTCAATAATCGCTAGATTCTGGAATGTTTCCAGAAGACTAGAAAATCGCAAATATCACTCCACTCTTCAAGAAGGTAGAGAGGTAAAAGAAAGGAAACCATAGGCCAGTTAGTCTGACCTCTGTGTTTGGGAAGACGTTGAAGACGATTGTTAAGGATGTAGATTCGGTGCACTTGGCACCACAAGATAAAATAGGCAGTAGATAGCATGGTTTCCTCAAGGGATAATCTTGCCTGATGAATCTGTGGAATTCTTTGAAGAAATAACAAGCAGGATAGACAAAGGGGAATTGGTTGATGTTGTGTACTTAGATTTTCAGAAGGCCTTTGACAAAGTGCCACGCATGATTCTGCTTAACAAGGCTATGAGCCCATGGTTTTACAGGAAAGGTCCTAGCATGGATAAATTAGTGGCTGATTGGTAGGTGGCAAAGAGTAGAAATAAATGGAGCATTTTCTGGCTGGCTGCTGGTGACTAGTGGTGTTCCACAGGGATCTGAGTCAGGACCAATGCTTTTTACATTTTATGTCAATGATTCGGTTGATGGTGGAATTGATTGCTTTGTTGCAAAATTTGCAGATGATACAAAGATAGGTGGAGGGGCAGGTAGTTTTGAGGAATTAGAAAGGTTACAGAAGGATTTAGACAGATTGGGAGAATGGACAAAGAAGTGGTAGGTGAAACACTGTGTTGGGAGTGTATGGTCATGCACTTTGGAAGAAGAAATGATAAGGCTGACTATTTTGCAGGATTCCTTAAAGATTAACTTGCAGGTTGAATCTATGGTGAGAAAGGCAAATGAGATGTTAGCATTCACTTCAAGAGGATTAGAATATAAAAGCAAGGATGTAATTTCGAGACTTTATAAAGCACTGGTGAGGCCTCACTGGAGTATTATGAGCAGTTTGGGGCCCTTATTTTAGAAAGGATGTGCTGAAACAGGAGAGGGTTCAAATGAAGTTCACAAAAGTTATTCCAGGATTGAAGTGAGTTTGATGTCTCTGGGCCTGTATTCACTAGAATTCATAAGAATGAGGGATGACCTAATTGAAACCTATCAAGTGGTGACTGGCCTTGATAGGGTGAATGAGGAGAGGATGTTTCTTATAGTGAGAGAGTCTATGACCAGAGGACACAGCATCAGAATAGTGGGGTGTCCTTTTAGAATGGAGACGAGGCGTTTTTTTTTTGCCTGAGAGTAGTGAATCTGTGGAATGTGTTGCCTCAGGCAGCTGTGAAGGCCAAGTCTCGAAGTATATTTAAGGCAGAGGTTGATAGATTCTTGATTGGTCTGGACATGAAGGAATACGGGGAGGGGGGTTGGGGGGGGGGGGAGGTAGGAGATTGGGGCTGCAAGGAAAGATGAATCAGCCATGATGAAATGGCAGAGCAGACTCAATAGGCCAAATGGCCTAATTCTGCGTCAATATCTTATGCTCTTGTGGTCTTAAGATTTATCACTTACTTATCCAAATTGTGCTGGAAGAAATCAAGAAGTGGGGCAAAATCTCATAGTTCATTCAGAGCTGAGAGTCACCAGTCCCTAACTCTTCTCTTCTATTATTGAATAGAACAAATTATGCATACTAATACAAACTAAACATGTAGAACCAATGATTATGAAAGTGTCAGGAAAATTCTGTATTCATGTCAATAAAACTAGCAAAATAAATCTCAGCAATCAATACTTCCCTAATCTAGTCTTATTTTCCATTTTAGCAGAATTGTTCAGTATATATAATCATAAACCTTCAAATACATTAGCAAAAAACAATTTATGAGAAATTGAAAATGGGTTACTCAGCATCTGGGAAACAGTTTGTCAGGAGATATCAAAAGTAGTAGTAGGCTAAATGACCTCACAGATCTGTTTGTCCTCTCCCCTTCCCCTTACCTTCTAACTCCAACTCCTCATCTCTTTTTTCTCCTGTCCTGATGAAGGGTCTCAGCCTGAATCATCGACTGTACTCTTTGCCATTGATGTTGCTTGACCGGCTGAGCTCCTCCTGCGTTTTGTGTGACCTAGTTGGATTTTCAGCATCTGCAGATTTTCTCACTTGTCACAGACCTGCTTTGTCACTTGATAGAACCATTGCTAATTTCATACCTCATTATTATTTTCCTTTCTATAACTTTTTCATTCCTTTGACGCCTATGAATCTATCGATCTCTGTACTAAATATATTGAACAGCTGAGTCTCCAATTATCTATTGGATAATGAATTCCTAACATTCACGCTCTTCATACATCCTGGATGGGCAGTTCCAGAGTTTATGACCATTGCTACCAGCTCTAAATACCCCAGCCAGGGAAAAAAAAAAGCATTATCCCTTTTACTTCCAGTTTCCTGCATATTCAATGTTTTGTCTTTTGACCATAAAATGAAGTTCAGGCCAACCAAGTAAACTTAGTTGCTCACGAGTTCCATTTGAACCTTTCCCCTGTTAACCTAAATCTTCAGTATATCTTCTAGCTTTGGATTCTCTTACTCTGGAGAAAAAGACTGTTACCATTCACCTTAACCATGTCTCTCATAATTTTAAACATTTTTATAGGGTCGTCTTGATTGTCCTACGTTCTAAGAATAAAGACTTAGCCTGACCCCTCCTCTCCCTTTGGCTCAGGCTTTCTAGCCCTGGCAACATCTTCATAAATATTTTCTGCACTTTTACCAGTTTGAGCATATCTTTCCTATAACAGGGTGACCAAGACTGTACTCCCAGTGCAGCCTCACTATACAACTGAAGCATAATGCTCCAACTCCTATACTCAGTGACCTGACCAATGAAGGTTAGAATGCTAAATGCCTTCTGTGGATATTAGATGTAATCTGTACATGTTGCTTTGTAGATTCTACAAATGCACTGAAGTGAGAAGGTTCAATGGAGAGAGTCGTAGACACAGAGGTACTGTAGATGCTGGAAACCTAGAGCAATACACACAATGTGATGGTGGAGCTCAGCATATCCTGCTGAAGGGTCTCTGCCCAAAATGCTGACAGTTTATTCCCATCTATAGATGCCGCCTGACCTGCAGAACTCCTCCTGCACAATTTGTGCATTTTACAATGGAGTGAGTAGTTCATTAGAAATTTTATAATTTATGATCTCACTCTCATTTCACTATATTTACTTTCAGAATCAGAGTATGTTCAAATAAGCACACAATGGAAAACAACATAAGTCTGAATGCACATAACTTAAACCTTTCAAAGACTTTTTAAAGGACATATTCTGTTCACTAAATGCCAGTTTCTTCCCTGATGATTTCTTATTCCAGTTTTTATTCCCACTTCACCAGGGCTGGACTAGAGAGATGTCCTCCTTCTTCAAAGAAAGGGGCTTCCCTTCCTCCAGCATTAACACTGCCCTCACCTGCATCTCTTTAATCTCACTCATTTCTGCTCTCACCACCCTCGCAGGGATAGGGTCCCTCTTGTCCTCAACTACCATCCCACCAACCTCCCCATCCAGTACATAATTCTCCACAAGTTCCGCCATCTCCAACAGGATCCAACCATTTTCCCTATGCGACTCCCTTGTCCATTCATTCTTCCCCATTCTCGCTCCTGGTACTTATCATTGCAAGCGAAACAAACGCTACACCCGCCCTTACACCTCCACCCTCACTACTATTCAGGGTCCCAAACAGTCCTTCCAGGTGAACCGACACTTCACCTGTGATTCTGTTGGGGTCATCTACTGTATCTGGTGCTCCCGGTGTGGACCTGATGTAGATTTGGAGACCGCTTCACCGAGCACCAACACTCCATCCACCGGAGAAAGCGGGATCTCCCTGTGGCCACCCATTCTAATTCTACTTCCCATTCCCATTCTGATATGTTAGTCTATGACCTCCTCTACTGTCACAATGAGGCCACACTCTGGTTGCAGGAGAAACACCTTGTATTTCACCTGGGTGGTCTCCAACCTGACGGCTTGAAGTAATGCCTCCCCCTTTCACCATTCCACATTCCCATTTCCCTCTCTCACCTTATCTCCCTACCTGCCCATCACCTCTCTCTGGTGCTACCCCCCACCTTCCCTTTCTTCCATGGCCTTCTGTCCTCTCCTTTCAGATTCGCTCCTCTCCAGTCCTTTAGCTCTTTCACAAGTCGATTTCCCAGCTCCTTACTTCACCCGTCCGCCTCTCCAGGTTTCACTTATCACCTACCATCTTGTATTTCTTCCATACCTCCCCTTAACTTCTTACTTTGACGTCTCATCTTGTTCCTCCAGTTGTGATGAAGGATTTTACACTTTTCCATAGATGCTGCCTGGCCCGCTGACCTCCCCAGCACATTGTGTATATTATTCAATAGAGTGAGTAGTTTATTACAAATTTTATAATTTATGATCTTACTCTTATTTCACTGATTTTACTTTCAGAATCATGAGTATGTTCAAATAAGCACACAATGAAAACGGTATAATTTTGAATGCACATATCTTAAACTTTTCAAAGACTTTTGAAAGGACATATTCTGTTCACCAAATGCCAGTGTGCCATTTCTTCCCTGATGAAATTTTATTTCAGTTTTTATTCCCACTTCACCTGGGCTGAGTATTTATAATTGGAAGCACAGTGTGAGGGAAATTGCTGTTAAAACCCATGACCTATCCTTTCACACCATTGTGTCACTCCTTTCGTTCTTTAATCATCGTTGTTTTCACCTCCCTTCATTATCCTGTTTTTAACCTGTCAGTTATTGGGTTCCATAATACTGTAACTGCAGGTGCTCGCAGGATAATTGAACACTTTGAAAACCTCAAGCAATCTGTACATCAGAGTCACTTACTCGCATGAGACTGGAACTAACTGTGAATTAAAAGATTTCACAATTAGTCCGCAGAATATACTGTAGTATGAAGTAGGTCAGAATATCATTTTTAGTGTCCTGGTAACGTAGGATGTTCTATTATAATCATAATAGGTGATAATGGTGAACTGCCTAGAAAAGTGCAGGCAGTATGGCAGTTAGTGTGACACCACTACAGCTCGTGGTGTTCTGATGATCAGAGTTCAAATCCAGCACCGTTCTGAAAGGAGTCTGAAGGTTCTCCATATAAAATGCATGCGTTTACTCCCACAGTCCAAAGACGCACTGGATAGGTTATCTGGTCATTGTAAATTGTCCCATGAATTGGGTTTGTTGGGGATTGTTGGGACATTGTAGTTAAAGAGGACTGGAAGAGCCTATTCCATGCAGTCAATAAATAAAATAAGTATACAGTCCGCCCTCCTTATCTGCGGGTTCCGCATGCGTGGATTCAACCAACCGCAGATCGGGAAAACCCGCAAGTTCTCTCTCCAGCACTCGTTGTTTCAGCATGTACAGATTATTTTTTCTTGTCATTATGCCCTAAACAATACAGTATAACAACAATTTACATAGCATTTACATTGTGTTGGGTATTATAAGTAAACTAGAGATGATTTTAAAGTACAAGCAGTCCCCGGGTTATGAACGAGTACCGTTCCTGAGTCTGTCTTTAATTCGGATTTGAAGTCGGAACAGGTACATCCAGTATTATTTAGCATCAGTTAGTCAAACATTTGTCTTAGTATATAGTATACCTTTCTATGCATATAAAACACAAGAAATGTATGTATTTCAATAATTCAACCACTGCATTGCTTAGTAATAATTGTAGCTTTCACCGGGGCAGGGCCTTTCACATGCTCCGTTAAAATTGTTCCGATTGTTGACTGACTGTAGCCTAACGCTTTTCCAATGACCGATGGCGTTTCACCTCTTTCTGATCGTTTTATTACTTTCACTTTATTTTCAATAGTGATCGTCATTATTTTCATGAACAGAAACACTGCAGATTCAGAACTGAGCCACCAGGTCCTAATGTCCACCGCACTGAAACAGGTTAAATTAGGTCCGGGGTTCCGCTGGTTCCTAAAGACCACCACTCTGAGACAAGTTATATAAGGGACTTGAGCATCTGCGTTTTTTGATATCTGCGGGAGGTCCGGGAACCAATCCTCCGCGGATAAGGAGGGCCGGCTATATAAACAGTTCTGTCCTAGTAAACATAGTGCTTTCCTTTGTACAGTAATCATTTTTATTTAATTATTTTGGCATTTAGGTTCCCTGAGGTATTGGTCATTTTAGCTGATATAACAAATAGAATGGTTGATATCGGATGGTTCCTTGTAAGCTCTCTCTACAAGTCAAGGCTTTAACACCACCCACTCATCTTTGTCCCCTGCTCACCCCGACCCCACCACCTCCATCAACAAGATACTGACATCTCCAGCCCATTTTGTGATAAGCAGGTACATGGAAGTATCTTCATTGTACATTATTGTTAGAAATTCGGATGCAAGACTATGGTTCAGCCACCTGCCGTTATTGCACAGCAGAGAACTGACACTGCCTGTTGTGCACAGCTGTGGAGTTCAATCTTCTCCTGTCATATTTCTATGGGGATGATGCCATTAAGTGACAAAGAAGATTACCCTCTATGCTGGTACTAACCTCCATGGAGAGTTGATTCATGCCTCTACCTTTGATCTGTTCTCATTTCATTTATGCTTCTCACTTTTAGTTGCCTTCGTATTTATTCTCGCCTCCAAGAGGACCCCAATCTTGCTGTTGGGCTTGGAGGCTTGAGTGCCTCAATGACTCAGAGGGCTATGTTCGCAGAAGGCAGGGCTTTATGCTTTGGCTCTTGGTAGGGTCACCCATGCCAAATAGGTCAAAGGATAGAGGCCAGAGGTCCATTGGTTCTCCAGGTTCAGGGGTTCGGCTCAGGACTAACAACCGTGACTGGTAAAGCAAAATTGTTATGGAAACAGCAACGAGGGATCCTTCTATTTCTGTGTTTGACAGTATTCCTGAATCTCCACCTGGCACTTGCATGACTGGAGGATGTGAAAGCTGCAAGGAAGCCCTGAACACCAGAGGAGCTGGAGGACTTCCACTGCTGCCCTAAGTGCCAGATGTCGTAATGGGCAATATGATATTCATTACTGAGAGAAGCTGCAAACAGTTTGCATAGCAAACACGAGGAAATCTGCAGAGGCTGGAAATTCAAACGACACACACAAAATGCTGGTGGAACACAGCGGGCCAGGCAGCATCTATAGGAAGAAGCACTGTCGACGTTTCGGGCCGAGACCCTTCGTCAGGACTAACTGAAAGGAAAGATAGTAAGAGATTTGAAAGTAGAGGGGGGAGGGGGAAATGTGAAATGATAGGGGAAGACCGGAGGGGGTGGGATGAAGCTAAGAGCTGGAAAGGTGATTGGCGAAAGTGATACAGAGCTGGAGAAGGGAAAGGGTCATGGGACGGGAGGCCTCGGGAGAAAGAAAGGTGGGGGGGGGGAGCACCAGAGGGAGATGGAGAACAGGCAGGGTGATGGGCAGAGAGAGAGAGAGAAAAAAAACAAACAACTAAATATGTCAGGGATGGGGTAAGAAGGGGAGGAGGGGCATTAACGGAAGCAAACAGTTTGGATATTTTATTTAAGGGTGGAGGTATAAAACAGAATTCTAGTAGATTCAAGGACAAAATGGTAATTTATTACCTCAAACAACCCTTGCTAACCCACTAACCAGAGGATCTCTACAACCTATCCCCTTGGCAATACTGACATCACCTTATCATAGATATTCTCTGTCTCTTGTCCATCGCTACACAACCTTCTCTTCAACTTCAAACAGACTAAAACATAAACTTTGTTTCATTCTCCACAAATGTTAATTTGTTGAGTGTTTCCAGCAATTTCTGTTTTTATTCCAAAATTACTCATGTATTAGTTTGTAACACTTGCCCAACAAGCTGGTATATGTCTAGGGGGAAAATTCCAGCCACTCTCCAACCCTGCCTCCAGTATACGCAGGTGCTGTGGGAATCAAGTTTATGCCATGTCGCACACACGATATCAAACTTACACCAGATACCGTTATGGAATATACTTTAAAGATTTTACTAAAACTAAATGAGTACTAACAATACAGTATATATGAAGGAAAATAAAATAAAGTAAAAGGCGCCAAACTTATCAGAGTTCAGTCAGTTTAGTGCACATCGTTGGAGCTCAACCATCGAACCATTCGACCCCTTGTCGCTTTCCTCCAACCTCCACGTCCTTGCACCTGTGACCACCTTGGTGGTCGACCGAGCAGTGCAGCGCACGTCCACTTTCTTTGGCGTCTTCTTCCCGACTCCCTGAAAAGACCGCGAAAAGCCTCGCTCCCAGACCCACAAGACAAAATAACGTCCCCCCATTGGTTATCAAATGAATACAATCCCCGTTACCAGCAATTCTAAAGCTAAACAAACTGCTAGAAGCTTCGAGAATGCTCTGCAAGAAACACTCTCTCACCAGTTAGCATAACAAAGAAGCAGGTTTACTTTAACCCTCAAAGAAGCCATTTTGATTAACATATGCAGTACAAGTTCTTGGTAGGTATTTTTAAAGAAAAATCAGCTTTTGTCACAGTAGGTGGAAGATGTTGGCATGTCCCAATCAGATAGATTAGACCTTGTGGCAAAATTGTGTTAGAATTAATCAATCAATTAAATGTAATCATCTTCTATTAGTTAGACACATACTGAAGAACATTCCGCAGCTTGTCTTTTACTCTTCCAGTCTTAGTCTGGAAAACTTACTCTGAATTCAGGGGCCGTTAAGGTTAACATTGCAGGGTACTGTATATTTTTTTTGCTGTGATAACTTGTTTGAGAGAACAATTAATGACATATAATGATGGATACCATGCAAACTACCAGAACATATGTTGATGAAAGACCGTAGTCTACACGTAAAATAATTTATATAAACTGATGCAACCATTAATAATTTGAAGTAAATTGTAAGTAAATAGCTGAGTTTTATTTTCTAGGTGGCCATTCATCCCAGCAGCAGTTTAAAATATTATACTGGTCATGAAGAACAGAGCTTATTTTATGCTTTTTTATAAATTTAGCAGGTCAATTCTGCAGGTGATTAATTAATTAAGTCAATGAAATGGCACTCTGGTAGGTGGTACAGCTCTGGTGAATTTGGTTTGATCTGGGTGCTCTCTGTGTGGAGCTTGCTTGTTCTCCCCGTAACTTTGTGGGTTTCTGGCTTTCTTCCACTCCCCTCAGATGTACTGGTTAGAAGGTGATTTGATTACTGTAAAATTAACTCCAATACAAGTTGGTGGCAGGAGCATACACATAGAGACAATGGGCACTGAAGAGAGAATAGGTTACAGGGAAATAAATGTGAGGACTTTGAGTGATGAGATTGCTATTACAGACCCAGTGGGCCGAATCACCTCTTTCTGCATTGTGATGAAATACAAAGATCTGATAACTGATCTAATTGATATTATAAACTGAATTTTTTTTTGCATGGAACACTGTGACACTATAGTGAAGGATAGCTCTGTTTGTAAATATAATTGTTATAATTTAATATTTCTCCTGGATTTATTCAGTTAAAGATGTCTTCTTTTCAATGCCTGCTCTTTGATGCAATCCACTGAACATATTAGTTATGAACCTTTAATGTGGACAAGATTGTACTTGAATATAATATCCTGCAGTCTAATGACATGATGAACATTAGTTGCCTCTGGTGATACATGAAGTTTGGCTACTTAGTAAGATAATAGAGAGTAAAATGTGCCTGCAGAAATGCACTTTCTTAAGAGGTCTAAGAAAGATTAGAAATGAATAGATAAAGGAAAAATAGACAAGGACAAGCAAAACATGCTTCTTCTTAACTCAATATCGTTAGATTGGAAACGTTTTCAGAAAATCTATGGTCAGTTCTTATCAGTCATTCTTTTCTGATCATTAAGCTTTTAAAACAAGCTCAAAGTCTGTGAACTGTTTGCTTTGTATGCATTTGTTAATTCTGAAATTGATCAGCAACTTATTTTAACAACTTGAGACAAATTACATTTTGATCTTCAGTATTAAAAGTTCAAGAGTCTCCGCTTAGAATCTGCTGGAGTTAGTTTCATGTGAATTAAACTGAAAAAAAACATCTATTTTTTATCTATACAGACAAATTAAAGCTATGCAAATTGCTTTTGCATTGGAGAAAGCAGAATTCAATCTGTGAAAATTAACAACCAGAAGCTTATTTATAATATAGTTTATTTAATATACTTAAATGATTAGATATATCAAACAGCTTCTATTGAGTACTAAGGGGAAATGGTATAAAAGATCAAAGTTCAAAGTAAATTTATTATCAAAGAAGATTTATCTCACCATGTACAACCCTGAGGTTCACTTTCTTGCTGGTATACACAAAAATCTATAATACAATACTAACCACAAGAGAAGAAAGACTACTTGGATGTTCAAATGTTCAACCAGTGTGCAAAAGACAATATACTGTGAAAATACAAAAAAAAGAAATAATAAATAAGTAAGCAATAAATCTTGAAAACATGAGATGAAGAGTCCTTGAAGATGTGTCTATAGGTCATGGGAACATTTCAATGAGAGGGCGTGAAATTGAGTGAAGTTATTCCCTCTGGCTCAAGAGCCTGGTGGTTGAGGAGTAATAACTTTTCCTGAAACTGGTGGTGTGGGTCTTGAGGACCCTGTACCTTATTCCTGATTGCAGACTAGAAAGGAGAGCACTTCCTGGATAGTGGGAGTCCTGATGATGGATGCTGCACTCCTGTGGCAAAGTTTCAAGTAGATATGCTAATTGGTGCAGAGGGCTTTACCTGTGATGGTCTGGGACATATCCACCACTTTTGGTAGGATTTAGAACAATATAGAGCAAAAACGGACAGTGACAAAATAGCTGGTCTTTGTCAGTGAGTTTCAACAAACATCTTTTCACATACGTATGCTAAAATATGCGCTCAGTTTGGTTGTTCTATACTGGGGAAAAACACAAGGGCATCAATAGGTCTATTAAAAATGTTTGTTTACCAAAATAAAGTTACTTGTGAAGTTATAAAACAACTAAAGCTCTGGAAACTCGGAGCTTAAAATAAAGTAATTTTTAATAAAATCAAAATAAGTTAAAAAGACTTGCTAAAAGAGGAACTTAAAATTATAGGGTGCTTTGCAGCAATAATTAGGGAGGAAATGTTTTAATTCCCTTGTGTTTGTTTTTTTAAATTCCAATTGATAGTTCAGTAATTACACTATTAAAACTATTGTTTTAATTTATGAAGATATTTTAACACAGAAAACTATCCAAAGGTATTTCACTCAAGTATTAAAAGACACATATTGCCCCCTGAGCCCGGAGAGGAAAATGGCCAGAAAGCATGGTCAATGTAGAAGAGCTTCAAGAGCTGCTTAAAGTAGTAAAGAGGAGTAGACATGTAGAGTGAGATTTAGGATTGGATTTTCTGATCTCAGGATCTTAGCAAATGAATTCATGGCCACTGTGAGACAGGAAATAAATCTGGGATGCCAGAGTCGGAAGAGTGAAAGGACTTACAGAGCTGAGGAGTTTAAAGAGAAAAGGAAAGAATTTGGAAAGCAATTAAGGATATGAAAATAATTGACAACATTTAAGATCAAATTTTTTCTTGATTGGGAGACAAGGTTGCCCAGTGAGCACAGGATGGATTTGTTCACGGTATTTTGTATAGGTTAGGATATGGAACACAACGTTCTCTGTGAGTTCTAGAATGAGGGAGTCAGCCAGGAGTATGTTGGAATACTTAAATCGAGAGGTAGTGAAGGGACACATGAGTGTTACAGCTAGTGCTGTAATATCTAGACTTCAATGTGATAAAGCAACAAGGAGTCTTGGAAAACTTGTGAACATATGGTCTGCTGCTTGCTTTGAGGTCAAAATTGCAAATATCAAGTTCAGAGCAAAAAGATGGAATTCATTTTGACATGCATAGTTGTTGATATGTACAATGTCTGTTGACAAGTAGCTTTTAAAAGGAAACTCTATTAATACTTAAAGAGACATTAAGTTTATGGGAAAACAGCAGGGAATTGGCAGTGAATGAATAAAGAAACATACACAAAGAGACAAATGTTTCTTTGCACCATGCTGCAAAAATTCTACACAAATGCACTTGTGCTAAGTAGGATTTACTTTTACTTAAGAGTGTCTAAAGAGACCAAAGCAGAAATCTTGGATTTCACGTTATATACGGCAAGTGCATTATTTCTACAAGAATTACTGTATATTACTTACTGCAATCATAGGCATTGGAAATACTAGTTATATTACTATGTAGGTTACATATACTAATTACGTTACTAGTACATTTTATTCCATATCCATCCATGAACCACAAATTTTATTTGTCTTTTTTAATTTTTTTTAATATAGTTCTTTATTCATTATAATTGTTGAATGCTGTTTTTAGTTGTAGTGCCCTGAACAACATATCACAGAAAATTCCTAATACTGTACATATAATGGAATCTGGTGAATAAAGTTGATCCAAGATGCCTACATCATCAAAACAGTGTGCTTTCCATTTGACACTAATGATTCTACTGGGAGATAATAGGATGTATCTGATTGACAATTTAGAACTAGAAAATCGTTTTAATTTGGACTAATGCTCTGATTTTAATTTTTTAAAAGTCCAGTCAGGAATCTGTTATCGATTTGTTTAATTCTGAGGAGTTGTAAGCTAAACTTACAAACTGCCTCAGGTCTATGCAATTGCCTCATGACCATTCATCAATGTTTCTGCTTCTGTTCACCATCCGGAGATCACTACTAAAGCTTGAATGTGTTAAGAGCTTACTGATAAATAGAGACTTGGAGTTCAGTGAAGTATCAAACAAGAATTTCAAGTATGATTAAATCTGGAAAATGTTTATGAAAGCAATACTTATGTCATTGTTAGGAGTCCTTAGAACACACTGGGCCAATGTTTCATTTGCTCTAAAATCACTGCTCGAAACTAAAATGCCCCTATGCCATAAAGTCTGCCCAGCATGACACTCTACCACTGCAGTGGAGGGGCTGTCTTAACAACAGGCAGCCATTGGAACAATGGCAACAATGGCATCTGCAGCCCATTTCCATTCTTCTCCCACAGTTCAATTTGTTATTTGTTAAAGATGCTACAGTGATTGAAACCATTGAATGTTTGTGAATGTCTTAGATACAGTACTCAGAAATATTTAATAAGCCTTGGGACATAGTATGAAGAACATATCATTATAGTTAACAAACACGGTATTTTGTCTACCTTTTAAAAAGCTAGGAGGGATGCCCATGCAATAATATTCACTTAATTAAACTTCAATATTTTTAATGAAGTAATAAAAGAATAACTGCTTAATTTTCTTCAGGGACCAAGTTCCCCATCAATATGAATAGAACTACTGTTCTTAAATAGGGTTTAACCTTGCATGGCTCAGCAGGCAGATTTCCCAGCCTAAGAGTTTGAAAGGCTATGGAACATCACACCATCCTTAATGATTCCTTTTGGAATACAACAGAGTAGAAAAGGAGAAAGCTCAGGTACAAAGTGCATTTACAAGGGTACCCTGCACCAGCACTTGATCTGAAGTAGCAGATTTAGTCCAGAGCTTAACATTCCCTCTCTCTCTTTCTCACTGCAGTAACATAATTGCGAGTTCTTTTAACGGTAATTAAAGATGCAGCAACAAGTAACAAGATAAAGAAAAATACAAAAATCATTATAGCAAGTGATCATCACATTAAAATGCTAATTCTAGTTTTAATTTATCTACTCATTTACTATTAAATATGCCTTAAAGGTGAACTGATTGTACTTGACTTTCAACTAATTAGCCACAATTGTCTTTCATGTTAAGATGTGGTGAAGATCTGTCTGAAACACAGTTATTCAGCTGATCTAAAGAAAACAGAACAAAAAAAAAACATTGACTACCAAAGTCAATAAAAGGTGGCATTCATTTTTCAGTAACATTTAAGTCAGTCGGGTAGTACAAGATATTTTCCCCAGCAGCTAGTTTGATTCTTTTAATTATACTGTGTCAATGAAATTTGGCAGGCTGTAATTTTGTATCTTGTTTCAAGGTGTTTTTAATTTAATTATTTCTGCTTGATGCACAGTATAGAATTGCTGGATAATATGCACATTAAAGGACAGATTGAATTTTCCAAGTAAATTTGTCCTGTTTGTTGAGTAATTACATAGTTTTTGTTCAGGTCTGTTCTTTCATGAAGGAAGCTCTTTTGTATTCATGTTTATGCTGTGATTTACGTAGAATCAGCATACTTAATTTATAGAGTTTTATATTTCTAATTTTTAAGGCAAAGGAGGTCCCCATGAGTTACGTACATAGTTTTCTTGTGCATTCTATTTATATAAAAAATAGATCAAAGCAGAGAACAAATTTTAAGTTTACATTTGGATCAAGACTGACATAAACATCTCTAATTATAATTTCATTAAGTATGATTAAATTCCTTTTTAATTTTGAAGGAAGCGCTAAAGTAAATTCAGCCGGCCCCACTCCATCCTTGTTTCAGAAAAAAAAGAGAAAGTTGATACCGTAGAAACGCACACAAAATGCTGGAGGAACTCAGCAGTTCAGGCAGCATCGATGGAAATAAATAAACAGTCAATGTTTCAGGCTGAGATCCTTCTTCAGGACTGGAAAGAAAGTAGGAAGATGCCAGAATAAAAAAGGTGAGGGTTCTGGCATCTTCATCCTTCCTTTCCAGTGCTGAAGAAAGGTCTCATCCTGAAATGTCGACTGTTAATTCATTTCCATAGGTGCTGCCTGACCTGCTGAGTTTCTTCAGCATTTTGTGTGTGTTGCATTGGATTTCCAGCATCTGCAGAGTATCATATGTAAATGTAGTTAATACCATATGTAACTTGCCTCACTCTCTGTGTTTGAGTGTATGTAACTGTGAGTAAATGTATGACTAATGTAAATGCATGCTTGCACATTGATCAATCTTATTTTTTTGCTTAGAATTTCATAATTGTTCCCAAGTGTAGATACAACATTGATTAAATGGAGTGCAAAGCAGCACCTCAGTTTGAGGCAGTTTGACATCTATGAAGAATGCCTCCTGCTTCATCAGCATGACATGCCCTCTTCCCACAATTCTCCTACAATTGGTTTGTCAAATATTATATCTAAAACAAAAAGCCAAGCTAAGATAAAAACGTGTTGCACACAAAGCAATTATTAACGTAATATATGTGCGGTGCTCCTTAAGTGAGAAGCCAAGGATTGAGCATGAAATAATTTGTGAGTTAAAGACTGAAAAGGGTTTTAAAGATGGAGAAGGAAGAAGCAGCGTAAGAAGGCCTGGGAAGAAAATTCCAGACTATGGAAGCTGAGCGTTGGAATACTTTCCAAGCAAGGAAGGGGTGGAAGAAAGTATGAGGTATTTTTAAGAATTGGGGAAATTGAAAGGGTGGCATGAAATGAAGCTATGAATGAATTTGGAGTTATGGCACTGAGAGAACAGACATATTTTAAAATTATTAAAACTTTATACACATGATTATAAAGTCATTCAACAAGGCAATAGTCCATCGGCCCAATTGGCCCATACCAACCAAAATTCCCATTTAAGCCAGTCACATTTGCTCAAATTGGCATGTGTTAAGCTAGTTTAAGAACCACTTAAACTAGAAATTGTCTTTGTGTGTCAATGTCAATTCAATATCTCTGTTTAGAATTTCCAACTTGGTATTAGCTCCTTTCAATGCCTTGTCATCCCTGATCCTACAATAATGTGCAACCCTATAACCTTTTAAAAGCATTGGCTTTTTTTTCCTAATTTCACCCATTGGCCACATGAATGTTTAACTCCAGTGTGCACCTTCAAATATCCTTCAAGTGAAACCTATCTGGCTTCTGCCTGCTGCGACATCAGTGGGCCTTACTGAATGGCATCTAGACTGAGCACATCCTATTCATGGCCAGCCTCCACCACTAAATATCTTTACAACAAACCAAGCACCAGCTGTGGTAAAGCACAAATGATGTGCCATTCTGTAGATGACTATATAGTGACAGTTAAGAGCTGGAACTCAAGAACCATGAACAGCTACCGAGGTGGTTACTGCTTGTATTGACGGGCAGATTATATATCATAAATATAATCATATATATCAGATTATATATCATATATACCATATCATAAACAAAGAATAATGTTAAGAAAAAAAGAAAAATTGTATATATTGTTGTGCACTTAATATTTCAATAATATTTGAGTGATTTTGTAAATGCATTGTTTGATTAAGCATTCTTTGTTTATGTCATTCATTATGGGTTATATGTGTGAAGAACATGAATAGCATATGTCATTACGCCACTATGCCAAAAGAGCACGCCTCACTAAAATTAAAGCAAAGTAGACGCATTCAACCCAGGCTCCATGTTTTTCTTTTGATTGTTTTTATATTTTGGCATTACTAAACATAATAGTGGCAATGAGGAAGTTTCAAATTAACCTGAAACAACCACTTACCTGTTGAAGTGGAGCAAGAAGTTTGAGTTTAGAAAATGTGCAGCGAGACGTATGAGTTTAAAAAAAAGGCACAGCACGTGTCTCTTCAGAAGGGGACAGAGGTGGCCCAGTTTTTTTTTTAAAAAGGCAGAAAGTAGATGAAATTCACAGATTCATAAACAAGACAAGCAGAAATGGCTGGCTACATTGGAAAGATAGATGTGTTCGATTGCACAAACGACAACTGGATTTTGTACACTGAATGGATTGAACAGTATTTTGAAGCAAATGAAATTGCCAATGAGAAATGTACCAAATTGGCTGAGTGTAATTGATGAAAGAGAATACAGAAGTTTATCTGCTCCAACCAAACCAGCTGAAATCAGCTTTGCAGATGTCAAAAAACTATTGCAGCATCATTTAGAACCAAAACTACTGTTGATTGCAGGTTTCATAAGTGGAATCAAAAGGAGGGGAAGTCCATTTCAGTGTATGTGGCCAAACTGAGATATTGTCTGAGCAATGTAAATTTAGTGATGGACATACTGCACACTGAAAGATCATTTAGTTTATGGAATCTTTCAAGAAAGCATTCAAAATTGGCTCCTTACTGAGGCATAGCTCACATTTAAAAGAATAGTTGAAATTGTATCAATGGAAACCACAGCCAGTAGCGCAACTGAGTTGCAGTCAGATTGAAAGTAAGCAATGTCTAAACAGAAACCTGCCTGGCAGAACAAATTGGGTTACCATTGTGACACCAGAGCAATGCAGGTTTCAAAGGGTTCAAAGGTTTCAAAGGTACATTTAATGTCAGAGAAATGTATACAATATACATCTTGAAATTCTTTTTCTTTGCAATGATCCACAAAAACAGAGGAGTGCCCCAAAGAATGAATGACAGTTAAATGTTCGAACCCCACAGTAACCCCCCAGCTCTCCTCCCGCGTAAGCAATCAATGATCCCCCCCTCCCACCACCGAGCACTCGAGTGTGCAGCAAAAGCAACAGCAAAGATACAGACTTGCAGTACTCCCAAGAATACGTGTTCAACTGGTATTCAACATGCCAGGCTCTCTCTCTCTCCCTAGTAAGGGAGAAAGGGATATCTCCATTTCACAGTGAGAGGGGAGACATAACAAATGGCTCACTGGTTTACTATGTTTAAAGTCCATTGTGTCGCTTTTTCTGAGCTCTGTGCCCAAAGATCTCAGATCTCTGGACACACAGCCAAAGACGTTCTGACTCCCATGATACACCAGTCTGTTGGGACACCGACCTTCAATCCACCCGTCTTCAGAGCCCCGAGATCCTCGGCCTCCAAAGGTGAGCCGAACTCTTAGGCCACACCCTTGGCATGTTGAATAACGGCCAGTCGTGAAACCCTGAGAGCGGGTCCCATTCCTGCAAAGAAATGAAATCAGCGTGTAACTCCAGGTCAGTGTCTTCAAAAGAACCCTGAAAGGGAAAAATAGAGATATTAAAGGTGGAAATAGGGCTGTTTCCAAAGAATCAATCAAAGGAGTCACTGTTCAGTGCCATCTTGACCAGGCTCTGCCCTCCAAAACTTAAAGGTGAAACTTGTAAAAATGCATGCAAGAAGCACGGCAGGAAGACAAAAATAAATGGATTGCACAGAATAGATAAAAAGATAAAAAGGTCAAGTTGCCGTTTCAAAATGAGCAGTAATCTGCTTTTTGTACATGAAATCTCAGATAATGACAGGAATGACACAGGACTGGGTAGACTTGAGATTTAAAATGTGAAACCTAATAGGAGCCAAGCAATATGACTTACACCAGAAGAGAAGAGCAAGTTAATTAAAATGCAATGAGACGTTGGCTTAACTGTTTCAGTCATTCTACAAAAAGAGTTTGAATGACATTTCAGAAATACTGAACTGAAGCCTGCAGATATCCAACTAAGAAATTGTAATGGAGAAAAGATACTGTAACTCCTGTGGGAATGACATTCTAACAGCGAAATACAAACAACCAACACGCCACACTGGTGAAAATACAGGAGGGCCATCAATGCGGGGTTATGATTGGCTGAGACAACTACAACTTGATTGGAGATTCATCCACCTTTTTCATGCCACATCCCCTACAATCGAGTCAAATGAAAGTGAATTAAGAAAGGTACCGGATGCTCCCACAGCAGTGTTCAAGGATGGCAGTGGGGAACTCAAACTTATCAAGGGTAAAACAGTGTTAAGTGAAAATGCCACTTGCAAGGTTTACAGATCTCATCCATTTCCTTTTACCATCTGTAGTAAAGTAACCAGTGAGCTAGATTACATGGAGGCTGAAGGAATTATTAACAAGTTTGAGTGGAGCCATGGGCAACAACAGTGGTCTAGTAGCCAAGAGAAATGGGTCGGTCAGCATCTGTGGTGATTTTAAGGTCACCATTCAACCCAGCACTGAAAGCAGATCAATACCCTCTGCCAGGATTGATATCTTTGCAAACCTTTCTGGTGTGAAACCCTTCAGCAAGGTGGTTTTTAGCTGAGGCCGACCTACAGACAGAGATGCAAAAAGAGGCCAAAATGTTTCTTACCAAGAATGCTCACAAAGAGTTTTATCACTATAATCGGTTTATTTTTGCATCAGCACCAGCCCTCTGGGAGAAGGCTATGGACCAGGTTCTGCAAGGCTTGCCAAACACTCAGTGTTGCCTTGATGACTTCACTGTTACCAGTAAGGATGATAATAATCCTCAAATTGCTAAAATCTCAAGACAGTGTTAAAGCTCTTAGAAGATTATGGGCTCAGATCACAATGCAACAAGTGAGAATTCTTTAAACTAGGCACCACTTACTATGGTCACACCAATAATGTGCAAGATTTACACAACTATGCTGAGAAAATCCAAGCAGAGGTGAATGCCCCAAGGGCAAAGGAAGAATGATAGTTGCGTTTGTTTTTATAATTTGTCAATTACTATAACATGTTTGTGCCAAACCTGGCTAATGTGCCCCACCCCTTGAACTCATTACTACAGATCAGAAAGAAATAACAATGGTCAAAGAAGTCTGAAGTGGCTTTCTAAAAGTCAAAGAAGTGGTAACATCAAATGGTGTACTCATACATTATGATCTACATCGTCTGTCACATGTTATTCATTATGGAAGTGAATGCCCCATTGCCTTCACATCACATTACCTTACAACTGCCAAGAAAAATTACATGCAGATTGCCAGAGAGGTCTTGAGTCTGGTTTGGGTAGTAAAACTTTTCAACCAGTACTTTTATAGGAGAGAGTTTATGCTCATTACTGATCATAAGACATAAGAAACTGGATCAAAATTAGGCCACTCAGTCCATCAAGTCTGCTTCACCATTCTATCATGGCTGATCCCTGATCCCACTCAACTCCATACACCTTCCTTCTCGCCATATCCTTTGATGCCCTGACTGTTCAGGAAACGATCACCTTCTGCCTGCTGCAATCGCATTGCTTCCTCAGCACTACCCCCCATCCAGCTATCTTCGTATCATCCACAAACTTTGCCACAAAGCCATCACTTCTATTATTCAAATCATTGACAAACAATATGAAAAGTAGTAGTCCCAATACTGGCCCCTGAAGGACACCACTAATCACTAGCAGACAACCAGAAATGGCCTCTTTTATTCCCACTCACAGCCTCCTGCCTGTCAGCCACTCTGCAATCAACGCCAGTATCTTTCCTGTAACAGTATTGGATTTTAAGCAGCTTCATGTGTGGGGCACCTTATCAAATGTCTTCTCAAAATCCAAGTAAATGACATCCACTGCCATTGCTTTGTCCATCCTGCTTGTTACTTCCTCAAAGAACTCTAAGAGATTTGTCAAGCAAGATTTCCCCTCATAGATAAGTGTTCTTGTCTTTTATTTGACTACCTTTCCTCCTTCTGCACTTGACTACCAGTGCCACAAGGAAACATTTCTTCTGTCTGTCGGAGTATATAAGTTCAAGTGCAAATCAAATTTATTAGTAAATGGGTTGTTTGTGCCCAGTTTACACATAATTACAACTTTTTTTAAATTTTGTAACACAACTACAAAATACAGAAGCAATTTCCATGCTTACATATCTTAACAGAGTAAAGAAGTCTCTGCTATTAAGAGTGGAGGTTGACTTGAAAAGAACTGACTGACACACTGTGATTACTTTGCCAAGGAATATTAACTTTCAGAGGATGAGTAACACCTTAATTATAAGCAAATGTTCTCCACCCTTTTACTTAATGTGCTGCAATGTTCTGTGCTCCAAAGAAAAAGATGCTTCGACTGCCACATTTAATTGCAGTTTAATGTGCCCTTTTCTGTAAACACAAAGCAATGAATAAAGTACTTCATGTGAGAATTGTAAAATTAGATAAATCATGTTAAGATAATAATCCTCTTTTTGAGTTTAGAATAAGTTTGAAAACATGTTTGAAGTAAAACTCAAAGATTCCACGGTGTCACAAATAATGGCTGAAGCTTGTACTTAGCAACTACAGCAAAGAAGAATTTGTGTTGCAAGATCAACATCAGAGTGTCAGAAAGCAACAAAGATACATTCCAACCCATTTTCCAATCACTGCAATTTGTCTTCAGTCGGAGATTCAATTTCGTACGGAATTCTCACAAGCTTGAATCATAAATGAAACTGGGAAGGCAGCAGTGTAACAATCTTCTGACAACATTAGATATTGTAAGAGCAAGCATAACCACAACAGGCCAAAGGTCCTATTATTCAGAAGGATTCAATAAGTTGAGTAAATCCATAGGCCCTTGCCCTTCTCTGATTGGACATCTGGCTTGCAGGGTTGTGATTAGAGCAAGCAGCTTGCTGTCCAGAAGCTACAACATCAATTAAAGTATTATTTTGGTCTTGCCATTTGTTTCAGATGCATCTGCTGTTTACAAATGAAATGGCCTTACACACATTAATTTGCCATAGTGGTAGTATAAGAACACATTTTTTAATGAATCCTGATATGGGAACTTGGACCACCAGCCACTATCATGCTGCAGTAAGGATACTTTTATTTTACTGCCTCATTTAATGTTAACAATAAAACTATTTTTTTGAGCATATTGAATTAGAAAGTGCAGGTACAGGCAGAATCTTTGCAGAGAAGTCCACGCCACAGAGCGAACTGAAGTGACTGAGCTTGAGTCCAAGAGTGTAAAACAACCTGATGTTTAGACAATTTAAGCACCGGGCAAGATCGGAAAGGTCAGAATGTCGGGAGAGAGGGATGGGCCTGTTCACCTCGCTGCACTGCGACATTTACTCCGCACTGTGCTGAACCGTGGTAATGGTTTTGTGTCTGTGGACAGATGCTATTTTGTAAACTTCAATTCTGAATACTATTTGTTTACACTTTTATTGCTGGCATTATTATCTTTCCCTGCCCATTATGTGTCCAATGGTTTTCTGGTTTTTTAATGGGTTCTTTTGGGTTTCTTTGTTTTGTGGCTGCCTGTAAGGAGACAAATCACAAGGTTGTATAGTATATATACATTCATAATAAATGTACTTTGAACTTAGACTAATTTCCATACTTTTCCTATGACGTACCAGGAGGATATTGTGACCCATTGTATTTGGCAGCATAAAGAAGAATTCTATTCCTTCTGTGACTTGCTCGCTCCATACTTCTGTTAAAGCTGAATGACTAGAGATTGTATTTTGCCTCTGAAATCCATTTCCATTAAAATAAAAAATTTTGTAAACCCTTATTCCATTTCAGTATTCATTTTGCCATGTCTTTCTGTAGGGATTGTGCTGTTGCATCTGTGTGTTTAGCTGTTCTAGATGCCATTAGCAATTTCCACGGTGGTGTTATATTGAGCTCTACAGATCAGAATGTTCCCACTTAATGACAGACTTTGCTAAATAATCGGACTTTGGTGAAGTTAGCAGCAAAAGTAATTCCTTGAAAAAGAAGTAAGGAGAGAGTAAAACTGAGTTCCTTCCCATGATTTCTTTCTTCCTGTTTAACACTGGGGTGAAAGGATCTCATGAACTTATCCTGAAGTAGCCTGTAATGGTAGCAAGCCACAAGCTAATAGCCTTATCTCAGGCAACAGATTTACAATCCTAACATTCAGGCAGACAATGAACACAGAAGTTTAATTACAGTTTTTTATGAATTATATGATTAGGTTTTATCAAAACTCTGCTAAACTTGATTAATATCTGGACATGATGATGTAATATGTGTGTTACCTTGTGCAGTATGACCGAAGAAACGTAAGGCAATATGTCATTGTGGCTGCCAAATTTTAAATTAGTTTGTAAAGTTAAACTAGAAGGTTAGTGAGTGGTTCCCTTAAAGATAACTTCACTTTAACAATGATCGCAGAATTATTATAATCTTTAGAGTGACTGTGGCAATTAGGGGTCTGGCTTAGCATAAGGACTCATAGAGCAACCCAGATGAAGACTTAATTAACATGTTTAGAGTTAATGATATTCATCACATTTTCTTAAAATACATAGGCTTTATGTGGTAGATAAATGAGTCTCGTCTGAGATTAACGGTCTTGTAGTCTCGGTCCAATACAACTAATCTCTGCAGAGATACAAGGAAAGGCAAAGGGTCAATTGGAAGCTCATGGGCACCAGATGGAATATGACTAGGAATTACTTCAGTACAAATAGCCTCTGATGATATGGAGTGAGTAAATCAGCATTGATGGATCAAGTCAAAGGGAGTTCTTTTATGAGATCATACAGAAGCATGATGAAATGGTGGAGCAGACTTGATGGGACAAATGGCCTAATTCTGCTCCTGTACCTTATGGCCTTTTATGGACCAAAAGCAGAGGTCACCAAGATACATGTGAAGAAGGTGATGACAGTTGAATTGATCATACACCTTATTGCTCCGGGTCTGAGTTAAGCACTAAACTAAATAAATAACTAAACATCTATATCTTGGTTGAATTATTGTACCCCATCTCCATAATGTGCATTAAATTCCATGCCTTGTACAACCAGGAGAGTGTGTGGACCCATATGACGAGTGTGGTCCTTTCCCATCAGGGAACTGGGTGAGCAGAGAATTGAAGTATGAGTGGCTTTCTTACCCACACATCATATAAATTTGTCTGGGTCTATGGTGAGAATGACACACATTTTCACAGACACCACCAAACATGAACTGTGATGTTAAACACTGTATATTACATGTCTTGACATCATATGTTGACATTGATATAAGAGAATTGAAAGGAATCACATCGATCCAAACATAAAGAAGGCATGGCAGTGGCTGAATTTCTTGAGGAGATGGAAGGGATGTGGTATGTCACCAAAGGCTTATACAAATAGGAATAGATGTACAGTGGAGAGCATTCTGACTGGTTGCATCACAACCTGGTTTGGAAGGGTGAATACGAGCTGTATACAGAATAAAGTAGATGAACTTGTAGCACAGTTGTAGATTGGTAGGTAAGATGTCATAGGCAACACTCAATCATGGTTGAAAGAAGATTATAGCTGGAAGGTTAATGTCTAAGGATACACATTATATCGAAAGGAAGACAGAGGGGCCGGTGTTGCTCTGTTGGTAAAAAGTGAAATCTAATCATTAGAAAGAGCTGACATAGGGTCAGATGGTGCTGAATCATTGTGGGTAGAGCTAAGGAACTGCAAGGGTAAAAAGACCCTGATGGGAGTTATGTACAGATCCCCAGAAATTTGTGGTGAACAAACTACAGATACAGAAAATGCATGCCAAAAGGGCAATGTTAGAATAGTCATGGGGGATTTCAATATGCAGGTAGGTTGAGAAAAGCAAATTGGTGCTGAATTCCAGGAGGAGGTATTTCTAGAGTGCCTATGAGATGGCTTTTTAGAGCAGCTTGTGGTTGAGCCCACTAGGAGATCAGCTATTCTGGATTGGGTGTTGTGCAAAGAACCAGAATTGATAGAGAACTTAAGGTAGAAAAACCCTTAGGGGCAGGTTATCACAATATAATCAAGTTCACCCTGAATTTTGAGAAGGAGAAGCTAAAGTCAGATGTATCAGTATTACAGTGGAGGAAATGGAATTACAGAGGCGTGAGAGAAGAGTTGGAAACATAGAAAACCTAAGCACAATACAGGCACTGTGGCCCACAAAGCCGAACATGTCCTTACCTTAGAACTACCTAGGCTTACCCATAGCCTTCTATTTTTCTAAGTTCCATGTATCCATCCAGGAGTCTCTTAAAAAGACCCTATCGTTTCTGCCTCCACCACTGCCACCGGCAGCCCATTCCATGCACTCACCACTCCCTGTGTAAAAAACTTACCCCTGACATCTCCTCTGTACCTACTTACACCTGACATCTCCTCTGACCTAGTTGACCAGAATTGCTTGGAAAAGAACACTGTAAGAGATGATGGTAGCACAGCATTGGCTGGAATTTCTGGAAGCAATTTGGAAAGCACAGGATATATATATCCCAAAGAGGAAGATGTATTTTAAAGGAAAGATGACACAACCGTGCCTAACAAGAGAAGTTAAAGCCACTGTAAAAGCCAAACAGAGGGCATATAATACTGTAAAAAATACAGCAGAAAGTTAGAGGATTGGGAAACTTTTAAAAGCCAACAGAAGTCATAAAGGTAAAAATGGAATATGAAAGTAAGCTAGCCAATAATATTAAAGAGGAAACCAGAAGTTTCTAAAGATACATAAAAATGTAAAAGTGAAGCAAAAGTGGATATTGGGCCATTGGTAACTATGCTGGAGTGGTAGTAATGTGGGACAAGGAGATTGCAGACAAACTGAATAAGTATTTTGCATTATTCTTCATTCTGGAAGACACTAGCAGGATGATGGAAGTTCCAGGCGTCCAGGGTCATGAAGTTATCATTACGAGAAAGTAGGTTTTTGGGAAGCAGAAAGGCCTGAAGGTAGATAAGTCACCTAGACCAGATGGTGTACACCCCAGGGTTTTGAAGGAGGTGCATGAAGAGATTTTGGAGGCAGTAGTGATGATTTTTGAAGAATCACTAGATTTGGAGTGGTTCTGGAAGACTGGAAAATTGCAACTATCACTTCATTCTTCAAGAAGGGAGAGAGGCAGAAAAAAGGAAATTACAGGCCAGTTAATCTGACCTCAGTGGCTGGGAAGATGTTGGAATCAATTGTTAAGGATGAGGTTTTGGGATACTTGGAGGCACATGATAAAATAAGCCATAGTGAGCATGGTTTCCTCAATGGAAAATCTTGCCTAACATATCTGTTGGAATTACTTGAAGAAATATCAAGCAGATAGACAAAGGAGAATCGTTTGAAGTTGTGTACTTGGATTTTCAGATTTTGACAAGATGCCACATAAGAGGCTGCTTAATAAGCTATGAGCCCATGGTATTACTGGAAAGATTCTAGCATGGATAATGCAGTAGCTGATGGGCAGAGAGCAAAGAGCTGGCATAAAAGGAGTCTTTTCTGGTTGGCTGCCAGTGACTACTGGTGTCTCACAGGGGTCTGCATTGGGACCAATTCTTCTTATGTTATATGTCAATGATTGGGTGCTGGAATTGATGGCTTTGTTGCAAAATTTGCAGACGATATGAAGATTGGTAGAGAAGCAGGTAGCTTTGAGGAGATAGTGAGGCTACAGAATGACTTAGACAGATTAGGAGAGTGGACAAAGGAATGGCAGATAAAGTCAATTATGCATTTTGGTAGAAGAAATGAAAGGGTTAAAAGGTTATTCTTTTCTAAATGGAGAGAAAGTACAAAAAACTGAGGTGCAAAAGGACTTGGGAGTCCATGTGCGGGATTCCTTAAAGGTTAGTTTGCAGTTTGAGTCTGTGTTGAAGAAGGCAAATGTGATATTAGCATTCATTTCAAGAAGACCAGAAGATAAAAGCAAGGATGCAGTATTGAGACTTCAAGAAGCCCTGGTGAAGTCTCTCATAGAATATTGTGAGCAAATTTGGGCCCTTATCTTAGAATATGCTTATCATATGAGGAGTTTTTGATGGCTCTGGGCCTGTAATCAATAGAATTCAGAAGAATAGTGGTGACCTCATTGAAACCTATTGAATGGTGAAAGGCCTTGATAGAGTGGAAGTGGAGAGGTTGTTTCCTATGGTGGGAGAATCTAATCTGGAGGACACAGCCTCCGAATATAGAATAGTCTCTGTACTTTTTGAATGGAGATGAAGAGGAATTTCTTTAGCCAGAGAGTGGTGAACCTGTGGAATTCATTGCCACAGACAGCTGTGGAGTCCAAGTCTTTATGTATATTTAATGCAGATGCTGATAGATTCTTGATTGGTCAGAGCATAAAAGGATATGGGGAGAAGTAGAAGATTAAGGCTGAGAGGAAAATTGGATCAGCTATGATGAAGTGGCAGAGCAGACTTCGTGGGTCAAGTAATTCTGCACCTATATCTAATGGTCTCAAGGAAACCCCAATACCTCTTTAGATTTTTTGCTTTTTGCTCATTGCCCCCACCAGCCTCTCTTTTCTGCTCATGTCTTTCAGATCAACAGCCATAGGACCAGAGTCTCTTCTAGCTCCTGAGCATCAGCTGCCCATCCTCCTCTTCCCATTGGAGTCTGGTTTGCTTGTGTATGACCTTCCCATCTCCTCCTATAACCATATAACAATTACAGCACAGAAACAGGCCATCTCAGCCCTTCTAGTCCGTATCGAATGTTTACTCTCACCTAGTCCCACCTACCTGCACTCAGCCCATAACCCTCCATTCCTTTCCTGTCCATATACCTATCCAATTTTATTTTTAAATGACAAAATTGAACCTGCCTCTACCACTTCTACTGGAAGCTTATTCCACACAGCTACCACTCTCTGAGTAAAGAAGTTCCCCCTCATGTTACCCCTAAACTTTTGCCCCTTAACTCTCAACTCATGTCCTCTTGTTTGAATCTCCCCTACTCTCAATGGAAAAAGCCTATCCATGCCAACTCTATCTATCCCCTTCATAATTTTAAATACCTCTATCAAGTCCCCCCTCAACCTTCTATGCTCCAAAGAATAAAGACCTAACATTTTCAACCTTTCTCTGTTGAGGAGGAGTAACTTTTCCTATGTTACTCCTCCTCAAATCTGTTCACTTTCCCAGGCCTCATCTCTCAATCGACATCATTGACATAAACATCCTTCGAGATTGCCCTATCCCCAACAATTGACAATGCCCACTCACACTCCAGAGTAATCCATTCCCTCCAGACATCACCATAAGGCTTTGGCCTAATCATATTTCTAAGCTTCCATCCAAGAGAATCCCCCAACATCCATCAGATCACATGATACATCTGCTCCACCCCAAACTCCATATATAACCACTCTCCCTATATCTAATACCTTGCCAAAGCCTTGAAGCGCTAACTTTGCCATTAATTTTGCTAATCCAGACCTTTAAGTCCAATTCTTTTATCATTAGAGTGTTAAAACCACACAGCATAGAAACATGCCTTACAGCACATTGAATCCCCACAAAGCATTAGCCATCCATTTACACAAGATCAAAGTTCATGAATGTTATTATATATTGCCCTGAGATTAATTTTCTTCTGGGCATTCACGGCAAATACAAAGAAAAGCAATAGAGTCAATGAAACCTGCACACAAATAAAGATGGACAAACTACCAATGTGCTAATTGTGCAAATACAAAGAGAGAGAAAAAACAACAAAGCTAAAGATAATAAATATTGACAACATGATTTATGGAATCCTTGAAATTGAGTCCATAGGTTGTGGAATCAGTTTAGTGTTGTAGTGAATGAAGGTCATCCCTTGTGGTTCAGGATCTTGATAGTTGGGGGGTAATAGCTATTCCCGAACCTCTGAACCAGGTGGGTTGGGACCTAAGGCCCATGTACTTCCTTCCTGATGGCAGAAGCAAGAAGAGAGCATGGCCTGGCTAGTGGAGGTTCTCGATGATGAATGCTGCTTTCCTGTAACAATGCTCCTTGTCGATTTGCTCAGTGCTGGGAAGGGGTTTAAATATGATGGATTGGTCTGTATTCACTACTTCTTGTGGGCTTTTCCACTCAAGGACATTGCAGGACTTGATGCAATCTGTCACCAGAACACATTCCATTCAGTTCTCCACGCATTGGCCCCAATATACCCACCACACCTACTCAATTATACTTCTCATCTACATACTAGGGACAATTTACTGTGATAGATCAAGCAATCACAAAGGACTATGATAAGAATAGGCGCTGGAAAAGAAGTCTGCTTAATTATGACATGTGAGAACCAAATGAATATGGTGCTGCAAAGCTATGTTAATAAAGACTTTATCCTCAGAATCCAGAGCAGATGAGTCAGCATCTGAAAGACAAAGATAGGCTAATGCTTTGAAAGTTATTGATACAGTTAGTCAGATTTTAGAAATAAATTTCAGTCAATTATAGATTTTAAAAGTAGTTGGCTTTCAGTTTAATTTATACCTCATTAAAATTCATGGATACTATTAAATGTATTCATATATCTTTCTTTGGGAGATGGAAACTAAATTTAAATTGTAAACTATAGTCCAGAAATAATTGCAATATTTGTATACCTATATCAATATTCCATGTAATGAAGGCATTGATCCATTTATTCCATTTGCCTTCGTGCCTCCAATAAAACAGCAGAGCATGTTTATTTGCATACTATTAAGTCATTTCTTTGAGAACTTTTGACTGCTTTGAGAACACTGACTGGCACATGTTCAGGGAGGCTGCAACCGATGGCGACTCTACCAACTTAGAGGAGTACACAGCATCAGTGACCAGCTACATCAGCAAGTGCATTGATGATGTTACTCTGTCCAAGACCATCACTATACGCGCTAACCAGAAGTCATGGATGACCATGGAGGTGAGTGCGCTGCTGAGGTCATGCGACTCCACCTTCAGAGCAGTCGACAAGGCAGCTTTAACAACAGCAAGGGCCAAACTGTCCTGAGCCATTAGAGGAGCAAAGTGTGCACACGCCCAGCTAATCCACAGTTACTTCCAGGACAGCGGCAACACTTGGCGCATGTGGAAGGGCATCCAGGATATCACCAATTACAAGACAACGTCACCTGACTGTGCAGGTGATGCCTCCCTCCCAAATGCGCTGAATAACTTCTACGCCTGGTTTAAGGCAGAAAATGATGTAGCGGCGAGGAAGTCCACCCCTCCTGCGAATGACCAGGTGCTGTGTCTCTCCGTGGCCGACGTGAGAAGAACCCTGTGCAGGGTCAACCCACGGAAGGCTGCTGGACCAGTCAACATTCCTGGTAGAGTGCTCAGAGGATGTACAGACCAGCTAGCAGATGTTCTCACTGACATCTTCAACATCTCTCTGAGCAGCGCCACCATTCCAACGTGCTTCAAGGCCGCCACCATCGTCCCTGTGCCGAAGAAGTCTTCAGTGTCCTGCCTAAATGACTACCGTCCCATTGCACTCACATCCATCATCATGAAGTGTTTCAAGAGGCTCATCATGAGGCATATCAAGACCCTGCTGCCCCCCCTCGCTGGACCCCCTGCAGTTTGCGTACCGTCCCAACCGCACAACAGATGACGCCATTGCCACTACCCTCCACCTGGCCCTAACCCACCTGGACAAAAAAGACACATACGTTTGGATGTTGTTCATAGACTTCAGTTCAGCATTCAACACAATCATCCCTCAGGAACTGATTGGAAAGCTGAGCCTACTGGGCCTGAACACCTCCCTCTGCAACTGGATCCTAGACTTCCTGACTGGGAGATCTCAGTCAGTCCGGATCGGGAGCAGCAACTCCAACACCATCACACTGAGCACGGGGGCTCCCCAGGGTTGCGTGCTCAGTCCACTGCTGTTCACTCTGCTGACCCACGACTGTGCTGCAACACACAGCTCGAACCATATCATCAAGTTCGCCGATGACACGACCGTGGTGGGTCTCATCAGCAAGAACGACGAGTCAGCTTACTGGTGCAGCGGTTAACAGACTGGTGCAGATCCAACAACCTGTCTCTGAATGTGAACAAAACAAAAGAGATGGTTGTTGACTTCAGGAGGGCACAGAGCGACCACTCCCCGCTGAACATTGATGGCTCCTCGGTAGAGATCGTAAAGAGCACCGAATTTCTTGGTGTTCACCTGACGGAGAATCTCACCTGGTCCCTCAACACTTGCTCCATAGCAAAGAAAGCCCAGCAGCGTCTCTACTTTTTGCGAAGGCTGAGGAAAGTCCATCTCCCACCCCACATCCTCATCACATTCTACAGGGGTTGCATTGAGAGCATCCTGAACAACTGCATCGCTGCCTGGTTTGAAAATTGCACCATCTCGGATCGCAAGACCCTGCAGCGGATAGTGAGGTCAGCTGAGAAGATCACCGGGGTCTCTCTTCCCACCATCACGGACATTTACACTACACACTGCATCCGCAAAGGAAACAGCATTATGAAGGACCCCATGCACCCCTCATACAATCTCTTCTCCCTCCTGCAGTCTGGGAAAAGACTCCAAAGCATTCGGGCTCTTACAACCAAACTATATAACAGTTTCTTCCCCCAAGCTATCAGACTCCTCAATACCCAGAGCCTGGACTGACACCTTGCCCTACTGTCCTGTTTATTATTTATTGTAATGCCGGTACTGTTTTTGTGCACTTTATGCAGTCCAGTGTAGGTCTGTAGTCTAGTATAGCTTTCTCTGTGTTTTTTTTATTACGTTGTTCAGTCTAGTTTTTGTACTGTGTCATGTAAACCGTGGTCCTGAAAAATGTTGTCTCATTTTTACTATGTACTATACCAGCAGTTATGGTCAAAATGACAGTAAAAGTTGACTTGACTTGACTTGATTTCAATGCTTATACATATTCTGCTGATGATTAAAATAGTAATTTTAAAATATAGAGCAAAACACTTCAAAAGATTTGATCAGATGTAAAATGAATAAGGTTATGTTAACTATGCACTGCAGGGAAAATGAAAATTCTGTTAAAAATTTGGACTTAAAATTCATAGCTCTGTTTATGCTAAGGGTGATAAATGAAAGCCCAAACATCTAAACATTCTTTCACTCAAACACCAATCAGCCCTCCCGACAACTCTACAGAAGTGGAGCTTATGAGAAAGTAATCCTCTTATACGTGTGGTTAGATCAGTCATGCATGACAACTTGGCAAAGTATGGTAGAATTGGAGTGTTAGAGAGTCACTTATCAGTTGGTCACCATCCCCAAGCCCACTTCCTACCTCACCCTTCTGCAAACACAGAGCACTACTTTAAGGCCTTTTCTGAGAATCTGAAGAATAGGCCTTTGTTTCTTTTGGTGTTCCCTAGTGAATTATGACATTTGGAAATATGTTGTGCTGATTCTGGATTAATTTTACTTGGAATGAGTTTATTCTTGACATGGGTGCTTTAGTGGAGCAAAACATAGGACTCTGGAGATGACATAACTGAATTGTAGAGTCTAGAAGAATACAGCGGAGAAGGATAGAGCCAAGTAGAAAATGACAGAAAATGAAATGTCACCTTCTAGAAATCCAAACCAATGTGTGAACATTATCTGTGATTGGGTCAGTTTGGCTGTTAACCTTTATAAAGAAAGAAAAATTACAAAAATTTGCCAGGAATCAAGAGCCTCAGTTATATGGAAAGATTGGGCAGGCTATTCATTGGAGCATGGGAAAATGAAAGGTGACTTTTTCAGGGAAAAGGCATTAAAGAATTAGGACTTAGGTAGCAGTGGAAAGAATTGAAAGATACCTGAGGGGCAACTTCTTCACACAGAGGGTAGTTCATATGTGGAATGAGCTGCCAGAGAAAGTAGCTGAGGCAAGTACAGTTACAACATTTAAAATACATTTACATAAGGAAGGATCAGAGGCATAAGGGCCAAATGTGACCCGATGGGACCAGCATAGATGGGCACCTTATTTGCAATGGACAAGTTGGGTCTTTTTTTGTGTGTATTACTTTATAGCTCTATGACCAGAAACTTCCTAGATAGTTGCTTGGCAGTGAAGAATATAGTCAACATGCAAGGGTCATGATTACTGACTACAACCTTGGCAAAGGTGTTGGCCATACTAGCACTGGGAGTGTCAAAGAGCAGACTCGAGAATATGACAGGCATTTAGACCATTGAAGGCAATTTCTTCAGTGCATCCTCTTTCCGGCTTTCTGATTGAATACAGTATAACTTTACCTTTGTGAGGCATCAGCCCTCATGAAGCATTGTCACAGCTACACTGGTTGTTTGCTGCAGCGGAAATGTAAAAGAGGACAAAAAGCACACAAATCTGCAAGCTATGGCTGCACTTTGACACTTTGGACAAGATGCAAGAAGATGAGGTGATCTTGTGTGACACAGATGCTGCATCATCCAGGATATTCATGTCTTGTGCGTGAACTTCTCTCACCAAGAAGGGAACATAGAAGGGACAAAACCGCTTTGAGTAAGTGCCCGTCTTGACAGAAGAATGTAGAATTTATTGTGCTGACTGTGAGGTGGTGAGTAAAACTGCATTAGTCACTGGAGACACATGTGGTGTGAGGAAGGGTGTTGTGACCTTTAGAGAGTAAAATTAATGGAAAGGGAGTTTAATCTGTTGTGGAACTACAGGCATTAAGATGGTTCAATTGAGGGGTCAGCCTCAGAACTGGATTGGGATTTATTAACACCCAAAACACTGGAGGAATTCAGCAGATCAGGCAGCAGCCATGGAGGGAATAAGCAATCAATATTTCGAACTGTGACTTTTTATAAGGACAGGAAAGGAAGGGGGCAGAAAACTGAATAAGAAGGTGGAAGGAGGCCCATAACCTCCCTATGCTAAGTGACCTGAATTCCCTCCAGCATTTTGTGTGTTGCTCAAGATTTACAGATTTGCAGAATCTCTTGTGCCTTGGGATTATTAAACTTCTTTTCATATTGCGGTGTTATGGCTTTCTCTGGCAGACGTGCATGATAGGCTTTCCTTCCTGCCTGTAACCACAACTGAAGCATCCATAGTCACATTGGGAACTTGAATTGCTAAATCTAGATACTTTACAGCCTTTTATATATCCGGTGTGCTTTGGCCTGTCTGTATAAAAGAGATGCATCTACACTTTAAGAAGTGTTAACCACCCTTAAATGGCCAGGATATCCCAGCCAGTCCAATAACCTGCAGCCCAGCAGCTCTGGCTACAAAGCTGCCTTGTTAACAGATGCCAGCCCCATGGTTGGACGCGTCCAGTAGGTATGTCGTTGACCCATATTGACAGTAAGTACTGATCCAAGCTGCAGTGACCCTGTTTCTGACTACAGCTGTCTGTGGGAAGTTTGCTTGTACTGCAGTGTCATTTTCCACATTCCAAATTTATTTATTGAGTGCAGAATAGGCCTGAGATGCATCATCCAGCAATCATTTTACAATGATCAATTAACCTACCAAATGGTAGGTTGTTGGACTGTGGGAGGAAACCGGAGCACCCGGGGGAAACCCATGCGGTCATGGGAGAATGCACAAACTCCTTACAGACTGTGGTGGAATTGAACCTGGCTCGCTGGTACTCTAAGGCATTGTACTAACCACTACGTTATGGTTCCACCCTATGTGTGGAAGACGCGGGTAAATAAGTCATTTTAAATTGTCCCTCATTGAGCCAGCATAAACTCAATAGGGCCTGCAACCTCCTTTTATGTCATAATAAAATATCAGAAGTTAGTCATCATCCCTTGCTGACATAGGAACATTAGGCTCTAATATTAATCAGGGAATGTGGCATTGTGCAAAGTCTCCAGCTCAAACATTTAATAACCCATTCACCTTGCTTTGAGATGTGTAAACATAACTTCATCTTATGTGCTTGCCAGTAGTCACTTTCAGAGGTTCCGAAAGATGTTGAAATGTCAGGTTAAATAAGTGATAATAGAGCCCTTTATGGTGAATGTACTTAAAATGGGGAAAAAATCTGATCACTGCGTGTGAAAATTGCAGAAAGACATTATTTTTTGTTCAAGAAAATGTTCAGGAATCCACATTACATCTCAGTTATCTTCACTACTATAAAGGGAGCAAAGTAAATCTGATAGGCTGTGTATTGAATGTGTGTGGCTGGTGGTTGTCGTTCAGTGAAGAATTGGGAGGAAGGTAGCAGGAAGATCAGTCTCTCATATGTCACGTTCTAAGGTTGGGCTCAATTATAATCACTGCAGGGTCATTGCTGACCCTCAACGTACGGGCAAGGAGCAAGTGAGGTCGGAACTAGTTTTAAGTAGAAATCTTACATGGGATCAATATTATTGAGGATCCTCTCATGGGAAGCAGAGCCAAGATTGGACTGCTGCATCTGTGTGAAATTGCCACACCATTTATAGACTTATGCAAGTGAATTTCAATATGATATTTTTGCTGTTGTTACATTGTGTGTCTCAATACCTCTATTCACAATTTATATTGTACAACTGGACTTATTTGTTGTTCCATGATCAGGTTTATGATTAATTCTTTCACAAAGCACAGAAAAATATTTCACCACAATACAGTTCCCCTTGTCTGGAAATGAAAAGGCAGGCTAAGACAGCAAAGTTTGTAAATGTTTGACATCTTATTAGACTTGGAGAAAATACAGATGTTTGCTTCCTAGTTTCCTAACATCGAGAAAATATTTCTAATTATACACTGGTTTAATGCAATGAAGCAGTGTGATTTTCAGGAAAAGTGCTGACCTGAAGCACAATAATATTTAAAATATTTTGCAATTTATATTGTGCAGTATCCTCTTGACAACAGAAACACTAATATACAGGGTATTTGTCAAACTATGTATTCTAGCCTTTCCAAACAGCAAATTTGAATACAGATCCTTTAAGAAAGATAAAACAATTAATTGCAGCAAATACCATGATTATCTAAATCTACATTTTTTTAGAACTTATTGTTCCTATTCTTCTGAATTGCTTGACTATTATCTGAGTTCAGTGATTACTTTCTTTATTAAATCTTAAAGAAACTTGTATCATATTATTGATTAAATTGAAATATGCTCCTTACTACCTTAGACATTTCAATATCAATCCATCATCGATAGACCTGAAGAAATCATTTGTTTCTATTCATCTCAGTCATGAGTTCTAACATAGGCCTCTGTCCTGTTGATGAGAATGGTTGTTAGTTTGCTGATATCACATCTATCATTCGCTTGCCTCTGACAGCATATTCTAATGTCAAGATTTCTAAAGAGGTAAATGGAAACATTGATGACTATAAGACCACAAGACATAGCTTCAGAAATAGGCCATTGTGTCTGCTCCACCATTCAATTGTGCCTGATTTATTTACCCGCTCAACCCCATTCTCCTGCCTTCTCCCTGTAACATTTTACACCCTTACTAATCAAGAACCCATCAACCTATGCTTTATTATGGGAAGGAACAGTAAAATGTTCTCATCTGTATAGTTCTCATTGACCACTTAGGTTGCAGTGATTGACATAACATGTCCCTTTGATGGAAACTCAAGATACTCAGCAATTCAGCTTCCAAGTATTTCAGAAATATCAATAATCTGACAATTATTCTTAGGACAACAATAACTCAAGATACAAATACTGGAACTGCTGAAAATTATCTTCAAAAGATTCAGTCCCCTTTACACAAGTATGTATGATAATTTTGGCTAATCAGTCAGTACACATTATCTGAGACTGTGAATGGAATGGTTTTATCAGAATGGGCCATGTCTATCCATGTTTATCCATGGCCTCCTCTATTGTCAAAATGAATCCAAACTCAGGTTGGAGGAACAACACCTTATATACTGGCTGGGTAGCCTCTAACCTGATGGCATGAACATTGACTTCTCTAACTTCCATTAATGCCCCTCCTCCCCTTCTTACCCCATCCCTGACATATTTAGTTGTTTGCCTGTACTCCATCTCCCTCTGGTGCTCCCCCCTCCCTTTCTTTCTCCTGAGGCCTCCCGTCCCATGATCCTTTCCCTTCTCCAGCTCTGTATCACTTTCGCCTATCACCTTTCCAGCTCATAGCTTCATGCCACCCTCTCCGGTCTTCTCCTATCATTTTGCATTTCCCCCTCCCCCCACTTCTTTCAAATCTCTTACTATCTTTCCTTTCGGTTAGTCCTGACGAAGGGTCTCACCCCGAAACGTCGACAGTGCTTCTCCTATAGATGCTGCCTGGCCTGCAGTGTTCCACCAGCATTTTGTGTGTGTTGTTGTTTGAATTTCCAGCATCTGCAGATTTCCTCGTGTTAGCTGTGACAAAATCACATTTTGTTAGCTGTGACAAAATGTACAGTTCCAGGAACAAATAGGATATAGTTAGGATAGGATATATATATATCCTATGCCCAGACTTGAGCCCAGTTTGGCAATGCTGGGTGCCTTTAAACATAGCTGTGATACCATTTATACAGTGATAAAATAGTGAACAAATCCCTACCTCTATCTTTGCAAGCATTTTCATAGAATTCACAATGTAGCTATGAGTAAGAGTGCAGGACTCAGATTAACAGCGGACTAGGAGCTATGTCCTCCTTCACATGCCAACCATCTGCTTTGGAAAGAACAACAAATGTGGAGAAAAAAACACAGGTTACATTAGTTAAAACAAGAGATACAAACCTTACTTCATGCTATATCAGAATTCACCTGACAGTTTCAGTCTTGGAATAAACTAACGGAAAGTTATAATGGTAGAAACAGTTAACACAGAAATACGGGAAAAGCATTTCAGTATTGTAGGAAAGCCACAGCAGCCAAACCAAACTTCCATTAATTTCAGGCATCCTGGCCACCAGTTTGCATTGCAATGTTCCTGAAAAAATATATTCTAGTTAATAGCTGTTCGATTTCCATCTCTACTTCCAAAAAAAAATCTTCAGTGTTGTTTGACTGTCACATGTTTGGAACTGACCGTCATGTTATGGCCTCCCCATTCATCTTGAGATTGGCTTCTCCTGTGTGTCTGAACAATTTTATATAATTACTTTCTTTTGTTCCTTCTGTATATTGTTTCTAGTATGTTTGTTGCTCCGCACACAGTCATTTTTATTCTACCCCAATAGATAACTTAGTATAAAGGCACTGTATTGAATGCCCCTGAGCAAATTTTCTTTTTCTCATTCTCCATTCTGCCATGCATTTTTATGCATCAATGATGCTCTCTCTTGCTTTGTCATAAAGGATACCCAAGTAATGAAAAGACGGTATTATTGAGGAATAAAATTTGTCCTTTCCTGCATGTTTTAAATCATTCCATATAATCTAGCAGCACATTTTGCATTGCTTTCAAAATTTATTTCCAGGAAGACAGAGATTAAATTGCTAAAAGCTTAACCAATTTTAGAAATTCCAGGCAAATGAAAATTAACTAATTGACATAATTCTCTCAGAATTTAGAAAGAGGATTGTGCTACCTTGAGGTGCAATTTGAGTTTAATACACAGCTAAAGGAATTTGATGTGTTGAGCTCATTCTTTGTCTGTTGATGCTTGGTTCCACTGACCTCAATATCACGTGTGTTATACAATGTGCTTTATTATTGAAACACAGTTGATTGCCCTTGTCCAGAACCAAGTGCGTGCTGTTAGGCAAGTGGTTGAGACGAGGGCAAGTGGTAAGACTGAGGAGTGTTTTGCAGTGGCTTGCTCTTGTATCAGATTCAGAATCAGTTTTAATATCACTGATATATATTGTGAAATTTGTTTTTTTGGCTTTGTCAGTGGCTTGCAGTTGTAATGTGCAATTCAGAAATATATTTTGCTGACTTCAACCTGAGGAAACTAAATGGAATAAAAGTTTCGCATGCTGCAGTTACAAAAAATTATAAAAAAAAGAGAAGCAAACATTTTGTTCTTTTATGATACCCAAAATTATAAATTTCCTATAATATAAATCTCCTATAATAACAAACATCCCATAAGTAAAAGAAATTTGAAGATTATAGATAGAGTAAATGCAAGCAGGATTTTTCCACTGAGGTTGGGTGGGACTACAACTAGAAGTTATGGGTTAAGGGTAAAAGGTGAAAAGTTTTAAGGGGAACCTGAGAGGAAACTACTTCACGCAGAAGGTAGTGAGAATGTGGTATGAGCTGCCAGTGCAAGTAGTACATGCGAGCTTGATTTCAATATTTAAGAGAAGTTGGAAAGATACATGCATTATAGGAGTATGGAAGACTACAGTCTCATTGCAGGATGATGGGAGTAGGCAGTTTAAATGGTTGAGCATGGACCAGATGGGCCAGAAGTCCTGTTTCTGTGCTGTACTTTACTATGGCTCTATGACTCTAAAAGCTATCTTTGTATGGTTTTGAAATGAGGCGCCATATTTCCCACTCAGCCAGCAGAAGCTGTGCGCAATCATGACCATGAATACTTTGGTGAAAGAAATAACCAGTGCTCTTCCTCAGGCAGGAAACTGAGCACTTAAAAGTTCTGCACATTGTGGTGGCCAGAAGAAATGTTATAGAGCATATGTGTCAAACACAAGGCCCGCGGGCCATATCCGGCCCGGCGTACAATTATATCCGGCCCGCGAGATCATTTTAGATAGATCTATTATTTTAATTATTAATGGCCCGGCGATATGAAGCGCTGATACCACACAAACTACAGATCCCATAATGCAGCGCAACAGCTGCCGATAGGCTACCCGGGAACATTCCCGCGTCAAGCGTCTGTTGCTGTATACAACGCTATTCTGAAGTCAAAGCTAACCCCTAACAATGGCGAAGAGAAAAGTGAAGGCATTTCAAGTGAAGCTGCTCTTATGGGAGACACAAATGCACCAGTGCAACTTGCCTCATTTTCCCTGTTGCCAAGTAATGTTGAACCAGGTCGGCGCAATGATGTTCCCAAATGTGCACTTTGCTGATAAACTGAGCGCACTTCGCACTGAGTTCGCACGGCACTTTGGTGACTTTGAAGCACAAAAAATTAATTTCGAGCTGCTTCGCAACCCATTTGCCGTCGACGTGGAAACTGCACCTGTACAGATTCAGATGGAGCTGATAGAGCTGCAGTGTAATGGGACACTAAAGGCAAAGTATGACACTGCAGGGCCCGTACAGTTTATTCGCTCCATTCCTGAAGCAATGCCTCAGCTCCGTCTACATGTGGCTCGAACCTTGTGCATGTTTGGTAGCACATATCTGTGTGAGAAGCTTTTCTCAGTGATGAAGATTAACAAAACATCACACAGGAGTCATCTCACTGATGAACACTTGCAGTCCATCCTGAGAATCTCCACAACACAGAACCTTACACCAAACCTAAACAAACTTATTGCCAAGAAAAGATGCCAAGCATCCAGCTCTGACAAAACGGCATAAGAGCAAAGAAAACTGAGTGTTTTGATTTGTTGTTGTTTTAACTTTTGCTGAAAAGCACAAATTTTATTTATATTTTCAGGGTTTTTTTGCAGCATGCTCATATTTCTAACTTGTATAATACTGACAGGAAATATTTTTATGGAGAGCAAAATATTTAAGTTATTTAAAGTTTTAGTTTATTTTTTCTGGAATAATATTCCTGTCTGTTTTTATTCATATTTATGTTCAAAAAATGTTTAGTTTTAGTGTGTTCAATAAATGTTTATCCTGTTCGGCCCACGACCTAAAGTGTGCTTTGAGTTTTGGCCCCATGTGCAATTGAGTTCAACACCTCTGCTATAGAAGGTGTTGAGCTTGCAGACTCATAATAGGATTCAAATACTCCTAATGTCAGCCTGCATCCCAGGGCTCACTTGATATTGGGCCAAACCACAGATGCAGACACCACGCCGGGCTGGGACAAGGACCCAGAGAATATACTGGACCAGGGGTGAATGACAGCAGGGGTCATTCACCCCTGTGCCTGGGGTCAGATGTGGTCCGGAGCCAAGAAGCAGATATCCAGAGGCAAGACCAGGTCAGGCCTTTTAAGCTAAAGGTCTTAATTGAGTAATAAACTATCCAAAACTCAGAAACAAGAATGTGCCTGGGAATGGCCTCAGAATAAAGGGACATCACACTGAAAGAAGAAAGTTCTTCAGCCAGAGGATAGTAAATTGGTGGAATATGTTGCCACAGATGGCTATGGCAGCCGAGTATTTGAGACAGAGATTGATAGTGTCGTGATTAAAAAAGAAATTAATGGTTATGGGGGAAAGGGAGGAAAATAGGCCAAGATTAAATAGCAGAGCAAATTTGATGGACTGAATGACTTGATTCTGTTCCTATATCATATGGTCTTTAAGTTCAAAGACCAGAAACATACAGGACACTGTCAGGTGAGATTCTGGGACCAGGAACTTGAAACATGAGACCCAAGGAACATGCCAGATATAGGGCCAGCTTAATTAAAAATACATATACCTGTAAGGTTTTTTTTTAGAATGGCTTTGAGTGCTGCCTTCTGAAAATCATAAATAACAGTGAGGAACAGAGTACTTTTGTAAAATGGCTTGAGTGAATGTTGATTCTTTTATGTAATTAATTTTATTTTTTAATAATCTCTGTGGTTATAGAAGACTATTTATACTGAACCTCCAGTTCTCTTTTCCATAATGGGACTTGTTGGCCCCTTCATAATGTATTTGGCATTGATAGATCATGTTTATTTATTTATTTAGATATCCAGCACATTAACAGGCCATTCTGGCCCAACAAGTTGTGCTGTCCAAGCATTAATATGACAAATTAACCTACTAACTCATATATCTTTGGAAAGTCAGAGGAAACCGGAACAGCCAGAGGAAACCAATACAGTCACAAGGAGTATACCAATTCCTTACAGAAAACTGCAGGAATTGAACCGGGATCACTGGCACAGTAATAGCATTACACTAACCATACTAACCCTTATGTTAGCAACCCTACTTGGACTCAATACCAATTTTCTTTAATTTTGGATATTATTGGCACAATATCATTTCATTTCTTTCAATTTCTAGTAATTATTATATGTTATATACAATTTTGTTTAAAACAGAAAGCAGCAGATGTGGAACTGAGGTGATTTAAATATTAATGCGTTGGCCAAAGTGATACTGAAAAACCTTTTGACTTTTTTCTTGCTCTTTGCAGTATATTTGAGATAACTAGAGAGAGCCAAGGGATCAGTAATGAAAAGTGGTCCTGTCATTAGGAAAACATTCACAGCTAACCACATAGATGGCCTTCTTTGTTTCTAGTTGATGTCTGAGGAATACAGATTGCAGGTTCAGAGGATTAGGCCAAGTACTTGTCCAAATGGGAAACAGATATGATAAATCCAGATTTCCATTTTCCATTTGGGACTAATTACCGATATACAGTCAATCTTGTAGGAAATATTCTGCAAGTCCTGTCCACATTGCTGGCTTAGGTTGTAACACTGTCCAAATCATAAATAGGCTTTGCATTATTCAAAGAAAATATTGTTTTGCTCTCATTAGTAGCTAATACCAAAATTATGAAGATAATATGGAGTTTTTCATGTTAACACAAATTATTAACATTGAACCTTGAACTGTGTAGCTTGCACGTTGTTTTTGTTTACACATCATTCTTTACATCTTCATAGAATGTTTCTTCTACTTTTGAAGAAGCATATTTTGCATATGGTTTGATTTCTATCTTAGCGAGTCCATCAAATTGCTACTGGTAATTAAATAGGTTTATTACCTAATTGGTTTGCTTACAAGTACTACATAATGTACTCGGTGATAGAAATTTTAAACATACACTCATCCGCACTAAAAAATTGAGGAGGAGGAGTAGTAGTATTAAATAGAATATTATTTAAATGTTTTAATACTCCTTGGGGATGTTGACTTATGGGGCTTCACTTACAGCTTCCCAACCTAAAATGAAAATTTTAAAGAGAAGCTCAGATTCACAAACACATCATAAAAATAGTATTAGAATTTTGTTGCTTTTACTTGCTATTGAAAAAATATATATTTGGATAATGTAAATTCAGTTTTACTGGGATATTAGTAGAACATTTGGAATTCTGAATTTTTTTTGAGATTTTCTTGCAATTTTTCTGAAGGAATTAGTTCGATAATAAGCACATTAAGGGTCTTAACTTTTTTCTCCCTGCTACAATGTCTCAAAGTGGTTCCTTTTGCAGTATTAATCTCAATTGCATTGTACTTGCGATTATGGATTATGGCAATGCATTCATTCTAGAACAGTGAAAAATTTTCTGTCATTGCATTGAAGTAAGTGCAGTCTTCTGTACAGAAGGAAATTACATTGTTGCTGATGTTTCACACAATCTTTCTCTTACCCCTCCAGTCCATTGAAGGGAAGATATTAGTTATGTTGGGCGTTCATAATGTGTTATTTTGTTTGCACTTGTTGGCTGTGCATGTTTCCATAAACTTGAACTTCCTACCTCAATGCTAGAAACTGTAACAATGAACTGAAAACCAGTGAAGGAGCAAACACGTTTTCGACGATGTCCCATTTGGTTTTCAAATTGCGATTTGACACTTTTTGATTTGTGATTGGTGGGATCTCTGTGATAGTCAAACATAATTCAGTACAATATCTGTCACCTTCTGGCAATTATATGCAAAATGTGGTCGAAGGTAGCTCATGCATTGTTATTAAATATTATTCATTATCTCAATGAGTTGGAGCTGCTTAAGTAAATGGAATTGTTTGTAGCACTGTACTAGCAATACACTGCCTCAGTAATGTACCAACCATTCATGAGGTGGATTTATGGATGCTGACTGCCAAATGTTGCTGCCTGCCCAGGGATTGGAAGAACAAATCATTCAATCCCTTACCCACCTCCCTCTTCTAGACCCTCATCTCTGCATTCTGGTCTTTTCCCTACTTCTGACATTGCACTCTATATCTCATTTCTCTTTTCACTCTTTGTGCCCTCTAACTCCACTCTCCATCTTTATTCTTATCTTTATACCCTTTCTGATCTTTCTCTCCACACCCATTCCTCTTTCATTTAACAACTTCCATTGACCCCAATTTGGTCTTTGTTCTTCTCTTTCCCATCCTCTCAAAGACAAAACATTTTTCTCTATTGACAGATATTAGTATTCCTTTGCATTAATTTGCAACTAAAACCACAATTAAATCAAGATTACATTTATAATCATGTAATTAATCATTCAAAAACACAAATTATAATTTTAAGCACTACCGTGCCCAAGGGCTTGTGGGAACCAAAAGGGAGACATCTAGGTTACCTTGATCATATACAAAGAGATTTTGCAGTGGTGTGACCAGAACCGTGCCTCTCAGGATGAAGAGATTGTCCCAGCATAGCGGCCTGATACCCTGCAGGAAGAACAGTGGCCTAAATTATAAATTAAAGACATTAATAAAGAGATATTTAATACTGTAAAAATAATGATCAAAGGTCCTCTTCCACTGAATGATCAAGAAATATTTTAGCGAAAATACTTTTATTGTGCATGTTCTAAATTACATTAGAAAATTTGGCACCTTTATCTGTGAGCAATTTTACTGTCTTAATACAGTTGTAATAGGTCTATACTTTTAAGGATTCACTATTTGGCTATAGATAAGGAGGATTCAGAAAGTCTTTTCCAGCAACAAGAGCTTTGTTGTGTTTTTTGCTGAAATAGTTATTGCTTCAAGTGTTCATCAGAATGTAAAACCGCACCTAACCACTTGTGCTATTAATGTCTAAGATTCATGTAAAATAATGAAATCATCCTGGAAAAAAAAGATCCCATGGTGCATGTATTTAATAATGTGAAAATCAACAGGGAGGTCAGAACTGTTCAATTTGATGGTCAATTTATTGTACTTGATTATCTCACAAAAGACTTCTATCAATTTTTATTTGAGAATTATAGGAGAAATTTTCAAACACAGAAAACATTTTAATTTGAAATTTCATAGCATAGCAAATACTAAAGTTAATGTTACCCATGTCTGTATTTATCAGAAAGCACCTTTGAAATGTTTTCCTGCAATTTCATTATATTTGAAGGAAAGGATCTGCAAAATTTTCCCTCCAGTATTTTAGGAATTGGTGCTTCAACATGACATAACCACTTAACTGACAAAATAAGTAATAATCGTGAGACAGATCAGATAGTAATGGATCATGGGATCTTGTCAAGATATGCAGACAGCAGAAGATATCTGGATATGCTTAGTCCTGAGTAAGGGTCTTGGGCCAGCTGCTTATCCCTCTCCATAGCGTGACCTGCTGAGTTCCTTCAACATTTTGTGTGGATTACTCTGGATTTCCAGCATCTGCAGAATCTCTTGTGTTTATGCTTAGTCCATATATTTTCATACTAAAGTACTGATCTCATTCCCTTTTAAAGTTACTTATAGAATAAATTTCCACTACCTTTTTAAAGACTATTCAGAAACTGACATATTTGTGTGAATAAATTTCTCCACCTCTCTCCTCCAACTATTTTGAAAACAATTTTTTATTGTTGCCTTTTAGTTATTCATCTATTCATGGATGAGAATCACTTTTCTCCACTGATTCAACCAAAGCCTCACATCCCATTGAAAGCAACACACACAAATCACTGGAGGGACTCAGCAGGCCAGGCAGCATCTATGGATAAAAGTACAGTCGACGTTTTGGGTCTAGACCTTTCAGCAGAACTGGAGATAAAAATGAGGAATAGATTTGCAAGGTGGGGGAGGGGAGAGAGAAACACAAGTGTGTTGCTTGGATTTCCAGCATCTGCTGATTTTCTCTTTTTTGTGATTCCATCACATTGAAATTTCCCTTTGTGTAACCTCTTGATTTTCAAAGGCGATCACTAATATCTTTTCCTGCCTTTCCTCATAAATGAATTTCTGTGAATATCCTGGTAAATCAATGTCCATTTAAGTTCTTTGCACTGTTTTCATATATTTTTTCCACAAAACATTAGCCAGCTCCTATTTGGTGCATAATATAATTCCAGCATATTCTCATTGCTTGTAGATTCTGCTATTCTGAGTATACTGAGCACGCAACCTTTAACCTGCTAATATGCTACATTTATGGATCTGATCATGTGACATATATCAGCTTGTTCAAACATACTGTGCAAAAATCACATACAGATTTTTCATACAAGTCTCCTAACTTTCATTGCTTTACAATGCCGTCATCATTATGTCAGTATCAAACTTGAAGCCTTTAACTGTTTTCTGCTATAATAGCTCATGATATATATTTTCCACAAATATTATGGTGTTGTTCTGTAGTTCCGACTCTAGATAAATATAAAAATTACAATTAATACCTAATGAAAACCAACCCATTGCAAGCAAGCTGCCACCCTAAAATGTACCCATGTATCAAGATTCATTACCTATTGTCACTGTGTGAATTTTATATTAGCCTATTATCTCATAATTCCATGAGGATCCATCTTGAAGTAAGCTTCTAATGTGGCTCCATGTAATGTCTTTCGAGAAAAAATTTATATATATCATCTACTACATTACCTGGATTGACTTTCTCCATCAGATCATTAATATGCTTGTTAGTTAAAAATGCTTGTTTTCAATGCAACGAGGGCTATTCCTGATTAAGGTAAAGTGTTTGGGTTGATGTTTTAAAATAGACAAGGTAACATTTACAGGTTTCATCAAGTTTTCATCCATTGTTTGGGCAATACAGAATTTTAATTAGTTTCTGTGTGGCAATCAACACATACCTGCATGCTTGCAACATAGGTCACGTTAGCTGCCAAGTTAGTACGGTTATTAGTCAGTGCTTTGTTATCACCCATCAGAAGTGTCAGGTTAACAGGTCACGACATGAGTCAAGATGAAAATAATTTGACACCAGTAGTATTAAATGGGAGCCCAACACTCCAGCCTAATGCCATACAGTGACCTTGCACAGATGAACGCGCATGCAGTCATGGGAAAAAACACTCTTATTGACAGGGATCATGATGAATTCTATGCTGTTGCATGAGGGGACATAAAGCAGGCAGAGCCTGTACTTAGTGCAGAGAGCTCTGGCAGGATACTGAAACCAAAGTAATTAGAAGGCAGAAGTGGATGGAAAGACTGCAGTTTAAGCACATGCTATGAACCTGGTGCTTTTTTTAATTAGTCGTCATTAACAACTAAGAGAATAGATATGAACATGTAAGGCCAGGAATAGCCCTTGTATCCCTGATGCACCATCAATAACTCTCGGAGATGGGAGGCGAACGATAGGCTTTTATTAGCAGCAAAACGGAGCACAGCATCTCGGAGACTGAGGGGGCAGCAGTGCCTCCAATCACCTTTATACAGGGGTCTGTGGGAGGAGCCACAGGAGCAGTCAGCAGAGGGGCGTGTCCAGTCAGGTATACATAGTTTACCACAATCCCATTGCAGATGATGAAAAATATGATTTTCATAATCACTATTTAATACCAATTTTGATATTTTCTAAATATCCTTGCTGCATGATGTTGAGATACATCCTAAGATGCACTGGGACATGGCATCACTGATGTAACCTGGGGTCATCGGGTGTTTAGGGACTTTCAACATCAGATATTCTCTCCCTGGTGACCCAGCCTGGGTTGATCCAGGGATCTAGGGATCCAGGGATCCAGGGATCTAGCTTATGTCCCAGCAGCATTGTTCCACGGGTCACACCTCATAATCCATAGCCAGCTGGAGACCCACTCAGCAGCTTCTGTGTGGTCCTGATGGTCCTTTTTCATTGCAGTCCCCATAATTCCAAGGAGAGAGTAGCTCCTACAAAGAGAGCAGCCAGCAAAACCTCGACACCTAACTTCTACAGGTTCGGTTCATGCCCTCTACCCCTGTCTCTGGCAATGCTCTACCAACTCCTGGTATTTGACTTTATTATGTTCAAATGCTCTTCAGTCCGGTCTTCCCAAGGCACAATCAGTTCTATCATGACCACCTGCTTCGAGGTTTTGGTTAGAATGACCATAACTAGCCTCAGGGATGATGAGTTGATGAAGTCAGGGAACTTTATTTGCTTGCCAAAATCGACTTTCAGTTACCAGTCAGATGCCATGGTGAGCAAGCCTGCTGGTGATCTGGGCTGGGGCTGTGATTGGCCTTCAGCTTTGACGAAGTTGTTAATGGCTAACAAGATACTTTTGGTGACTGCCTACAGCACCTAGCATGGTGCCAGCGGTAGCGTCCTTCTCCTGTGTCTTTTGGGCAGCTACTGAGGATGTGTCCCAGGCTCCCTCTGCCAAGACAGAGAGACCATGATGCTGCCTCATTTTTGTCCCTAGCTAAAAAATTCATTGGAGTATGCAGGACATCATATACAGCCTGGATCACAAACTTGATGCACTGAGGTTCTAACTAGTTTTGATTATCTATATATACTATCTGCAACATTCAGAACAGTACTCTGCATCTTCCTATAATACTGTTTCATTAGAAATTCATCCCATATTGGTGGCCCTAAATGTACTACATTTTAAAATATCACACTGCATCAAAAATTGGAATAACGTTTTAGAGTGCAATGTGATAACATCAAGGATAAATTTCTCGGCATATATGCTGTTTTGGTTTTTCATTTAAGAGCTATAATTATACATTTAAAATGCATTTTTTGTTTGGAACTATGTTATTTTGTTTTGGATTTAGTGATTCTATTCTTTTACTTCACCTATTTAAAACAATTTAATAGTTCAACCAAGATCAAGTGTTCCAGTTGCTCCCTCGATCAGTACCGTCAAAAAAAGATACATATGGTAATTGATCTAATTTAGCTCTGCAGGATCTTGCTGCGTCCAAGTATTTGGTTGTGTTTGTCAATGCTATTGGAATCATTCCACTTTGAAAATGCTTTATCTACTGTTAAGTGCCAAAAGGCATCTTGTAGGGATTCTGAAGTAATCAAGGCCAGAAGAGCTTAAAAAAAAAGTTGCTTTCCTTTTGATAAGTCACTAGAAACCTATAAATATTCTTCACAGAGGGGAAAAAGAACAAACTTCTTTACTTCTTCATTAAAGATAGTCTATTCTATTTGGAAATTAGATTTGAAACCTGGCAAAATTTGCACTAATTCTATTTTACACTCTCCACTACATTGCCATAAATCTTCAATTTCATGATGTAAATTCGATTCCAAATGTGAAATATTAAAATGACAAAATTGAAAGCATTGAAAATAAGCATACCCAAACGGTTTTGATTCAAATTTATTTTTGATATTTTTCAAATCATTCCTCACCTCTCGATAAGCAAGTCTCAGTTGTTTAGGATTAATCAGGAGAAAGAGCATTCTGTTGCGATCAGTTCAGAGTCTTCACATTCTACTGCATGACTTAAAATGGAAGTGGCAGTTTGAACACATAGACAAAATTATCAGATCATTTGAAAATGGAAAATCAGACCAAGTACTTATACACTGAGCTAATTTTATATCTCTCAACAATAATATTGCATGTTTTGATGCTGCTATTTGATGTATGCTTTATGCTATTACTAGTGATGCACATCAATAGGATACCAGTCACAAACAAGAGAAAATGTGATACTAATCCATTTTGTGACTTTGCATTAATTGATTTTATCTTCAGATGGGGGGGTCAAATCAGCAAAAAGAACACTGCAATAAAATCTTCTTTCCATCTTCTAACATTATTACTCTATTTTTGTGATATTAATCTCATACAATGGCAAATTTCTCTCAGGATTCATTGAAAATTAACAGGCTATCTGTAACCTTGAGATTAAGATATTAAGACCTCAGTCCGAGGTAGTGAAGAGTTTCCTGTTGTGTCAGTCTTGTAACCCTGATACGGGTGCTTAGGATGGAAAGTTATGAAGCATTGCAGAAGGAGTTTGCTTTATTGTTCTTGAGGCATCTTGCTTAGATGAAGTATTACAGGATCTTCTTACCCCATCATCAGTCTGGGAAGTTGCTGTAAAACATGCTTTCCTCATCATCTTACCTACCCCAATGCCCTGGGCAGTCACCAAGCATATCCTCTGTTCAATTTTCTCTTGTGTTTGATATTCTCTGACTGGTGGTTTCCTTATCCCCACACTCCTCCTGATCATGAGATCCCATCCTTCCAGTTCTCTAATCACCCATTCCACTCTCAGTTCCTGGCTTCCAGTCTTTGCCCTTGTCTAACCATTGATCTGCAGTTCCACTCTGGAGTCTGAATCCATGCTTCTTCCAGCCTTCAATGCTCTGCTCCACCATGGATTCCAGCCTTCCAAGGCTGACCTCACACCCTCTCCACACATATCTGTGGCTTCATTCTACACTGCTCCTTATATCAACTATATACCAGATCTCGCTCCTAACTCCCATGTCTGCCCAAATGCACACATACCGTTCACTTGTTTTGACCTCCGTTCCTCAAGGAACCTATCATACTCTCCCACTAATACAATCTCAGGCTAAGGTTGATGACACAATTCATAATTGGTGCTCTGTAATTGCATTGTTCTATTGGCTGTACTAAAATGTCCAAACCCTTCTCCACCATGTACGACCTCAATGTAAGGTGTTAAGTAGCAATAACTCTTTCTTTTTGATACAATCTACATAAGAAGCATAAGACTGACCATACTCCTATTAATCTACATTGTAGGTGAATTCATGACAAAAAATGGCTAGGATTAAATTAATTGCAGAGATGAGGTTACAAAGCAACCAAACTGGGAAATAATTATTTCATAATGCCAAGACTGTCAAAGAAATAGGCAATATTGTAAAGAATATGGAATAGCTTCTTATTAAAGAAAATAGAAAAGTAAAGAGAGTAAAGAAACATTTTGTCCAGTAAATTAAATATAATCAGTTTAGGAGGAACAAAGAAAGAACAAGAGGCAGAAAACAACAATGGAAGTGGTGCCAAACTGTAATGATCTTGGTTCAAGTCCCATAGCAAGAGCTGTACAACAATACAAGGAAATTTAAAAGTGGTTTGTTTGAAACAGCAGTAGTAATGTGGAGGATAAATTTATGAACTGTAGCCAAGGTGGTTTTCTAGATCAGTATATTGAGGGAATATGATTTTAAATGCACTGTATATGTGCATAATGAAAAGTAATTAATTGGAGATGTAGTATTTAAAAGGCCTTTAGAGAGTAGTCAGCTTTTACGATAGAATCTTAAATTAAAATTGTAAGTAATTTGATTTAGTCTTAGGGCAGTCTCAAATGTTAACAAAGCTAACTATGAAAGCAGATAGATATTAAAATTTGTGTTATAAATAAGCAAAGATAAACAATTCATGTTAAGTTAATAAATAATGAAGGGAACATTCTAGCAACATTTAAAAAAAAACTGGTTCAGCTGTGGCTTTCAAGGCAAGTTGTAGTTATTCTTTCATCAAAGAAAAAGGGTTACCACATTAATAAAAAAAATCAATAAGCCGAAGGATGGGGAAAATTTCAGAATTCAGCAAAGAATGGCCAAGGCATTGAATAAAAGGGTGAAGCAGAGTGTGATTGTAGACTAGAAAGAAATGTAAAGGCAAATTGGAAAAGACTCGATGCAAAAAAATAGGTTAGCTAAAATTAATAAGACTCCATTGTAGACAGAGAAAGGAGGAATTGTATTAAGGAATAAAGAGAAGGCAAACAAATTAAATATGTGTGTGTCTATTTTTGGGTTAAAGACATGAAAGTCTTCTGAAAATAGCGGATAGCTAAAAGTCAAACATAAATGAGGAATTCAATCAAATTGTCAACACCAAGAAGAAGATAAAAAAAACTATCACTGGAGAAATTAATGAGTCTTAGAACTGATAGATCTGCCAGATCTGATGTCCTGGATTGCAGGATTTGAAGAAGCATTGTCAAGGATAGTGCAGCAGCTGGCTATCTTGATCCAAAATCCCACCGATTCTAAAATGGTTTTCACAAATTGTAAGGTAGAAGTGTAACCTACTGTTAAAAAAAAAACAAGTGAGGAAGTGACCAGAGACCTATAGACTAGTGAGCCTGGGAACATTCTTGAATCTATTACAAAAGAGTGATAATGGGTTGTTGGAAAATAACAGAAGGACTGGGCAGAGAAAACATGGAATTATAGAAAGCAAATCATGTCCAACAAATATGCTGAAGTTTTTTTGAGATTGTTACTCGCAGAATAGATGAGCAGAAGCTGGTTGAAGACAGAACATACGGTGTCTTTCAATGAAAAAAGATTTGAGTGGATAAACAGCAAAGTCGTGCTCTAATTATATACAACCCTGAGATGATCATGTCTGAAACTTTGTTTGCACATCTGGTCTTCCCTTCTGAGGAAGGATATGCCTACAATAGCTGCAGTACAGTGAGAGCCCATTAAATTCCTAAATGGCTGGTTTATCATATGACAAATAATTTTACAGGCATGGCATAAACTCTCTTTAGTTTTGAGGTGCGTGAGGTGATTTCATTAAAATGGATAAAATTCTTATGGGATAAAGAGGAGAATGTTTTCAATGCGTGCGGAGGTTAAAAGCAGGAGTCACAGTTTCAAATTATTGGGCTTCACATTACATCTTGAGAATGAAGTACTATTTATGCAAAGATAGAGTTCAGAATCAGGCTGATTATCATCGACGCATGTGTCATGAAGTTGTTGTTTTGTTACAGTAGCAGACATAAAAATCACAAAATGAATAAATAATGCAAAAGATAAGTAATGGACTGTTCAGAAATTTGTTGGAAGAGTGGAAGATGCTGTTCTTAAAATGGTGCATGTGGATCTTCATGTTCCTGTGGCTCCTCCCTGAGGCAAGAGGGCCGGTGCTGGATTATGAGGGCCCTTCTTAAGGCATCAGCTTTCAAAAATGTCCTCAGTGGCAGGAAGGGTAGCACCCGTAATGGAACTGGCTGTGTCTCTGTAGCCTCTTGTGATCCTGTGTATTGGAGGCTTCATACCAGCCTGTGATGCAACCAGTCAGATTGCCCTTTGCCAGGCATCTCCTGAAATTTGCAGTCGTTTTTGGTAACATAGTAAATCTACTCAAACTCCTAATGAAGTAGAGTGTAAATGCATGAATACATTCAGCCTAGGTTAAGTCCTCTGCGATGATGGTACTCAGGAACTTGAAGCTACTCACCCTTTCCGCTAGTGACCCCCTCAACAAATCTACCTTTGGAATTCACAACCTAAGAGGGCTGAGGGGGGCTTAGTTACTGAATATGTTCAAGAGAGAATTAGATAAATGTTTAGAAATAAATTAAATAAATATGAGATCAGTGCAGGAGAGTAGTGCTATTGCAAAAGATCAGTCAAGCTCAAATGAATGGTAAATCGTGTATGATGGGTTAAGTAATCTAATCCTGCATCTTCCTTATTTTAAATTTTCATTTTCATAATCATGCACAATGGAACAATATGGGAAAGAAAGCTGATGGCCATAGAAAATAACAATCCATGTAGGATAATCCGGTTGACCATTAACTATTGATAAATCTATCAGAAGACCTCAGACTTGACACAAAACGCATGGTCTAGTCAGGGTTTCTGTCTTACATGCTATCGAGAACCATAGTGAATATCTCAATGCATCAGAAAAGATATCACCAATGTTATCTTTGCAAAAACCTCCAAATTTACAGGATGAACAAGTGAACCAACATCAGTGGTCTCCATCAGGCCAAGATCCTCAGTCTTGTATCTCATCACACTCAGTCAGTGGTTGAGTGTAGGTCACATTATTTACACAATCAGGATGAATCTCCTGAATCAAACACCCTATTGTGAACTATGTCATTGAAAAGAGACTACCAGACAGAGACACAGAAATATTTTAGCCTCTTTGAAGAAATGCACTATCCCCAAGACCCCTGGAAACCTCTGGCCCATGACTGCTTAGAACAGAGAACCTCAAAGCCGTGCACTTGCAGCACATGGAGGATCTTTATAGGTTATGTAAAGAGTGCACCAGCTCACAAGCTACACACAAGCCAGCCATGTCAGACTCCTCATGTCTTATCTGTAAAAGAATCTGCAGTTCCTACGCTTCTCGCATTAGCCACCTCAGAACCCTCAGAATCAGAGAAGAAGTAAGACAGTGAGGCACAGGAGCAGAATTAGGTCATTTGGCACATCAAATCTGCTACACCATTCCAACATGGTGGATTGATTGTTCCTCTCAGCCCCATCCTCTAGACTTCTTCCTGTAACCTTTGATACCCTTACTAATCAAGGACCTTTCAACCTCTGCTTTAAATATACCCAAATTGGCCTCAACAGCAATCTGTGGTAACGAATGTCACAAATTCATCATCCTATGGTTAAAGAAATTCCTCCTAAAATCTGTTCTAAAGGGAGTCATCCTTGATCCTGAGGGACTTTCTTAACAATTTATAAAGAAGAACTTACAGCCAAATGAAAAATTAATTGATTGATTGGTACAATGTCAAGATATAATTAAACAAGAGATATGTATTCTGTTCATAAGCAAAAGGCCTGCTGGTGCTCATCCACATAATTTCAAAGCTTCTTGCAATGGCTCAGCTGGATGCCAAGTACTTCCTGAGAGAAGAACAATAACATGTAAGAGTCCAGAATGGTCATAGAGTCGTGTAACACAGAAGAAAGCCTTTCAGCCCCCCATATCCATAGTGACAAACAGATATTACCTATACGAATCCCATCTAAGAGTACTTGATCCATAGTCCACTGTGCCTTGATGATTGAAATGTTTGTCCAAATGTTTCTTAAATATTGTGAGGGTGCCTACTGCCACCACCTTGTATGTTCCAGTCTGCAATCATCTTTTGGGTGTGTAAAAAAAAAAAGAGAGGATATTCATCAAGATATAAACTCAGTGGCCACTTTATTAGGTACACCTGAACATCTGCTCATTAATATCTAAGCAGACAATTATATGGCACAACTCAATACATAAAAGCAAACAGACGTGCTCAACAAGTTCAGTTGTTGTTCGGATCAAACATCGGAATGCGAAAGAAATGTGATCTAAGAGATTTTGACCGCGGAATGATTGTTGGTGCCAGATCGAGTGGTTTGAGTATCTCAGAAAATGCTGATCTCCTGGGATTTTCCAGAACAACAGTTCCGAGAGTATACAGAAAATGTTGCGATAAACAACAGTGGTGTACAGAAGGACATCTCTGAACACACAACCTGTTGAATCTTGGAGTGGATGGGCTACAGTAGTAGAAGATCACAAACATATGTTCAGTGGCCACTTTATTAGGAACATTATTAAGTGGTCACTAAGTGTCTGTATGGCAATATGAGGAAAAAATACTAGAAAGTTCATCTGTCACTGATTTTGCTAATTTAAACAGATGCAACAAAATAATCTGGCCCTAATTCATATGATGGCATTTGTTTGTACCAGCCAGATAGGTTCAACTCTTGCTCATAGAAATTAGTTTATTTTTGAAGTGTTCAAAAATAAACTAATTTCTATGAGCAAGAGTTGATTAAATTGTAATTAAATTGTTTATAACTGAACAAAAAAAAGTGCCAGAATGGAACAAAAGCCTACTTGATAAGCAAAAAAATGAATTACAATGAAACAACAATTTAATGACTGTCTAACTCATTTCTTATATTTGGCATTTGGTTCAGAGCTTGGAATTGGGTTATTGTACTGTGCAAGGCACCTTGTGATAAAATTCATTTAGAATGAAATGGGTTTTTTAGGACATTGAATTTAGCCAGCCTGCAATATCATCCCTATCAGTTCTGGTTTTCAAAAAGGCAGACTAAAGCTGAATCCCAGATGTGAGACACCAAGCACAATCAGGACGTTCAGTAAAAAACACAATCAAAACCATTTTAAAGCTATTAATAGAGTAAATTTCTCATCTACAAGAAAAGATCCTGCTGATGAAATCATATTTGCTTGCTGCATTCTCTTTGACAATGTGAGAGAATGTGAAATGCCACCATAATATAAATAGCAACTTTTATCAGTAGGGTCAGAGTTCTATCCAATCAATTTCATCCTCAGTGTCTCCCTGAATTTCAACAGAAGAAGCTGTCCTTCTAATTACCTATATAATATATTTAGTAGGAGTAGCATTTCTGCAGACCATCCATTATAGTAACTTTGTTCCAAAGTTATAGGTGATTTTGATTGAGTTTTAATTGTCATCCTAATTCATCTCCTGTAGAGTGATATAGATGCTAGAGGCCATGTGATCTGATTTAGCACAGCTGGGTGTCAAGACAACAAGGCTCGCTGAAGACTCGGTGGCAAGTAGATATCAAATGATGAATTACTGAAAACCCACCCTGACACCTTTTGACAGGAGGCAAATTTGGGGCCACTTTCTGTCACATTGGGGAGTAATTTTACGAACACGGGAAAATCTGCAGATGCTGGAAATCCAATGCAACACTCACGCAATATGCTGAAGGAACTCAGAAGGCCAGCCAGTATCTCTGGGAAAGAGTAAACAATCGACGTTTTGGGTTAAGACCCTTCATCAGGACTGGAAAGGAAGAAAATAAATCAGAGTAAGAAGATAGGGGGAGGGGAGGAAGAAATACGAGGTGATAGGTGAAACTGGGAGAAGGGGAGTGGGCGAAGTAAAGAGCTGAGAGTCGATTGATGAAAGGTAAAGGGCTGGAGAAGGGGTAATCTGATAGGAGAGGACAAAGGACCGTGGAAGTAAGGGAAAGGGGAGGAGCACCTGATAGAGGTGATGGGCAGGTAAGGAGATGAGGTGAGAAAGGGAAGCAGGAATGGGGAATGGAATTAGTTTCTTTTAAAATATCTTTGTTATCAGAAGAACTTAAAATTCTTAAGTTTGCAGTGAAAATAGATTTTAAAAAATCAAGATTATTTAAAAGCCAATAAAGCAAAATAAGAAAAAAAAAGGAAACTGCATTCCTTTTTCTCCTAATCTGCTGGACAGGAATCGCAAATTGAAATGGGGGGGTTTGATCTCATAGCAAGTGTGGTGAGTGCAGGATGATACATATATTGCCTAACATACTGTATGCAATGCTGAGATTTTAGCAACAGGGCCTGGACTTACTGGGAACTTCACGTGGACTCTGGTAACAGAGGAGATGACAAAAATGCCATCTTCTGTCAGACTTCTTGTAAGTCCACTATAGCTGGAGTTTCCTCACCTGGGAACCCTATAATCAGCGGGATTCAGTTCCATATGATTTATTCAAGATTTGAATATTGAACCAAAATTATATCAGGAGTTCATCAAAGTACTAAAAGAAATGCCATGTGAAAGTTTTAATGTGTTCCCTGAACCTTGACAAGATGATCTGTGAACTCCCACTCATTTTGTACTAATTTATTTTTAATTTTTTTTAGTTCTTGCTTGCTGTCCATTAGGAATTTAATGCTAGAGCAGGAATGAAAAAGGCTTTCTGTCTCAGCGATGTATTGATCCTTAATTGAGACATTGGTTATGCTTATTGTTATTGGTTATGATTATTGGTCAAGCTTGCTGCTTGAGTTAATTTCAAATTAACATGAACCTGATTAAAAATTTATAGTTATAACATCCATAGTCAGCTCCAACAAGACATGGAAAGTGAACTATGGATGGCCCTGTGCTAAAATTATCAAAAAAAAAAGATGTTTTGGAGCTTTTAGAATAAAGAAATGGTCATCAAAGTCATTGTTCAGTATAATATGATAATCTTTCAGAAGTTATGAGGATTTGAAGGTTGATAATGAAGTTATGAAGGTTGATAGCTCCTTAACTATTGATATTATATGAAAATTCCAGATGCAAGCCCAGTTATAATTCTGTAACTGTACAATGAAGAGCCTTGAAGCAATTTTTAGTTTCCATATATATATGGTTTTATGTTTGATTCTTTATTGAAAAACCCACAAATTTGTATAGTATGTTCAGTTTCTTGTATTAGAGATTAATTATTTACTCAGGGATTTATATAATCTTACTTGTTTCAAGATGCATTACAAGGCTTGTAAACAAATATAAAAAGTTTTTAAAAACTAGATATTTAATAGTAAAATACTTACATTCACTTCAGTGCTAAATAATTGAAAATGCACATTGGGGACAATGAAACACAACAGCAACTATTTTCAGGTCATTTTCAGCAATACTGAAGTCCAACTCATATCCTTCAGTCCCCACCATGAAATGGATATCTTCACCAGCCAACTTCATCCAATTACGCTAGACCACAATATTCCAAACATTCAGTCCCTTTAATCCTCCAGTACCCTTGGAGATACAATTCTCAAGTAAGCTTATGAGCTTTTGGGAGCCTCTGATCTTTAATTGACTTCTCTGAGTGTCAGTAATTGGGTTTGCCTTTGAGTTGTCCTCCCTCCTCTGCCAGTAACAATCTCTGGATTCAGTGAGTCCAGACTCACATGCCATCAAACTTGTGTTATCTAGTCCTTGAACTGATGAGAACGTCAGCTCAAAACATAATTTCCTTCCAGCTACTCACAACTCTGATGTAAACCATTACCATAGAAAGTATGGCAAACAAACAAATAAAGTTTATACCTACAAGAAATTCTGAAGAGGCTGGAAATCCGAAGTAACACACACAAAATGCTGGAGGAGGTCTGCTTGCCTGGTAGCATCTATGGAAATAAATGAAGTGTTGACATTTTGAGCCAAAACCTTTTGTCAGGATAATTATTTTGCAGCATATTGAACTTAATACTGACCACAGGTGGAATGGGGAGTATGTACTTTAAGTTAATGATAATGATGCATGAACCGCTAATTTGATTTTATGTATATTTTTAAAATCAGTGTTCCAAATAAATTTAAATAAAATACATTAGGCCAAATCTTATACTCCTCAATCCACAAAAATTGGCTGGCTGTTACAGCGATGATTTTTAAGATAGTTTCAAAAGAATCTTTGGAAATCTGCAGTTCAGTATAGCTGAGAAATGTGGAGAAATGAAATAAAATTTTAATGATGACTTTGATAATAAAGAATTATCCTGTTTTTAAATATTATTAAAGAAGAGAATAGAAACAAGTTTCTTCCTAATCAGACTGGAAATCATATTGGTTCAAGTTTTTTTTAAAATAAGGGGTCTATTGCAGAGAGGGTAGTGGGGGAAGAAATGAAATCAGAAACCACCAGTCTAGACTTTACAGTAACTCGTTTTTTACTCTGTCTGATAGAATTTTTTTTAAAAAGCTAAGGTATTGGAGAATAGAACCTTCATATTAATTGCAATCCTACCTGGTATATTGATGTCTTATGTCAAAATGTTCATTTTAATTCATTCATTCATCTTCTCCTCCACGCCTATTAAAGCACTTAGCTGCCTCTCAAGTGATTTAAATTAGTTTCTTCACAACTGCAACAGAAAATATATGAAAAAAAGCTCCTTCCCAGTTACAATTATTAATCCTTCAACCATTTGTATCAGAAACAGGAAATGGATAATCACACAATGACATGAACCGTCAGAGATGAGACCAACACCATCCATGTTCTTAAGTCAATAAAAGGTTCAATTTACCATTGAACACACAAAGTGGTACAGGACATTTACATTGCTCTTTATTGCACCGTGGATGGTTCAAAGAGAGGTTTCATCAAAAAGGGACCACACTATATAATTCTTGAGTTTGCACAAAGATGAGTAGGCTTTACTAAGAATCACTGAGACTGACGCCCACAGTTCCTATTTCCTGAACCAGACTCTTCTCAGTCCCATGAAGCTCACTTACTCAGATAGCTGTCCATCCTCCATTGGCAAGTTCTAAGGAAGAGCAGAATCTATGCCCCATTCTCAGTGAGACTGGACATCCCCCATCCTCCAAATCCGACAGACCAGATCTGATGACTCAGATTAACACTGTCTGGAAAAAAAGTGGTGAAAATACAAGGACAGGGACATCGTGCTGGGAGCTTAGCATCACAGCAGGGGCTTATGCTCCATCAAACCATATGGGAGACAAACCATATGGATGTGGATGCCTGAACCTTATTGCATTTTAAGCAAAAAAAAAGTACCTCAGTGCTGATTCTTACATGAGTAATCAATGGTGAACTGTCAGAAGATATGCTCTGCAATAGATAACACCAACCACATTCACAGAGTGGCCACTTTATTAGTTACCTACTGTACCTAATAAAGTGGCCACTGAGTGCATGTTCATGGTCTTCTGCTGCTGTAGCCCATCCCCTTCAGGGTTTGATGTGTTGTGCATTCAGAGATGCTCTTTTGCACTCCACCGTTGTAATGCATGTTTATTTGAGTTACTGTCACCTTCCTTTCAGCTTCATCCACCCTGACATTTCTCCTCTGACCTCTCTCATTAACAAGGCATTTTTCCCACAGAACTGTTGCTCACTGGATATTATTTTTGTTTATTTCAGCATTCTCAGTAAACTCTAGGGACTTGTGTGTGAAAATCCTAGGAGATCAGCAGTTTCTAAGTTACCCAAACTACTCCACCTGGCACCAACAATGATTCCATGTCAATGTCACCTAGATTACATTTCTTCCCCATTCTGATGTTTGGTCTGAACAGCAACTGAACCTTTTGACCATATCTGCATGCTCTTATGCAATGAGTTGCTGCCACATGATTGGCTGATTATGTATTTGCATTGTGTACAGGTGAACCTAATAAAATGTATTACATATTCCATCTGATCCAGCACTTTAATGGGTTTATTAGCTATGTAGGCTGTAAAACTATGTTTAGAAGATGACAGGGATTTAATTTCGGAACACTCCTTTTGGGGATCAGCGAAACCAAATGCAGCCTGAAGTATAGACTCTCCGTTTCTGTGTATAGATGCTGCTTGACCCATTGAGTTCCTCCAGCAGTTTATCTTTTACTCCAGGTTTCAGCATGTGCTGTCTCTATAGTATAAGAAAATAGTTGATTCAATTAGTAAAGATGTTATAAATCTGGAAGTTCATAAGACAATTGTACAAGATCTATCTTCATTCCTTTCCTCCTCTTAGTTTTATCCACCCACTTCATACTTAGGTTCCTCCTTTCCCAGTTCAATCTCCTGCACACCCAATCTAGCTCCAAGTTGCATTCACCTCTCCCCCTAATGGTTCACATTCTCTACTTATCCAAATGTCTGTTTGATAGCGTTTTATGTCCCTGCTTATTTCCCTCCAGAATTTGTCTCCTCTCCCCAAACCTTGCTCCATCTGTTTTGTTTTCATTTTTCTTTCTCTCTTTGTCTATCTCCAACTATCATTCAGCTGCCACAGCCTTCCAACTCCACCCCAAACTCACTTCCCCTACTTGGCACTATCTTCCTCCCCTCCTCAGACCACCAATCACCTCAGAATCTTGCCACTCCCCTTCTCCTCTCTATAGTTGGCCTTCCCACTCTCAGTCCTGATGCATGATTTCAATCCAAAACATTACCAATGTTTTTCCTTCTACAAATGCTGCTTGACCCATTGAAGGCCCAGGCACATCATTTACTCCAGATTCCAGCATCTGCAGAATCTTGTGTCTTCAGATATTTGAGTTACATGCACTACTGGCAACGATAAAGAAACATGATTTGTTTTCCACCGGTTTTTGGAATAAGGAAACATGCCACCTTCTGGACAGATTCATAACAGAAGTGAACAGGGAAAGAAACAGCTTTTTCTCCACAACCCCCCTTATAGTTACTCAAACAGTAAGCATAGCCGTGCTTTCTCATGAACCAATCACTCCACAGATCTCATCCCTCTATCGTTATTCACTTAGCTATAATGCCCGAATGATAGCCATCAAAATATAAACATTTCAACTGAAATTAATTTTTTAAAGCATGATATGCCCAGTGGCCACTTTATTAGCTACATGATTACACCTGCTCATTAGTGCAAATATCTAATCAGCCAATCATACGCAACTCAATGGATAAAGCCATGCAGATATGATAAAGAGGTTTAGTTATTCAGACCAAATATCAGAATGGGGAAGAAATGTGATCTAAGTGACTTTGACCATTGTTAGTGCCAGGTGGATTGGTTTGAGAAACTGCTGATCTCTTGGAAAGAAAGGAGGCAAAAACCAGAGTAAGGAGGTGGAGGGAGAGGAAGGAGTTCAAGCTGGCAGGTGATAGTTGAAATCGGATGAGGGAGAAGTTTGGTAGGTGTTTGAGGAATAGTATGAAGTAAGAAGCCAGGAGGTAATAGATAGAAGAGGTAAAGGGATGAGGAAGAAGGAATCAGATAGGAGAGGACAATGGACCATCGAAGAAATGGGAGGAAGAGGGGCACCAGAAGGAGGAGATGAGGAGGAAAGAAGGTCTAAGGGGGGGGGGGGGGGGGGGAGCCAGAGTGCGGAATTAAAAGGAGAGAAAAGGGAGAAATTACTGGATATTAGAGAATGTTCATCCTGTTTCAATGCTGTATTTCACTATAATTCTATGGCAGTTCCACCATGAAAAAATAAAATGCTATATTGAAACTCGGTGAACTGATAGAGATTGTTAATAAAACAGTGATGAGAATGTGGTGTATTGAAAGAAATTCGAGCCTCTGTATGTGTTGTTTGATATTGATTACTCATAGGTTCATGGAGTAATATAGCATTTAAACAAGCCCTACTGCCCAACTCATCTATGTCAACTATGGGCCCGGCCAAACTGCTTCTATTTGCCTGCATTTGGCCCATATCCCTCTAAAGTCTTCCCATCTCTGTACTTATCCAAATCTACTTTGAATGTTGTTACTGTAACTGTCTCAACCTTTTTCTTTGACAGCTGTTTCTACGTACTTGCCACCCTCTGCATGAAAAAGTTACCTCTCAGGCCCCTTTTAAATCTTTCACCTTAAACCTATGCTTTCTAGCTTTAGTTCCCCTTTTCTGAGAAAAAGACCATGTATGCTCATCTTATTTATACCCCTCATAAAATCTGAAAGATATCACTTCTATAAGATGGCCCCTCAATCTCTAAGACTTCAAGGATTGAAGCCCTAGACTTCCCAGTCTCTCCTTATAAATCAGGTCCTCAAGTCCCTGAGTCCTGGTAGCTTCCTCTTAATCTTTCCTGCACTCTTTCCAGTTTAAGGATGCCTTTCTGATAACAAGGCAATCAAAATTTTATGCAGTTCTCCAAGTGTTTTCTCACCGAATTTTTGTTATGTCCAAAATCCTGAAAAGAGTGCCCTGACAGACTATGGCCAGTGTACCAAATGCCTTCTTCAACACCCTTTCTATCTGTCATTCCACTTTCAGCCAACTATGAAAGTACACGACTAGGTCCCTCTGTTTCACAACTCACACCAAGGTCTGACCATTCACTGAAAAAGTTCTACCCTGGTTTGATTTCCCATCAAATGAGAAGTCATAACCTCATCAAGTGAGCTTATTGAACTTGCAGCAAAGCTATTCTGATTAAAGTAATTGACCTGAAACATTAATACTGTTCTTATTCCACAGATGCTACCCGACCTGCTGTATATTTCCAACGTGGTTTGTTTTTATTGCCACATTTCATCTTGATCTTCAGATTTAATTTCAAGTGTTGAATTCTGGCTAGTTTTCTCCATCTCAGTTGGCATGGTTCATTGTAGATCGCTTCTGCATCAGATTCTCAAATGCAGAATCAGAAAAACCATGGAGCCACCTCCCATCTCCAGTTAAGCACTCTTCAAGGTTTCTCAGAACATTTCGGGGTGTAGCAGTCAGAGCACATGCCTCACAACTCTAGACACTCGGCAGGTTGGACTGTGTCTTTGTGTTTGTCCATGTGGAATTTGCATGTTCTCTCCCCGATCAGCAGGGTTTCTGCTGGATTCTCCCATTTCCTCCCACACCTGCAGGGCTACGGTACATAATTAGTGGTAAAAGACATAGAGGAAGTTAACAGGCATGTGAAATAAAGAGACAAAGAGAAATAGAATGAGGGTGAAAGGGACTAAAGGGGTTCATCTTTTGTGAGATGACATGATTGTGTAAAGAAGTCAAGCCTTGTTTGAGAAAGGTGCACAATAGCTTCACATGATACATGCTTAAGCTAGATAATATTAATTACATCTGATATTCAGGTCTTGTTGATGTGTACAGCCAATGTGTAGAAAATGCAGGAATAGACACAATAAACAGGCAGCACAATGGTGTAAGCACTCGGTGAATCCTGAACTATGATCCCTGATTCCAGACATATTCAAATTCTGTCCTCAAAGAACCAATATGTTTGGGGGGGGGGGGGGGGGTGGAATATTGAAAGATGTCAGATCCAACTGCTCAGAAAAATTTCTCCTTATTTCATTCCCAAGTAGCTTACTCCTTATTCTCCAGTTGTGCCTCGGGTCCTAGACTCCACAGTCAGGAGCAATATCCTTCCTGTATATAGCTTGTCAAGCCTTTTAAGAATTCTGTGGTGTCTTAAAGTGAACTCTTATTCTTCTAAACTCAGGCGAATAGTGCCCTTATCTACACAATCTCTACATGAATGTCAAACATTCTGTCCTCAATGCACTTCTTTAAGAGAGGGTGGCATGGTAGCTTAGTGGTGAGCACAACATTTCACAGTACCAACGACTTGGGTTCAATTCCTTCCGCTGCCTGAAAGGATATTGTATGTTCTCCCCGTGACCGCCTGGGCTTTCTCTAGGTGCTCCAGATTCCTCCGTCAGTCCAAAGATGTATCAGTTGGTAGGTTAACTGGTCATTGTAAATTGTCCTGTGGTTAGGCTAGGGTTAAATTGGCAAGAGATCTTACTGTTCTTATATAGCTTTTTGTAAACAAAACATTTTGAAACATTGCCAAATAACTCAAAGCTGGCTTAAATTACCAAAATTGCACAATGATGTTGATATTCATTAAAGCTCTGTGATGTATTGCTGAAGGCTGATGTTAATATGGGACAGAATAAAATAACAGGACAAATGGTGGTAAATAAAGTCTAATAAAAAAAAACAATGGAGCAAGAAAGGAAGGAGTTTTACTCAGGCAGGTATTTAAAATCAAAGAAAATGTGATGGATTCAAAATACCTAGTCATAAGAGAAAATTACACAGCTCTATTTAAATCTTACCGTGCCAGTCAGTCAAAAGGTTTTTCTATTATCTAAAATTTCAATTCTCAAGATACGTAGTAAAGGCTAACATTTGCCTAGAACACAGAATAGGAATCACCGGACATGGCCAAAATTTGATAGGTATAGTGTGGTTTTATCTTACTCTTTTGACTAGATTACACCAATGTTGGACCAAGATAATAAGAACATAGATAAAAAGGTGTATTTCTAATCAGTCCAAAAGAATTCTACACACTTTTAATAAGGTGTTTGTAATTTTCTGCATGTTCTTTTCAAGTTACTTCTCCCCTTACTGTCACTCCTCTGCCAGTCACCTTGACACCTGACTATATTTTTAAACATGTTTGTAAGTAATATTAAAGACAACATTTTGACCAAACTTTCAGCTATCTTAGTGCCTCCTAATTCAAAGCTGGTCCCATTCCAAACTCTAAAGCACTGTGTAAGTTTGCTGTATTACTGTTATACAGTATATTCACAATTTGTGCTAAAATTAGAAACAGAATAAATTATGCAGTTTCTTTCTAGATAATGCTCAAGTTAAATGTCAAACTTAAATAATATTTATAAATTAGGCATCGAATTACAGTACAAACACGAGGAAATCTGCAGATGCTGGAAATTCAAACAACACACACAAAATGCTGGTGGAACACAGCAGGCCAGGCAGCATCTATAAGGAGAAGCACTGTCGACATTTCGGGCCAAGACCCTTCATCAGGACTAACTGAAGGGAAAGATACTAAGAGATTTGAAAGTAGTGGGGGGAAGGGGAAATGCAAAATGATAGGAGAAGACCAGAGAGGGTGGGGTGAAGCTAAGGGGCTTCCGTTACTGCCCCTCCTCCCCTTCTTACCCCATCCCTGATATATTTAGTTGTTTGTTTTTTTCTCTCTCTCTGCCCATCACTACCTGTTCTCCATCTCCCTCTGGTGCTCCCCCCTCCCCCTTTCTTTCTCCCAAGGCCTCCCGTCCCATGATCCTTTCCATTCTCCAGCTCTGTATCACTTTCGCCAATCACCTTTCCAGCTCTTAGCTTCATCCCACCCCCTCCGGTCTTCTCCTATCATTTCGCATTTCCCCCTCCTTCCACTACTTTCAAATCTCTTAGTATCTTTCCCTTCAGTTAGTCCTGACGAAGGGTCTCGGCCCGAAACGTCGACAGAGCTTCTCCCTATAGATGCTGCCTAGCCTGCTGTGTTCCACCAGCATTTTGTGTGTGTTGATCAAATTACAGTACCTTATTTGGTTATGTATATAAACCTGTTGGAGAAAACAGTATTTTGAAGGTTTTTGTGATGTCTACAAATTAATTTTTCTGCACTTCAGTGAGAGAAGCAATCCATCTCCCAGTCTATTACTGACTTTTTGCTTGACAAATATATTCATCAGCATAGGAATAGTCAATTATTCTCTGTGCGAATTGTAAAAAAAAGAATCACTGAAACTGTAAAATAGCTTTTCAGTTAATTTGTTTTTCTATAGATATCCAAAGTAAAACAAGCAATGAACAATTAAGGTTCAAAGTAAATTTATTATCAAAGTACATATATGTCACCATATACAACACTGTGATTCATTTTCCTGCAGGCATACTCAATAAATTCAATATATATAATTGAATCAATGAAAGTCCACATGATCAGTGCAACAATCAGTATGCAAAGCCAACAAACTGCAAAAAAGAAAAAAGAAATAATAAAAATAAAAAATAAGCAATAAATATCGAGAACATGAGATGAAGAGTCTTTGAAAGTGAGACCATAGGTTGTGGGATCAGTTCATTGATGAGGCAAGTGAAGTTACCCCTCTGGTTCAAGAGCCTGATGGTTAAGGGGTAATAACTGTATCCGAACCCTAGAGCTGTGAGTTCGGAGACACTTACACCTTATTCCTGACGGCAGCAGCATGAAGAGAGCATGACATGGGTGTTTGGGGTCTCCGATGATGGACGCTGCTTCCCTGCGACCATGCTCCATGTAGATGTGCTCAGTGGAAGAGAGTGCTTTAGCTGTGATGAACTGGACCATATCTTCCAGGACATTGGAGTTTCCATACCACGCTGTGATGCAGTGGGTCAATATACTCTCCACCACGCACTAGAGAAGTTTGTCAAAGTTTTAGATGTAACGCCAAATCATCGCAAACCTCTAAGGAAGAAGAGGAACTGCCATGCTCTCTTCAGAATGGCATTTACTGTATGTGCTGTGCCTTGGACTGATCCTCTGAAATGATAACACTGAGAAATTTAAAGTAATATAATATAATTTTAAGTACATTTGTATAAAAAGCTGACAATAAGTCACACCTGGGAATTTTTTTTCAATCTTTTAGTGGCTTAAACACATGCTTTAGGCAAGAATTTAAAATTATTATCCTACATTTCAGTTTCCTCACTGTCATTATTCTATCTTCCATTTGTCCGGAGGAATAAAGGTGACCAAGTGGGTAAATTTGTCCAATTGAACCTGTTCGGACTTTCGGTTAGATTGTGAATCTTAACTATATTTTAACCTCATCCTCCTTTTATACTATTTGTCTTTCAAATTGATGAATGTACTGACGTAGCATTCCATTCCTGGACATTGGAGTGAATATTGCACTGTGAAGAATTGCTGGCTAGAATTTGCTGAATGATATGTGGCATCTCATTTGTCACTGGGTAAAGTGATTTCAAGCTTTCAAGCACCACAGTGACTAGGCAGAAGGTGAAGTCCAGCAAATACAAAGCCATGTATGAGCAGTAGCAGTAAGGAATCAGAATAATTGCTTTGAGTGTGCTATTGGTCTGCATGTAGTATTGCAGGATAAAACAGTAAGAGCTGGAAATACTCAGCAAACATTTGCAGAGAAAAAACAGTGTTAACTTTCATCAATATCCTTTCTTCAGAACTCCTGATGTGATTGAACAATGAGTATAAAGGTGAATCAATACCCTATCTACTTGGTGTTTGTGTTCCAGTTAAATTCCAATAATTGTTTTGGGTTTCCGAGTGCAATGTTGAGATATATTAGTAACTCATGTTCATGTATCTTCAATATTTTGATCCTTCACAGCAATTCCAAAATTTAAATAATATGTAGATCTATATTAAACTTCAATTTGAATGACTTCCCATTTTTACATCCATATACGTTCCACTGGACCATTAATTTATTAAAATCCACCCACTCACTCACTAACTCAATCAATATCGTCTCTTAAATTGATACGCCTACCTACACCACCTTATCAATTCATCAGCCATTGTTCCATTAACAAACATAAAGAGATTGTTGTAGTATTATCCAGTTGTTAATAAATTTATAATTAAGTTGTAACAGATTATTGAAATGACAGTAAGACAAAGTATGGATGTAGTGTCATAGAGCTGAACAGCAGAGAAATGGACTATTTGGCCCATTACGATGTCATTTTCATGCATCAGGACCATGTCCTTCTGTGCCTTATCTCTTTGAGTTTCTAGTTAAATTTCTCTTAAGTTAATAATTGCAACTGATTCCACCAGTGTCTGTCATCCTTATCAATGATTTGGATTGTTTATCCTCTGGAGCAATGCTGAGACTTTATAAAGCACTGGTGAGGCCTCACTTGGAGAATTGTGAGCAGTTTTGCACCCCTTACCTTAGAAAGAATGTGCTGAAATTGGACAGGGTTCAAAGGACTTTCACGAATATAATTCCAGGATTGAATGCCAAATGTTTTATGGCTCTAAGCCTGTTTTCACTAGAATTCAAAAGAATGAGGGGTGATCCCTTTGAAACCTATCAAATGGTAGAAAGCCTTGATAGAGTGGGTGTGGAGAGGATGTTTCCTTGGGTGGGACAGTCTAAGACCAGAGGACACAGCCTCAGAATACTGGGGCGTCCTGTTAAAACGGAGATGAGGAGGAATTTGTTTAGCCAAAGAGTGGTGAATCTGTGGAATCATTTGCCACAGGTAGCTGTGGAGGCCAAGTTTTTAATGTTTATTTAAGGCAGAGGTTGATAGATTCTTAATTGGTCAGGGAATTAAGGGATATGGGGAGAAGGCAGGAGACTGGGGTCAAGAGGAATACTGGATCAGCAATGATGAAATGGCAGAGCAGACGCGATGAACCAAATGACCTAATCCTGCTGTTATATCTTATGATACAAAGGTACATGTAGTATACGTCATGAATAATCTGCAGAGGGGCTTTGCATACAAGTCAATGCCATGGATTTGGCAGATATAACATAATATGGAGAAAATATTAGAATATTCAACTGAGTAAAAATTATAGAAAGGTGGAATATTTGTTAAATGGAGAGAGTTTGAATGGTATTGATTCAGAGACACCATGGTGCCATTGTTCATGAATCATTGTATGCTAAGAAACAGGCAATATGAACAAGCTGGAAGGCAAACAGCATGTTGTTATTTATTGGAAACAGATTTGTATGCAAGAGTAGGAAATTCTTAGTGCAAGTATGTGTGGTCTCCCTTTCGAATAACAGATATATGCAGTTGAGTGAGTGCAGCAAAGGCTCATAGAGATACTTGAGTATTTCTAGTTGAATGCATTGGGCAGAACAGAAATGGCTCTCATCCCTCACCACGTCCTTGCTAATCATTTTGCTTATCTACATTAATTCCATTTCTACATATTCAAGAGTCTGTCTAAATGTCTCTTTACCATAATGACTGTATCCAAATCTGTTATGTTTTGTAGCCTCAAAATATTAAATTAATTCAAAGAACTCAGAGTCCAAAAATACAGGCGTGTACTTCTAGTGAGTAATTTAAGTGAGTTCCCCCCATATCATGCACATTTTTAAATATAACAAACAAGTGCTTATTTAAACAATCAAAAATGCTTAATTAAATTATATATATAGTGTGGTGTGTATTTTGTCCATATTGACAAACAAGAAAGCTCATTGAACTCAACAACTGTTTTATTGTGATAAACACAAACAGACTGGCACCATGACCCGAACAGTGAACCCAACCAGTCTCACAGACTGAGGTGGTGACCAACACACACCCCCGTTACAGTTAGAGTGACCCACACATACACAAGTTAATAACTGTATAACCCAAGCTAAAATATAACAATAAATGAATTAGAACTTCCCGTCACAATCCCACAAAAGCATTTTAACACAAGAACAATAAACAGTGCTGGTTATTAGAAATGCAGGGGCAGGCTGTCTACCAAACTCCCCTCCCCGAGCTTCACATATGACTACTCAAATACTATTGAAATATTAATTACACAGCACTACTCCCTGCTAAGCTATAAACTCCAACTCAATATACACAATACATTATATAATACAATAATGATAAACAGATATCCACAGCAGAGTAAATATTAAATTGTCTCATTCAAGCCTAAAGATTTAATTACTGTGGAGGATCTTCCTCTTGTGTGATAGCATCCTTCTTGACAAGGGAAATCACTCTACTTGGCAGGTGAAACTTGTGACTATGAAACAATTTCAGGTTCTGAGGCCTCCTTCGTGGTGGTTGTAGGTGTTGACTTTGAGATTGCAGGAAGTAGCTTTGACAACAGTAAACACCCTTCTTCTTCTTTTCTCTCTCTGGATCTACTATGATGCCTTTCTTTTTCTTTCTCACATTCCTTTTCTCTTTCATACCATTCTCTTTCTCATTCACATTCTTTCTCTCCATCTCTCCCCTCCTTTTTCTTCCTCTACTTTGTGCATCTTACCTTGGGAAGGTCCATTTAGTTCACTAGAGTGTTCTCTTATTAGTCCTTCTATTGCTACCTTTACGATCTGATTTCCCATCTTGGTTTCCTCATTCACACCATCATTTGACAAAACCTCTGTTTTCGTATCTCCATTGACTACTTTCTTTTTGGTCTTCTATTCATCCAACAGGTCTTTGGTCTTTATATCTCCTTTTACAAGCAGCTTTTTGTCATCCACTTCATCCACTTGAAGTTCATGCAGTAATCTTGATGCTCGCATAGCAGATTCAGTTTCTTTATACTCATAAGAGCTGGATGCCTGCCGGTTTCCTGAATCTCCTTGAACTGTCTTCCAGCACCACAAATAACTACCTGCTTAATATATCAGAAATTTTCTCAGATATCTTGCCTATAAAATCTGTTGTAGTTGGGCCACTACTTTCATTATTTTCACACTTGCTCTGAGCAGCATGGTCCTTGCTCGGTCCAAAATGCTTTTTAACCAGAGGCATGGGGACAGTTGTGGCATTATTCAGTAACTTTCTTAATTCACTTTCAGTTGGCTTCATTGCAGGGAATGAGGCGTGCACATTGTAGATGGATCTCCAGTCAAGCTGTAGTTGTCTCAGCCAATCACATCCACACAATGCCCGGTCTTCCTCTTTTTACCACATACAAACTCAAAGTGGCTTGTTCATTGTTGCATTTCACTATTATGAATGTCATTCCCACGGGAGTTATCTGTTCTTCAGTTTAAGCTCTCGGTTGGATATCTGCAAGCTTCAGTTTGGTATGTCTGAAATATCATTCAAACTCATTTTGTGGAACGTCTGAAGCAGTGTCCAATTCCATTCAAATTAATTCGCTGTTCACTTCTGGTGTAAGCCATATTGCAGGTCTCCCGTTAGTTTCCAAACTGTAAATCCCAATGTTTTCCATTCCCATATCACATTCATCATTGTCAGATTTTTCATGGACAGGATGCAGATTAGTGCTCTTTGAAACTGCAATATTAACTTTTACCTTTTTCTCTTCTCTGTGCAATTTATTTTTGTCTGCCCAACATGCCCATTGTGTATAACATATTTTCTTGTTTTTTCTGCAAGTTTCATCTTTAAATCTGTTTAGATGCTGTTAATTTTGTTCAAGCTCACTTTCATTCCTGACTGTAACTGAATTACACCTCTGCGGTTTCCACTGAAACAGCAATTTCTGCTGCTCGTTCGAATTTAAGTTGTACTTCAGTTAGGAGCTGTTTTGAATGCTTTCTTTTAAGACCCCACAAACTAAACATTCTCTCAGTACATCATTAAACACATTACCAAACTGACAATGCTCAAACGATCTCTTCAATTCAGCCACATGTGCTGAAATGGACACCCTTCATTTTGATTCTGCATATGAAACCTGAAGTGTTCCTGCATCACTTTTACAGTAACAGCAAAGCTTATTTCTTATGATTTAGTTGGAGCAGTCAATCTTCGAAGCAAACTGTATGCCTTTAAACCGAATGAACGCAACAAAATTGGTTCTCGTTTCTCATTGGCTATTTCATTTGCTTCAAATTAAAGCTCCAATAGTTCAGTAAACATGAGCCAGTTATCCGTGGTGTAATCAAACTCATCAATGTAACCAGCCATCTGAATTTTTTTATGATTAGTATCACCCGGTTCTCACAATTTAAGAACCCTGAATTCTTTGATTTACTGCCTTAAAAAAACTCGATCGCGTCTTTCCTTCAAAAGAACATGCATTGGCTGATTTTGTTTTCAACTGGACTGTCTGGTCGAAAAGCTGGGGTGCCCTTTTTATTCGCCAAAGCTCCCGTTGCGTTTTATTTTATTTCAAGCATCTTGCTCCACTTTAAGAAGTCGGTAGCCATCTCGGGTTCATTTTAAAGTACTTCAAAACCAATGTTAAGTTTCGTAATGTCAAAATATTAAATTAATTCAAAGAAACTCCAAAAATATATGTGTATACTTCTAGTTTACTTTAAGTCAGGCACCCCGTATCATGTGGTAGTGTGATGATATAAACTATTAATGTCTTTTTACTTATAACCTGTAGTTAATTGTCTAAATGAACAAGAATGCTAAATCAAACTATATATCTATATATATATATATATATATATATACAAGATTACTCAAATATGATTGAAATGGTAATTACACAACAGAATCCAAAGTTTGTATAGGAAAGATGTGATTGTGCTGTAGAGAGCTCGTAGGAGATTAACCAGAAAGGAAGGCTTTTGTGAAGGAAATAGAATGGATAGGGCAGGCTCATCTTTTCCTGAGGGTTGAGGAGGGATAAGGGGTGATCTGATAGAGATAATTAAAATTCTGAGAGGCATAGGTAGAATCTTTCTTCTGGGTAAGGGTATCAAAAACAAAATGGCATTGCTTTTGCGTCAGCTGGTGTTTTGCAAGAAATCTGAAGGAAGTGGTAGAACCAGATACAATTATTACACTTATGAAGCATCTAGATAAGTGTGCGAATAAACAGGATGCAGACCTAACTCAGATAAGTGGGATTTGTACGGATGGGTAAGATAGGTTGGAGTTAGCGTGGTGGGCCAGGGTGTCTCTTTCTGTGTGGTGCAAGTCTGTGACTCCACCACATTATGAAAATGGCTCTGAAGAGAAGATTAAACATGGTTTTATTGAATGATGGAGCAGGCACAAGGGGACAAATACCTTCCCCTTCTCCTACTGCATCGTATACATTCCTGATGAAATTCTGCTAGTCATTTCCTTACAATTCAATGACATAGCCTCTTCTACCCATCCATTCTCTTCACTACATCGATGTCAAATTCCAAAATTTCTAATTTCGGTTAACATCTGTCTATTTTGCAAGAAGTTCTATTTATTAGACGTGAGATTTACAAACCCATGTTAGCTCTCTTTAATCAGCCCAAGTTCCTCTAAGTGCTCTTAGTTACAATGCATTTAATTATATTTCCAATAAGTTCTACCTAATATTCTCCACTCATACTTCCCTGTTGATGTTTGCGTACATTATCTCAGGGACAAATCACATAATGTATTTACCTGCTGAGTTTCTATCACTGTCTGTATTACCAATGCCTGGGAATTACCAATTACCAATTACCTGGGAAGCAGGCGTTAATTAGTTATAAGATGCAAATGGTCTCAAACTGGTCTGATTTACTGTCAAATTCAACAATAGTGAACTTGAAATTATCACATCATTCATGCAAGGCATTCAAATTTATGCAACGCAGACAAAATGCTGGTGGAACGCAGCAAGCCGGGCAGCATCTATAGGGAGAAGTATAGTCGATGTTGCGGGCCGAGACCCTTCATCAGGACTAACTGAAAGAAGAGATAGTAAGAGATTTGAAAGTGGGAGGAGGAGACATATCAGTGGAGGTCTGATATGTCTATCCTTGGCCTCCTCTACTGTCAAGATGAAGCCACACTCAGGTTGTTGGAACAACATCTTATATTCCGTCTGGGTAGCCTCCAACCGGATGGCATGAAAACTGATTTCTCTAACTTCCATTAATGCTCCTCCTTCCCTTCTTACCTCATCCCTTATTCATTCATCCATTTATTTATTTATTTATTTATTTATTTGTTTGTATGTTTATTTATTATTTTTTCCCTTTTTTCTCTTTTTTTGTCTCTGTCTTTTTTTTCTATCTCTGTCCCTCTCACAATCACTCCTTGCCTGCTCTCCATTTCCCTCTGGTGCTCCCCTCCCCCTTTCTTTCTCCCTAGGCCTCCCATCCCATGATCCTCTCCCTTCTCCAGCTGTGTATCCCTTTTGCCAATTAACTTCCCAGCTCTTAGCTTCATCCCTTCCCCTCCTGTCTTCTCCTATCATTTTGGATTTCCCCCTCCCCCTCCCACTTTCAAATCTCTTACTATCTTTCCTTTCAGTCAGTCCTGACGAAGTGTCTCGACCCAAAACATCAACTGTACTTCTTCCTATAGATGTTGCCTGGCCTGCTGCGTTCCATCAGCATTTTGTGTGTGTTGCTTGAATTTCCAGCATCTGCAGATTTCCTCTGTTACGTATCCCGTAACTGGATCACTTACCAGCAAAGATAGAGAGGTCCGCTGAAGTCTGATGGTACCATTTTCAAACGTTTTTATTTATAAAGGGGCACAAAAGTAAGGTTAATACAAACATTCAGATAACATAAGTCGTCAATACTCAATCTAAAGCGCAGGTATAGTAATAATCAATAAGAAATAAACACTATCGTTGTCTAGGGGTAATGTATATATTGTCCGCTGTATATCTGAAAGTCTCTTGCGGTCACTGCAGTTCCACCAGCTGCCGTCTTTTGTGGTGTCGCGTTGGTGCACTTTTGTTAGAAAGAGAGAGAGAGAGATTGAATGAAACAGTTACCCGGTGGGTTTTTCCAACCTTTAGGAGTTCGATCCGTCAGAGTCTCGTTGGGGAATGGACGCTCATTTGTGGCCTCCCCTGTAGCTAAGCCGTTCTTTCGTGGTGAGGTCGCCAATCCCAGGCAAGGAAAAGAAGCACACGAACCCCACCACCGGCTGTCGCTATTAAACACTGTCGCAGGATTTCTAGCGTGTCTTCTGGTGCGTCTGGGGGGCCGTCTTTACAACCCCTCTTTTATCTGAACTCACGGGGTCTCAGATGTCAATCAGGTTGGGATGATGCAATCTCTCTCCATCTCTCCACCCACGTTGCCCTGAGGGTATACACGTAGTACAGTTCCCAATTCACAAAGGTGTCTCCACGAGACAATGACCACAGTCGCCAGCTTTTGCCTCGCCGTGAAACGAGGGACACCGCACGTATCTCTCTCTCTCTTGGGTCATTGACACCCCCCCTTCACTAGGGCTCTGGCGATTCTCACAAAGGAGGGGGGCTGGGATCATAACACCTCGTGTTTGCACTTTTATATTCAAATTCATGGTTGTATTTGCAGTTGGATTAAAGAAATCTATATTATTGCTTCAGTGCCTTAGATCTTCCATTTGAAACGACAGAAATGAGTATGTCCAGCTACACCTGCCCTTACACTTCCCCCCTCACCACCATTCAGTGCCCCAGACAGTCCTTCCAGGTGAGGCGACACTTCACCTGTGAGTCGGCTGGTGTGGTATACTGCGTCCTGTGCTCCCGGTGTGGCCTTTTATATATTGGTGAGACCCGACGCAGACTGGGAGACCGTTTCACTGAACACCTACGCTCGGTCTGCCAGAGAAAGCAGGATCTCCCAGTGGCCACACATTTTAATTCCACATCCCATTCCCATTCTGATATGTCTATCCATGGCCTCCTCTACTGTCAAAATGAATCCAAACTCAGGTTGGAGGAACAACACCTTATATACTGGCTGGGTAGCCTCCAACCTGATGGCATGAACATTGACTTCTCTAACTTCTGTTAATGCCCCTCCTCTACTTCTTACCCCATCCCTGACATATTTAGTTGTTTGCCTGTTCTCCATCTCCCTCTGGTACTTCCCCACCTCCTTTCTTTCTCCCGAGGCCTCCTGTCCCATGATCCTTTCCCTTCTCCAGCTCTGTATAACTTTCACCAATCACCTTTCCAGCTCTTAGCTTCATCCCACCCCCTCCGGTCTTCTCCTATCATTTCGCATTTCCCCCTCTCCCCACTACTTTCAAATCTCTTACTATCTTTCCTTTCGGTTAGTCCTGACGAAGGGTCTCGGCCCGAAACGTCGACAGTGCTTCTCCCTATAGATGCTGCCTGGCCTCCTGTGTTCCACCAGCATTTTGAGTGTGTAGTTGTTTAAATTTCCAGCATCTGCAGATTTCCTCGTGTTTGTCCAGCTTTCTCTTAGTTTTTACTGTTGTATAATTGATTAGTCAAAAAGAGAGAGAGAAACCAGGCATCCATTCTGTTGAAGTCAGTTGCCACTTTGTTCCAGCCTCTTTAACCAGAGAATGCAATCTATTCCTGTGGTGAACTACATATACCTGTCTGGATACGCCCCCCCGCTGACTGCTCCTGTGGCTCCTCCCACTGACCGTGGCTCCTCCCACGGACCCCGGTATAAAGGCGATTGGGGACTCCGCCCCGGTCTCAGTCTCCAGGATGCAGTGTGGTGGTCAATTGCTGCTTGTTCTTTCTTCCAGCCAATAAAAGCCTATATCTCGCCTCACGTCTCGAAGAGTTATTGATGGTGCATCAATTCCTATTGCCGCTAACAAATTTCTTCATAACTCTGCAAAATCACTAAATCACCCCTTCTATTTTAATGATGGCAGCTCCAAGTTTAAGAGATTTTGGACAACAAAAGGTAAACCAAAGGCTCGGCCTTTGATCACTCAGTAACATTAAGATTTTACAAAGGATAGTCCTTAGTCCGACATGTTGATAATAATTGTGCTGCAAGATTCCTCGGTCAGTGTAAATTTTGAATGTAATGGCCTGACTTTCTCAGGATGTGCATTAATTCCAAATAACCTACATCAGCTATTGTATTCCTGATAATTGGCTGTAAATTAAATCCGAATAAAATTCCACTGAGAGTGCTGATTTTATAAATCTGTCACTATACATCGAAACACATATCAATGCTATTGTCAGATGTCATTAGCATTGGAATTACTTTCCCCCTGATATTGCTGCCAGCAGCCACAATGAGTTTAGTGGTACTCAGCTTTATTTATGTACACCTTGTGGCAGGGAGAAATCTCCCTGCATAGGAAATCCCAATATGCATCATTTTAAGGTTATCTTTACAAATGCAAAGTGAATTTCATGCACTTGTATATTAACTACCAATTAAACTCACCACAGAATGGTAGGACTGTTACAGAGCAGCATCTGTGTTGCTACCTCCTTACATCCTTAGCGTCCACTGTCTCACAACATTTACTCGTCGTTTTGATGAACTGAGGCTGTGGCCTGCCCCAGCAGCAGTGATGCCTGGCTTCGTGTCTTTCATAAAACTTCAGTTCTGAAGCTATTTGCTTACTTTTATTGCTTGCACGGTTTGTATTTCTCTCTCTCTCTCTCTCTTCATTGGGTTTTTCATGGTCTTTTTTAATGGGGTCTTTTGCGATTTCTTTGTCTTGTAGCTGCCTATAAGGAGATGAACCTCAAAGTTGTATATAGGGTACATACTTTGATAATAATGTTCTTTGAACTTTTAATATTCCGCAACCTCTTCAGCTAAAATGGAAATGTACAAAGTCACATTCCTAGAAAGAAAAGATAGCTATTTTTTAAATAGTATCTTTTTGGTTCTCTTTTAGTCCAATGTTTTCTCTCTCTTTAAGTCACCAAGAATAATAAATTTTGTCCACATTACCCTTATTTCCTACTATCTCACTTCATGTTTATTCACAGAATGCAAATATTGCTGGCAAGGTGAGCATTTATTTCAGCCTACCTGCTTAATCACGGAAAGAGACCATCAGCTGAAGAGATCCAGCAGTCCCATTTCCCCTCTCCTTATTTCTCTGCAGACTCCATGCTAGTAGCTCCAAGATCAAGAGCCTGCAATGCTGTGCCAATTGATGTAGCGATCTGCTTCTTGAGTACTCAGCATAGTGAGTTCCAGATATTACTCCATTGATGATGCGTCAACAGACCAGCTTGGATACTCCATTGCTTCCTGAAGTAGACAATATAAATGCTTTTTCATTGTCATTAGTTCTTAATTTATTTAACATAGTGTTTAATGGCATTTTACTACACAATCCTCTGTGATCCAAGAAGGTGATTCACTAACATATCCTGAAGAGTGATTTGGAATAAATATTTGATCTGCATTACCATTACCATTACCATTTAGCGTTAAGCATTAGCATTACCATTTCCCAACACTGGCTCTTGTCTCTGTTTATGTCTTTATTTAATCCACACCTTCCTTGAGCAGTCTTCCCTGCACAGTCATCCTCAAGAAAGTGATCTTCTAACTTTGGTGAGGTCAAAGACATTTACAAAAATATTCATTCCGTTAAAAGTTTTTAAGTATTTAAAACTTGATTTTTTAAATATAATGCATGAATATAAGGAATATTGGACATATATTCAGTTGCCTAAAATCATTGGCTATTGTTTCCAGCACAGTCACAGACATAGCTTTCAACTGAGAGCTCAGTTTCCAGTAGGTCAATTGCCAGAGACCCTTGCTCAGCAGAGCAGACCAGCACACTCAGAGTGGTTATCCCAATCGCTGATGTTTTTTTTTCCATGTTCAGGTCTGGCTGCAATTCAATACATTTAGACCAAATTAAAGAATAAAAATATTGTGGATGTTTTTCTATATTTTAAATAGCATTCACATGATTAAAATATAGAACTTTCTTTGTAATTTATTTTTTTATTTTCATCATCAAACAAGCATTACCATAAGATGTATTTCAGATTCTCTACATTTATGTCATATATGCCACAAATCTCCACATAATATTTATCTGAGGCATAGATAGGCATCCATTAGTCTCAAGAGACCATGGATTTGTGCCTTGGGAAGTTTCCAGGGTGCAGGCCTGGGCAGGGCTGTATGGGAGACTGGCAGTTGCCCATGCTGCAAGTCTCCCCTCTCCACACCACCGATGTTGTCCAAGGGAAGGGCAAGGGCTGATACAGCTTGGCACCAGTGTTGTTGCAGAGCAATGTGTGGTTAAGTGCCTTGCTCAAGGACACAACACGCTGCTTTAGCTGAGACTCAGACTAGCGACCTTCAGGCCACTAGACCAACACCTTAACCACTTGGCCACGTGCCAACACTTATAGAAAAGAGAGGAAAGAAAGAACAAGTGAAAGGAGAAAACTATGTACAAGTAGGGAGTGATCTTTTTTAATTCATTGATCTGTGAGAATAAAATCAGGTCTGTGAGGTGTTATGTAGTTAAACTATTTTTTCCAGTATGAATCTTCCAAATTATTCAAAGACAAAATTTTCCTTTCTTCTCCAAGAAAAACCTGCCACAATTGCACAGGCTCGACTTTTGGTTTATCTTTAGTAATACCAGCTCTGAAACCTAGAATCACTTATTCCAAGATTAGCATCTTTGTAACCTTGATAGATAATACAAGGCAATGAGAAGATATTACTTATGCTTTCTCCACCAAAATCCTCCAAATTCACTGGGAGGATCTCGAAACCAATGTCGGAGTCCTCACCTTGGACAATATCTCCAGCATCGAGGACCCAATTACAAGCAATCCATCTTGGAAGGCCACATTACCTGCGTGCAGAATAACAGACCCTCTCAATAGTCACGTTCTTCTGAACACTGTCACATTGTCACCAGTTGGACAGAGGAGAAGATCAAGGAAATGCAGGATCTGCCTTTACTAGGAATGCTTGATTATTCAACATCCAGGATGTTATCTGATTTTGTGCATGAGAAACTCACAGTAGCCCTGTGTATGTGGTGGGAAGAGCACATAACCTCATAATCTACTGACCCATCCAGTCTAACTGACATTTCTTATCCTGTCTGTGATAGACTGCGGTTCCCACTTTGGCCTCATGTGTTACCTTATTACACACTTAAGTGGAATGGGAGCAAGTAATTTTCAATCTCGAAAGGACTGCCGAGAAAAGAAGAGGGATTGGTTGGACTGGGTTTGCTCTGGATTGGTATTGGAGCACATCTGGCTTTAAAGGATAAATTTTCAGTATAGCAGCTAGGATATTGTTTTCAGATGTGGCTTTAGATTCATCTATCAAACTTATCCATTTCTTAACATCACCTAGAGTGAAATGATTCAGATGAAGACTGGCTTCTGTGCAGAGTGAGAACTTAGGATGCCAAAGGAATCATCCACTTGACAATCCTAGCTGCTGATCATTGCAAGTACTTGATTATTATCTTTTTGTTGTCAAGTGCTGCTATCTTTAAGGTATAAATATTCATAGATCCACCTCAGCCAATCAGTTTCATTATTATATGCTCAATTAACAAATATAGCTGGTTGTGATCCTATAAATCAATAATGGATCTCTTTGCTCTCTCTGAAGCATGGTGCTTCCATAGTTTAGCATGCATCTAGTTCCATAATGAGATTTGTCCCCTCATTAATGCATCCTAACTACTTCCCCAGAAGGCTTGTGGCTAAGGGGATAACTGTGATCTGTGATCTTGTTGGACTTAAGATCACAGATGCCCTACTTACGTCACCCCATGATTGTCAGTGAACACTTCCGCCATAATGACGAGTAGAAGCTCTTTGAAATGAAGTGTGCAGGAAATCAGTCAGGACTACTGGGCAATCTGTGAAGTAATCTTTTCCAGGAAGATCTTGGCCTTTAGCTTTCCAACACTAAACTCCATTACGCTGCTGCTGCATAAGCAAATTGAGATGTCTATGTTCTGTAACAGTTCAGCGCATTTCTAAATGACGAGTCTCAATTTGAAACATTGCCTGTCCATTCTCCTCCACAGATATTAACTGGCATCTTGTTTGTTACTCCAGGTACCAGAATTTGCACGCTTTTTTGTTTCTAGTTCAGCACATTCATTGTAGAGTGCATTGCCGAATCAAGCCTGGAGACAGACTGTTTCAGGGAGGTAGCTCACTACCTAATGATTCTACATGCCTCTCTCTATGAGAGTAAGAATCTTGATGTTGAATGCAATATTAGCAATATGGAACATGAAAAAATAAGTCACTTCCACGCTTCTGTTATAAATATTTTCCATATTTCCAACCTGAAGCACTTATGAAATACTTGATCAATTTTAAAGCTTCCATTCTGCTAAGCACAGTTGTGGAAAGAAGACACTGAATCCAAGCTGAATGCATTTAATTCTCCATCAGTGGTGGCTGTCAAGGCCCACGGGCAAGCCCCAGGGTTTCATTTAATACAGACATCCACAAACCAATCATAAATTATATAACAAAGAGAATGAAGCACAGTGTTTGTGGCTGAATATCAATGAGGTCAGTTATGTGCCTCAGTCCACATGAACAATAGCTGTTCATGATCCAGGTTTACCTGACTTTTATTAAAATAGATTTAAAAAAAGCTGCAAGTGCTAGAAAAGTGAAATGAAAACAGAATGTTCTGTTTTATTTGGATGTCTTCCTCATTTTCAATGTCTGCAGAAATGTACAAAATAAAATTGTGCTTGCTAATCTATGCTCTTACAGAAATGAAACAATTGATTTTCATACATTTGAGCAAACACTTTAGTCTAAAAATTACATAAATTTCTCTACTTCACATTTCTTGTAATCTTTAGTTGCATCGAAAAAATGACATTTCTTGTATGTTTGCTTACAAGGTTTTTTACAGGTGTATTGCTTGTAGGTGTATTGAGGGGAGAATGATGCGATGAAAGTGAATGTTTTGAAACTGACTAACATTGATGCTCATGACTTTAGCGAGAATAGAAAAAAGCTTCATATTGCCTTGGTATGATTGCATTTGCTGGAAGAATGCACAATAATTGATATTCTAATGGAAATACAACATGCAAAGTTATTGTGTTTTTTTTTTGCTTCGGCTGATGAAAACATACTTGTGATAAGCCAGTCAGACACAATGGTATGGGATATAGAAAATGTTTCAAAATCATCTTAAATATAGGTCAGATCCAAAAGTTTATAATCTGAAGATATCTTGAATCTTTGCTAATTTTCTGCTGATTTAATAGAAAAAAATGCCATTTGATTTTGAGAAAGTATGCAGATACTGGAAATCCAAAGCAACAAGTACAAAATGCTGGAGGAACACAATAGGTCAGGTAGCATCTATAGAAATGAATAAACAATTTATTTTCTGGCTGAGACCCTTCTTGAGGACTGGAAATGAAGCGGGAAGATGGCAGGAGGGGAAGAATACCAGCTAGAAGGTGATAGGTGAAGTCAGCTAGATGGATAAGGTAAAGGGCTGGAGAAGAGGAAATCAGACAGGAGAGGAGAGTGGACCATATGAGAAAGGGAAGAAGGAGGAGACCCGGGGGAAGTAATGGGGATATAAGAAGAGTTGAAAGGCCTGAGCAGGGAATAGAAGAAGAGGGGAGGGGGATGGAAAAAATACAGGAAAGAGAAACCGATATTTATCAGGTTGGAGGCTACTCAGATGGAATATAAGTTGTTGCTCCTTCACCTTAAGGAAAGCCATGTCATGTACAGTTGTTTTTCCTCATATTACATCTGTTGTTATTTTCCTCTGTTTGGGAAAAGTATTATTATTTAGGAATTCAAGGATCTCATCAGTACTAGGAAATGCCTGACTCTTGCAACATGATGAGTTCCAACACTAAGAATAGTGATTTACTACATTCAGGAATATCAGCCTAATTAGAATTCTGGATTGGCCATAATGATCAGTTTATGACGGGTATCATTTTATGGATCAGGAGAATGTTTAGAATGAAAGGGGAATTAAATTGTGGGACAAAATTTAGAGCAAAACTGAAGATATAAACAATTGAAAGGTATGTTAACCTTAACTCCCAACACAGAGCTGAGTGAAGATCTGACAATGCTTTGTTTCAAGCATGAAAACTCAACCAGAAAATTTGGATGAAAGCTGATAATTCACTGCAAGCTAACTGCTTAATAAGATTGCTGAAAACAGAAAAAAATTCATCTGATGTTCAAGTTAAAAAAATATGATGTATGTTGTTAGAAATAATACTTTTTCCAATGAAAATAGTTCTAGAATTGATAAAGGTAGAATTCATTTTATGAGAAAAAATATACAGGTTGCATTTTCATACTTAAGGATAACAAGGAAAATACTAACTATATTATTCAATCCCATAGGGAAAATATGGAAAACAGGCAATTATTTTAACAATAATTTTAACATGCAAATTATAATAGCATTATAATTGATTGCTCATCTTATGTGCAATTATGCAAATGACTTAACCTTGACAGTGACCTTTTAAAGCTATTATATGCCATTACACAAAGTTTATATTAAAGTTCACCATATCTGTTTTACTTTTCAATTAATATGTCAATCTCAGATTCAAAACATGTACCCTTAATACAGTAATGTATCCTTTGCTTAGTTTGGAGTTGTAACTGATTTTATCTCAGGCTGTCAAATCATTATTGATAAATTAGTATAACTGGAACACCCACGATTACTTTAACTTTCTGTCCACGCTTTCAAGTGATATTGTTCTAAGCAAGGCCAGTTTTGGAGTTGACTAAATTGAATCAAACCTTTCAAAAAGATCTTTTGATTTAAAAGAAAATATCTGAGATCTGTAACATTTGATACAAAATTTTAAAGTGACAGTCCACCTGATGGTGGTAATTCCTAAAGAAGCATTTTGCTAGGTGGTGAAGTAATTTCTCTGGGATGAACTGGCTGACAAGTCTGTGAACTAACTTAAATGTTGGGGGCTGCCATTCAAAAGAAAACCAAAAGCATTCAAAACTATTGACATTTAAGCAGAATATTAGTAGTTTTTAAATCATTTTGAACAATTAAACTTGAATGCACTTCATATTAATTTAAATTTAACAAAATTTTAAAAAATAATATTTTGAAAAATATATTAATTATATGAACCCTGTCATATACAGTATCATCAGTCCTGATGAAGGGTCTTGACCCAAAACATTGACTAGTTTCTACAGAAGCTGCCTGAGCTGCTGCATTTTGTGTATGTTACTCTGGATTTCCATCATCTGCAGAATCTCTTGTTATTAATTATATGAAGCCTACTTCTCTCCCTTTCAGCTGCCTTTGTCCAATGAAATGAATGGAATCATTGAAGCAATCAAGGTCTAACAATCACAGGTTCACAGGGAAATTTGCAGATGTAATCATTGGGGAATTCCAGAGAGTAACTGCTCTGCTGCTAGACTCTTGCCATAATCATCAGGACCTAAATCGCAAAATTTTGAAAAATGTAACCAGTTACATGTGCAACTTGGAGCAGTTCTCAGGAAAATATAGACCAGTCTTTACAAAATCCTTCTCCAGAGAATGAAAAGCCTGCAGATCAATACAATTAATATAATCTCCGGTGGGAAACAATTCAATTTTGTGAGTGGTGCCAATTTTCACTACAATGTTCCTTCAACAAGGACAATAGATCACAGTAACTCAGTTTGTCCTGAACTTGAACTTGAAATTCCTCAATTACTTGCATTGAGTTCCCTCATGTTTCAAATTGCAATGAGAAAATCACAGTAGATGACAGAAACTAAAGGGTTTATTTTCCCATGTAGACTCCATTATCATATGTTCCTTGTTAAGACGTACAAAAAAGCTGGATGAACTCAGCAGGTCGGGCAGCATCCGTTGAAAGAAGCAGTCAATGTTTCGGGTCTGTTGTTCCTCCAACCGAAGTTTGGCCTCATCATGGCAGTAGAGGAGGCCATGTATGGACATATCCGAATGGGAATGTGAAGGAGAGTTGAAGTGAGTGGCAACCGGGAAATCCTGTCTTTTGTAGGTGCTCGACGAAGTGATCCCCCAATTTGCTTCGGGTCTTGCCGATGCAGAGGAGGCCGCACCGGGAGCACCGGATACAGTAGATCACCCCACCAGCCTCCGGATCCAGCATATTATCCTCCGCAACTTGCGCCATCTTCAACAGGACCCCACCACTAAGGACATCTTTCCCTCTCTACCCCTCTCTGCTTTTCACAGGGATCGTTCCCTCCACAACTGCCTGGTCCACACATCCCTCCCCACAGATCTCCCACCTGGCACTTATCCCTGCAACCGTAAGTGCTACACCTGTCCCTACACCTCCTCTTTTACCACCATTCAGGGCCCCAAACAGTCCTTCCAGGTGAGGCAACACTTCACTTGTGAATCTGTTGGGGTAATCTATTGCATCCGGTGCTCCACAACAGACAGGATCTCCCGGTTGCCACTCACTTCAACTCTCCTTCACATTCCCATTCGGATATGTTCATACATGGCCTCCTCTACTGCCATGATGAGGCCAAACTTCAGTTGGAGGAACAACATCTCATATACCGTCTGGGTAGTCTCCAACCCCTTGGTATGAACATCGAATTCTCCAGCTTCCGGTAATTCCCTCCCTCTCCCTTTCCCCATCCCACCTTCACTCTGCCTCCTCTTCTAGCTGCCTATCACCTCTCATGACTCTGCCTTCTTCTACTACCCATAGTGCTTTCCCCTTAGATTCCTTCTTCACCTTTCCTGCCTATCTCCTCCCCACCCTGCTTCCCCTCCCCCACCCCTTGATCTTTCTTCTGATTGGTTCTCCACCCTCCCCCCACCTTCTTTATAGGGCCTCTGCCCCCTCCTTCTTTGGTCCTGATGAAGGGTCTCGACCCGAAACGTTGACTGCTTCTTTCAACAGATGCTGCCCAACCTGCTGAGTTCATCCAGCTTATTTGTACGTCTTGATTTGACCACAGCATCTGCAGTGTACTTTGTGTTTACTATGTGTTCCTTGTTGATGGGAGTTATTTGACAGGAGTAGAGTGGCTTGTTCAATGAGATAAATGAACAAGGAGAGAAAAACATGGAGAGGTAGTGAAGTTAAATGATTCAGAATTATATAACAACTTGGACAAAATACATATGGAACCAAAATAATGGCAGAAGAAATTTAATGCAGTAAACTTTAAACGTTTCAGAAAACATTGAATTGTGTATTTACTTCAAAAATAGTGTTAGAACTAGTTTTGGTTTTGGGCAGTAAACATGTCTAGAATTTGGTGTTCATCTTTTGTTTGAAATAAGAGAGTGGAATGAAATTTATATTTGCTCTCAAAAGATGGGTAACCCACCTCAGTTGGTGAATCATTCCTTAGAATAGTCAACTACTTTCTTTAATGAAGTGAAGAATCTGTTATGGAAATGGAAGCCATTCATCCAGGCACAGTAACATATGTAATGGCTCGATTTAATTACAGATATTGAGGATTTTGTAAGTCCAACATTTACCATTGTATCCTGAAAAAGTTGCTGTAATATAAAACTAAAATCAAAACTTGACGTTGAAAAATTGCCGCAATATAGCCACAAGGTCATTCACTTCTAAGTTAAAATTTAGCAGAAGAAATGCTGAATAGAAATTCAACAAAGAAAAATGTTGAAGCTTTCCCTTTCATTTGAAGAACTCAGAACATTACAGACAAATTGTAAAGAGAACCTCAGGTGACTAATTTTTGAAATAAGTTGTTTATTTCCTTTTCCTCTTTACTATGACTGTTGCATATTTGCTTTAAATTCCCATCCATTCTGCTTACTTGCTTTGAAAAAAATATTTTGTTCTGGTGACGCAAGCAGTGATGTAAATCTGTCAGTGTGCTTAGGCTAGTGCCGAGCTGATATCAAACCTTCAATTTATTTTTTAATTTAAGAAAAATATCAATTCAGTGATTTTAAAATCTGAGTGAAAAATATATCCATGCTAATAAAATAGAGAGTGTGAGAATGAGTTTGTTTATCTGAGTAACAAATCACTTGGCAACTGTTAAATTATATTATATATTTTTAATTTAATTTAGAAGAGCTTCTTGAAAAAAAATCCAGAGTCACAGAGAGCACTACAACACAGAAATAGGCCCTTCAGCCCATCTAGACCATGCCAAACCATTATTCTGCCCAATGCCATTAACCCACATCTTGACCTTAGCCTTTCACACCTCTCTCATCCATATACTTGTTGTAACTGAACCACATCCACCACCTCCATTGACAATTTGTTACACACTTCCACCACTCTCTGAAGTGAAGAAGTTCTTCCTCAGGTTCCCCTTATATTTTCACCTTTCACTATTATCCTATGATCACTAGTTCAAGCCTCACCCAAGCTGAGTGGAAAAAAGTCTGCCTGCATTTACCCGATCTCTTTCCCACATAATTTTGCATGCCTCTATCAAATCTCCCCTAATTTTCCGACACTCCATGGAAAAAAGTCCTAAGCTCTTTAACCTTTCCCTATAATTCAGTTCCTCAAATCCTGGCAAGATCCTTGTAAGTTTTCTCTATACTATTTCAATCTTATTGCTGTTTTTCCTCTAGTTAGCTGACCACAACTGAATACAATGCCCCAAATTTGGCCTCACCAAGTTCTTGTACAGCTTCAACATAATATCCCAACTCCAGTACTCAGTACTCTGATTAATGAAAGCCTATATGCCAAAAGCTCTCTATACCATGCTATTTACCTCTGACATCAAAAATTCCAAGTAAAACTTATTACCAGAGTATGTACATGTCACCACATGTAACCCTGAGATTCTTTTTCCTGCAGGCATACTTCGTAAATCTATCAAACAGTAATGATAAACAGGATCAATGTGCAAATGCAAATAGCAATAATTAATATGAGCATGAAATAACAAGATAAAGAGTCCTTAAAGTGAGACTATCAGTTGTGGGAACACCAGAAATAGAATGAGTGCAGTTATACTCTTTTGTTCAGGAGCCTGATGGCTGAGGGGTAGTAACTGTTCCTGAACCTGGTAGTGTGAGTCCTGAGACACTTATACGTTCTACCTGATGGCAGCAGCGAGGAAAGACCATGGCCTGGGTGGTGAGGACCTTTGACAGTGGATGCTGCTTGTCTATGAGAATGATTCATGTAGATGTGCTCAATGTTTGGGAGGGCTTTGCTCATGATATATTGGGCTGAATCCATGACCTTTTGTAGGATTTTCCACTCAAAGGCATTGGTTTTCCCATACCAGACCGTAACGCAACCAGTCAATACACTTTCCACCATACACCTATAGAAGTATTTCAAGGTTTTTGATGACATGCTGAATCTCTGCAGACTCCTGAAGAAGTAGAGGTACTGTCCTACCTTCTTTGCAATTACATCTATATGATGAGTCCAGGATAGGTCCTCAGAGATAGTAACTTCCAAATATTTAAAGTTACTGACCCTCTCCACCTCTGATCCCCTGACAAGTACTGGCTCATGAACCTCTGATTTCCCTCTCCTGAAACTACAAATAGTTCCTTGGTCTTGTTGACATTGAGTGAGAGGTTATTATTATTAAACCACTCAGCCAAATTTTCAATCTCCCTCTTGTATGCTGATTTCATCACCACCTTTGGTACGGCCCACAACAGTAGTGTCATCAGCGAACTTGTAACTGGTATTGGAGCTGTACTTAGCCACACAGTCGTAGGTGAGTAGAGTAAGAGGCTAAGCACACATCCCTGTGGTCCTCCTGTACTGATGCAGGTTGTGGAGGAGATGTTTTTGCCAATCTGAACTGACTGGGGTCTGCAAGTGAGGAAATCCAGGATCCAATTGCTCAAGGGGGTTTTGAAGCCTTGGTCTTGGAGTTTCCTGATTAGTTTACTGATCACCTTCAAACAATCATGTGCCTGTATTCCCAGATCCCTTTGTTTCACTGCACTTCTCAATCCACCATGACTCACTGTGTAAGCCCTACCATGATTTATCCTCCTGAAGTACGACACCTCAGAAGTGTCTGCATTAACTTCCATCCGCTATTCTTCAGCCTATTTTTACTGCTGGTCAAGATCCCACCGCAAGCTTTGATAGCCTTCCTCGCTGTCTACCAGCCCCCAATCTTGGTGTTGTCTGCAAATTTGCTGATCCAGTTTACCATATTATCATCCAAACTTATTTATCCAAATATTTATATATTCTAACCCGTATAATGCCTTCCAATAATTTGCCTGCTACTGACCTTAGGCTCACTGGCCTGTGGTTTCCAGCATAATCTTAGAGACTTTCTTGAACAACAGAACAACATTAGCTATCCAAAGTACTCTGGCATCTCATTTATGGCTAAGGATCTCTGCCCGGTCCCCTGCAATTTCTCCACAAGGTCCAAGGAGACACTTTCTCAAGCCCTGAGGGTTTATCCACCGTAATTTACTTTAAGATTAGATTAGATTATGAGGACACTCAGTCCTTGTTTATTGTCATTTAGAAATGCATGCATGCATTAAGAAATGATACAATGTTCCTCCGGAGTGATATCACAAAATAAAAAGAAGGACAAACCAAGACTCACACTGAAAAAACCACATAATTATAGCATATAGTTACGGCAGAGCAAAACAATACCGTAATTCAATAAAAACAGACCATGGATGCGGTTTAAAAAGTCTCAAGTCCCGATCGGCTCCAATCGTCCTGATATCAGGCAGCAAACGGGAGAACTCTGCCTGCCACAAACTTCCAGGCACCGACAACTGATGCCTTGGAAGCACCCGACCACAGCAGACTCTGAGTCTGTCTGAAAACTTCGAGCCTCCAACCAGCCCCTCCGATACAGCCTCCTGAGCGCCATCCTCTGCTGAGCGCCTTCGACCTCGTCCCGGCCGCCGAAACAAGCAAAGCCGAGGTCTTGGAGGCCTTCTCCGCCGGAGATTCCGGACTGCACAGTAGCAGCAGCAGTGAAACGGGCATTTCAGAAGTTTCTCCAGATGTTCCTCCGTGCTCTCCCATCTGTCTCCATCAAATCAGGATTGTGCACGGATCCCTACTTAACACGTAATGGATATCCATTCTCCAGAGAGGCCACACGTGCTGCGTCGCGCCGCCATCTTCTCCTTGACAGCAGGCACCACATCTTCTGCAATCTTTATATAGTCCATGACCTCACGACTGCTTTGCCTCAGCTTTGTAGATTCTGTATCCACCTCGAAGTAAATATAGATGTACAAAATCCATTTCAGATCTCATCATCTCTCTTGTATTGGTGGAGGGAGGGTGAGCAATATTGTTTTGGATTTGATTATAGAACAAATCTGTAAATGTGTCTTTTTTCAATACAGAGTAATAGATATGGTCTGCAGAAGTAAATTATACATCTGAAAGAGGATCTTGTTTAAAAAATAGACACATAGATAGTAATAACTATTTAAATCTCATGATGAAAAGATAATTGGAAATTGCAATCAGTTTGTTTCAATGTAAAATGTCCATTAGGACATGACATATTATGCCTAGTAATGTAATAATATTTTCATAGCCTAATGCTTTTTTATGTATTCATGCAAAGTCCTAGTTCTTTGGTTTCTATGACTGAACCTTAAGATAGTGTTTGTTTCACCATTTATTCAAAGTGTAGGGACCTACATATTGGATGTAATTATGCCTTCACTTGAAATTTTTATTACAGCAAAGGTGATTTAGCTGAACACCTACACAGTATAACTCAAATATTTATGAAAAAATAAGTTTGTGATGTTATAACTCATACACACCTCATAGCTCTTATGTTAGTGAACTGTTTGTTCTGTAACACCAATCAAACCAAGTATTTGCTTCAAAAAATTGCTGCAAGCTTTTTCTGGGGCATCATGTCTATCTGCTGATGCAAAAACATGACCAGATTAATGAACTACTGTATTTTAAACATATTTATATATTTAAAACTATATATTTTATGAAAAATGCAGCTTCACTATTTTATTTTATGACTATTGCAATATATTTGTGGCAATTCAGGAATGCATCACATGACATTGGTTTGGAATGTACTTCTTCAAAACATAGTGTAGAAAAGTTCATTGGCAAATTTTGAAAGGGAAAAAATGAATGACTGACAGAAGAGGAAAAGAATGAAATTAAGTCAATTGGGTTTACTCTAGAGGCCAGAGCATAAAAGTTTAAGTTGATACTGCCATGTAGCACTGAAGAAGACAACAAAGTGTTTGCCAAAAATGATTTAATTATTTAGAAGTGCTTTTAAGTGTTTAAGTAATTATTTAAAACATAAATAATTAAAATATATTAATTGCTTATTTCATTTTTAATAGATTTGTGCTTCTAAATGTCAGGAACATTCAAATGCATTCCAAAGGTTTGACAGGGAAACTGTGTTTTTCTGTTTGTCAAAGGAAAAATGAAGTGTTACAGAAAATAAATATACAATACCTGACTGAATATACTAATCAAAGCACTGGATGTTGCACTAAAAAGCCATCATCTCTCTTGCACATTTCTTCAGTCTTTGGCTTCTTCATGCTTTTGCTTATCCATAATTATCTACGCACATGCATGGTGCCTTTTCAGAGAGTAGTGGTTGGTCTTTAAGATAGAGCTGAACCAAAATGACTCAGGTCAGGACAGCAGCACATCAGCAAGAATGAAAACAGCCTGGGTCGACTGGCTCTGGGGGAGTGAAAACAGTAGGACCATGAATACTGTCATCCTTAAAAGGAGCAGAGTACCTGTGCTGTCCAGAATTAACGACACCTTCAACATCAGCCCCCATCCAGAGTCACAACAGGGATGTCTATAATCTATTGGAGAAGATATTGTCAGGGTGTCTTGACAGCCTGGAGCGTCTTTGGACAAAAGAGACATCTGCCAAGATATGTGTCGTTATGTGCTTCTGTGCAAGACTCAACTCTTATGCTGGTTTAGACGATGACTGGACTGCCAACACAACACAGATGCCTTGTGCAGGAAGGCACAGAGTCGACTGTACTTCCTTAGAAGGTTGGCGTCATTCAATGTCTGCAGTGAGATGCTGAAGATGTTCTATAGGTCAGTTGTTGAGAGCGCCCTCTTCTTTGTGGTGGCGTGTTGGGGAGGAAGCATTAAGAAGAAGGACGCCTCACGTCTTAATAAGCTGATAAGGAAGGCGGGCTCTGTCGTGGGCAAAGTACTGGAGAGTTTAACATCGGTAGCTGAGCGAAGGGCGCTGAGTAGGCTACGGTCAATTATGGAAAACCCTGAACATCCTCTACATAGCACCATCCAGAGACAGAGAAGCAGTTTCAGCGACAGGTTACTGTCGATGCAATGCTCCTCAGACAGGATGAAGAGGTCAATACTCCCCAATGCCATTAGGCTTTACAATTCAACTGCCAGGACTTAAGAACTTTTTTTAAAGCTATTATTAATGCTTTTTGAGTTAGTGATTTAGATGCATATCATATTATTACTGAGTTAAGTATTGTATGTAATGAGTTTTTGCTACAACAAGTGTATGGGACATTGGAAAAAATGTTGAATTTCCCCATGGGGATGAATAAAGTATCTATCTATCTATCTATCTATCTATCTATGAGTCATTGAAAGATGCTCTGTTCCACAAGCTCATTAGTGAAGATGACCAACACTTCTCTGCTGGAGCAATTCCTGAGAGCAGTGATGCATTTGCTATGCAAATGCTTAACAATTCAGGTGTATGCTTTATTTTAACTTTCTGCAATTGAAATGTGATTTATTCTCCTGATAATAAATGCTTCCTGGTTGTTTGGCATCATTCCAGAGATTCACCCCTTCGAGAGTATCAGAATTATTAAGTCACAGAGGGAGCTACATGGATGACGGATATCTTGCCAACACTTTGTAGAATAGTTCAATTGGTTCCATTCCCTGCATTTTCCTGTAGTCATGCAAATTACTTTCTTTCAAGCATCTGTGCCAATCAGTTTGGAAAGCAATGGCCCATTTTGTACCTCCCATCCTGACATTCAGCAGATTACAAATCATATATATTCTGCATTTAAAAAATCTTCCATTCTTGCATTAAAAAAAGCCTTTCATTCCTCTGTATCGCTGAATGGGGAATGAATTTAAGTATGTACTCAGTATGTACTCAGTATGTAAGCATGTACTCAGCAATACTTGTAAGATTATTGAATATGTAGCATTGTGTCTAGGTCCTTAGAGGCTGACAATTCATTCACTTTCTGATCTGATTGTAGCACGCGTTACAACAATTGTCTGCAATAGAGCTGTGTGTGTGCACAGGTCGATCCTTGCAGTGGGTGGGCTAGAGCAGCAGACGACCACAAACATATGCTCAGTAGTCACTGTATTAGATACAGGGGTACTGAATAAAGTGTTGACTGAATGTAGAAGAATCCAGCACAGGAACAGGCCTTCCAGCCAAAGATTATGTGCCAAACTACACACAGTGACCACTTTATTAGGTACTCCTACAGCAAATAAAGTGGCCACTGAGTTTATGTTTGTGGCCATCTGCTGCTGTAGCCCACCCATTTCAATAATCAATGTGTTATATGTTCAGAGATGCTCTTCTGCCCGACCACTGTTGCAACACATGGTTATTTGAGTTACTGTCGCCTTTCTATCAGCTTGAACCTGCCTGGCTATTCTCTTCTGACCACAGTGTTTGTGGAATGCCACTCACTAGATGTTTTTCTATGTTGCGTTTTTGCACAATTTTCTGTAAATGTTAGAGACATTTGTGCGGTGAAAATCAGCAGCTACTGAGATACACAGGCCACCCTGCCTGGCACCAACAATCATTCCACAGTCAAAGTCACTTAGATCACACTTATTCCCCATTTTGATGTTTGGTCTGAACAACGTCTTGACCACGTCTGTGTGCTTTTATCATTGAGTTGCTACCACACGATTGGCTGTTGAGATACAGTATTTGTATCAATAAGCAAGTATACCTAATAAAGTGGCCTCTGAGTGTAATTATACTAATGATTATAAACCTAATAAATTAGCCCCTTCTGATTACACAAGTCCATATCTCTCCATTCTTTGGATATTAATTTGTTTAGCTAAGAGTCATTTAAAATACTTCTGCTATATTAGCCTCCACTACCATCTCTGGTAGCTCATTTCAAGCACCCACCACTCTCCATCTAAGAACAGAACCATGTATTGCACATTTCTGTCGAACTTCCACCCTCTTAGCTTAAACACATCCCTTCTAGTATTAAATACTCTTGCTCCTTTTGCACCTTGGAATGAATTGGGCAGCAATTTTGCCATTTCCATACGAGGCTGAGTTACCAGCTCAATGCTCAACCCATCACGGATGGGTGTAAGGAGCCAGCTGGATTTGAACTCGGGACCGTTCTGCTCGAAGTCTGGCATTGATGCCACTATGCCACTGGCTGGAAGTATTAAACGTAATAAAAACTTCAAAAGAATCTTTTTTTATCACAAGATTGAAATTGAATGGAATTTTAAAAATTGTTACTTAATATATCTACAAACATTTGTAAAATATCTCACGTCAAAGCATTTGCTTTGTTTAATTCATGAAAAGTAATAAATATTTATTCATGGTAACGTGATTTGTAATTTCCACGGATATATTGATAACAGTTTAAATTGAATCAGTAACAATTGTGCACAAGTAATTCCAAATACATCCTGCTTATATATAAAAAAATTTGCAATTCCCGTTCTTTCACTTGCTAAATAAGAGCCCTGTGAGCCTGCAAATGGCTTAATTATGATGGATCATACTTGAAGGAATGTACAACCTAGCAATATTGTGGCATTGGAATAACATCATGGTTGCTTCTACCATTTGGTTTATTGTTGGATATTTAAACATAATATTGAACATTTGAAGACAAAATGCGATGAAGGAAAAGGTCAAGTAGCACATCAAATCTATTGTAACTTCAGAAAATCATTGCCATCATTTTCCCATGGCCATGTAATCTCCTGAAAGACACAGAGAAAAAATATTCAAGGTGAGGGGAAAATATACATGGAAAAATTCTCTTTGTCATTACTTGGACTTATTGATCTAATACATGTTGATGGTGAATTAACTGTCCTTTAACATGATACCATGTTGCCATTGTATATGATTCCAGCAACATGTCCAGTCTCTGATTCAACCACTTGTTGCTGAAATCTTCATTCATTTCTTTGTTGTTACTGATCTGCCTATTTGAATCTCTCCTGGTAAATTCTTATCTGCTGAGTCCTGCTGAAGGGTCTCAGCCTGAAACATTGACTGTTTACTCTTTTCCATAAATGCTGCCTGGTCTACTGAGTTCCTCCAGCATTTTGTGTGTGTTGCTTGGACTTCCAGCAACTGCAGATTTTCTCTTGTTTGTGATCTTCCCATCTTCCAGCTTTCTATTAAATTACCCTCTCCATAAATTTTTGTTGCTCCTGTCCTAACTTGCAACAAATTTATCGGCCTCTGTGTACGCTGGATCTCCTAGCAGACTAACAACCAAACTTCTTGATTATTTCACACACCTTTGTTACATGTCTTCGAAGTTCAAGCTACTCCAGTACAGTCAATGTTTCGAGCCGAGATCCTTCAGCAGGATCCGCCTGTTGAAGGGTCTCGGCCTGAAACCTTGCCTGTACGCTTTTCCATAGGTGGTTCCTCCAGCATTTTCTGTGTCTTGTTCCTAACTGTGCCTTGTGTACAACCCTCCTTATCAGATCTGGATAAACACAAATGGGAGCCATGGACAGCAAGCTGATTCCAGCTTTATTCCGATCGATTCGGTGTTGTAATTTCTCTTAGGTTGTATTTATTTCGAGAAATATGGAAGGATAAGTGTTCCTTGATAGCCTGCCAGCTCCCACACAAATGATTGCTGGTTCACTTCAGGAATTGTTGATAGTGGAATCTGCCAATCTCAATTATGATCAGATTTCTCTGTCTGCACCCAAGCCATTCAGTGGATTATAATAAACATAGGATCATTCGGGAACTAAAATCTTCTTGACTTCTTTCCTGCAACACTGACTGCCATTATTCATATGCAAAGTTGAATGTAGATATATGAAAATGGAGATTACGCAGGCAATTAACATTTTATAACACAATCCAAAGTTATTGCAAATGACAGGCTTCATACAGCCTCAAAGAATGTGCTGAAGAGCTTCCAAACCAAACAAAGCATGTCTTGAATCGTAGCACCTTTTGTAATGAAGAGATAGCAACTTACAGTGTGTGTATGTATGGGCCAGCAATTTACTGCAAAACAATGAAAACCGAAGTACACAAATGGAACCTGTTAACTGAAAAGTCTATTTCCTTTTTTTCTTTCAGATGTATATTCAAACCACCACTTTGACTATTTCCATAAATCTGAGTGCTTCTGTGTCGCTCGGCATGCTGTATATGCCCAAAGTTTATGTAATCCTCTTCCACCCAGAGCAGAACGTGCAGAGGCGCAAGCGCAGTCTGAAAGCTGTGGTGACTGCAGCCACAATGTCCAACAAGTTTACCCAGAAAGGAAACCTCCGTCCTAATGGAGAAGCCAAAACTGAATTATGTGAAAGTCTCGAAACCCAAGGTAAAGCATCATCTTGCAATTAAAATGATATTGGCCTTAAAATTCTCTGATGAAGATATTACCATATAATTATTTAGAACACTGTTATGAAAGTTATTTATTTGTCATTTCAGTGGAAGAAATATCCTTTAATTTACGATGATTCATGATTGTTTATGACAATTTCTTTATTGGAAAGATTTTAAGAAATTGTTATTTTTAAAATCATGGTTTTTAAACCAAGCTTTATGAAGACCTGATACAGAGACAACTGGTAATTAAAATGCTGATCTATTAAGCATTGATAGTGCTGTCCTACAGATAGTGTATAAAAAGCAATGCCATAATTTGTCTTATCATTTAACAAAATACCCCACAAGTCATGTTGTTTTGCTACTTCATCTGTTCTAGTTGCAAATAAGAGATTAGATGGGACACTGAAATAGTGACACAAGTCACAGGCTTTGCAGATAATTTTGCCAGACAAATTTAGCCTTTGCTTAGAAAAAGTTAATTTTAAAAGAATTTTAACTTTGTGTAGTTAATGTGGGCACTTTACAGTCGACAGGTAGAGAAAGGAATACACAGGACAACAACAAATAACCTAGACTCTCAGTAGGTAATGATGCCTCACGGAATAACATCATAGTCTAGCATACCCTCTTGTAAAGTATATTATTGTCAAAAACAATCTGGTGCTTTCCGGCTGTAAAGGATGCATAAACTCTTCTCGGGCTTTATCTGGACCCGGCTGGGAGCCCGAGAAGAGTTGAAATATTACTGTCAAATTACAAATGTCAAGCAACAAAACCACTTTACATCTATAAAAAAGCTTGCATGACATCCCTTTTATAAAAGTTCTTTTCAGTCCCAGAAAATGGGCCACTCAGATGATACCATGCTTTCTTCTGGACCAAAGATTTCTTCACTACTACCACTGATCCTATTCCCTTAACTGACATTTTGTTAGATGTTGGTCAGCCGGTTCACAACTATCCAATCAATCCGTGTTCCTTTCGGACATGTCACCCGAGTGGCAGGAAAATCCCAGAAATAAAACTTACAGCAATGGAGGATGTCCTGTATTTGTGAATCCTTAGTCCAGTTTTGTGGTTAAATCTCCACATCACATTGTAATGGATTTTCTTGACTATCTTTATTGAGTTAGTTTAACTATTATCCACTGCATATTCAAGCAACTACTCCTTAAATAAAGACCCAGAGAAGAGACTTGAACACGGTGTCATTCCCACAAATTGTTCCCTTCTCCGAGTCGATATATTTGGAGATGCAATGAAGGAAATACTGGAAGATTGCTGAATGGAGTATCTTAAATGGTACTCTGAGCAGAATAGAGTTTTGTGGTGAAAATAGAAAATATTTAAAATGATGGTGCTAGTGTCAATGTGGGATTTTTTAAAAAATTCTGAATGATGTTGAGTTCTTGAATGTTGTTGCAGCTACACTCTTCCCAGCTACTGGTATGTATTCTATCATGCTGTCACTTGAGACTTGCAGATGGCAGAAAAGCTTTGGGGAGTTGGGAGGTGAGTCACATAGCCCACAGTATCAAATTTCCATCGTATGTGTGTAGCTACACTACGTTTGTGCCTGATCCAAGGGGTCATGCATCAATGGTAACTTTCTGGATGCTGATGATGAGCCTTCAACAACCCTAATGCCATTGAACGTCAAGGGGTAGTGATTAAACACTCTCTGGTGGATTTAACCATTCCTTCGTATTTGTGTGTGGTGAATATTATTTGTCTGTTATCATTCTAGTTCTGGAATTCTCATGATCTTGCTGCATGCAAAAAAAACAGACAGCTTCATTATCTGAGTTATGACTGGAACTGTTGGGCCTAGGACTCTGCCTGAAGAACTCGCTCAGTGATGTTCTGGGACTGACAAGACTCCAAGTATCATCCTCCTCATTGTACAAGAGTGAAGTCTGGCTTCGCCAGTATACACACTTGGACTTTGTTAGTCCAGAGTTGTATTTTTCAACTTCTTTGAAGATCTCATGGCTGAGTGTTTTTTTTTAGTTAATTGAGAACTATCGAAATGAATACCAGCACAGTGTATAATGTTTTGGTGAGTTTCTACTGAGAGCGAGAGAGAAAGAAAGACAGAAATGTTTTGGTTCATGAAGTACAAAAATGTCAGGAGGGAGCATGAACAATTTTAATGATGAAATGTTCCTCATTAAAAGAAATGACGAATGCTTAAAAAGTATACCCAGAGATAGAAATTCATTTTCTGCCACTCATTCCAAGCACAGAAAAGATCTTGAGGTGCACTCAGAAGTGGTGTACAACACCAATCTGTTATCATAACGTACAATAAAAATCTGAATGCAAGTGACAATGGAACCATATTGCTATGGTTCTTTCTATTTCATGTTGAACCTGATCTGAATGTTTATCCATCTGGCTCACTTTACTAACAAATGCAATACAGATTGGTTGCCAAACTCATTGGTAGATTTTAACCCCAGTACAAACAGACATTTTAGTATTTCAACTCTGTGCAAACTGCACAGGTCAATTTTCTGAATATATCTGTTTTATGAAATTAAATACAATTTCAGTCGTATTGGAAACACAGCATGTGAACAGACTTATTTGATCTTGGACTGTGATGATAGCTTTTATCTGTCAAGGCTTAGTGAAGTAGCATTCATTAATTGAAGATAAGTCAATTCATATTTTGAAATTTATATTGATTCTAAATCAAAGTTATATCCCCATTGTAGCCTTTTAATTATTTTACATTTTCTGTCAATTGCAACCACATTCAGTAGATAAAACATAGATTAGCAGCAAATGTTTTTCATATTAATATTTTGCTTCCGTTGTGAAAAACAAATCTGATCTTCATTTCAAAGGAAATAAATTAGTTTTAAAGATGTATGCTTTATTTTTCATGTACTATCACAAGAAATTGCAGAAATTTGTGATCAATTCCAAAAGGAGACATCTTGACACAACACTGTTTCCATTAATTTGTTGAGGCAAATTTGCATCCCCATTGTTTAAACATTAAATTGAAATTAATTTACGCAATGGCAAATGGGCTGTTTCAACGTCGCAGCAGTGATAAGTTTTCCTACAAACATAAGGGAAGATGGCAACACAGGGTGCATATAATTTAAAGCATAATCATAGCAGTAACTGTAGTAAAATTGTAGGTTCCCAATTTGAATACTGTCCGTAAAATGTAATTGCAGAATTGCTTTTATTTAAAATCTGATCAGTTCTGATACAGAGAAAGTGGATCACCGGAAATTGTAAAATTTGATATTTCGTCTCAAAGCGACTGGGATGAACAGTTAAAATAGCACTCGATTCCACTTGCATTGACCTAATGTCAGGAGCCTCCTGCACTGAACAGCACCTTATCTTCTGAATGGGCACTTGCACTCTTCCAACTACCATAACAGCTCAATATCAGTGTATTTTTACTATAATAATCTATTTATTTGATGCCCAAAAGCTGGAAACACCTTCTACAAATAGTACAAAATAATTGATTTCTTAGTCCATATCAGGTTATCTTGAAAATTCCACTCATAGACATATTAGTTGGTGTGTTGTTAACATCAGCTACATATTCTTATATTTTTATACTCTTATATTTTTCTCACTAGATAGTACATCTTGACATAAATTTTTGCAACAGAACATCTGCTTTAGCTAGTAAGATGCAAAATTTTAACATTCATGTGTTTAAAATTGGAAGATAAGTGTTTTCAATGCAGAGGAAAAACAGCCACATTGTTTTCTTTAAATCAGGCCACATGATAGTTTATTTATTACTTAGAATTTATTTAGAGAAACAAGGCAGTAACAATCCCATGCCACCCAATTACACACACCCATGTGACCAATTAACATACCAACTGGTACATCTTTGGACTGTGTGAGGAAACCCATGCGGTCATGTGGAGAATGCATAAACTCCTTACAGACAGTGGCAGGAGTTAAGAGCTTATTGAAAGTTATCAGAAATGTGTAATGATTGAAACACTCCAAGTTTTTCCTCATTATCTCCCAAGCCAATCAAAGGTTTATCTAATCTTATTTTATTGGGCTCTGATTCTGATATTTAAAAATAATCTTTGTCATTTAGCAGCTTTAGGTTAATTGGTTCTTAGTAATTTAGCACTTGGTATAGGTGGGTAGTGGGAGAATCAGGATGGAATTGCTGGGTGTGGTAAAAAGTATAGACTGCAGGGAAATGAATGGGAGAACGAAAGTAATACAACAGCTCTGAGAGCCAGTATAGTTTCAATGGGTTGAATGGCACAGGGAAATATCAGATCCAGTAAAACTGATTAAATACATTTTATGACATAATTAAAAATATAGCTTTAACATTATTCTGCATCAAAATAATTTTCTTAATGTATTTAGATGGACTCTTCCTACACCGTGATTAAAGTGCAATGAATGTGCATTTTTGTATATTGTGATGTAGATCAGAGCTCCCAAATTGTAATTTACATAATAATGCAAATTTGTTCAGAGACACAAACAGCAGACAAATATTCATTAAAATGCTGATTACATTACATGTGAATTTCTGTTTATGAAAATACAAATTTACTATAAATGCTAGGAACATGTTGAAATCTCAGTCAATGATTTTAACTATAACATTTAACTCATTTTTTATTAGCATATATTCATTGTCCCACTGATCTGAGAAAAACAATTTGATCGTACATTGTTAAGAGTGTTAGAATTGGATATTGCGTTCAGCAGGATATGACAGAAAGTGCTGAATAAGTAATTTAGTTCACACAAATTGGTCATGAATTGCAGATAAAATGCAGATGAACTTGTATTGAATAGCATTGATGCTAAAAATTCACAGTTTCTCTGTTTCTCTTCTCATGGATGCTGCTTGACCTGTTAAACTCTTCCAGCATTGTTTTTTTTCCCCAGCAGCTGCAGTTTATTTATTTGCATTCAAAACTTTTCTGTAGATTATTTGTTCCTGGTTCCTTTTCATGGTCATCTAAATGTTTCTACAAGATCTATTTATCACATATGTGTCTCCTTAGATAGTCCACTGATGGAGCTGGAATGTTAATTACTAATTCAGTAAATTACGTAATTACATAGGTCGAAGCAATGAGGTATGCTTGCCAACCATTTGCATTTCAAAATAAATGTCAAATTCAACAGAAGGGAACATTGAAATTGAAGAAATGTATCAAAGAACACATTTGTATGTAGGATATGCTATTGTTCAAAGCCACTGCGAACCAGGTTCCAATCAGATCTCTGATGCTCGCCATGTTCACCCTGTAATTGTTTTCCCCACGTGCGACAGTTCTTGCCCAAAACGGAAGATGTGTAGGTTGCCCAGTTAATTGGCCGTTGTAAGTTACTCCTGATGTATGTGTGTGACGGGGGTATGGAGAGTTGGAGATATTCATGAGCATGTGAGAAAGAATAAGTGGGAGAATGGGATTGCCCTAAAAGCTGACATAAGATTGAGGCGTTGAGACTTAAGACTTAAGACTTTAGATGTTAAGACTTCTCTGCTGTCATGAAATATGGTAAAAGTTGGCAATGGCAGTTTTTAAGTTCAAGAGGTTTAGTTACTTAGCCACTACAGCCTTGTAACTCAGATTCCTGGATTTTCTGCTTTCTTTCTTTTTTATTTTGGTAATTTCAGTTGTATTAATCCTTTCCTATTTACACTTCCCCCCCTTCCCTTCCAAACCTATACTATGTTATTTCACTAACTTTTCCCACCAGCTCTGTCACCGCTTCTACTGTTGAGTAAAATATTTTTCCTTTTGTACTCTGCACTGCACCTTCTGCATAGATTCAAAACACAGCTAACTTCCATCTTCCCCTAACACCGCCCTGACAACAGCATTGACACTAAAATTTGGCGGTTTCTCTTCTCCTGGGCGCTGCTTGACCTGCCAAAGTTTTCCTGCATTTTCTGATTTTTTTTTCCCAGCAGCTGAAGTTTCTTTATTTTCACTTAAAATTTAATTTCTCTGGATCTGCCCTTGTGTACTTGGCAATAAAATTGATCTGACTGGATTCGACAGGTCATAAGCCTGAAATGTTTATTCAAGCTCCCTCTCCGTGGATATGGCCTGACCTATTGGGTATTTCCAACAGTTCATTTTACTTCACATTTTCAGAATAATTCTGCTTTAAACAGGCATATTGCAGACTACAGTAGGAGTTAGGTATAGCAGGCAAGTGACATGGGCTGAGATAGTAAACAAACAGAATCATATTGGTCTCCTAATGAATGTTCCATTTGTTTCCATTAGCTCCAAACAGAATATCAAATGTGCCACATAATGAGCAATTGGTACAATTCCTTCTCTTTTATATTTTCATTCACTTTCAATTTTTCATCTTAATGTTAATAATATAAATCAGAAATATAGAACTATAGCATAAACATCTAATTATGCGGATGAATTTACATTTATCAGATAATTTTGAAGTTTTAACTTTGTTGCAGTGAAATATGATATGCATAATAGAAGTTCTAGCAACAAAATTACAATTTTCCTAACTTCAAATTAATTTTTTTGTGTTTTTAAATTCACCTCCAACATAAAGGCCATTTGGGAATATTTTATTTAACTGAGAATGAAGGGTCAAGCAGAATGTCTCATTTTTCAGGCTCCCAAAATACATGTCAAGACCTTGCATCCTCATTGAGGACCATAAGACACAGGAGCAGAATGATGTCATTTTGGCCGATCCAGTCTTCTCTACCATTCCATTAAGGCTGATTTATTGTTCTCTCAACCCTATTTTCATGCCTTCTCCCGCGACCTTTGATGCCCTAACTAATCAAAAACCTATCAACCTCTGCCTTAAATCTACCTAATGACTTGGCCTCTGAAGACATCTATGATGACGAATTCCACTGGTTCACCTCCATCTGGCTAAAAAAGATATTCCTTAACTCTGTTCTTATCTAAGGCTGTGCCCTCTAGATTTAGACTTCCCCATTATAGGAAATACCCTCTCCATGTCCAATCTATCTTGACCTTTCAATGTTCCAATGTTCAGTCAGCTTCAATGAAATCCAACCTCCCCCTCCCCCCCGTTATGTCCACTGACATATAATGAGAACAACATCATCATCAGCTGCAGCAAATCACATCAATTTAGTGACAGACTTACTGTAGTCTGCCTGAAACACTTTTGGCCTTCCAGTGTGAGAAGTTGTCTGCAAGCAAATGCAGCTGATTTGCAAATTCCAAATGCAGGAATGCATCCTGGGGGATACACTGAAGATTGGTTCAAAGGTTTTGTGGAGAAGGACACAAATCTAGGATCCTGCTGCATTTGAACACCACAAGGCAGGGCCCTGTGTAACAGTCTCTCAAATGCTTCATGAAAACATTGTTTAAGGAGTAATCATGAGCGGTGATAATGCATTGTGACAGAATGTATTGAAAGGATTGTACAATGAACACAGAGAAAAACGAATCCCAATTGTTTCTACTCTAGGTATTTGAATGAAATATATGTTGTAATAATGTAACCTAATCGAACCACAGCCATCACCACATCAAATATGTAAATGAAAAAGAACAAGTATAACCCAGATGGAAAATGTAAAAAGAAACATTTATTTTACATCTTTCACACCTTCAGGATTACTAAAGTGTTTCAAAGCCAATTGATTACTTTGAAGTGAAGCTGCCTTTGTTCTCTAAGCATACACAACAGTTAATTATGTGCACACTTAGGTCCCAAGGATATAAACATAATTAAAAAAAACAATAATTTGTTATTGCTGACTTTTGCTTGAGAATTAATATTGATCAAAAGCAACGTCCATGCTTATCAAATGGTGGCACCTGATCCTTTACATCCAAGGCCATATTTACATATCTTATTCAGAGATTTTCTGAAATTTGTGGTTCCATGATACTTCACTCAAATGTTCGAGATGAGTTTATTATCATTCAACCGTATACATGTATACCGCCAATGTTCCACCAGTCCAAGGTGCACGGCACAGTACATATAACTCAGACGCATAACACATAAATTAATATTACCATAAATAAATTAACAAATAATGAAATGTAATTACAACCCAACTTAAAACTTGCATTTCATTCATGATGAGACCTAGGGGGTGGCAGGGAGTTCAGTAGTCCTACGGCCTGGGGGGAAGAAGCTGTTTCTCATCCTAACAGTTCTTGTCCTAATGCTACAGTACCACCTACCTGACCATAGGGAGTCAAGGAGATTGCTGAATGGATGGGATGGATCATTAACGATGCTAGGGGTCCTCCAAACACAGCGCTCCTGATAAGAATCTCTGATGGGAGGAAGGGAGACCCCAGTGTTTCTCTCAGCAGTCTTCACAATCCATTGTAGGGACTTGTGGTCAGATGTCTTGCAATTCCCATTCAATGGTTCTCCTGTAAAATTTGGTTAGAATGGGAACTGGGGGGAGCCTCAGGAGATGTGCTTTCTTGTCCAAAGGGATGGTGTTGAGGGACCAGGTGAGATTGTCCGTCATGTGCACTCCCAGAAACCTGGTGTTGCTAAATCTCTCTACGGAGGAGTCGCGTTTGTACAGCGAGGAGTGGTCAGCCTGCACCTACCTAAAGTCCACAAACACCTCCTTGGTCTTGTCCAAGTAGAGACTCAAGCTATTTTGCTCGTACCATTCTACCAGATACTCCACCTCCTCTTCATACACCGTCTCATCATCGTTGTTGATGAGGGCAACCACTGTTGTGTTATCAGCCAACTTGGTGATTTAGTTTAAACTGGATCCAGCAATGCAGTCCACGCATCAGTAGCATGAACAGCAGTGGGCTGTGGATGTAGCCCTGGGCAGCGCCACTGCTCTGCGTGATGGAGCTAGAGATGTTTTTTGCCAACACGGACTGACTGTGCCCTTTCTGTCAAGTAGTCCAGGATCCAGTTATAGAGAAAGGTGTTGAGATGCAACAATGACATTGTATCCACCAGCTTCTGAGGGATGATCATACTAAATGCCAAGCTGTTGCCGATTAAAACAATCCCAGCATATGAGGCACCATTTTCTAGGTGGGACAGGTCAGAGTGGAGTGCAGAGGCTATAGCATCGTCAGTGGACTGACTTGAGTGATAAGCAAACTGGAAAGTGTCCGAAGTAGCACAAGATGGGATTTAATGTGGTCTATAACCAGACATTCAAAGCACTTCATTACTGTTGAGGTCAGTGCCATTGGATGATAGTCATTGAGGCAAGCTACGGGAAACGGGATAACTTTGGCCACCTTGAAGCCTAAGGGGACTGTTGGCTGTTCCAGAGAGATGTTGAAGATGTCTTTTAGAGCCTTTGTTAACTGGGGGGCAATGTCCCTCAGCACCGGACCAGATATGTTATCAGACGCCACAGCTTTATGTGAGGTGACTCTGGCTAGAGTCTTCCTCACATCAGCTGTGACTAGACAGAGTGCCTGTTCCTCCAGGGGCAGAGGGGCATTCCTTGCCAGCATATTGTTCTGTGCATCAAACTGAGCTAAAAGACATTCAGCCTATCAGGAGTAGAAGGGACACTGTCGTTGACACACAGGGTAGACTTATAGTCTGTTTTGGTCTGAGTGCCGTGCCACATGTGCCTCATTTCTCTGGTGTCACAGAAATGGTTGTACATTCTCTGTGAATTATCCTAACTTGCCTTCCTGATGGCGTTGGGGTAGCACGGCTCTAGCTGACCTGAGAGCTGTCTTTTCTCCCAGTCTGAAGGCAGCATCCCGATCTCTCAGCTGTGCTCGAACCTCTGCTGACACCAACGGCTTCTGATTTGCCCTCACAATGTGCTTACTCATAATCACAGCCTCAATGCTCTTCTGTATGTAGCCAGTCACAAATCTCACATGGTCATCAATGCTAGTGGGATGGTCATAGGTAGCTGCCTCCCTGAACGTGTTCCAGTCCCCGTTCACAAAGCAGTCCTGTAATACTGAGGTTGCTCCTTTTGGCCAGGTCTTTATCTCCCTTTGAACTGGTTTGACATTTCATCAGTGGTTGGTGTGCAGGAATTTGCATAACAGATAAGTGGCCAGAGAATCTGAGGTGACTGTGGGGAGCAGTTTTGTATGCACCACTATCTGAATCAAAACACTCTGGAACAAAACTAATAATTACAATGTGGTTAACCAGGGAACAGAAAATGAGTTAAAGAAATGTAAGTATGTCACTCTGGAACACATAATCAGCAAGTCTCTTAATGATCCACTTCCCAGAAAGGCGTAAGAAATAAATGGAGAAGCAATTGGCCATCCAGGCATCCTACAAAATACAAAGCACTAAAAGTGTTGTTAAGTTAATTGTCTCATCACTTAAACGCCTGACTGAAATATTATTGACATTGAGCTCAAATCCCACACTGACAGATGCAATAAATTCTGTAATTCAAAACATTATCAGCAATGGTGATCAGAGATTACTGGAAATTTTTTAGGGAAGAAGTTTTCTATTCCTTGCTGGCCTTTTCTGGAGGGGACTCTTATCCTTAATTTAGCTTGGCCAAGGAAAGCATTTCAAGGAAATCGAAGATTTGTCTCATCAATAATGCTTGCATCCTACAAGTGAACAAAAGGAAATATAAGTGACTAATAGGTCACATGCCAGGGGCATGTCTTTCTAATGTCTTGTGTCAGATCCCAGCACCCATTATCAGGGCATGTTTGACTGCCAGGCAGTGACAGCACAACAATCTAACAGAATTATTTCTTGAAAAAGCATTTCAAAAATAAGTGTGTTGAGAAAGATGTTTCCAACTTCAGCCAAAGGTTATAAATTAATATTTGGAAATGCTAGATCCTTGCCATTAATCCTCTGACAATCAAATATATATAATGGAAGATAAAGGTTTATTGTAACAAAGATATGGAAACTATTGTGATTTAATTTGTTACATGAAACCAGATTTTGCAACTCTTGATTTACAGACTTTGACATAAAGACATAGTTTGATGGTGGGTAGTTTTTCTCATTTGTAGCTACCATTTTCAAGAGTTTATCCAATCACAAACAAGAGAAAATCTGCAGATGCAGATCCAAGCAACATACATGAAATGCTGGAGGAACTCAGCAGGCCAGGCTGCATCTATGGAAAAAAAGTACAGTCGACGTTTTGGGCCAAGACCCTTCAGCAGGACTAGAGAGAAAAAAAAGATGAGGAGTAGCTTTAAAAGGTAGGGGAGGGGAGAGTGAAACACACAGTGAGAGTTGAAGCTGGGAGGGGGAAGCATGAAGTAAAGAAAGTTGGTTGGTGAAAGAGATAGAGTTTGGAGAAGTCTGATAGGAAACAGACGACCATGGAAGAAAGAAAAGGGGGAGGAGCACCAGAGGGAAGTGATGGGCAGGCAAGGAGATAAGGTGAGAGAGGGAGAAGGAGATGGGGATGATGAAGGAGGTGGGGGCAAGGAAGTTCAAGAAATCAATTTTAAAGAGTTTACTGTTTTGGAAGACAATACTATAAATTTCACAGATAATCAATGTCAGTTTGTTCAGTAGCTACAGATGGGTAACAAAAAAAGAAAATACTCAAAGTTCCCAACAATTCAGTCAGCATCTTTTGAAAGAAGAGGAGCCAACATATCAATCAATGACTCTTCAGCTGAACAGGAGAAGTTCTGAGAAAACAAATATTGCAGAAAGGGGAAGGGCTAGAATGAAATGAAGGAATGTCCATATTACATCTTCCCAGCATTCTCTATTTTTGTTTTGGATTTCCAACTTCTCTACAGGTTTCATTTTCTCTAGCCACAGTTAAATACCCTGTTACTTTGAAGGTGAATATAAGACTAATTCAGTATCGACATCAGACAAGTGAAAAACACTCTGGTCAAGAACTTTTCAATTCCACTTGACAGCAAATAACTCAAAATCAGATGCTAACAATACAATTTGATTTTTACATTTAGTTGAGCTGCCACTTACTGCAAAATTGTCTAATTGTTCCTGTCAGCAAACCACACTCTATGAATAATGTGACAATTCATGCTCATTCCACCATTTCATCTCTCTATTAGGTTTGGCAAAAGGTCATATTGTGCATTTATTGTTTTCATCCTAATGCCACTAACTCCACAGCCTTCTGGAATTGTGCAAACTGCAGAGCCAGGAATAGCATTTCATGCTTTTTAAAATATAAATCATTAACAGGGTTAAAAGGAGGTCAAACAGGCTGTGAAGCTGAACACACATCACTTTCAATGATGAGGTATTATATTTCAGCGACTAAATTCCTTTTAAGTCCGAAGATTGTACATTTTTGTTCAATCACTTGACATCTATGGAGTTTAAAGCATGTTATTAGTTTTACTGATGAACTTTTAATTACTATTTGATGCTGTTAAACTTTAGAGGTAAAACTGGATGGGGGGGTGGCTGCTGAATTTAATTCTCAAGAACAATTTTGTTGACATGTGGCAAGGATTAACATTAGTGAACTTCAAAGCAGCAGAGCAACTCAGTGCCAACACTCTTGCTTTCTGATTTAATGGGAGGGCGTGGATGAGTTGCTTGTCAGGGTTTTAATTATTGCAGGTGCTGCTTAATTAGTGGCTCAATTAATGCTTTAAAGAGACATTAATGAGTCCTTTTCAAATTGTTTTGAACTTGGCCCCAAATTTAACATGCAGCGTGGTTTCCTGGGGTACAGCAATAGGGATACAGAGGTGAGTTTTGGTATCAGCTTAGGTGAGTATTTCAACATTATTTAATCTACTCATGCATCCATTTAGCATTTGCATGTACTCAAAGCCAAGTAGTGGCATTTCTGCTAACCAGATGTTGCTCACAGAGTCCCCTGCTGAATTTGGTTGGTGGTAATGAATCCAGAAAGTGTGCCACAGTGGGATCCACTCCACAATGGCAAGTTTCTGGTGGAAATGTTTTGAATTGGCTCAGAACCATCAGTTGTTAAACAATATCTGCTTGTATTTGCTATGAGTATCTCTAGTTCAACCAAGAAAGTGATAAAAATTAAATTATGTCCAACACTGGATATGGGGATGATGGTGCAGTTTGCTTCCACTGGGGGCAACACGCTATCTGCATGATACCACCGTAGCATGCTGCAGTCATGTTATTAGTACTTACCTTATTGCATGCCTTGCAAGTGGACAATAGCTTGACTGGCTAGCATTAGTAAAAATAATAGTTAGCATATCTATAACAAAAGAAGATGCTGAAGCTTCAGTAGTTACTGAAGCTAGAGCAAGTAGAGTAATTACAAGGCAGAAGATGGAATATCCTCTTTATCAGTCCTTCATCTCACAGTCACATTTCCTCCTTCATACAATCTTTAGATTTTGGTGATGGGATATGAATACATTTTTTAATTTACTGCCCATTTCTTTCATTACAACATCACCATTGTCTTCATCTGGGCAGGCAAAAGGTGCAAACAGGGCCTGTCATAGTGGAAAAGCAACAAGACTACATTACTGATAATGGGGGGGAGGGAGGAAGAAGAGAAGAAAAACATGCCTTGATTTTAAACCCCAGCTAGCAGCTAAAAATTTACACAATTCAGCAGATAAAGTTGGAGCATCTGGTGAAACAACAGGCATGTTCCCATGCTCTTGCCTGAAGCCACCAAACTAGAGGACTGCTACCCAATCGATGGTGTTGCAAACTGAAGCTGGTTATTGTAGACCAAATCAATGATGCCCTCCAAGGTTACTTGGCCTAAGCCTATGAAAGTAAGCAGACTTCAACCAGTAATGCTGCACCCGCCAACGTCACGCTACTTTGGACAAGGTTACATGGAAAACAAGATTAAATGAAGCACAAGGAAGATTGTTTGACCTCTCTACTCAATTGATCTATCAAACTATCAAATTGATTAAGCAACTTGGCTTGAAATATTTGTTTCTTATTTATATTTCACTTGTTATAATATGATTGTTAACATGACAGAAATGGTAAGGCATAGGATCATCAAAGACTGAGGAATTGGATTGAAGTAGCTACATTGATGGTTGATTTAGTTTGCTGTTAAAAGCTCATTCAGGATAGGGATTTCAGGTTCATCTCTTCTTTCCCAGCTCTTAGTTGAAAGCACTCCCATGAAGTTAAGGTGGGCTACCATCATGAATCTTGTCTTCTCTGCAGTTGATTATGCATGATGCTGATTAGATTATGGACCACATACCAGAGTAATAGGCAGTCTTGGCTTTGTCACTGAAACAACATCAATGTAGTCAGGATGATGATTACATCAGAATTGTACCATGGTCTTGGCTACATCTAACAGGCACTCATGGGATAGACTCCCATTTGATTGTGGAACGTTATATCTGAAATTGCTGTGCATACAAAATCTATAGTGTTCTATGTCATAAACATGAATCTATTTTAAATCCCAGCCAGCAGCTATATATAGTGCCCTTCCTTCTGTATACAAAAGGGAAAGCGTCCTAATGTACCCAGCTCTCTGAACAACTGATCTGTGCAGTAGTCTCAGGTTCAGGACCCCAACATGATTCCTGATAGATATTTAGAAAGTTAATTTTTTTTATATAGAACTTGTGCTTTTTTGTTAAAAGAAAAAACAAATTCTAGTTTAGTAAACAAATAAAATTAATTTCACCAAGCCTGCGAATGAATGATTTTTTTTAATGGTGCTGGTATCCTACAGATGCATGCTCAGCTGTGCAAGATTAACAGATGGTGTTAACTGGGCTTTGAAATACAAAATGGTTTCTCAATCAGACTACTTTATGTATTCCTACTGGTGTTAGCTGTGATTTGTGCACTAAATGTGGGTGCTTGCACTGGATGCCATTTTGAAACAAAAGTACTGCTTATTACACAAAAAGAATAATCTTGCTTTGGTACACTGAATGTTCTGCTGATAGCCTTATTATTAATTTCTGAAATCTGTTTCATTTGCTGTATTACAGCTACAAGGGTTATATCATTATATTGAATTGTACTCTATATTTGCATGATAATGCTTATCTATCCTTGCTATTAGTGATGTCACATTTTCAAGGTTACAATGAAATAGGTTTTAATTCATTCCAATTCTAGCTTAGATGATGAAAATGACTGTAATTATTGAACCCTTGGCCATATTATTATAAATTTTATATATTCCTTCAAAAATATCATTCACAGATGATGCACAATGTCAATGTTATACCCAATTGAATGGTCAGAAATTTAGGACATTTTTTTTATTTATGTTGGCTAAATTGTTTTCAACACTTTTGAATAGCAGAATTATTTAAACAATTATGACACTGTGAACAACATTTTAACTTGTTGGGCCCATGTTAAGTGAAATCAGGTTTTTTTTGTATTACACCCCTGTATGGTTCTTAACACTTGGGAATGTTTATATTTGGGGTATCTCCCTTTCCTCTCAGAGGGTGACTAGTTGCCCCTAAGCTCTCACTATCTCCGCCCATGGCACTGCTGCGTGTTTTTTCTGTTCTTGCTCAGCCACCTCATGTTTAACAGAAGTAAATCTAAACTTGATTGTGAACCTTTCATTGTGGTTTATCCTGTCCTTCCCCATGACTGTGCTAAATCAAAGTGAATTGTGATCATTGTCACAGAAGGCTCTTCTATTGATACTCATTCCAACTATCTAGCTATATTCAGAAATACCAAGCTAAGAAAAATCCTGTCCCCACTCTTTGCAATCCCCTTGCAACCTACTGTAGTAGTTTTTCTTCAACATAATTCAGATTATTTTTCCTGTATATCTGTAATGTTATCTCTATTGCAGTTGATGTTTCTATTGTGGCATTTTTATGTACTAGGCTCCTTACCTTCCAAGATAATAGTTTAGGCAAGAGAAAATTATCTTGCAATTAGGGAAGTAGACCAATTTGAATTTCTTTTTATCTGATTGGAATTTAGATCTTATAAAATGATAATTCTGGTAAAATTAACAATTAATTTTTATCAGTTCTTAAATGCAGCAGCTTAGTTTCAAACTGCTGTCCAATAGCAATACACAGAACATTTTGTATTAATGAATACATTGTTTCTGAAAAATATTAGTTCATGGTTAAATTTAATTAAATAATATTAGAAAGCAATCTCTTTGAACCTCAGTACAAGCATATTCCGGTCATCTTAAATACTTTCATTGAATGTCCTGTTTGTCAGGGAACATTAAGGAATTGGATAATTTAAATTGTCTCACAACAGCTTCAGATGTTTGATTGTGTGAATTGATTGTGAAATTTTGTGTAAATTTCAGAAGTAATGGTGACTCTGCCATTGATGTATTCTTGATGTTTATTTGTCCCTTACAGCATTAGCTACTAAACAAACATACGTCAGCTACAGCAATCATGCAATCTGAATGAATGTGACACTCCATCAGGGTCTTTCGAGATTTTGAAGTGAAAAAAGACAGATGCATCATTGGTCCGGATATCCACTTACAGATGCCAGCAGCAGCCATTGCAGAGTTCCCAACAGACTGATAGTAAAAGGATTATATCCAAGCTTAACATTCACTGGGAGACCCAAAATATCAAGATGACATACTGCACAGAAGAAAGATCTTTTGATTCCTTGATGATTTGTCAACAGAATTAACTCCCTAAATCTTGTGAAGTTGTCTGTGATTGTGTCAGAGTTGTTTTTATTTCTATTGATTTTGAACTTAATCTATGTGTTGCAAAATGAAATATGTCTAAGTGCTCACCAAATAGATGGCAAGTTAATGTATGTGACATACTGACTGAAAAAAAAATGTCTGCTTTATGTCCTGACCAATCAAAAGTACAGTGCCTGGTTGTTTATGAATACGTAATGGAAAGTGTAGAGCATGTTCATTTTTATACAAAAAAGTTTCTAATAAAATAGTGTTTTGCAACTCTGTGGGGTTTCTTTACAGTGAATAGATCTGTTTGAGTGAATTGTATGATGGTGAATGTATTCCAAATATTTGGATGCATTTCCCCCCCACCCCCTTTGTTTTCTTCCTGCAGGTGGTGTACTTAAAATTGCAATTAAACTTTTTAATTTGGCTGTTAGTTGGTAGGACAGAACTAAAGAATTAATTAAAATTATTCAGATATAAGTTTAAGCCAGGTTTGTCTTGCATGTACCAATCCATCTAAGTAGTTTATAAGTATTTTTGCTCAAAGTGGGATAATGCATTCGATTTATTTATTTAAGTATAATCTGGACATTTCTCTTGCTTTAACATAAATATTACTTTTGTCTTATGACTTTGTCTTGTAATACAAGAAGCAATTTTATCCCCAAATATAGGCATGCCAAATCCAGTAAACAAATCTTTCCTTGATGAACCAATTAATAGTGGACAAAAACATTTTCTTTTTAATTAGAAGTTATTCAGGCCTTTTTCTTATTATTAAAAAAAGATGTTTTGACCTTTATGCCAACATGATTGGAAACACAAATTAACTGAACATTGAACACAAGAAGTGTTTGCCAACTTAGAATTCCCACAAATAATTTGCATTGTTACAAGGGAGACTAGTGGCTGTAGAAGTGAAGCAGAAACCAAGCCGAAGGCAACTGATTCATTTTAGGCAAAACCGAGGGAAAAGCAGATGAGATACAGTCTGCCTGTGTCTGGTGGAAAATGGGTGACTGGCATAGAAGTCAAACTCCCATGCTCCTCCAAACATTGGCAACATATTAGTGCAGGCACTGCAGCAGTCATGCAGATGTAAATGTTTATTTATCAGTTTACATTGCACATAACAAGTGTTGTGTAGACTGTTTTAAGCTTGTAAATAATAACCAAGGGGACCATGGAAGACACAGCTGTCAGCCATTTGCCCTCTTTTTAGATTGCCTCCCACTGTACCCTCTGCCTGAGATCTCAGCATCCTAATTCTGATCTCCACCCTTACTCGAACTTGCAGCTGCCAGAGGGGGATATATCTGTCACACACAGCTAATGAGCCTGGTGGAGTAATTTATAATGGGCCTTGTTAGAACTAGTTTCATTTTAATCAAAAGGTCATGCTTTTCCTGATGAGGTATTCAGGAGCACACAGTGAATATGGGGAAATAATTTCAAATGACTAGATTTCAAATGAAATAAATACTGATGTTTCATATACATTTGATGCTCTCAAATCATTCTGATAGGTTTTTAAGTGACAGTTCAGTTGATAGACTTGGCAATTAACTTTTGGCCTAACATCTTACAAAGAGCAGTAAGGTATGTTGTCAAGTATATCTTCCTGTTCTTCTTTAAATAATGCAATTTGATCCTTTACATCTCCCTGAATAAACTAAGGGTAAATTTCCAATTATACATTTATATTTGACACATGGCAAGGCTTGGAGTCTAAAGTCACAGTGTGTAACATTATTAATATACTAGTGCTGTAATAATTAATATCCCTGGGTGTTGCCGTCATTAGTTTTTCTACTTTATAATTTACTACCAGATTTATTGAGGTGACTGCCCAGAAATTCTAAATTAGTTATGATATTAGTGTCACCTCAGATCATTTGTGCTGAGGAACCTATGATACATTTTAATTTTACAAAAAGGAAATTAAGAGCCTTATTAAACATTCATCTAAATTTTGAAATAGCATAAATTATGTTCAATTATTTTGGTCCCTGCCTTCATGGTTATTGGATATCTTTAAATATCTCAGCAAATTCATAAACTTATTACCATGTACCAGTTAGAGTTGATGCAGTTACTGCCTCGCATCCTAATGCCTTGCAACTGACAAGGTGTTTCCCACATCTTTGAACACAAGAAGGCAGCAAACGTATACATATATCTTCAGTAAACTTCTTTTGGCTGGTCAAATTGCATCTGCATTATAATTACAATTAAAGTTTATCTATTAGTTGCCTTTAAATGCTGCTTCCGTTTCTTAATTGCTGATTTTTCTAAGATCCTTACTGAATTGCAAGCACTATTGCACATTTGTGAATTTATTTTCATCCATAGGAAATGACTCAAAAATAAGTTATGCAAGTTACATTGGTGGTGTCAAAGTAACTTCCTCAACTTTGTTTTGGACTAACCACTCCACTGAGTCTGGAGTTGTAGATGTAAATAGACGTTATTTGATCAATACAAAGATGTAGATGAGAATCTCCCAGGAATACACTGAGTTTCATAGGTTTAAAAACAAAAGACGATGATTGAAAATCAACCAGATGTTATTCCGACTCTTCCTAATTCTTATTAGATAACAATCCATGGATTCAATTTCAAAGAATCTTTATCTCATGCTCTTGATAATTATTGCTTACTTGTTATTATTTTCCTTTTTGTTTACTTTTTGTATTTGCATAGTTTGTTGTCTTTTACACAATGCTGTCTGTCTTGTTCTGTGCCGTCTTTCATTGATTCTATTGAGTTTCCTTGTACTTACTGTGAATATCCACCAGAAAATGAAACTCAGGGTTGTATATGGTGACATGTATGTACTTCCATTCAGTCCACCCACCTAACTGCAACTCACATAAATATCGTCCATCATCCATATCTTCCTTGTGATTCTGTCTGTCAGGGGTCTGATGCAATGTACTGTTGTGTTGACATACATGTATATATCATGAGAGTGCTGAAGTAATTAATCCTTCTGTCTCAGAATTCCTTGTATTGTTCAAGTCCATACTTCAGGATCAGCTTAGTTCATATATGTCAAGCTCAAGGCCAGCGGGCCAAATCCGGCCAGCGGTGGAATTATCTTTGGCCCGCGAGATAATATCTAATTACTATTAAAGCTGGCCCCAGTAATCGAAGCACCTATGGCGTATGATATGGCTAATGCTGAGTTTATTCAGGTACCAGGTTTTCAGGGTTTTTAGTGTTTATTCGGCAGTCTTGCTCGGCAGTCTTCTTCATAAGAAACGGAATTTGTAAAGTGAAACACTTTGTAGTTATAGCAGAGACTGAGACACATGAGAGCAGGCTGAAAAAATGGAGGCAACGAAAGCTGCGTTCGCACGCGTCCGACTGATCCGGCCCGCATGAAGCTGCATTTTGCTCAATCCGGCCCGTGACCTAAAATGAGTTTGACACCCCGGCTTAGTTGATTAGAATACAATGTATATACAAGATGGTATTCTGACAATTAGCATTTTAAGTACAAACTACCATGATGACTGAAAGGATTGGACACTGGAAATTCAAAGTTCAAAATAAATTTATTATCAAAGTACATATATATCACCATATACAACCCTGAGATTCATTTCATTTTCTTTTGGGCATACTTAATAAATCCATAACAGAATAATAATCATCATAACCTCAATGAAAAACTGCACCAAATTAAGCATTCAATCAGTGTGCAAAAGACAACAATCTGTGCAAATATGAAAATAAATAAATAAATAAATAAATAATATATAAATGAGCAATAAATATTGAGAATATGAGATGACGAGTCTTTGTAAGTGAGTCTACAGATTGTGAGAACATTTCAGTGAGGGGGCAAGTGAAGTTGATTGAAGTTATTATCTTTGGTTCAAGAGCCTGATGGTTGAGGGGTAATAACTGTTCCTAAACCTATTTGAGTGAGTAGTGGGGCTCTTGTACATTCTTCCTGATGGCAGCAGTGGGGTCCCTAATGATGAATGCTACTTTCCTGTGACAATGTTCTGTGTAGATGTGCTAGGTGATGAGGAGGATTTTTACCCACGATAGACTTGGCCATATCCACTACTTTTTGTAGGATTTTCCGCTCATTGGCATTTCTATACCAGCCTGTGATACATCCAGTCAATATACTCTCCGTCACACATCTATAGAAGTTTGTCAAACTTTTAGATGTCATGCTGAATCTTTGAAAACTCCTAAGAAAGTAGAGGTGCTGCCGTGCTTTCTTCGTAAGTGCAATTCTGTGCTGGGCCCAGGACAAGTCATCTGAAAGGATAACACCAAGGAATTTAAAGTTGCTGGCCCTCTCCCCTCATGAGGACTGGCTCATGGACCTGTGGTTTCCACCTCCTGAAGTCAACATTCAGCTACTTGGTCTTGTTGTCATTAAAAGTTTGTTGTAATGACACCACTCAGCCAGATTTTCAATCTCCATTCTATATACTGATTCATCACCTTCTTTGATTCAGCCTACGACAGTGATGCCATCAGCAAACTTAAATTTGGCATTGGAGCAGTGCTTAGCCACACAGTCATAAGTGTAAAATGAGTAGAGCAGGGGGCTAAGCACACCACCTTATGGTGCACCTGGCCTAATGGAGATTCTGGAGGAAATTTTGTTGCCAATCCAAACTGACTGGGGTATGCAAGTGAGGAAATTGACAATCAAATTGCACATGGAGGTACTGAGGCCAAGGTCTTGAAGCCTATTGAATAGTTTGGAGGGGATAATAGTATTGAATGCCGAGCTTCAGACTATAAAGAGCATCCTGATGTATGCAGCTTTGGTGTCCAGATGTTCCAGTGCTGAGTGAAGAATGATGAAATGCCATGTGCTTGGACCTGTGTGCCGGTAGTCAAATTGGAGCAAATCCAAGTGCATCTCAGGCACAAGTTGGTAATATTTCATCACCAGCCTCTCAAAACACATCATCACTGTGGATATAGGTGCTACTGGACAAATTTGTGGGCAATCTGTCTCCAGTTCCTTCTTTTCTATCTGCAGTGATAGATGCTTCATATGGCTTTATCAATCAAAGACTGAAAAGTAATTCCAAAGAAAAATAATCAAAGGCTTATGTGTAACTTTATTCTATTTAATGTGTAACTAACTTTAATATACTTCTCTCTTTTCATCCATAGTTATTAAACATTAAGAGTATTTTCCTTTAGAATTCTCTTTCATTCTTTGATTGATTTAGAACAATATTAATAGTTAATATATGTATCACCACATTAAACAATACATACAGCAAAAATCTGGATTTATGTAATTTCACCAATAACGTTGCAGTCTCAATATACTTATTTTTCATCCAAGTGCTTCTTTGACACTGATCAACAGAAAAGGACTTTTCATGTCAAAGTGAAAACAGATCTCTACAAAGTGGTCTAAATTACTTACAAATATAAACCACAAAATAATTGGTTGCATAGATATTCACCCCATTCAAGTCAGTATTTGTTAGATGCACCTTTGGCAGCAATTACAGCCTTGAGTCTGTGTGGATAGATTCTATCAGCTGTGCACATCCGGACACTGCGAATTTTCCCCCATTCTTCTTTACAAAACTGTTCAAACTCTGTCAGGTTACATGGGGATCAGGAGTGAACAGCCCTTTTGAAGTCCAGCCACAAATTCTCAATTGGATTGAGGTATAGACTCTAACTTGGCCACTCCAGGACATTAACTTTGTTGTTTTAAGCCATTCCTGTGTAGCTTTAACTTTAGCTTTATGCTTCAGGCCATCGTCTTGCTGAAAAACAAATCTTCAAGTCGCAATTCTCTTGCAGACTGCATTAGGTTTTCCTCCTGGATTTCCCTGTATTTTGCTGCATTCCTTTTACCTTCTACCTTCACAAGCCTTCCAGAACTTACCCACAGCATGATGCAGCCACCACCAAGCTTCACAGTAGGGATGATGTACAGCGTTTGGCGCATAGTGTTTAATCTGATGGCCAAAAATGTTAATTTTGGTTTTGTCAGACCATAGAACCTTCTTCCAGCTGACTTCAGAGTCTCCCACATGCCTTCTGGCAAACTTTAGCCGAGATTTCATGCAAGTTTTTTTCAACAGTGGCTTTTTCTTTGCCATTCTTCCAAGGAGTTGCAACTTTTGAAGGGCCAGGGCAGCAGTTGTTGTACGCGCAGTCTCTCCCATCTCAGCCTCTGAACCTTGTCACTCCTCCAGAGCTGTTATTCGTCTCTTCGTGGCCTCCCTCACTAGTCACTTTCTTGCACATCACTCAGTTTTTGAGAGTGGCCTGCTCTAGGCAGATTTACAGCAGTGCCATATTCGTTCAATTTCTTGATGATTGACTTAACTGTATTCCAGGGGATATTCCATGACTTGGAAATATTCTTATATCCAACTCCTAAATTGTGCTTTTAATAACCTTTTTGCAGAGTTGCTTGGAGTGTTCTTTTATCTTCATGGTGCAGCTTTTGCCAGGATACTGACTCACCAGCATTTGGACCTTCCATATTCAAATGTATTTTTACTACAATCAGTTTCCAAAACGCAGATCACCATTGAACTAATTATGTGACTTCTAAATCCAAATGGCTGCACTAGTGATGATTTAGAGTGTCATATTAAAGGGGGTGAATACTTACGCAATCAATCATTTTGTGTTTTATATTTGTGATTAATTTAGATCACTTTGTACAGATATGTTTTCACTTTAACGCGAAAGAGTCCTTTTTCTGTTGATCAGTGTAAAAAAAGCCAAATTAAATCCACTGTGATTCTATATTGTAAAGTAATAAAACATGAAAACGTCTGAGGGGAGGGAATACATTTTATAAGCACTGTACTGGACCAATTCTAATGTTGAGAGTCAAAAAATATTCTAGTTTTCTTCAGTGTCTGTTAATGAAGAAGACAAATAATGCAAATATTCTCCTTTGTGGTTCCCATAGAAATGATCTCAGAATTATGTGCTTTGCCAAGGAGATACAGCAGGCATTTTCTTTGTAAGTAGACCATTGACATTGAAGATAGCTATTAGCTTAATTACATCCATTCAATACAGAGACAAGGCATACTAGAAACATTAGCAATTCTTTTGGATATGGCTATATGATTGATGCATTGCTAAAAATGCTGATTAATATTCATATTCCCTTCTTTTTAGAGTCACCCGCCGAGAAGTTAGATTGCCCAATGTTTTGAGTGGTATGTAATTCTGATTTCGTGAAAGAAGAATGGATTATGAAGACCTTTATTTTTGTTCTGAATTCCACTATGTGTCTGACGTCTGAGGCATGATACACCTTAGGTCTGACATTCCAGGAATTCGCTATCACTTTCAGGATTTTCACTGATACAGCAGGATGTAGATGAGCTGGAAAGCTGGTCAGGATGGTGGCAAATGGAACTTAATCCTTACAAGTCTGTGATAATGCCTTTTCAGAGTTCAAATTCTGTTAGCACTTGGAGTAAATGGCAGGGAACATACTGTAGTTTTAATTTACAGTGACACAAAATGCTAGTAGAATGCAGCAGGCCAGGCAGCATCTATAGAAGAAGTACAGTTGACATTTCGGGCTGAGACAGGTGTCCTGACGAAGGGTTTCGGCCTGAAACGTCGACTGTACTTCTTCCTATAGACGCTGCCTGGCCTGCTGCGTTCCACCAGCATTTTGTGTGTGTTGCTTGATTTACAGTGACACCTTCCAATTTAAGATAGCACTGGTGAGTCTCAGCAACTTCTGGCTGGTAGCTAATGAAACAAGGAAAACAACTAAATACTTTGTTAATCACACTTTTTTGGGCAAACGATCATCACAAGTAATAGTCTAGAACTTCTCCTTGGATTTGGAGGCAATTCGATGTGGCAGAACCGAGGCAAGGTGAGGTGCGAGTGCATCACTGAGATCAGGAAGACTCGAGACTCGATCATTTTAAACACTGTGCCAAAACCCAAACCGAGGGGGCAAGGTCCAGGCAACTTAATTCGATGTCTTGCCAGCGACTTAAGTGCAGGGGTGATTTGGAAAGGTCTGTAACAAGCAGAATTAAGGTGGTGGAGTCCTGGCCCAAGAACGTATTAAGGCGGTAGAACCTGATTTTTGGACGACGAGTTAGTCGCTCGGCCAGATAGACAAGATCAGGGAGTCAGGGCCCAAGGAAAGAGATGGGCCAGTTTGGATCACTGCTCCGTGACATGGCTCTGTGCTGAACAATGCTGAACTACCAGATTCTCTTTGTGTACTTCAGTTCAGAACTGTATTTACTTGCAGCTACCATATGCACGGTGTTTTTTTCTCTCCGCACATTGGGAGTTCAACAGTCTTTTTTTATATATATGAGTTCCATTGGGTTTCTTTGCTTTGTGGCTGCCTGTTAGGAGATGGATCTCAAGGTTGCATAATATTTCCTTTGAAAATAAATGTACTTTGAACTTTGAACTTTTGAACCTGGGGTTGCAATTCCTTAGCTCCCTGTAAGTGATGACGCAGGTGGATAACATATTATGAAGTACATTTGGTACATTTTCCTTCATAGGCTGAAGCATCAACTGTGGGTGTAAGGACTTCATGTCATGATGAACTGAGAGCTTGGATACATACATGGAATTATAATGTAGTGGCCATTACGGAGACTTGGCTGACACCAGGGCAGGAATGGATTCTCAAGGCTCCTGGATTTCAGTGCTTTAAAAGGGATAGAGAGGGGGGAAAAAAGGGAGGAGGGGTAGCATTGCTGGTCAGGGATACTATTACAGCTACAGGAGCAGATTGGGAGGCAGATTTTGGAAAGGTGCAAAAATAACAGGGTTGTTATCATGGGTGACTTTAACTTCTGCAATATTGATTGGCACTTGATTAGTTCCAAGGGTTTAGATGGGGCAGAGTTTGTTAAGTGTGTCCAAGATGGATTCCTGTCACAGTATGTTGACAGGCCAACTAGGGGGAATGCCATACTAGATCTAGTATTAGGTAACAAATTGGGTCAGGTCACAGATCTGTCAGTGGGTGAGCATCTGGGGGACAGTGATCACTGCTCCCTGACCTTTAGCATTATCATGGAAAATGAAAGAATCAGAGAGGACAGGAACATTTTTTAATTGGGGAAGGGCAAATTATGAGGTTATAAGGCTAGAACTTGCGGGTGTGAATTGGGATGATGTTTTTGTAGGGAAATGTATTATGGACACGTGGTCAATGTTTAAGGATCTCTTGCAGGATGTTAGGGATAAATTTGTCCTGGTGAGGAAGATAAAGAATGGTAGGGTGAAGGAACCATGGGTGACAAGTGAAGTGGAAAATCTAGTCAGGTGGAAGAAGGCAGCATACACGAGGTTTAGGAAGCAAGGATCAGATGGGTCTATTAAGAAATATAGGGTAACAAGAAAGGAGCTTAAGAAGGGGCTGAGAAGAGCAAGAAGGGGGCATGAGAAGGCCTTGGTGAGTAGGTTAAAGGAAAACCCCCAAGGCATTCTTCAATTATATGAAGAACAAAAGGATGACAGGAGTGAAGGTAGGACCGATTAGAAATAAAAGTGGGAAGATGTGCCTGGAGGCTGTGGAAGTGTGCGAGGTCCTCAATGAATACTTCTCTTTGGTATTCACCACTGAGAGGGAACTGGATGATGGTGAGGACAATATGATCGAGGTTGATGTTCTGGAGCATGTTGATATTAAGGGAGAGGAGGTGTTGGAGTTGTTAAAATACATTAGGACTGATAAGTCCCCGGGGCCTGACGGAATATTCCCCAGGCTGCTCCATGAGGCAAGGGAAGAGATTGCTGAACCTCTGGCTAGGATCTTTATGTCCTCGTTGTCCACGGGAATTGTACCAGAGGATTGGAGGGAGGCGAATGTTGTCCCTTTGTTCAAAAATTGTAGTAGGGATAGTCCAGGTAATTATAGACCAGTGAGCCTTACGTCTGTGGTAGGAAAGCTGTTGGAAAAGATTCTTAGAGATAGGATCTATGGGCATTCTTTGAGGAGGTGACCAGGCATAGAGATGAGGATAGTGCAGTGGATGTGATCTACATAGATTTTAGTAAGGTATTTGACAAGGTTCCACACGGTAGGCTTATTCAGAAAGTCAGAAGGCATGGGATCCAGGGAAATTTGACCAGGTGGATTCAGCATTGGCTTGCCTGCAGAATGCAGAGGGTAGTGGTGGAGGGAGTACATTCGGATTGGAAGGTTGTGTCTAGTGGTGTCCCACAAGGATCTGTTCTGGGTTCTCTACTTTTTGTGATTTTTATTAACGACCTGGATGTGGGGGTAGAAGGGTGGTTTGGCAAGTTTGCAGATGACACAATGGTTGGTGGTGTTGTAGATAGTATAGAGGATTGTTGAAGATTGCAGAGAGACATTGATAGGATGCAGAAGTGGGCTGAGAAGTGGCAGATGGATTTCAACCTGGAGAAGTGTGAGGTGGTACACTTTGGAAGGACAAACTCCAAGGCAGAGTACAAAGTAAATGGCAGGATACTTGGTAGTGTGGAGGAGTGGAGGGATCTGGGGGTACATGTCCGCAGATCCCTGAAAGTTGCCTCAAAGGTAGATAGGGTAGTTAAGAAAGCTTATGGGGTGTTAGCTTTCATATGTCGAGGGATAGAGTTTAAGAGATGCGATGTAATGATGCAGCTCTATAAAACTCTAGTTAGGCCACACTTGGAGTATTGTGTCCAGTTCTGGTTGCCTCACTATAGGAAGGATGTGGAAGCATTGGAAAGGGTACAGAGGAGATTTTCCAGGATGCTGCCTGGTTTAGAGAGTATGGATTATGATCAGAGATTAAGGGAGCTAGGGTTTTACTCTTTGGAGAGAAGGAGGATGAGAGGAGACATGATAGAGGTGTACAAGGTATGAAGGGGAATAGACAGAGTGGACAGCCAGCGCCTCTTCCCCAGGGCACCACTGCTCAGTACAAGAAGACATGGCTTTAAGGTAAGGGGAAGGAAGTTCAAGGGGGATATTAGAGGATGGTTTTTCACTCAGAGTGGTTGGTGTGTGGAATGCACTGCCTGAGTCAGTGGTGGAGGCAGATACACTAGTGAAGTTTAAGAGACTACTAGACAGGTATATGGGGGAATTTAAGTTGGGGGGTTATATGGGAGGCAGGGTTTGAGGATCAGCACAACATTGTGGGCCGAAGGGCCTGTAATGTGCTGTACTATTCTATGTTCTATGTCACAGGTGCACAAAATGTTGATCAGATTGTACTTGGTAACAGTAGGGAGAGTGCAGAAGAAATTCATCAGAGAGTTACCTGGAATGTAGGACAGCAGTTATAAGGAGAGATTGGATTGACTTTGTTTTTTTTTCACTGACACATAAAAAGCTGAATGATGTCCTTCCAGGTATGTACAAGATTACAAGGGTTATACACAAGAAAGATAGAAACTTTTCTTTATCTAGAACTAGAACTCACAGGTTTAGGATGAGGAGGGAGTAATTTAATGGAGATCTGAAGGTTTCGTTTTTCAAACAGAAATGTAAATAATTGGAATGAGCAGCCAGAGGAGGTAGTGGAGGCAGATAGTATTTAAAGCATCTGAATAGTCGCTTGGATGAGAAAGGTGTGGAGGGAGATCAGCATAGACTGACATCATGATTGGCGTGGACAAGGTGGCCTGTTTCTGTGCTTTTTATGATTGTTTATGATGGTTAGCGCGGAGTAAGTGGAAGGAAGGAGATTGACAATGGACATTTGGAGTGGCCAAATGATAAGTTAGCCCATACTGGACATTTTGGATGGTCTCCTTCCTTAGTCTTACTCTTGCTTTTCATCCTTTTCTTGCTGTTGTAGAGTAGTTAAGGGTAGTCTTGTACAGCATGCACAAGTCTTCCACCAAGTCTGGTAGTTGCTTCAGGGAGTCAATGTTCTGCTTTATTACATTTGTGAGGCAACATTTCTTCTGTTGCACATTCTGAAATATTCATGAGCATTCCTCATGTCTCTGCTATCAGCATTACAGCAGCAAGAAATGATACCAGAACAACTTCTAAGTGAAGATAACCTGGTCTACAGCAACTTCCACATGGCATTGATGCAGCTGCTGTCAGAAACAGCAATAGCTTCAGTTAAATATTTTACCAGTGCCACGTTCTTTCACAAGGCTGCCAGTTCAATTTTGAAAAGTATCTGAAAATAAATCAATTCCTATTTTAATTACTGTCTATAAAAAGCTTTTCTGTTTCATTCACAATTTTTCATACACTGGTTTAATCATTCTGAAAAAAAAATACACATTGATTAATATTGATCTAGATGTTTGCAAACAATACTGTCAAACAACACAATGCTATTTCTCCAATACCTTTCTCATTCTTTTTCACCACATTAATGCTCTTCACCTCCAACATACAGCCTGTGCTAATGTCAAGGAAATAGGTGAGTCTAGTTGCTGTTTTGTAGCAGCTTTGAAATGCCATGGCACATGCCGATACTTTATGCAACACAAAATGGGAAAACATTCAGCTGTCTGAGAAACACAAGCAGATATCGGCCGACATCTGAGTGTTGCAGCACAAGCTAAGTCTTCAGTCTGGCAAACAATGACTTTCCACATGAATCTGCATCAAAGAGACTTTGAGGGTTTCTATCACTTAAGTATTCTCCAATATATTACTGAGATGGTACCAGAACTGTTCCACCAGAGTATGAATCTTTAAGGAATATTATTCATGAATGAACATACACAATTGAGTGCAGATTGCTGATGGCTGTTTTCTATCAAGCCAATAGGGTGCTTGTAAGGATTATCTTGTTTATTGATCTTTGTTAGACATCTTTTAGGTTGATCGCTGGTACTCAGCCAGCCTTCCTCAAATGATGTCACTGGTGAAACTAGAGTTTGGAGATGGACCAGTGAGCCTTCCCTGATATTGAAAGCTCTTTTCAAGTCAGTCCACTGAAGGTCAACAGCTTTCCACCATTTATGGTGCGGACATTTGGGTAGCACTATGAATGAGCAGTTGATTGGCAAGCAGACACAAATGCAAGGCAATTAAAGGAATGTGCCATCATGCTTAGTCAATGTTAATTTATTTAGTTCTTGATAGAAACGAGAATAATTATTCGTATGGGTTATATACCTAGAGCCATGTTGAATATATATCTAATCCTGAGACATTTCTGGTCATTAGTAATAATCAGGATGTTGATGGTGACAAAATCATCCATAGAATTAAATGGAGTGTCAAGTGAAAGTGGTTAGATTCTACTCTATACAAAGTGACCATTGCTTGGCAATGGTGTGTCACAGATTCTGTTTTTCACTTGTCAGCCCAAATTTAAATTTTCAAAGAGCTGGAGGGACTCAACAGATCAGGCAGAATCTAGGAAGGGAAATGGACAATCGATACTTTGGGTCGAGACACTTTCTCTGGTCAGAATCCTTCTCCCTCTACTTCTCTCCCTCCTCGGTTGTCCCTTCTGTCCACCATGCTAGAGGTTCCAGGAAATGGCCATCAATAGATCTTCTTTTTTGCTATTTGAAGGATCATTTATTAGATAATTGGAGAATCCAGCCTTAACCCCTGTAATAACTGCAGATCTGTTATACTGAGCTCCATATTGAGGATCAATTTAAATGGAACTGAAGTGGGAGTATATGGGTTTTCACAGGATCTATGCATAACTAACACAACAGCTTTCATGAATCATCATTAACTTTTATCTGGCAAAGCTGTTGTTGTAAAGCATTATCTAGTACCAGTTCTACCTACTTAAAGTTATAGAAACATAGATTAATAAGGCATGGAAACAAGCCCTTCAGCCCAATGCATCAACACCCATTTGCCCAATTTGGCCCAAATCCCTATAAACCTTTCATTGCACTTGTCCAAGTATTATTTAAACATTGTTATTGTATTTGCCTCAAATACTTCCTTTGGCATCACCCTCTCTGTGAAAAAGTTGCCTCTCTTGTCCCTTTTATATCATTCCCCCCTCACCTTAAACATATGCTCTTTAGTTCTTGATTCCCATTTCTTGGGGAAAAACACGTGTATTGGTTTATCTATGTCTTTCATGATTTTATCAACATCCATAGGATAATCCCTAACTCAAAGAATAAAGTCCTAGCCTGTCAACTTCTTCCTGTAACTTAGGCTGTCACGTCCTGGCAACATTTTTGTAAGTCTTCTTTGCACTCTTTTCAGCTCAACTATTTCTTTTTTATAACAGGGTAAGCTAAAGTATACACAATACGCCAATGCTTTGAACTTCAAGTGCAGCCTCATCAAAATCTTCTATAGCTTTTTGTGCAAACACAAAATGGCAACTAATTTGCTGGGTGTTGTGAATCACCGACTTCAGAGAAATTTGGAGGCAAATTACCACCAATAAAACATTGCACAGCCTAGTTCTACAGCTGTTATAGTCTTACATACTACTTCAAAAAGTATATATTTTCAAGATCACTTTTCCTTTCTAAATGTAATGCTCTAATCCGACAAGCAAAAGGACCATGACATCATAAGAAATTCCAGGTTAATAACCATATATGTTATAAATTTAATTGCACCTTTTAGCTTGTCATTACAATGATTCTGTATTTGAAATATGTAAAATACTCATTGCAGTCTGTCTAAGTGGTGACCCGTGAGGTTTTGTGGAATCTTATGAAAAGTTTAAGCAATAAAAATTATGCTTTGGGGAGACTTTTACACCATGAACAATTAGAGAAGTTTTGAGCTTCTTGAAGGGCACGGTATTTTGAACGATAAAAAAAAGTATTTTGTTATCCATTTGTCATGTCAAATAATGTTGCCTATAAATCCTGGACACATTGTTAGTGTTATGTGTGTTATGTGCTAACAATGGAAATGACTTTTGGAAGTGGAAAAGAATGCACTGTTGCTATTATGTAGTGCAGTTAATGTTACTGACTGGGAATGAATTTCTATGCAAATTTCTTTTGGAACTAATATTTCAGTCAGGTGTGTAAACCATTACAGAGCTTTGTAAAAACCCATTGTAAAATGTAACAATTAAATGGAAAATGTAGCAACCATATTTGCAGTATGAAAAGAATAATAATTAGCCATACTTTGTTCATCTTTTGTTTTTATTCTGGCAGAAATATGATTTCATTACACTTGGGACTTGAATCACCAAGAATTCTAAACGAACCTGCTTTACAAATGCTTCTCCCAGCTTTAGTGTGTATCAACCCTTTGCCCAATAGCTACTTCTTCAATTACTTCAAACAATTACTCTGCAACAGATTGAAACTGTTGTCAGAAAATGTTACTAATATTTCAAACAGTTTGGGTCAGATTGATCGACGTCAACCCATATTATGTTGCTGTGATCTGTCTAAGTGCATAAGGATGGGGAAAATGTTCTACTGTCTAGTGGTTCCACAGATAATACGTTATATCTTGGAACATCAACAGAACTGAATATTAGAACCCAGACAACATAATTCAACAGCTATATAAAAATCTTACTGCAGACCTGAAACCTACTAAGAAATGCAGTTTTTAGATGAGTTTAGTCTTCCTTTCTCTTTAGATAAATATGTTTGATCTTGTTTTAACCCAACCTTAGAACAAATAGATAACAAGCAAGAACATCTGCTGATCTTTTCTTTCCCTATTTCAAAAATGCTGAAGTTAATTGTAATGCCCTATGATTAACCTTGTTACAAGAAAATAATACAGCACCACACCAGGATCAAAGGGTGACTTTTCATGATGGGTATAGTATGAAAAAATAAATTTTGATACATTTACCAACTTAGTTATAACCATATAGCAATTACAGCACGGAAACAGGCCATCTCAGCCCTTCTAGTCCATGCCGAACGCTTACTCTCACCTAGTCCCACCGACCTGCACTCAGCCCATAACCCTCTATTCCTTTCCTGTCCATATACCTATCCAATTATTTTTTAAATGACAAAATCAAACCTGCCTCTACCACTTCTACTGAAAGCTCGTTCCACACAGCTACCGCTCTCTGAGTAAAGAAGTTCCTCCCTCATATTACCCATAAGCTTTTGCCCCTTAACTCTCAACTCATGTCCTCTTGTTTGAATCTCCCCTACTCTCAATGGAAAAAGCCTATCCATGTCAACTCTGGTTATTTTGAAAACAAAGAAATATATTGGTAAGTAGATTGGTTTAGCAATTTTCTCTTGTTCAGGTCAAATGCAGCAATAACAGAACACCAAATGAAATAACGTTCTTTCAGACCATGGTGCACCCACAAAATATATATCACACTCAGCACCTAAAACAAAATATTACCACAAATAAGTTAATATATGTAACTCAAAATATACGGAGTGCACTGCACAGGATTATGGTAAACAGCACTGTAAAACAGCATGTCATCCTAGTGATGAGATCTCAGTGGTGGCAGGGTATTCATTAGTCTCACAGCCTGAGGGAGGAAGCTATTACCCAGTCTGGCAGATCTAGTCTTGATGCTCTGTACCTCCTACATGACAGTAGTGGGTCAAAGATATTGTGGTTGGGTAGTAGGGACCCTCAACAATGCTTTGGGCCCTTCTTCTATAATGCTCCCGGTAAATGTCACAAATGGGGGGAGGGCAACCCCAATGGTCTTCTCAGTGGATTATGGCTTTGAAATAAATCAGCATTAGTAGAAGTGCAAGTGTATCATTGCTTCACCTGGATTGACTGCTTGGGTCTATGGATAGTGAAAAGGAAAAAGTGAAAGGACAGAGTCCATTTCCTCGATTTGCAAGGGAATCCACCTTAAACAGTGATTCACTGTTACTTCTTCCAGTCTAATGACTGAATTTGGTGTTCACAGTACAGTCACCTCCACACTGGAGAAATGAAGCAAAGCTAGTATGAGTGTATTGTATAGCATCTGTGTTTGGTTAACAGGAGTGACCTCAACTTTCTGCTGCCTACTAGCTTAATCCATCATCCCATTCCCCTCTGACCTTTCTATCTGTGGCCTACTCCACTTAATACGAGACCCAAATAACAACATCTGCTGCCTAGGCAGCCATGCAAACCTCAATATTGAATTTTCCAACTTTAAGTAACTCACTCTTTCTGTATGAATCAGAACTGGTCATTTCTACAAGTCATCGTTTTGGCTCAGTATTTCTTGTCAGTTTTATATTGGTTGGTCTGCTGGACATACAGCACAACCTCAATATTACACAAAGAAGCCTACTGCTGCCATTGGCTTATTATTTGGAATCAACTTATTAGAGGTAGTCCCTTTATTCTACTCAGACGTTCAAACCGTCACTCCCATTCTTTCTCCAACTTCCCCATTTCTGAAAATATGTGCCAAACCTAAAGTGCCTGTTGTATCTCAATTGATTCATTCTCATCTCTGTGCAACCATTATGGGTTCAAAATCCACTCAAAGATTTAATGACAGCAATCGAGCTTGACTGAAAGTACACGAGAGGCTGCAGACACCGGCGCCTGGAGCAACAGGCAAGCTGGGAGGAGAAAAGTTCTCGAGGTTTCTGGTCAAACCCTATACCAGTGCTGAAACTTTGTCCTGAAACAACAATTGTTTTCCACTCAAGAATACCGCTCAGCCTATTGAGTTCCTCCAGCAGCTTGCTTGGTAATCTACTTTACGAATTTGAACACTACAGAAGAAGTTATGCTCAGTCAGAGATTCCTTTGATCAGATTAGCCAAACAAAAACTATGACAATGCTCTCAAACACAACACCTCCACCGCATTATTTTGGGGAAAAAAACAAGTAACTCATCAATTTTTGTCCCTCTGACAATTTTACCTTAGTCATGTTATCAGAGATCAGAGCATTGTTGTTTGTGACAATTCATAAATTGGCTCTTGCATTTCCCACACTGCAACAATGACAGCAGATCAAAACCACTGGCATGAAAGGCAGTGGAACATCCTGAGACTGGGTTATGCTTTATCTAGATGCAAATCTATTTTTTTATTCACTGTGGGATACAATGAAAAATATGCGTGATCAAGAGGAAACAGTAATGTGCTCAAGGATTTGTCCTACAAAATGAACATAGTAGAAGTCTCTCGTGGTACTCTAGTTTCTCCAATGTGACATTTCTTTAAGAAAATTTTGCAAACAACTAAGGTATCTGCTTGCATTCATGGTATATTTGCATAGAGAAATAAAGGCTAATTGCTGTAATTGGAACCAATAACTTAACAGGAGAAAATATGGCATTCTGTTCAAAAACAATTTATTAATATTTTACCAATTGTCATGTTTTATTTCCAGTTTTGAATTTGGAATGATTCATTTTGGAAGTCAGCTCAGTGTAGTATACAATGTAGTATGTAATTTTTTCTAAAGTAAAATCTAACACAGTTTATAATGCCACCAACATATTTATGAGCTCAATGGTAAATGTGATATTAATTCTGGAAATACTGGATTCTTAGTTAGATATCAGTTTCCCTTGGATCTAAATATAACGGTGACTTTCCTGGCCTCCATTCTATCTGCCTCATTTCTACACCCAACACAATGTTCAGATGAATATACGAGGGGTGATCGATAAGTTTGTGGCCTAAGGTAGAAGGGGTCAATTTTAGAAAACCTAGCACATTTATTTTTCAACATAGTCCCCTCCTACATTTACACACTTAGTCCCGCGGTCGTGGAGCATATGGATCTTGGACCTCCAGAAAGTGTCCACAGATGAGTGATTGATAAGTTCGTGGCTGAAGGTAGATGGAGATGAATTACACAGCTCCCGCTACGTGCATGTGCAGTTCAACTCTTTGAGTGATTATGCAGAAAGTTTGAAATTAATAACTCATCTCATTCTGCCTTAGGCCACGACCTTATCAATCACTCCTCGTATGTATGATCATATTAGGCATTCAAGTCTATGTGTTGGTCTATAATCTATCCTTCAAATTTAGTTCTGAGCCTAGGCTAGTTATTTAAATTAGCTCACATGGACTTGCAACTGGCAAACTGTTGGTATACAAAGGACTTCAAGTAAAAATGTATACATCGTATACAGTATGTGTTTGTATGTATATACACTGCATATACTGTATATGTGCCATCTCACTTGATCTGGTCAATACGTGGACTGAAATCCACAGCAGTTTAGTTGACACATTTGATCTAGCCAGACATTCCATTCAAGGGCAATCAGAGATGAGTATTAAATACCAGCCCAATCCTGCTCATGCGAGTGAATATAGAAGAAAAGAAAGGTACTTTGTCAGAGTCAGCAGCAAGGATCACTGCTGGAGGTTCTCTATGGTGGCCTATGTCTACAATGATTTCTGGGTTGAACCTTAGTTCTGTAACTATTTGACCAAGCACTTCCAGTCATGAATCATGCTGAAATAGTGCCTTGTTTTGCAACAAATAATATCACATTTAGTAATATGCATTAATAGTGTTCACAGGGATATCTGCACATGATTCTGAAGTCCATGTCATTCATCACTGCCAAGACAGCAAGTTTGTCAATTTACTGCAACTACATGTCTAACTCAACACCCACTATAGTAACACCTCTGCAAGGTAACCACTCCCAGATGGCTCACCAACCTATGTTGCCTTCTTATTGACTCTGGTCCAGGGCTACAATCAGTATTATTCTATGGCCTTTGCCCTCTGCTTCGTGCCTACTGATCTTTTCAACTCAGACTGGTTCAAGCTAACCAAACCAGGTGATTTGGGCACTGAGCCTAGCGAGATTGCAGATTGTTCCTCCTGCAAACCAGCCATTTTCCATAATAAATAGCTCTTGTCTGAGAATGGTCTCAGCTTTAGGAGGTTATTAGCAGAAACTCCTTGAGCCCGTGTTCAATTGCTCTGATTCAGTTATCCCAGAGCAAGAATCAGTTCATTCAGTTCACAATACTTTGGTTGCAAGGACACTCTCACAAAATGGCTGCCCCATTCCTGTATGCTAATTGTCATTCCTTCTAGCCAGCAAGCTAGTCATTAATGACAGTGGTATTGTTACACTTTAGATCCTCCTTCTCTCATCACATTTCCACCTCATCTCAGGATTCCTTCTCACGTATATACTGTAATTGGTGTGAGCATTCACCTTTTACTTTCCCAATGATCCTCATTATTATTCTAACCTGTGCCCTTCCACTTGGAGAAAATCAAAAACTGCAATCTAACTAGATAGAATTACAAGAGATGAAAGACCAGTGAAGATGAACTAACCCTCAAGGAAGTTAACACTTCCAATGATCAGCTCAGAGAATTACATAACTTACTGTCATCCTCAGAAGAGGGATGGAAATATGACGATGGGTAAGTAGACACAGAAGGCTGTCAGTCTGGTGATATATTAGTTTGGGTGCTGCCATTACATTGGTGCCAGGGTACACACAATTTCAATTACAATTAATTCAGAGATGAGAGCCCAAAATTGTACAAACTACAAAAGAAATCTGATGAATACACACAAAATGCTAAAGGAACTCAGCAGGCCGGGCAGCATCTACAGGGAAAAAAAGGTACAGTCTTGCTGAAGGGTTTCAGCCCAAAATGTCGACTGTACTTTTCTTTTTTCCACAGATGCTGTCTGACCTGCTGAGTTCGTCCAGCATTCTGTGTGTGTGTTGCTCGGATTTCCAGCATCTGCAGACTTTCTCTTGTTAAAGAAACCTGATGGATTTGCACGGTAAAATGCCTAATGCATTGGCAGGCCTGAAAGAAAAACTGGCAGACAATGTCAAAGAGGATTAATGAACACTACGGATGGTATAGAGTTTGAGGTAGTGATCATTGGTAGTTTAAATGGATTAGTTGATTATTGGTATTGGTATTTTATGGTCACATGCACCAAGATTTTCATAAAAGGATTGTCTTCAATACTATTTTACTGGTCACATCATTGCAGGGTACATGGAGCTAGATTATGATAAAATAATAACAATGCAAAATAAAGTGTACAAAGTGCAGTCATTTAAACAATAAAATGTAAAGTCATAAGCAGGGAGACTGTGAAGCCAACAGTCCATCTTATATACAAGGGATCCATTCAAGAGTCTGACAACAACGGGATAGAAACTGTCTTTGAGCTTGGTGGTGTATGCTTTGAGGTTTCAGTATTGTCTGCCTTTTGTTAAGCAGCTTGGTCTTCATCCATCATCACTTCAGCTTGTTTTTTTGCCTCCTGTTCTGTGTTATATAGCACCAGCTGAGTGATTTTTTTTATCCCAAAACTCAGTTCCATTTGATTCCTTGCAACAAGCATTATTGCATATATGTAGACCATACTGACTTTAACATAAATGAGTAGAAATTAGTAGAACTAGATCACTAATTCAACAATATAGTAAAGCTCCAACTCTGTTCCATGTATTGGTAACCATGACAACAACTGCAAAATAACAACATGTGTAATAATTATGTTTCCTAGAAGTAATAAAATCCAGTAGAAAGCATACAACCTTTAGGTAAGAAGTATTTGTTTAACTGAGAAGGAATTCATCAACCAGTGAGTACAGCAGTATATGTCTCTTTCAATGGAACCTCCATTACCACTGACTGATAATCTGTCGCAGGGCATTTAAGAAATTTTAACCCTCCAGTTTCTCACTGTGTTTCAATCAGGATGGCATGGAGGCATAGTGGTTAGTACAACGCTTTACAGTACCAGTGACCCGGATTCATTTCCCCCCACTGTCTGTAAGGAGTTTGTACATTCTCCCCGTGACCGCATGGGTTTCCTCATGGTGCTCTGGTTTCCTCCCATCGTCTAAAGATGTACCGGTTGGTAGGTTAATTGGCCATTGTAAATTGGCTAGGATTAAATCCAAGAATTGCTGGGCAGTGCAGCTTGAGGGGCTGGAAAGCCTATTCCTCAATAAATAAAAACATCAGAGATTGATTAAATTTGCCCTTTCTCTCCACAAAGCTGATCTTCCATTTTTACATTCCTACCACCAGACTGCAGGGAAATAACTGCACACGGATTACCTATTTCACAATGAAGCTGAGTGATTTTTGGTCTTCCAATTGTAGGAAGCTGCAGTGGAGTGTAAATCGGAGCTGGAACCTAACAGTTAAATTCAAAAGAGATTGAACTGTGAAATTGGATCAGGTTTCCTGATGATCTGTTCATCCAGGACATGGAGCACTCTTCACCATGTGTCTGCTTTACAAGTTTGCCAAAGGTATACAATAAAAAAAAAGGTAGGTATTACACAGACAATGTATGGAAATAATAAACTGTAGTTAAAGAACAGCCATTCAATAAAGGAAATTATTTAGGGTGGGTACTTGGTAAAAGAGTAGGTTTTAAGTTGAATAAATAAAAGGAAAGAAAGATTGATGGAAGCCTAGATGGTTGAAGGTATGGTGCTGGTGTGTGAGGCATGGAGGATACACGAGGCATAGGAAATGCAACAATCATAGTGATTTGTAGGAGTATAGAGAAATGGGGACATAGGATTGAGGTTTCAGAAAAGTTTGAATGTGAAGCTGAAGAGGATTTTAATACTTTGGGACTAGTACATTGGGAGCCAATGTCAATCAATAGGCATACTGGATGCTTCCCATTCACTATTAAATTGAGTTAGGAAAATTAATTTTCATGTGGTCAACCACATGTGATGTTGGGGAAGAAGCAATTAGAATGGTCAAAGCTAGGGAGAAACAGCAGAAAAAAAAAACTAAGCAGCACATAGGCTGAGACAAAATCAGGGATGAAGGAGAAGAAGGTTGCCTTGTTATGCAGGGAATTTTGAGTGGAAACTTAGCTGTAGGCAAAACAGAATGATGAGGTTATGGACCGACGTAAGGCAGAGTGAGGATTATACTGATATCACTGGACAGGAAGTATAATTTGTTGAGGAGGGCACAATTAATGATGGTGAAGACAATGACTTTGTTTCACACAGAGTGTCTTCTAACTGCAATTGACGTTAATCAAGTGACACCAAATTTAGCTGAGTAAATAAAAGCTGTCTGATGGCTCCAGAGAGGGCTTTTAGTTTTGCATTCATGTGTCTCCAGCACTAATTTAACAACTAACAGGAATTTTGGGAAAAGTCATTACATTTTTATCTACTGTTTAACATTGACGTGATTTTAAAAACTTAGAAGGCTAAAATGCACAGTGTCGAAGGAACACACACCAGTGTTCATAGAGGGATCAGAAGTGGAAAGAGTGCTCCTGGGTGTCAATACCTTTGAGGAACTATCCTGGGCCCAACATATTGATGCAGCTACAAAGGTAGCACATCAGCCATTATATTTCATTAGGAGTTTCAGCAGATTTGGTATGTCACCAAAGACACTCGTTAATGTGTACAGATGTACCACGGAGAAAATTACAATTGGCTGCAGTACCATCTGCTACGGGGAAGAGGGCTACTACACAGGATCGGAATAAACTGCAGAGAGTTGTAAACTGAGTCAACTCCATCATAGGAATTAGCCTTCATATTATCCAGGACATCTTCAAGGAGCGGTGCCTCAAACAAGGCAGCATCTTTTATTGAAGGTCTCCATCACTCAGGCCACGCCTTGTTCTCATTGCTACCATCAGGAAGGAGGTACAGAAGCCTGAAGGCACACACTCAGTGATTCAAGAACAGCTCCTACCCCTGCACCATCTGATTTCTGAATGGAATTGAACCCATGAGCACTACCTAACTACTTCATTATTTCTATTTTTGCACTTCATATTTAATTCAACTATTATACATGTGTGTGTGTGTGTATGTATGTATTTATATGTGTACTCATTGTGGTTCACTTTTATCTATTATTTTGTAATGCATTGTACTGCTGCCGCAAAGTCAGCATACAAGGGGTGATTGATAAGTTTGTGGCCTAAGGTAGAAGGAGATGAGTTATACAGCTCTCTTCACACGCACATGCAGTTCAACTCTTTGAGTGATCATGCAGAAAGTTTGAAGTTAATAACTCATCTCCTTCTACCTTAGGCCACAAATTTATCAAATCACACCCGATGAGTTATTAACTTCAAACTTCCTGCCTAATCACTCAAAGAATTGAACTGCATGTGCATGTAAAGAGAGCTGTATAACTCATCTCCTTCTACTTTAGGCCACAAACTTATCAATCACCCATCTGGAGGTCCAAGATCCGTATGCTCTATGACCGCTGGACTAAGTGTGTAAATGTAAGAGGAGACTATGTTGAAAAATAAATGTACTAGGTTTTCTAAAATTGACTCCTTCTACTTTAGGCCATGAACTTATCAATCACCGCTCATACTTCCTGACATATGCTGATGTTATTAAATCGGATTCTGATTCTGATTTTGATTAATAATCATTTAATAACAATCTGAATCTTGATCCAAATCAGATTTATTGTCACTATCTTAAGTGAAGTGAAACATGTTGTTTTGTAGCAGCAGTACAATAGAAAGACATAAAATTACTATAAATTACAAAATAAGTATATAGTGTGTTACGTACCCGTGACACGTGACAGTGGTACCCTTGTCACGTGACTGGGGTTGAAGTTATACTGGACTTGAGGTAATGGTCTTGTGATGGTGGAGTGATGTCATTTTCCCGCCAGTAGAGGTCATGTGACAGTTTTTTTTTACAGGGTATAAAAGGAAGACCCACCCTGTCAGGTGGGGCAGTTCGTGGCGGGATTTGCCAAGATGACTTCATGTCCCTGCGTGATTTAATGTGATGATGCAGTGTAGTTAAAAATGAAGTTTTATATAATGCCTAAAGTTTAAAAGGTCATCGCCAACAGTTTCTTTACTGTGGAGAGTGAAGATAAAAGTTTGGAAGATAAAAATCGAGGAGAATCGATTTTCGACGGTGGATTGGTCTCGACCTTATTTGATCCTCATTCGGAAGGATTTCGTTGACTGTTCTCGTGTTAATCTCCGCTGGGATAGCGGGAGATTGAGGACAGAGTGTGGAAGAAGAGGTTAGTGCCTTTAAGCCGTTATATTTCATAAAATTCTTCGTGGGAAAGTTCGACGCCGGGGAATCGAAGGCCAACGACGTGGAAGAGAATTTAAATCGCTTTAAAAAGTCTCTCCTTTTAAAAGGACTGTGAGCTTTTGAACTTTCGGCATACCGCTTTAAAGAACTGGTTTTTTTCCAATACCGCTTTAAGGACTGTTTGGACTGCAACGCTATTAAGAACTGTTTACGCTGTCGCACAGCAGCTGTTTTCCGGTTACGTTTGAGTTTGTTTACTTTTGGGGGTTTGTTTTCAGTGTTTAATAAACGTGTTATTTGTTATAAAAACCCTTGCCTAACTCATATATATTTATTGTTGCCTGAATACGTAACAAGTGCAATAAGGAACAATGAGGATTCATGACCATTCAGAAATCTGATGGCAGAAAGGAAAATTCTGCTTCAGAGTCATTGAGAATGGGTCTTCAAGCTCCAATACCAACTCCCCATTGATAACTACAAGAAGAGGGCATGTCCCAGATTGTGAAGGTCCTTCTTGAGGTATCGCCTCCTGAAGATATCCTTGATGGTAGGGAGGGTGGTGCCTGTGATGGAGCTAGGTGAATCTAAAACCCTCTGCTGTCTCTTGCAATCCTATGCATTGGAGTCTCCAAACTAGGCTGTGATGCAGCAAGTTAGACTGTTCTCCGCCATACATCTGCAGAGTCTTTGGTGACATAATAAATTTCTTCATAATCCCAATGAAGTAGAATAGAATCCTATGGATTGACATGGAAAACATAAACCATTAGTATAAACTTCCTATTTTAAATGATGTGCCTGTCCTTGAGTATGAATTCATTTGACTTCAAAAGCTGAATTGCACTGTTCTGGCAAGTAGGCAAAATTATACCTTGCATCAATACTTTGGATTTTCAATCTCTGAGATTGGGTATTCCATTTATGTAATAAAAAATAATCCATCCAGCATGTCCATGGCATAGATTGTGACAAGAACAAGTTGTTCTATCTATACAATAAGAGTAATTTGCTGAAATCACTTGTCATAAAGACTATATCAACACTGTTCTTGAAGTTTTAGTTCCTTGTGAAATTAGACTAATTTTCTTTTGACATATAATAGTTTTATTTTGGCAAGTACATTTCAGACAAAAATTTTCTTATACCTAGGGTTTATTTTTAGCTACTTTAAAGTAAATAATATTATTGCTCCAAATATCTATCTGTCACTCATCTTAATGTTTGACTCAAGTTATGAAGGCTGTTGTAACATAGGTTGCTGATTCAAAAACATCATTTTTCATATGAAGCTAATGGTATAAATCATAGTGAAAATACTTCAGAGATATATATTGTATGTAACAAAATGACTGCTCAGACTGTCCTTTAGATATCCACAATATGTTAATTTGTATCATTATCAATACAGTGACAGGATGAAGAGAAAAGGAGCTAAAAATTATTACCTGAAAACGCTGGCAAATAGGGTAATAATTATTTGCTTTTGAATTTCTATCAGATAATTTTCTTGAGGAGATTTGAAGATGTTTCGAGTGAGCTGTGATGCTGACATTAATTCTTCTAATATCGTCATGTGTTTAGTATCCTAACATGCATGAAGCCACTTGGATATAGTCAAGGGCATCCATGAGCACTGCAATTCTTGGACAATTTAAGATAATGAAGAAACATGTGAAGGAGATGCCTTTTTATCACACTAAGTGTGTAACTCATGATTCTTTGGGCTATATGTGCTGTAGAATATTGCAATAGTAGAACAGTTCCCTCAGAGAAGTTAATTGAGCTTCTATTCACTACAAATTTTCAGGCCTCCACATTTTTCCCCACCACTTTTTTTTAATGGTATACTTGGAAGCTGGCCTTTTGCAGAAAAATTACACAAAATTTATCTATATATATATATAGCACAATTAATCTTAAAACATTTTAACTAATTAGATGATTGAATATACAATTTCATATTACATTTTGTCAGATATTTTCTGAGCTTATTTTTCTAATGCAACCTTGTGTTCACACCTATTCTGTGAAATTTAACTTCACACTAATAAATTAGTGCACAGTAGGCACATTGACAAAAATATGCAATTAATTTAACGGGAAATAATCAGACATGCAAGATGGAGAGAGGGTTGAATGAAATGTTGTGTTTATGTGGCACAATAATTTCGTTGTCATTAAGACCAGCTACGGGATTGCTGAAAAGATGGTTAAACTATAAATCAAGATGTGTTTTTTTTAAATTTCCCTTTATAGTTATTTGCTAACTTCTAATTTTGTTCTTTGGGAGTCAAGCATACCTTACAGGATCTTATATCTGGTATTCCATTTCTTTGCAAATTAACCTTGCTTATTTCAATAGCAGGTTTGCCAGTATAAGTGCAGGAGAATATGTGGTAGCTCCTACTGCACTGCTCCTCATTAAGTCCAGCCTTGGAGAACAGTTGGGAAATGGGTAGCTTTCTGAAGTTCAGATGTCCTCACAGTTATCAGTTTGAAATGGAGCTGTTAGGTTTTTAGCAGTCATTTCAGGTGTCTCTGAAAGTACTTCCAGAAATTACATGTTGCCCTGTCATTCAAATGATGTTACTGAGCTTAAATTTTAATCAAAGGAAAAACAGGTGCTTTGTAGCTTGGAGACATTGACCTTGCTGTCTAATAATCTGATCCCCACATGACCAGATAATCCACATAACATTGACTCTGAGATGTTATAGCCTATTCTACTATCAGATGTTTGATGAAATGCACCTGTACGTTTTAATCAAAGCTAACGATAACTTAGGCTACAACTTACAGTATTGTTACCACCTCACTGCTAAGCCCTCAGCCATTACAGTGAAATCAATGGAAAGGAAAAACTGTTGCTTTATATAATGAGATTCAAACTTACAATTTTGATAGTAAGATGAACATTATCACAAAAGGTTCCAAGTTCAATATCTCAATAAAAATAACACATTGAGAAATAGCATAATAGCACAGAGAAGTTTAAAAAGACTTCTATTTCCTTTGTTGCTTAGTTATTTAATGGTTATACAGTTTTTGAAAAGTTCATGTATTTGCTCACAGAGGTCACATTACTTTATTTCATTGAAAGTAGTAATTTCAAACATCAAGATTTATTACCTATCATTTTTATTGTTCACATCAGTACTAATTCACTTGAAAATGTTACTTATGAATACCCTATGTCTGTTCATGAATGTCTTCCAATTGTTCAAAAGTTTGAAAGTGAATCCATGCATGCATTGACAATGTTAAATTTATTGATAGTCCAATGTAAGAGTGTAACTTTAAAAATATCACACACATAATGGTTAAATTTCATTCTGATTTATCACTTTTAACTATATTTAAGTAAAATATATATAATTTCAAGGGATGATGATTAGCCATCAATAATATTAAAATAATAATACAAAGCTAGAAAAGAAAGTGGGACTTATTACACCTGCCATTCAATATGATCTTGTCTCATACAAAGTTAGCTATAATTCAATTATCATTAGTATTGCTAAATTCTGCTTGCATATCAATGATAAGAAATACAGGACAAAAAGTAGCTGTGTACACAACCTATATTAAGTGTAATTTAGGATTACATCAACACCAAGAATGATGAAGTTTTATGTGAGTTTTATATTGGAGTTTGTGCTATCTTTGTGGATATTCCAGATGGTCCAGTATTTGCACTTTGGGCATATTTGGAATTCACATGAAATTTGTGTTTGAAAATGTGCCTCAAATTTCTACTCAAGTCATTTGCATATTAGAAAATAGATAACCCCACCTCCATCAGATTTCTGAACGTTCATACACCCATGAACACTTTCTCATTATTTTACACTTTTTTAAAATATTCCTTATGTTAACTTAAGCTTTTTTAATGTAGTGCACCTTACCACTGCCGCAAAACAACAAATTTCATGATGTCAGATGTAATAAAACCTGATTCTGATTCTAAGCAAGCAGAAATAGGCATGTTCTTAATACAGTAAAAGGATGCTAAAATATCCCTGATATGTTTGAGAGCAGAAACTTGGTTCAACTTGATTCACATTGCTGAACTCTCACAAAAAAGTTTAAATAAACAGAGTAATTAACGCGGTACACTTGTTTGAGCTGGCTGGTGGTGTAGTCGCATCAGCACTGAACTTCAAGGCAGATGGTCCAGAGTTCAAACCCAGCCGGATCCCAACCTGGACAGCAGCAGTATCTGCGAGGAAGAAAGATCTGGCAATCTGCTTCCATATCTTGCCATGAAAACCTTATGGTCCATGAGGTCACGAATCAGAATTGTCACTGGCATGTGACGTGAAATTTGTTAACCTAGCAGCAGCAGTTCAATGCAATACATAATCTAGCAGAGAAAAAATCATAATAAATAAAATAAAATAATAATAATAATAATAAACAAGTAAATCAATTATGTATATTGAATAGATTTTTTAAAAGTGCAAAATCCGAAAAACTGTATCATAAAAAAAGTGAGGTAGTGTCCAAAGATTCAATGTCCATTTAGGAACCAGATGGCAGAGGGGAAGAAGCTGTTCCTGAATCGCTGAGTGTGTACCTTCAGGCTTCTGTACCTCCTACCTGATGGTAACAGTGAGAAAAGGGCATGCCCTGGGTGCTGGAGATCCTTAATAATCAACGCTGCCTTTCTGAGACACCGCTCCCTGAAGATGTCATGGATACTTGTAGGCTAGTGCCCAAGATGGAGCAGACTAGGTTTGCAACCTTCTGCAGCTTCTTTTGGTCCTGTGCATAAAGAGTGGGACTCCACTGAACAGCAACAACAACATCTTTGCTTTACTACTCAGGTTTTCATGCTGGTAGAAAAGGGGTAATGTGCGAGAAAATGTTGGTTACTTTGTGCTTATTTTTTGTAAATAAACACAAGGTAACCAACTGAGAGATTAAAGTTACATATTATTATTTATATCACAGAAGTGAAATTTAAAGCTAATGACAAAAATCACTAAACTGATACTTGAGATGCATTTCTCTAAAGAAAAATGATTATAAACGGGAGCTTAATATCCAATGCTATATATTGTATTGAAAGGACAGGCAGATAGGCAGAGGGGTGAGGTGGCTCTGTTGGTAAAAATGATATCAGTCCTTAGAAAAAGATGAACATAGGATCAGAAGGTGTAAAGTCATTATGGGTAGAGTTAAGAAACAGCAAGGCTAAAAAGACACTAATGGGAGTTATATTCAGGCCTCTGAACAGTAGCCAGGATGTAGGATATAATTTACAGCAGGAGATAGAAAAGGCATGTAAAAAGGCATAAGCAGGCAGATTGGGAAAATCAGGTTGGTGCTGGATTCCAAGATAGGAAATTTTTAGAATGATAATGAGGTAGCATTTTAGAGCAGCATGTGGTTAAGCTCACTAGGGGGATAGCAGTTCTGGATTGGTTATATAATGGCCCACATTTGATTAGTAATCTTCAGGTAAAGGAGGCAGTGATTATAATATAATGGAAGTTACCCTGCAGTTTGAGAAGTGGAAGTTAAAATTAGATGTATCAGTGGAGTAAGGGGAATTACAGAGGCACGATAGAGTTGCTGTCCAGTTAATTGGAAGGCGGCACTAGCAAAAATGACAGCAGAGCAGCAATGGCTGAAGTTTCTGGGGGCAATTCAGAAGGTGCAGGATAGGTATATCACAAAGATAAAAAAGTATTTTAAAGGAAGAATGAGGCAAACATGGCTGACAAGGGAAGTCAACAACAGCATAAAAGCAAAAGAAAGGACATATGGCATTGTAAAAATTAGGGGGAATTTAGAGGATTAAAAAGATTTTAAAAAGGAACAGAAGCCAACGAACAAACCATAAGGAGAGACAAGATGAAATATTAAAGTAAGGTAGCCAATAATATAAAAGAGGATACCAAAAGTTTTTTTCAGATATATATAGAATAGAGGAGTGGCAAGAGTGGATATGAGATCACTGGAAACTGTCGCCGAAGAGGCATTGATGGGGAACAAAGAAATGGCAGGTGAACACAATAAGTATTTTGTGTCAGTCGTCACTGTGGAAATTATTAGCTATATGCTGGAAATTCAAGAGTGTCAAGGGGCAGACATGAGTGTTGTTGCCATTACTAAGGAGGAGATGCTTGGAAAGCTGAAAGGTCGGAAGGTATATAAGCCATCTCAACCAGATGGACCACACTCCAGGGTTCTGAAAGAGGTGCTGAAAAGATTGTGGAGGCACTAGTAATGAGTTTTTAAAGAATCACTTGTTCCAGAGGACTGGACAATTGCAAATAACACTCTACCCCTTAAGGAGGGAGAGAGGCAGAAGAAAATAAATTATAGGCCATTTAGCCTATCTTCAGTGGTTGGGAAGATGTTGGAGTCCATGATTAAGGTTGAGGTTTTGGGTTACTTGAAGCCGCATGATAAAATAGACTAAAGTCAGAGTGGTTTCCTTAAGGGAAATCTTGCCTGACAAATCTGTTGGAATTGGTACTGGGGCCACTTCTTTTCAAATTATATGTCGGCGAATTGGATGATGGAATTGGTGGATTTGTGGTCAAGGTTGCAGACAATACAAAGATAGGTGGAGGGACCTATACTTGCCGGAGTTTGGTAGAATGAGGGAATGGGGGATGGATTGCATTGAAATCTATCAGATATTGAAAGGCTCAGTTAGAGTGGCTATGGATAGGATGTTCCCTATAGTGGGGGAATTCTAGGACTGGAAGACACAGCCTCAGGATTGAGGGGCATATATCTAGAACAGAGATGAGGAGGAATTTCTTTAGCCAGAGGGTGGTGAATCTGTGGATTTCATTGCCACAGACTGCTGTGCTGGACAGGTCATTGAGTATATTTGAAGTGGAGGTTAATAGGTTCTTGATGAAGTCAGGGGTCAGAGGTTTGGGGGAAAAGGCAGGAGAATGGGGTTGAGACTTTTTTTTGAGATGGCATATATCTCATGGGTATCTCCACCAAATTCATTTTGAGGGCAAATTTATGATAATATGATCCACTATTTGATCTGGGTTATCACACACATTAGCAGAGGAAGAACTGATTTTCTCTTAGGCATTAAAAAACCATGTTGTTCATGAGCCGCCATGTTGCAGGAGGAAAGTGAACCCAGTGGAAATTAGTCATAGCATCTATAATGAGTTCCTGTTTTTATTTATTTAGAGATGCAGCGTAGTAACAGCTCCTTCCAGCCCAACAGTCCCTCGCTGTGCAATTACACTCATTTGACAAATTAATCTACTAACCTGTACATCTTTGGAATGTGGGAGGAATCCGGAGCACCAAGAGGGAATGCACAAGGTCATGGGGAGAATGTACCAACTCCTTACAGCCAGTGGCGGAACTGAATTTGGGTCACTGCTGCTACAGTAGTGTATACCCCCCCCCCCCACTCCCCAGTAGGCTGCTATGGAAATTTGGCTCGTTAGCTAGCTCTGCTAACAGCCACAGGACTCAGCGGTGAGAAGGCTGCCTTTCATAAACAATATATGTCTAGGGTCAGTGTGATTTGGGGTTCAACTAAATAGGAACGCTATGATGTTCTGATAAAAATCCTCAATTTGAGCAAATGCTATGTAAATACTGCCCATACACAGTTGTTGGCCATCAAGAAATAACAGATCACACACAGCATGAAAATATAAAGAAAGTATACCGACAAATTTCAGCTTTAGTGAACAGTTAGAAAGAAAAAAAAAAGGCCTATTACGGTTAAACCGTTCCAATGTACATATAAAGTTGGAGCTCGTCTTGGAGTTGTCGCTTTGCTCACTTGATGGACCCACGGTCTTCATGAGAGTACACACCACATTCCGAACTTCGCTAGAAACCAAGCTTAAATGGGCTCTGTCTCGGGCGCACTGGCCCTTTCTCCTTGGAGCCATGCATCTGCATAAAGGACCTCATGCAATGGAGTCACACCTTCCTACAGCATTCTTAGCCATCTTTCTTCCTGTCCTCTCTGCAGCAACTGCCAAAAAGACCACAAGCCCCACCAGTATCCATCACAAATCCCTTTCTGCCCAGTTGTCTCTTGGGCCTTCTTCAAATTCCACCACCCTGACTGGCTAACACAACGTTCCTCATTTGAACATCAGAGCCCCTTATCTTTAGCGAAAACTAAAACATTCCACCAGTGGGACACAGTGCTTTTACAGAAAGCTACTGAATGGAATACATTATAGAATTAGCAGAAAAAAATCTTAACAAAGACATTACAAAAATTGCGCTAAATGCTACACTACCCATTTTGGACAGTATTAATGGTGCTATCATAGTTGAAATTGACTTGTAGCAAGTCTGGAGACTTGGTGAGCATAACAAGAGTAGAAAAGGTTCCAGGGAATTGATGGTAGATGTAAGTCAGTGATGTTCAAAGTTGGAAGTATTTTATTATCAAAGTACATGCACGTCACCATATTCTAACGAGATTCACTTTATTGCAGGTATGCTCAGTAGAACAAAGTTACACACAAAGACCGACAAAGAACCAACGTGCAAAAAAGACAAACTGAGCAAATACAAAAATGCAAAACAAACAAACAAACAAATAAGGAAGGAAGTAAACAATACTGAGAACGTGAGTTGTAGAGTTCTTGAAAGTGAGTCCATGAGTTGTAGAATCAGTTGCGTATTGAGGTGAGTGAGGTTATCCATGCTGGTTCAGTAGCCCAATAGTTGAAGGGTAATAACTGTGGGTAGGTTGGTTTCTTAATGCAGAATCTTTCTGAGTCACTGTATCTTGTTGGATCTGGGGAGGGCAATTAATCAACTCCATAGTGAGCTATTGCAATAGCCTTGGCTAGCTCCCTGTAACACTGTGGTTGAGAAACTGCTCTCCTAAAATATTCAATGCAACAAAGCATGCAAGGATGGGAGCTTAGAAGAAACATTTCAAATGAAGTGGAACTAAGAAAAACTAAACCAGTTGAAAGTACACAATTATAAACAACATGATCAAATGTAATAGATGTGCGTAAAATGGAACTAAAACAATTTTATTAATAACCTTTAAAATCTTAATCTATTATCTTGAACTGGTAATAAATCACTTCCTTTGGAAATGACTAGGAAAAAGGTAATGATTAATTGGTCATTAATCATTGCACAATCAGTCAGGTTCAGTTGTTAAACTAAATAATGCCTTAATCTGCCTCTGTTTTAAGAGAATTGTTCTGTGCTAATATCAACAAGGCATTTTTAAAGTAACAATGGAGAGGCAGTATCTAATATAAGCAAAAGGAGCAAAAGCTTATCAAACATTGAGCACTGCAGAAGTTTCAATGATTAATATGGAGTGGATCCATTAATTTCTTTGAAAATTTTTTGTATTTGACGGCAGTATAAGAGACTGAAAGCTGTACATAAACTACAGTTAGACAAATGCCACTTTACTTGAATTCAGTCTTGTTAGTTTGGATATGTTGAGCTACTGAATAATCATCATTATCATTATGTGCCATGTTATTAGATGTGTTCTCATGCTCAATGACCATGATTGCTCTTGGCAAATTCTACAGAAGTGGTTTGCCATTGCTTTCTTCTAGGCAGTATCTTTACAAGCTGAGTATCTCAGCCACTATCAGTCCTCTTCAGAGATTGTCTGTGTTTGCATAACTAGGATGTGATATAAAAAATGTAGACTTGTCACTCACATGGGTCCCAGTTATGCCTGCCTTTTTGTCAGCTATATGGAACAGTCTATGACCCAAGCATACACACAACCCAATATTTCCTACGCTACATCGATGACTGCATTGATGCTGCTTCCCGCACCATTTAGAGCTTGTCTGCTTTTTTGTGAGTATGTTGTTCACTGCACTGAATCTTCTTTCAACAAGTTAGGAGGATGAAAATGCAATGAAGAGCAGTTTGACTCTTCTCCAAAGACTAGGAAACATTGTATGACAGTTAACCATAAACCACAAAAGCCGACATTTCTGAAAAGCATTTTTGCTTTTCATCTCTCTGAATTTCACTAATTTCTTCTTGCAAGCTCTCTCCTGTTCTTCCACCTTGCAAAGAAATGGGTTAATTACCCAGTCTGTAATTTACAGATTGCTCAAATTCTTGAATCGATCCTTATAAAAACTTTTTCACTGACTGCAGGTGTAAGCAGTACTCTTGCAAATCACTGTCTGTGAAAGAGAATGAGTGAGTGCCATAATTTCCATGCAGGTAAACTGTAAGAATAATTTTTTACCAATATTTTGCTTATATATTTCAAACATTCTATTAAAAGTGGACACTGCACTTTTTACCTGGATTAAATTGAAATTCTCACCCTGGAGTTCCATATTTAGAAAGTTCATTTTGTCATACAGATTGGTAGGTATGCCACATCTCCACATAGAAATTCAGTCTTGTTTCCTAAGCTCTTGTCATCTTGAAGCAAGGATTCAACCACAATGTCAAAAAGATCAAAGAAGTGTTTTAAGCCAATTGACGGCCAATGCACTTCACTGTGAAGAAGCAAGCGTTCAAACTCTTCATGGTTCTCCTGGCATATCTGGTGAAATACTCTGCTGTTTAATGGATCAGCTTTAATTTTGTTGATAGCAGATACTACAAGAGTCATGCTTGATGAAAGACACTGGCTGAAGTTTTGGGCCGTGAGATGTTGATGATGAATTACACAATGAATTGCAAATAGGCTTGGAATTTCTTTTTTCATAAATGCTTCTAAACCAGCATGGCGATCTGTCATATATGGTGCTCCATCTGTTGCACAAGAAACCATGTTCCTATTCGGAATACTCTTATCCTTAATCTACATTTTGATTCTCCATTGATATTTGTTTTTAAAATTTTACAAAAGAGAACCTCTTCATAAACTTATTTATTTTTGATAAACCGTACATATGCCATTAGCAATGCCTCATTGTCTCACACAGTTGACTCATCCAGTCGTATCCCAAATTCTGTTTCACTCATTTTGTCAATAGAATGAGCTACAGAGTTACTAATAAAATAAATTGATTTTAAAATACTGGCATCCATTATGAGAACAGTGGTGGACACTTCTAATACAGCAGGCATTAATAGTCTCTCACCAATTGTATGAGATGCTCAACACTTTGCTATCAATTTGGAAATGTTGTAAGAAGCAAAGAGACAACTATCAAGGTTATTTTTAGCTTCCTTGGCAAATGACTCAAGTGTTCAACACTTTTCAAATTCTTCTTTCATCTTCTGAAACTGAATAATACCATAAGTAGCTTTTTCAGAGTGTCTTTTAGGGAAGTGTGCCTGCAATCCTGATGGCTGTATTAGACAATAGAGTATTACAAATAGCACTGATCTGACCGGAACAGAATAGAACCATACTCCAGAATTGTGAAGTTGTATTGATGCACTGTTTGCAGTTTATGTTCGCTTTGAGCATCTCAAGGGGTATCTCTGGGTTTGGCAGGTTCATTGATTGGCATTATTTCACCTGTGGGCTCTGGCCAGTGCTGTATCACTGTATAACCTGTTTTCTGTAGACCTGTCGAGGAAGCTGAGAAGGTGTACTTGACTTACCAGCTGTTAAATAGCATGAACTCATTCTGTGCCGCGAGTCAAGGGGAACCGTTGGGCACCCTAGTTGCTAGTTTATGCATGCCCAATAATGTCTGTTTGATTGGTAAAGGTCAGATTAGATTGCTGAGTTTCAGACATGTTGTGACCACAAGTGCTCACCACCTGCAGAGCCATGGATCTTCCTGTGTTCTGGTGCCTCATCCTTGTTTTTTTTTTGGAAGTATTTGCTCTACTAACAACCAGGCTGGTCTTGTGTCTCAAATTAGGATGCCACCTACTGCACTACCCCCTAAAATTTTGAACCCCCACCCCGATGACTTTTATTTCATTTAGCATCCCTTTAGGACACATATCCAACCCCACTGGGAATCAAAAGGTTAACGTTTTTCTACATATAACCCGTAAGTGATTACTTAAACAAACAGAAATGTTTGATCAATCGATATATATATACAGGATTACACAAACATTACATACACAATACTCCTCCCTGCTTACCTGTAAACTCCAATCAATAGAGAATGAAATAGGCTTAAAAATTTAATTGCTGTGGAGGATTTCTTACTGTTGTGAGATAACACCTTTCCTGACAAGGGGGTGAGGGATCACTCTGCTTGGCAGGTGAGATTTCTGGCTGTGAACAGTCTCCAGTTCTGGGGCTTTCTCCGTGATGTTGTAGGAGTTGACTCTGAGATTGCAGGAAGTGGTTTTGATAATGGTAGCCACCTTTATTCCTCTTCATTTTCATCCTCTAGTTTGTGCATTTAATCTCAGGGAGGTGCATTTAGTTCACTGGCTTATTCTCATATTAATCCTCCTATTGCTCCCTTTATAATCTGATCTCCTCTTGATTTCCTCATCCACATCATCTGACAAATCCTCTGTTTTCATAACTCCATTCACACCTTTCTTTTTGGCCTTCTATTCATCCCGCTGGGCTTTGGCCTTTCATCTAGTTTTCCAAACAGCTTTTTGTTTCCCACTTGAAGTTCATGCAAAAGCTTAATATACCCAGGGTACATTCTGGCTGTTTATACAGTCGGCCCTCTTTATCCGCGAGTTCCGCATGCACGAATTTGACCAACCGCGAATTGAGAAAACCCAGAAGTGCTCTTCCAGCACTTGTTGTTTGAGCATGTACAGACCTTTTTTTCTTGTCATTATTCCCTAAACAATGCAGTATAACAACTAGTTCACATAGTATTTACATTGTATTAGGTATTATAAGTAATCTAGAGATGATTTAAAGTATACGGGGGAATGTGCGTAGGTTACCGTGGATCGGGATCGAAAAAAAATCGGTTGTTCTCCTACTATGTAAGTCGGAACAGGTACATCCGGTATTATTTAGCGTCAGTTAGTCAAATGTTTGTCTTAGTATATAGTATATATTTTACATTTCTATGCATATAAAACACTTAAGAACGTATGTTTCAGCGCCAGTCTCGGAAAGTTCCTGAGTTTGATCCAGTGACAGACCACTTCCGAGCGCACTCTCCTTCCGTGCCTGGTTGATGTGGAGGATCAAAACCCCAAAACCCAATAATTAAACCACTGTGTTGCTTAGTAATAATTGTAGCTTTCATCGGGGCAGGGCCTTTCTCACTTTATCCTTTAAAATTTTTCCGATCGTTGACCGACTGTAGCCTAATGCTTTTCCAATGACCGATGGCGTTTCACCTCTTTCTGATCACTTTATTATTTCCACTTTATTTTCAATCGTGATCGTGATTATTTTTGTGAACAGAAACACTGCGGATTCAGAGCTCGGCCACCGGGCTCCTAAGGTCCACCGCATTGAGATAGGTTAAATAAGGCCTGGGGTTCCACTGGGTCCCAAGATCCACCGTATTGAAACAGGTTAAATAAGGCCTGGGGTTCCGCTGGGTCCCAAGATCCACCGCATTGAGACAGGTTAAATAAGGCCTGGGGTTCCGCTGGGTCCCAAGATCCACCGCATTGAGACAGGTTAAATAAGGCCTGGGGTTCCGCTGGGTCCCAAGATCCACCGCATTGAGACAGGTTAAATAAGGCCCGGGGTTCCGCTGGGTCCCAAGATCCACCGCATTGAGACAGGTTAAATAAGGGACTTGAGCATCTGCGTCCTGGATCCAATCCCTCGCAGATAAGGAGGGCTGTCTGTACTCAGAAAATTCAAATGCTTGCAACTTTCCTGAAGCTCTTTGAACTCACTTCCACCTTAAAATCAAGCCACATTTTGCAAGTGACTGCCTGATTAACATGTCAGACGCTATCTCAGATATGTTGCTTTCAAAAAACTACTGTAGTCGAACCACAGCCTTCATCACTTTTACACTTCCTCTAAGTAGCATGGTCCCTGCTTGGTCCAATATACTTTCTAACTAGAGGCACAGAGGTTGGCACCAATGCCTATTTGTCCTCTGTTGGGCAATGGTTCATAGTGTTTGACATCATTAATTTGTTTTCAATTGGCTTCAATGCAGGGGACGTGGCATACAAATGGTGAATGGACCTCCAATCAAGTTGTAATTGTCTCAACCAATCACACCTCCACAATGCAGGTCCTTTTGTCTTTAGCCACATCCAAGCTCAATGTTGCTTGTTGGTTGTTGTATCTCACTGTTACAAATGCTATTTCCACAGCAGTTATCTTTTCTCCAGTACAAGTTCTTAGTTGGTTATCTGCAGGCTTCAGTTTAGTATCTTTGAAATGCTGTTCAAATTCATTTCGTCGAATGGCCGAAACCACTGGAACAGTGTCTAATTCCATTATAATTAATGTGCCATTCACTTCTAGTGTAAGTTATATTGCTTGTTTATTGTTACTGTAGTTTTCACATTGTAATTCTTAAGGCTACCCACTCCTGTGTTACTCTCATCATTGCCAGATTTTTCATCAACAGCATGCAGATTAGAGCTCTTTTTGAAACCACAACTTGACATTTTAGCATTTTCTCTTCCCTGTGCAGACCATTTGTTTTTGTCTGCCTGGCACGCTCTTTGTATATGATCTAATTTGTCACATTTGCTGCATTTGTTTGGCATATGTGAGCCCCTGCCACAATGGTAACACAATTTGTTTATTCAGGCCAGTTTCTGCTTAGACTCAGTTTCTTAGAATTAGTTTCTGCTCACTTTCATTCCTGACTGCAACTCAATTATATCTCTGTCTGCGGTTTACGTTGAAACAGAGATTTCTGCTGCTCATCTGAATGCAAGCTGTGCTTCAGTTAGGAGCAATTTTTAAATGCTTTCTTTTAAGATTCCACGAACTAAATAATCTCTCAGTGTATTATAAAGCTGATTACCAAACTGACAATGCTTAGACAATCTCTTCAATTCAGCCACGTATGCTGAAATGGACTCCCCTTCCTTTTGATTCCACTTATGAAACCAAAAGCATTCTGCAATCAACAATGCTTTGGTTCTAAGTGTTCTTGCATTACTTTTACAATCGCACCAAAGCTCATTTTTGATGGTTTGGTTGGAATTGTTAAACTCTGAAGCAAACCGTATGTCTTTAAACCTAATGCACATAGCAAAATTGGCACTCACTTGTCACCAATTATTTCCTTTGCTTCAAAATACTGTTCTAATAGCTCAGTATAGATGAGCCAATTCCCTGATGTGTAGTTAAACTTTCTGATCTTTCTGATATATCCAGACATTTCTGCTTTTATTGGAATGATTATTATCACCCAGTATTTACACTTTATGAACACTGTTCTAGGACAGAAACACTGTTTCTGTTTTCGGCCTTTCTTTTAAACTTGATTGAGTCTTCCCTTCCGAAGAAAATGTGCTACTGTTTCGTCATTCTTCAACTTGCTTTTTTTTTCAGTTCAAACATATTGTCCACTTTAGCAAGTCAGTAGCTGTTCTGGGATTGCTTTTTAAAATTCCTTGTAACCAATGTTATGTTTTGTAACTTCAAAACAGTAAATTAATTCAAGGGCAGAAGTGGGGTGACCAAAATGTGCGTGTAACTTCAACTTTACTTTAAGTGAGGTGCGTATGATCATGTGGTAACGTGGTGATGAATGCAGTTAACATACGTCTACATATACGATAACCCATAAGTAATTATCAAAATAAACAGGAATGCTCGATCAACAAATTAACAAAATTACTTGAACATTACTGCAATATTAAATACCCAACAAATACCCATGATGTTAATATTGAATCTGATTACAAGATTAGGTCCTTAATTGCTATATAAATTTAGATTGTTCTCAGTACAACCCTTGGAGGTACTTTAGGCTTCCAATCATAACCAATAAAATGATGATGCTGGCAACTACTTACAAAGAGGTCAGCAACTGAGGTAGTCAACAATATTTTAAATTGCAAAGTGATAAGGAGTTGTTACCAAATTAAATATTAGGTGTAATGATGTAAGTTAAAGAGCTTAACAGCAATAAATGACATTTGATAATGAGTTGAACCTAATTTCCACTGATTATAATGAAAGGAGAATTGTACTAGGCTTACTGCAGTTTTCAGAACAATTCCTTATGGAGGCAATGGGTCATTCTGACTCCTCTCCTCTGACCAAACTGTCCTCACCTACCTGCATATTATTTTCTAGATGTAGACATACTGTCAATCTGAACCTCTGCATTCAGGAGGTGCCCTACAAGTTAGAACATGCTCTTAGTGATACCTGCCCAGGCACTGAATCCGGAGGCCCTGCCCCAAAACTTCTCTTTACCTTTTAATATTTCACGGACTCCCAAAGGCTTTAGAACCATTTCATGAGAGTGGACATGTAAAGATCATTTAAATACCTAGATATCTTTTTGAAAATTAACAATGTAATTAAGATCATTGATGGTATTTTAATTTAATTTTATTTTATTTATCGATACAGCGCAGAGTAAGTCCTTCCATTCCTCTTGAGTCACACTGCTCTAGAGACCCTAAAACCCTGATTAATCCTAACCCGATCACGAGACAATTGATAGGGACCAATTATCCTACCTGGTATGTCTTAGGGCTGTGGGAGGAAACCAGAGTACCCGGGGGGAAAGCTAAGCATTCCACGAGGAGGATGTACAGAGACTATAAAGTTCAAACTTCAAAATACATTTATTGCTGAAGCACAGATGCATTACATAGTCACGAGATTTGTCACCTTTCAGGCTGCCGCAACACAAAGAAACCCAAAAGAACCTATTAAAAAAAGAAGACGGTCAAACACCCAATGTACAGAGAGAAAAGAAATCATAAAAACAGTAGAATAAGCAAGAAACGAAACTGCAACAGAATTAAACTCTAAACTTCGGAATGCCGTGAGCTTTAATAGCATCATGCTAAGTGCGACACTGCCGTGATGCCCCATAAGATAATTTATGCATTAAAATAAAGTTAATAACATATTTACTTGTGTTTACCTTTTCTAAGCAACAGAAACAGAATCAGAATCAGATTTAATATCACTGACATGTCATGAAATTAGTTGTCTTTGCAGCAGCAGTACAATGAAATACATAATTAAAAAACTGTGGATTACAGTAAGTATCTACATACATAATACTTAAATTAAGTAAGTTGTGCAAAAATGGAAATAAAAAAAGTAAACATGAGGAAATCTGCAGATGCTGGAAATTCAAGCAACACACTCAAAATGCTGGTGGAACGCAGCAGGCCAGGCAGCATCTATAGGGAGAAGCACTGTCGATGTTTTGGACCGAGACCCTTCATCAGGACTAACTGAAAAGAAAGATAGTAAGAGATTTGAAAGTAGGAGGGGGAGGGGGAAATACGAAATGATAGAAGAAGGCCGCAGGGGGTGGGGTGATGCTGAAAAGTAGTGACGTCGTGTTCATGGGTTCAATGTAATGTCCATTTGGAAATCGGATGACTGAGGGGAACAAGCTGTTCCTGAATGGTTGAGTTGCCTTCATGTTCCTGTACCTCATTCCTGATGGTAACAATGAGAACAAGGCATGACCTGGGTGATCGGGGTCCTTAACAATGGATGCCACCTTTTTGTGGCACAACTTCTTGATGATATCCTGGATAATATGGAGGCTAGTGCCCCTGATGGAGCTGACTAAGTTTACAATTCTCTGCAACTTATTTCAGTCCTTTGCGGAAGCATACCCTCCCATACCATATGGTGATGTAGCCAGAATGCTCTCCACGGTGCATCTTTAGACATTTGCTAGTGTCTTTGGTAAAATAACAAATTTCCTCAAATTCCTGATGAAATATAGCCACTGTCAGCCTTCTTTGTAGCTGTATTGATATGTTGGGTCCAGGATAGATCCTTAGTTCCTTTTAGAGCAGCTGGTCATCAGTCTGCCCAGTTTGGCCCAGTGCCTAAAGGAATCTACAGATTATATATGATATTTGACAAATTTCAAGCTTATATCTTAATCAGCAGTTTATATTGTTGTAAAAAGAGCATGCATGCATGAAAAGAGTCTGTCTTGCAACATTATGGAATGGATTTCTCACATCCTTTATCAAAGAACACTGAAGAAATTAAACAAAAACAGGTAAGAAGAGCATCAGATGATCTTGCAGTGTAGTTAGCTTTTGTTTTGTCAACATGTTCAATTTGTAAACAATTCTGGTACTTCAGTGAATGAAAAATGATCCATTTTGTCATAAAGGTAAAATCACCTGTTGAGAAAAATTTAAAGTGGTATGTTTTTAATAAAGTAAAAACACATTTATCAGATTAATTAATCTTTACTTGAAGATTTCTGTCCTACTAAAAGAAATCTCTGAAAAATACCTAACTTTGTTAATGACTTTAATCAAAGATACATCAGATGCATAGAATCAAATCTATTAATATGTCAAAATGAAAGCAATGCCTACTATCATTTTCAGCTCCAGGGAAAACCAAAGGATGTGGTTGCTTAGTTACACAGAACAATGTGATTAATGTAAGTTACACCATGAAAGCTGTGCAAGTTATGCTTCTAACATCTTACAAGCCTAAAGATAATTATGACCAAATTTGTTTTGTTTTGAGAATGAATTGACAGTGGACTGGCAAAGGCTTTGCACTTATTAGGTAGTAATGTAATTCAGTGACTTGCTACCAATGAACATAATGGGAGGCTGTAAATTATTTTTCTCATATTAAACAGTTAGATAGGAGTTGGAAACCTAAGGACTGGTAAGTATGCTTCTCCTTGGTGTGGCCGTTCACATAAAAGGGACAATCTGATACTACTTTCCAATGCGCAGAGTATATTTAAAACTTACCCCCTTTAAACGAGTGAATTCGAACCCAGAGCAAAGGCTGGCATCAAAAGGTGAGGGTATGAGTTTGCAGGAATGTTGTACAGCTCGCTTAAAGAGAACATTGGAACACAAAATTTAATTTAAATAAATAGTTTATTTTTATTCTACATGTTGTACTGGACCAACAAAAGATTTCTCATCTGCTGGCAGCCCACTTGGGTCAAAATCAATGCTGAGTTTATTGCCATGTGCACAAGGAATTGTAGGCATAGGTATGGTGAAAAGCTTGCTTGCAGTGTCATCACCGGCATACAGCTTTATTTACGTACATTTTAAAGGCAAAATCAATCCAGAATAGATGTTTTATTTCAGTTTCTTGTCCAAGCGAATCCCGGTTACCAGTAAAGAACAGTTTGGACATCAAAACAACACACAGAAAATGCTGGTGGAACACAGCAGGTCAGGCAGCATCTATAGGGAGAAGCACTGTCGACGTTTCGGGCCGAGACCCTTCGTCAGGACTAACTGCAGTTAACCACAGTTCCAGCATCTGCAGATTTCCTCGAGTTTGGACATCAGTTGATTTGCATCCTGCCCCTGTTGAAATATCCACAAACAATATTAAATCCACTGAAAAAGTAGTTGTCAAAATTATACATGACTCATAGTTGTTCACACATGCTATTATGCATGCAAATTTTGGCAATGATGTGTCAAATTATGCAAATTTCAAACGATAAAACAAAGTATGGTCTACAATATAATGTATTTCTCAGGACTCATGAAATAACAGGAGGAATGCAAGAAACATGTGGCTATAAATGTGTATGCCTATAAACTTAGTCTATAAACTTAGTCATGTATGCTAAGTGCCAAATGGAGTAGCCAAGAAACAGAGTACAATACGAAGAGCAGGGCATTTGGTCCGGCACACGAACAGGCAGGGAAATGAGGATATTGACCATCTCAGGCAGATAGGATTATTTGTGTTTGAATCACGGGCAGTGCTGGTTCCATGGGCCAAAGGCATGCTGTCGCTAACTCAGAAAAAAAATCTGCAGATATTGGAAATCCAAAGCAACACAGAGAAGATGATGGAGGAACTCAGCAGGCCAGGCGGAATCTATGGGAAAGAGTAAACATCTCGGTCTGATGGTACACTCTTTGCCTGGCTTGGTGAGCTCCCTCCAGCAGACTGTGTGTTGCTTGCTGTACTTGTCCATATCAATTAGGAGCAGCTCAGGCCTCCTGCTGACACAAGTTTGCTGCACAGTCCATGAAGTCATTGCCGAACTGACTGCATGCTCTGCTTTATCATGTCTTTAATAGAAATTAGAACATAGACCAGCACAGGAACTGATCCTTCGGGCCGCAGTGTCGTGCTGAACCAGTGAAAAAGCAAAATCAAAAACTCCCAAACACTAATCCCTCCAGTGCATATCCCATCATCTTCTTTACGTCCATCTGCCTACCTAAACATCTCTTAAAAGTCTCTAATGTATTTGCCCCTGCCACCATACCAGGCAGCACATTCCAGTCATCCAACACTCTCTGAGTAAAAAGCATCCCCTTTAAACCTACCCTTCTCATCTTCAATGCCTCTGGTACTCTACCTCTAATACCTCTACCTCTGGTATTAGATATTTCAGCCCTGGGAAACAGATACCCCCTGTCCATTCTACCTATGCCGTTCATAATCTTAAAAACATCTATCAGATCTCCCCACAGCCTCCTATGCTCCAAAGAAAACAACCTAAGTTTATCCAGCCTCTTGTGCTCTCTACCCTCTAAACAGGCAGCATCATGGGAAAACTTGTCTGCACCCTCTCCAGAGCCTCAACATCCTCCCTACACTGGGGTCACCAGAACTGTATACAATACTTCATGATGTGGACTAACCAGAGTTTTATGAAGTTGCAACATAACCTATTGACCTTTGAACTCTATGCCTCAACTAATAAAAGCAGGCATTCCACAAGTCTTCTTAACATCTTTTCGACCGGTGTAGCCACTTTCAAAAAGCCATGAACTTGGATCACAAGATCTCTCTGCTCAGCAACACTGTTAAGCAACTTGCCCTTCACAGTGTACTGTCTCCTTGCATTTGCCCTACTGAGGTGCAACACCTCACATATATCTCGGTTAAAGTTCATCTGCTATTTCTCTGCCCATGCCTGTATCTGCAAATGATCTATATCATACAGTGTTCTTTGCCAGTCTTCTACACTATCCACAACTCCACCAATCTTAGTGTCATCCACAAACTTACTAACCCCCCTGTCTACATTAACATCCAGACCGTATATATACATCACAAACAGCAGAGGTCCCACCACAGATCCCAGCAGAACATCACTAATTACAGACTTCCAGCTTGAATAAGTATCTTCAGACACTACCCTCTATCTTCTATGTACAAGCCACTTCTGAATCCAAACAGCCAATTTGACATGGACCCCATGCATCTTAATCTTTTGGATTAGCCTCCCATGAGGGACTTTGTCAAACGACATACTAAATTCCATGTAGACAACATCCACTACTCTAACCTCATCAATCTCCCTCATCATCTTGTATAAACTCCATCAAGTTGATAAGACATGACCTGTCCCACACAAAGCAGTGCTGCCTCTCCCTAATTAGGCCATGGGTTTCCAAATGCTCATATATCCTATTCCTAAGAATTTTCTCCACCAGTTTCCCTACAACTGACGTGAGACTCTCTGGTCTATAGTTCCCAGGATTTTCTCTCATTCCTTTCTTAAATAAAGATACAACATCAGCCATTTACCTATCTTCCGGGACCTTGTCTGTGCCCAAAGATGACATGAGGATACTTGTCAAGGACCCAGCAATCTCGTCTCTTGCCTCCTTCAATAACCTGTAGTAAATCCCATCAGGCCCTGTGGACTTATTCACCTTAATACTCACTAGGAAGCTTCCCCCCCACTTCCTCCTCCTTGACCCCTTAATCCCCTAACATATTTATACTCTCAGCACTGATCTTCTGGTCCTCTATGTCTTTTTCCTTGGTAAATACTGAAGCAAAGTACTCACTCAGTACCTCAATCACATTCAGTGCATCCAACCAAATGTTCCTCTTTTTATCCCTGAGTGGTCCCGCCCTCTCCCTAGTTGTTGTCTTTCTCTTGATGTATGTATAGAATGCCTTGGGATTCACCTTAATTCTGCTTGCCAATCACTTTTAATAGTTCCTCCTGGCTTTTCTAATTCCCTTCTTGAGTTCTTTTCTGACTTCTTTATACTCATCATGTGCTTTGTTTGATCCTAACTTCCGAAGTTTTACATACTTTTCCTTTTTCTTCTTGACTAAATTCATCACCTCTCTGGACATTCAAGGTTCTCTTATTTTTCCATCCCTGTCCTTCCATCTAACAGGAACATACCTTCTGTGTACACTCTGTGCAATTGATCTTTGAACACCCTCCACATGTCCAATGTGGACTTGACAGAAAGAAAAGGTGTTCCCAGTTAACTTTTCTTGGTTTCTGTCTAATGCCCTAGTAACCTACTCCAATTTAAAGCTCTCTTGCAAGGACCATACCTATCCTTACCTTTAGCTATCCGGAAAGTTAAGGAGTTGTGATCACTGTTCCCTAACTGCTCACCCACTGAAGGGTCAGTCACCTGGCCAAGCTCATTACCCAACACCAGCTCCAGTACTGGCTCTGCTCTTTTTGAACTGTCCACATATTGATTTAAGAAACCTTCCTGGATACACTTAATGAATCCTGCCCCATCTAAGCCCCTTGCATTAAGAAGGTCCCAGTTTATATTAGAGGAGTTGAATTCCCCATGACAACTCTATCATTTTTACACATTTCCTTAATCTGATTACATATCTGTTCTGCAATGTCCTGATGGCTATTGGGGGGGGCGGGGGGGTCTTTGTACAATTCAATTTTTGTGATTGTACCCTTCCTATTGCTGAGTTCCACCCAAATGGACTCAGTGCCTGACCGCTACACTATGTCTCCCCTGAGTGCACCTGTGATATTGTCCCTGATTAGTAGTGCCCCTTTACCGCTTTCTCTATCTTTTCTAAAACTTCCAAAACCTGGTACATCAATCACCCATTCCTGCCCCTCTTTCAAACAAGTTTCTGTTATGGCCACATCGTAGTTCCATGTACTGATTCATGCTCTAAATTCTTGACCCTTATCCATAATACTCTTAAAATTAAAATATACGTACTTCAAACTATCTGACCGATCATACATTTTATTTCAATTTTGCCTTTCCCTGACATCTACCTTCCAGTCCGATCCTTCCTTTACTGACGTGAAGCTTCGGTTCCCAACTTCCTGTACAGATTAAACAAAATTATTACAAAGACTGTCTGTACGGTGCATTCTGCAACTTGAGGAATCATGTAATGTCTCAATGTTTTCTGTCCACATATAGTGGTTCCCAGATCAGGGACAATGAAGCATTCTAGGCAAGCATTTAGATGTGTGGGAAGAACTCTGTTCCTCAAACATCCAATGTTTAATATTGTGCACTCCACCAAGTTACATATCAAAACTCTGTGCAATGGCATTCTCCACTTTACTTACATTAGATGGGTCATTGCTCGGAAAAGACTGGCATTCCATCCATTTATTGGGAAGTTCTGGTCTTGAAGCATCTGTCAACTTTAGATACTCAAGCAACTAACAGAGGTAGGAAAGCCAACAGAAAGTCCTCTATTGCAAGCTGTCAAGTTGCAGCGGTGGCTGGTATGACAACACATCTAAAGTTCTAAAACACATTGCACGGTTTTTTAGACACATAATAACACACATATATGGCACTGGTATAAAAAGGCATGTCATTATTTTTCAGTTCATCACAATTTTATTTATATAATGAGGCTCAAAGTTACTTCTGTGTATCTTATGGTCAAATTAGAAATCTGTGTTCAGAGTTTAATGGTGTTGTCATAATAAAAGACTGAAAACGTAACAGTAATAGAGTTTGTCTGTTTATTTACAAGTAATATTTTACATAGTAAAGATTCAAAGGACTTAAGTTAAAATATCCATCTACTTCTTAATGGTGTCCTGGTGTTTACAGCCAAATAGCAAATTTTCCTGAAAGAAAGAACTGTAGCCTGTCCCAAGAAACTGAATGTAGCAGTTTGGAGACCATTTCGACTGTAGTCTCTAGTAACAGCAACACTGACAGTAAAAATGCATGTAAGAAAAGTCAATATCTATTTTCCACAAATAAACATTATAGCAATTATTAGGAGACATTTATTGCTCTGCGATGACACCGGTGCCAAGCTGTTGCCCTTCCTTTGGACAACATCGGTGGCGTGGAGCGGGGAGACTTGCAGCTTGGGCAACTGCCAGTCTCCCGTACAACCCTGCCCAGGCCTGCGCCCTGGAAACTTTCCAAGGCACAAATCCATGGTCTCTCGAGACTAACAGATGCCTATATATGCATTTGGAGAATTAAGAGTAAATTTCACAGACCTTGCAAAGGGAAAAAAAATTCTGACACAAGATGGGACAACTTATAGAAATAACATCCAATTAAAGGATGCCAGTAAATCGGCAGAAAGATGGGGTTTAATATTTCATAATTAACCTGTGACAATGCTAGGCAGTGATAATAAAATTAGGCCCAGCTAGCTCTAATTGTGCCTTCATTGGTTCTAGGCATCAGCAAAGGCCAACCTTGTGAAATGGAGTACTAGTTAAATCTACGCCAGACCAATTAAAGTGAAGTGTAATGCAGCTGAAGCAGGTGCCAGCAGCATAATTGACATTGGTCTGAGAAACTGCAAAGAATGTCATTGCTCAGGGGAGAGTGAATGGCACTAATTTGGGCTCATGCATGTTACATAATTGAGAAAGCAGGAATTGTTAATTTTCTGCACAATCAGTTTTGGTTCCTGATATTATTTTGCAGCTTCCATTACCAGTTTCTACTGTTACGTATCCCGTAACTGGATCACTTACCAGCAAAGATAGAGAGGTCCACTGAAGTCTGATGGTGCCATTTTCAAACGTTTTTATTTATAAAGGGGCACAAAAGTAAGGTTAATACAAACATTCAGATAACATATATCGTCAATACTCAATCTAAAGCGCAGGTATAGTAATAATCAATAAGAAATAAGCTCTACCGTTGTCTAGGGGTAAGGTATATATTGTCCGCTGTATATCTAAAAGTCTCTGGCGTTCACTGCAGTTCCACCAGCTGCCGTCTTCTGGGGTGTTGCGGTGGTGCACTTTTGTTAGAAAGAGAGAGAGAGAGATTGAATGAAACAGTTACCCGGCGGGTTTTTTCCAACCTTTAGGAGTTCGATCCGTCGGAGTCTCGTTGGGGAGTGGCTGTCCACTTGTGGCCTCTCCGGTAGCTAAAGCCGTTCTTTCGTGGTGAGGTCGCCAATCCCAGGCAAGGAAAAGACGCACACGAACCCTCCCACCGGCTGTCGCTATTAAACGCTGTCGCAGGATTTCTAGCGTGTCTTCTGGTGCGTCTGGGGGGCCGTCTTTACAACCCCTCTTTTATCTGAACTCACGGGGTCTCAGATGTCAATCAGGTTGGGATGATGCAATCTCTCTCCATCTCTCCACCTACGTTGCCCTGAGGGTATACATGTAGTACAGTTCCCAATTCACAAAGGTGTCTCCACGAGACAATGACCACAGTTGCCAGCTTTGCCTCGCCGTGAAACGAGGAACACCGCACGTATCTTTCTCTTCTCTTGGGTCATTGACCCCCCCTTCACTAGGGCTCTGGCGATTCTCACAAAGGAGGGGGGCTGGGATCATAACACTACCAGTAAACAAGGTGCTGAAGCTCCTTTAGGGACTCTGACTGTGGTGATGTCCACTGGTTCAGGTGGAGGTATACTCTCTCTCATTCAGGGCCTGTGTTCACTGGTTAGGTCCCATGACCTTCCACAAATTTAGTCCAGACAATTCTCTGTTATCCCCACATATATATGTTTACTGAATATTATGCTGACACAACCAAGCCCACCATAGCACAAGACTGACACTATTCCAAGTAAACTGAAATAAAGTTATTCACAATGGGACTAGATTTTGCTTCAGAAGTATTACCTGTCATCTGGATTTAAATGCATGTGTTTCCTGCTTAATCTGCAAAACACAGGGAAATGGAGTATTTCCAAATGTGTGACTCATGACACTGACAGAAAGTACTGTTGAGCTTTAATTTGATGAAAATATACTTAATTTCATAACTCAGATTTACAAACTTAAGTACAATGACATTTATGCCACTCATACCTATGGAATCATTGTGCAATGTATTATTAAGTTGATAAATTAAAGGCGAACATATGATGTGGCTGAAAGTGACTTGAACACTTGTTTTTGTTTAATTGACAATTTTAATCTTTTTCTTAAATCTTACTTTCCTGCACAACCACAATGTCACACTTAAAGCATTATTTTTTAATGTGAAAATTCGGGTATACATGATTTTTGCAAGTTAACATTAATTGTGAATTTTTTGACGTGACTGTCAAGAATAGTTTCAATAGTTTCATTTAATATCAGAGAAATGTATACAATATACATTCTGAAATTCTTGTTCTTTGCAGACATCCACAAAGAGTGCCCCGAAGAATGAGTGACAGTAAAAATGTTAAAACCCCAAAACCTGGCTCCTCTCCCTACCGCACATTGCCTCAGCAAAAACAAAGCATCAGCACCCTCCACCCTCCAAGCAAGCAATTGCTAAGCCCCAAGGCTATGCTCTACAGTACAACAAAAACTAATCGTTCACCCATCAATTCGACATACCACAGGTTTTCTCTCTCTCTAATAAATGGGCAGAAAGGTGTCACAGCAAGAGGAGAGGCATAAAACAACTCGCTAATTTATGATAATAAAGTCTGTCGCACCACTTTTTTTCGAGTTCTCCAACTCGAGAATCGGCAACAAACTCTTTCCACCACCGGGAGAGCGTAATTTGCTGAGTACAGAGCCTCTGACAGCAGGTCCACTGTTCCCGATGTTCCGCTTTTCTCCCGCAACGCTTCAGTCGGTGGCACCAGCTGAGAATCAACCCCTCCACAGGGTTGTGAAACCTCAGAAACCCAGAGGCAAGCTCGACTTCTAGATTGCATCCTTGGGACTTCGAAAAGCCCCCAGGAGTGGGTCCCACCACCGCAAAGAGTCGAAGTCTGAGTGTAACTCCAGGTCAGGATTTTCACCAGAACCCCATCCACCCTGAAAAGAAAAAAAAGAGAGACTTCAAAACTAGAAATTAAGCTGTTTTCACAGATTATCTCGAAGACGTCAACACTAAGTACCATCATAATTTCACCAAAATATCATCTGCCTTATTGAGTTGAGGGTTATTAAATTTTGCAAAAAATATTAGCTGAAAGTTTGAACAATTCCAAGTGACACTTTAGCACTTTGTGAGCTTGCAGCATGTAAGGCATCAGTACAAGTTAAGCATGGTAGTTCGTGAAATGTTTGTTAATAGCAGCTGTATTCTTACACTATAGATTTGCTAAGTGTTTACTAATAGCCTCTAGATTCTTTCTTGACCCCAGGCGCTAGTAGCATGAGAACAAAAGATTAAAAAATTTCTCTGTCCTTGTGTGTATTTCTCAATGCTTGTGGTTTGAACCTTCATTTATTTGAGGTACCTTTCATTCACTTCTTGGGACTTCACCTAGACCAAGGATCGTGATCAGTAGATGGACCCAGGGTGATTTCAGAAATTGGAATTTGGAGCTCCCTCCGCAACAACAGCAATCATGTGGTGGCTGAGAACCATAGAACCATAGAACATTACAGCACACAAACAGGCCTTTTGGCACTTCTTGGCTGTGCCGAACCATTTTTCTGCCTAGTCCCACTGACCTGCACCTGGGCCATACTCCTCCAAAGCCCTATCATCAATATACCTGTCCAAGTTTTTCTTAAATGTCAAAAGTGAGCCCACATTCACCAATTCATCTGGCAGCTCATTCCACACTCCCACCACTCTTTGTGTGAAGAAGCCCCCCCCCCCCCAATATTCCGTTTAAACTTTTCCCCCTTCACCCTTAACCCATGACCTCTGTTTTTTTCTCCCCTGGCCTCAGTGGAAAAAGCCTACTTGCATTCACTCTATCTATACCCATCATAATTTTATACACCTCTATCAAATCACCCCTCATTCTCCTACACTCTAGGGAATAAAGTCCTAACCTATTCAACCTTTCTCTGTAACTCAGTTTCTCAAGTCCCGGCAACATCCTTGTAAACCTTCTCTGCACTCTTTCAACCTTATTAATATCCTTCCAGTAATTAGGTGACCAAAACTGCACACAATACTTCAAATTTGGTCTCACCAATGTCTTATACAACCTCACCATTACATTCTAACTCTTATACTCAATACTTTGATTTATAAAGGCCAATATACCAAAAACTCTCTTTACAACCCTATCTACTTGTGATGCCACTTTTAGGGAATTATGTATCTGTACTCCCGGATCCCTCTGTTCTACTGCACTCCTCAGTGCCCTACCATTTACCTTGTATGTTCTACCTTGGTTTGACATTCCAAAGTGCAATACCTCACACTTGTCTGTATTAAGCTCCAACTGCCATTTTTCAGCCCATTCCTCCAACTGGTCCAAATCCCTCTGCAAGCTTTGAAAAACTTCCTCACTATCCACTACACCTCCAATCTTTGTATCATCAGCAAATTTGCTGATCCAATTTGCCACATTATCATCCAGATCATTGATATAGATGACAAATAACAATGGACCCAGCACTGATCCCTGTGGCACACCACTAGTCACAGGCCTCCACTCAGAGAAGCAATCCTCAACTACCACTGTCTGGCTTCTTCCATTGAGCCAATATCTAATCCAATTTACTACCTTTCCATGTATACTTAGTGACTGAATCTTCCTACCTAACCTCCCATGCGGGACCTTGTCAAAGGCCTTACTGAAGTCCATGTATACAACATCCACTGCCTTCCCTTCATCCACTTTCCTGGTAACTTCCTCAAAAAACTCTAATAGATTAGTTAAACATGACCTACCATGCACAAAGCCATGCTGACTGTTTCTAATAAGTCCCTGTCTATCCAAATACTTGTAGATCCTATCTCTTAGTATTCCTTCCAATAATTTACCTACTACCGATGTCAAACTTACCGGCCTATAATTTCCCGGCTTACTTTTTAAGCCTTTTTTAAACAACGGAACTACATGAGCTATCCTCCAATCCTCTGGCACCTGACCCGTGGATATCGACATTTTAAATATTTCTGCCAGGGCCCCTGAAATTTCAACACTAGTCTCCCTCAAGGTCTGAGGGAATATCCTGTCAGGTCCTGGGGATTTATCTACTCTGATTTGCCTCAAGACAGCAGGCACCTCCTCCTCTTTAATCTGTATAAGTTCCATGACCTCACTACTTGTTTGCCTTGTTTCCATAGACTCCATTCCAGTTTCCTTAGTAAATACCCTGAAAGCTTTGTGGATATAATTTGTAACTTACCACGTAGTATTTGGTGTGGTTTATTTGAGCTTTCTGCTGTATGATAATAAATTATGCTAAGTTGCTTAGTTGTGCTTGTACACTTAGTATCACTTTTCCTGGACACTCAAATTGGTTGGGGTCTTTTGAATCTGATCAACCCAGCCCATCACACTTATTAATGTAGATCTTCTTGTCCCAAGGTCAACAAAGTGGCATAGCTGGTGGAGCTGCTCCAGCACACTTCCAATGATCTGGGTTCACTCCAGATCACTGGCGTTGTCGGTGGACGGGTTACACATACAAAATGCTGGATGAACTCAGCAGGTCAGGCCAGCATCTATGAAAAGGAAAAAAAAAAGTTGATGTTTTGGGCTGAAGCCCTTCATCAAGACTGGAGGACTTTGTATGTTCTCTCTGGGACTGGTTCCTGCAGGCGTTCTAGTTTCTTCCCATATCTCAAGGGTGAGCATATTGGTGGGTTAATTGGCCTTTAGTAAGTTGTACCCTGTAGAAATATAGGACAGAATCTTGTGGGTTAACAGATATATGGAGCGAACAATATGGGTAAGGGATGGATAAATGTAAATAGATGTTTGATGGTTGGACTAGACTTGGTGGGACAAATGTTCTAAATCCCTATACTTAATCTGACCTACAAAATGTGCTAATTGTGCTGAAAGGTAGATGTGGGTGTAGAAAGCTGAGGATTGACAATGTGACCACTTAGTCTAATTCAGTGCAGGCAGCAAGACATTCTTTCCTTAATTGTGCTGTATATTTGACCCCTCAGCAATGCAATAGACAATCTGCCTCCCTAATCCTCTACCAGTGAGATACATTATAAGATTGTAACCCTGGTAAATTGAACAGAGATTCCCAACTCGGCAATCAAGTAGTAGAACGGTAAGTTCTTTTGCTCTATATATTTTGTATTAAGGTTTAATCATTTCATAATCTTTTAATGTGCTTTGAACATAGAACACAGAACATAGAATAGCACAGCACAGTACAGGCCCTTCGGCCCACAATGTTGTGCCGACCCTTAAACCCTGCCTCCCATATATTCCCCCCCCCACCTTAAATTCCTCCATATACCTGTCTAGTAGTCTCTTCAACTTCACTAGTGTATCTGCCTCCACCACAGAGTCAGGCAGTGCATTCCACACATCAACAACTCTCTGAGTGCAAAACCTTCCTCTAATATCCCCCTTGAACTTCCCTCCCCTTACCTTAAAGCCATGTCCTCTTGTATTGAGCAGTGGTGCCCTGGGGAAGAGGTGCTGGCTATCCACTCTGTCTATTCCTCTTAATATCTTGTATACCCCTATCATGTCCCTTCTCATCCTCCTTCTCTCCAGAGAGTAAAGCCCTAGCTCCCATAATCTCTGATCATAATCCATACTCTCTAAACCAGGCAGCATCCTGGCAAATCTCCTCTGTACCCTTTCCAATGCTTTCACATTCTTCCTATAGTGAGGTGACCAGAACTGGACACAGTACTCCAAGTGTGGCCTAACCAGTGTTTTATAGAGCTGCATCATTACCTCGCGACTCTTAAACTGTATCCCTCGATTTATGAAAGCTAACACCCCATAAGCTTTCTTAACTACCCTATCTACCTGTGAGGCATGTGCCCCCAGATTCCCTCTGCTCCTCCACACTACCAAGTATCCTGCCATTTACTTTGTACTCTGCCTTGGAGTTTGTCCTTCCAAAGTGTACTACCTCACACTTTTCTGGGTTGAACTCCATCTGCCACTTCTCAGTCCACTCCTGCATCCTATCAATGTCTTTCTGCAATCTTTGACAATCTTCTACACTATCCACAACACCACCAACCTTTGTGCCGTCTGCAAACTTGCCAATCCACCCTTCTACCCCCACATCCATGTCGTTAATAAAAATCACGAAAGTAGGGGTCCCAGAAATGAACCTTGTGGGACACCACTTGTCACAACCCTCCAATCTGAATGTACTCCCTCCACCACAATCCTCTGCCTTCTGCAGGCAAGCCAGTTCTGAATCCACCTGGCCAAACTTCCCTGGATCCTATACCTTCTGACTTTCTGAATAAGACTACCATGTGGAACCTTATCAAATGCCTTACTAAAATCCATGTAGATCACATCCACTGCACTACCCTCATCTATATGCCTGGTCACCTCCTCAAAGAACTCTAACAGGCTTGTTTACTCAATCTGCCCTTCACAAAGCCATGCTGAATCTCCCTGATCAAACCATGATTCTCCAAATGCCCATAGATCCTATCCCTAAGAATCTTTTCCAACAGCTTTCCCACCACAGATGTAAGGCTCACTGGTCTATAATTAACCAGATTATCCCTACTACCTTTTTGAACAACGGGACAACATTTGCCTCCCTCCAATCCACTGGTACCATTCCTGTGGACAATGAGGACATAAAGATCCTAGCCAGAGGCTCAGCAATCTCTTCCCTCACCTCATGGAGCAGCCTGGGAAATATTCCATCAGGCCCCGGGAACTTATCCATCCTAATGTATTTTAACAACTTCAACATCTCCTCTCCCTTAATATCAACATGCTGCCGAACTTTAACCTCACTTATGTTGTCCTCATTGTCATCAAGTTCCCTCTCATTGGTGAATACCAAAGAGAAGTATTCATTGAGGACCTTGCTCACTTCCACATTTTTCCAGCTTTATCTCTAATCGGTCCTACCTGCACTCCTGTCATACTTTTGTTCTTCACATAATTTGAAGAATGCCTTGGGGGTTTTCCTTTATCCTACTCGCCAAGGCCTTTTCATGCCCCCTTCTTGCTCTCCTCAGCCCCTTCTTAAGCTCCATTCTTGCTACCCTATATTCTTTAATAGCCCTATCTGATCCTTGCTTCCTAAACCTCATGTATGCTGCCTTCTTCCACCTGACTAGATTTTCCACCTCACTTGTCACCTAAGGTTCCTTCACCCTACCATTCTTTAACTTTCTCACTGGGACAAATTTATCCCTAACATCCTGCAAGAGATCCCTAAACATCGACCACATGTCCATAATACATTTCTCTGCAAAAACATTAGCCCAATTCACACCTGCCAGTTCTAGCCTTATAGTCTCATAGTTTGCCCTTCCCCAATTAAAAATTTTCCTGTCCTCTCTGATTCTATCCTTTTCCATGATAATGCTAAAGGTTAGGGAGCGGTGATCACTGTCCCCCAGATGCTCACCCATTGAGAGATCTGTGACCTGACCTGGTTCGTTACCTAATACTAGATTCAGTATGGCATTCCCCTTAGTTAGCCTGTCAACATACTGTGACAGGAATCTGTCCTGGACACACTTAACAAACTCTGCCCCATCCAAACCATTGGAACTAGTCAGTTGCCAATCAATATTAGGGAAGTTAAAGTCATCCATGATAACAACTCTGTTATTTTTGCACTTTTCCAAAATCTGCCTCCCAATCTACTCCTCGGTATCTCTGCTCCTACCATGGGGCCCAATAGAGTAACTGCTCCTGACTTCCACCCATACTGACTCAAAAGAGGATCCTGCTACATTACCCACCCTTTCTGTATCTGTAATAGTATCCCTGACCAGTAATGCTACCCCTCCTCCCCTTTTACCCCCTCTCTAAAACACTGAAATCCAGGAATATTGAGAATCCATTCCTGCCCTGGTGTCTGCCAAGTCTCTGTAATGGCCACTACATCATAATTCCATGTATGCATCCAAGCTCTCAATTCATCACCTTTGTTCCTGATGCTTCTTGCATTGAAGTACACACACTTTAGCCCTTCTACCTTATTACCTTTACACCCTTTATTCTGCTTCTTTTTCCTCAAAGCCTCTTTGTACGTTAGATCTGGCTTTACTCCATGCACTATACTTGCAGTTCTCACATGACCTTTATCCTCCTCCACCTCACTATGTTCCCCTCCCCCTGCAAATCTAGTTTAAACCCCTTGGAGCAGCACTAGCAAATCTTCCTGCAAGGATATTAGACCCCTCCAGTTCAGGTGCAACCCATCCTGTCAGAACAGGTCCCACCTTCCCTGGAACAAGGCCCAATTGTCCAGAAACATGAAGCCTTCCCTCCTGCCTTAGCCACTCCTTAGCCACGTATTTAGCTGCATTATCTTTCTATTTCTAGCCTCACTAGCACGTGGCACTGGTAGCAACCCTGGAGGTCCTGTCCTTCAACTTTGCACCTCACTCCATGAACTCTCTTTGCAGAACGTCCTCCTTCTTCCTACCCACATCATTGGTCCCTACATGGATCACGACATCCAGCTGCTCACCCTCCCTCTTGAGAATACTAAGAACTCAATCCGAGATATTGTGGACCCTGGCACCAGGGAGGCAACAGACCATCCGAGATTCTCGATTTCTCCTATAGAACCTCCTATCTGTCCCCCTAACTATCAAATCCCCTATCACTACTGCTCTCCTCTTTTCCCTCCTTCCCTTCTGAGCTGAGGGTCCAGTCTCAGTGCTAGAGACACGACCACTGCAACTTGTCCCTGGTAGGTCGTCCCCACCAACAGTGTCCAAAACGGTAGACTTATTATTGATGGGAACGGCCACAACGGTGCTCTGCTCTTCCTGTCTATTCCCCTTCCCTCTCCTGCCAGTCACACAGCTACCTGTCTCCTGACTCTTAGGGGTGAATATCTCCCTGAAACTCCTGTCTATTTCTGCCTTTGCCTCATGAATGATCCAAAGTTCATCCAGCTCCAGCTCCAGTTCCCTAACTCAGTTTGAATAATGTTATAATTGTATAGATATGTATTAGTTTTAAGTATGTATGTATTAGTTATGTATTTAAGTATTAATGATACCCATTGTGATTTTTACAGATATCTTTATATATCAAAGGCATTTAATAACTGATTACAAAGAAGCATCCATCTTTATTAGTCACATCCAAGCCTTGTCTCCTTTGAAGCACTGTGAGACCCTATCAATGAATTCTGCAGGCAAAACATCAGCAGAATATCAGCTGAAGGCAACTTGCCTCTGAAGCCTTATCACATTTTCCTGGCCACCTTCTCGGTACTGAAGGTCAGCTCAACCAACCTTCCATGCTCATTTTCAGTTAAAGCAGGTGTGAGGAGATGTGTTGGATATTCACAGTCCAGGGAGTTGGGGCCGTTTTTTTTTTTGCCAAGCTCAGCTTTCCAACATAGCAGCCAACTCCTGTGGAGATCAAAAAGTTGCTTTTGAGAAAGTTAAACTTCTGACCAATATTTTTATTCAGCTTCTTGCACCAAGCAGGAGTTAGTTTTCAGTTTGTAATGCACATGGCAAGCTAATGATCAGCTTTGCTGGCCCACAATAGGTGATTGGTTGTAGTATAAGACAATGGGGTAATGTTAATTGGCCTGTTTCAAACTGGACAATACTGGTTGTTATTTAGATCCAGGAAGCTTTTTTTTAAGCTATCACTTAACACATCAATAGCTGAACTCTTAATGGTTGGTAGGTTTGTGTGCTCAGAGAGTCAGCTTCACAGCATTAATTGTGGGTATCTGGGAGCCCTGTTTCCTGAAGCTCTTAGACCATTTGTTTAAAATGGTGTCTGGAAAAATATCACATGCGTGTGAAGTCACCCAGGTGGCAGAAAAACAGCATAAATGTAAGAGAGCGGTCAGGCTCATTCGTAAGGCCAGTGATGTTGTTGGGGTGGAACTGGACTCTCTGATGGTGATGTCTGAAAAGAGGATGCTGTCCAAGTTGCATGCCATCTTGGACAATGACTCCCATCCACTCCATAATGTACAGGAGTACATTCAGCCAGAGACTCATTCCACCGAGATACAACACTGAGCATCATAGGATGTCATTCCTGCCTGTGGCCATCAAACTTTACAACTCCTCCCTCAGAGTGTCAGACACCCTGAGCCAATAGTCTAGTGCTGGACTTATTTTCACTTGGCATGATGAACATTATTATTTAATTATTTATGGTTTTATATTGTTATATTTCTACACTATTCTTGGTTGGTGCGGCTGTAATAAAACCCAATTTCCCTCGGGATCAATAAAGTATGTCTGTCTGTCTGTCTTTAAGAATGGTTAAGGAACATCAAGAAGAATTATAGAAAGGCAGGCAACTGGAATCCATTGCTTTGGCTTTGATTTCTGCAATAAAATATTTGTTCATCTGCAACTCATTGGTATGTTTTTTTTAGCTTATAGGAATTTTATCTGTCTTGTGGAAAACCTTCGTATTTCAGATCTGAATCGGAATGCAAGTGGCAAGCCTGAGTTGAGGGTTGAATACAACATAGTATCAGTTCTAAGCAGATATTTTTTTTCACAGTGACTTAGGCTGTTTTTCCTTTCACTCTGAATGATTTTTAAGGAATAAAAATATGTCATAAGAAAAGCTGAAATCCAAAACTGAATTCCTTAAATGTGTTGTGCTTTCTATAATGAACTCTGGAAAGGAACCAACTTAAATTCTGGTCTAGTTTTATCATGTTAAAATTTACACTATGTTGCAGCTTTTGCTGCAGTAACAATGAGTGGATTTAAAAGTTTACCTTGTATGAAATATTATATGGTAAGTTGTTACCCTAAAGCCATTAATGTTTTCTTTTAGATCATCAACAACTGTCATGTAAACATTTGTGGTTGGGCTTTAAAAGCAGGGAGACAGGATTAATACCTACGTTTTGATTCAATTGTTTATGAGTTCAAGAGCCTCTCCAGAAAATTGATAGAAAATTTGTAGATTGGCAATCAATTGTGATTGTGCTTTCACTGTGTGTTGTACTGCTGTTTGTGCCATCCTCTAAAAGAGGCATTGAAGTTAGGCTTGTGTGTTCCCTCAGCTATGAATTCAGAAAGCTATTTGGATGAAGGGAAAAGATGTATCTATTTTTCTATCCTTTTATTTTTTAACTGACATTCCCTTTATTTCTTTTATTCTTCCTTTATATTCAACCACTCTCAGTGAGAGCAAGTTGTACATCTCCATCACATTCTAGATAAAGATTCTTCTAAACTCCCAACATGATTGCTTGGTTATTCTCTCAGGATGATTAATTTTGGCTTCGGTCATGACAAATGGAGACTGAATGCAATTATTCTGTAAAGAATTGATTAATATCATCCTTCTTCAGGGATCCCCACAATCACAGAAGTAAGTCTTCAGCCAATTTGATTCACACCATGTGATGTCAGGAAACAGGTAGCTACCTTGGTAATAGCATTGTTCCTGATATCATCTCAGGTAAAGTGACAGAAGACATTTGCTCTGTGCCCCCAGCTGTTCCAGGATAGCTGTAACAGTGGCATCTATCCATCAGTGTGGAAAATATCCTAGGTATGCATTATCCATGTATTCATGCTGCCTTTCCGCTGGCTCCGGCTGCTTCAGGTCACTGAACCATGAAACGCAAGGCAGGCTTTTGCTTGGGGTGTACTTTGTGTAATGGGATTAGGTTAGATGAGCTCTTGATGATCAGCAGCATCATATTTTTGAAAAAAAGCACTTTTGCATTTTCTACAAAGATTTACTTCTGTGTGCCCCTCACAATAGCAATGCTCAGCAGCTGTGGTAGAACTGTGAACAGCTAAAAGAAGCCAGGAGAGTAGATATATTAGTCCTTGTCACTGAGAAGTCATCCTTGAGGGCAGATTGGCCTCAAAACATGCCTGGTAAGTTTTCTTTCCTCAATAATGAAGGCTTAATAAACACATTCTCAACATTCTGAACATGTGTCAATGACCATCAAGAAAATACTTTGATGGGCTGGAAGCCGTTGCACATTAAGGACATTGAACTTGCTTCTTTTGGGGAAAAAATAAGTTACTAAGTGGAGTCCATATGGCTATGTGAACATAGTTGAGAGCTAACTGCTGGGATAAGGTCAAACATGTTGAGTTCATCATCACATGCAAATGTCTACCCAGTTTCCCCATGGATGCTATGTTACCCAGAAGTTCAATTTTATACATGATTTTACATTAATGGGAACAAACACATCCGACTTGTATTTGGTTTTCCATTTCCCGTAGCTGTTTTTTCCAATTCTAATTGATGTCTTGCCTGTGAAATGTTCCCTGAGCCAAATACAGAATTTTTAAAAAATGTCTAAACAAACCTTTCTGATCATTATCACTAACAATAGTTTATGACCCCTTGATCCTTGTGATTCTCTTTTCCCTTTTCTCATTTGTTGTTTCTCTCGGGGAAGGAACTTGTACCTCTTTGTTCTTCCTGACAATTCTAAACAACCAAACTCCCTTTTTTCAGGGCTGAGCTATTATGCAAAGATATCTTATCTTGCCAATACCTTCAATTATCTCATTAAATGAGAATATCATCAGCTAAATCTGGAGAAAGGACATCCCTGTTAATGTCAGTACTGTTACGTACCCCGTAACTGGGTCACTTACCAGCAAAGATAGAGAGGTCCGTTGAAGTCTGATGGTACTATTTTTAATGGTATTTATTGATAAAAATACACAAAAATAATATCAATGCAAACATACATATAATATACATCATCAATACTAAATCTAAAAGCGCGGGTATAATAATAATTATCAATAAGAAATAGCTCTATCGTTGTCTAGGGGATAATGTATTGTCCGATGGAAATATAAAAATTACTTTAGTTCATTCAAGCTGTAGGCTACAGCCTTTAGTTGGAGTCAAGAGAGAGGGTTAAACTTGCCTATTCCTTTTTATGAGGTCAATCCTTCGAGAGTCGGTGGGGTCTGAATTTCCCTTTTGTTGTTAGCTAAAACCGTTCTTACCTGGCAAGACCCACCAATTCCGAGGCAAATGGAAAAGGACGCATGTGGGCTGTTTCCACTGGCTTTCGCTATTACGCTGTTACAGGAGTTCTAGCGTTTCTTCTGGTGCGTCTAAGGGGCTGTTCCCACAGGCCCTCTTTTATCCCCACTCACGGGGTCTCAGATGTCAATCAGGGTGGAATGATGCCATCCCCCTAACCAGCCCACTTTGCCCGAGGGCTTCCACGAAGCACAGTATTTTAATACACAATTCCGTCTCCAAGAGACAATGGCCGTTTCCCGTAGCTTTGTATCGCCGCGGGGCTAAACATTCCAAATGTCTCTCTCTCATTTCCTGGGTCTCTGGACCTGAATTAATAGCGATCTTGCGATTCTCAAAAAGGAGGGGGCTACAGGCATAACAGTACACTGTAAAAATTGGGAGAGGTTTCAGCAAGCTGCAGTCAATCCTAAATCTACATATTTTGACTTCTACACATTTCTCTTTGTCAATCTATTGGCATCATTTTCTGACACTGCTGTTGTGACCTAGGTTCATATGCTTTCAATAATTGCAGTAGAATTTATGCTCTATTACACTTGTTCCCAGACAGAGCATTAGTGACTTCACTCAATGCATTATGCTACTGTAACATTGTCATACACATTCATCATATTATGTCTTGGATGCATCATATAATTTATTATATTCCATTATTCACACCAAAAATTCAACCGTCTAAGTTCTAACACTCCCACATAAGAAACAGAAGGAATGTTCATCAGTAATTGAATCAGTTCTGCACCAATCATAGTACATCAGGTCATGAAGACACCAGAACCTCAATTAGGCTTGAGCAAATGAGTTGTCAATAATACACACATTATGAAGATGTCATGCAATGATTACCTGCAGCAAGAGCAAACCCAACTCTCTCTCCTGATACTTAGCAACATTACCATCGTTATATCATTCTCCATCAAAATCTCATCATCATTCCCTCTTCAATTCTATTCATCCTTTCCTAATATTTTCTTCCATGGTATTATTTGATATTGCATTTCTGGTATCATCATTGTGAAACAATTTTTATTATTCCACTTCTATGTAAGTTTTGAAAAGTACAGATCAGACCTGCAGGTAATTTACAATTACATTCCAACCGATCTTTCTTTTCAGGTTTAGTACAAACTCCTACTATTTGAAACAATCCTTTGGGAACAAACCCTATAGATTAGCTTGCTGTTATAATGACCCTAATGTTTTGTGCAGTTTTGCTGCCAGTCCCACTTCTATTTCCACTAGATTCTTCATTTCTAAGTGACATGTTTTTACCACAATCTTATACCATACATTTATCTGTTGAAATGTATTAGACAAATTCTCCATTATGGTACTGAAAAAATATTGTAATCTGCTGTAAAATAATATTTTAAGTGTGGAGTCTTCTCTACTGGCTACAATATAAATTACTTCTGGATTTTATAATTAACTACATTATTATTTTTTTCTCAAGAAAGTAGCCCTTAAAGGATCATAGTCCAATAAAGCAATATCTTGGCTACTGGAAAGTTGGGAAGGAATAAATTAATGGTTCATTGATGGGAAATAAATAGTCGTTTTGTCCTGTATTGCTGGGGGCGGTGTGTGGAATAGGGCAGAGTGTAGTTGGGGTGTGTGAGAAAGAGGAATCAGCCAAGACCGCTGAAGAAGGGATGAAATCTCTTTCTGAAAAGAGTTTAATGGTAGAAAATACCAGCATTTGCTGGGAACTTGCAGAGCTCAAAACTCCTTAAAAAGTCTCAGGTAAATAGCAAACATAAGTGCTTGCACTGCCTTCAGCACCACCATCACCTCGATAAACCTTGCCTCAGGATCCTTGCAGGTTGTTTCTATAGAGATATGTCAGATGCCTTTGCTGCTTATTGTGACAGGGGGAAGTCAAGAGTTGCTAAGAATCTTCAATTTATGATTAATACAGCTGTTGTATTCATAGTTGGAAGGGCATTTGGCTACATATCATTTCCCCAAGATGATGGTGTCGATGGAGTATGCTCTTGACCCAACAGACATTCCCCTGGGATCCTCCTATAATCCTATCACACCTCTGTCATGTTTCTCTATTTCTGATCTGATGACCAGGGGACCAACTCTCTTGTTGCAATATTTAATAGTGTTTTTCAATATATTTCTATTTCAAGGTGAACCTGCTAAAACCACCCAGCTGCAACAAGCCATTCAGCCCACAATATTGTCCTGACCCGTTAACTTACTCAATAGTCAAACTAAACCTTCCTCAATTTTTCTGTCATCCATGTGCCTGTATACAGTAAATGTTTCTCAAATGTCACTAATATATGCCTCTACCACCAGCACTCATTGTATAAAACAAACTTACTTCTGATATCCCCCCATATAGAAACATAGAAAACCTACAGTACAATACAGGCTCTTCAGGCCACAAAGTTGTGCCGAACATGTCCCTATCTTAGAAATTACTAGGCTTACCCATAGCCCTCTATTTTACTAAGCTCCATGTACCTATCTAAAAGTTTCTTAAAAGACCCGATCGTATCCACCTCCACCACCGTCACCGGCAGCCCATTCCACACATTCACCACTCTCTGAGTAAAAAATTTACCCCTGACATTTCCGCTGTACCAACTCCCCAGCACCTTAAACTGTGCCCTCTTGTAGCAACCATTTCAGCCCACGGGAAAAAGCCTCTGACTATCCACATGATCAATACATCTCATCATCTTGTACACCTCTGTCAGGTCACCTCTCATCCTCCTTCGCTCCAAGGAGAAAAGGTCGAGTTCACTCAACTGATTCTCATAAAGCATGCTCCCCAATCTTGGCAACATCCTTGTAAATCTCCTCTGCACCCTTTCTATGGCTTCCACATCCTTCCTGTAGTGAGGCAACCAGAACTGAGCACAGTACTCCAAGTGGGGTCTGACCAGGGTCTTATATAGCTGCAACATTACCTCTCGGCTCCTAAATTCATAGGTCTTCTTAACCACAGAGTGAACCTGCATAGCAGCTTTGAGTGTCCAATGGACTTGGGCCCCAAAATCCCTCTGATCCTCCACACTGCCAAGAGTCTTACCATTAATACTATATTCTGCCATCATATTTGACCTACCAAAATGAACCACTTCACACTTACCTGGGTTGAACTCCATCTGCCACTTCTCAGCCCAGTTTTGTATCCTATCAATGTCCCGCTGTAACCTCTGACAGCCCTCCACACTATCCACAACACCTCCAACCTTTGTGTCATCAGCAAACTTACTAACCCACCCCTCCACTTCCTCATCTAGGTCATTTATAAAAATCACGAAGAGCAGGGGTCCCAGAACAGATTCCTGAGGCACTCCACTGGTGACCGATCTCCATGCAGAATATGACCCGTCTACAAACACTCTTTGCCTTCTGTGGGCAAGCCAGTTCTGGATTCACAAAGCAACGTCCCCTTAGATCCCATGCCTCCTTACTTTTTCAGTAAGCCTTGCATGGGGTAACCTTATCAAATGCCTTGCTGAAATCCATATACACTACATCAACTGCTCTTCTTTCATCAATGTTTTTAGTCACATCCTCAGAAAATTCAATCAGGCTCGTAAGGCACGACCTGCTCTTTACAAAGCCATGCTGATCACTCCTAATCATATTATACCTTTCCAAATGTTCATAAGACCTGCCTCTCAGAATCTTCTCCATCAACTTACCACCCACTGAGGTATGTAAGACTCATTGGTCTATAAGTTCCTGGGCTATCTCTATTTCCTTTCTTGAATAAAGGAACACCATCCACAACCCTCCAGTCCTCCAGAACCTCTCCCTTCCCCATTGATGATGCAAAGATTATCACCAGAGGCTCAGCAACCTCCTCCCTCGCTTCCCACAGTAGCTTGGCATACGTCTCGTCCAGTCCTGGCGCCTTATCCAACTTGATGCTTTCCAAAAGCTCCAGCACATCCTCTTTCTTAATATCTACATGCTCCAGCTTTTCCGTCTGCTCAAATCATCACTACAATCACCAAGATCTTTTTCCGTAGTGAATACTGAAGTAAGGTATTCATTAAGTACCTCAGATTTCATACACACCTTCCCACTATCATACTTGATAGGTCCTATTCTTTTACGTCTTATCCTCTTGCTCTTCACATTCTTGTAGAATTCCTTGGGTTTTTCCTTAATTCTGCCCGCCAAGGCCTTCTCATGGCCCCTTCTGGCTCTCCTAATTTTCTTCATAAGCTCCTTTCTGTCAGCCTTATAATCTTTTAGATCTCTAACATTACCTATCTCTCTGAACCTTTTTTAAGCTTTTCTTTTCTTCTTGACTAAATTTATTACAGCCTTTGTACACCACAGTTCCTATACCCTACCATAACTTTCCTATCTCATTGGAATGTACATATACAGAGCTCCACACAAATATCCCCTGAATATTTGCCACATTTCTTCCGTGCTTTTCCCTGAGAACATCTATTTCCAATTTAAACCTCCAATTTCCTGCCTGATAGCTTCATAATCCACCTTACTCCAATTAAATGTTTTTCTAACTTGTCTGTTCCTATTGCTCTCCAATGCTATTATAAAGGAGATAGAATTATGATCACTATCTCCAAAATGCTCTCCCACTGAGAGATCTGACACCTGACCAGGTTTATTTCCCAATACCAAATCAAGTACGGCCTCTCCTCTTGTAGGCTTATCTACATACTGTGTCAAGAAACCTTCCTGAACACACCTAACAAACTCCACCCCATCTAAATCCCTCCCTCCAGGGAGATGCCAATCAATATTTGGGAAATTAAAATCTCCCATCACGACAACTCTGTTATTATTATACCTTTCCAGGGGTCTGTTTCCCTATCTGCTCCTTGATATCCCTGTTACTATAAAGCAGCCTATAAAAAAACACCCAGTAAAGTTATTGACCCCTTCCTGTTCCTAACCTCCACCCACAGAGACTCCGTAGACAATCCCTCCATGGCGCCCACCTTTTCTGTAGCCGTGACACTACCTCTGATCAACAGTACCACAAATATGATGGCACACTCTTTTGCCTCCCTCCCGGTCCTTTCTGAAACATCTAAAACCCGGCACTTGAAGTAACCATTCCTGTCCCTGAGCCATCGAAGTCTCTGTAATGGCCACCACATCATATCACCAAGTACTGATGCACGCTCTAAGCTCATCCGCTTTGTTCACAACACTCCTTGCATTAAAATAGACACATCTCAAGCCTTTGGTCTGAGCACATTCCTTCTCTATCACCTGCCTATCCTCCCTCTCGCACTGTCTACAAGCCTTCTCTATTTCCTCTTCCCCAGTCTCTTCAGTTCTGTTCCTCCAATCGCCTTAAAATTCCAACTCCTCTTATTAGCCATTCCCACCCTGGGAAAAGGTCTCTGGGTATGCACCCAAATAATGTTCAATAATGTACTTGTAGAATCCCAGAGCTACTTCATAATCATACATTTATACTAATCATGTTTTTTGACTCAGCTGTTTTCTCTCCCCTTTACTAAGTAGTTTGTGTTGAATAAATGGAGCTTCTTGGAAGCCTCTCCAGACTCAGAGGCTGCAGCTGATGTAAGGATGCACCTTTATTTGTCTTTCTGCTGTCCCTGTAACACAAATTGCCCTCTGCATTTTTGCCTTTCCAGATTAACTTGACCAATCAAAGGTGTGTAAATAAGAAGAGCATAAGAATGAACAATCACTGACTTACAATCACAACATTCCTAGACACATGATTTTTACAATTTATATAACAGAGGGGTAGATTTATAGCAGAGTCAGGGTCCGGTCCTGAATCCACGTTCCGAGTCTTGATCCGGTCCAAGGGCTCCGGACTCCGGGTCCTGCAGTTGTCCCTCCCGTCACCTGTGATCTAGTTAGGACCTTCCTGGCTCAAGGAGACACACCTGTAACTCATTGAGCTGCAGGTGTTTATAAGGGGCCTTGGGACTGTGACCAGGCGGGTGGCCGTTTTGTTCTGTTCCCTGTTTCTCCGCCGGCTCCGAACTCTTCTCGGCATTCTGTTGTCCTGCCCGGGCTCAGATCTACTCTTCATCATGCTTCTCTGCCCCGTACCAGTACTGCCAGGTTGGTCCTCTCCCCCACCTTTCTTCCCATGCGCTGATCCCGCTTCTCCGCTCATTTGTTTTGTTTGCGCAGTCTCGCTGTCTGCCGGCCGTTCCCGATTTTCCCGTTATCATGACTGTTGTGTTGGTCACTCTGGACCTATGCCTGTTCCTACCCCTTCCCTCCGTTGGGCAGGTCCGGCCGGCCCGCTGCGGCCCGTCGGTGGTTCTGCCCGCTCCTATATCCCTTCCCTCCGTCGGGCGGATCCGGCCGACCTGCTGCTGCCCGTCGGTGGTTCTGCCCGCTCCTATATCCCTTCCCTCCATCGGGCGGATTCGGTCGACCTGCTGCGGCCCGTCGGTAGTTCTGCCCGCTCCTATATCCCTTCCCTCCGTTGGGCAGGTCCGGCCGGCCCGCTGCGGCCCAGCGGTGGTTCTGCCCATTCCTATCCCTTGCCTTCATCGGGCAGGTCCGGCCAGTCTGCCGCTGCCCGGCGGAGGTTCTGCCCCGTCCTCCTCTTCCGCCCGAACCCTGGGATTGTGCCCCGCACCCGCCTAGGGGTCCGCGTCGTGCCCAGGCCTCCTGTGTTTCCGCCTGGGAGGCAGCCCTACCCGGGACATATGCGGCCCGCCCAGGGAGGGTTCTCCTCTGCCCCGTCCTCCTCTTCCATCCGAACTCGCCCGCCTAGGGGTTCGTGTCGTGCCCAGGCCTCCGGTGTTTCCGCCTGGGAGGCAGCCCTTCCCAGGATATATGCGGCCCACCCAGGGAGGGCTCTCCGCCAGCCTATCTAGCCACCTAGACCTGCCTGCCTGCCTGAACCCCGGGGACCTGCCTGCCTGCCTGAACCCCGGGGACCTGTCTGTCTGCCTGCCTGAACACCGGGAGCCCGCTCCGCCCTGCCTGCCTGAACTCCGGGAGCCCGCTCCGCTCTGCCTGCCTGACAGTCTATCTACCTGAACCCCAGCTTTACCCTTAAATGCCATGGCATTCCCATCCTGCCCTCCCTCAGTACTTCAGTGTCTGCGTCCTGTGTTTGGGTCCATCCGGCCGCGTCCCTGACAAGCGGGGTTCCCTACCTTTTTATTTCAAGCTGAATCATCTGCAGCTCAGCATCAGTAAGACAAAGGAGACAGTGATGGACTTTAGGAAGACTAATCCTGCACTGCTCGCTGTTACAATTGGTGGGGAGGATGTGGTGGTAGTGAGAGGTGCACCTGGATGACAGACTTGAGTAGAGCACCAACACAAAGGCTGTGCACAAGAAGGCCAGAGTCACCTTTACTTCCCGAGGAGACTGAGGCCCTTTGGAGCACACAGGCCCCTCTTTTACATGTTCAACAAGCACTTTGTTGGCAGTGCAATCTTCTGTGCTGTAGTGTACTGGGGCAATGGTGTCAACCCAGTTGATGCCAAAAGGCTGAATAGAAAGGCTGGCTCTCTTATAGAAGTCAAACTGGAAACATTGGAGGCTGTGGCAGAACAAAGGACCCTATGGAAAATCCTGCCAATTCTGGACAATGTCTCTCACCCTCTGCATGCCACCTTGGCTGAACAGAGGAACATTTTCAGTAATAGACTAAGACAACTGCACTGCTTCAGAGAGCTCAATATGAGGTCATTCTTACCCCCGGCACTTGTAATGCTACTGTGACACTGTAATTTCCTTTGGCATCAATAAAGTGTCTATCTATCTATGCCATGGACTCCCACCATTAACTGTGTGGTTTGTGGACCTCTGGTTGAGAACCCCTGATTTAGAGGTACAAACTCCCTTGGTGAGTTAACAGGTTCAAGAGGTCCTTGAGCAGACCCTGGAAAGGGTTGAACACTGGCCAGTTTGCTGAAGATTTCTACTGTGTAGGACTCAGATTGGGGCCAGTAACAGAACAAGACTGGTAAATAGGCAAATAGATATGGCCATATGAGACTGCTCCTAAAAATTATCTTTAGGTCCAGTATACCTACCAAACAATTAAGTACCTGATAACAGAGATGATGCCAACTTTGAAACTATTCCAAGATCAGTCTAACCCTTCCCTGCCCTCCACAAAATTAAATCTTTGCTAACAAAGGTATAGCAGAGTGTTTCTTACAAAAGGGGGACTATTCTCTGAAGAGGTATTGAGCAGAATGAATCACTACTCACAAGAGTTTAGATGAATGACAGATGGTTTTAATGAATCTTTTTTAATTGAGACTGACAAGACAGATTCTGACAAGGATGTTCTTAAGTATAAGACCATAACAATGACAAAAATTACATTTGTTATATATTCAATGCCCACATGTCTGGACTGCATGTGTAATAGTCACGAGTCCTATCACCTGGATGACAGAACCCACAGAACTTGACTGAAAGCAAGACAAGGTCTTAGTATCTTCCCCCAGACTGTGAGGCTACTGAAATCACTGACACCACCCAGATCTCAAGTATGAAGTGCCAGTGATCTTATACTTTTGTTGCTGTGGCTGTCCATCATGTCCAATGATGGCAGGAAAGGTGTGGGAAAGTGGAACGGCTGTTACACTGGGTCTTTCCCACTCTCTCGACCTCAGAATTCTGGTTCCAATGGTATGAACAAGCGTCTCAATCTGGGATATTTCTTGTTTGTAGTGGATGACTACGACATCTTCTGTGCCTTGTCATGCCCTTTGCTCTCCGGGCAACGTTGCAGTATCATCTACTTGGCCATGGCATCTCACTGTAGTCAGAGCTGAATTGCTATGCTAGGGCAGGCATGATCTTAACTCACTGGGAAATGAGGCCGTAAGCTACCCTTACCTGGTTTAGCCCACCCATCAAAGCGGGGTAGCAGGGTGTGGCCACTGTCACGTGCAAACAGCTACTAAGCGTGACGGGTGAGAGCTGAGTGTCTGATGGGAAGCAGAGGTGAGTGAGCTGCCCTGGAACAGACATAATAACCCCCTTCACCAGAGGTGCAACCCCTCCCTGGACACTACATACATCCCAAACTTGTGTTGTATATGCACCTTATAAAGCAGCAGACATCTTGTTAGTATTTGGAAATCTAAATTGAGAGAGTCAAAAATTCAGAGACTTCAGTAAATATCCTAGGACAAAAGCATTAGAGATAGAAGCAGGAGCAGGTTATTTGACCCTCAATTATGCATTACATTTACCTTTATGCCATTTCCCCCCACAAAGCCTATATTTCTTGATTCTTTTTTGAAGGGAAGAGGAAGCAATTGTAAAGAAAATGTTACCAAGTGCCCCAGAAGACCATCTATCCTGGATTCTGCATTTTTTTTTTGAGTCATGTGTAGCTGACCAGGCTATTTCCAATAAGATGGCAACACACTAGGCCACAACAGCCTCTGCAGGACAAGTAAATTATGAAATTATATGTTTTAAATATTTTTCTTGTGATTGCAAGACCCTGTTGGACTTTGGTAAGTCTAGTGCATTAATTCATTAGTGAGACTGACGGTGAAGGATCTTGAACTTGAACTATTCAGAGCCAGTTAAAATACTGCATGATTTTGTCATCTAGCAATTACAAATACCCTATGCAAGAACTAGTCTCCATGCTTTCAAAGATTCCTTGGTCTTCCATGTCAAGATTGTAGAAGAGGACAGAAAGCTGTTAATGCAAAAATAAATGCTGAGTTGGCTGAATCTAATATTGTGTTGCCTTTTTTTTCCATAACACAAGAAAGTAAAAATAGTAATCCAGCTGCCTGTAGTAACCTTTGATGTTTGCTCAGAATTCTTATTAATATTTAAAACTGTCTCTGACTCTATTTAATCATAGTTGAATAGATTGCACAAATTAAATAAACCTGTATTTGAAGCTAAGTAATCTTTCTCAGATATTAAAAAATCATCATGAATCATGCTGGTATTTCCTATACTAAAGCATGTGGAAGTAGTTTTCCATATAATAATATTTATCAAACTGGGTAGCTGCACTGTCATTCCAAATTTACCTGAAGAGTAATTATGAGATATTACTTACCACTATGGGTATTGCTATCATTAACATTAACAAACTATGAATGGTTTTCATTTATGGATCTTATTTACTATTAATAAAGAATATTCTCCTCTACAAAATTACTTCATGGCTACAGAAGGCCATATGTGAGATTGGTTATGAAATGGCTGATCATTATGCATAGCATTAGTTAAAGGGAAAACTCAAAGAGGGTTTATGAAATGGCTAAGCAAAGAGAAGCTGAAAATAGCATATTAAACACATCTCTGGAAGAACAATGTAATTAATCATTCAGGCTTTAACCCATTCTCAAAGATGGCAAAACTAAAAGTGCGCTGATCTCTTGCTTAAGGCCCAGCTGCTGAAATATTCACATCATCCCCAGAGTTGCTGATGAATGCTTCAGTCAGATAAAGACAGAAATACTATGTCAGCATTGTTCAATGTCCTTGATACAAGTCCAAAGCTATCCTGATCATTGTTACTGCAGCGACTGCTTGGTGTTAAACCAATTCACCACACATAAGAAAATTTTCATGAGCAACACAGATAAAGAGCATATTAGAAGTGAGACTGGCAATTCTATTAATTTATGCATCTGAAGTTTCTGAATATTTAAGATAAATTTATTTCTTTTTTCTCATTGCCTCTTTTAAAGTCAACAACTTTATTATTACACCTGATCAACCCTTCCATCTTCTTAAATGTATCCCTAAGGTACTCACAACCCAAATGAATTTAGGCTATTTCCTACAACACTAATATATATGCATAAAGCAACAAGATTTTAAATTCAGTGGTGGCTCAAACATTAATACTATGGGATATTATGATATTAGCAGATCGTTACAACTGATTTTTCTTGATTCACTCTAAGACCAAATTAATGCAAAATATCATTGACCTGTATAAATTAAAAGTACCAACAATTTCTGGAAACAATTCAACACATGAAGATTTTCAATACATTGTGATACATCATGAAGATTACCAATAAAAGTGGAGGAAATGGACAGTTGATATTTTGGGTTGAGACCCCTTACCTGGACTATGCATTTCCCCTCACAGAAGCTGCCTGGCCTGCTGAACTTCTCCAGCATTTTGTTTCTTACTTCAGTGTTTTCTCCTTCATGTTCCAGCTCGTTGAACTACCATTTATCATCGACTGGATAGATGTGCAAAATGTAATTCTCAGAATTCCTAATAATGGAGCAATATTTAAATGCTACTCTAAACAAGACAATTTCTTTAATAATTTAAGAGTTCTTGATTTGATTATTTTTGTAGCCCACTGCAAAACAGATGGCAAAGTCCCTCCAAAATTCAGAAAATTTTAGTCAATTATTAATCCAACGCCACTGCAGTTTTGTTTTCATCTGAATTCACTCAACCTTTATTCCATTTTTATACTATGATGAATGAAATCCTTTAGCATTTTAAACATTTCACTTATATTAACTGGCACCCTGAACTTTGATAGCTTTCAGGCTCATTGGACATAATAGCTTAGTCAGTGGAGTGAGCTAAACAGGTACTATGTGAAGTGCTATCTCCCAATTGGGTGACAGGCAGAAGACTGTGAAATTGGCAAACAAAATTAGACCATAAGACCATCAGACATAAGAGCAGAATTAGGCCATTTGCTCCACCATTCAGTCATGGCTGATCCTCTTTTCCCCTCCTCAGCCCCATTCCCGGGCCTTCTCTCCATAACCTTTGATGCCATGTCCAATCAGGAACCTATCATGGTCTGCATTAAATACATCCAATGACCTGGCCTCCACAACTGCCTGTGGTAATAAATTCCAGATATTCACCACTCTCTGGCTAAGGAAATTTCTCCGCATCTCTGTTTCAAATGGGTGCCCCTCTATTCTGAGGCTGTGCCTTCTTTTCCTAGACTCTCCCACCATGGGAAACATCCTTTCCACATCTACTGTGTCTAGGCCTTTCAACATTTCCGTGAGATCCTCCCTCATTCGTCTGAATTCCAGTGGGTACAGACCCAGAGCTATCAAACCGTTCCTTGTATGGTAACACTTTCATTCCCAGAATCATTCTTGTGAGCCTCTTCTGAAGCCTCTCCAATAACAGAACATCTTTTCTTGGATGAGGAGCCCAAATCTGTTCCCAAGTGAGCCTCACTAGGGCCTTATAAAGCCTCCACATCACATCCCTGCTCTTGCATTCTAGACATTGAAATGAATGCTAACATTGCATTTGCCTTCCTCATCATCGACTCTACCTGCAAGTTAACCTTTTGAGTGTTCTGCAGAAGGACTCACAAGTCCCTTTACATCTCAGATTTTCTGATTTTCCCATTTAGAAAATAGTCTGCATGTTTATATCTACTACCAAAGTGCATGACCATGCATTTTCCAACGTTGTATTTCATTTGCCCCTCTCTAGCCCATTCTCCTAATCTAAGTCCTTCTGCAGCCTACGTGTTTCCTCAACACTACCTGGCACTCCAGTGATCTCCATATTGTCGGCAAACTTGGCAACAAAGCCATCTATTCCATCATCCAAATCATTTATATACAGCATTAAAAGAAGTGGTCCCAGCACCCACCCCTGTGGAACACTACTAGTCACTGGCAGCTAAACAGAAAAGGATCCTTTTATTCCCACTCACTGCTTCCTACCAATCAGCCAATGCTCTCACCATGTTAGTAACTTTCCTGTAATACCATGGGCTCTTAACTTGGTAAACAGCCTCATGTGTGGCACCTTGTCAGAGACCCTCTGAAAGCCCAAATATGCAACATCTACTACATCCCCTTTGTCTATCCTACGCGTGATCTCTTCAAAGAATTACAACATGTTTTTCAGGCAAGGTTTTCCCTTGAGGAAACTTGCAAATGTTGTTGTTTTTTTTCACTGAATCCCAATGGTGGCTGTCCACAGAAATGGTGCCTATCACTGCATTGCCAGATGAAGCATGAGAAATGAGTTAGAATCTTAAAGAAGCTCTCTCCAAGGCAACAATGGAAACACTGCAGATAGCCATGGAATGATGGAAATCATGGTAGAAGGTGGTCCTATCTTAAGTATGTCAGACCATCGTCAAACCACCTACCATGCGATACCCATATAGATCAAGATCTGTGTCATAAGTGACCCCATGTCTCATCAGCTACCAGAATGGCAAAGATTGCATTATGTTCTTCTGTTGTATGTTATCGAAGCGTGCTGCAAAAGCAATGGGAGATCCTACACTGCTGTTTAAAATATGCTGTGCAACAAAAATCTGCTGTGAGCTTGCAGAGAGAAATACATCGATGGAACGGTCAGAGCCATTCAAATCACATTTCCTTTATGTCAGTCTACTGCTGTGCTGGTTGTTTTACTGTGAGTTATAAATGCACTTTCAACAATCAAGTTTTATCACTAACTGTAGAAACCTCTACTAATGTGCCAAATGATATGGTTAGGTATACTTTTGTTTTGCCTCTCAGTGTTCTGTAAATGAAGGTGATCCAAAACTCCATACTCATAAAGTCATACAGCTCTGGAGCATAGACACCGTCCCTGAAGCCTATCTAATCCATGTCAAACCATTATTCTTCCTAGACCCATCAACCAAAACTTGGATCATTAAACCTTCCTAACATCCCACCCACCTGCCATCCATGCACTTATCCAAACTTCCCTTTAAGTGCTGAAATTGATCCTTCATCTCCCACTTCCCCTGGAAGCTCATTTCACACTTATACCTCCCTCTGCCTGAAGGAGCTCCTCTCTAGGCCCCTCTTGATTATTTCACCTTTTACCTTTAATCTACATATGTACTCTACTTTTAGTTTCACCCAACCTCAGAGGGAAAAGCCTACTTACATTAATCCTATCTATACCCTTCATAATTTTGTATACCTCTACCAAATTTCCCTTCATTCTCCTATGCTCCAGAGTATAAAGTCATAACTATTCAACCCTTCCTTGTTGCACTGGACAACAATTTTTTTCAAAAGTGCTGCTTCCACAGAATGTTTTTTTTTTGTTTATGATTACTCGTATTACATAGGAATTTGGAGAAACAAGAAATCATCTTTTTATTGAATATAATGCATTTAATTGCATTATGGTGCTGAATCTTTGCAATAGCTCAACCAAGCTTTGTTGATGAATTTTGTTTGTACTCAGTGTCTGAGGCTTCTTGCTTAAGTGTCCAGTAATAATCAGCCAGCATTGATGGATTCCAGTTGCCCTGATACCATTCCTCCGTGAACTCAACATGCTGATGAAACCTTTCACCATGTTCAAGGTTTGCAGGACAGTCTAAAAGAGAATGCAGAAAATATATCTTTACAGTCATGTTACTCTTCATGGTTTTGTATGCTTGAAGCATGTTGTCAACCAGCTGCATTTAGTTTGGTGCTCTACAGTAGCCAAGAAAAATGTCAACAATGTTCTTGAATACCTTCCATGTGATTTTCTCCAGTCCCACTAGAAGTTCTTCAAATTGCCTGTCATTGATTTTCCTGTTTGATTTGTGGACCAATAAAAATTCCTTCCTCAATCATGGCATCAGTTATTCTGGGAACATCTGCCTCAAATATCGAAATCCTTCACGGAAATTTGTAGCCTTTCTAAAACCTGTCCTTCCATGCAGCAGCCACCCTGCCTAAATATATCCTTAGATGCCTGACCAAGATAGAAAACCTTTCCATTTACATTGTGGGCAACATTTCAATTGATTTGAATAAACAACTTGCTAGGCTTGGAAGAAATAAAAATATAGGTGATTACAAAAAAAATGGTGCATTATAGGGAAATTTCATGGTGATTTTCATGATCAGCAGCCCAAAATCCATAAAATCAACCCAAAAGTATTCAGGAAGCAAAATCTTTGTTGTCCAATGTAATTCAGACCCTCAATTCCCAGCAACATCCTTGTAAAATTTCTCCGTACTCTTAATTCTGTTGATACATTTCTTGTAGGCAGGTAACTCATGTCAATAGGCATCATGCTGTACTAATTAAAGTGGGATCAGTCTCGATTTAAAGACAGCAGTTCATTAGGTGTGTACCTGATCTATTTTTCAGAGTGTAGTCCAATCATTAGAATATTTTTAAGAGTGCCAGTCTCTTCTTCAAGAGGTTTGGTGCTTTATATTGCTGTTGTCAGAGACTCTGATAGGTGAGAAAGTGTTAAATGATGTTTCAAGAGAGCAGAAATATTTCTTCCAAGCCTAACAAGTTGATTATTAAGTTCTCCACAAGTTCTCACGGTCCCTGAACCTTTAATTCTCCCCAATCACTATCACATTACATGAAAGCCCCACCCTCAATCAACCACCCCCACTTTCAATCATTAAAACATGATCTCTTTTGATGTCCAACAATTTTCTCACATGATGTGTGAAACCAAGTCATAGTCTCTTCAACACCAGACAGACAGACATACTTTATCGATCCCGAGGGAAATTGGGTTTCATTACAGCCGCACCAAGAATAGTGAAGAAATATAGCAATATAAAACCATAAATAATTAATTCCCAGACGTTCTTCACAAGCCTAAATATCAGGCTAGTGTTCGAGTATGGACAGCGATAAACAAAGAAATATACAAGTTAAAATTAAATCCCATTCTGGGAAACAGCCTTCCCATTTTTAAAACTCCATCACAATGTATAACAGTGAACTAAGAATCTTGAAGCAGTAATTTGTAAAATGCAATTATAATTCAGTATTTCAATTCAGTGTTCAGTACTTTTCCACCAACTTACATAATAAATTCTCAGACAAAATTGGTCTGAATGATTGCTATAAATTGTTAAAATCCACACTCTTGGAAACTTACCTCTGATAGAAAACAGAACTTTCAACACATTTTGATGAGCTATGACATTAATCTTTCCCCATCACTACTCTGATTGATTGATTGGCTTCAGGCAACATTTTGATCCAATATGGTTTTGACAGAAATAAATTTGCTTCAAATATTGATCTGAAAAATATATATTTTATAATCTGTCTACCTAACAGTTAGCTGACAATAACTTATGCTGCCGTGTACATTTCCATTAGGCTGGTCACTTCCCTCACTTTCATTCTATTCTGGTCAAGCAACACATTTTCTCAATACCTTATCTCCTTGAATTGAAGCCAAAGCATTTAATTGAAAAAGTAAATAAATGGATGCAAGTTCTAACAAATCAAAGCAATAAATCACGGAGGAAAATTCTGAAACATTTTGACCATTGAACTTTCATTAAGTTGTCTTTGAAAATTAAAAGCATGAAAGGATTTTAACTAGTCATTGATCAACTGACTGAAGGTTAATGACCAAAACCTCCACCTCATTTTATAAATAAATGCAATGTTTTACATCAAGAAACTCAAAAACTAATACTGAATTGTATAAATAGTAAATAAAAAATATCACAGTTTCAATCAACGCAGATGATAAATCACAATCAAAGCACCATTGAGAGCATGCTGACAAGCCTGCATCTCCATCTGGTATGGGAGCAGCAGGGCATCAGACTGGAAGACCCTGAAAAGGACTGTGAGAACGGCCAAGAGGATTATCAGGGCCTCCTTACCATCTATTGGGGACATTTATCAGGAACGCTGAGTACGCAGGGCCCTTAGTATTATCAAGGATCCCACCCACCCAACCAGCATCCTCTTTAACTGTTTGGCCCCTGGCAGGAGATTCTGATGCATTAACAATAACAATGGCCAGGATGAGGAACAGTTTGTTCCCCTCAGGCCAATAGGCTTCTGAACTCCCTCCCACATTTGAAGTGTCACAAGTTAATTGGTTCCGAACCTTACGATATTTAATTTATGCACTTTTCTTTGTTTATTGATGTATAATCCATTTGTAGATTTATTCTTACTTTCCTAAGTTACTGCATGTTATATGTGTGTTATGTGTACTGCTGTGCTTTACACCCTGATCCGGAGAGGCACTGTTTCATTTGGCAGTATACATGTATATAGTTAAATGACGATAAACTTGACCTGACTTGAGTGGACTAACATACTTTTTGCAATGAGAGGAAATATAGATGTATCCTTGGGATTATGGAGCTTACACACAGGTCTGACACTTCATTCTAATTATCTGAGGAAACTGCTAGATAGATAGATAGATACTTTATTCATCCCCATGGGGAAATTCAACATTTTTTCCAATGTCCCATACACTTATTGTAGCAAAACTAATTACATACAATACTTAACTCAGTATAAATATGATATGCATCTAAAATCACCCTCTCAAAAAGCATTAATAAATAGCTATTAAAAAATTCTTAAATAGTTTACTAAAATACATTGAATGGTAACTTAAGCTCAGTCCTAACCCCGGCACTTTAACATATCTTACCCCTGGCGGTTGAATTGTAAAGCCGAATGGCATTGGGGAGTAATGATCTCTTCATCCTGTCTGAGGAGCATTGCATCGATAGCAACCTGCCGCTGAAGCTGCTTCTCTGTCTCTGGATGGTGCTATGCAGAGGATGTTCAGGGTTTTCCATGATTGACTGTAGCCTACTCAGCGCCCTTCGCTCTGCTACCGATGTCATACTCTCCATTTCTGTGCCCATGACAGAGCCCGCCTTCCTTACCAGCTTATTAAGACGTGAGGCGTCCCTCTTCTTAATGCTGCCTCCCCAACACGCCACCACAAAGAAGAGGGCGCTCTCCACAACTGACCTATAGAACATCTTCAGCATCTCACTACTAACATTGAATGACGCCAACCTTCTAAGGAAGTACAGTCGACTCTGTGCCTTCCTGCACAAGGCATCTGTGTTGGCAGTCCAGTCTAGCTTCTCGTCTAACTGCACTCCCAGATACTTGTAGGTCTTAACCTGCTCCACACATTCTCCATTAATGATCACTGGCTCCATATGAGGCCTAGATCTCCTAAAGTCCACCACCTGTGTCTTTGAAGATTGTAGAAACACGAGGGTCACAGAGTCATATGTCTCGATGTGATGGAGATTTAAGAGCTGAAGTCTGTTGATCCCTAATCCTCCTCTCCTGACTGCCCAGTATCCACCAACATGACTGCCTAAAAGAATGTGCAATCTCTCCAAAACCCATAAAACAGAAATGATTAATTATGGTCACCCTCCCACCCCTGCTCTTCCACCCAGCATTGCTCCAATGCATGCCCAGTAAAGCTTTTGGCCACCAACTCCACACCACAAACCTATGAATGCTATGAATTCATTTAAATCTTACATCTATCCCACAAAGAGAGGGAGTAAAAATTTATGACTCCATTGCCATGTACAGATAGGTGAATTTAAAAGTCTAATGGCTTGTAGAAAGAAGCTGTCCCATAGCCTGTTGGTCCTGGCTGCTAAACGGAAGCAGCTGAAACACTTTATGGTTGGAATGACAGGTGTCCCCCATGATCTTGAAGACCTTCTTTCTGCACCTGCTGCTGTAAATGTCCTCAGTGGTGGGAGGTTCACATCCACAGATGTGCTGGGCTGTCCGTACCACTCTCTGCAGTGCCTAGTGATCAAAGTTGGTGCAGTTCCCATACCAGGCAGTGATACAGCCAGTCAGGATGCTGTCAGTGGTGGCCCCTGTAGAAGGTCTTGAGGATTTGGGGGCTCATGCCAAACTTCTTCAGTTGCCTGATGTGGAAGACAGTTTTTTTTTGCCACAAAGCCGGTGTGTACAGTCCAGCTGAGATCATCAGTGATGCGTATACTGAGGAACCTGAAACTACTCACCCTCTTAACTGCAGACCCATTGATGTTGATCCGGCCAGACCTTCTCCATTCCTCTTGCAATCCACAATCAGCTCTTTTGTTTTTTGGACATTGAAGGATTGGTTGTCATCCTGGCACCACTGTGTCTGGGTGTCAACCTCTCCTCTGTAGGCTGTCTCATTACCACTAGAAATAAGGCCAATCCAACCTGGTTTTGGAGGAGTAATAAATAGGACGTTGTCAAGTCTGGATGTTTACCTGGTTGACCCTAAGGTCTTGGATCCTGTGCATAAGTGAAGTTTACAGCAAGTGCTAACAAACACGGCTCTGTTACTTTTAGACAGTTATATTAGGAGTGCTGGACCGTCAAATTGCTGGTCAGGACTGAGGAAGTGGAGATCAGCAGATGGGCAACTATTGGGTAGATCAAGGACCAACAACTGGACAAATGGTACACGTGTTATTGAGTAAAATTCAAAATATAATAGCTTATTTTCTTCTGAATGTTATCAGGTTACTTTAATTTATTTAATAGTATAAAAGAGCCTTTTACATTTCATTAGTATGGGGCCTACCCACAGCACATGATCTTCTGATCAGACCTTCAAATAAAAAAAATGTCTTATTTTACATTTTACTTCTCTGAAGTGTGGGGTGGTCGTTGGTATTTCAAATTGATCAATAATCTGGGAAACATGTTTCCTACCATTCAATTATTTCACTACTTAGATCCCTAAGGCACTTGATTACAATCATTCAGTTCTCTCTTTACAAGCTACATTTCAATATATTATGGAAACTACACTGTGGTGGAAGGCTCTAACACAGGTAGTCAAAACTGCCTGAAACATCCCTGGCAAGGTCATTTATACAGAAATGTGCTGGAAAAGAGCCAGTAACATCTTGAAGGATCACATACTCCTTACTCATGGACTGTTTGTGCAAGTCCCATCAGGGAAGAGGCTATGTAGCATCCATGCCAGGACCACCAGACTCAAAAACAGTTACTGTATTTCCCCCAAGAAATAAAAAATAAATGATCAACACCTCCACCATTAACTCCACAACTACTTTATTATTTCGCATCAGCCACCTTACATACAGTCTAGCGTCACTTTATGGATATACAAACAATCTATATACAAAGGCTATCTTATGTATTTATGGTTATTGTGTGTGTTTTTAGTATTATTATATTCTTTATACTTTTGTTTTTGAGCTTCATCAGATCCAGAGTAACAACTATTTTGTTCTCCTTACACTTGCATACAGGAAATGGCATTAGACAACTTTGAATCTTGAAATGATTTAAGAACACATAAAATGTTGGATCTATTCAGTATATTGGAGAAAGTTGAGTTCCAAGCCAATTGTCTTTCATCAGAAGTGTAATATTTCTGAGATGTGCCGGTTTCTAAGTAGATGCAGATAAAGGGAAAGGGCAGTGGGGGTGGGGTGGAGGGAGGAATGAAAATTAGGGTGTGTTGTAGTGTTAAGGAAGAGATAAGGTTAAGGACCAAATAACTGATTAAAAGAGTAATAATGACCTGATAATATTCATCTTCCCCAGTCCAAATATACATATTATCTGAGTGTTAATAAAAATTTACTGGATTTCTGAGCATCAATTATGCTTCACAATTATTCGATTGCCTGTGTCACCCTTTGGAGCTGTACAAAGGGATCAATGGAAGTTTATAATTTATTTAAACAATTGTGCAACCCAAGTTTGTACCTGTGTATTTTCCTTGTTAACTGATTGGATATATTCCTCCCCTACACATCTCCCCTGTTGCTCAGTTTTCTCTCCATGCTAGCAAAGGGAGTAGAGCTCTACACAAAACAACTCAATGCAATAATTTAGTAAGTTACTCCTCAGAGACACGGATGCTTGTATCTTTACTTTTTTCACCTGGAATTGATTTCTTGTTATTTTTCATTACGTGAAAGAGTTTGCACTCCTTGTTTGATAAAATAATTTATCTTTATTTATTTAGAGACACAGCACAGTTACATCCTTCCAGCTAGCAAGCCCACACAGCCCAATTACACCCATGTGACAAATTAATTACTAGCCCATGCTTCTTTTGAATGCTGAATGATAACAGAGCACCAGGGCAAAATCCACGTTGTTGTGAGAAGAATGGACAAGCTCCTCACAAGCAGTGGTGGGAATTGAACCCATGTTGCTGGTGCTGTAATGGTGATATACTACACCACGCTGCCATGCTGCTCAAGCGCAATAATTTTTAATGAAACAGATATCATAAAATTTGCCATTTGGATTATAAGAGAGGCCCCATCTCATCTCCACAGCATTCCATACTCATTTCTAGGGAGAGGGATTTACCTTAAAAAGAATGGAAAGGAAGTGTCCCATGATGACCACAAAACTGTGCCGAAGAGGACAGTTGAAAAAGTAAGCCAACAAGAACGTGAAGGCACAAGAGATTGCAGGAGCTGGAGTGGAAGATCTGCTGGAGGTACTCAGCCGGTCAGGAGGATCTATGTGAGGAAAGGAACTGTCAATATTCTGGGTTGAAGTCCTGCATCAGGACTGAGAGTGAAGAGACAAGATGACCAGGTATAAAGAGCAGGTGGGGGAATGGTAACAAAGAAGCCTGAAGTGAACATAACTGATGTGACACAGCAGCAAGATGATCATTTGGAGTCATGGAGCAATGGCCCTTTTGTCCACCCACTCCGTGCTGACTATAGTGCCCACCCAGCCAGTCACATTATTCCTTGTCCTTGTTGCTTTTCCCTCTAAGTCCCACCCCTACGTCTACTTGTCCATATGCTTCTTAAATAACACTAATCTACCTGTCTCAACTTCTTTCTCTGATAGTTCATCCCATATACACTACCGTAAGCAAAGAAGGGTAGATTTAAAAAGTTCCTCGTAAATGTTTCCCTTCTCAATCTAAACTGATGTCACCTAATTCTGGGCTCACCAGCCCTGGGGAAAATACTGATATCATCCACTTTATTATGCTTCTTTTAATTTACACTTTGTTACATTCGCTTGGCTAACCTTTCCCTGTAGCTCAGGCCCCTAGCCCTGGCAACAAACTTATAAATCTTCTCTGCACGTTTTTCCAGTTTCACAGGTTAACCAGAACTGTAAATATGAATTGCTGAAGGTAGACAGAGGATTGACCAGGTGCGATCATGAAGAAGCTCATCATATATTAAAATGTAGGGACAGACATAAGATCTTAGAGCTAGCATCCATGATTCAGTCAGTGTTTAGCTATCTAGACCTTTCATACACCTTCTCCCTATGTTCCTTAACATGCTTGGTAAGAAAATATTAATCAACTTGCAAGATTTATAAACATACTAGGAACATAATGTTATTTTGTTTTTAATTTATGTACTGTGAAATAAATGAGGATTTCAGGTAAGGCAAAGTTAGTTATCGATTTCTAATAATATTAAAATATTATTTTTGTGCATTCTATATTGTCTTTTTAAGCAAACAAATAATATCTCATGGTTTTAGCTTTCTCATTGCAATGTTTTGTTGAAAATAAGTAAACCTGCTTATGAGATCATAACCATTAATGAAATTCCATCAGATTTAACACGTATTGGAAACTAAATGGTTTCAAAGAATCATTCTATCATTACCATTAGACTGTAAGACCACAATACAGAGGAGCAGAATTAGTCCAGTCAGTCTATCAGGTTCATTCCATCATTTGACCATGGCTGATTTACTTTCCCTCTCAACCCCATTCTCCCATGTTCTTCAAGTTATCTTTGAAACCCTTAATAATCCAGAACCTGCCATCCTCCACTTTAAATATAGCCAATGACTTGGCATCTGCAGCTATTTGTGGTAATAAATTCCACAGGCTCACCACCCTCTGGCTGAGGAAATTCCTCCTCATCTCTCTTCTAAAGGCAAGCCTTTGTATTCTAAGGCTGAGTCCTCTGTTCTCACTATTGAAGCAGGTAAGGATGACAGGATGAAGTGACCATGGTTGGCAAGAAATATGGAACATCGAGTCAACAGGAAGAAAGATGTATACTTCAGGTTTAGGCTGCAAGTATCCTACAGGGCTGAAAGATAGTTGGAGTGGAGCATAACAATGGACTTAGGAGAGCTAACAGGGGACAAGAGAAAGACTAGATGAGCAGGATTAACCAAAACCCAAAGGCATTCTGTATGTGAAGAACAGGAGGATAACTAGAGTGAGGGTAGGACAAATCAGGGATAAAGGATGAAACATATTGCTGGAGGTAGAGGAGGTAGAGGAGATCATTAATGAAAACTTTGTTTCAGTATTCACCAGTGAGAGGGACATTAACAAATGTGAGGTCAGCATAGAACAGACTAATATGCTAGGGCATGTCAACATTAAGAAAGAGATTATGCTGGAACTTCTGAAAAACATAAAGATAGACAAGTCCATGGGACTGACTGGAATAAACTGAAACTTTATCCCTAATAATGGACTCTAACATCTTGCCAATTACTGAAGTCAAGCTAAATGGACTGCAATTCCTTGTCTTCTGCCTCCCTTGCTTCTTAAATAGTGAAATGACATTTATAATTTCCCAGTCCTCTGGACAGGTCCATATTCTAGTGATTCTTGAAAGAACACCACTAATATGTTCACATTCTCTTCAGCTACCTCTTTGAGAACCCTGGGATGTAGTCCACTTGGGCCATCCACATTATCTATTTTCAGACGTTTCATCTTAAACACATTCTCCTTAGTAATATAGACCACACTCACTCCTGGCCCCTCACACTCAAAATTCTGTCATGCTGCTGGAGTTTAACATAGTAATGGCTGATACAATATACTTATTCAGTTCATCTATTATTTCTTTGTTCGCTATTACTTCTCACCTGCATCGTTTTCCAGTAGTGCAATATTCACTTTTACCTCTCGTTTACTCTTTATGGAGTCCTATGCAAACTTCTTAGGCAGCCTAGATTTTTATATGGTTTCAGATTCAAAATTCAAAGTATATTCAAACTGTGTAGAAATTATACAATCTTGAGATTCATCTGCTTACAGGCATCCACAAAGAAAGAAACCTGAAAGAACCAATTATAAAAAAGACCAACACCCAATGCGCAGAGAAAGAGGGGAAAAGTCATGCAAATAATAGAAGCAAACAACAGGCTTCTGAACCAGATTGAGTCCATAGACTCTAAACTCGGAGCAGCCTCAGTCTTAGTTCATCATATAGCGGGGTAAATCACGTGAAGCTTGCAAACACAAAGCATGTAGTAGCCAGAGCAGTGTCACAATCTCAGCGCTACAGAGAGAGGAGTGAACGTCGTGGAAGAGTGAGCAGACTTGCCCAACCCTTACTGCCGGTCCCAGCACCTTGCCTTTCCAGTCTCTATGGGACGGCGTTCAAACCATCTAAACTCCAGATCATAACGTGCACTAGGACCTGGGTCCTGCCGTAGTGATATGCTGTGGGCCTAGGCCTTGCCTCTCACAGAACCAAAGCCATTCTTGACCTTTCCAAATTGGCCAGAGCTTAGAGCGATCAAACCTCACACCCGGTTTAGGTGAATCGGCCCCAGAACTCACCCACCTCGAACTTCTTTCCAGATTACTCACTCAAACTCCATTCCTGACACCATCTTGAACATGTTGCATTACATGACTTTGTAATACTCCAGGGCAGCTCATTCCTCGAGTCGGGTTCGCCTTTGCTCTCCATTGCTTGCGTTTATAGTTTATCACAATTTAACTCAGATAAGGTGTTATTAATAATGATTTTAGTTGTATTTTTGTCTTTTGAACTACCAGTAAGCTATTGCCTGACTTCAGTAGCATAATCTTAAACCGGATAACTGTGATATGGCTTCCACAGAAACCTGATCCCAACATCGTTGAGGCTCTCTGGGATTTCCTGGAGAGACAGAAGCAAATGAGACAGCCAAGATCTGCTGAAGAACTGTGGCAAGTTCTCCCAGACGCTTGGAACAACCTACCAGCCCATTTCCTTACAAAACTACATAACACTGTACCTAAGAGAATTGATGTAGTTTTAAAGACGAACTGTGTTCATTCCAAATATTGATATGATTTTGATTTTTACTGTTTAGTGCTCATTATAGTGTTTTTTTATATTTATAAACATCTCACTTCATTATTTTTGAAAGCCTCTTTTCTTTACAGAATTTTTTTTACTTGTGGTTAAGACTTTTGCACCATATTGTATATCTGAAACAAAAGCTGGTATCCTATTTTTTTTACTATTGGCTCATGGTAGCCCTTATCATTAACCACTGGTAGCCTTGTTGAAGATGCCTGTACTTTCCTCTTTAGGTCCTTTACATTCTATTGTACTGCTGAAGCCAAGTTTTGTTTTACAAATGGAAGTTCTGTCAGCAGAATGTGCATCAAGTTTTCTAATGGTTATGCTTTTTTTAAGAAACCAGAAGTGGGAGAGAAGAACTGCACTTTAATGGAATCTATATTGGGCAAAGACTAATAGATCTCTTCTGAAACAAAACCTGAAAGCTTAAATGTGGAACTTAGGGATACAATGAAAGTTTAAGATCAATATTGTAATATTGCATTCTTCTGCCATTGAATTTATCCACACCAGGACCACCAGACTCAAAAACAGTTACTTTCTTCAAGCAGTAAGGCTGACCAGCACCTCCACCTACTAATCTACCCCTCCACATCCCCCAATACAATTACATCATCATTTCCTATCAGAGTCACATTATGCACAGACCCCCTGTACCCTTCATCACTCTACATACAATGTACATAAGCTATGTGCTGTATGCATATTTATTGTGTTTTATTATTATTGTATTCTTTATCTTATTGGGTTTTTATATGCTATATCGGATCTAGAGTAACTGTTATTTTGTTCTCCTTTACACCTATATACCTGAAATGACATTAAACCATCTTGAATTTTGAATCTGAAGGAGCCAGTACCATGATAGGATATTAAATTAACTGTGCACAATGCTTGAACATATGTATAATTCACTTGAATATGGTGCCCATATTGCAGGAATTCCTCATATCACATCAAACTGGTACATGGTATTCATTGTGTCTTTTTGGTGATCAGCTTCTAGAATAGTCCACCTTATTTAAATAAACTGTATTTTTTATATGTATTTTGCTTCAAGCTCATTATTAATAGCATTATCATTAAAACACTTACAGGGGTTATGAGAATAAGGCCTACTATCCACATATGGTTCTTGCTAGTGTAGGTTCAATTAAATTTGTGCGAAATGGAAGCCTAGGGCGAATAATTTTTCAGTATTAGAGAAGAAATATTCTTATCTTTTGATTCTTTTTGTTGTTACAGAAATATGCTGAAATATTAATGATTTTAGTTTTCCAATTAGATGACTTTGATCTAGAAAATGTAATTAGTTTTAACAGCAGATACATGGTAATTTAAGATATGTCCAATAAAATGGTTCATTTCAAATGAAATAATGATAAAAATATCAATGCCGTTCTGAAGAGCAACAACCTATAATTAAACAGGTCAGACCTTCTTGGGGATATCTCACTGCCTGACGTGCCTGCTCACACATAGTCAATGGATCTGGAAGGTCAAATTCATTAATCCTGATCCTTTGGAGTGGGAAAGGTGAGTCCAAGTCCTCAGTAGTGTCCTGACTCAAACAGAGTGACATATAAGCTTTTTTTCATTGATTAAAGCCATGTACTAATCTATGCTTTGCAGCAAAGTTGGTTTTAACTGATTTTCAATTCGGAAAACATTCATCTATAAAAGAATAATGCAAATAGGGAAACAAAGCACAAAACAACGTAATACAAAAAGTTCAGTAAAATACATTAAAACAGAAAGAAATAATTGTAAAACTAAACTAAAGTAAAATAATTTCAAATAATCCTTACATATTTCACTGTAATTGACAAGGATCACCATTGAAATGAGTGAAATCTCTGATCCTAAGCCACAACTCACCAGGAGTAGGATTCCACAGATTATTCCCCAACATAACGCTGGAAAAAAGTAATAGCTCAGCTATAGTGCCACTTTTCACTTAGAGAATCATCTAAATGATGCAGGTTCATGGAAATGATTGCCCTTGGTATGGCTAAATGCCTTTATAGTCTGTCTGTGTCTATAATTTGCTCAGTATTGAATGCATTATTGGCCTATTTCACTTGAACAATTCTGTCTATCGCTTATTTTATTTGACTCTGTGCTAAGGTTTTGATCTTATATTTTTGCCATTCAAAGGATGACTTATAACATGTGCTACTGGCCATAATTTAACACATCTTCTGCTTAATTTCTCATACATGTTTTTGAGATTTCAAATATTAGATATAATAAATAAGATATGAGAGTAGATTTGTGCCATTGGGCCATCAAGCCTCTTCCCCTATTAAATCATGTCTAATTTTTTTACCTCATTCCCCTGCCCTCCCCATAATGTTTGACATCCTTACGTCATAAAGGGACGTGAGACTGGACCCAAATGCAGGACGCAGGCACTGAAGTACTGGGGGCAGGACGGGACAAGCTAAAGGATAGGACAAGGTGTGGAGACCGTGGAGTTCAGAGAGGATCCTCGAGTTCAGAGAGGATCTTGGAGTTCAGAGTTGCTCTCGAGGCTTGGCTAGAGGCAGGGATCTTGAGGCTGGGGTCTTGAGGATGGGTTCTTGGGACTAGGAATGCTGGGAGGATAGCCCCCTGGGTGGGCCACAGAACTCCTGGGCAGTGCCCGGACCTCCCAGGCAGGACACAGGGGCCTGGGCAGGTCGCGGGGCTCGCGGGTCACAACCCGTCAGAGGTCAGGGATAGGAAGGGGCAGAGTCCTCTGGGCAGGCCGCAGAACACCTGGGCAGGGCCTGGACCTCCCAGGCAGGACACAGGGGCCTGGGCAGGTCGCGGGGCTCGCGGGGCCAACCCGTCGGAGGCGAGGGATAGGAAGGGGCAGAGTCCTCTGCTGGGCAACAGCAATCTCGCCTGGCTTACCTGACGGAGGTAAGGGACAGGAAGGGAGCTCGGTCCAGGGTGACTTCAAGACCCACTGCGGCCAGAAGACTCGGGCGGGTTAGGAAGCATCCCAGTCCATACCTCACTCACAGAACTCGTCATTAATGGTGGTACTCCAAACCAGGACAGACAGGACAACCCCCTCAACTATACTCACTCCCAGAGCCCCTTATATTCACAGCCAACCGATTGGTCATCAGGTGCACCTCCTTGAGCCCAACCAAGCTAAGATGATCCTCAGGTGTGTCTATCTGAGTTCAAGGCGAATCAAGGGTCAGTCGAAGGACCCGGAGTCCGGAGTCCGCCAACCGGATCAAGAACCGGAACGCAGACTTCGGACCTGACCATAACACCTTACCAATGAAGAATCTATTAACCACTGTCTTAAGTATACTTTTCTTCCCCAACTGTCTGTATCAATGAATTCTGCAGATTCATCCTTCTGGTGAAAGAAATTCTTCCTCATCTCTCTTCTAAAGTGACATCCTTCTGTTCTGAGGCTGTGCCCTCTAATGATAGACTCTCTCACTGTTGGAAATATACTCTTCACATCGACTCTGTCTAGGCTTTTCAATATTCAAAAGGATTTAATGAGATCTTCTAAATTTCTAAGAGATCTTCTAAGAGATCACATTCTTCTAAACTCCAACAAGTATACACTCAGGGCCATCAAACCCTCCTCAAACGATAACGCTTTCATTCCCAGGGTCAGTCTCATGAATCTTTTCTGGACCTCTCCAATGCCAGCAGATACTCCAAACATGGCCTTACAAAGCCTCAGCCTTACATCCTTGCTTTTGTATTCATGTCCTCTTGAAATAAATGCTAACATTGATTTGCCTTCCTTTCTTCCTGCTCAACCTGGAAGTCAACCTTTATGGAAGCCTGCGTTAGCACTCACAAATCCCTTTGCTCTTCAATTGCAGAATTTGTTCCAATTTTGAAAATACTTTTTGCCTTTATTCTTTCTATTAAAGTACATGATCATACACAGTGTTCATCTACTACTTCTTTGTCCATGCTCCTAATCAGTTCAAGTCCTTCAAAACTACCTACCACTCCACTTATCTTTGTGTCATCTGCAAACATGGGCAGAAAGTAATCAATCCATTCATCCAGTTCATTAACATACAATGTGAAAAGTAGTCGACCCATACTGATCCCTGTGGAACACCACAAGTCACTGGTAGCCAACCTGAAAAGACTCCTATTATTCCCACTCTTTGCTTCCTAACAGTCAGCCAATGCTCTCTCCATGCCAGTATCTTTCCTGTAATATATGGGCTTTTATGTTATTTTGCAGCCCTTCGCGTGGCACTTTGTCAAGGGCCTTCTGAACATCCCAGTGCGCAATGTTCACTGATTCTCCTTTGTGGATCCTACTTGTTAGTTCTTCAAAAATTTCCTACAAATTTGTCAGGCAAGACTTACACTTTAAAAAAATCATGCTGACTTCAGTTTATTTTATAACATGACTTCAAGTAACCAAATCCTCATCATAAATAATGGACTCCAGCCAGGTTAACTGACCAATAATTTTCCCTCTTTTGCCTCCCTCCCTTCTCAGAGTGGAGTGGAGTGACACTTGCAATTTTCCAGCCCTTCAGAACGATTCCAGAATCTAGTAATTCTTGAAAGATCGCTACCAATGCCTCCACAATCTTTACAGCTTTCTCTTTCAGAACCCTGAGGTACAGTGTATCTATGCCAGACAGACAACTATTAGAACCTGTTCCTCTCTATCAACTTGTAACTTCATCAGTATGTCTCTCTATTTTTTTTCTTGTGTTTATTTAGAGTACTTTTTATGCACCACCCTACTCCCAAATCCCTTTGCACCTCTAATTTTTGAATTTGGTCTCTGTTTAGAAAATAGTCTATACCTTTCCTCCTTCTACCAAAGTGCATGACCAAGCACTTCCCTACACGATATTCCATCTGCCCCCTTCCTTCTCAGTCCTGAAGTAAAATCTTAGCCCAAAACATTGACTATTCATTTCCCTAGATGCTGACTGATCTGCTGAGTTCCTCCAGCACTTTGTGTGTGTTGCTTAAAATAAGTAGACTAGTTGGTCAGCATAAAAGGTTCTGATTCTATGCTGTACAAATCTATTACCCTATGACTTTATGTCTGTAAGCATAAGCAGTGTGCAATCTGCACTGACCTCAGTGAATGAGAATACTAGTTAAATTTGGTATTTAGATAGCATTGGTTGTTAAAAAGCATATCTTTTTCAAGGCAGTACAGTTTAAAGAATTATATCATGCGACCTGTATCCGTTCTGCATTGCAATGTTTCTTTGTGTGGAATGTTTCAGAGAGGGTGTCTGACTGTGTGGAGGAAGCTGTACCCTGACAGTGTAAACTTTTTACTTAATAATGTAAAATAATTATGATCTTGAACTAGGAATTCCCTCCAATATCTTGGAGATAATGGAATGGCTTTCACTTTCTAACCATCAAGAATGATTTAAATTGGATTATTTTCTTAAAAGCCATGTTCATGGGCTGTTTTTTTAAAAAAATTAGTCTCTAATGAGGTTTCCGCACTCCAGTGGGTTTCTTTCTAACAAAAGCAACACTGAACTAGATTGTGAAATAATTATTGCATTGTGTCTACCTGACCACATCTTCTCTGAAAACTTATCAACAAGGCTTTATTAATCATTTCTTTTCTTTCAGTTTTGCTACAAATTCCATTTGTCCCAAGGAAATGGTGTGTGATGCAGAAAAAGGGCAATTTCAGCTTATTTTCTGCCCTTTCACCAGTTTTAACACCCATCTCTGCTATTGCTTCCATTAATCAACGATGATAAACATCATCAGAGGAGTTCTGTTTATCCTGGCAAAGAGATACACAGGCTTGTATTTCTCATTGTTTCTTCAATGGTACTGTAGATAGAGTATAATATATAGAGTACTAGAGAAAAATGCTATGTAAGAAACTGAAAGAAAGGCAAATTGATTAATTCTCCAGTAACGATGTAGACTGTTACTAATCCCAGGTTTCCAGCTGCAACATGACTCTTATTCAAACATACTTAGAAGCCTTTAATAATCTTAATGTTTTGCAAAAATGCCCAAAATAATATACAAAGTTTGGTTCAGACTGGGCAACTAAAATAGGTAATAATTTTAAGAACCTTGATTATATATTCTCTGTTTATATGCCAATACAAATATCTCATCATTATGTATATGTACCATACTTAATAAACACGTCTGCATTTATAGTAACATGCACAAATCCAAGAGGAGTTCCAAAGGTCAGGCAGCATCAATGGAGAGGAATAAAGAGCTGACATTTCAGTTCAGGAGCCCTCTCCATAGATGCTGCCTGACCTGCTGAATTCCTCCAGTATTTTGTGTGTGTTTCTCTGAACTTCTAGCATCTGCAGAACTTCTTGTGTTTAGTCTGCATTTCTTTCAGAGAATTGATTATATTCTCTCTTCTGAATAAAACATTGATTAGGTGCCACTGAAAACCCATGACTGGAAGAAACTTGAAATTGCTGACTCTCTCCACTTCTGTTCCCTTTATGAGCTGGGCTGTGTGTTGCATCGTCTTAACGTTTCTGAAGTCCACAATCATTTCTTTGGTCTTACTGACTTGAGTGCAAGATTGGTGCTTGACACTACTCAACTAGCTGGTGAACCTCTCTCCTGTACTGCCTCTCATCACCAGCTGAGCTTCCGCCAACAATGGTTGCATTGTCAGCAAATTTATAAATGGCATTTGAGCTGTGCCCAGCCACATAGTCATTGGTGTAGAGAGAATAGAGCAGAAGGTTAAGTACGCATCCCAGAGTTGTGCCAATGTTGATTGTCAGTAAGTTGGAGATGTTATTTCCAATCCACACAGATTGTGCTATTCCGGGTTGGAAGTCGAGCATCCAACTGCAGAGGGAGATGCACAAGCCCAGGTTTTGTAGCTTTTAGATCAGGATTAGGAATGATGGTGTTAAACAGCATCCTGACATAGGTATTTGCATTGTCCAGGTGATCCAAGGCCATGTGGAGAGCCAATAAGATTGCATGAACCAGATTGTTGATTCTAGCCATGACCAGCCTCTCAAAGCATTTCATCATCGTAGATGTGAGTGCTACTGGATAATAGTTGTTCAGATAGCTCACACTGTTCAACTTGGACACTGCCCTTTTGAAGCTGGTGGGAACTTCAGACTGTGGCAATGAAAGATTAAAAATGTATTTGAACAGCCTCCGCCAGTTGGTTGGCACAAGTTTGCAGAGCCTTACCAGGTACTCCATTGGGGCCTGTCGCCTTGCAAAGGTTCACACTGCTGAAAGACAGCCTGACGTGGCTTCCAAGACAGATCTCAGGGTCACCGAGTGATGCACCATCAATAACTCTCGGAGACGTGAGTTAAGGTAGGCTTTTATTGGCTGGAAGAAAGCACAAGCAGCAAGCGACCACCACACAACATCCTGGAGACTGAGGAAGGGTCTGTGCCTCCAATCGCCTTTATACTGGGGTCTGTGGGAGGAGCCACAGGAGCGGTCAGCAGGGGGGGCGTGTCCAGACAGGTATATGTAGTTCACCACACCGAGTGCTGTAGGGATCGTCATAGCTGTAGTTACATTCTCCCTTTCCAAGCAAGAATAAAATGTGTTGAGCTCATCTGAGAGTGAAGCATTGCTGCCATTCATGATATTGGGGTTGACTTTGTAGGAAGTAGTAGTCTGCAAACCCTGCCAGAGTTGTCATGCATCTGAGGTCGCCTCTAACCTGACTTGGTATTGCTCCTTAGCTGTTGAAATGGCCCTCCGCGAGTCAGACCTGGTTTCATGTACAGAAATGAGTTGTCAGGTTTAAATGCCACAGATCTAGCCTTCAGCAGGCTAGGAACCTCCTAGTTCATCCACAGCTTTTGATTTGGGCATTTACTGGATGTTCTCATAAACAAACACTCATCTCTACAGGTTTTAATGAAACCAGTGGCATACTCATTCAGACTCAAGAGGATGAATCCCGAACACAGTCCATTCCACAATCCAAAGCAGTCCTGTAAGCACTCCTGTGGCTCCCTTGTCCATACCGTCTTGATCCTCTCTACTATTGCTGCAGTCTTCAGTCTCGTCTATACTCAAGGAGAAGAAGTTGAGCCAGATAATCAGACTTTCCAAAGTGTGGGAGGGGGATAGCACGGTAAGTGTTCTTAATGGTAGTGTAACTGTGTGTTGTTTCCTTTGGCGCCACTTGTCCTCCCTGTCCAAAATGTGCACATTGTTGTCATCCAAGGAGTGTCTTTTGTCCTTTAGGTGTAGATATACAGCCAAGGCTTGACCTGAAGAGTTAGGCCTCCTATGTTGGGCTCTACGTTTGTGAAGTGGTTGTTTTGTCTCACTGATATACAGATCTGTGCAGTTTTCATTGCATTGGATAGCATTTACAATATTGCTCTGTTTATGTTTGGGTGTAGGATTCTTGGGGTGGGCAAGTTTCTGACTCAGTGTATTTGTAGATTTTTAAAAAACACAGGGATTTAGTGTTTGTTGAAAATCTTTCTGAGTTTCTCTGAGACTCCAGTTACATATGGGATGACTTTGTTTTTCCGTCTGCTTTTCCCCTTATCTCTGTCTGCTGGGCTGATGTCCCTGCTGGTTTTTGTTGCTATCTTGATGAAGGCTCAGTCATGGTAGCCGCAAGCTATCAAGGCTTCTCTCAAATTCTTGCACTCCTTTTCTTCAGCTGTAATGTTGGTGGGTACAGTCTCGGCACGGTGATGTAGTGTTCTGATAACCCCCAACCTATGGTTACTGGGTGAGGACAGTTAGACTGTAGGTACTGATCAGCTATTCACAATGCAGTCCTAACATCTCCACAACAGTTCACAGTACCATTCACGCAAAGATAAGACTAATGTCCCTAAAATTACCTCTATGATTTTTAATGACTCTCATGTGATTGCTATACCTTTAAACAACTCACAGAGTTTATAAACTGGAAAACTCCCACCATCAATTAGAACTGAAGAAGGTTCTTGGATGAGTGTTGAAACATCTTATAGACAACAGAGCAAGTCCAGTTGCCTTGATTTACTATTGCTTGATATACACAAATGGTCTTAACTTCCTATGCATCTCCTCTAATAGCACTGCTGAGAGGGTGGTATCAGTTGTAACCAACTCCAATGAGAATGGCTCATACAGATTTGAGATTTTTAGAGCTGGCCCAGTGGCCAATGCTTGTTTCAGAGCTGTAATTGCCTAGGTGTGCTCTGATTTCCATTCCTACAACACATTCCTTTTCAGTAACTTCATTAAAGTGGCTGCCTTTGTGGAAAATCCATCAACGTGATCCCTACAGTATACTACCAACCCCAGAAAGGATCTCAATCTGCACACACAAAATGCTGGTGGAACACAGCAGGCCGGGCAGCATCTATAGGGAGAAGCACTGTCGAGACCCTTCGTCAGGTCAGGATCTCAATCTACTCAGGTCTTGGAGGATAGGTGGTCTTATCACCATTTCCATTCTTTGCTTAATATTTTTTCTTTTTTCCAGGTGCCAAGATAATTTCCAAACAACTAACTTCCTGTTTCTTCACCTGTGCTTTTCAGGATTTACACTTAGTACTGATGCATGTAGTATTTGCAGCAGTTCTGCCAGTAGCTCAGGATGTTCTTACTTGGTTTCAGACTGTAGAAATCAATCATCTACAAACTGCACCAAGCACTCAGGGTTTGAGAACCATTTTAACCCTTCTCCAAGCGCTAGTGAAATATAGCTGGGGAATTATGGGTCCCCTGTGGTAGTGCAGTCCAATTATACTGCTGTACCTGAAAGGTAAAGGATTGTCACCCTCTTTCAAGTGGGATAGACCAAAACCTATTATTTATGTCTAAAACCATAAGCCATTGTGCTGTTTCAGAGTTAAGAAAATAAAGGTTCTCGATTCAGTTCTCGATAGTCTATTGTCAATCTGTAACTGTCATCTGCTTTCCATATTGGGCATATGGATGAGTTATTAGTGGAAGCTACGGGCCTCAGAACTCCTTGTTGTACAAATCTTTATGCTGTATTACCTTACCTACATCTTCCTCTGCTTCCTCTGGAAACCCATGTTGCTTCCATGGTTTGGGTCTGGACCTTGTATGCACACTCTGCTGGCCATCTTTCAGTAGTCATGATAGTAGGCTGTGTGAACGCCCCTGAGTTCTGTGCAGTGATTTGCTGCACCTTGCGATCATTGCTCATCCCCTCCAGTTTTAACCACACTTCACCCATTGTGTTTATTCTATCCTGACATTTTCCTGCTGGGATCTGCCTGTGTTACATGCTATTTGGCATCTCATTTGGCACCTGCTAAATCATACAATTAACTGGGTCAAGCCAAAGCCCACTTTGTCCATGTACTCACTCCCCCCTCAGTACATGCTCTTGCTGTCTACATAATTCAACTAACCTTATTGAATGTTCCAATGCTTTGTCTCCTATTCAAGCTTCTAATGGTGTACTCATACATTCTAGTTATGAATGTCTTGTGAATCCACTTGGGATAATTTTACCTTGTATTTCCCAATTTTCATTATTTACGTTAATGGTGTTGACAGTGGTTTGGGATCCTCCAGTGTCCCATAAAAAAATAACATGGCAGCCTCCAACCCTACCATTCTCTAAATGTCTTCTGGTTTCATCCCACCTTGTGTCACACACCCATGTTGGTGAGGCCTGACATTGTCTTTGAAGCTCGGGGTACAATCCCCTGGATAGTGGTGTCTCCACCATGTTATGTTGTGGGTCTCTCCAAGAGTAAACCTCCTTGCTCTGCTGTCTTTCTTCTCAGGTTTAGACGTTGTCTCTTAATCCACCCCTCTTGCCCACAGTTATAGCATTTAAATGCTGTGCGTAAGTCTTTAACTTCACTGAGGTTTTTTTCTAATAGTTGCTTAGAAAACAGTCTTTTGTAGTCAGCCTCTAAAATTATACACAAAGCTGATCCTGTATTCAGCTCCATTTTCGATTTTGCACCAGACACATTGTGATCCATGTAATTTTGTAATCTGCTTCAGTAATACTATGCAGTTCTAGGCATGACAGCTTACCTTTGTTAGACTCTATGTTGTCTGACTCAGTTTCTCATTCAGTCACTTTATGCAGGTGCTTAATTTTGTATTTGAAACTTCTATCTCGGTGGTGCTTCTTGTCTGCCTTGTCTCTCCATGTGACATGGTCTGTGACACTTTCTGTAAACTTTCTCTTTGAACTAAAAGTCGTTTGTATCATGGGAGGATTTGCCATATTGATAACAGTTCTGCCTTCTTGTACCATTCAGGGACATTTTACGCATTTCACATTCTAACCTCTCTTTCAGTAGTTTTCCTGCAACCTTTGCTGCAGCCTCTAATGATATTTTAATGCTCAATGCCAGTTCTAAGGTCAGGTCTCTTTCTGACAGTAGCCTCTTTTGAGTGCTTTGACTATGCATGCCACATACAAGCCTGTCCCTTAGTGCATCAAGGATTGTCAAGGATCCATTTTGATCTTTGATTTAGGAGGAACAATCATGATTTTTTTTTTATCCAAGCAAGCAGCTGAACTTAAAGTGATAGGAATTTGTTTCCTTTGAAATTTTCGGGGTTAGGCTGAATTAGAGGCTTGGGAGTACATGCAGATGAAGGGTGGTAAGGTTAATATGTGTCAAGGTTGGTCCATCATGATTAGCTACACAGAAGTAAGAAACTTACCTGGTAGGGGCCCTGATCTACTGTGCCAGTGAGAAGATCTAGTTATCTCAGGAAACAATGAGGAAGTCAATGATTTGGCTTACTAAGAGGGTAATAGTAGTGGGTAACTCAATTTGATATATTTTATTCAGAAATAAGACATATGCACATTGACCAAACTATTGGTGATTTTCATTTTGGAAGAGACTTTGGAGCTACAGTTGCATGCTAATCTCCTGACCTCCTTTGCATGTATTAACTCCCTTCTGGAATATAGTTAATGTTTTAGAATTTCTATTATCTCTTTAACTGATTCTAGCAGCCTTTGTATCTTCCCTGATGGCCATGGAGCAATGGCGTTCTCAGATAGAAATGCAGAAAATTGTAAGACGCTCCATGCTGAAAATTGGCTGGCCCTGTTGTAGTGCTAGCTTCTGATCTTAAAACATTAATACAGGATGAAATATATTTGATTTTGTTTAATTTCAAAATATCTCTAAGGAGATTCAACTGAATTGAGCACAAGGGTACTACTGATTAGTCCCTAAATTCTATAAAGATTTCATTCCTGAGAATTGTCCATAAGCTGATTTCTCCATACATCAAAAATGTGTTTTCTACAGTTACCTATACCATATCTGTCCACATACACTTGCTGCATTTTTTTCATTTAATTGAGTAATCACCCTAACATCACCTATAATTTGAAATAATGTAGTACATTCTGTATCCAGACATTAATGAACATCATGAAACATTTTATTCTTATTACTACCTTGGAAGCTTCTTTAAAAATGTATGGGAGAATTGACATAAAGTTGGATTTTTGCAAGTCAGGCCATTTGTAACCCGGCAAGCCCCTGTATGTGTTAACACTCTGTGCGTGTGGAATTATAAAATGCATTATTCAATGGGAAATATAAACCTATCTGAAATTAACAAAAAAAGATGTTGAAGTGAGTGAACATCGAGAAAGAATAAATTATATGTCATAGCTTGCCAATTATTCCAAGGACCTATAGTAGATTTAGTTGTACAAAATTAAACTAATATTTTTGTACTAGTTCATATCAAGAAATGTATAAAACAGAAGCAGACAAGTGTAGTAGCACATAAAATGTTTATTCAAATATCTTAATTTTAGCTTGATTCAGATTTAAATTAATTTCATGGTGATTAAGACAATCATTAGCACACACTGAGCAGGGTAATAGGATGCAGATAACTGTAAATAAGGAAACTAACAATATTGAACAAAGTACATATTAGATATTCAACAGAATTTTTTTTCTAGGTTACCAGAATTCATTGGCTTTTTCCAGCTAGCTATGTTCAGTAGCATTAAGCTGTAATATGGTTTTGTTCTATTATCTTTTTTTTTAAACTTTTTTTTATTGTTTTCAAATAGTTACAGAATAAATGTGTATGAGAAAAAAAAATGTTACCCAGCCCCCCTCCCCTTAACCCCTCCCCCCTAACATCCCTATTAAAAAAAAAGAAAGAGAAAAAAAAAAGGAATGCCTGGATATTGGAGGGTCCCCACACGCTCCACGGAGTTCGTAATAACTTTAGTGTATGCATTTATTTCTTTCCCCAAGTAACCAATTATTTCATCTTCGGAGCACCTATATATTTAATCCTGTCTTTTGTAAATAAGGGCGCCAAATTTTCAAAAATGTTTCATATTTATCTCTTAAATTGTAAGTGATTTTTTCAAGTGGAATACAGCCATAAATTTCGTTCTTCCAACGATCTATACTTAGATATGTATCCGATTTCCAAGTCACTGCAATAGCTTTTTTGGCTACTGCCAATCACTTCAGCAGCTTCTGAAGCAGTTGGAATGATCACTAGATAAACTAGAATCATACTTTTCCATTATGTAATCAATGTTTTAAATAGAGCAGTTATAGTAATTATGATCTAGTAAATAGCATATATAGTATATATAATATAAAATACAGTAAATAGCAGTAAAGGGCATTGACAATAATAAAACATTTTCAGTTGGGTCGTTTACTTTGATAGCAACATTCAATGGTCTATGATGCTGTGTAAATATATTTGTTAATCATTTCTGCACACTTTTTGGTCCAGTATTTCTAGCAGGTGTGAGTTAGATCTTAATAAGCATCAACCTTAGCTGTTAGGTAGCAATCATTCTATTAAGACTCAGCATAAATTAGTTTGGGAATGAGAATACCATGTGAGCCAACATACAGTAGACTCAATAGGACATAGGACTTACTTCTATGTCATAAATAAATGTGAAATATAAAAATATTCCACATTTTCATTTAGTATGTTTGGCTATAAAGTTGTAGGGAACAAAAGCAACATAAACACTTTTGAGGAACATACCACAAATTAATCTGTTAAATGGCAAAATTATTAACATTAATAGCAAGATATAAACTCTGCTGACGAGCTCTTCAGAATAGGCCAGTCCTACAAGGTGGAATCAGTAGCTACAAGGTGGCTTCTGTTTCTTGCATTTCATGACTATAATTTCATGGAACATCATGACCAATAGTAGCTTAAAAAGAAACAAAATTTGACTTCAGCATGCATATGAATAAATACAGAATTTCCAAACATTTTGTAAATGATCTGCCAGGAGTCTCCAACTGTGGTCAAGTGGTGCTCCTTTTAAACCCTTTTATTTTAACATATGTATTCCTTATTTGTTTCTTTTCTCTTTTGTATCTCCACAGTTTGTTGTACTTTGCTCATTGGTTGTTTGTCCATCCTGCTGGTTCCAATTACTGTTTTCTCATGTCATGTTGAATGTCAAAAGTAAGTTAGAAGAATGAAGTCAAAATGGATTGCAAGACAAATATGAAAGAGCAACACACAAACAATGCTGGAGGAACTCAGCAGGCCAGGCAGCATCTATGGAAAAAAGTACAGTCGATGTTTCAACCCTTCGGCAGGAAACATCGACTGTACTTTTTTCCATAGATGTTGCCTGGCCTGCTGAGTTTCTCCAGCACTTTGTTCTTGTTGCTTGGATTTCCAGCATCTGCAGATTTTATCTTGTTGTGGATAAGTATGAAAGAAGTAGGATTTGTTTTGTTGCATACAAAGCCGAAGATCTGATACTAAATAACAGCAGTCAGGTGTTTCTTGATGGTAAGGTGTGACTTACACATTGTTCTAGCGGATATGTATTAAAAGCCCCATTATACTGTTCCTGCCTTACCTTTTCCATGAAAACATCAGTGAAAATCCAAAGAATAGCTCACTATTGCATGGTGTTTTGAATTTAATTGACTATTTCACTTGGACCTGCACTGAAATGCTTTCTGAGCTTTTTAACACATCTGAAACTTCACATTGAAAATCAGTGCAGCTTATTTTATTTGATCTGTGTTTAAAAAGACAAACTGAAAATTTGAAAAGCCTTTCCAATGTTCAGACTCTGCACATGTTTATTTTACTTATGGAAGGAAACCATTTGACCCACTGAGCTCATGTTGCTTCCCAGCTGGACAAACCTATAGGTCTCATCCTCCTTTGTCCCATTTCTAGTTGCCCTGCAACATACTCTCACTTACATTGCCATCAACTCCCCTTTTGTCAATTACCTACACTAAGGGGTAAACATACAGTGGCCATTAACTTACCAGCATATACTTATGATGTGGGAGGAAACCAGAGTACCTGAGCCAATGGGAAAATGTGAAAACTCCACAAAAAGCATCACTTAAGGTAGGGATTGAACCCAGTGAAGCATTGTAAAGTTTTATTGAGAGGATGTCAGAGTAAAAAATGGTGAATATCATTTCAAGCCATTGTGAAGGGAATGAAACGTTATATCGAAGTAGGAAAGTGGGAATTCTTACAGGCCATGCATCCTTCTACAACTGTTCTACCATTCAAAGTGGTCACCGCTGATTCTCCTTCTCAATATCATAGTCCTGTTCTCACCCCATGTCTTTTGTATCCAGGTCGTAAGGCAACACAGTAGCATAGCAACGTCTGTACCATTATTACAGCTCCAACGACCCAGCTTCAGTTCTCCTGCTGTCTGTAAAGAGTTAGTATGTTCTCCCTGAAACCATGTGTGTTTCCTCCATATGCTCCCATTTCTTCCCAAAAATACAAGGGTTATTATGTTAATTGTTCATATGAGTGTTATTGCTTGGTGTGAGATCATTAGGATGAAATGTCCTGTTACTGTGTTGTATCTCTAAGAAAATGTTAAATCTATCTTCTTCCTAAGTATAATCAAAAACATAGCTTGATGGTGTTTGTGGTAAAGAATTCCACAAGTTCACAATTCTCATGAAGAAATGTTTCTTCAGTTCAGTCTTAAATGTCTTTCCCAAATCCTAACCCTTGGATAATAGACAGGAGAAATGTTCTCTCTCCATCAAGCCTGTGGAGCCCAATCAGAAATTTGTACTTTTCAATAAGATCATTTTTCATTCTTCTATACTCTGTTTATCACAGACCTAATCAATCCAACCACTGCTCATACCAATGATACATATCAACACATAAACTTTTTGAAAGGTCGGGCATATTACTCATCAACATACATATCATAACCTTCACCTTAGCAGGCGAAGTTAAAGTGAAGGAGGTTAACTTATCATTGATGGACGATTCATGAAAGATTGAGGGATCAGACCAGAGATAAAAATCACTGATGCAGTTTTGCATAACAAGAGATAATGTGTTTCTTTTTTTGAAGCAAAATGAGATGTTTAAATTGAAACCAATTTCACTATTAAACCAATCAGGAATCATTAAACTCAGTCAAAGAGAACCAGATGGTGAATAATGAGCAAGAAGACTGTGACAGACTTAGTAATGCTCTTGGCAAATTTAATTAATGTAGAACATACATACATCATTGAATACTACAGCACAGCACAGGCCTTTTGGCCTACAGCATTATGGTGACCTTTAACAAACTCCAAGATCAACCTAACATTTCCCTCCTACATAGCCCTCCACTTTCCTTTTATCCATGCCTACCTGCCACTTTTCAGCCCAGCTCTGCATCCTATCAATGTCTCTTTGTAATCTATGACAACCTACTATACTACCCACAGCATCACCAACCTCTATGTGATCTACAAGTTTAGTAACCTAGCCTTCCACTTCCTCGTCTGAGTCATTGATAAAAAAAATCACAAAGAACAAGGATCCCAGAGAGATCTCTGCACAATTTCACTAGTCACAGACCTCCAGGTACAATATGTGCCATCTACTACCACCCTCTGCCTTCTACAGGCAAGCCAATTCTGAATCCACACGGCCAAGTTGCCCTGGATCCCATGCCACATGACTTTTGAATGAGCCTATAATGGGAAACCTCATCAAAAACCTTAAACCACATATACATCACATTCACTGTTCTACCTTCATCAATGTGCTTTGTCACGTACTCAAAGGATTCAATCAGGCTTGTGAGGCATGACTAACCCTAATCAGACTATGCTTCTCTAAATGCTCATAAATCCTCTCCAATGGTTTTCCCACCACTGAATTAAGACCTACTGGTCTACAATTTTCAGGATTATCTCTCTTACCTCTCTTGTACAAAAGAATAGCATTTACCATCCTCCAAATTTCTGGTACTACTCTGTGTCAAGTGAAAATGCAAGATCATCAACAGCACAACAATGTATTCCTCATTCCTATAGGATATATCCTGCCCAGCCCCAGAGACTTATTGATCTGAAGTCTTTTCTCTTTTTCTTAATGAATAAAACGTGTAAAAATTACCAAAGAAAATGTAACTACCAGTACTTTGCATTCAAAAACAAGCTCAGAAACATGAATATCTAGAAGAAATGTATTTAAGAACTCTTTTTCCCTCTATCAATGAAACTTATTCCTTTACCAGTGTCATGCAAGATAGTTAAACTTTCAATTTTATTGTAGTCCTGGTTTTGATTTTAATGCCTTTGCAATCACCCACTGTGCTAAATCTGCCCGAGTCTAAAGCTCTGGAATTGCTTCTTTGGGATTTTGGATCTTTTCATTTATTTCTCTCCTCCGCTAATGAATTTCTTGGAACCAACCTATTTGACATAACTGTCCAAATGCTTTTTTTATATAGCATGTCATTAAATTTTAATTGATAACAGCCCCTTGGAGAAACTTTACAATGATTTCTTATAGTAAATATACCATATAAATGCAAATTGTTGCTGTTCCAAATTTTATATCCATAAATTCTATAATAATAATTAACAATATTAAACATGAAGAATACTCATTCTGATTTGATGTTATGATATTTCATATACATATCCCTTAAACCTTATGCCAATTAATAATCAATAAATAACAATAGACTGGCAAAAAATAGTCATGAGCTGGAGAGAGTGCAGAGGATATTTACCAGGACATTGCCTAAATTTGACAACTTCTTTTATCTCTCCAGATAGGCTAGGCTAGGCTAGGCTGTTTACACTGCCACAGAGGAGTATAAAGAGTGACCTGACAGAAGTACAAATTCAAGTTTATTGTCATTCATACATATATACATGCACACAGCTGAATGAAATAAATTTTGTAAGTATATGAAAGGCATGGATAGTGTAGGTGGCCATAGAGTCAGGGATTCATAGAAAAGTACAACACAGAAGCAGGGCCCCTGGCTCATCTAGTCTATGCTGAATCATTTACCTGCTCCTAAACCATAGTCCTCCATACCCCTCCCATACATGTACCTATCCAAACTTCTCATAAATGTTAAAAATCCACTGCCTTTCCTGGTAATGTATAAAATTGATCTGGGGTTTCAAAAAAACAGGCGAGTGCTTGATCTAAAATGCGCTGTAGGATGAGAGGGTAGAATCAGAGCATTTATTACATTAAGAGACACTGAGGCAAACACTTAAGTAGACAAGGCACTGAAGGATAGAATTCCACAGCTGGCAAATGTGATTAGTGTGGACGTGAGGAAATGTTGGTATGGAATGCTGAGCCATAAGACCTATGTCTGTACTGTATGACTATAAATTTAGTACTGTGTGATTGGAAGAAATATGACTGGGTAAGTTGTGTAACCTGTGTGGAGATGATACTATAATGAGTTTAGAAGTCTTCGTAATTATTCAGTACCAGCTTCACTTGCAGCAAAGTTTTGCAGAAAGACTTCCTCTGCAAGTCTTGGAGATCAGTGTAGTTATTCTTTTACAATGTTAATTTTTTATTCCCGATCATACAGTTGGAACTCACAATCGACTAAACATATATAAAACTGCATATGTGATTCATATTTACAGTTCAAGGGAATGCAGAATTAAAGTAGATAGAAAATTCATGTTTGTATAGTAGTCATACTGCATGTGGTACTGCATAAAGTAGCAAAAATAAAAGCGGCACACCTGAGGACTGGGAGAAATTCAGAGACCAGCAGAGGAGGACAAAGGGCTTAATTAGGAAAGGGAAAAAAGATTATGAGAGAAAGCTGGCAGGGAACATAAAAACTGACTGTAAAAGCTTTTATAGATATGTGAAAAGATAAAGATTGGTAAAGACAAACATAGGTCCCTTACAGTCAGAAACAGGTGAATTGATCATAGGGAACAAAGACATGGCAGACCAATTAAATAACTACTTTGGTTCTGTCTTCACTAAGGAGGACATAAATAATCTTCCGGAATATAGTAAGGGACAGAGGGTCTAGTGAGATGGAGGAACTGAGGGAAATACATGTTAGTAGGGAAGTGGTGTTAGGTAAATTGAAGGGATTAAAGGCAGATAAATCCCCAGGGCCAGATGGTCTGCATCCTAGAGTGCTTAAGGAAGTAGCCCAAGAAATAGTGGATGCATTAGTGATAATTTTTCAAAACTCCATAGATTCTGGATTAGATCCTGAGGATTGGAGGGTGGCTAATGTAACCCGTCTTTTTAAAAAAGGAGGGATAGAGAAACTGGGGAATTATAGACCGGTTAGTCTGACATCAGTGGTGGGGAAAATGCTAGAGTTGGTTATCAAAGATGTGATAACAGCACATTTGGAAAGAGGTGAAATCATCGCACAAAGTCAGCATGGATTTGTGAAAGGAAAATCATGTCTGACGAATCTTATAGAATTTTTTGAAGATGTAACTAGTAGAGTGGATAGGGGAGAGCCAGTGGATGTGGTATATTTAGATTTTCAAAAGGCTTTTGACAAGGTCCCACACAGAAGATTAGTATGCAAACTTAAAGCACATGGTATTGGGGGTATGGTATTGATGTGGATAGAGAATTGGTTGGCAGACAGGAAGCAAAGAGTGGGAGTAAACGGGACCTTTTCAGAATGGCAGGCAGTGACTAGTGGGGTACCGCAAGGCTCAGTGCTGGGACCCCAGTTGTTTACAATATATATTAATGATTTAGACAAGGGAATTAAATGCAGCATCTCCAAGTTTGCGGATGACACGAAGCTGGGCGGCGGTGTTAGCTGTGAGGAGGATACTAAGAGGATGCAGGGTGACTTGGATAGGTTAGGTGAGTGGGCAAATTCATGGCAGATGCAATTTAATGTGGATAAATGTGAGGTTATCCACTTTGGTTGCAAGAACAGGAAAACAGATTATTATCTGAATGGTGGCCGATTAGGAAAAGGGGAGATGCTACGAGACCTGGGTGTCATTGTACACCAGGTGGTGAAAAAGGCAAATGGTATGGTGGCATTCATAGCAAAAGGATTTGAGTACAGGAGCAGGGAGGTTCTACTGCAGTTGTACAAGGCCTTGGTGAGACCACATCTAGAATATTGTGTGCAGTTTTGGTCCCCTAATCTGAGGAAAGACATTCTTGCCATAGAGGGAGTACAGAGAAGGTTCACCAGATTGATTCCTAGGATGGCAGGACTTTCATATGAAGAAAGACTGGATCGACTAGGCTTATACTCACTGGAATTTAGAAGATTGTGGAGGGATCTTATTGAAACATATAAAATTCTAAAGGGATTGGACAGGCTAGATGCAGGAAGATTGTTTCCGATGTTGGGGAAGTCCAGAATGAGGGGTCACAGTTTAAGGATAAAGGGGAAGCCTTTTAGGACCGAGATGAGGAAAAACTTCTTCACACAGAGAGTGGTAAATCTGTGGAATTCTCTGCCACAGGAAACAGTTGAGGCCGGTTCATTGGCTATATTTAAGAGGAAGTTAGATATGGCCCTTGTGGCTAAATGGATCGAGGGTATGGAGAGAAAGCAGGTACAGGTTTCTGAGTTGGATGATCAGCCATGATCATACTGAATGGCGGTGCAGGCTCGAAGGGCCGAATGGCCTACTCCTGCACCTATTTTCTATGTTTCTATGTTTCTATGGTAAAATGCCACTAAAGGAACAATGAGTTGTATCCCTTTATGAACTAGTTTTACCCCCCAGTGATAGGTCCTGTTGTGTATTTAATATTTCACTTATATTTGAGTAATATTGAATGTATATATAATGGTTGATTAAGAATTCCTGTTTGTTTAATTAATTATGGGTTATATGTAGAAGTACATTCCATGCATATGTCATCAAACTACCATGTGATAGGTTCACACCTTGCTTAAAAAAAAAGATACACCCCCCATTTTGGATTCCGTGTCTTCCTTTGAATTACTTTAATATTTTGAAGTTACAAGACAGAACAAGTCCATGTCCATGTACCAGCCTTGCTTAAGTAGAAGACATAGAAATATAGAAAACCCACAGCACAATACAGGCCATTTGGCCCACAATGTTTTGCCGAACATGTCCCTACCTTAGAAATTACTAGGGTTACCCATAACCCTCTATTTTACTAAGCTCCATGTACCTATCCAAAAGTCTCTTAAAAGACCCTATCGTATCCGCCTCCACCACCATTGTCTGCAGCCCATTCCACGCACTCACCACCCTCTGCGTACCCCTCTTCGTAACTTACCCCTGACATCTCCTGTGTATTTACTTCAAAGCACCTTAAACCTGTGCCCTCTTGTGGCAGCCATTTCAGCCCTAGGAAAAGCCTCTGACTATATGCCTCTCAGCATCTTATACACCTCTATCAGGTCACCTTTCATCCTCCATCGCTCCAAGGAGAAAAGGCCGCGTTCACTCAACCTGTTTTCATAAGGCATGCTCCCCAATCCAGGCAACATCCTTGTAAATCTCCTCTGCACCCTTTCTACTGTTTCCACATCCTTCCTGCAGTGAGGCGACCAGAACTGAGCTCAGTACTCCAAGTGGAGTCTAACCAGAGCCCTATATAGCTGCAACATTACCTCTCTGCTCCTAAATTCAACTCCACGATTGATGAAAGCCAATACACCATACACCTTCTTAACCACAGAGTCAACCTGTGCAGCTGCTTTGAACGTCATATGGACTCGGACTCCAAGATCCGTTTGATCCTCCACACTGCCAAGAGTCTTAACATTACTAGTATATTCTGCCATCAAATTTGACTTAACAAAATGAACCACTTCACACATTTCTGGGCTGAAATCCATCTGCCACTTCTCAGCCCAGTTTGCATCCTATCAATGTCCCACTGCAACCTCTGACAGCCCTCTACACTATCCACAACACCCCAAACTTTGTGTCATCAGCAAACTTACTAACCCATTCCTCCACTTCCGGAATAAAATGGGAACAGCCAAATGATACAGCCCAATATTATATGAAGGATGTTGCATATTGCAATTTAATGGAAAATCAACCACTTAACTTGCAAGAAGCTGTATCAGCACTTAATTAAATTGTGTAGAACACATAACATGATTAATAAAACACATCACTGAATTTAACAATTTATTCTATTATATATTAATTTGTTTAGTGTTCTCAAAATTAATTAATTTTACATTAAATCTTATTTGATACTCAAACCTGAAACATGCCACTTGTAATATTTTTCTTGTAGATTTTGTGCATTAGTGATCTAAGGTTTTACATTCTGGGGAGGGTAAAATTCATTGCCATTAAGATTAACAAAACTAGATAGTTTTAACTTTGGGCCTTAAATCACAGAGAGAAGAGTCAAGGTCATTCTCTACTACTTGTATTAATTGACCAAAGGCAAATTTCATTTAAAATTGCAGTTCTCTCTCCTTTGAAATTATGAAATTAATTTTTCACGGTGAGCTACGCAGTTATAGAAGTAACTGTACTTGGAAAGGAGTAATTGCAGAAATGCACTGATTCATCCACAGTAAGATTTTTAGGTTGGCAGACGATCACATCGGAAAAGAGGAAAAACAGATGGCATAACGGGAGCAATAAATGTAATTCCCATTATGACAGCAATAACCACTTAAACTGAATCAAATGTTATTATTTTATTTGAAAATAGAAATGCTTTTTAAATTATTGCACATTAAATGTCCAACAGAAAGAGCTTTTTTTCTGTCAGGGTAAGTTTAACAAAAATGGAATGTATTGTTCAGCATTGTTTATCAGATAAAACACTGTAGATTAATTAAAACTGTTTTTTCCCTTGTTACAATATAAAATTAAAATCAACACTTTAATGTCTGGATTGTGAACTGTATGAATATCTATGTGACACAAATATTGTTCCAAAGGCTTCAAAACAATATTCTGAGGAATGTTTCAGTTTAAGTGCTATGGGAATAATCAAGCTTGGAAACAATATCAAGCTATGCTTCGGGTAAAACTATATAAAAAGAAAATAATTTATTCAAGCAGATGTAGATTTCTTGGGGAGTGGAACAATAAAATGGTTTCAGTGCTTAAGAGAAAAATGCCTTGGTGTCCTTGATGGGTTTGACTGAGGAATTTGGTGTGAATAAAAGCAGGAATGATGAGTCTGGAGCCCTTTAGCAGCAAACTATCAAGAACGGTGAGTGTGTCTGTTTCAAGTCAGTAAGGTCTGAGTTCGTGAGCTCCTTTTGGAACAGCTAGCCATCCATGCTCACAGTATTGTATGATCTTGGCGCAGATTTGGTCCTTTTTCAACTCAGCACAGACATTGCCCAGTGTGGTGAACTACATATACCTGTCTGGACTGCTCCTGAGGCTCCTCCCACAGACCCCTGTATAAAGGCGATTGAGGCCTGATGCCCGGCCTCATTCTACAGGATGTAGTGTTGTTCAATCTTCCAGTCAATAAAAGCCGATACCTCACTTCTTATGTCTCAGAGTGAGTTATTGATGGTGCATCACCCAGTTTACTCTGTAATGCAGGAAAGCTTTCATCAAGTAAACATTGGTGTCTTCCATGAGAGTGGAGTCAGCTTCCGTCCACACACTTTTGCATGGCATCCTCGACATAGTGTCTGGCGTTGCGAAAGATTTGCCGGGGACATGTTCAAAGTCCTAACAATAGCACATAAGCCTTATTCCAAATCTTTGCAGATGTGGAGGTAAGTTATCGAATGGTTCGTGCTGAGGAGGCTGACAAGTGGGTTACGGACTGTTTCAAGTAGGAATTTTGTGCCTATTGAGTAGCAGCTAAAGTGTTCTCAAGCCCACACAAGAGTCAGTGTGTTCTTTTCGATTTGGGTAGAATATTGTTCAATAAGAGTCAGTGCTCTTGATGCACGTGCCACCAGTTTCCATACACAGTATTGCATGAGCACTCCCCCTAGGCAAAAGAAAGAGGCATCTGCTAAGACCTTGGCTGCTTTACTCAGATCAAAGAATAACAATATTGCCAGAGAGATAAGCTCTGTGTGAAGTGATGAGAATGATTTCTCTTGTGGTTTGTCCCAGGTCCCAATATTTCTCTAAGAGAGGAGGTCATGTGGTAGCTTTGTTTTCTCTGCCAAATCTGGAATGAACTTTCCCAGCTGGTTTACCATGCCTAGGAAACTGACAACCTCTGATACATTCGTAGGCTGCTCCATGTCCTGAAGTCCTGCCGGTTCATTTGAATCTCATTGCACTCCCTCTGAGGTCAGTTGGTGGCCTAAGAACTTTACTTCCAAATTCACAAATTTGCATTTTGTTTTTGTTCATGGTGATTCCAGCCTGTTCCAGTTTCTCCAAGGCAGATTCCATTCTTTTGTCATGATCCTCACTATCATCCAGGTGGCAGACTACTCTTTCCACTCCCACCAAATTTTTGTTCAGCCTCATCTGAAACAGTTCAGGGGCTGATGAAATGCAAAAATCTTGAATCTCTTGAATGCATAGCTTGCCTATATTGTGATAATGTTTGTGAGCTTCTGCTCGCTTGTGATCTAAACAGATCTACCAGAAACTTGAGCTTGCATCTAGTTTGGTGAAGAACTTTGCTCTACTCTGCACCCTCAACGTGGCTGAACAGAGGGCAGAATAAACTTCTCTCACCTCATTGTATTGCTCAGTTGTGTTAGGTCAACACAGATCCTCACTGTGCCATCTGGCTTGGGACAGGAACAATGCTGGCACACCAATCAGTAGGGCCATTCACTCTAGTTCGGATGTCAAGCACCTCCATTCTCTTAAGTTCAGCTTTGACTTCCTTCATCAATGGAACCGACATATGCCTTGCTATGGTCAGTTAGGAGGGCATCTCTCCGAGCCTCAGTTGGATAAGGTACTCTTCTTTCAGTACCCCCAGGCCTGTGAACAGCTCTGGGCACTTCTCCTGCCACTGGTCATTGTTTAGGGAATCCAACCTATAAATTTGCTGATGATATAACACTTGTTGGTAGAATCTCAGATGGGGATCAGAGGGCGTACAGGAGTGAGATATGTCAACTAGTGGAGTGGTGTTGCAGCAATAACCTGGCACTCAACATCAGTAAGACGAAAGAGCTAATTGTGGAGTTCAGGGAGGGTAAGATGAAGGAACACATACCAATCTTCACAGAGGGATCAGAGGTGGAGAGTGTGAGCAGCTTCAAGTTCCTGGGTATCAAGATCTCTGAGAACCTAACCTGGTCCCAACATATCGATGTAGTTATAAAGAAGGCAAGACAGTGGCTATACTTCATTAGGAGTTTGAAGAGATTTGGTATGTCAAGAAAGAAACTCAACAACTTGTATAGATGGATCATGGACAGCATGCTGATGGGCTGCATCACTGTCTGGTATGGCGGGGGCGGGGAGGGGAGGACTACTGCACAGGACCGAAAGAAGCGGCAGAGGGTTGTAAATTTAGTCGGCTCCATCTTGGGCCTAGAAAGTACCCAGGACATCTTCAAGGAGCGGTGTCTCAGAAAGGCCGGTTCCATTGTTACGGACCCCCAGCACCAAGTGCATGCCCTTTTCTCACTGTTACCATCAGTTAGGAGGTGCAGAAGCTTGAAGGCACACACTCTGCAATTCAGGAACAGCTTCTTCCCTTCTGCCATCCATTCCTAAATGAACATAGATTCCATGAATACTACCTCACTATTTTAATATATATTATTTCTGTTTTTGCACAATTTTTAATCTATTTATTATATATATACTGTGATTGATTGATTGATTGATTGATTGATTGATTGATTTATAATAATTATTATTCTTTTTCTTCTTCTATGTTATGTATTGCATTGAACTGCTGCTGCTAAGTTTCACGACACATGCCGGTGAAGATAAACCTGAGTCTGATTCTGATTCTCTTTTAACTGTTTCTCATTTTCACGGATGGAAGCAGATCATATTGATCTTACATTTCCCTGGCCTATGAGCATTTTCTTTGCTGGGTTTAATGTAATGCCTGTTTTCTTCACCAGTTTTGTGAACAGACATTCTGGGCTGGCTGAGATTACTGCCCATTTTAAATATTACTAACTTATTTTGGAACTAAACCTTAGTCCATTAGCCCTGTCTATTTGAATCTAGAACTCCAAGCAAAAGGTCTATCTTCATCTGAATCATGGTCTTCATTATCCTCCTGAAGAATTGTCTTTGAGTGACACTGGTTTTTATAATAAACAACTCTATTGGATTAATTTCTTTTGCTGCTCAGAGCTCTTTGAAGTAGAGTGGAGACTTGCCACATCTCCTACAGCTGGACATTTCACCTGCTCATTGTTTTGCTTGCCTGTTTTGTTTGAGATGAGCTCTACTGTCACCTCTTTCTGTAGTCTTTCTGACTGCACCTTTTTTGTACCCTCCATTTTGTAGAGCTTCTAGCTTTACCTCAGCATTGTTTTCATGCCTGACATCTGCCTGTCGCTGACAAACATTCTCACTCTGCCTGACCATATTAATAGTTTTCATTAGTGTGAACCTTGCCTGCAGCTGAAGTCTCTCTGACAATTTGGTGTTTAGTAGCCCAACGACAAGCCTGTCTCCAATGAACTCATCTCTCAGATTTCCATATATGCAGTTGTCTGACAGAGCATACAATGCAGTGATGAAGTTATTTATACTTTCATCTGGTTCCTGCTTGCTGGAGTTGAACTTTGCCCTTTCATATGTCACCTTTCACTTTCCTGTGAAATATTCTTTGAATTTGTCCTGCACTGTTTTGCATTCCTTTCTCTGTGCATCTCTCAGTCGTAATTCACTCATGATGTCATCTGATTTGTTACCCATGCAATATATTAGTGTGCTACTTGCTGCTCTTTTGAAGCCAGAATGAGACTGTTTCTAACCCTGAACTCTTAAAGTGTCAGAGCCATCTCTCAAAGTCCCCTGGTTTAGAAGAATCAAATGTTTCAGGGGGCTTTATAATGCAAATAGATGCAGCACTGCAGGTATTTGCTCCATTTTCTTCTTTACTTGTTAATTTATTATTTGATTCATTTGGACTACAAAAATCTTCTTTTCTCTCCCTGAGGGTTTGACTGACTTCTCTGCTGTGCCTGTGTCTCTGTGCACTACCCCAGGCTAGTGGCCCACAGATTATTACAGTGTATCCATTTTTGGGTGTAGCTTGAAAGGGTTGCCTAGCAACCCTGGCCCTTCTCAGCACATACTTCATTGGTGCATAGGAACAGCTCCATTAATAACCACTACAGGTGACTTCAATCAAGCTTGATTGAAGAAAATTATCATTAGCACATCATCTACAGCACTAGGAGTCCTAACACACGATCACTGCTACACTATCATAAGAAATGTCTAAACATTGATCTGTACGTAAGCAGGTGGCAGTTGAATATCATGTTTTGTTGTTAACGTGCACTTATGTATTTACCCTGGTAATGCTAAAATATCTGCCTCTGCCTTTAAGAGAAAACGGTGATGTAATTTTGCACAGATAGAGTAGAACAAAGAATTGCCATGTCTTAGAGAGAATAATGTTCGAGTTCTTTTCCCAGGTTTGGTGAGGAAAGATTTTTGCAAGTAAATTGACCAGCACTGGAATACTGTGCTTGTGCAAATTTCCTTACCAGCCTACTAATGTGAGCAAGGAGAACTCATTTCAAGGTCTAGCCTAAATGTGTTTGGAAGTTAAGCACATGTGTGCCAAATATTTGCCACTACCGTATTATTTTTTTAACATTTTGTTTAGTTATTTGCATACTACATACATAACAATGGTGGGGTCCGAAATTAAGTTAAGATCATAATAGCAGGAACTATTTTTTTTAAAATTCATTTCATCGTTTTTATCTTGATAACCTCTTTCTGCATTAAAACATCCAAAGCAGATAAAGGATTTAAAGACCTGAAAAAGTACTTGTTGTCCAGTATGTGTAATTTTCCCCAGGCTACAAAGCTAGATCCCAGTTTCAGCAATCTATTCATTTGGCTGTCTACCTCCTGCCTACATACCGGCAAAGGCTAAAGAGCAAGGGTCCAGAAACAAGGACAACAAGGAGGTAGTCACAGGAGGCAGAGGAGTGGCTATGAGATTGCTTCGAGTTGGTGGATTGGGCATGTTCCAGGATTCACCACAGAATCTGAACAAATACACCACGGTTGTCACAGACTTTATAAAAACAGTCGTAGAAAAGTGTGTCCCCACAAAATTATTGACAGTCTTCCCCAACCAGAAGCCCTGGATGACCCATGAGATCTGCAGTCTGATGATACCCAGATCAGTGGTGCTTAGTTTTGGCGACCAAGTACAGTTCAAGAGGTCCGAGTATGATCTCTGGAAAACCATCTCACATGCTACACGGCAATGCCGGGCGAAACCAGAATCACAGCAGGCTTGCCAGTTGTGGCAGGGCTTGAATGCAATCAGCTCCTAACAAGAGAAATCAAACAACATCAGTAACAGCAAGGCTTCACTTCCAGATGAGCTCAGTGCCTTGTATGCTCACATTGACCATCAAACATGGAGACAGCTTCACAAACTCCTACAACCCCTGATGACCCTGTGAGTGATTTTAGTCTCTGAGGCCAACATGAGAGCATCCTTCAGGAGGGTAAACCCATAACAAGCATCAGGCTCAGGTGGGGTATCTGGCTGAGTACTAAAGACCTGTGCAGATCAACTGGCTGGAGTGTTCACATACTGTATCTTTAATATCTCGCTTTGGCAGTTTGAGATACCCAGCTGCTTCAAGCAGGCTTCAATTATATTGGTTCCGAGGAAGAAGATAGTAACCTGCCTCAATGACTATCATCCAGTAGTACTTACATCCACTGTAATGAAGTGTTTTGAGAAGTTGGTGATGGAACATATCAATTGCTGCCTGAGAAACGACTTGGACCTGCTTCAGTTTACCTAAGGTCACAACAGGTCAACTGCGGATACCGTTTCATTGGTCTTCACTTGTCCCTGGAACATCTGGAAAGTGAAGATGCATGCATCAGAATGCTCTTCGGTGATTACAGCTCTGCATTCAATGCCATCATCTGCTCAAAACTAATCAATAAGCTTCAGGACCTTGGCCTCAATACCTCCTTGTGCAATTGAATCCTTGATTTCCTCACCCGCAGACCCCAGACTCTTCGGAAAGGCAACAACATCATCTCCTCCACAATCACCATCAACACAGGACTGCTTAGACCCCTGCTCTTCTTGCATTCTACCTATAACTCAAGGTTAAGCACAGCTCCAATGCCAATGTTTAAGCTCGCTGAGAACATCTCTGTTGTTGGCCAAATCGAAGGTGGAGATACATATAGGAAGGAGATTGAAAATCTGGCTGAGTGGTGCCACAACAGCAAGCTCTCACCCAGTGTCAGCAGGACCAAAGAGCTGACTATTGACTTCAGGAGGAGGAAACTGGAGAGCCATGAACCAGTCCTCATCGGCTGATCAGAGATGGAGAGGGTCAGCAAATTTAAATTCCTTGGTGTTATCATCTCAGAGGAACTCTCCTGGGTCCAGCATTTAAATGAGATTACAAGGAAGGCAAGGTAACACCTCCACTTTCTTAGAAGTTATTATACCAAGCTACTGATAGTTTATTTCACCCATTCTTTTTAATTTATTAAGTTTCATTTAACAGAATATTTGTCAAGAATACATCGTTCTTCTTTTTAATGTAGAAATCATTGTGTGCATGTTATACAGAAAGTTAATTTTGCTAACCATTAACAACACACACATTAAGTGCTGGAGGAGCTCAGCAATTCAGCAGCTATGCCTGCCTGTTTGTGAGCTATGTTCCAAGCCTACACTGGTGACCATCCATACTTTTCCAATGCTACATTGATGACTGCATTGGTGCTGCTTCCTGCATCCGGGCTGAACTCGTCGACTTCATCCACTTTGCCTCCAACTTCCACCCTGCCCTCAAACTTACCTGGTCCATTTATGACACCTCCCTCCCCTTTCTCGATCTCACTGTCTTTATCTCTGGAAACGGCTTATCCACTGATGTCTGTTATAAACCCACGGACTCTCACAGCTACCTGGACTATACCTCATCTGGCCCTGTTGCTTGTAGTAATGCCATCCCTTTCTCTCAATTCCTCCATCCCCACTTCATCTGCCCTCAGGATGAGGCTTTCCATTCTAGAATGAAGGAGATGTCCTGCTTTTTCAAAAAAAAAGTGGATTCCCTTCCTCCACCATCAATGCTGCCCTCAACCACATCTCTTCCATTTCACGCACATCTGCTCTCACGCCATCCTCCCGCCACCCTAACAGGGATAGGGTTCCTCGTGTCCTCATCTACCAGCCCACCAGCTTCTGCATTCAGCACATAGTTCCCCACATCTTCTACCATCTCTAACAGGATCCCACCACCAAACATATCTTTCCCTACCCCGCCCCCCCCCGCACTCCTCTTTTTTCTTTCTGCAGGGATTGCTCCCTACGCAACTCCCTTGTCCATTTGTCCCTCCTCACTGATCTCTCTCCTGGCACTTAACCTTGCAAGTGGAACAAGATCTACACCAGCCCTTATACTACCTCCCTCACTGCCATCCAGGGCCCTAAACAGTCCTTCCAAGTGAGGTGACACTTCAGCTGTGAACCTGGTGGGGTTATTTACTGTGTTTGGTGCTCCCGGTGTGGCCTCCTGTACATCAATAAGACCCAGCGTAGATTGGGAGAGCGCTTTGTCGAGCACCCATGCTCCATCCACCAGAAGAAATGGGATCTGCCAGTGGCTACCCATTCTAATTCCACTTCCCATTCCTATTCCTATATGTCCATCCATGTCCTCTTCCACTGTTGTGATGAGGCCACACTTAGGTAGGAGGAACGATGCCTTATATTCCATTTGGGTGGCCTCCAACTTAATGACATGAATATCAATTTCTCTAACTTATGGTCATGTCCCCCACTCCCTGCTCCCTCACCATTTCCCATTCTCTTTTCCTTCTCTCACCTGATCTCTGTACCCACCCATCGCCTCCCTCTGGTGCTTGTTACCCCCTTTTCTTTCTTCCATAGCCTTCTGTCTCTTTCACCTATCAACTTCCCAGCTCTTTACTCCATCCATTCCTCTCCAGGTTTCACCTATCACCTTGTATTTTCCCTCTCCCCTTTCATCACCTTTTAAAGCTATTCATCAGCTTTTTTCTCCAGTCCTGCCAAAGGATTTTTGGCCCGAAACATCAGCTATATTTTTTTCCTAGATGCTGCCTGGCCTGCTGAGTTCCTCCAGCATTTTGTGTGTGTTGAACAACTTCTCTCGTTGTCATTGTTCCTCACCATGCCTTCTGCTACATAGGGTGGCAACCTTGCCGTTCCTTTTGCATTTTTGCCTGTTTTTATGAGCTTGAGTTGCTAGCTCAATGCTCAAATAGCATGAATGGAAAGGGTGCTAGGAACTGGCCAGATTTGAACCCGGGATGATTTGACTTGAAGTCTGGAATGGATGCTAACGCAGCAACCCCCAGCAAGGCAGCTTCTCTGGAAGTAATAAACAGTGGACATTTTCGGCTGAAACCCTTCATCAGGACACTTTATTGCCCTTCATAAATGCTGCCTGACTTCCTGAGTTCCTCCAATATTTAATGCGGGTTGTGTAAGGTTTTCAGCATCTGCAAAATTTCTTGTGCTTATGCTCTCCCTTCTTCAATTTGTTTTCCCACCTCTTCCAAAAATATTTATCAGGCTTGTGAGACACAACCTGCCCCTCAAATCCTAAATTCTGACTATTCCTAATAAGACAATGCTTCTGCAAATGCTCATAAATTCTATTTTGCACTAGACAATGAAGAACATATTAAATTGGCCATGGAAATGACTTTATGTAAAGTAGTTAAATGAAGAACAATCTATTTTTACCCATATTAACACATCATAACTACTGGGCTATGATAAACAAACATGGATGGTTCCAAGCAGAATACAAATGGTGTCTGAAAAATGGCAGGGGAACAAGTTAGCCTTGCATGAATGAATCAGGAATGAAGTATTTGAATCTTTAATTATGAACAAAATTGCATAGTATTAAGAAGCATATTGCTCACATAATTAGCTGAGTAGCTCAACTTATTAACTTCCTTCTGTTTGCATGATGGGATTCAAGCTTATAAAAACAATTCCACTATGCAAAGCATTTCCTTACTTATACATTCTTGTACTCTTAGCTCCTGAAATTATCAACAACTATAATGGAGATGTGAAGATTTTTCCTTTATGGTACTTGAGTAAATTGGGTTCTTGGGGTTCAGCATCAGATATATTGGGAAGGAAGCATTGCAAAATTACTGCACTATCTTCTGTTTGTTAACTTCAATGGATAGAATGTTAGTTATCTGTTTCTGACATAACGTCCACCCTTGTTATCCTGTATATGTAGTTTGAAGGTGATGAGTACAAAATTATTCAAACTCCCTCCTTGTGACTTATGCATCCTCTGTAAGTTAAATAAGTTTGCTTCTCTACTTAATTTTATCTACTGTTGTATTTGTCTCTGTTGATTTCTGTACGTTCATCCCCATTTCCCTGCTTAGAAGCTTATGACTGTTAATTAACTTCCAGGGAGCACCAGTAATAATCCTCTTCAAATTTGATCTTGAGTAACTTAATCTTTCTTAAATCTTTGCTCTGACATAAATAATCACTTTTTTTTGAACTCTTAATCTTCTTCCCTTTTCCTTATTTGATCATTTTAATCCTTAGCAAAAGTAGTTCCTTCAATTCCAATAGTCCTACTTGAGCTTTCAAAACCTTCAGATTCTGGTGACTGATGTTCAACTTAAGTGTCTCAAACTGCTTCACACTCCGAGAGACCTGTCCAATCACAGTGACAAATTCAACCAAAAAGATAAATAGACTACAGCCATTGTTTGGCTTCTAGCCAGCAGAACATCTCTACCTTTGCTTGTATTCTGCCTGGTTGGAATCATAATTTACCTGCCTTGGAGTGAGTTGAGTGGTGAGCCTGGCTATGTACACACTGAGCTATCATGTTGGATATGAAGAGGTGAATTTCATTTCTTTCTCCCTGAAGGAGGTGTCCTGAAAAAAAAATGTTAAATTAAATTGAAATCAATTAAGTTGAAGAGATTGATGTTGAGAAATTGGACATAATTGTGCATTATTTTAACAATTTCAGATACATATATAATGACAGAAGCTGCATCACCAATTAATAACATATAAGCAGTGGACAAGATATGACAAATGAATTGTGTTTATAACTCAACAAAAGGAGAGAATCCTGCAGCAGATTGCAAAATGTTCCTGTATCCATCAATTCTTCATGTTCTGCATCGGCCAGCTTCAAATTTTGTGTATTTGTACATTTCTCAGAGTTAGAAAATTGCTTGACAATTGTTTTCTGACTGAGAGTGTGTCCTTCACAATGGTCCTATTGTATCACTTACAGAAGTCTCCCTAGTTTATCCATTGCATAACCTATGATTCACAGTGATGTGGAGCCACCATTCCATCTATAAAGGATTCAAAGCAGATAGTTCAGATTGTGGGGATGTGGGTGGATGTTGACTGGTGAGCAATAATTCCTCGATATTATTTTTACAGCTGCGCAGGCCAACCAATGTTTTGAGCAGGAAATTCTTACACAGTCTGAAAACTGTGTGGCACTTTAAATGCTTCTTTTCCGAAATATGCATAGTTTAAATACGTAGAATGAAAACTGAAAAATCACAGAATTTTGATGTCATTCATTAATTGAATGGTATTATGAAATACAATGCAACAAAGAAAATCTTAAACATTTCATAAACTTCTAAATTTAGGTGGTGTCTGCATTCAGTTAGCTGGTGGTTCATTAAAAATGAGCTACTGACTTCCATTCTGTGTTTATTGTTACCATTTGAAACAGCGTTGCATCTTGAAACACTGACAATGGAAAGACATTGAAACTCTAAAATATTTCTATGTAAAGGATGTGGTACATTTATAATTTAGGAAATATATGAATTATATTAATTAACACATGATTATTTACAGGGTATTTCATAATTATATTAACATAGACTTCAAAGTTATAATTTCATAATCTCAAAATTATATTAACATTTTATAAAGGAAACTTCCAACTGTGGGGCAACAAAGACTATGTGCGTGGAAGCATTTCAGTAATTGCATGGCTGCGCATTTGTGCAGCCTGGAGAAAGCAGTGTTAGTGAGACACACTGAAGACACATGATGTCAGTCTCTGTACACTTTCCATCAATGCCCTAACAGCTACACTGTGGCTGATATTGAGAGAGTTTCTTTAAGTCTTTGCAGTGCTTGTCATGCTTGATGGCACCATTGATACAGCAGCTGCAATCTCTGCAGGCAACTGCCATCATGAACCACACAGGGAAACTTTTTCAACATCATTCAGAATGAAAGTAACCCTTTCTTTTAAACTGTGTGTTTTTGCAGATCATTCAGTTGGGATTAGCTAGTATTATAGCAACTTCATAGTGCATCTACAAAAGAGTGATCTCCAATTTCTATTCACTGCAGGAGTCCAATAGCTCTAGTTTGCAAATAGTAAAATAGGTCTATGAGCATGCTAATTTACCCTGACTACAATGTCAAGTAAAGTCACTCCTTCCAAGAAATCTCACATCACTTGGATTTATGTCAGACAATAAATCCCAAATGGTAACCAAAATAGCTCTGCACTGACATTGTTTGCATTGTAAATATGCTTCTCGATGAAGTGGGCATCACGCCTGCTAACCTCCGAGGCTCCATACTCACAGCAATTACAACATTGGCCAGCTTTTTTCTGCTTTGATTGAAGTGCACTGGAAGTAAGTTAACTACAGTAGAATTTAAAAGCAGGTGGACATCAGAATCAGAATCAGGTTTAATATCACCAGCATATGTCATGAAATTTACCACCATTCTAAAACAAAAATTCTTCAACTCAGATAATGCTGATCTGCATTTACATTAAGCATAGTAAAGTTTCCTTTATAAATCCCACAGAGACCAGTCATGTACATTATATATACACTCAGAGGCCTCTTCATTAGGTACACCTGTACATCTGCTCTGTGATAAAAATACATAATCAATGAATACAGCTTATTACACAAATCAAATAATTATGGCATTAAATGCAAGTCACCTACTCAGTTTACCACTGACTCCTGTTGTCTAACAGTGGTTTAGTCTCTGATCAGCTGTTGTTCATACTACCCATTTCACAAAATTCAGCAGCTCCAGAATTTAATGCTGCATTTTTCTTTCATTCCATTCTTTCATTCTTATATACCCAGTTTATAGACTCTGATATTGCTAATTGTATTGATAATCACCTAGATGCCAAAACTTTTGGCCGCTCATGCCAAATTTTCTATTCAGGTTTATTCATTTTTTCAAGACTTCACAGAAGCTTTCAGAATAGAAACATACTCCACCCACCAGCAGCATAATTCCTATTTCACCACAGCAGCAAGAAGTATTAGTCAGGTTTGATAGAATATGATAGTTATTAAAAATGAAGACCAAATAGGGACTGTCAGAGAAAGCAAGATTTATATATGAATTGATTTGATTTGATTGTTTATTAATTTGAAAAGCAACATGGTGAGGTTTTATGATTTCCTGGTGCAATTTGCTCTTGAATGATGCAGCTTCATTCAGCTTGAAGACAAGATGATCTAACTCATTAATATGCATAATATAATTTTGGATGACAGATTGGTGTGTCAGGACCTAATGGTCTTCTTCAAAATTTAGATTGCTCTGTGTGTGCTCCTAAGAGCGTATAATTGAACTAGACTAAATATTCAAGGCTTTGCAAAATTCTAGCACTTTAATTCCAGACTGGTGCAATTGAGATCCCCAGTCCAATACAATTTGAATTAGTATAAAGTATCAAATCAGTAGCTTGAGAATGTTCAGTAACTCTAGTTGAGTACAATTATGGTCATTAAACATTCAACGAAGTCTGTTGCAAAATAGAATACAATTACAAATCCCATAACAACTGTACATTGGCAGATTTTACAAGAATCAGTCCAATCCTCTGAGGCTTCTTAGTAGCATTTTTTATGGAAGAATTAATTTTAAATGACAGAAAATGATTTCCATATCGCTGGGAAAAAAAGCAGGATACTAGTGATAAAAGAAGGATTTAATATATCCTGTCACTATGTGCTAGTGGATGCATAAATTAAAATAAATATTCTGCAGAAAAAGATATACCAACATTTAGATAGGAACCTCAAACCCATAGGCACGGGCATTGCTTTCCATTGTCAGGCAGATGTATACTCAAAATGAGGGTACAAATTTAAATACTCTTTTCTCTATGCTGAAGTTACCACTCACCCCACCCCATCTGGAGCTCCAGCATTAAATCTGAATTATCTAACAATGTCCTGGATGCCATTTTATATGCTTGGACTGACCTAATCTAGAAATGTGATGAAACATATCCTCATTCTAAATTGATACTGCTAATCAGTTATTCTGAGAATTTATTCATCATAAACATTTCAAATATACAGTACTTAGTGTGAAATATATAATGGAGCAAAATGCTGCGTAATCTTCTCACTTCTTAATGCTTAAGTTCTTATTCGCATGTGTGGGTCAGATTTTTACTCAAGACTTCAGGGAGTTGCCACTTGATGGAACAATCCGGCTATCAAGAGATGACAAAGTCATTTTTGTGGGAGATCCCAATTTAAATGTTCATGGTATGCACTGCTGCGATATGACTTACTGCCTTGCTTTATGTGTAGCTGTCTCAACATTTTTGGCTCAGATTTCACTTAGGGGTTTGCTGGACATGTGTACAGAATAATGCAGGTTACTGCACAGATGCAAAAAAAAAGATTGAATTCTTGTTTTCTGGGCTGAGAAACAACATCATTGTTATCAAGGATGGCATAAATAGAAACAGGCAGCCTCTGCAGTTTGCATTCATATTGATGCAAGGTGATAATGACCACACTGAAGGCATCCCCAAATCCCTCAGGTTGGAAGGGGGGCATCCTTGTATGGTTAACCTCACCCAATCTCTTTGCGCTTTTTCGTCCAGTTAACTGCTATAAAATAAGCATGCTTCCATCCACCAAAGCTTATGATAGCTGCATGATCCCAGCCAATGAGGCCCAAGTGCATGCGTTGTGCATAAGTTTTGGAAGACAACACATTCTCTTTGAAGTAATCTGAATTTAACTCCGTGTTGCTGAACTCAAACTGAATTATCTGGATGAGGTTAAATGGCTCGAGGATTTCAATGAGCTTTAATTGTTTATTTTACTTGAAATCGATATACAAACATTAATAAGTTATTTCTTTGAAAGTCCCCGTCTCTTTAAACCTCAAAAGTCAACACCAGCTAGGCTGCTAGACTACAGAATTGATTGTGGACTTCAGGAAGGGAAGTTAGCAGATCACGCGCCAATCCTCATTGAGGGGTCAGTATTGGAAAGGATGAGTAGTTTAAATTTTCTGGGCGTCAGCATTTCAGAAGATTTATTCTGGGTCCAGAACATTGATGGAATCATGACAAAGACATGCCTGCGACTCTACTTCATTAGGAGTTTGAGGAGATTTGGCATGTCACCAAAAACTCTTACAAGCTTCTACAGATTTCTACTGGAAAGCATCCTGGCTAGTTACATCACAGCCTGGCATGGAACCTCCAAGGTTGCAAGAAGCTGCACAGAGTTGTAGATACAGCAAGATACATCGCAGGCACAAACCTCCAGAACAACAAGGACATATTGACTGCGTTAGGAAACTGGAGCTCATATGGGAAAATGACGAGGTGATAGATAGGAGCCACAGGGATGTAGTCACCACTGAGTTGCAGGAGGCAGGTTCCTTGGTGACTGTAAGGAGAGGGAAAGGATGTAGGCAGCCAGTGCAGAGTATCTCTGTGGATGCACCCATCAATAGTAAGCACACCACTTTGAATACTGTTGGGAAGAATAGCCTACCAGGGAGAAGCCATAGTGAGTAGGTCTCTAACACTGAATCTGGCTCTATGATTCAGATGGGAGGGCGGAGAGAAAAGGAGTGCAGTTGTAATAGGGGATTCCTAAGTCAGGGGGGCAGACAGGAGATTCTGTGGATGTGATAAAGACACCTAGATGATATTTTGGCTCCCAGGTGCCAAAGTCAGGGATGTGTACAACAAAGAGGGAGGGTGAACACCAGAAGTCGTGGTACATATTGTACTGTTACGGAGGATGAACAACTCTGATGGGCAGAAGGGTACAGAGTTGCCCATGTTTCCCCCTCCCCTGGGAGAATCACAAACTGTTACTATTACCACGCTGCTCATGTGAGAGAAAGAGAGAGAGACACAGATAAGAGAAAAACAAGTTGGAACATCTGCTGCTGATAAGAGAGAGGAGAGGAGCCATTGATTTACTGTTATGTCTTTTGGAGAGGGCTGTTTACTTGGTACCATTCTGTTCATTAAAATTCCTCAGTGGACAGCCGGAGTGGGCTGGTTTGATGGACTAAGCCATTCAAAACTGATTGACACCTGAGAGCCCGTGAGTAGGGATAAAAGTGAGGTCTGGGGAGAGACCCCTCAGACACACCAGGAGACGCACCAAGAGACGCACTAGTGAGCACTGCTTAAGTGTTAGAACCCACGAGAAAGTGTGGGGCATCGGAGACCGAACAAAGGATTGGTCAATTTAAACTCACAGTGTTTATAGCGAGGCCGGTGGGGGCTTGTGTGTGTGTCCACCCTTGCCTGGGTGACGAGTCCACCATAGAAGAACGGTCTAGCTAAAGGACAGAGGGGTCATACCTGAATGGCCACAGCAACACATCGACGGATCAAGAAAGTAAAGGAAGGTTTGAATGACTGTAGCTGTCACTGTTTGCTTGCCCTCTCTCTCTCTCTCTCTCTCTCTCTTTCTCTCTCTCCGCCCCCCAACGGTTACAACAAAAGAACCAACAACTACCTCAGCCTACATGAATTGAACTGAACTTTATACTTTCCCATGATAATTCGTTATCCTGTAGACAACGATAGAGCTTGTTTATTATTGATTATTATTATACCCACACTTTTAGGTTTAGTATTGCTAATGTGTATTATCTGTATATACGATAGGTTGCTATCGATGCAATGCTCCTCAGACAGGATGAAGAGATCAATACTCCCCAATGCCATTCGGCTTTACAATTCAACCGCCAGGAGTAAGATATGTTAAAGTGCCGGGGTTAGGACTCAATGTATTTAAGTAAACTACTTAAGAACTTTTTAAAAGCTACTATTAATGCTTTTTGAGAGGGTGATTTTAGATGCATATCATATTTTTACTGAGTTAAGTATTGTATGTAATTAGTTTTTGCTACAATAAGTGTATGGGACATTGGAAAAAATGTTGAATTTCCCCATGGGGATGAATAAAGTATCTATCTATCTATCTATTTGTATTGTTGATATTGAATTGTATATTTTACTAATAAACACTGTTTTGAAAATAGTACCGGACTCCAATGGATACTTCTATTTTTGCTGGTAAGACACCCAGTTACGGGGTACATAACAGTACCATTGACATAGTATAGGTAGAAAAATATAGGGAATTAGGTGTAAAGCTGAAGAATGGGACTTCCAGATGAATAATCTCTGAATTGCTGCCTGTACCACATGCCAGAGAGGGTAAGAATATAATGATTTGGCAGATAAATGCATGTCTGAGGAATTAGCGCAGGGGGCAGATTTCAGATTTCTGGATAATTGGGATCTCTTCTGGGCAAGGTCAAACCTGTACAAAAAGGATGGGTTATAACTGAACTCAAGGGGGTTCAATATCCTGGCAGGCAGGTTTGCTGGGCTATTAGAGAGGGCTTAAATGAAATTAGCAGGGGGAAGGAAAGCAGATTGATGACTCTGAGGATGGGGCAGTTGGTATACAAGTAGATGCAGTGTGCATTGTGACTGTGAGGAAGGACAGACAGGTGAGAGGGCAATATTGCACTCAGTGGAGTGAGCTGAAGTGTAACATAGAGGCAAAATCAAAAAGGGTGATGAATGGGGGGACGTCATGTGATGACGTAGGATCGAGATATGGAAATCCAGCTCTCCCGTAAAAAACCAGTAAAATAATGTTTAAGTGAAGAAAAGTTAGTAAATACTTTTTAAAAATTACTTATAAACTACTCAGTATTGTCTTAAGATATGTCTCCTAAACAGAAGCAGAAGAAAACTACTACTTTGAAGACAACATGAGTTGGAAAAGAATCAAGGCCGGCCGCCATGAAAGAGCCTCGGGCTTATGTGCATTTTACCTTCGGTGATACAGAACAGGAAACTGCGGCAACATCAACCATTTCCAAAAAAAAAGAGCAACAGGAATCGCACATGCGTGAAGGAAGGGGCATGCACAAACACGAGCAACCCAAACTACACTTCCCAGCTATGATCGGAACTGAAAGTGAAAGTGAATATGAGGTGGAATCAGATTCTCTGGATAAATCAGATGAAGATGAAGAGACAAACAAAGAAGAGCAACAGGAAAAAGTTGGAGGTGGTATTGGAGACATTAAAAAAACTTTGGTGCAAATAATGTATGAATTAAAAGCATTAAAAGTAATAAAAAAGATATTAAAAATATGAAGATTATGTTTGATAAAATGATGAAAAGACAGGACAAAATAGACAAGAAAATTAAAAACTTGGAAGAAACAACGGGAGACACCATTGATAGAGTGAATAAAATGGAAGATAATATTTCTGCCTGGACATCAGAAAGAAAACGGTTGTTGGAAAAAGTGGATGTACTTGAAAATTTTAGCAGACGAAATAATATTAAGATTGTTGTACTTAAAGAAGGTATAGAGGGAGAGGATCCAATAATTTTTTTAATAAAATGGATTCTGGAAATTTTGGAAATGGACGAAGGAACCCAGTTAATTAAAATTGAAAGGGCTTTCAGAGCCTTAAGATCAAGACCTCAAGTTGATCAAAATCCACGATCAGTCTTGATAAAATGATTAAGATATCAAGATAAAGTAAAGATCCTGAAGGCGGCTGCCCAACATGCCAGAAAGAGAAACGGGCCATTGATGATTGAAGGGAAAACATTTCTTTTCTATTCTGATATAAGTTATGACCTTTTAAAGAGAAAGAAGGAATTTAACCCAGTGAAAAAAGTTTTATGGGAAAAGGGTTATAGATTTATATTGCGCCACCCGGCAACCCTGATAATTTTTTTGGATGACGGAAAAAGAAGATTTTTTACTGATTATTGGGATGCGGAAGAATTTGCACAAGAACTCCCAAATATTTGTTAACCACAGCCAAAGATTTAAAAGAGAAACAGATGAAAGATGAAGACAGGGACAGTGAATGGAGTTGATGGATGTTTAAGGACAGAAGAATATTTAAATATATTCTTAATTATATGATACAGGGGGAGAAAGTTTAAAATTTGAGAAATATTAATCGAGAGTAGTGATATTATTTTTTCTTCTCTTATATATACTTTTTTATGTTACAGGGGAGCTGGGGGAACTTCAGATCGATTGCTATGGGATTCACGTGTGTAATCATGGTGATTGCCATGACCCATACAACGGAGGGGGGTAATGTGTTTTTTTTATTCACAACATTAGTAGGGGGGGTATTTTGTTATTTTTTTTCTTTATAATCTATTTTTCTTTAATCTTTCTTTCTTTGCCTGGACAATTGGGGGGGAGACACATAGCAACACGGAGAATTTTAAAAAGATTCCCCAAGGTACTACAGAAGTTGAAAAGTTAGGTATTACTATAGACTAGAGTAACCCTATTAAAAATAATGACTAAATTACTGAATTTTTAAAGTTTTAATGTTAATGGGCTTAATGGACTGGTGAAAAGAAAAAGAATTTTAACGTACTTTAAGAAAATGAAAATAGATATAGCTTTTTACAAGAAACACACTTAACAGAGATAGAACATCAGAAATTAAAGAGAGATTGGGTCGGAAATGTTATTGCAGCTTCATTTAATTCAAAGGCGAGGAGAGTTGCAATTTTCGTTAATAAAACTTTACCAATTAAAATACAAAATGTATTAATTGATTCTGCGGGGAGATATGTAATTATACATTGTCAAATTTTTTCAGAACTATGGACTGTTATGAATATTTATGCACCAAATGAAAATGATGTAAAAATTATACAAGAGGCCTTTTTGAATTTGGCTGATGCACATGACAAAATATTAATAGGTGGAGATTTTAATTTTTGTCTAGACCCAGTTTTAGATAGATCAACAATGGTTGTTACAAAATCAAAAGTAGCAAAATTAACTTTATCATTGATGAAAGATTTAAATTTGATTGATATATGGAGAAGAATTAATCCAAAAGAAAGAGATTACTCATTTTATTCAAATAGACATAAAACTTATTCAAAGATAGATTTTTTCCTATTATCAATGAATATTCAAGACAGAGTGAAAAATATGGAATATAAAGCAAGAATATTGTCAGATCATTCCCCCTTGACAATGACAATGATAATGATGGAGAAAGAGGAATCGATTTACAGATGGAGATTTAATTCAATATTATTAAAACGTCAAGATTTTGGTGATTTCATGAAAAAGCAGATTCAGTTTTTTTTTAGATACAAATATACATTCAGTTGATGATAAATTTATAGTATGGGAAGCAATGAAGGCATATTTGAGAGGCCAGATAATAAGTTATACTTCTAAAATTAAGAAGGAATATATGGTAGAAATAGATCAATTGGAAAAAGAGATTACAAAATTAGAAAAAGAATCTCAAAGATATATGACAGAAGAAAAATGAAGACAACTTGTTAACAAGAAGTTATAATATAATACACTTCAGACATACCGAACAGAAAAAGCAATTATCAGAACTAAACAGAGATATTACGAACTAGGTGAAAGATCACACAAGATTCTTGCTTGGCAGTTAAAAACAGACCAGATTTCCAAAACGATAAATGCAATTAGAACAAGTGTAAATAAAATTACTTATAAACCTTTAGAAATTAATGAAACTTTTAAGAATTTTTATTCTGAACTGTATCAATCAGAATCACAAAATGATAATGTCGAGATAGAAAGGTTTTTATCACAAATAACTCTTCCAAAATTGAATTTGGAAGAGCAGAAGGGATTAGATATGCCTTTTACTTTAAAAGAGGTCGAAGAAGCTCTAGGTTCACTTCAGAGTAATAAATCCCCAGGAGAAGATGGTTTTCCTCCCGAATTTTATAAAAGGTTTAAAGATTTACTAATTCCTCCTTTTATGGAGTTAATATACCAAGCGGAAAGAACGCATAAACTTCCAGAATCTTTTTCAATAGTATTGCCAAAAAAAGATAGAGATCTTTTAAAGCCAACATCATATAGACCTATTTCTTTGTTGAATACTGACTATAAAAGAATAGCAAAAATTTTATCTAATAGATTATCTAAATACTTACCAAAATTAATACATATGGATCAAACAGGATTTATCAAAAATAGACAATTGGCAGATAATGTAACTCGGTTACTTAGCATAATTCATTTGGCACAAAAGAGGGAGGAAATGAGTGTGGCAGTTGCCTTAGATGCAGAAAAAGCATTTGATAGATTGGAATGGAATTTTTTATTTAAGTTATTGGAAAAATATGGCTTAGGGGTATCTTTTATAAAATGGATTAAAACTTTAAATACTAATCCCAAAGCTAAAGTAGTGACAAATGGTCAAATTTCAACACCATTTCAGTTAACAAGGCTAACTAGACAAGGTTGTCCATTATCACCTGTTTTATTTGTGTTGGCGATAGAACCATTAGTTGAATTAATTAGAACAGACCCAGATATTATGGGTTTCAGAGTTAACCAGGAGGAATATAAGATTAATTTATTTGCTGACGATGTTTTGCTTTATTTAACAAACCCATTGTATTTGCTGCTTCTAGATTGGAAGAATATGGGAAAATATCAGGCTACAAAATAAATTGGGATAAAAGTGAAATTCTACCCCTTACTAGAGGAGATTATAGTCAATGTCGACTAATAACTCAATTTAGATGGCCAATAAATGGTATAAAATATTTAGGTATAAGAGTTGATAATGATATAAAGAATTTATATAAATTAAATTATTTACCATTATTGAAAAAAATTCAAGAAGATCTTGATAAATGGATTACATTACCAATAACATTAATAGGCAGAGTAAATGCTGTAAAAATGAATTCCCTAGATTACAATATTTATTCCAAACACTACCAATACAATTACCACAGAAGTTTTTTCAAGAGTTAAATAAATGTGTGAGGAAGTTCCTTTGGAAAGGCAAGATGTCAAGAATATCGTTGGAAAAATTGACATGGAAATTTGACCTAGGAGGGTTACAACTTCCAAACTTTAAGAATTATTATAAAGCAAATCAACTTAGATTAATTGCATCTTTTTTTGATGAAGATAAACCGGCATGGATTAGAATAGAATTAGATAAAATAGGAGAAAATATACCAGAAGATTTTATATATAAGTGGGAATCTAAATTGATATGGGAAAAGAAAGAATCTCCTATATTAAAACATTTGATTGATTTATGGGATAAGATAAATGTTGATGATGAGATACAGAAATCTTTATTAGCAAAGAGACCTTTAATTCAAAATAAACTTATTCCTTTTACAATGGATAACCAACTTTTATACAATTGGTTTCAAAAAGGGATTAGATATATAGGAGATTGTTTTGAAGGAGGTATATTAATGTCATTTGATCAATTAAAGAATAAATACAAAATATCAAACAACACTCCTTTTTGTTATTTCCAATTAAGGGCTTATTTAAGAGATAAATTGGGTCAAGCAATGTTATTGCAAAAACCTAGTGAAATAGAAACTTTAATTCAAAAAGGAAAAATTAAAAAATTATTTCTTGTATGTACAGTTTGATTCAAAAACAGGCAATTAAACAAGGAATTCATAAGTCAATACAAAAATGGGAAACTGATTTGAATATTAAAATTGAAGAAACAAGTTGGTCAAGACTATGTCTTGACAGTATGACAAATACGACAAATGTCCGGTTAAGATTAGTGCAATATAATTTTTTACATCAATTATATATTACACCACAAAAAATAAATAAATTAAACCCAAATTTATCTGATCAATGTTTCCGATGTAATCAAGAAATTGGTACTTTTGTACACTCTACTTGGTCTTGTTTTAAAATTCAACCTTTTTGGACAAATTTATTGGAGTTTTATTGGAACAAATTATTGGAACACAACTTCCACATAATCCAACATTATTTTTACTAGGCAATATTGAAGGGATAAAACCGAAATCCAAACTGAATAAATATCAGGAAGAATTCACAAAAATTGCATTGGCAGTAGCCAAAAAGGCTATTGCAGTTACTTGGAAATCGGATTCATATTTAAGTATAGATCGTTGGAAGAATGAAATTTTCAGCTGCATTCCACTTGAAAAAATTACTCATAATTTAAGAGATAAATATGAAATATTTCTGAAAATTTACAAAAGATAGGATTAAATATATAGGTGCTCCAAAGATAAAATTATTGGTTAATTGGGGAAAGAAATAAATATATATACTCAAGCTATTATGAACTCCATGGAGCATGTGGGGATCTTCTGATATCCAGGCATTCTTTCTTTCTTTCTTTTTTCTTCTCTCTTTTTTTCTCTTTCTACAGGGATATGTTAGGGGGGAGGGGTTAAGGGGAGGGGGAAGGGTTGATAATTTTCTTTTTATATTTATAAAATTTATTTTTTTAAAAGGGTGATGAATACTGGACTGAAGTATACGGAATAAGGCAGATGATCTTGTCGCAAAGTTAGAGGTTGGCAGGTACAACATTGTTGAATTGAATTGACTTTATTTCTTACATCCTTCACACACGAAGAGTAAAAAAAACTCTATGTTAGGTCTCCATCTAAATGTGCAATGTGCAATTTATAGTAACTTGTAATAAATAGTATGTACCACAGGACAATCATTATTACATTGAAATATAGTGGGCATCACTGATTCGTGGCCAAAAGAAAATCATAATTGGGAGCTTAACATCCAAGGGTACACATCGTATTGAAAGGACAGGTAGGTAGGAAGAGGAGTTGAGGTGGGCCTACTGGTAAGTAATGAAAGCAAATTCTTAGAAAGAGGTGACATAGGATCGGAAGATGTAGAATCCTATTGGGTAAAGTTAAGAAAATGCAAGGATAAAAAGACACTGATGGGAATTGAATGCAGTTCTCTGAATAATGTGTGGGATATAAATTACAATGCAAGATAGAAAAGGCATGTAAAAAGGGCAATGTTGTGATATTCATGGGGGATTTCAATATGCAGGTAGATTGAGAAAATCAGGTTAGTGCTGGATCACAAAAGAGAGAATTTGTATAATGTCTACAAGATGGCATTTTTAGAGCAGCTTGTGGTTGAGCCCAATGGGGAAAGGCAATTATGGATTGAAGCAAATTTGATAAGCAAGGTTAAGGTAAAGGTACTCTTGGGAAGCAGTCATTATAATTTGATAGAATTCACTCTGCAGTTTAAGGGGAAGAAGATAAAGTAAGATGTATGAGTATTAAAGTAGAATTAGAAAGGCATAAGAGAGGAGCTGGCCAAAGTTGATTGGAAGGGGCACTAGCAGGGATAACAGCAGAACAGCAATGGCTGGAGTTTCTGGGGACAGTTCAGAAGTTGCAGAATAGATACATCCCAAAGATGAAGAAATAAAAGGTGGATAAAGCAAACTTAGCTGACAAGGGAAGTCAAAGACAACAAAAAGCAAAGAACAGGCAAACAATATTGTAAAAAAATTAGTGGGAATTTAGAGGATTAGGAAGCCTTTGAAACTCAACAAAAGACAACTAAAAACCCACAAGGAGAGAAAAGATGAAACATGAAAGGAATTGAGCCAAGAATATAAAAGTGGATAACAAAAGTTTATTTCAAATATATGAAGAGTGCAAGGGAGTTTTTGAGGAGTGTTTGATGGCACTCACTGGAGCTTAGAAGAATGAGGGTTGGAGGAAATCTCATTGAAACCTATCAAATATTGAAAGATCTGGACATAGTAGATGTCAAGAGGATGTTTCCTTTAGTGAGTGTCTTGGATCATAGAAACATAGAAACATAGAAAATAGGTGCAGGAGTAGGCCATTTGGCCCTTCGAGCCTGCACCGCCATTCAGTATGATCATGGCTGATCATCCAACTCAGAAACCTGTACCTGCTTTCTCTCCATACCCTCTGATCCCTTTAGCCACAAGGGCCATATCTAACTTCCTCTTAAATATAGCTAATGAACCAGCCTCAACTGTTTCCTGTGGCAGAGAATTCCACAGATTCACCTCTCTCTGTGTGAAGAAGTTTTTCCTCATCTCGGTCCTAAAAGGCTTCCCCTTTATCCTTAAACTGTGACCCCTCATTCTGGACTTCCCCAACATCAGAAACAATCTTCCTGCATCTAGCCTGTCCGATCTCTTTAGAATTTTATACGTTTCAATAAGATCCCCCCTCAATCTTCTAAATTCCAGTGAGTATAAGCCTAGTCGATCCAGTCTTTCTTCATATGAAAGTCCTGCCATCCCAGGAAACAATCTAGTGAACCTTCTCTGTACTCCCTCTATGGCAAGAATGACTTTCCTCAGATTAGGGGTCCAAAACTGCACACAATATTCTAGGTGAGGTCTCACCAAGGCCTTGTACAACTGCAGTAGAACCTCCCTGCTCCTGTTCTCAAATCCTTTTGCTATGAATGCCAATATACCATTTGCCTTTTTCACCGCCTGCTGTACCTGCATGCCCACCTTCAATGACTGGTGTACAATGACACCCAGGTCTCGTTGCATCTCCCCTTTTCCTAATCAGCCACCGTTCAGATAATAATCTGTTTTTCTGTTCTTGCAACCAAAGTGGATAACCTCACATTTATCCACATTAAATTGCATCTGCCATGAATTTGTCCACTCACCTAACCTATCCAAGTCACCCTGCTTCCTCTTAGCATTCTCCTCACAGCTAACACCGCCGCCCAGCTTCGTGTCATCCGCAAACTTGGAGATGCTGCATTTAATTCCCTCGTCTAAATCATTAATATATATTTTAAACAACTGGGGCCCCAGCATTAGTCACTGCCTGCCATTCTGAAAAGGTCCCGTTTACTCCCACTCTTTGCTTCCTGTCTGCCAACCAATTCTCTGTCCACATCAATACCATACCCTCAATACCGTGTGCTTTAAGTTTGCACACTAATCTCCTGTGTGGGACCTTGTCAAAAGCCTTTTGAAAATCTAAATATACCACATCCACTGGCTCTTCCCTATCCACTCTACTAGTTACATCTTCAAAAAATTCTATAAGATTCGTCAGATATGATTTTCCTTTCACAAATCCATGCTGACTTTGTCCGATGATTTCACCTCTTTCCAAATGTGCTGTTATCACATCTTTGATAACTGACTCTAGCATTTTTCCCACCACCGATGTCAGACTAACCAGTCTATAATTCCCCAGTTTCTCTCTCCCTCCTTTTTTAAAAAATGGGGTTACATTAGCCACCCTCCAATCCTCAGGAAATAATCCAGAATATAAGAAGTTTTGAAAAATTATCACTAATGCATCCACTATTTCTTGGGCTACGGAGAGTACAGTCTCAGACTAGAGGGATGTCCATTCAGAATGGAGATTAAGAGGTATTTCTTTAGCCAGAGGGTAGTGAATCTATGAAAGTTATTGCCACAGGCAGCTGCGGAGACCAAGCCATTGAGTGTGTTTAAAGTGGTGGTTGATAGTCAGGGCCTCAAAGGTTATGAGGAGAAGGCAGGAGTAAGGGGTTCAGAGGAATAATAAAGCAGACATGATTGAATGGCAGAGCAGATGTGATGGGCCAAATGACTTAATTCAGCTCCTATGTCTTATGGTCTTAACATCTTATATTGAGGACACCACATGAAAATGTCATCCTGCTTAATATTCAACACTATCAAGTTCTTGCTTTCATCTCTTCTTCCGGGGGAATATGTTCTCTCCGGCTCCTTAAATTCTGGCCACGAAATTGTGAGATGTCACTTATATTTGAGACAGTTTTGGCATGTCTTCTTTCTATTTTCTGTCTCCTTTTCTGTTGACAGGCAACTGCAGAATCCATCAAATGTTACGCCTGCTGTGTGCTTTGAACAGAATATTCCAGCACCCATCACTGTATGAGATATTGGGAAATGATAAGTTAATGCTTGGATTGCGGTAAAGATGCTCTGACAAATAGACTCTGAAGGGCAGAGTCTACATCAATATAAACACTTTCAGGTGTTCTGGCTGGTAAGGGCATTCTCCCTCCCCACTCATCATTCAGCCAGGCAACTCTCACTTCTCCCTATGATTTGGGAGATTAAGATTTATCACGTATATTCTGATTCTTCCTTCTAAACTTTTTTGTAAGATTATTTTTCCATCTCTAAACCTTCTAGAACCACTGGCCAAAAGTTCTCAAATTGTGTGAATATTTGACTACCTCTGCTGCTCTTTGTATGTTCATTTTAAGGACATGCCTTCAATTCCCAAAGTCCTCACCTTTGGAAGCTGTTCCTTAAGCCCTTTCTCTCTGACCTTTGACATCCAATAATCATTTGATCAGAAAACAACACTGCATCCATCTTCTGTTTTGTGGAATGTTGCAGGATGCTTTTCAATAATAAATATTCTAAATAATCGCAAGTTCTGTTGTGTTTACTGCCAGGTGAGTACCCTCGAATTAATTTCTGCATTCCATAGAAAAAAATTGATTAAAATTATTTATTCTTACTTTATAAGCAACATCCTAATTTTTGAGTCTATCAATTTTCTTTCCTATTTTTCCTTGTGGACTCAGTAGAGCATTGCCACTGCCCATACATTTATAGGAAAGTTGCAGAAACTATCATTTTGATTGCGTTGTAGGTTAACAAATTAGACTACAAGTAACAATTGGCTGAACACGAGTTTAAATAATGAAATGCAATGAGCTCCCAGCTATATTAGATGCAATTTGTTTCTGTCACATCCTGTCACAATAAAATCCAGGGTAAATGTCACTAACAATATGCTGAAGTAATGCAAGCAATGGCAAACGTCAGTCCCAATGTGCCAGCTAAGAGAAGAGAGAAAATGTCAGGAAACTAAATTAACAAGTGGATAGTTTAACAGGTGTATGTACACAGAGAGCCATTCTCTTTTCTAATCCATACACCAAAATAATAACGATTGAGCAGATTCCAAATGAAACAAATTAGATTGAGCAGTTCCTTGCTGTAGCAAATATACTTGCAAGTCTGGTTTGGAATTAGGGTTTCATTTAATGAAAAGCCAGGCAATCCTTGCATTAAGGTATTAGACGTGTCGGAGCAGATGAAGCTGTAGCACACTTAAAATGACTTGGAGATCAGAATTGAGCAGAATCTGTCTCTCATTGCTAAGGGACACAAGGTTAGACATTGCTGAGGCAGTGCCATAACCTAATCTTTCTCAGATATGGGAATGGCACCAGAAACAAGAAGGTTGATGAAGGTATGATGTAGTCTATCTGGACTTCAGTAAAGTAGTCTTTTCATCAAATGTTAAATTGCTGGGGATCCAAGGAGTCTAGTTATTTGGGTAAGTAATTGACTTGATGGTAGGAAGTAGAAAGTGATGCTGAAAGGTTGTTTTAAAGACTGGTGACTAGCGGTGCTGCCAAAGGATCAGTTGTAAGCTCATTGTGGTTTGCCATCTATAGTATATCAAATATTTGGATGGGAGCGTAGAAGACTTTTTTAGTAATTTGCAGATAACACTCCAGTAAGTGATATTGCAGCCAGTGGTTATCAAGAATTACAGAGGGATCTTGAGCAGCTCGAGAAGTAGGCAAAGAAGTTGCAAATGGTGTTTAATTCAGATGAATGTCAGGTGTTGCATTTGGGGAAGACAAATCAGGGTAGGACATTCCCAGTGAAAGGTAGGAACCTAGGTGGGTCATGGAACAGAGGAACATTGAGTTCAAGTACATGGTTTCCCGAAAATGGTGTGACATACAGTCAGGATGGTGAAGGAGGCTTTTGGATTGCGTGCCTTCATCAACCTTGACATCTTATGTAAAATTTGAGTTGCTATGTTGTATTTGGTGTGAGGCCTCTTTTGAAAAAAATGGGCTCAACTTTGTTCACGTTGCTGTAGGAATGATGTTGCTAACTGGAAGTGTGCAGAGGAGATTTACAAGGATCGTGATAGGACTGGAGGGATTGAATTATGGAGAGAAATGGAGCTGGCTGGAACTTCCTTCATTGGAATGTAAGAGAATGAGATGTGTCCTTATTGAGGTATATGCAATCATGAGGGACATTGTCAAATGGTTTGGAAATCAAGAACTAGAGGACATTGGTTTAGACTGAGAGGGGAGACATTTAGTAGAAACCTTTGGGTCATATTTTCACCTCAAGGATGGTCTGTATATGAAATAAACCACCAGAGGTTGAGGCAGGTATATTGACAACACTTAAAAGACAGTTGGGCAAGGATATGGATAGGAAATATTAAGGGGGATAAGGGCTAAATGGGAGCAAATGTGACAAGCTTACATGGGAATCTTCATCAACAAAGAACAGCTGGGCCGAAGGGCTAGTTTCCATGCAATATGACTCAATGACTCGAAGTATTATATATGGAAAAGGAGGTCATACTGAATCTGTATAAGGCTTAGTTCAGTTGTAACTTGAACGCTGAGTTTGATTGTGAACGCATCACCTTAAGAAATACAGGAAAAACTTAGAGAGCTACAATCATATTTGAGGAAATGGGCACATTAATGAAGGACAGATTACATGGGTACACTTCGGAATCAGGGTAAATATCATCAGCATACGTCGTGAAGTTCGTTAACCTTATGGCAACAGTACAATGAAATCCATGATAATTAAATAGAAAGAAAACAAATGAATTACAGTACATATATATGTATATTAAACAGCTAAATTAAAATGTCTATTAAATAGTTAAGTTAAATTAAGTATGCAAAACAAACAGAAAGAACAAGTAGAGGTAACGTTCATGGGTTCAATGTCCATTCAGAAATCGATGGAAGAGGGGAAGAAGCTGTTCCTGAATCACTGTGTGTGTGCCTTCAGGCTTCTATAGTTCCTTCTTGATGGTAACAATGAGAAGGGAGAATGGCCTGTGTTGTGGGGATTCTTAATGATGGACACCGCCTTCGGAAGGCACCGCTCCTTGAAGAAGTCTTGGATGCTACAGAGGCTGGTACCCATGATGGAGCTGACTAATTTTACAAGTTTCTGCAACTTACTTTGATCTTGCGCAGTAGCCGCCACCATACTAGATGGTGATGCAGTCAGTCCGAATGCACACCGCAGTACATTTGTAGAAGTTTGTAAGTGTTTTAATTGACAAACCAAATCCCCTCAAACCCTGAATGAAATCTAGCCACTGCCTGCCTTCTTTCTAGCTGCATCAATATGTTGCATCCAGGTTAGGTCCTCAGAGATAGCTTTCCTTGGAACAGAGAAAGGAGAGCAGAATACCTGGAAGATTCTGGTACCTATATAGCCAAATGTCCTATTTGTGGAATTTGCCTGCATGCTGGCATAATCCCAGGATTTTCCAGGATTTACTGAACAGTCAAGGGTTCTGTTAGTGTCCGGTCCGGAGCCCGCCTTCCAGGTCTTGCTCCAGTCCGCAGGCTCCGGACTCCGGGCCTTGCAGCCAGCCCTCCTGTCATCTGGAGCCATTGGATCATCTTGGCTAAGGAGGTACACCTGTCACCTATTGGGGGGCTTGGGGACTGAGCCTAGTTGGGGGGTTGTTCTGCTCTGAAGCTGGTTTAATCTGCTCCGCTAGCTCTGAATCCTGCTCCATACCTGGTCCGCCGGCTCCGAATCCTGCTCCGTACCTGGTCCGCCGGCTCTGAATCCTGCTCCGTACCTGGTCCGCCGGCTCTGAACCCTGCTCCGTACCTGGTCCACCAGCCTGCTCTGCATCTGTTCTGTGTGGTTGGTCTTGTTCCCCTGTTTCTCTCGTGTATGCTGGTCCTGCAGTTCTGCCTTATTTGCCTTGCCCGCACTGTCACGCTGTCGGTTGCCTTTCCCAATTTACTGGTGTATCACGGTAGTCCTGCTGCTCACCCTGGACCCAGCTCCCTTCTGTTCCCTCAACTCTGTCGGGTAAGCAAGGCTGTTGCCATTACCTCTTGGGTGGTTCTGTCCCTTCCTGTCCCCGCCTCTGTCGGGGAAGCCAGGCTGTCTGCTGTTGCCTGGTGGAGGGACTCTGTTCCCTTCCTACCCCTCACCTCAGATGGGTTGTGCCCTGCACCTGCCGAGGTGTCCGTGCCTTGCCCAGGCCTCTGTGTCACCACCTGGGAGGTGGTCCTGCCCAGGATGCTACCCTTTCCTCCCCTCATTCCGATGGGTTGTGCCCCGCACCTGCCCAGGCCTTCGTGCTTCTGCCTGGGAGGTGGCCCTGCCTGGGATCCACGCGGCACACCCTGCGGACTCTGAGCCTTTCCACCCATTGCTCCCTACGGGTTGTACCCGCACCTGCCCAGGGTTCTGCGTCGTGCCCGAGCCTCTGTGTTGCTGCCTGGGAGGTGGCCCTGCCCAGGAGTTATGTGCCTGCCCCAGGGGGCTTTTCTGCCTCTCCTGAACTCTAGGATCCTCCTGCCTCGCCTGACCTCTGGGATCCAGCCCTGCCTGCATTACCCTTTGCATGCCATGGCATCCCCATCCTGTCCTACCCCTAGTACTTCAGTGTCTGCGTCCTGCACTTGGGTCCATTCCATGTCCACTCCTGACAGGTTCTTAGCGGTTTCATTTTCCTACATGATAGAATTGTCTTGTATCTCAAATTAAATTATTACTCATGTGTACAGCATTCTCCAGTTCCACAATAATGCAATAACAGAAAAATTGCATGTTGAAACAATGCTTTATCCCTGCATAGGAATAAGGACATGAAGAGCATTCCAAAACAGTTTAATTGGGATGTTAAATAAAATTAAATCCTGTTAATTTGTAGGTTTAATGTGAACCAATCATTTTATCTAATACAATAATTGAAGTGGTATATAGTGTAGGGATGGGCAGTGAATGGGATTACCATTAGTGTAATTTGTAAACAAAACATCGCCTTTGGTGCGTGAAAGAGATGTACAGTCGAACAGCAAATGATAGTTTTAGTCAATTTTCTTGTGATCATAAGACCCTGTTAGACATTGATAATGTGGAGTCCTGCAAATCTGTTTCGCTGGTTTATCCGGGGGGGGGAGGGGCTGAGGGCAGGGGAGTTTCATGACCTTGGTTGTAGGGCGGACTAGGCCTCAAGCCACGGTGTTGCCTGCTGCAACAGCCCAGGAGAGGTGATGCCAGAGGCGGTGTAGCACAATCTCCATATTAGTTTCAGTGCTGCCCCTCGGCGTTCACTCAATGGAAGTCAAGCTGAATTGCATTCATCTGCAGACTGCTGCTCATTCTTGCTGACAACATCCATGGATTCAGGGTCTTGGGCTATATTATATATTTCTTCTGTGACTGTGTTTACTGCTACCTTTTATGTACCAAATATGCCTTATGCTTTGTATGAATGTCGGTACTGTGTTTTGCACTTTGGCCCCAGAGGAACGCTGTTTTGTTTGGCTGTATTCTGCCATTAAGCTTGAATTAAACATGAGTACTACTTGTGATGAAACTGGTGGATGATCTATGCTTTTAAAATTATTGATAATGCACACCATAAAAGCAATATACAAATCTATTTACACATTTCAAAACCAACTAGACTTAACATTCTGATAATACATTGGAGAAACATTACATCAAAAATCATACACAAGATTTTAAACTATTCTTGTTAATACACATGATTGGAACCTTCTTAATGAGAGAACTCAGAGGAGAATGATCAGACTGGCTCAAGCTGAACGGAAAGTGACAATAACTCAGATAACCAGGTATTACAATAGTGGTGCGCAGAAGAACATCTCTGAATATGCCATACATTGTACCTTGAAGAGAATGGGCAACAGCAGCAGAAGGCCACGGAAATGCACTCAGTATCCACCTTATTAGCTACAGGACGTATCTATTAATGTGCCCACCGAGTGAACGTGGAGATGTGTGGTGCAAGTTCCGTGCTATCAATAGGCTCTGATTTATGTTGTGCATGAAAATGCCTGGAGATCAGCAGCTTCTGAGATACTCAAACCGCCCTATCTGACACCAAGAATCATTCCATGGTCAAAGTCACTTAAATCACATTTCTTCCCTTTTCTGATAATAGACAATAGACAGTAGGTGCAGGAGTAGGCCATTCGGCCCTTCTAGCCAGCACCGCCATTCACTGTGATCATGGATGATCATACACAATCGGTACCCCGTTCCTGTCCTCTCTCCATATCCCTTGACCCCGCTATCTATAAGAGCTCTATCTAACTTCTGAAGTTTGATCTGAACAACAACTGATCCCCTTGACCATTTCTGCATGCTTTTATGCATTGATTTGTTGGTGCATGATTGGCTGATTAGATATTTGCATTAATAAGCCCATGTACAGGTGTAACTAATAAAAATGGCCACCGAGAGTCATTTAACAGAGACCATTTTAAGTCTTGAACCATTGAGGCAATGCAATTGGCTCAAAATTCAGTCAGAATAAAATACCAGAGTAGCAGGATATGCCTAAAATATTATGTTTAATGTGTATACCATTTTGAAACAATGTGACTAATAAGGTCTTGCTTGTACACTTCTTTAACTTCATGGGATTACTCTCTGTTGTAAGCACAATACATGTATGTCCAATATGTCAAAAATGACTTTAGAAAAATGAAACAAGAAACATTACATAGTTAGATGCGTGACCCATATATGAGCTCATCCAAGTTGTTTTCTTTATTGCTTTTTCAGGTAAATATGTCTCTAGGTAAAACTGGAGAGCAAGTTCTGAACCGAAGCCAGTATGTTCGGGGACTGAAATCGGTCAGGTAATTCATGACAGGTTTCAATTGTTCTCTGAATTCACTGCGACAATGGAGTTAATGTTCCTGCAGATTGTTTAATTGCTTGGAGGCAAAGATGGCTGGAACTGATTTCATGACTGACAGCATGAAACTCACCTCTTGAAAGCATGGAAGCTTTTAAAGTTAACCTAACTGAACAGCAGTTTAGATAAGCCCAGCCACTCAATGTTACTACCTAAAGCTGAGCAACATCCCTTTTCCTTGATATGCAATGGTTCATTAATAGCAAATTGCTGATATAATCCAATTTAAAAAGAGATTAATACACATATTTACATTTTATTTCAAATTAAAACCTAGTGTTGAACATGTTGAGCCATGCAAGTAGCATCTAAAACAATACTATATTACGCTTCATTGAAGAAAATGTAACATGCAATGTGATTAATTTGTATAACAAAAATAGAAAATTCTGGAAGTACTGACTAGATAAGACAATATCTCTGGAGAGGGAAGCAGAGTGAACAGACCAGATTTTATTAACATGGGCCTTCTACCTACAATTATTACTCTTCTAATTTTGCCCAATCCAAAAAGGAGCAGTTTATTTTGACAGCCAAATTACCCTGGAGTTCACCCACAAGACAGCAAGAAACCCAGGTCATTGGGAATTACGAGCAAAACCTAGACCATCATCGTTTCAGCTCAATTGCTTCATTAATCAAAGTAAATTTAATTATTTAACAGAGTATTCCACTTGTTGAAAAGGCAATATCACACAGTCCTTTGGGTCTAGAAACCAGGCAGAAAAGACCTATAGGTCTTCTGAAATGTGAAAATCCAAGCATGGTCAATAGACACTGAATTTTAAATTTAGAAGGAAAATATTTCATTATTTTAAAGGAAATATTTGAAGATTGGATTGATATAATGATGGGACTGTGGAAAACTTGTTAAGGGCGGTATCTGAGGGCAGCAGATAAGTAACTTAAGAGAGGAGTTGAGGCCAGTATTGATCACACATGATAGGTTTGAAGGGCCGGGTGGCCTAATCCTGCTCCTATTTTATTGTTTTTCATTTGCTTTTTTTTAGGCCTGTACGGATGGTTATGGGACCAGAGATAAAGGTCAGGTTAGGATTTAGTGACAGGGATATGGGGGAGCTTAGAGGTCACATCAGAGTCTAAGCCTCTGCTCCAGATTTGAAGACTCGTGGTGTGGTGGTAGATCATCCGTGGACAGAGGTTGGGCTGGCAGACCAGCATGGACGAGATCTGATGGCACCCCTCAGTCAGTAAGATGTCACTGGGTTCCAGAGTCGAAGTTTCATACAGGCAGGAGGAATGAGATCTGATGACCCCCTGGGTTTGCGAATTGTTGAGACCAGAGATTCAGATCTAGTTTTTGGTATTTCATCATCACTGGTCCAGAGTTTGAGTCTTAATGTTTGGTAATCAACAGGTCCTTGGGAAAATTCCATGGAACTAGGCCCGAGAGTTGATCAGAAGTCTGGACATCAAGATCAGGTGACTGGAGCCTCGAGTCTGCAAATATATGCAAATTTTGTAGGGAAATCAAATCCCTGATATCTGCGAGTCTGAGTCTGCTAGAGGCTGGAGGTCGAAAATGCTTGTCCTGTGGTTGGAGGAATATGATTGTGCATGGGTGTGTGGATGAAAGGTAGGTACATGACTTCTTTTACTATTATTTTTCTAGTTGTTATTTTTCTGCCAAGCATGGTAAGTATTGCTACGTTGGCACTATAATGTAATATTACATACTATTGTTATGATCCCAGCCCCCTCGTTTGTGAGAATCGCAAGAGCCCTAGTGAAGGGGGGGTCAATGACCCAAGAGAAGAGAAAGATACGTGCGGTGTCCCTCGTTTCATGGCGAGGCAAAAGCTGGCGACTGTGGTCATTGTCTCGTGGAGACACCTTTGTGAATTGGGAACTGTACTACGTGTATACCCTCAGGGCAATGTGGGTGGAGAGACGGAGAGAGATTGCATCATCCCAACCTGATTGACATCTGAGACCCCGTGAGTTCAGATAAAAGAGGGGTTGTAATTCGGCCCCCCAGACGCACCAGAAGACACGCTAGAAATCCTGTGACAGCGTTTAATAGCGACAGCCGGTGGGGGGGGGTTCGTGTGCGTCTTTTCCTTGCCTGGGATTGGCGACTTCACCACGGAAGAACGGCTTTAGCTACAGGAGAGGCCACAAGTGAACGGCCATCCCCCAACGAGACTCATAAAGGTTGGAAAAACCCGCCGGGTAACTGTTCCATTCTATACCTATCTCTCTCTCTCCAACAAAGTGCACCACCGCGACACCCAAAAGACGGCAGCTGGTGGAACTGCAGTGACCTCGAGAGACTTTTTACATTGGACAATATATATTACCCCTAGACAACGATAGAGCTTATTTCTTATTGATTATTACTATACCTGCGCTTTAGATTGAGTATTGACGACGTATGTTATCTGAATGTTTGTATTAACCTTATTTTTGTGCCCCTTTATAAATAAAAACTTCTAAAAAATAGTGCCATCAGACTTCAACGGACCTCTCTATCTTTGCTGGTAAGTGATCCAGTTACGGGATACGTAACGCTATAGTGTGTGACACTTGTCATTTGCCCCAAGCATATCCTTGGGTGTGCTGATTGTTAATGTAAATGATACATTTCACCGTATGTTCTGATGTACCTCTGACAAATACTGTAATACTGAATCTTGAATCTTGCAATTCTGAAGCGAGAAATACTTTGGTCAACAGCAATTATGACAAAAATAAAAGGTCTTCATTGGGCATTTACTTCACCTACAGTTCTCAAAACCACATTTCAATGCAGCAACAAAGGTGACAGAAAACTTTCCAGAAGATCAGCAAATTAAGAGAATTAATGCATTTCAGTAAAGAAAAGACAATTAAATCAAAACTTTTATTAATAGAGCAACTTTCTTGTCTTTACTTTTAACTAGAGAAAAATAAACTAGATGAAAGCCTTTTCTAAGAAAAAGCAATATTCACAGAAAGTTACTAATTTTATTATTTTACTATTATAAGTTATATAACTATTTTGTACTACTTTGCAAAGTATCAAAGATGTTTCAACATAATTTTATGCGATCATGAAATAATGTCAAGCTAATCTAAATGCATGTACTAAGTATTCATAAGTGTTTACTGAATACATTTAAAACAGGAATCATGACATTTAAATTTGCAATTTCTGCCATAAACATTTTGTTATGATTATGTGCAGAATGTATATTCTGTTAAACTGTAACTTTTATCTCTGTTCTTCCATTATACACAATTTTAAACAGTTGATTTCATTATGCAACAGCAGTGTATGGAGAAATTTAAATTTATTTGTTTTAAGGGAGAAGCAATTAAATTCATGTGCATTATTTACATATTGGTTAAAATGAATGGTCTCTATATGTGTAATCATTTGTGAGCAACATGCTGTATTTAGTTACTTACACCTCTCTTGCCATCCATGCAGGCATACACGCCTCTTTACATTGTTAAAACTCTTAATGGACGTGTGTCCTGATGCATAATTTATGTCTGTCTTGTTCCCTTTTTGTGATAACAATGAGCAGTTCTGAGAAATAAACAGAAAGTGCAGATAACAGCATCCTAAGGAGAGGGAAGTTGTGTTAACATTTCAGATCAAAGCCTTTCACTAAGATTTACTCTCCAGAGAAATTCAAAGTTCTCATTTATTACCAAAGTACATATATGCCACCATATACTACCCCGAGATTCACTTTCTTGTGGGCATTCACAGTAAATACAAAGAAACAGAATAGAGTCAATGAAGAACTGCACACAAATATATAAAGACAAACAAACAGTGTGCAAAAGGTAACAAATTGTGTAAATATAGAAAAAAGATTAAAATAATAACAATAAATAATTAATTAATACATATTGAAAACATGAGTTTTAAAGTCCTTGAAAATTATTCCATAGGTTGCGGAATCAGTTCAGTCTTAGGATGAGTGAAATTATCCACTCTGGTTCAAGAGCCCGATGGCTGAGGGGTAATAACTGTACCTGAACATGCTGCTGTGTAACCTGAGACTCCTGCACTTCCTTCCTGACGGCAGCAGCAAGAAGAGGGCATGGTCTGAATGATGGGGCTACACGATGCTGGACGCTGCTTTCCTGCAACAGTGTTTCCTGTAGATGTGCTCATCTGTGGGCTGGTCTTTACCTGTGACGGACTGGGCCATATCCAAACTTTTCCATTCATGGGCATTGGTGTTTCCATATTGTGTCATGATGCAACCAGTTAGGATACGCTCCACTGCACATCTAAGGAAGTTTGTCAAAGTTTAAATGTCATGCAAATTTTCACTAACTTCTCAGAAAGTAGAGGCACTGTCTTGTCTTTGTCTTGGCAGTTATGTGCTAGACCTGGGACTGATCCACTAAATTGATAACACTGAGGAATTTAAAGTTGCTGACCTCTCCACCACAGATCCTCTGATGAGGACTGACGCATGGATCTCTGGTTTCCCCCTCCTGTAGTCAATTATCAGCTCTTTGATTCTACTGACATTAAGCAAGAGGTTACTGTTGTGGCACCATTCAACCAGATTTTCAAAATTCCTCCTATATACTGATTTGTCACCATTTTTGATTTGGTCCACAACAGTGGTGTTGTCAGGAAACTTAAATATGGCATTGGAGATGTACTTAGCCTCATAGTCAAAAGTATAAAGCACAAAGACTTGTGGCGTACCTGTCCTGATGGTGATTGTGGAGGAGATGTTGCCAATCCAAAGTGACTGAGGTCTGCAAGTATGAAAATCAAAGACCCATTTGCACAAGAAGGTATTGAGGCCTATGTCTAGGAGCTTATTAATTTGTTTCAAGAGGATTATAGTGAATATAGAGCTGTCGTCAATGAAGAGTATCCTGATATATACATCTTCACTTTCATCACCAACCTCTCAAAACACTTCATCACAGTGGATGAAAGTGCCATTGGACGATAGTCATTGAGGCAGGTTACCTCATTGTTCTTGGGAACTGATATAATTGAAGCCTGTTTGAAGCAGATGGGTAATTCAGATTGCTGAAGTCAGAAGTTAAAGACATCAGTGAACATCAGTTGGTTAGCACAGGTCTTCAGTTCTGGGCCAAGTACACTGTCTAGGTCAGATGCTTTCAGTGGGCTCAATCTACCAAAGGGTGAATGCCCTGCTGAATAATTTCAATAACTATTAAAATACCGTTTTCATTCTGCTTTTGCCATCACAGATCAGGTGTAGAAGACAGTAGACAATACTGAGGTACATTTTAAAGGTTTGTTGTCTTTATTTTAATAGTTGAAAATTATCTCAAGTTACTTTATGTTCCAAAATTAATGCTGAAAATCTCTACTTAGAATAAACATGTATTCCCATTGTGCCATTATTGTATGTTCCTTGTGGACTCCACTAAATTCAGATGTTACTATCGCTTAGTAAAACTGAGTAGACAGCAGCATTTACTGACAAGCTGACTTGAAAGAACTCTAGAATTTCAGCTTTTAATGAAAATTAAACTATATGTCTTAAAAGTCCTACAAGTTGGTTATATCAAATGAGAAGCAAAAAAAGATGAATGCGATGGATGTTCATAATTGTGATTGTTGAAATATTTTAAATGTACTGTAGAGCATTTATAGCTTTCCTATGATGAGATGACTGGAAATGTGTGTAGTACTCAAACTGGCATTGTATGCAATTCTAGCATAACGTTGGTTATTAAACTCCACAGCTTAGTTAATCCGGGATGTTTTTCCTTATGTCTTTTTAATTACCTCTCTGTTCAGACATCAAATGTTTTTGCGCCTTCACCCATAGCTTTACAATATTGAGATACAATGCGATAGTCTAATAAAGATTGAATAGAAATGTGCTTTATTGATTCCTGTCTTCTAGAAATTATCCCGAAGGTTTGAGTGATATTTTAAGATCTTGTTAACTGAAAAGCACCAATGGGATAAAATGAACATTCTTATTCCCTTCAATGATTAGCATAGAGTACATCTAATTAAATTATAGTCATAGTATTGTGACTGTACAGAGGAAACTATTCAACCATTATTCATACTATTTTTCTGTAAGGTGAGTTGTCTCCCATTCTTTTTCTGTAACTTTGCAAATTATTTTTCCTCAATTGCCAATTCTATTTTGAAAGTTCTGATTGATTCTCTTGTTATTGCTCTTGCAGACAGAGATTTCATTTTCATTTCCTCTCTCCATGTAAAAAATATAGATTTTAGTCTCATCCCCAATGCATCCTTTAACTATCATTTTAAATCCGAGCGCTTGCGGTCTTTGACACAGCTCCTAATAGCAGCTCTATATTTATTCCATCTAAAGGCATTATGATCTTATGCACCCAAGTAAAGTCCCCTCTCAAATTTCTTTGGTCCAAAGTAAACATTTTCAATCTATACTTGGAACTAAAGTCACATATCCTGGAATAATTCTACGTTTACTTTCCTGCAGCTTTTCTAAAAGCTTTGCAATTTATCTAAGGTGAAATAATCCCATTTGAATATAATATTCTACCTATTTTTATTTTAAGATTCTATCATTCTAAGATTAGCCTCAGATAAACCATGATCATTTCAAATCAATAAATGGCTACTGTGGTCCCAATGCTCCTTAAAAATATATTAGAAAAGCTGAGCTAAATTCAGAAGCAGTATTTTACTACTTTTAATATATTTGATCCCCCAAGATGCATGTCTTTTGCCAAACTAAATTCATAGCTGATGCGGGAATTAACTTGTTCATATTCTATTTTTGATTAAGTATTATTGTTAAGAACAAATCGGGATTTTACTGATTTGGGATCTGCAAAGTATTTGTTTATTGAGGATTTGGGTAAAATCATAACAATAGCATGATATTAAAATATGTGAGCTTCATCTTATTTATGCAATATTTCATTGACAATAAAACTTGATGAAAAAATATAAAGAAATTACATTCAGTTATACTTGTCTTTACAAGTGTAAAGGGGGTTTCTTCTTTTTCTTTGTTACTGCGTATGTTAATCAAAATGGCTTTGTTTTGTTAAATGTAGGAATGCTTCTTTGTTGCGAGAGCTCGCTGGAAGCTTGGTTTGGTTAAAATTTACTGATAACGAGAATTGTATTCCTTTATTAACCAATTGGGATTAATGTTGTTCTTTCTTCTGAGTCTGTAAGCTATTGTTGGCGGGCTTTTGGAGAGATCGGTGCAAGGGGGTGAGAGAGAGAGGACACGATGCTGTAAACTGGGCGAGGAACGGACCCCAAGTGAGGGTCCAAGCCCAGGAGGTACCCCGAGGAGAGGAGATGAAGATAGATGTGCTTGGTTGACCACTTGGGGTGGTCCTGAGCTGCGAGTCGAGGAGTTCGGAGGGGATTGAATGGTGGCCAGAAGACTTCACTAATTGAGCTCCAACGGTTGTGCACGAAGTGGTTTGGACTTCGATAAGTTTGGCACCTTTTCTTTATTTTCTTTTCCCTCATGTATACTGTATCGTTATTAATTACTTAGTTATAGTAATCTTTATAAACTTTAATCATTTAATCACATATGGTGTCCTGTCTGTTCTTTGGTGGACATCACACAGCATCCACACAAGCTGATTACCCAGTTTGGCAGGGCCGAAGGCTGCTCCCCCTAGACGAGAACGAGCTGAGCGAGTCTGAGGCACCCAGGGGGTTACACAAAGGTTTATTGGTTCATCAGATGGACGAATCCTCATGGCCCAGTCTTTACAAATTATGTTTTGGAGAAGTGGAGCAAATAACTGAGGAATCCACGAATGTAATAGCTACTTCAAAATAGAATGCCTGAAAGTATTGACTTATTTTTCATCTTGTTAATCAGGCTTCTAAAACAATTCCTTCTATGCTCAATCACATATTGATACTGTCAATAGCTATCCTGGTACCAAGTAACTGCTGCAAGAATCTCTCTAATTCCAATTGTTTGCATAATTCTAATTGTTTACATTATCTTTCAAATTCAATTCTTACATTGTAAGTACTTTAGCTTCTTTATTAGACCATCTTACTCTGCCGTGTGTCCAATTGCTTTTAGAATCCCTCTGGTGCCTTTGGCTGAATTTCCTTTTTCTTTTCAGCAGTCGAGTGCTTTTTTCAACATTAAAGTTTAATATATTTCTCATTAATTAACATTTAAATCCTTCATAATAATTGACATACCTGAAATAACATGATGTAATATTTGATGCAAGATATTTACAGACAGACATACTTTATTGATCCCGAGGAAAATTGGGTTTCATTACAGCTGCACTAACCAAGAATAGTGAAGAAATATAGCAATATAAAGCCATAAATAATTAAATATTATTATTATTAAATATTTAGATTCCCCCTTTAACTTTTCTTTGCTTATTCATTCTTTCTAAAACGGAAGTAAGTTGTGCAGCTTAAATTTTCTTCAGTTCAGATTGTTGGTTTTGAGTTCTTATAACCAATTTAGGACTGAATTCTCCAACGCTGATCATTTTTAACATTCGCATTTATAACAGAGGCCCAAAATGGTTATTTAGTTCCCTTGTATGATCAAACAACATCAGATACTCCAAAAGATATATGGAAGCAAGAATAAAACGTATTCACTAAATACGTTACATGTAATGGGAATAGGGTGGTGTGTGGCTGGGGAGTGAAGAGCTCTTGCAATCTGATGAGATATGACTTTGGGGCATTTGTTGCTACTGCTGGTGCAAAAGTTCCTTGTTTAATGCAATGCTGAAGATACAACTGAAACAGTGAGTTAAAATCTTCTGGAAAAGGAGGCTCATACAGAGAAGATATCAACATCCCGTTGCATTTCTGCACAATTTGAGAAAAGCATTTGTGTCATTGGGAGCCCAGAGGCTGATCTGAATCTCCAGTTGGACATAAAATCCACTATGAAGGGGCATAAAGTCATTATCTTACATTTGATTATAACGTAACCCCCCGGTAAGCCTCAGGCTCACTCAGCTCGCTTCCGTCTTGGGGGAGCAGCCTTCGGCCCCACCTAACTGGGTAATCAGCTTGTGTAGATGCTGTGTGATGTCCCCACCCTGCCAAATAACAGACAGTACACCATATGCGAGGTAGGTGATTACACTTTATAGATCTTACTGGAACTATGTACTTAATAGAGATACAATATAAAAGGAAAAGTAAAAGGCACCAAATTTATCAAAGTCCAAGCACTTACAATATGGAGGCCTCAGAAACTCCAAATACATTCCTCTCAAATCCTCTTCCTCCTGGAGTAGAATACACTAGACACTAGACCTAATTTTTGCCAGATTCCCATAAGGCAACAGTGGACAAAATCTGGAACAACATTGGAATTTCATGACTATGAGATACATGATCGTGAAGTTTATCAAACTGACATTTGTAAGCATCTGAAAGGTTTAATATTTCAATCACACTCGAACATCTAACCACCTATTTACCCTGCAGATGACCAGGGTAAAACAAAAAAGAGTTCATAGGATTTTGCAGATTGTAACTGAATCCTGTTTTATATACATATAAATTGTTGATCCATTTCTTCAAAGAGAAATCATTGCCTCAGCTGGCCTTCAACTCACTATCAGCATTTAGGTTTCTTAGTGACTTTCTCTTCCTTTTCATGAGTAACAACCAGCTCCTTGGAATCATTTCAAAGTTGGTTGAACGTTTAACTTTCAGCCAGTGTCCCTAATGAATATATACAGCTGAATTGCACCACTTGCAGAATAAAATTTGGAATTCAGGTTAGTGAATTGACTATGATGCAGCACGTGAATAGAGCTGAAATAATAGAAATGTTACTATATTTAATTGGTCTGGGAAGCTTCTTCACAACTTGAATTGAAGCTTTTAACATGTTAAAAGTAAAATAGCTAATCCTCTGTCTTACTTCTGGCTTCCACCTCATCCCATAATCCCTTGTGCTTTGAAAAATTCAGATACCTTCTATATATCTTTTTCCTTCACCATGATCTTGTATTTTTCTCATTTCAGTTGAAAAAAACAAACTTCAGAGACACAGCAGATGAAGAGAAAGAATCTGAAGCAGCTATCGGTATTTACATGTAACAGATCAGGTCCTGGCTTAGTTTGGTTTAGATGATCAATATATCCTTTGAGATATGGATGAGAGATGTGTGCAGGCTTATGGGCCAACTGCAGGCAAATAGGACTGGAGAAAAAAAACAAGGATCTGTGTGGACCTGTTACTGTGCTCTATCACTCTTTGACTATCCAGAACATAAATGGCCTCTGGTTTGCTCTTGAAGTCAAAGTAATCAGTGGTTTGTCAAGCTCAGACCCTGGTCAATGCATATTCCCAGAACAGTCCTGACGGTGTCTAGGCTATTCCACTGCAAAAGAATAAACTCCCTTTCATTTGTGAATATTGTTTGCCAGGCACATGGCTCATACAATGATAAATTGTTGCTTATTGTTAAAAACAGGGGAAAACTGTACAGATTTATGTACAACTTGTCCGTATGAACGAACATCATGGGAGACTGTCAGGATGGATATTCCTGCTGCTGGGCAGCAGACATTGACTGCTCTATGGGAGCTAACTTCAAAGCAACATTAGAATAGTTGAATTATACAATCCTTTCTAGAGTGTGATAAACAAATGGGTTGAAATGCTTCAGCAGTGATCTAGCCAATGTTTTCTAATGTTATGACATATCTCCATGCATTTATATTCTATGCCCAGGCTCATGAAGCCAAATATCCTCTATGTTTTCCTCACCACTTTCAGAGATTGTTGGTTGTGAAACAAGACTCATTTGTTCCTCGGGCCTTCCCAAATGCTGGCATTAAGACTGCTGTGCTAATGGAGTGAAGGTCATAGTAGTCTTCAGCTTATTGGATACCTCATCATTCCAGATGACAATGCTGATAATTTGACAATTTCCAGCACCCTACTTTAGTTATAGTGTGATGGAGGTTGTAACTGAGTAAAGAGTAATTCATCTCTTTCATAATGAGTATGGACCACAAGATAGCCAGGCTAACCTACCCTGTTCTAATCTTCCTAAAATATATGGAATCTTATCTGGTATTTGTGATAATCTTTCGGATTCGAAGAAGACACGCTGTTGTGCAGTTCGTCTGTAGACACAGAGGTGGCTCTGCAGTCCCAGTCTGGAAGTGCAGAATCTAGCACAAAGGGGGCACTGGAAATCCGTTGTTGTAGTAATTTTGGCTGCTGTTCTGTGACGCCGCTCATGGTTTTCCATCAGTTTTTGGCAGCGCCTGTCTTCAAAACTGGTGTAGGCTTCATAGCACAGGGCTCGCCAGCGGGTTCTGTCAGCAGCCGCAGCTTCTAGTTCCCTTGCCTGGATGTCTCAGTAGCGTAGGGTTTTCTTCACCGCGTCTTTGTAGCGCTTGCGTGGATGACCTTGAGGTCTCTTTCCGGTCTTCAATTCACCATAGAGCAGCTAAGGAATCTACAGTATGTGTGAACCCAAAAATGTTTTTCAGTAGCTGAGCTCCCATTCCCTGAATGTGCAAATAGTATGTAACCACATTCACAGTCATCATGGTTAACCTTATTCATCTAGTGTACTTGCATGATTTCTTCTTTCTAAGACAGTTCATTGCTGCCGCATTGTTCCTCCCATCAGATGCCTCTTGAGGAGTACAGAGCAGGTCATCTCCAGTGTTGGATCCTATCAAGTTCATAGGCTCTTCAGAAGTCAAGAATAAAGCATTAATCTTGTAATTATAGTCATTGCATTCAGTGTTCATAACAATACTAAAACAAAACAGAAACCAACTCACTCCATTGTAAGGGGGAGAGAGAGACATCAAAGGAGGAGAACCAAGATAAAGAAGTCATGGTCATTTTATATTGAAAACTAGCTCACTAGGGAGTTATAGAGCACCTGTTACAGAGAGCCAAAACAACCAACACCTATTGGTCAACTGACAAGCAATACTGACTGTTACTGATTTGTCATTGTTCTTTACAATGCCTCAAATTTTCTTGAATGAACTATTTGAATAGTTATGCTTTGGGATGCACTTTGTTCTATCTCTTAGCTTTGGGTCTTATCAATAGTTATAGATGGACGAACACAACAAATTGGTAACAAGGTGTATATTACATTGACAAGACAATTTCAGCAGAAGACTTATACAAGCTCAGTTTGAGAAAGCCCGGCTAAAGATAATCAAAAACACGATGAAGAAGTTATCAGTGCGTCCAACAATGCCTGTGTCAATCACTGGACAGAGCTCATGTGAGTCTGTTGTTGCGTTCATTACCAACTTCCAGTTCAATGTTGCTTTGAGGGTTGCATTTGAATCTTTATTCAAACATCATGAAAGTAGCTTCTAGGTTGAATTTGCTAGTAAAGCCAACTTGTGCTTCAAAAAATGTGTACTGCTGGATAGGACTGATATTTCAACTTCATCCCGCTGAAGAATGAATGTGACCTATCATTTGATGAAACTATCCAACAGTTAACAAGATTTGGAGAGCAGTGATCTTTCTTCAGTGTTCGTTATCATTGCCTAAAACTCATTAAACACAACACTGATGACTTCATCATACATTCTGTTGTCATCAGTTGTGAGTGTGAAAAATTTAAGCTGAACAACATAAATGAATTACAGTTGCAGACTTCAGTCACCTGGGTGATGCAGAAATTCACAAGCAGATCCTGCCAATTCTGCAACAAGACTCTGATATGGCTCTAGAAGGCACAGGCCAAGAATGTCAGTGGTTGATCAATCTGAGACATGATTCCAACCTAGTCAAACAGAACCGTATCAATGCAGTTTCCAGTAGCTGAGACATCTTCACTCAGCAAGTCTCCAAGTGGCCAAGCACAGCTTACTGGAAATGTGGTGTGAGGCATTACACAAAAAAACCCACGCCGTAGTCACAAAGAAGGCATTTGCTGTCCTTCCCTGTCTTCTAAGCCAGTGAAACAGAAAGTCCACCAGCTTGTCTGGGATGCTGTTAAAGGTCTTACAGTCATGGTTGACCAGATCATAGCAGAAACGGTTGCAGATCTCTCCTTCAGCAGATCTCCAGATACCCTGCTGACAGATAGCCAATCAAGGCTGAGGAAGATCTTATACCCTTTTATCGACATTATACATCGTACTTAACTGCAGAATCCTGATGAATGTTTGGAGATAGAATGATGATTCCACAAACACTTTGACCAAAAGTACTGAAATAATTCCACTGTGGTACTCAGGCATCAGTCAAATGAAAGCCCTGGCAAGAAGGTTTGTGCACTGGCTGGGCATAGACAAAGATCTAATATCATAATGCAAGCAGTGTGCTCAATGCTCATAGCACCGAAGAATCCAAGTAGAACTGATTCATCACCATGGCCTCGGTCTAACAAACCTTAGAGTACATATTGACTTTGCTGGGTCAATTAATGGGTGTACCTACCTTGTCCTCATTGATGTCTACTCCAAATAGCCAGAAGTATTACCTATGAAATCAACAACAGAGACCACTATTCAACATCTCCTGCAGATATTCCACTGCATTGGGATGCCTAATAATAGCACCCAGTTCAGTTTACAGCAGTTTGCTGCATGCTCCCACAACAGAGGAATTGTCCACGCCTGCTCACCTCTGCAGTCGCAGTCCAACAGAGAGATTTGTGGATACCTTCAACCAGTCACTTCTGAAATCAAGAGGGGAAGGAACATTAGCCAGGGCCCTCAGCACATTTCTGGTGACTTATTAAATTACACTACATCCAGGCCTCAAAGGGGAAGTCTCCAGCGACAGCATTTTTGTGAAGAAAACTGTGCACAGTGTTGGATGCAATGCTGCCCCAGTATCTAACATTCAAGACAGCAAATATTCAGGTGAAGAAAGACAGCCGCGCAGACTTTCATCAATGGGTGAAGACATGCAAGCCTGGAACTGCAGTGCAGAGCAGACAGTATCACAATGGGCAAGAGCCCTGGGTACCAGATCCGATTGTCAAAAGGAATGGAAAAGTGCTCAACGAAGTTATGATAGACATTATGGTTACATCATGAGATGTTCGTGCACACCGTCATAGCGTCCTTTATGGTTCCAATCAGTGGTGACATTTTTTGGTCCCTGTTGTTCTTTACTATGATCAAAACACACCGCTGAGCATACAAATCACTAAAATCTGCAAGTCCATCTTGTTAGCAAATAGGATAATGAAGGTGCTGAACAGTTACCATCTTACACATGGTCCACACTCCACGCCGCAGCCTACTACAGCTACGTTGGGGAGCGGCCATCAAAGCGGTGTGTGGGGATGCAGAAGTACAGTCAGTGCACCGGTATTCGCACATTGACCGTCATGGGTCAAAGTATTGAGTATAGAAATTGGGATGTTATGTTGAAATTGTATACAACTTTGGTGAGGCTTAATGCAGTAATATTTTGTTTTATTTGTTGAGTGTGATGTATATTTTGTGGGTGCACTGTTGTCTGGGAAAACTTTGTTTCATTTGGTTGTGTATACAGTATGTACAGTCAGATGACAAGCTTGAACTTGAACTTGTAGACACATGTCCCTGACTTTGCCACATCAACCAGTAGCAGCCATGTGCTCCCAAAGGCACAATTGGGTAGATCATCAAGCACAGAGCTGGACTTTTATTTCCTCCTGAAAGGGTTAAATTTGCCCTGACCCATTCAATCACCAGCACCAGCACAGCCACAACAACAAGAGAGTGCCAGCCTGTGACTACTAAGGAGGACAGCGGAATCCCGTTGTTCTAATCCATATCAACCCTTTTCTCAAATCCTACAGGTAATTATCTTCCAGAGGGAGGTGTTATGGCGAGCCAAATAACCAATGCCTATTGGTCAGCTGACAACCACTCCCAGGCTGACTTTGATTGATTGGCTTGGAGGGGCTACTGCACAGGTCTGAAAGAAGCTGCAGAAGGTTGTAAATCTAGTCAGCTTCATCTTGGGCACTAGCCTACAAAGTACCCAGGACATCTTTAGGGGGAGTGGTGTCTCTGAAAGGCAGTGTCTATTATTAAGGACCTCCAGCACCCAGAGCATGCCCTTTTCTCACTGTTACCATCAGGTAGGAGATACAGAAACCTGAAGGCACAAACTCAGCGATTCAGTAACAGCTTCTTCCCCTCTGCCATCCGATTCCTGAATGGATATTGAAGCTTTGGACTCTATCTCACTTTTTTTAATATACAGTATTTTGTTTTTGCACATTTTTTTTATAATCTATTCAATATATATTAATTGATTTACTTGTTTATTTATTTATTATTATGTTTTATTTTAATTATTTTTTTCTCTCTGCTAGATTATGTATTGCATTGAACTGCTGCTGCTAAGTTAACAAATTTCACATCACATGCCAGTTATAATAAACCTAATTCTGATTCTGATCTTTGTTCCTAACCACGTCTTTGTTGTTCTTGAGTAAACCACTTAAATAGTCGTGCTTCAGGATGCACTGCTGAGTTATTGGAGCGACGTAGTTTTACTGCATTTACTACATAAAGGTTTATTTTACATTCCATCTTTGTTGTATCTCCTGGCTTCGGGTCTCATCAGTAACTAATGATTGACTTAACATATTGTGGTGAACTACATATACCTGTCTGGACTGCTCCTGTGGCTCCTCCCACAGACCCCTGTATAAAGGCGATTGAGGCCTGATGCCCGGCCTCATTCTCCAGGATGTAGTGTTGTTCATTCTTCCAGTCAATAAAAGCCGATATCTCGCTTCTTACGTCTCAGAGTGAGTTATTGATGGTGCATCACATATTCAGGTGTTTCGTTACATCGAAAGGCTCACAGATCCAGTTTGGATAGAAAGACACAAACTGCAATTAACCACTTAAAACTGAGAACAGAACAGAGCAAGTATTAAAATGGTTAACTTGGTTTGCGCCAACACTCTCGCTGCAGTACACATTCATGACCAGCTCATCAGTGAAACCTCGAAGGCCTGTCCCCAAACCCCCTACTGCTCTGCTATTATACCCTCTCCACTGATGTAACTGAAATACCCTGGCTAACATTTTTACTGCGATGCTGTTTCTATTTGATTTTAGCAGTCTGCCTGCTTTCAGTTTGTTTGTGTTTGAGCTGAGATAAGAGGCTTGTTGTTCAGCTTAGAATGTGGTGTCAGCCAATCAGGATGGTTGTACTGGAAGAAGGTTCTAGAGGACGTTGGGATGAGAGGTCTTGGTTGGCAGAAGCTAGGAGACGATGGGAGGGAAGATGACGGAGGATGCTGTTTCTGTTGCACAAGGTGCTGTGTGCAGATGAATGGCTTGAAGAAGGAAGGACCAATACCCCTGTGGGACAGCCCTCTTGTACAGTATGGATTTCGAGCTTTGGAAGGTGGTGTGTCCTTTCATGCGAACCAAGGGTCCAGCATGTGAGTTAGAGACAAGTTCAAGATTTGACCTCTACTGTGCACATGTGACTGTTTAAGTATAATGGGCCTTTTTTGTTTATTTTTCCTTTCTTTCCTTGAATAACTTAACATTGAATAAGTTAACATCCTTAAATATACTTCTTGTTAATTGTATGCAATGTACGATCTGGTATTTCTTGCTGACAGGCGATTGCTGGGAGGCAGAAAATCACACAGCATTCACACAAACCGGGGCTTAGGTGGGCGAGGAATCCTACCCTCACAGATTTGGCAGGACCAAAATCATTTACACCCTAGACGTACGAAGCTTGAGACAGGTGGGTTTCTCGCTGCAGAATTCAGTGGCTGTTAGCCAGAGGCTAACAAGCCACATTTCCAGAGATGCCCAGTGAAATGGGGTTTCATAAACAATGCAGTAAGTAGACTAATACATTAGCTGTTACATTCAAGGCCATGGTGGGGAGACAGTCGACAAGCACAAAGATTAAATCTTTGCAATACACCAGGTTCAGGGCTTTGGCTGATGTTGAGATCTGATTGCTTGCCTTTAGTTCACACTTTGCAAAGCATTGCATGATGATTGATGTTATTGCTTAGTCTGCTCCCTTTGGATATGCATTCCAAATACATGATTCAACTTTACACGAAACATCGTCGTGTTCTGATTGTGAATTGCGACCAAGTTTTTATACAAATAAAAAAAGACTATGTTCTATGCATTAAGACCACAATTCCATAACAAGATTCAGTTAGCCAAATTATAGTTATGGGGCAAGCTGAAGGTGAGAACTTAATTAATTATTATTTTTTTAATTAGAGGAGATTATGGAGGTGGAGGAGGGGTGTACTGTAAAAGTAGTAAACGGGTTTCAATATAGGGATAACACGTTTAAAACAAACACTTTGCTTGGCTCTAGGCCAGTGTTGATAAGCACACACTGGGCTGAAGAGTGAATAAAAATTGGTTCAAGTTTGGTTTTCAGCAGCAATAATTTGAATGTACTCATAATAATGGGAATATGAAAAGCGGACGGTCATCAAGTTATACCTTACGGCTCAACATTCAAAATAAATCTTCAAAATATTACTGTACAGTAAGACAAATACATATAGTTATACTCAATCTCCTGAGCTTATGATTTTGTTCTTCAAGAATAAGATACATAAATAGTTAAATTTATTACATTAATAGTTAATAGTTAATTTTTTGTAGCATTTCATGACAGAATTTCCAGTGTTTGAACTTGTCAAGCTTTCAAATTCAGGACTTACTATAAACTTAGATGAGGCTGGTTTCGTTCATGGGCTGTAGTACATACTGTATATGAGTTTGGAGTACCCAGTATATTGAAATGCCTCACAATAGTGAAATGTTTACATGGTTAATATAATTTAACATTATGCTAGTGAATGAGATACAAAAATTACTTCCCTGCTGCTTAATATTTACTGAAGTATTGACATAAGATTAAATTAAGTGGATGACCTTAATTGTAGGTACAGCTTGTAGTAACTTACCCTGGATATTTTAATTCTGCATTTCAAGCTTTTAAATAATTGGTTAAACTTAATAAATAATGCTACATGCAAGGAGGGTAAATATTCAGGGTGTTTGTAATAGGATACCACGATGATTCAAATCACTAATGTAAACATACAGTAGGCAAATATTTATGTAAGGACATTGGTTTTCTCTTTTATGAATTTAATATTACTGCTATAGCTTGGATTTGAACCATGAATCTTATATCTACAATTCAACTCTTTATGGATTCAATATAATTAGTTTCTACATGGGAGTAGAGAGTGACACTGAGACAGAATACCATTGCAACCAAAGGATGGCCACAAAGATTATTAGAGACAGAATCAGAATCAGGTTTAATATCACTGACATATATCATGAAAGTTATTGTTTTGCAGCAGCATTACAGTGCAATATATAAATACTATAAATTACAATAACAATATTTACATAGAATAAACTATAATTAGTGCAAAAAGGGAGCAAAAATAGTAAAGTAATGAAAATTCAACTACCGTAGATTCCGGATTATAAGCCGCTACTTTTTTCCCACATTTTGAACAGCTTTGAACTCTGCGGCCTTTAATCCGAAGCGGCTAATACATGGTTTTTTTTCATGCCGCCTCGTAAACATTTTGCCTCGTAACAGTAGACCAATAAAATTGATGAGTAGTTCACAGAGGTCCAATGAAATTGTACGATAAATCAAGCGCACTTTCACAATTAAATTATTGTAAATCAGTCATTTGTACTCACCCTCATCAACATGGAAAATACTCGAAGAAAAGCAAGACCCGAGCGCGTCAGACCCGATTAGACCCGATCGCGTTACGCAAGCGCGTCAGACCCGATTAGACCCGATCGCGTTACGCAAGCATGTCAGACCCGATTAGACCCGAGCGAAAACGCTGCTTTTAAGTTAAAGGCTCGCAGTATATATATTTTTACCAGTCGCTAGGAGATATTGGAATGTTGTTCGTGCTGTTCAGTAAAAAAGTATATGCAACGTAATTTGTGTTACCGATACGTATGTATATTTAAAAGTAGCGGTGCGGCCTAAAATCCGGTGCGGTCTTTACAATTAAAAAATTGATTTTATTTCTAAAATTAGAGCCAGCGGCTTTTAATCAGGTGCGCTCTGTAGTCCGGAATCTACGGTACTTGTCCAAAAATCCGTGTTTCATTCCTATCTACCTTTTAATCAGTCTGTCACACCTGGCCTTGACTCTCCTATTTTCTTTTCAATTGTAGACAGCAACCTGAACCAGAATTGTAACAGCAATCTTCATTTAAAGATCAAGGATCAGAACTGAAATAAAATGTCTTGCCAGGAGGAAGAGAAAAAAACAGAAATATCGTAACCATTTCAAGTATATAAACCGTCGATTTCAAGTTTATTTTGAGATAAACCCTGTCACAAGGTAGTATTTAACACATAAATATATTATAAAACTATCCACTATCGCTTGTTGTTCTTGAATTTGAGGCAATGAATTTCACCTTTAAAATCAGATCCCACTAAACTGAATCAATTAAGGATGAAGATGCTCCTGCTTTCCATTTTAAGAGGGGAAAAACAAGCGGAAATCAATAATTTAGTAATTATTTGGTATTTGTGGCAAATTTTTTAATTAGAATCCTCATATGTTCAAAGTTTTCACCTTGAGTTGGTAAAATATCTCTGTGAATATCACTTTAACAGGGTGACAGCATGATTTTTTTCTTTCCATTGTTTTCAATTTATTCAATGCTAATCCAGAAGCACCAAGTAATGCAGAAGCTGGAAGATATAAAATGAAGTAATATCATTAACTGCTTGGCATTGAACTACGGTACTTGGCAATTCCTTTGCATTGAACTTCCTTAGTTGCATGCTGGAAACTTGCTGTTATTCAAACACTTGATCCAGGTACACAAAGGTTGTGATCAATATAAATCAAGTTATTTATTTAGTTGTTATTTATTCATTTACAGGATGTGAATGTCTCCAGCTAAGCCAGCATTTATTGTCCATGCCTAGTTGCCCTTGAGAAGGTGGTGATGAGCTGTTTTCTTGAGTTGCTGCAATCCCTGAGGTATAGATACAACCACAGTGTTGTTAGAGAGGAAATTCCATGATTTGGACCCAGCGACAATGAAGGTACGGCGATATATTTCCAAGTCAGGATGGTGAGTGACCTGGAGGGGGATTTCCAAGTGGTGGTGTTCCCAGGTATCTGCTGCTCTCATCCTTCTAGATGGTGGTGGTTGTGGGTCTGGAAGGTGCTGCCTTTGGAATTTTGGTGTGTTGTTGCAATGCGTCTTCTAGCTACTACACACTGCTGGAACTGTTTGTCGTTGGTGGATGAATTGGATGCTTGTGGAAGGGGTAGTAATCAAGTGGGCTGCCTTGTTCTGGATGGTGTTAGGCTTCTTGAGTGTTGATGGAGCTGCACTCCTCCAGGCAAGTGATGAGTATTCCATTACACTCCTGACCTGAGCCTTGTGGATGGTGGACAGGCTTTGGGGAGTCAGGAGGTTTGTTATACACAGCAGGATTCCTAGCCTTTGACCTGCTGTGGTAGCCACAGTGCTTATATGGCTGAACCAGTTCAGTTTCCTGTCAATGGTAACCCCCAGGATGTTGATAGTAGGGGATTCAGTGATGGTGATGCCACTGGAGGTCAAGGGACGTTGTTTGGAGCCTCTCTTGTTGGAGATGGTCATTGCCTAGCACTGGTGTGGCTTACGTGTTACTTGCCACTTGTCAGCCCAAGCCTGGATATTGTCCAGGTCCTGATGCATTTGGGTATGAACTGCTTCACTATCTGAGGAGTCACGATTGTTGCAGAAGATTGTGCAGTCATCTGCGAGCATCCCCACTTCTGACCTTATGATGGAAGGAAGGTCATTGATGAAGTAGCTGAAGATGGTTGGTCCTAGGACACTTCCCTGAGGAACTCCTGCAGTGATGTCCTGAGGATGAGATGATTGACCTTGAACCACCACAGTCATCTTCCTTTGTGTCAGGTGTGATTCCAACCAGCAGAGGGTTTTCCCTCTAATTCCCATGGACTCCATTTTAGCTAGGGCACCTTGATGCCATATGTGGTCAAATGCTGCCTTGATGTCAAGGGCTATCACTCTCACCTCACTTAGCTCTTTCGTCCATGTTTGAACCAAAGAAGTGATGAGGTCAGGAGCTGAGTGGCCTTGACAGAACCCAAACTGGGCATCCGTAAGCAGGTTATTGCCGAGTAGGTGCTGCATGATAACACTTCCATTAGTTTGCTGATAGGGTGGTAATTGGCTGGGTTGGACATCCTGTTTCTTTGTTAGAGGACACACCTGGACAATTTTTCACATTGCCAGATAGATGCCGGTGTTGTGGTGGCATTGGAACAGCTTGGCTAGTGCCACGGCAAGTTTTGGCGCACGAGTCTTCAGAACTATTGCCGGGATTTTGACTGGGCCCTTAGCCTTTACAGTATCCAGTGCTTTCAGCCACTTCTTGTTACAACGTGGAGTGAATTGGATTGGCTGCATTCTGATACCTGGGGTGCTGGGGACTTCTGGAGGAGTCCAAGCTGGATCATCTACTTGGCACTTCTGACTGAAGATTGTTGCAAATGTTTCAGCCTTATATTTTGCACAGGTGTGCTGGGCTCCTCTATCATTAAGGATGGGGATCTTTGTGGAGTCTTCTCCCCAGTGAGCTGTTTGATTGTCCACCACCATTCACGGCTGGATGTTGCTCAACATCTTATGATATTGTGCCCACTATCTAAGAAAGAATATGCAGACATTGAAGAGGATCCATAGGAGGTTCTCAAGAATGATCCTGGAAATGAAAGAGCTAATGTGTCAGGAGTGTTCGATGCCTCTGGAGCAGTATTTGCTGGAGCTTAGAAGAATGAGCGTGAATTTCACTGAAACCTAATCAAATATATAAAGACCTAGACAGCGTGGACGTGAAGAGGGTAGGGGAGTCTCAGACTAGAGTGCACAAAATCTGAAGAGAAGAAGGTCCATTAGAACAGAGATGAGGAGGAGTTACTTCAGCCAGAGGGTGGTGGACCTGTGGAATTCATTGCCACAGAAGACTGTGGAGGCCAAAGTAACTGGGTGTATTTGATATGTTGATAGGTTCTTGATTAGTAAGGACATCAAAAGTTTTGGGGAGAAGGTGGGAGAATGGAGTTGAGAGGAATAATAAATCAGCCATGATGGAATGGTGAAACCGACATGATGGCCTAATTCTACTCCAATGTCTTGTGGATATCATTGATAATATTATAGCCATCATTCTAATTTTGGATTGGCTGAAGTTATCTCTGTCTTGTGCAGATCAGTTGGACATTTTACACAGAGATAATGCCACCATTGAGTTCAATAAAATGGATTTTAGAATCATAGGACAACTCAGTAAAATTTCAACATTGTGCTTTAATGCTAGTGGGATAGAATGGACATGTCAGTACTTTTGTCTGAAGAAGTTGCTGAAATACTAAAGAATAAATGTATTCTTCTGATAAATATCAACTCTCCATTCTACCTCTACAGTGGGCTGTCAGAACTCATTCTCTATTCTCTTTGCAGCCTTTGGCCACATGCTTAGATAAGGAGGATGGGCTTAGCCAATTTGGCACATAGAGCACCAGAATTAACCTAACATGTCTGCAACTAAACTCAGTTTTGACAAACCATGTGTGTACTTATTAGAAAATTTTAAAAAACGTTAATAAAATCCTCCTCTGTACTTTTGTTAGGTGAAGTCCATCACAGAGTCATTGCAAATATAGTATGATTCAGCTCAAGAAAACGTACTGCCTGCTCTATAATGGTTGACAGCTGAGATACACTGAATGAACAATGCCTTTCTGAATAATTGTTCACGAGTTACAGTGACTGATTTAGGAATGGAAGTCATTTTGTAATGAGGCATATTTTTTAAGCTAGGAATTGATTGTATATTGGAGTCACTGTTTAATTTTAAGAACTGAAATATGGCTATTTTCATAAAATAAATAGTATTGTTAATTAGAATAGAGTTCACATAATATTATTGTTCAGCTGGTTAGATCAGGAAATGTTTGGGATTCCTCAAGTATAATGTCTACAAAATTTGACGTAGAATGTCCAGTGCTTGGATGGCAATGGGAATCATAGTATACACATACATACAATATTAGTAGAAATTGTTCCATTCACTTTATTGTGAAGTATTCAGGCAATGTCGCTCTTTGTGGTATGAAGGGCAAGAAGATTGCATCTCAAAAACTTTGAAGCACTGATTTGACATTATTGCTGCTGAATTGAATTTTAAATTTTCTCCGACGTGCATCAATGACTGCTTTTATTTGCAACAAAGAGTGGCAATTATGTAGTGAGACTGTGAGGATGGACAGTGAGATAAAAGGGCAAAATTACTGTCAGTGGGATCAGGTAAAGTGCAACATGGAGGCAAGATGGCAAAGAGTGATGAATACAGGACTGAAGGTATTGTATTTGAATACACACAGTACTGTACATGAAATAAGGTAGATGTTCTTGTAGCACAGTTAGAGGGCAGGAATGACATTGTGGGCACCACTGAGACATACTGGAAGAAGATCATAGTTGGAGCATAACACCCAAGGGTACATCTTGTATTGAAACGGCAGGCAGGTAGGCACAGTGGGTGATGTGGCTCTGATGGTAAAAGATGAATTCAGATTCTTAGAAAGAGGTGACATAAGATTGGAAGATTTAGAATCCTAGTGGGTAGAGCTAAGAAACTGCAAGGGTAAAAAGACCCTGATGGGAGTTGTATACTGACCCCTGAACAGTGTGTGAGTTATAAATTTCAACAGAAAATAGAAAAGAACAATTTTATAAGAGGCATGGGGGACTTCAATACGCATGGGAAAATCAGGTTGATGCTGGATCCCAAGAGAGGGAAATTCTAGAAAGCTTATGAGATGTGTTTTTAGAATAGCTTATGGTTGAGCCCACTAGTGGAAAGACAATTCTGGATTGGGTGTTGTGTAATGAACCAGATTTAATTAGGGAGCTTAAGGTAAAGGAAACCTTGGGAGACAGTAATCATAATATGATATAATTTACTGTGCATTTTGATAGGGAGAAGATAAAAACAGATAATTCCGTATTCCAGTGCAGTAAAGAGATTTGAGGCACATGAGAGATTCAAAGGCAAACAAACATTTCAAAGTCAAAGCCAAATTTATTATCAGAGTACATACATGTCACCACATACAATCCTGAGATTATTTTACTTTTTCCTGCAGGCATACTTAGCACAATAACTGCAGACAGAATCAATGAACAACAAACTATGCAAGTGCAAATATAAATAAATAGCCATAAATAACTAAATCATGAAGTAACAAGATAAAGAGTCCTTAAAATGAGACCATCAGTTGTGGGAACACGAGAAACAGAAAGAGTGAAGTTCTCCCCTTTTGTTCAAGACCCTGATAGTTGAGAGGTAATAACTGTTCTTGAACCTGATGGTGTGTCCTGAGGCACTTGTACCTTCTATCTGATGGCAGCTGAGAGAAAAGATCATGGCCTGGGTGGTGAGGATCTTTGATGATCGATGCTGCTTTTCTATAGCAACATTCCGTTAGATGTGCTCAATGGTTGGGAAGGCTTTACCCATGACGTACTGGGCTGAATCCATTACCTTTTGAAGGATTTTCGACTCAAAGACATTGGTGTTCCCACATACTAGGCTGTAAAGCAGCCAGCCAGCACGCTTTCCAGCGCATATCTATAGAAGTTTGCCAACGTTTTTGATGACATGCCAAATCTCCACAGACTCCGGAGGAAGTTGAGGTGCTGTTGTGCTTTCTTTGCAATGATATTTATATAATGGGTCCAGGACAGATCTTTTGAGATAGTGACATCCAGGAATTTAAAGTTACTGATCTTCCCCACCTCTGATTCTCCAATGAATATTGGCTCACGGACCTCTAGTTTCTCTCTCCTGAAGTCTACAATTAGTTCCTTGGTCTTATTAACATTAAGTGAGAGGTTATTGTTATCACACCACTCAGACAAATTTTCAGTCTCTCTTCTGTATGCTGATGCATCACAACCTTTAATACAGCCCACAGCAGCAGTGTAATCAGCAAACTTGTATAAGGTGTTGAAGCTGTACTTGGGCACACAGCCATAAATGTAAAGTGCCTAGAGCAGGTGACTAAGTACACACCCTGTGGTGCTGGTAGAGGTTGTGGACAAGATGTTTTTGCCAATCTGTTCTTACTGCAGTCTGCAAGTGAATAAATCCATAATGCAATTGCACAAGGGGATATTGAGACTGAGGTCTTGGAGTTTACTGATTAACTTTGAGGGAATGATGGTATTCATCCATCGTTGCTGGCCAAATTTGCTTGGAATGGTACACTATCAGGGCTGATGGCTGGGGTTTCTGGGGGCAATTCAGAAGGCGCAGGATAGATAGATCCCAAAAATGAAAAAGCATTCTTAAGGGAGGATGAGACAACCATGTGTGGCAAGGGAAGTCAAAAACAGCATAAAGATTAGGATAAATCTACTGAAGAAAGAAGTGAAAGATAAGCAATTGAAAATGGTCTCTATCAGGAGATGCTATCCACCAGAATATCAAAAGAAATGTTCTCTTCTGTAGTATCTCAGCAAATAATAGTGCACCATGTAACTCTGCTTCACACACGGGAACATGACAACCACATATAGAGCCACAGGCAAGCAGAAAACTGAATTATCATTGGTTTTACTTCCGACTATGCACTTCACTTGGGGATATCTTTTGTACATTTAACTTATAAACTTTTTTAATCATCTTGCTGTTTTTTTGATTAGGAACTCCTTCATTCTGTTCCTTGCTGGAGGCAAGTTTTTCTAGTAGATGTCTAAACCAGACCCTGTTCCTCTATTTTCATGAGTTGCAGCTATCACGTGGGTTTGAATATTTTTAAGAGATTTACTTATCACTCTAATTTACTATAATGAATAATTGAAATATTAATGCCTCACTTTAATGCAAACTGAATTGTACAAGTGCACATTTTGTTTTTCTCAGAAAGACATTTTACCACTTGCCATTTTTCACAGAGCTATGCAATAATATCCTCATTTTTCACTAGGATTCACTTTGACGTTCTTCTCTTTTAGATGGATTCATTGACCCATTATTTTTTCGTAGCAATTTATCACAGCTAATCATGCTCATTACCAAAACAACTCAAAAGTTTCTTTTTCATTCAGATTGATTATAAAATGAAAGTGTTTTCAACTTAACTCTACAGAACTGCCTTATCTTCTAAAAGAATTAAAGATTAACTTCCTTGACAGAGCAGTAAATAATCTCGGTGAATAACAACAGAAAGATTTAAACATTTTTTGTGTAGATTCAATTTTCTACAAGCAGCTTTGTTTATAACCTGTGAAAATATTGGAGACTGGTTTGGAGCTATTTGACTGGGAGTCAACAATTATCCATCTACGCAGCAGATGCTCAGGTTACCTTTCAATTATTATGGGCAAACATTGCACTGTGGAATGGATATGTCAGATAACTCACAGTAAGGTTGAAAGCCATGGTGAAATTAGACATTCTCTAAACAAGACAGGCAACCAAAGCATTATTTTATTTCAGCTAACTGGTAGCAATCATTGTTAAACATACAAGTGAAGAATTTTCTGTGACCTCTCTGACACAGCACAATAACCACAGTTTGTGATGTTAACTCAAAATAATTATCTGACCTTCTAGAGTTGACTTTCAAGAATCTGAAAGGTAATGATCCAAAAATTGCAATTTACTGTCAGATTCCAACTTCTATATAGCTGTTGCCATTTTCAAAGCAAATGGATGAAAAATATGTCCACCTTTTTCAGATGAGGAGTTTATGTAATGGGGTAATGCAGACCAAACTATTTACTCCATGTGCTGGGCAGCCTAATCAAACATTGTCTCAAGGCCCACCTAAGGCTACTCAGAATATATACATTGAAATATCTCGACACATATTCTTGAGAAGCATGGACGCAGTTCAATCTGTCAATGGACATCTGGGACAACAGCATGATTTGGTAGGGGGCGTGGAGAAGAATTCTATGGATTTCATGGGTTGATTACTTTAAAATACAAACTTGAGAGAGTATGGTGCTAATGAGGGGTGGATTACAAGTAGGCTGATTGATAGATGAAGATTTTTACATTACCAAAAAGAAACCATAGCAATAATAAGTGAAGCAATGTGTTTCCATCTTATGCATCAATACATTCAAGTTGCACCAAGGACCTTCAACAGAACTCAGAAAACAACCTTTATGTTGTAGATCAGTTTCTGCCTAAAGTTAGAGGAAAGTCTCCATTTCAAGCTTTGATTACTTTCATTTTGATGCAGTTCTTCAACACATAGATACTTCTCGGGTTACAAATGACTTAATTCATGGAAGTCTGACTTTTTGCAAATTGTTCCATCATCTAAAAATTTTGAAGATAGTAGTAATAATGATATTGTTTAATGGCATTTATTACAGACTGAATATAGCACATATTCCATTAGTTTAATTATGTGTAGTTTTAGGATAGATACTTAGTAAAATGAAAGGAAAATAGAACATGTATGTGGAACATGACAATATGGGTTACCTTAGTAACTGGTCATTTCTGACTTATAGAGAAAGTAGCTTATGGACAGTTCTTGGAGAAGGAATATGTACATAACCTGGAGTCTTTCTGTACTGTACTCATTACCTTGCATTCCTTAACATTGATGAGTATTTGTTATGAAAACTGAAAAAGTAAATTGACTTCATCTAATTGATTAACAGATTAGACATTTAACTTTATTTCACTTAGTCAACCAACATTTTCCAATCATTGCTTTTAATTGATACAGCCATTTGATTTGACTGCTCATATTTGCATCTTCAAGGAACTGTGCTACACTTGAACTCATTTCACTGAGGCTTCATATTCTGAATGATCTGGGATCTCACTGAGTAAGGTTTACCATCAATGCTGAGAGAAAGAAAATCTATCTGTGTTATTGAACTTTGGCTGTAGAGAGGACTGATGATACCTTGTCTCACTGCAGCAAGTCATAGACAGATAGATTGATCCTAGGATAAACAATCAAGTTACAGGCAACTAAATGCTAAGTAGTAGGCAAGGCCAAGAGGAACTGTTAAGACACCGAATAGATAGGGTGAGCTTGGATGTTCATGAAATGGAGGAGATGTGGCTGAAGGCAGCACCAATAGTGGAGGGAGTGAAATCTTTTTCTTTGAAGGAGGACATACATCTCTGATGTACTGGAATAGAAAGCTGTGTCCTAGGATCAGATATGGCAGAGGTAAAGAAACTGAGAATAGTAAATAGCATTTTTACAGAAGATAAGGTGGGGAGGGGTACAGTCAAGATATCTGTGGGAACCAGTAACTTTATAAAAGATGTCAGTTGACAGTTTGTCTCTGGAGCTGGAGACAGAGGGATTGAGAAAGAGGAGGGAGGTGTCAGAAAAGAACCAGGTGAATGTAAGGGCAGACTGGAAGTTAGAGGCAATGTTGGTAAAATTGACGAGCTCAACATGGATGCATGAAGCAGCGCCAATGCAGTAGTAAATGCAGGGGTTTCTGATGCACCATCAATAACTCTAGGAGACTGGAAGGCTTTTATTAACAGCGAAAAGGGAGCACGACATGTCGGAGACTGAGGGGGGAGCAGTGCCCCAATCGCCTTTATACAGGGGTCTGTGGGAGGAGCCACAGGAGCAGTCAGCAGAGGGGCGTGTCCAGACAGGTATATGTAGTTCACCACATTCACCCCTCCTTTGTTTTAAAAGAGAGTCCCCACGGGGCGAAGTTTCTGACAAGTATATTTACAGGTCAAGTCTATCAGGCGGTCGAGTCCGTCACTGTGATCTACGTAGCACCGGTGGTGATTGCACCAGTGCCGGTGGTGATTGCACCGGTGACGGTGGTTGTGCTGGCTCTGGCCTGACTTGAGGTGCCAGCCCGTTAGGCATCAGTAACCCCTCATGCGTGTGTGTGGCGCCCGGTATGGGAGTGTCGTGAGGGGTCTGTGTAGGGCTTGGTGTGCGTGGTGTCTCGTGGGTATATACATCGGTGGGTACGGGGTTCATAGTCAACGTGGAGAGTTTGGGGTAGGGGTCTAGTGCTCCTGCGGGCGCCAGGTCGCGGATGGAGACCGTGTCCTCCCGCCCATCAGGTAAGACCACGTAGGCATACTGGGGGTTTGCATGTAGAAGGTGAACCCTCGACCAGCGGGGAGTATTTATTGCTCCTCACATGTTTCCGGAGCAGCACTGGCCCTGGGGACGTCAGCCAAGCCGGGAGGGTGGTCCCAGTGGCTGACTTCCTGGGAAAAGAAAAGAGTCGCTCATGAGGGGTGGCATTGGTGGACATACATAACAGAGAGCGGATAGAGTGGAGTGCCTCGGGGAGGACCTCCTGCCAGCAAGAGACCAGCCGTCCTTTTGACCTAAGGGCTAGAAGTGTGGCCTTCCACACTGTGCCATTCTCCCTCTCCACTTGTCCATTTCCCCGGGGATTATAGCTCATGGCCCTACTAGTAGCAATACCCCTATCCAGCAGGTACTGGCGCAGCTCATCACTCATAAAGGAGGACCCTCTATCACTGTGGACATAGCAGGGATATCCGAACAGAGTGAAGAGCTGGTGCAGGGCCTTTATGACGGACTTTGCATTGGTATCAGGGCAGGGGATGGCAAAGAGGAACCGCGAGTACTCGTCGATTATGTTAAGAAAGTAGACATTGTGATCGGTGGAGGGAAGGGGGCTCTTAAAGTCGACACTCAGTCACTCAAAGGGGCGGGTGGCCTTGATAAGTTGTGCCTTTTCAGGACGGTAGAAGTGCGGTTTGCACTCAGCGCAGTCTTGGCAGTCCCTGGTCATCATCCTGATGTCCTCAAGGGAGTAAGGCAGGTTCCGGGCTTTCACAAAGTGGTAAAGCCGGGTGACCCCCGGGTGGCAAAAATCTGCATGGAGGGCGAATAGCCGGTCGAGCTGCGCGCTGGCACATGTTCCCCGGGATAGGGCATCAGGGGGCTCATTGAGCCTTCCTGGCCAGTACAGGTTGTCATAGTTGTAGGTGGAGAGTTCCATTCTCCACCGCAAAATTTTATCATTTTTGATTTTGCCCCGCTGTTGGTTGCTAAACATGAACGCAACTGAGCGCTGGTCGGTCAGCAAGGTGAACTTTTTGCTGGCGAGATAACGCCTCCAGTGCCTAATAGCTTCCACTATGGCCTGGGCTTCTTTCTCCACCGCGGAGTGCCGAATTTCAGGGCCCTGAAGGGTACGAGAGAAGAATGCTACTGGCCTTCCTGCCTGATTGAGGGTAGCAGCCAGCGCGAAGTCAGAGGCGTCACTCTCTACTTGGAAAGGAATGGTCTCGTCCACCGCATGCATCGTTGCTTTGGCAATGTCCCCTTTAATGCAGCTGAAGGCCGCGCGGGCCTCGGCAGAGAGGGGAAATGCGGTGGACTTGACTAGGGGACGGGCCTTGTCTGTGTAGTGAGGGACCCATTGGATGTAATAGGAAAAGAAGCCCAGGCACCGTCTGAGGGCTTTGAGGGTGTTGGGAAGAGGGAGTTCCAACAGGGGGCGCATACGGTCGGGATCAGGGTCAATGACTCCGTTCTCCACGACATACTCAAGGATAGCGAGTCGGGTGGTTCCGAACACACACTTGTCCCTGTTATAGGTAAGGTTAAAAGCTTTGGCCGCTTGGAAAAATTGTTGGAGGTTGGTGTCATGATCCTGCCAGTCGTAACCTCAGATATGGGAACGTGGCCTTTAGTTGGCACTGGTCCACCATCCGGTCCATTTCCCTCTGGAAGACAACGACACCATTCGTGACACCGAAGGGGACGCGCAGGAAGTGATAGAGGCTGCCGTCCACCTCGAAGGCGGTCGTCCGGGCGGATGGGGAGCTGATGGTAAGCGGATTTTAGGTCTATGGTCGAGTACACCTCGTACTGAGCTATCTGGTTGACCATATCCGTGATGCGGGGTAGGGGGTACGTGTCAAACTGCGTGAACCTATTGATGGTCTGGCTATAGTCCACGACCATCCTATTTTTCTGCCCATTCCGAACAACGACCACCTGGGCCCTCCAAGGACTTGTGCTTGGCTCAATGATCCCCTCCCTTAGCAGCCGCTGCACCTCCGACTTAATGAAGGCCCTGTCCCCCGCACTGTACCTTCTGCTTTTAATTGCCACAGGTTTACAGTCGGGGGTCAGCCTGGCGATCAGCGGTGGGGGAGGGATCTTGAGGGTGGAGAGGCCGTAAGTGGTGTCCATAGCGTGGCTGTTGGCATGGTGTTGGGTGGGATGTGCAGGTCAGTGTGTGTGTGTGGTCAGTAGCGGGGTATGTGATGAATTCCTACAGAACTGGGGATTTCTGACAGTAATTGGTGGGAGGGGTCCGTCATACTCCATTGTCACACTTTTTAGGTGGCTCTGGAAGTCGAGTCCCAATAGCACAGGGGCACACAGTTGAGGCATGACCAGTAACGCAAAGTCCCGATATTCTGTGCCCTGAACCACCAATGTCGCTACACAACCCCCCACCCGATGTCTGTGGAATGCAATCCAGAAGCCATAGTGACCATCTGGCTTACCGGTCATGTCACAAGTCCACAGCGTTGCACCGTGTCCGGGTGAATAAAACTCTCAGTGCTGCCCTTGTCAAACAGGCAGCTAGTCCTGTGCCCCTCCACCAGGATGTCCATCATTGACCTTGCGAGCTGGTGTGGGGCGCTTTGGTCGAGGGTCACGGAGGCCAGAGTTGAATTGCCGTCTTGGTCCGGCACAGTGGGGTGGCCGGTAAGCACCCGTGGTTTGGAGGCGGTGCGAGGTGGCGCCGACCAAGATGGCTGCCCCCATGCCTCGCATGCAGCGGGCAGTCAAGATGGCGACCAAGATGCCTCGCACGTGTCGCTGCTCAACCCCGCTCGCAGTTTGGACTTACAGGCCTTGGCAAAGTGGCCCTTCTTTCCGCAGCTGGAGCAGGTAGCTTCTCAGGCCGGGCAGCGTTTTCAGGGGTGCTTCTCAAGTCTGCCGAAGTAACACTTCACGGACTTACAACTGGCAGCAGCCGTGGTCGATTCGCCGGCGGGTTGTGGGGTCTGCGGCGTCCATGGGGCATATATTGTCAGCATTGTGCAGAGCCTCAAACGTGTCGGCCAGCTCAATCGCCGACTGTAAGGTAAGATCGGCGTGTTCCAGCAGCCGCTGGCACACGTACACTGACCTGATTCCCATGACAAAGATGTCTCTTACTAGAAGCTCCGCATGCTTTTCTGCCATCAGTCCCCTGCAGACGCAGGCCTGCACAAGTGTCTGTAGGGCCTGGACAAACTCAGTGCTCGACTCCCCTGCCTGTTGCTGCCATTTTGCTAAGCGATGTCTTGCGTAGACGGTGTTCGTCGGCCGCAGGTACTATCTTTTGATGGCATCCATCGCACCCTGGTAACTCGGTTGGTCCCTGGTCATGAAGTAGACCCATGGACTGACCCTGGAGAGGAGAACTCTGCGCATCATGGCAGGCTCAGTCATTTGAATCTCCTCCAGGTACGATTCGAAGCATACTAGCCAGAGTTCGAAAGCATTGCCGGCTTCCTGGGATTGAGGGTCGAGATCCAATCTGTCGGGTCGTAAAATGCTCTCCATGTTTTAAAATCGCTGTTAATAAAATTGATGCACCATCGATAACTCTAGGAGACTGGAAGTGAATGATAGGTTGATGCACCATCTATAACTCTAGGAGACTGGAAGTGAACGATAGGCTTTTATTCACAGCGAAAATGGAGCATGACATGTTGAAGACTGAGGGAGGAGCAGTGCCCCAATCGCCTTTATACAGGGGTCTGTGGGAGGAGTCACAGGAGCAGTCAGCAAGGGGGCGTGTCCAGACAGGTATACATGGTTTACCACAGTTTCACAAGCTGGTTCACTCAATCTGTATTTGGCTTTTCAATGTGGAGAAATGTCATCATGACCATGATATAATCTACCAGAGAAAGTTTCACATGAAAGGTTTGCTTTTGTCCCTTATGGTAAAAGGAGATGTTTCTGCATCTGCTGTGGGTCTGTTGCTAAATGACTTGAGAAGGGAATGGTTGCTGGAGAAGGTCAAGGAGATCAATGAATTGTGATGGGAATGGACTGTTTTAGAATGCTCATAAGGACGGATGAGTGGTGACTGCCTGCATCTGCAAAATCACATCTATTTGACTCTGCACTGAGTGCTTGATTTGCTGAGCATTTCCTATTGCCCTGTTGTGCAAGTCATAGCTTTTATACGTCTTTGTTTGGTTTTTAACTCTAACTATCAACCAGATGACCTCACTGACAACTTATCACCATGACAATTTCTGGCCTTACCCTTCCAGGCATATTCCTGTTATCCATTCCATCCCTCTCCTACACTCTCTAATTTGTGTCTTCTCTTTCCAAAAGCAGAGGAAGGTTCTTTGACCTGGAATGTTAACTATTCTTCTCTTTCTATGGGTGCTGCTGGAATGTTGAGAGTTTACAGCATTTTCTAATATCTGTGGTTATCTGATTTTCGTAAAACAGCAGTGAAAGTACTCAGCAGCCTTCACAGTATTCAACATATGTTCAATGAGGCAGCATTAAACTTCCTTCTCCAGCTAAAATTAAATTTACATTTAAATTCTAATAATATTTGAAAGTTTTGTATTATTTTTGCTACAAATTTAATTTGGAGTAACAATGTTCATTCTTCAAGACTATGGTTTTTTTCTGTATTATTACTCATGCCTGCCCCATAGCTTTTGGCTAAATTTGCCATGACATACCATTAACTTTGGGTCACCATTGATGCTTGCAATGCAGTAGTCTCTAACCTTTACTTCCATCTTTCAAAATATTTTGAAGCCCTTTCATCTAGAAAATCAAATTCATTTATAGCTAGACTTCAGGCTATTGAACACTTATTTTCAGGTACATTTACTGTTTGCAGCCCATTACTGAATATACCATGGCCTAATATTAATTCTGACTTGACTGATTGTACTTATTCATTGCATCTGTAAGTCTGGAACTTCTGACTGCAATAGCAGTGAAACCATCAATATTCACCATTACCACCATGTAACATTCAGACCATACTCTAGCGTTCGTATCTAGCAAAAATACAGAAGATAATCTCATTCATATCTTGCACCTTTATAAAGGTTGTTTTACAATCTTCACAATGCATTCAACAGAATCAGTGACTTGACATAAACTTAACCTTTTAATTCTTTTTCATGATTAAAAACAAAAATACTTGGCCTGTTGAACCTTGACCTCTTTTTAAACAACTGAGTCATGATCTTGTAAGTGTTTAGTATAATTACCACAAAATAATAATTAAAATCTCCATTGTTTTAATTTCTTCTGTATTTTTGGTTTATGGATATTTCTGTATCTAACATAATAGCTGTATATATTTCAATTTTTAAAAAATGGAATAAGAATCTGTTGCTTTTCTTTTATATACATACAGTATATGATTACTGTGGGAATTCATCAATCTGATTGATTGCTCAGTCTACTTGATGATTTCACTGATCATTGACAACAAAGTTCCATGAAAAATGGCTTCATACCAAAAGAAATACCAGACAAAAGGAAATCCTTGTCAGAGAGCTGGCTGAATTGTTATGGACATTTTGTTTCTGTGGCAGGCTCCAGGCACTAATATATTAAGTGAAAAATCCATTCTAGTGTTTCAATGTGCTCCAGTGAATAACTTGCAAACAATGATGCCATTTTGAAAATAAATAAATCCAGACATCAGAACTTTTCACATTAATGCCAACATTTATTCTGTGGAATCTTACAGATAAGTGTAAAATACATAATTCAGAATTTAACATTTACAGATGTTAAATCTCAGAAAAAGATAATTGATTTTAGCATATTGGCTACACATTTATAGATGTTCAACCTTTCTCGACTGCAAAGTCAGAATAGTTTAAAAAGGGACGTTGAAGCTGTATAGTATTCTTGTCAGGTGCTTTCTTCAAGCCAGCTAGCTAAGTTCTGGATACTGCGATGTGCATTCAACCACGAAGATGAAGCTGAGAAAATTATTAAATCAGATCTCCAGAGCAATACATTATATTCCAGGAAACTGATTTCAAACAAAACCATGATAGCAGGTTAGAAGATCACAGAAGAAGAATACCTAAAGAAGTTTGATTTCAGGAAGTCATTTTTCATATAAAAACCCCATTTGGAGTAAAGAATGTGAAAACCCTGAACACATTGTACACCATGACAGAGATGGCACCTTCTCTTAGCACGGTGTCAGACTTAACTATAGATATGAGTGTATGAAGATTGCCAAGCAAATGAGTGGAAAGTAAATATGGACCATTTAAAATATTAAATGAATACAAGGGATAATTAAAGAGAGTTAAAAACAGCAAGGGGAGTTTATAAGACCATAAGATATAGGAAATCATTTAGGCAATTTAGCCCATCGAGTCTGCTCCACCATTTCAACTTGTCTGATCCAATTTTCCACTCAGCCCAATCTCCTGCCTTCTCTCCATAGCCCTTCATTCCCTGACCAATCAAGAATCCATCAACTCCTGCCTTAAAAATACAAAAAGACTTGGCCACTACAGCTGCCTGTGTGGCAAAGAATTGCACAGATTCACCACCCTCTGGCTAAAGAAATACCTCATCATCTTTGTTCTATAAGCATGCCCCTATATTCTGAGGCTATTGTTACGTTCCCCGTAACTGGGTGACTTACCAGCAAAGATAGAGAGGTCCGCTGAAGTCTGATGGTACTATTTTCAAACGTTTTTATTTATAAAGGGGCACAAACGTATGGTTAATACAAACCATTCAGATCATATAAGTCATCAATACTCAATCTAAAGCACAGGTATAGTAATAATCAATCAGAAATAAGCTCTATCGTTGTCTAGGGGATAATACTGAATCCACTGGAAATATAAAAGTCACTCAGAAATCTGCAGGCTTTTCCGTTTGGGAACCGCTGGCATTTCACGTGTTGGAGAGAGGGATTGGTGAGAGAAAGGAACACTTGCCCGTTGTCTTTGTGAAGCAAATCCCTGTTATTAGTTAAAGACGGTTTTTCCTTTGGTTTCAGCTACAGACTCCCGATCCGGAATCTAACGCACGTGGCTTCCTTCAAAATGGCTTCCCGCTCCGACGGGAAGCGCTATCATGTCTTCTTAGCGTGTTTCCTTGGTGCGTCTGAGGGGCCGCCTCGGCAGCCCACCTTTTTATCGGGACCTGCAGGGTTGTAGCTGTCAATCAGGGTGGGGTGTGGCAATCTTTCCCCATCACCCAGCCCACGTTGCCCTGAGGGTTTGCACGTAGTCCAGTCCCCATTCCACAAAGGTGTCTCCAAGAGACAATGGCCATGTCCGTGGCTTTTGTCTGGCTGAGAGGCCAGACCACATTCCAAACCTTAAGGCTTCTCTCTTATTTTCCTGAATCCTATTTCAGCACGTCGCTCTCTCTCTGTTGGGTCATTGACCCCCCCCCCCCTTCACTAGGGCTCTTGCGATTCTCACAAAGGAGGGGGCTGGGGTCATAACACTATGTCCTCATTTTTAGACTCTCGCACCATAGGAAACAACCTCTCCACATCCACTCTATCAAGGCCTTTCATGATTCAATAGGTTTCTATGAGGTCACCCCTCATTCTTCCAAATTCTAGCGAATACAGGTGCAGAGCAATCAAACGCTCTTCATATGGCAAGCTGTTCAATCCTGAAATCGTTCTTGTGAACTCCTGTGAACCCTCTCCAGTTTCAGCACATCCTTTCCAAGGTAAGAGTCCCAAACCTGCTCACAATACTTCAAGTGAGGCCTCACCAGTGCTTTATAACGTCTCAACATTGCATCCTTGCTTTTATACCCTAGTCCTCTTGAAATGAATGCTAACATTACATTTGCCTTCCTCACTACAGACTCAACCTTCAAATTAATCATCAAGGACTCCCAATTCTCCTTGCATCTTTTTTTTGGATTTTCTCTCAGTTTAGAAAATAGTCAATCCTTTCATTTCTTCTACCAAAATGCATGACCATACACTTCCCAACACTGTATTCCAGCTGCCATTTCTTTGCTCATTCTCCTCATCTGTCTGAGCCCTTCTGTAGCTTCTCTACTTCCTCAAAACTACCTGCACCTCCACTTATCTTTATATCATTTCCAAACTTCATAACAAAGCCAGCAATTTTGTCATCCAAATCATTGACACACAATGTAAAAAGAATTGTTCTCAACTCAGACTCCTGTGGAACACCACTAGTCAGTGGCCATCAATCAGAAAAGGCTCCCTTCATTTCCACTCTTTGTCCTCTGCCAATCAGCCACTGCTTTATCTATGCTGGAATTTTTCCTGTAATACCATGGGCTTATAGCTTGTTAAACAGCCTCGTGTAGTACCTTAACAAAGACCTTCTGAAAATTCAAGTACACAACATCAACCAATTCTCCTTTGTCTATCCTGCTTGTTATTTCATCAAAGAATTTCAATGGACTTATTAAGCCTGATTTTCCTCATGAGGAAACCATGCTGACTATGGCCTATTTTGTCACATGCCACCAATTACCCTGAGACCTCATCCTTAATAATTGACTCCAACATCTTCCCAACCACTGAAGTCAGACTAACTGACTTATAGTTTCATTTCTTCTGCCTCTCTTCCTTCTTGAAGGGTGGATTGACATTTGAAAATTTTCAGTTTTGCAGACCCAATCCAGAACCTAGCGATTCTTGAAAAATCATTGCAAGTACCTCTACGATCTTTTCAGCCTCAACTTTTAGAACTCTGGGGTGTACACCACTTGATCCGGGTGACTTACCTACCTTTAGACCTTTCAGTTTCCCAAGAATCTTCTCTTTAGTTATGGTAACTTCACACACTTCATGCCCCCTGACACCTGGAACGTCCACCATACTGCTAGTGGTTTCCACAGTGAAGAATGGTGCAAAATACTCATTCAGTTCATCTGCTATTTCATTGTCCCCCATTACTACCTCACCAGCATTGATTTCCGGTGGACCAGTATCCACTCTAGTTCTCTTGTACACTTTATGTATCTGAAGAAACTTTTGGTATCCTTTTTAATATTATTGGCTAGCTTACTTTCGTATTCCACCTTTACCTTCTTAATTACTTCTTTTGTTGCCTACTGCCAGGTTTTAAAAGCTTCACAATCCCCTCGCTTCTCAGTCATCTTTGCTTTACTATATGCCCTCTCTTTGGCTTTGATTTCTCTTGTTAGCCATGGTTGTGTCGTCTTTCCTTTAACATACTTCTTCCTCGTTGGGATTTATATATCCTGTGCCTTCTGAGTTGCTTTCAGAAATTCCAGCTATTGTTGTTCTGCCACCATCCCTGCTTGTGTTCTTTTTCAATCTATTTTTGACATTTCCTCTCTTATGCCTCTGTAATTCCTTTACTCCACTCTAATACTGATATGCCTGACTTTAGCTTCTCCTTCTCTAATTGCAAGGAGAATTCGATAATATTATGATCATATTCCCCTAAAGGTGATGTTTACCTTAAGCTCGCCAATCAATTCTGGTTCATTGCACAGCACCCAGTCCAGAATAGCTGATCCTCTGGCAGGCTCAATCATGAGCTGCTCTAAAAAGTCATCTGATAGGCACTCTAGAAAATCCCCTTCCTGTAATCCAGCACCAACCTGATTTTCCCAATCTACCTGCATATTGAAGTCCCCAATGTCTATTGTAACATGGCCCTTTTGGCATACGTTTTCTATCTCCCATTGTAATCTGTAAGCCACGTCCTTACTACTGTTTGGAGGTCTGTATACAACTCCCATGTTTACCCTTGCAGTTCCTTAGTTCTATCTGAAATGATTCATCATGTTCTGACCCTATGTCACCGCTTTCTAATGATTCGATTTCACTTTTTACCAACAGAGCAATGCCGCCCCCTCTGCCTTCCTGCCTGTCCTTTCGATACAATGTGTATCCTTGGACATTAAGCTCCCAACTGTAATCTTCTTTCAGCCACAATTCAGTGATGCCTACAACATCATACCAGCAAATTTGCAGCTGTACAATGTTTCAGTTATAAAGGATGCTATGCTTTGTAACTTCAAAATACTAAACTAATTCAAAGGCACAGGAGAAAATTGGAGTCAACTTCAGTTTTACCTTAAGCGAGGTGCACACTTACCACATGGTATACATATAACTCATAATGAATTATTTTAATGAAAAATGCTTAATCAGCCAGTATATATATGATTACTCACATATTAAATAAACAAAGGACATGGATGATATCTATCAACGCTATTGATTTCCAAATTTAAAGAAGGTTATACAGTACATGTGTTGGAAGAAGTTCAAAAATGATTTTCTATACTGATACCTGATGAAAAGATAAAATTATGGACAACTACATCTTAGAAACAAACCCTTCAGCCCATCTAGTCCATGCCAAACTATTATTCTGCCAATTCCCATCAACCAGCAGCTGGAGTATAGCCCTCCCATCCCAGCTTATATTAAATGTTGCATTCATCATTACTGTTGGTAGCTCAATTCATAATCTCACCACCCTCTGAGTGAAGAGGTTCCCTCTCCTTTTGCCCTTAAATATTTTATTTTTCACCCTTAACACATGACCTCTAGTCCAATCTCACCCAACATCAATGAAAAAGCCTGCTTGCATTTACCCTATCTATACAACTCATAATTTCATATACCTCTACCAAATCTCCCTTCATTCCCCTACAATCCAGGGAATAAAGTCTGAACAATTCCACCTTTCCCTATAACTCAGATCCTCAAGTCCCAGCAACATCCTTGTAAATTTTCTCTGTACTCTTTTAATCTCATCGATATCTTTCCTGTACTGCAGTTAAAGTGACCAGAACTGTACTGGATACTCCAAGTGCCACCTCACCAACATCTCTTAAAACTTCAACTTAATATCCTGTACTCAATAATTTGATTTATGAAGACCAATGTGCCAAAACTCCCTTTACGATCCTATCTACCTGTGACGCCATTTTTAAGGAATTAGTTATCTGTATTCCCAGATCCCTCTGTTCTACCACACTCCTCAGTGCCCTACAATTCACCGTGTATGCCCTACCCTTGTTTGTCCCCCGAAGTGCAACACCTGCATTAAACTTTATCTGCCATTTTTAAACCATTTCTTCCTACTGGTCCAGAATGCACTGCTAGCTTTGATAGCCTTCCTTACTGTCCAGTCTTGGCAGCATCCACAAATTTGTTGATCCAGTATCTTCCATTATCAACCAAATCATTGATATAGATGACAAACAACAACAGACGCAACACCAATTACTGCAAAGCTACACTAGTCACAGACCTCCAGTTAGAGAGGCAGCTACCTACTACCACTCTCTGGCTTTTCCCATGAGCCCAATATTGAACCAATTTACTATCTCATCCTGAATGCCAAGTGACAGAACATTCTTGACTGAATTCTCATGTGGGATCTTGTCAAAAGCCTTGCAAAAATTAGTATAGGTTAGATATGTGTCAGATGGAGTTTAGAAGAATAAAATATCTCTTGAATGTAATATAGAAAATAAGATGGTTGTATTAGATCCAATTCTGCCCCATTAACTGATCAACCAAAAGACCTGGTTTACGATTTATCCCACACCAACTGTATCATCACCCTTTTTCTTTTCATTAGGCGAGGAAGTCCTACTTTCATTGTTGCCTTTTTCAAAGCATCATCATTAAAACATTTGTGTTTTATACTCTAAGAAAATTTGTTTTAACTTATTTTGCATATTTAGTTTTTGTTGGTCTAAAGCTGTGGTTAGCTGAGGTGGAGAGATAAACTTTTTCAATAAAGAGAGCCAAGTCTGTTGATTCACTGCTATCTGGACTCAGATGAGTTTGGCTCAAGACTTAAGAGATGCTGGAATATGGAGCAACACAGAAAACACAGAAAAAAAGGAATTCAGCAGGTCAGGCGATATGTATAGAACCACAGAACCATAGAACATTACAGCACAGAAACAGGCCTTTTGGCCCTTCCTGGCTGTGCTGCCTAGCCCCACTGACCTGCACCTGGACCATATCCCTCCATACACCTCTCATCCATGTACCCGTCCAAGTTTTCCTTAAATGTTAAAAGTGAGTCCGCATTTACCACTTCCTCTGGCAGCTCATTCCACACTCTAACCACTATCTGTGTGAAGAAGCCCCCCCCCCCATGTTCCCTTTAAACTTTTCCCCCTTCACCCTTAACCCATGACCTCTGTTTTTTTTTCTCCCCTAGCCTCAGTGGAAAAAGCCTGCTTGCATTCATTCTATCTATACCCATCATAATTTTATACATCTCTATCAAATCTCCCCTCATTCTTCTACGCTCCAGGGAATAAAGACAGACAGACATACTTTATTGATCCCGAGGGAAATTGGATTTCATTACAGCCGCACCAACCAAGAATAGTGAAGAAATATAGCAATACAAAACCATAAATAATTAAATAATAATAAGTTAATCATGCCAAGTGGAAATAAGTCCAGAACCAGCCTATTGGCTCAGGGTGTCTGACACTCTGAGGGAGGAGTTGTAAAGTTTGATGGCCACAGGTAGGAATGACTTCCTATGACACTCAGTGTTACATCTCGGTAGAATGAGTCTCTGGCTGAATGTACTCCTGTGCCTAACCAGTACATTATGGAGTGGATGGGAGTCATTGTCCAAGATGGCATGCAACTTGGACAGCATCTTCTTTTCAGACACCACCATCAGAGAGTCCAGTTCCACCCCCACAACATCACTGGCCTTACGAATGAGTTTGTTGATTCTGTCTGCTACCCTCAGCCTGGTGCCCCAGCACACAACAGCAGACATGATAGCACTGGCCACCACAGACTCGTAGAACATCCTCAGCATCGTCCGGCAGATGTTAAAGGACCTCAGGAAATATCATGAAATCTATCTCCTCAGGAAATAGAGATGGATCTGACCCTTCTTGTAGACAGCCTCAGTGTTCTTTGACCAGTTCAGTTTATTGTCAATTCATATCCCCAGGTATTTGTAATCTTCCACCATGTCCACACTGACCCCTTGGATGGAAACAGGGGTCACCGGTGCCTTAGCCCTTCTCAGGTCCACCACCAGCTCCTTAGTCTTTTTCACATTAAGCTGCAGATGATTCTCCTCACACCATGTGACAAAGTTTCCCACCGTAGTCCTAACCTATTCAACTTTTCTCTGTAACTCAGTTTCTCAAGTCCCGACAACATCCTTTTAAACCTTCTCTGCACTCTTTCAACCTTAGCAATATCCTTCCTGTAATTTGGTGACCAAAACTGCACACAATATTCCAAATTCGGCCTCACCAATGCCTTATACAACCTCAATACTCAATACTTTGATACATAAAGGCCAATGTACCAAAAGCTCTCTTTACTACCCTATCTACCTGTGATGCCACTTTTAGGGAATTTTGTACCTGTATTCCCAGATCCCTCTGTTCTACTGCACTCCTCAGTGTCCTACCACTTACCTTGTATGTTCTACCTTGGTTTGTCCTTCCAAAGTGCAATACCTCACACTTGTCTGTATTAAACTCCATCTGCCATTTTTCAGCCCATTTTTTCAGCTGATCCAAATCCCTCTGCAAGCTTTGAAAACCTTTCTCACTGTCCATGACACCTCCAATCGTTGTATCATCAGCAAATTTGCTGATCCAATTTACCACATTATCATCTAGATCATTGATATAGATGACAAATAACAATGGACCCAGCACTGATCCCTGTGGCATACCACTAGTCACAGGCCTCCACTCAGAGAAGCAATCCTCCATTACCACTCTCTGGCTTCTCCCACTGAGCCAATGTCTAATCCAATTTACTACCTCACCATGTATACCTAGCGACTGAATCTTCCTAACTAACCTCTATGCGGGACCTTGTCAAAGGCCATACTAAAGTCCATGTAGACAACATCCACTGCCTTCCCTTCATCCACTTTCTTTGTAACCTCCTCGAAAAACTCTAATAGATTTGTTAAACATGACTTACTACGCACAAAGCCATGTTGACTCTCCCTACTACGTCCCTGTCTATCTAAATACTTGTAGATCCTATCTCTTAATACTCCTTCTAATATTTACCTACTACCGACGTCAAACTTACTGGCCTATAACTTCCCAAATTACTTTTAGAGCCTTTTTTAAACAATGGAACAACATGAGCTATCCTCCAATCCTCTGGCACCTCACCCATAGATACTGACATTTTGAATATATCTGCCAGGGCCCCTACAATTCCAACACTAGTCCCCTTCAAGGTCCGAGGGAATACACTGTCAGGTCCTGGGGATTTATCTACTCTGATTTGCCTCAAGACAGCAAGTACCTCCTCCTCTTCAATTCGTATGGGTTCCATGACCTCACTACTTGTTTGCCTTATTTCCATTGACTCCATGCCAGTTTCCTTAGTAAATACAGACGCAAAAAACCTATTTAAGATCTCCCCCATTTCTTTTGGTTCTACACATAGCTGACCACTCTGATCTTCAAGAAGACCAATTTTATCCCTTACTATCCTTTTGCTCTTAAAATACCTGTAGAAGCTCTTTGGATTATCCTTCACCTTGACTGCCAAAGCTACTTCATGTCTTCTTCTAGCCCTCCTGATTTCTTTCTTAAGTATTTTTTTCACTTTTTATACCCCTCAAGTACCTTATTTGCTCCCTGTTTCCTATACATGTCATCCATCTCTCTCTTCTTCTTTATCAGAGTTCCAATATCCCTAGAGAACCAAGATTCCTTATCCTTATTCACTTTGCCTTTAATCCTGACAGGAACATACAAACTCTGCACTCTCAAAATTTCTCCTTTGAAGGCCTTCCACTTACCAATCACATCCTTGCCAGAGAACAACCTGTCCCAATCCACGCTTTTTAGATCCTTTCTCGTTTCTTCAAATTTGGCCTTTTTCCAGTTTAGAACCTCGACCCGAGGACCAGATCTATCTTTATCCATGATCAAGTTGAAACTAATGGTGTTATGATCACTGGAACCAAAGTGTCCCCTACACACACTTCTGTCACCTGTCCTAACTCATTTCCTAATAGGAGATTTAATATTGCATCCTCTCTAGTCGGTACCTCTATATATTGATTTAGAAAACTTTCCTGAACACATTTGACAAACTCTAACCTGCCTAGACCTTTAACAATATGGAAGTCCCAATCAATATGTGGAAAATTAAAATCCCCTACTATCACAACTTTTTGTTTCCTGCAGTTGTCTGTTATCTCTCTGCAGATTTGCTCCTCCAATTCTTGCTGACTATTGGGTGGTCTATAATACCAACCCCATTAATGTGATCATACCTTTCCTGTTTCTCAGCTCCACCCATATGGGCTTGGTAGACAAGCCCTCTAATCTGTCCTGCCTGAGCACTGCTGTAACATTTCTCCTGACTAGCAATGCCACCACCAAAACCCCCCCGCCCCACCCTTCATCCCTCTGCCTCTTCATGTCTGAAACATCGGAACCCTGGAACATGAAGCTGCCAGTCCTGCCCCTCCTGTAGCCAAGTTTCACTGATGGCTACAATGTCATAATTCCATGTGTCAATCCACACCCTCAGCTCGTCTGCCTTCCCCACAATACTTCTCACATTGAAATAGACACACCTCAGAAGATTATAACCACCACACACAACCCTTCTATTTGTGACTTTGTATGAACCTTTAACATAATTTATTTTCACCCCCGTTCCACTATCTACTCTGGCACTCTGGTTCCCATTCCCCTGCAAATCTAGTTTAAACCACACACCCCCAATAGCACTAGCGAACCTCCCTGCAAGGATATTGGTCCCCCTGTAGTTCAGGTTTAACCCGTCTCTCTTGTACAGGTCCCACCTGCCCCAGATGAGGTCCCAATGATCCTGAAAATTGAAACCCTTCCCCCTACACCAGTTTCTCAGACACATGTTCATCCTCCAGAGCATCCTATTCTTACCCTCACTGGCACGTGGCACAGGTAGCAATCCTGAGATTACCACCCTCAAGGTCCTGCTTTTTAACTTTCTACCAAGCTCTCTATATTCACTCTTCAGGACCTCCTCACTCTTTCTTCCTACACCATTGGTACCGATGTGTACCATGACATCTGGCTGCTCACCCTCCCACTTCAGAATGCTGTGCACGCGATCAGAGACATCTCTGACCCTGGCACCTGGGAGGCAACAAACCATCCTGGTGTCGCGACCACAGAACCTCCTGTCTGTACCTCTAACTATCGAGTCCCCTATCACTACCGCTCTCTTCTTCTTCCCCCCTCCCTTCTGCACTGCAGAACCAGACTCAGTGCCAGAGATCCGGCTGCCGCAGCTTGTCCCAGGTAAGTCATTTCCCCCCTCCCCCCCCAACAGTGGTATACTTGCTGTTGAAGGGAATGGCCACAGGGGAGCCCTGCTCTACCTGCCCTTTCCCCTTCCTCACCTGACGGTAACCCAATTACCTGTGTGCTGCTCCTTTGCCTTCCTGAAGTTACTATCTATAAACTCCTCATTGTCCCGAATGATCCAGAGGTCATCCAGCTCCCACTCCAGTTCCCTAACACGGTTTGTTAGGAGCTGCAGCTGGATGCACTTCTTGCAGGTGTCATTGTCAGGGACACCAGAGGTCTCCCTGACTTCCCACATCCTGCAAGAGGAGCATTCCAACATCCTGCCTGGCATTCTCTCTACTCTAAACAAACAAAACAAAACTTATCGGAACCGAATCTCGCCTCTGCCTGTTCACGCCGAAGCCTGTTGAGTCAAAGCCGTCCCACTCTGACTCAGTCCACTCCGACGCTAGCCGCTATGACGATGGCGGTCTTTTTTTAAACCTTTGGCGCACTACATCACGCGCCTGTGCAGTCTAGCCTCTTTTCCCTGATCAGTAAAAAAAAATGGCTTCTCTCCAAGATGTCTTTAGTCCTTCACTCTCAGCCTCTTGCTTTGATTTAAAAAAATTGTGGAGGGAAGTGGACAAGCTGGTATTTTGGGCCAAAATCTGTCACTTGGACCAGATGAAATGTTTCAATCTGAAATGTCAACTATTTTCTTTCACAGATACGGCTTGACCACTTTAGCCCAAGATTTTATGGTTGTGCAAAGAGTTTCAATTACCTTTGCCAATCAACCCTTGTGTTCCCATAGCATTTGTGGTGATTAGCCCAGAGATATGCTGTAGATCAGAAGTGAGACATTCCTGTAAAGAAGAACTTTGGACTCTATAGGGTAACAGGATGATTCATGTATAAGCACAAGGTATTAAATCATGCACACAAAGAACTAGCAGCAGAAAGTACCTGCTTTATTCAGTTAGTCAATAAAAGATGGGCGATTCTTTTTAGTTATTCAACTTAATACAGTAACAATTCTACCAATTTGGTGACAGACTTGTTTGTATAAGATAGGAAAGAGTCATATGACCTTCAGTGGACAGCATATTTGCAGAATATCCATTAGACTATAAGACCATAAGACACGGGAGCAGAATATAGCCCATCCTTTGTTGCTTGCATACTCACCATTACAGGAAGATACTAGCCTAAACACCCTCTGTGTTGGTGTAATGGAGGTAATGTTTCTATCTTAAAGATAGCAGTAACGGTAGAACCAGGAGGCTTCCAGCGATGAGTATTCTATGACCTAGTTAGAGCAGCTGCACACCTAAATAATGAGAGCTGATCATGGGATAAGAATGTATTTTCTAATCACAACCATCATTCTGTTGATAGCTCAGTTATATACCCAACATTTTGTACTGAGTAAAGTAACTAAATATGAACATATCTGAACATTTGTTTAATATAAATTTAGAATAAAATATCAGTAAATTTGGATATACCATTGACTTGCTAGAACCTGAATTCCAGAATTAGCATGCTTGGCGGGAACTAAATGAAGGCATCATGATATGGAAAGTGCAGTACAAAACACTAGAATTATTTCACAGCTGGAGCAGTGATGTTGTTGAGATACACCCACGGATAAAACTTATGATGCATGATTCGATTGTTTATTATCATCTGTTTACTATACAAAACAATAATTAAGCTGTTTGAATAATTAGGATGTTCCCTATGTTTGTGTATTCAGTCCAGCAATGCAGAAAACATACAAAGCATTTCATTCTCTCCAACTTCCGCTTGAAATCTTTTCTGTTATGGCCCTTTTCTGATTCATTCAGGACACTATGACTATAATAATATATATAAGGTTGTCTCTCAGGGTCCGAGGAAGACTACATTCTGAAGGGCGGCAGTATATTTTCTTTTACGAGGCCAAGTTGTGAGCTCGACATCTACCCAGCACGGATGGAGAACGCACTCGGGGGCAGCCTGTCACTGGATCGAACATGGAACCTCCGTTCTCGAGCACGACGCTGATCTCACTGCGCCACCAGCCAACCTTGATTGCTCAATGTAACCAGTGCGTGAAAGATATTTAACTGGAAAAGCCTTGCAAAGAGCAGATCCCACTCTCTCAGCCTCAGAAGTCAGGATCCAGTGGCACAAAAAAATTGTTACGTCTGGCAGATTTCTTGGCTGCATTGGATGGCCACGTCTTCTTAAGTGCTCTGTCGCACCCTACACATTCCACAATGCGCTGCTGCAACGCCTTCTCAGCCGTTGAACCCCGGGGTTCCTCCGCCTGATCCACCGAAGCAGTCTTCGCATGCTGGGATGAGCAAATTCCTATCTCACCAAGGGTTTCAGACACATTGGCCACCCTCACTTGGTTTAGCCGGCCAGTCGAAGCCACTGCCCAGGGTGTGGCCGCTGTCGCATGCAAACAACTACGAGGAGCTCAGGTGAGAGCCGGGCGTTGGTGGGGACCGATAGATGAGGAGCCACTCCAAGGAGTGCGACAAGCCCCCCCATCTAGAGGTGCTACCCCTCCCATGCACCCCTATGACTATATGGAATCACCGTCTTCAAAGACAACACATTAGCTCTCCTTTCACTTCTGCTTGAAGGCATCCTTAAAGTCCCACTTGTCTTACTTTGTGCAGTGCTTTCCTCTAGTTTAGGTTCTGCCCTCTTGATACCACGCCCTGTGCTGTTGTTCACCACAAGCACACATGGTAATTCATGGGCTTTTCCAAAGTCACATCAACTGATCCTTTCTCCCTTTCCACTCCAGTCTGTTCTTCCTCATGGACCTCTGGAGCTGGAGCTGACTCACTTTCAGTACACCTGCATTTATAAGAAGAAACAATACTAAAGCACTACACTGTGCAGTTGCTTTGTGAGAGGCACACAGAACACATTTCCAACCATGGAACCATCCCAATAAGGGAAATAATGATCTTACATATATAAAAAAACATGACAGGCAGATTTCAAGCCTATTCAGTGATGTTGGGACATGAAGTTTGGGTAACCAAACAGACTTGAGGAGGAAAATTCACCTCATTCATCCAGGCTGCTCAGATTTCTAAACCTACAGTCTCAACTTCTGCCTACGTTGACAAGCAGCAGTTTCATGTAAACTTGGCCTACACATTAGAACCAAATTGGACAGGTAAACCAATATCATAATCACCTTGTTGATTTGTAGTCTGTACATCAGTGAGTGTACTGTAAGGAGGAGGACGATTGTGAAAATCAGACACCTGTCTATGAATATGAGGGAAGAAGGGTGGAAAGGAGTGAATATCAGGGAACATTAGCTGGTGTCTAAGTAATTACATAGTTAGAGCTAATGGTAGCGTTTTATCAGTGGCCGGTGCATGGTGTAGAAGTCTCACTTTTATGTCTTTTTCCTGAGGTCAGAGTCCTTCTTTCTACACTTTTCCACTTTCTGTTCATTGTAAAGTTAACACCAGAGGCTCTTCTAGCACAAAGAACCTTGAATCTGTTTAGTGGATTCTTAACTTCCATCTAAGTCCATTACTGATTGTCCAGACTGAGAGACTGAGACATGAAGAGCTCCAAGAAAGTGCATATGATTATTCAAACATTCACAGACTGCTTCTCTGAAACTTCCAGTGAACATAAGTGCAAACAGAAAGCATTTAGCCACAAAGCACCTTAAAGAGACTGATAGTCATAACGTAACAATCATTGTTCACAACCAATGTGAAATACATTACACTGGTTGACTGGATATCCTTCAGTATTATCTCTAGCCTGCTAATTGTGAATTTAAGAGAAGAACTTGAATCAGGAATTAAGTTTAATATTTTCACTCATACTTGTCATGAAATTTGTTGGTTTGTGGTAGCAGTACAGTACAAGATATAAAAAATATTGAAAAAATACACAAAGAAGTGGTACAAAAAAAGAATAATGTGCCAAACAAGAGAAAATCTGAAGATGCTGGAAATCCGAGCAACACACACAAAATGCTGGAGGAACTCAACAGGTCAGGTAGCATCTATGCAAAAAAGTACAGTCGACGTTTTAGGCCAAAACCCTTCGGCAGGACTAATGAGGAGGAATAATGTGGTAGTACTCATAGGTTGTTCATAAATCTGATAACAGACAGAAAAAAATTTTTCCTAAGATTCTGAGTGTGAGTCATCGGGCTCCTGTAGCTCCTCCCTAATGGTAGTGGAGGGTGACGTGATTGGGAGAAATGTACATTATTCACAGCCACCGCCATTGAGTTGAGGTTTCACTTTAAGAAGCTGGTCTGACGTGATGAGGTTGTTACTTCAAGAATTTTAGCATGCTTTGGGGTTTAGGTTTTGAAGTTCAATAAAATGTGTTACAGGTTTCATTAAATATAAAACGGCTCACTTGGTTATATTTGTGAAAAACTACATTGGTGACCCCGATGCTCCTGGATGATTCCAGAGTTATTGAACATGTCGATCAATTCAGTCACTTTGAAACTGCAGGAGTATTATGAGTAAAATGCTCTTTAAGAACTACTGGTTTGTGGATGTCAAGGATGCCAGTTCATTACCCTGCTCCCCCAGTAAGTTCCCCACAATGACTCTGTCAAGTGCATGCACCACTGCATGTGAGTTTATTCAACTGCTAGGTGAATTCCAAAACTTCACCAAGCCCACATTCTCCACTATAGCCACAAAACATCAATGCCCGCTTGTGTAGACTAGGCCCTGAAAAGCTGGCAACTGTGAATGCTGAGTTAGCCAACATAGAAAGACTCAGCATTGTACGTCATTTGAGTAACCAACGGGTTTCATCCCTCCATATGGTCCCCAAGTCCAAAGGTGATTGCTACCCATGTGGTGATAACTGATGCCTTAACGAGTCCACCACCCCCAATTGTTACCCGGTCCCACACATTCAAGACTTTTCAGTACGTTTAGCTGGAACGTTAATTTCTTCCAAATTCAATCTAGTTAAGGGCTACCATCAGTTGCCTGTATGTGCTCAAAGGACATTCCCAAAAGAGCTGTGATAACCCCATTTGAGTTTCTGTCTATGCCATTTGGACTGAAAAATACAGCAAAGACTTCCCAACGGATGATGGCCTTTGTATAAAAAGAATTAGATTTTCTTTTTTGTTATCTGGATGTCATACTTGTTACCAATACATCCAAATCCGAACAAACATCACATCCCCGCGCACATTTCAAGTGCTTAAGCCAACAGAGGTTGATTATTAACCCTGCCAAATACCAGCTTGAGTTGTCAACCATTGACTTGCTCAGCATTGCATCTCCATAGAAGGTGCGAACCTCTCTCATCAGTAGTAGCTGTGATTATGGATTTCCCACTGCCCTGCACTACTAAAAAATGACATATCAAGGGGAAAAATAATGCCGTGGCTGATTGTCTCTCAGGGCCAGCCATTGAAACCATACACGTAGGTTGAATATGTCGGAATGGCAGCCAAGTTACTGACCCAGACATCCAGGCTTACAAAACAGCAGTCATGGGCCTGTGGTTGGCTGACACTAAGTTTGGGGAAGCTAGGGTTTCTCTCCTGTGTGAAGACTCAGCCAGTCACCCTCACCCCATTGTGCCCACCAACTGGAGATGGACTGATTTTGACTCCATATCCTCACAGCTGGGCTGGAAAGCCTCACAGAAACTGGTTGTTTTGCAGTAAAGTTTGTTTGGCACGTCCTCAGAATGGACATGCATAATTGGTCTGCAGCCTGTGTGGAGTGCCAACGAGAAAAAATTAACCATCATGATCAGGCGTCATTGGCACACTTTGAGGTCCTTGTGCAATGATTTGACCATGTTAATGTGGACCTTGTTAGTCCTCTTCCCCCCCTCTCAGTTTCATGCACCTTCTTTCTTTATCAATCTTTTCATTAGTTAAATAAAAGAGTACGTTTACATAAAGAAAATTATGTCAAATATCTATATGAATAACAATTCAAATAAAAGGAAAAATAAACATTATCAAGATCATACATAGTATAATCTAATAGTATACAATAAGGAAAAAGATAATTGATTCTCCTCTCATCTATAAAAAGAAGAAAAAAAGATAAAGAAACTTTCATAATTGAAATGTACACAAAAAAACCCCAAACACAAAAAAAAACAAAAAAGAAAAGAAAGAACTGGGCAGCTCAAACTGAGAGTGAAAGCAAGAAAAAAGGAAAAACTTTCTGATGAAACCCAAAACTTCAAAAAGGTAACTCGAAGGACCATAAGTCAGAGCATATGAAAATATTGAATAAAAGATCGCCAAGTTTCCTCAAATTTAAAGGATGTATCAAATGTCTGGCTTTTTATTTTCTCTAAACTTAAACAGGACTTAATGGAAGTAAGCCAATAAAGAACAGTAGGTGGATTAGAGTCCTTCCATTTCAGCAAAACAGCTCTCCTAGCCAATAAAGTTATAAAACCTATCATCGGTTGAGAAGAAACAGGAATATCTCCTGTTTCCGATGGAATGATCCCAAATATTGCTGTAAATAAATTTGGTTGTAGATCCAAATTCAAGACTTTCAATAAAGTTTTAAAGATTTCTTTCCAAAAATTATCTAACTTGATACAAGACCAATCACGCACCTTCTTACCACGGTGGACCTATTGGCCAGAGGTCAACCCTCTTGCATCAACGACGTTCGCGGACGTGGCTCAGGTGCTCATCAGCACCTGGATTGCTCAGTTTGGCATCCCATCTGATATTTCCTCTTACCACAGTCCCGAATTCATTTCTGACCTCTGGGCTGTGATGGCCCAGAACCTCGATGCTACACTGCATTACGCCAGAGTGTATCACCCACAATCCAATGGCCTACGCGAGTGGTTTCACCACTCTCAAAAGGCTGCCCTGAGGGCTTCCCTGACCGAGGAGTGTTGGCATGATCGTCTCCCATGGGTCCTGGTGGGGCTCAGAACTGTTCCAAAAGAGGACCTGCAGTCATCCACAACTGAATTGGTACACCGGCAGCTATTACAACTGCCAGCTGATTTCATTCCTGACACTACGACCGCCTAGTCGGTCTCTCAGCAGCATTCCATCCTCCTCAGTATATTAAATTCCTTTTCACTTATTCCTACCTCCCATCATGACGTACAACACTCTTGGGTTCCTGTTGCCGCACATCCACCTTGTTTGTTTTTGTCCGCTGAGCTGTACACCAGCATCCCCTGAGTCCCTCTTACGAAGGGTAACGTAACTAGGAGATGTACAGTATATATATAATTCACAACCACTAATGTTTTGTTGGGGTTTTGCTTTAAGAGGCTGGTCTGACCTGATAACGTTGTTACATAAGGGTTTTTAGTGTGCTTTTGTGTTTAGGAGTTCAATAAAATGTGTTATGGGTTTTATTAAACATAAAATGGCTCACTTAGTTTTATTTGTGAAAGCCTACAGTAGCGATGATGAGAGGGCATGTTCTGGATGGTGCGGGCTCTTAAAGATGGTGTTATGGGGAGGCAGATTCGGTAAATGGGACAGATTGCGAGTAAGCATGTTAATTATTTATTTACAAGACAAACAGTGAAACACTCAACCAAGCACTTAAGTCAAGCAAGTACTTATCTAAGTCTCCTAGGTTACAAGACTGCGACACTGAACATTCAACAACCCTTCAACTACACTCGGTTACAAATTCTTACCTAAATTGAGCGTCTGAAGTGGTAGGACAATGCAGACACTGAACATACACACAACGGCAAATATTTATCTAAAGTGTGTGCTCGTGCTTTCACTACAGCATGCTCCACACTGTCTACATCCTGCAGCACTTATCATCTACCTCAGTGGTCCCCAACCACCGGGCTGCGGACTGGTACCGGGTTTCCGGGCCAGGAGGAAATGATGTGATTTGGCAATATGAAACAATATGAGTCAGCTGCACCTTTCCTCATTCCCTGCCACGCCCACTGTTGAACTTGAGCGCACATGAGGTCATCAGTCGCCTAAACGCAGTGACACCCTCGTGCCAGGGATCACTGGTTGACCGCGGGTAACCGGCCGCCTTGCGTGGCTGGTGAGAAGTGCCACTGCTACTGGCCTGGAGCGCGGACAAATGGGCGCCGCTTCTGAACCTGTTTAGCACACCGAATGTTCATGGGGAACCCGGTGTTAAAGTATTTGCAGACGACCTAATTCGGGCTCGGGGTTTCATAAGTAGCAGAGCAGCTAGCTCACTGCGATCTACTGAAAGTCATCCCTCGAGCCAAAATTTTGTCGGCTTATAGTTCCTACCTACCTACAAGGGGGGGCACTCCTCACTCGATCAGTTGCTCTCTCGCCGTGGACCCGGTATGGGGACCTCCAGCCCTTACCTTGTCCTCTCACTGGTGTGTTGCAATGACTTTATATGTTCATACGAGGAAAATATGCGCTGTGTGTTTATCCAAACGTCACTTAAAATGTTATGATGCTATTGACTTATAAATGAGTTATAATTGACTGATCACTATCTTCATGTGAGGAAAGTATGCGCTGTGTGCTTAATATTAAATTCATTAGATAAACCTTTTTAAAACCAAAATTGAGTGTATTAGCCACTTATAAGTGACTTATAGTTGACTATCTATATCATATTATATATATAATATCACCTATATTCTGGTTGTGATTAACACCCCCCTCCCCCCCCTCCATCGACTGGTCCACAAAATATTGTCAAAATTAAACCGGTCCGTGGTGCAAAAAAGGTTGGTGACCCCTGATCTACCTGGTCTGGACCTGACAGGGAAAAGAAACATGGTCACAGTGCGCTAGAGTTAAAAGCTACCAGCGCCATGGTGTCGTCAGCTAAACTGAAGCTAGTGGGGAGGGGCTGCAATGCTCCTTACACGAGCCAGTTCCCACCTCCCACAGCGGAGTGGCTTTCGATGAACAGGTAAGTCAAGATGAGCACTTAACTGCAGCAAATGGATGCTGCCTTCTTGAAGTCTTTTGATGATTTCCTCAATGGTGGGGAAGCTTGTACCCATTATAGAGCTAGCTGAATCTAGGACCTTCCAGCAGCCCCTTTTAATCCTCTGCATTAGAACTTCCATGCCAGGCACTAATGCAACCAGTCAGAATGGTCTCCACCATACATCTTTGCTGACACCGTCCATCATTTTTTAAAATTTGTTTTAAAAAAAATCATGTTTTAAAATTTGCTGCAGCAGTGTATGAATTCTGCACAGGTCCCTTGAAGTGCAATGAAACTGCGGTCACAATTTTGCAGTTTAGAGCTACAGCTGCACAAAATTGTTGAAGATATATTTAATGGGATGTGGCAGATGCAACACAATGCGGTGCTTCAACAAAAATCATGCTCCTCGTGTTGAAAAGAGTGATGATTAAAACTTCTGTTAGGAATAAAACAAATAACCTAATCTTGAGGAAAATTACACCAAACTCACTGAAGTTCATAAAATCACAGGATTTACCACAGGACATCATATGTGATAAATGTTAATGCCCAAGTCAAAGAACCTGTGTCAAAACAGAATAATGAAAGCATTTCAATGCATACTGATGCTAATTTATATGCACCATATGCTATTTAATATGGAAGTCAAATGCTAAAAATGAATTTCTATTTTAAGAGCTTTTATATAAGCTTGGTTATACAGTATATCTGTAAGGAACAAATGAATTCAAAGACAAATATATTAAAAAAGGCAATGAGCTTCACACATGATGGTATCACTCTTTTTAAATTGAAACACAAAACAACCTCACATAGTAATTTGTCTGGAATATACTAACATAGCAGAAATAGGTCACTGGAATTTATACCAGGGAGGGTCAGAGTTAATATATTTTAAAGCAGTGAGACTGACAGGAAATACAACTAGAAATTCTTACTGTTGATAAAAAATGCTCCTATTGCAAAAGTTTGCAATATGTACACATACTCAGCTCTTTCCGCTTTCTGAATGAGCTTCCCTGGGGAGGTGTGGAAGGGATTTTGAAATACACTAAACTGGCAAGAAGGTGATTGGATCACAGGAGGTAGTTATTTTACACCCCACACAAGTTAATCTCACAGGAAGCATAAAATTGTGTAAACTCAACAATCAACCTCTGCTTAACTTGCATAAAAGTCTATAGTTGAAATTCTAGAAAATGGGATAAACCTAGAAGGGCCATTGATAATTGTCATCATGGGCAAAAGGTTGATTTTATAGCTCCCACTAAAAGCCTTGAGTGAAAATTACTTTCATTTTCTGTATAGTTTTTCTGTACTAAAACAAAACTTTAGATTAGTGACTTGTTAAATGTAAAGAATGCAGATACATTTTAGTCAGTAATTGTTGTTATTAAACTTTTGGATTAATTAACCTGCCTTCCAGGTTGCACTTAATCTGTCTATAAGGTTCATTTTATTTTTAGGAAAACACAAATGAGTTTTCAAAGATTTAATGCTGTAAAATTGTAACCCACCTGAAGTATTAGAAGTAAGTATTAAAATCCAACCCAATTTGAACCAAAGTGTCAGCAGACTGAAACTAATCCAATCCCAAGAAGACAGGTACTTTTTTTTTCCATTTCTGATCTGACTCACCATCGTCATAATTAAAACCATTCAGATTTATTCTGATCTTGATGAAACACTGAACTGGGATAGAATGGTACACCCAACTCAACCTGATGTAAACATGGATATTTGTTTGGAAACAATTTTACTTGAAAACAAATATTAATGTGCGGACACTGCCCTGAACATAATAGTACTCATTGGGTCCTTTTAGATCTCGGTCCTTCAGTATGCTAAAGGTGCACTGAGTGGTGTTATAGGAGAGGAAGCTCACTCCAAAATGGAATGATGGCCCACCTCCCACAATGCTAAGCCTTAGATTTTTTTTAAAATCCTGAACAAAGCAGAAAGGAACTTAACAAATGTGAGGTAGAACAAGCAACATGCAAGTTTTCATTTTATCTCACTCAAAAATGTATACACTGGATTTTGGTTAATTGGAACACATGAGACTGGTACATTGTGACTCAGTTAGCTGAAGTTTGATAGGAATAGTCAATAGGATATAAAAGAGACAAACTACCATTTAACTGAGTAACAAATTATGCATTTAAATGAAGTACAGAACAAATTAGAACACGGCCAATATTGCAGTACTATAAAACAGTATTAGTTCCTAATAGTTATCAAGGGAGGAATTCATCCAGTTGTATTGCCATGTTCTTTTGATTGACTAGATGAACAAAATCAGCCCCATCACCTTGATTAAGTAACAAACTGCCTTCATGAAATGCTTTTGATGACTGTATCCTCCAAATTTTTATTTTCTTTATAGGATTCAAGATGATTGTCGATACCTTCAAATTCTTCATAGCTCCTGAGGTAGTAAAATCATTTCATTTTCATTCCCAGCTGTTTTTGGCATCTGCAAACCTGAGTGTTTACACCCACACTGAGCAAAACAGTTCTGAATTGGCTTACTGCTTATTTCTTGCTAGTTCTCAATGACAAAAATTATTTTTTGAATATAAATACCACAACTGATACTACTTAAAACCTGTTCAGTCTAATCACTGTGTAGTGTTAAGTGGCCACAGTAAGGGCAAACAACTGCGTTAGCTTGAAATTCTTCAGCAGTAGTCTCCTGCTCCAACTAACTGGCCCAAAATGAGTGTCCCAAATAAGTGAAGCGTATTCTGGCTATTTTCTAGATTAGTTTTTGTTCTTTAAGAATTATCCCAGCAAAGCAGCTACCTGATTAACCAATGGCCCAATTAACTGGAACCCATTGTAGTTGTCTTCAGCTTTAAACAATGAAGGTCAACTTTCCAGTCATTGCAGTGTATAAAGAATTGCCTCAGGAAATTGTACAGGGAGAAACTGGGGTAGAAGAGTCTCATGTACTTTAAAGGACTACATCTGACCCATCAAAAACATAAAATCTAGAGAGAGTTTCTATGTCAGTAACATTCTATTTAACCTCAATCCCATTTTCAGTTATTGTTCATAATGGTCTGAATCTCAGAAGGTTAGAAGTTCAAATTACTCTCCCTACACTTGCAGAGATAATTTGGGCAAATAACTTCATGCAGGACAGGTTGGGACAGAAAAACAAACCGAGGGAAATCATCTGGATAGCCTCCAACTTGATGGCATGAATACCGATTCTTATTCCGGTAACAGCCCCCCCGCCCCCCCACACCTCCTCTATTCTGCACTCTGACCTTTTACCTCTCCTCACTTCCCTATTACTTCCCCTTGGGTCCCCTCCTCTTTCCCTTTCTCCTTTGCTCTGCTCTCCTCTCATAACAGTTTCCTTCTTCTCCAGCCCTTGACCTTTCCCACCCACGTGGCTTCACCTATCACCTTCCAGCTAGCCTCATTCTCCTGACCCTTTTTTATTCTGGCATCTTCCCCCTTCCTTCTCAGTCCTGAAGAAGGATCTCAGCCTGAAAAGTTAACTATCTATTTAATTCCATAGATGCTGGCTGACCTTCTGAGTTCCTCCAGCATTTTATGAGTGTTACTTTGGATTTCCAGCATCTGCAGATTTTCTTGTGTCCAAGAGAACGATGCAATGTTCCTGGCCCCGGATGATGGTGATTACCCACCTTAGCCCTGCTGCAGCAACATATTTGTACCTATGTGGCTCCCTAAATGTTGTTGATATTACTGTAGTGACTCTTCCTCAGAGCATGGGAAACTATGAGTGACAACTAACTGACAAACTGGGAGAACTATGTTCTCTCGCCCGAAGTTGGCTTGATTGACGCCTGACAGCCAACAGCAGGTCTTTCCACTCTTTACAAATTTCTCAAGTCAGCAGAAATATTTGGGGCAAGTTGAGAAAAAAACTCAAAAAAAATAGTTCTACAGTGGACAGGGGATTCTGGCTAACTGGGACACTTGAGGACCAGTATATACTGGCCCAATTAGCTGAAGCTTCATGGCAGTAGTTAAAAAGATATAAAAAAAGATAAACTAGCATTTAACTGAGTAACAAATTATGTATTTAAATGAAATACAGAATGATACTGCTGGTGGATATCCATTATGACAGGAAACCTGTGCGGGAGGGTTTTTAAAGTGGAAAAGCCATTGCACTAGAGCAATTCCCCTCTCTCAACCTTGAAAGTCTGGGTCCAAAGGTACGAGTAGATGTTACAACTGGGGTCTTCTCCAGGTGCAGTGGACGGCCATGACTTCTTCTGTGCCTTCCTGGTCATTGGATCTCACTATAGCTATCATCTGCCCAGACTGCTGAAGCTGACTTTGCTTGCCAGGACAAGCAATCCCCTATCCCATCGGGGTATAAGACCCGCCAGCTGCTCTCACCTGGTTTAGCCTGCTTGTCAAAGTGGTGTACTGTGCTATGACTACTCGTGCAAAAAAACAGCTATGTGGAGCCATAGGTGAGAGATGGGTATCTGGTTGAGACCAAAGGTACATTCAAGATGATTGTTGATGCCTTCAAATTCCTCATAGTTCCTAACTTGTTAAAGTAGTAAAATCATTTCATTTTCACTCCTGGGTGTTTCTGTTATTTCCAAGTCTTAATGCTTGGAACTACAGTGAGCAAAAAAGTTGTCTGACTGCTTATTTATCACCTACGATCAGTGACAAAGATCACTGCTTTCTGAACACAAACACACTCAATTGATGATATTTAAAAACTGTTTGCTCTAAGCAAGGTGTCATGTCTAAGGGAGCATGATGTGCACATGACTAAAACTAATTAGAAACTGTTCGGCAACAGTCTCCTGTCCCAATTAAGTGGCATAGTGTCGCAAAGAAACAAAGTGAATCCCAGCTATTTTCTTGATCCGTTTTTGTTCTTTAAAAGTTGTCTCAAATAAATTGCCGCCCCGGTGACCCAGTTAGCTGGAATTCACGATATATTGAAATATTTATTTAAAATCTGTTGATTAATCATACATGTGGATCTGACAGTGCACACATCAATTCAAGCCCTAAAATTTTAACAAGCACTTAGAAGCAGAATAACAATATACAGTAGTTAAATATATTCAGTAAATTATTAATTTAATATTAGTTACATAAAGTATCCCTATTTAGGATTTTCTCAACTGATACTGAGACAATAAAATTGATACATAGAAAGATTACTGCCTGCAACTTCCCCTTCAAGATGTGCAGTACAACATCATGATTTAGATGTATATTGCAATTATTTCACCTTTGCTGAATCTAAATTCTGCAATTCCCTCCCCAGTAACTCAATATCTTTACCAAAGGGACAGTGACAGTTTAAGAGGGCAGCTCATTACTATTTTCACAGGGACAATTAGTGTTGAGTAACAAATACTGGCCTTCCTAAAACCAAACAGATTTCAAAACAAAATTAACAAAACTTCCATGAACCATTGAGTGCCAGGAAGTCCTAGCTCCCTTGTATAAATCCAGGTCAAAGATAGAGATTAGTTGGTTTGTTGAAAGTAGAGCGAGAGTGAAAGCTATTTTTAAGTATGAATGAATCACAATACTGCATGGCATAGAATGCTCAGTAGGGAATGTAAAAAGTAAGGACAGTGACAGAATGGTATCGACACAAATGTCAAAAAAAGTTTCAACTTAACATTCTCACACGTTTGACACTATTAGACAGTGAGAGGCATCTACAGTTAAGATAAATTTTGTTTTAGAGCATATGTGATAATTTATTTCTAGATTTTGCAACTGGCCCTGGAAAGTAATCAATCATGTCAGAGCATTGCCCATGAAGATTCTTGAGTAGCAAATATTGAACGTTAAAAGAAATAGGAAATCGGCACTGGGATAAAAACATAATTATAATATTATTAGTGGGATTTGTGGAAGGAATTAGTCTGCCTCTTATGAAGGGAATGAAAAGCTGTAACTCATAAACGTAAGAGATTCTGCAGATGCTGAAAATCCAGAGTACAAGCACAAAATGATGGAGGAGCTCAGCAGGTCAGGAAGCTTCTATGTAGAAGAATATACAGTCAACATTTTAGGTTGAGACCCTTCATCAGGACTATAAGTCGCCAGTTCTCACAACATCTTGAATATCAACATCAGAAACAGCACTCTAATCCTTCCATTGCAAAATAAATGATTTTGACATGTATTACTGGTAAACACAACTATAAATTACAAATATTACAGGAAAGAGGACTGGCTGGCTAACAGGAGGCAATGAATGGGAATCTTTTCGGGTTGGTTGCTGTTGACTAATGGTGTTCCACAGGTCCGGTGATAGGACTGCTTCTTTACCCTCTATTCTCTGTTTTCACTCTATTCTTTTCACTGAGCAGTGGATGTAGTGTATATGGATTTCAGTAAGACATTTGATAAGGATCTCCATGCAAAGCTCCTTCAGAAAGTAAGGAGGCATGTGATCCCAGGAGACCTTGTTTTGTGGATCCAGAACTGGCTTACCCACAGAAAGCGAAGGGTGCATGCAGATGGTTTGTATTCCATACAGAGGTCAGTAATGCAGGGATCTGTTCTGGGACCCCTCCTCTTTGTGATTTTTATAAATGATCTGGATGAAGAAGTAGAAGGGTGGGTTAATAAGTTTTCTGATGACACAAAGGTTGGGGGTGTTGTGGATAGTCTGGAGGGTTGTCAAAGGTTACAGAGGTACATTGATAGGATGCAGAACTGGGCTGAGAAATGGCAGGTGGACTTCAACCCAGATAAGTGTGAAGTGGTCCATTTTGGGAGGTCAAACTTGAAGACAGAATATAATGGTAAGACTTTTGGCAGTGTGGAGGATCTGAGAGATCTTGGAGTCCACATCCGTAGGACACTCAAAGCTGCTGTGCAGGTTGACAGCGTTGTATAAAAGGCGCATGGTGTGTTGGCATTCATCAACCATGGGATTGAGTTCAAGAGCCGTGAGGTAATGTTACAGCTATATAAGACCTTGGTTAGACCCCACTTGGAGTACTGTGTTCAGTCCTGGTCACCTCACGACAGAAATGATATGGATATTATAGAGAGAGTGCAGAGGAGATTTACAAGGACGTTGCTGGATTGGAGGGTGTACCTTATGAGAATAGGTTGAGTGAACTTGGCCTTTTCTCCTTGGAGTGATGGAGGATGAGAGGTGACCTGATAGAGATCTATAAGATAATGAGGGGCATTAATCGTGTGGATAGCTAGAGGCTTTTTCCAGGGCTTAAATGGCTAACATGAGGGGGCATAGTTTTAATGTGCTTGGAAATAGGTACCAAGGGGATGTTAGGGGTAAGTTTTACACACAGAGAGTGGTGGGTGCGTGGAAATCACTGTCGGCGGTGGTGGTGGTAGCAGATGCAATAGAAGTCTTTTAAGAGCCTCTTGGATAGGTATATGGAGCTTAGAAAATAGAGAGCTATGCACTAGGGAAGTCTAGGCAGTTTCTAGAGTAGGTTACATGGTCTGCATAACATTGTAATATCCTGTAGATTTCTAAGCTCTATGTCCTATTTGTCAATGAACATTGACATATGAATTGTTGGCTTTGTGGCCAGCTTTGTGGATAATACACATATGAGTTGAGGGGCAGGTAGTGTTGAGGAACCAGGGATCTGCTGAAGAACTTGACAGATCTTGGACAATGGACAAAGATGCAGCAGATGCAATACAGTGTATGGTCATGCACTTTGGTAGAAGGAATAAAGATGAAGGCAACATTTTATATGGGGAGAAAGTTCAAAAATCTGAGGTGCAAAGGGACTTGGGAGTCCTCAAGCATTCTTCCCTAAAGGTTAACTTGCAGTTTAAGTCAGTGTTGAGAAAGGCGAATACAATGTTAGCATTCCTTTTGGGAGAACTAGAATATAAAAGCAAAGATGTACCCTGAGACTTTATAAGGGATTGGTATGACCACACTTGAACTATTATGAGCAGTTTGGGGCCTTTATCAAAGAAAAAATGTGCTGGTATTGGAGAAGATCCAGAGGAAGTTTAAGAGAATGATATCAGGAATGAAGGGGTCAGTGTATGCGGAATGTTTGATAGCTCTGGGCTTGTACTCACTAGAGATCAGAAGGATGATAGAATATTGAAAGGTCTGTATAGAATGGAAGTGTGGTGGATGTTTCCTATAGAGGGCGAGTCTAGAACAAAAGGGGACAGCCTTAGAATAGGTTGATGTCCATTTAGAACAGAGATGAGGAGGAATTTCTTTAGCCAACAGGTAGTAAGTCTGTGGAATTCATTTGCGGAGGCCAATTTCTGGATGTATTTAAAACAGAGGTTGCTGGTTATTGATTAGTTTGGGCATCAAAGGTTACGGAGAGAAGGCAGAAGAATGGGATGGAGAGAAGACAGGAGAATGGGATTGAAAGAGTTAATACATCAGTAATAATAGAATGGTGGAGCAAACTTGATTGGTTGAATGGCCTAATTCTACTCTTATGTCTTATAGCTTTAAAAGCATAGCATAGGTATAATAAAACACAAATGAAATCCTTAGGCAGAGGGACACCTGCATGTTTTTATTTTTTTTAAATTACTATTCAATTTAAACTGATGATTTATAATGGATCATTGACACCCAAGCAGCTGATGGAGAATAATCACATTCAGACCTGTTCATTGAAGTAGAACATTCTCTTTCAATGATTCTAGCAAAAAAAACCAATTATTTCATCCAATATAACATCAACTTTAACTTATCACATCCTAATCAGAAAATTGAGTACATAATTGCATGAATTAGAAGGAAAAAATCTGGCTGTTGCAGGTGTTAGTACTTTAGTTTTTTAATTAAAATACTTCACACTTTAATTAAAATATGGAGGTAAACAATAGCAGAATGCTTTAAACAACATTCTCAATGTATGAGTGTAAATGAATTCTTACTTGTTCTACCTGGCAATGCACTGCAATTCTGTCTAATTAATTAGATGTAGCAATTGTAATGAATATATTGGGTCAGCTCTTATCCACTAATTTACCATGCATTCAAAAAAAGAACAGATTATGGGGTAGTACACTATCTCATACATGCTCTGCATCCTGATAGAAGAAGATGAAAGTTTTTGCTTGGGTACTCTTGTATGCCTAGTCATATGCTGTAGAGGTATGGATGCGTGCAAAGAAAAATTGGTGTACATTTCCATGGGAACATGAACATTAACAGTGTTCTAGATGGGAGATGCCAGAGAGTAGTGGTGGATAATTGTTTATCGGGATGGAGGCCGGTGACTAGCGGGGTGCCTCAGGGATCTGTTTTGGGCCCAATGTTGTTTGTAATATACATAAATGATCTGGATGATGGGGTGGTAAATTGGATTAGTAAGTATGCTGATGATACTAAGGTAGGAGGTGTTGTGGATAATGAGGTGGGTTTTCAAAGCTTGCAGGGAGATTTATGCCGGTTAGAAGAATGGGCTGAACGTTGGCAGATGGAGTTTAATGCTGAGAAGTGTGAGGTTCTACATTTTGGCAGGAATAATCCAAATAGAACATACAGGGTAAATGGTAGGGCATTGAGGAATGCAGTGGAACAGAGAGATCTAGGAATAACAGTGCATAGTTCCCTGAAGGTGGAGTCTCATGTAGATAGGGTGGTGAAGAAGGCTTTTGGAACGCTGGCCTTTATAAATCAGAGCATTGAGTACAGAAGTTGGGATGTAATGTTAAAATTGTACAAGGCATTGGTAAGGCCAAATTTGGAATATTGTGTACAGTTCTGGTCACCGAATTATAGGAAAGATATCAATAAATTAGAGAGAGTGCAGAGACGATTTACTAGGATGTTACCAGGGTTTCAGCACTTAAGTTACAGAGAAAGGTTGAACAAGTTAGGTCTCTATTCATTGGAGCGTAGAAGGTTGAGGGGGGATTTGATCGAGGTATTTAAAATGTTGAGAGGGATAGATAGAGTTGACGTGAATAGGCTGTTTCCATTGAGAGTAGGGGAGATTCAAACGAGAGGACATGATTTGAGAGTTAGGGGGCAAAAGTTTAAGGGAAACACGAGGGGGTATTTCTTTACTCAGAGAGTGATAGCTGTGTGGAATGAGCTTCCTGTAGAAGTAGTAGAGGCCAGATCAGTTGTGTCATTTAAGGTAAAATTGGATAGGTATATGGATAGGAAAGGAGTGGAGGGTTATGGGCTGAGTGCGGGTAGGTGGGACTAGGTGAGATTAAGAGTTCGGCACGGACTAGGAGGGCCGGAATGGCCTGTTTCCGTGCTGTGATTGTTATATGGTTATATGGTTATTAAATAGTTTTCTAATAATTATCACTCCTTGTCTAAAAGGCAGAATGGAAACATCTTTCTTTCCAAACTTTTATTGGATATATGGGACACAGCTGTGCCATGTTAATCCTGACCTAAGCTTGATAAAAAAAGACAAATTGTCACATACACCTTTTTTAGCTTTGCTAGGATTTCTGGAGAAAAATAAAATGTAATTGTCTATTGATCATTAACGTTGAAATATCAGGGAACTGAAGTGTTATGCAGGTGCCTAGTAGGAAGTTCCTCAAGTAGAAATCAAATTCAAGCATCTTCTGTTATTATGAGGTGGCTTCTGGTAATAATCAATGTTGTTCAATGTTATTCATCTAGTGTGAAGCACAATCAACAATTTCATTGAAGTTAGCTGAATCACATTAAAATTTGGCTTGTCAACTCAGAAATGTAGCAGTAATTGGCAGCTTGCATCTAGTTCCTTTGATAAAAAGAGGTAAGTCATTGATTGGCTGTGATTGATAATTTTGTGGGTAAACTTATCCAGCCATGACATAAGATGAAAAGACTTGCAAATGAGATGTCTCCTTTTCCTCTAGCATTATTTCTGTCAAAGTGACTTATAGCATTATAGTAAGAGACAATTTAGAAATTATGTTCCCTAATTTTGAAAATGTAGCATAATTTAAGATAAATTATCAAACATCGCATATCAAAGCCTTTTGTTATAATGGCTGTTACAATGAGGTTTTTATTTAAATATAGATGACTTTAGATTCACTCTATTACTGGGGATTCAAAGATTTTAGAGAATTGAAAACAAGACTAAATTAATAATTATATACCAATAATCTTAATCTATTTTAAGATAGAAAACATTAGTCAAACATTTCCATTTGTAGGAACATATAATGAATTTCCTTGATATTGTTGTTATGCTACAGATCATTCATATTATTCAGACTTAATCTAATTTCTTCTTTTGATCATGTCCTTTAAAAGTTAACTGTAAATATTTCAGAAATCATATCAGGCTCCCTTTTAAAGCATTACTTACATCTAACAGTTGTTAGCTAGACTCGTTTGTCATTGGCTTGTAAGAGTATAAATGTGCTCCTTCGACCTTTTCTCATAAACTTCATTGTTTTTAATTCTGATATAAGGTGTTAGTTAAATTTTCTTCTTATTCTATGACAGCTATCTGCTCACAGCTATCCCATCACTTCTTGTAAACCTGTTGCTAAACCATATGCATCATCTTCTCAGGTTAAGAACAGCCTCCAGTAATTATGAGCAACACAAGCAAAATGCTGGAGGAATTCCACAGGCCAAGCAGCATCGAGACATTGACTGTCTATTCATTTTCATAGATGCTACTTGACCTGCTGAGCTCCTCCAGTATTTTTTGTGCGTTGCATGGATTTTCATCATCTGCAGAATTTCTCGTGTTTATGACTTACTCTAGTAATTATTTTCTCAGACTTGTATTTCATGTTCTTCAATTCAATTGAACTGAACTTTTGCCTTTGGTTAGAAGTAGGGCTGTCAAGAATGTACAAAACTCGGATGAGTAAGTAACCCAGTATAAAGTCAATGGATATATTCATAAGTTAGTTCATCTAGAATCTTGAAGTACACCTCACACGATGTTTTGATTTTCCCCTCATGTTTGGAAAGTGCAAAGGCTTAAATGGAGTAGTAAGCTAGCATTTTAAATTCATGAATGGGATTGCAACAACTCTTTTATTTAATGCCCACTCCTAACTGCCCTTTAAGTTAGCTGCCTCCATTAAGTTGATACCTTCCTGATGTGCCAGTATGCAGTGCCTTCTGTTAACCATGAGGGGTGGGTCAAACATTCCGGCAGCTCATACAGAAAGTGGTCCCACTTCCCATTTTTCTGCAACATACCTCCCAAAAATACAGTAATTTTATTCTCTAATATTCTACTTACATACTGCATGCGTTCATATTTCATAAAGACACACCACAAAGATATATACGAGTTCATAAAGCAATTCCATTCTCCTACTAAGCTTGGAGACAGTGACTGCAGATGCTAGGACCTGGAGCAAAATAAAAGAAATCTACTTAAGTAACTTTGAGCAGCATCTATTGAAGGTAAAAGGATTATCACAATTTTCAGTTGAGACTTAGCATCAGAACTTATGAGCTGAGTTCTTCCAGCAGATTGCTTTTAACCCTACTACATTCTCCCATAACCCATTCTTTCTGCATTCACACCAGCTTTTCTCCCCAAGATTCTATCATTTATTTATACATTCAGGCTGATTTAGAGCATCCAATTAACCCATGCAATTTGCTCTAGGCATTTGACAAGATCTCACATGATCAATCAGATTAAAACATTAAATCCTTAGGTTGGTGATAGAGGCTTCTTTTCTAATTGGAAAGTTATGACAAGTGGTGTACTGTCGGGATCAGTACCAGGACTCGTTGTTTGTGATATATCTTAATAACTTGAATGTAAATGAAGGAGAATTTATTAGCTTGTTTGGGAATCATACAGCAATTGGTGTTGTGGAAAGCAAAGTTTTCTGAGACTATGTAACACACACAAAATGCTGGAGTAACTCATTGGGTCAGAAAGCATCCATGGAAAAGAGCGAACAGTCGACGGTTCAGGCCAAGGCCATTCAGCGGGAATGGGCAAAAAAATACTGAGGAGTCAGAGTTAGAAGGTGGGGGAAGCAAGGAAGAAACACAAGGTGTTGGGTGAAACTGGAAGGGGGAGGTGGTGAAGTAAAGAGCTGGGAAGTTGATTGCTGAAAGAGATACAGGGCTGGAAAAGGAGGAATCTAATAGGAGAGGACAGAAGGACATGGAAGAAAGAAAAAGGAGGAGGAGCACCAGAGGGAGGCAATGCGCAGGCTTTCGCTCCATGGATGCTGCCTGGCCTGCTGAGTTCTTCCAGCATTTTGTGTGTGAAGCTTGGATTTCCAGCATCTGTAGATTTTCTCTTGTTTGTCTGAGACTACAGCAGGATATACTGTACATCAGATGAAAAGATAGGTACAGCATTAGCAGATGAAATTTAATCCCTACAAGTGAGAGATGATGCATTGACTTCTAAGGAAGTTAATGAGAGCTTAGGGCATATAAATGATGTAGCAGCTCACTTAAGGATATTGATCAACACTGAGACCATATTTCCTAGAAAATAGCAACATGGATCAATAGGGAGGTGAAGAAGGCTCATGGCATATAATATAAATGGAAGAATACTACCTTGCTACTTTACAAAACATTGGTTAGACTGCATTTGGAGTAGTGTGTGCAGTTCTGATGGGCACACAATAAGAAGGATGTCATTGCACTGGAAAGAATGCAGAGTAGATTCACCAGGCTGTTGTCTGGATCAGAGGATTTCAGGGAAGAAATTCCCTGGAGCAAAGGAGATTGTAGAGTGACCTGATAATGGTATATAAAGTTATAACAGGCATGAATATATAAATAAAATTCTGTTCCCATGTTGGTAGTACCATAAAAAAAAAGGACATAGCTTTCAGGAAAGTTTTAAAGGAGATTTGAGGGGAAAGTGTTTTGCACAGAATATGACCAATCTCTGGAGCTCACTGGACAGGGGAGCTGGAGAAATTAAATATTTAGATAGGTACTTAAGTGAGCAAGGCATAAAATAAATGGACATCGTGTGGGGAAATGAGATTAGTAAAGATGGACAAAAAAGGTTAATATAGAATTGATGAGCGAGGTGCCCGTTTCTGTGCTGTACAACTTAATAGCTTGATGAATTTTCTAACCCACACGTCTTTGAGACATGGGAGAAAGCAAGGGCACTGTAGAGACCCGTATGGTTATGGAATAAGTCCATACAGACAGCATTTGTGAGTGGGATTGAACTGTGGTGGCAGGTACCTTGAGACAGCAGCTCTATTCATTTCATCAATGCCCAACACATATAACGAACAATATAAAGTATTTACCTACCAATAAAGAAATGATATTAGCCAACAAATGTATTTGTATTTATAAGCAGAGATTGTTTTTGAAATTAGAAGATGTAGTTGTGTAAATAGAAACTCTCTCTGTACAGGTTATTGCACTGCAGGGAGCCACTTGACAGAGGCAGTTTGGAAACCGATCATCACATTTACATAAGCAACGATTCACTGATCAACATGTACATGTATTTAAATATATTTGAAAATCTTCAAGACGGTCAGGTATGAGGATTCATAGACAATGGATAATGTGGACTGTTATCAGATTTTGATATGGTAAGTCATTTGCAAGGCGATTCAGGGGGCATTTATAATTCAACTACACTGTGATGGGCATAAACTTGTAAATCACACAAACCAGATCTGGTTAGGATTATTCCTTTCCAAGAGTGCACAAGCAAATATCTTGGGTATTTATGGAAATCTGGTAATTGCATAATAAATGTTGCTGGGTGATTAATATCGGATTGTCTTTATATTTATGAATTTAAATTTCCAATCTAATGTGAACTCCACCCCAAGGCTCCCTATAATGAATCTAATGCTTTCATTCTTGGAATTCATACACGGTCAGATTCAAATGTGCATCTATTTATCACATGTACTTCAAATCATAGAGTGAAAAGTGGCACTGGCATTAACAATCAACACACAAATGGATGTGCTGGGGGGTCCGTCCGCAAGTATTGCCACACATTCTGGGGCCAATATAGCAGACCCAAAGTGTTCAACAGAACAACACAAGCAGCGACAACAGCAGAACAAGCCCCTTTTCCCACTCTCTCACACTCACAGGCAAGCCTCCTCTGCATGACTTTCTGAAGGGTAAAATCCATTAGAATTCTTTCAGGAACTGACAGGCAGGATAGACATAGCCAGTAGATGTTGTTTACTTGGATTTTCAGAAGACTTTTGACAGGAGACTGCTAAACAAGATAGGAGCCCATTGTATTACAGAACGATACCAGCATGGATAGGAAATTGGCTGACTGGCAGGAGGCAAAGATTGGGAATAAAGTGGGGTTTCTCTGGTTGGCTGCCGGGGCCTAGTGCTGATCTGCAGTGATCATTCTTAAGTGAGACTACTTCCTTTTACATTATATGTGAAAAATCTGGATGAAGGAACTGATGGCTTTGCAGCCAAGTTTGCAGACAACACAAAGATAGGCGGAAAGGTATTTAGTGTTGAGGAAGCAGGGGACCTGCAAAAGGACTTGGACAGATTAGGAGAAAGGGCAAAGAACTGGCAGATGGAATATAGTGTAGGGAAGTGTATGGTCATGAACTTTGGTAGAAAGAATTAAAGTGCGGACTCTTTTCTAAACAGAGCAAATTCAGAAACCAGAGGTGCTAAGAGACTTGGGAAACTTTGGGCAGGATGTTCTGAAGGTAAAAATTACAGGTTGAGTTGATGGTAAGGAAGGCAAAAACTCCTCTTACAACTTTATTTCCAGTTTCTTTATAGCCTGAAAATACTCTGTACTGCTAGAATTCCCCAAGCCCATCTTGAACCATTATACATCCATGACAATGCAAATATTTCCCTATCACCTTGGTATTTTCTATTCATATGCTCATTCATGGTAAGTTGCTTGCATCACCATAAAGATGACTTTCATTACAGCAGAAAGATGATGGCTGACCATCCAGGGCGGCTCCCCAAATCCACGTCAGTAGTTGATGTTGTTATTATCACTATAGCTGCTTTTGATCCAAAACCTGTGAAACTACATTATAGCAAAATGCACAAAGTTCTTATGCTAGCAACCATCTCGGCTCCTACACCTGTCTTATTTTGATTCTCAATGGTGACTTGGTGGGGAATTTCTTAAGTTGTACATTTTAACAATGTAAAATGTCACTTGAAAATGACCTGAGATTTTCCAGCTCTTCCTGACTGGCTCCTTTGTTCATTTGTTTCCAGCTATATTACATAATAGAAGGGAAGTCTGATCATCTCAGTACCTAAATTGGATGTAAGTGAAATGTCACAGGCTTAATACAAAATAATATATGAACTCTGTATTTTTACATTAGAAAATAATAATGTATTAGGGAATACAATAGCATATACAGTCAGTGGCCACTTTATTAGGTACACCTGATGAAGTTCCCTGTTTGTTAATGTAACTATCAAATCAGCCAATCACATGACAGGGAAAGCCTACAAAAAGAAGTGGATATTGCCCAGTCCATCACAGATAAAACCCTCCCAGCCATTGAGTATGGAGCACCTTCGCAGGAAGGCAGCATCCATTGTCAAGGACCTCCATCATCCAGCCCGTGCACTCTTCTCACTACTGTCATCAGGAAGAAGATACAGGGCCTCAAGACCCACACCACTAAGTTCAGGAATAGTTATTACTCTTCAACCACAAGGCTTTTGAATCACAGGGAATAACTCTCTCAACTTCACTCACAAGATCACAAGACAAAGGAGCAGAAGTAGGCCATTCGGCCCATCAAGGCAGCTCCACCACTTCACCATGAGCTAAACTATTCTCCCATCTAGTTCCAATTTCCGGCTTTTTCCCCGTATCCCTTGATACCCTCTATCAAGGGATATGGGGACTCACACTATCACTGAATTGTTCCCCCAACCTATGGATACAAACCAGTGATCAAACGGGTCCAACCAGTTCTAAAGGTGGCGAAAACCTGGCCTGAAGGAGCACTGTGCTCTGCAGAACAGCTTTGATTAGTATTAACTGGAAAATGTTCAGGGAGGCTGCTACCTATAGCAACCATGTTAGCATGGGGGAATATGCAGATTCTGTCACCAGCTGAATAGAGAAGTATACTGAAGACGTTACCATCATGAAACACATCCGGGTGGGGTGAGGGCAAATTTGAAGCCATGGCTCACTGCAAAGGCCCAGCATGGCTGAGGGAACGTGATGCTGCCTTTAGATTGGGGTATGCAACCGTCCTCAGGGAAGTAAGAACTCTGCTTTTCCGCTGCATCGACGTGGTGAAACAAAAGTATTCTCAGAGAATTAACAACCACTTATGTGATAACAGGGGTATGAGGTGCATGTGGCAGGGAACTCAGAGTACAGACCTGCCCTGCGTGTCAGTAACCAGGATGCTTCACTCCCTGAGAAGCTGCACGTCTTCTACTCCTGGTCTGATGTGAACAACGAAGTGCTGGCGAGGAAGCACCCCTCCCCCCGGGGAGCAGACACTCTCTCCGGCTTAAGCTGAGCTGAGGAAGACGCTGGGCAGAGTCCTCCCGCGCAAAGCTGCAGGGCCTGATGACATACCAGGTCAGGTTCTGAAAGACTACACAGCCCAGCTAACAGAGGTGCTGACTGATATATTTAACATCTCCCTGGAACAGCCATTGTCCCTTTGGTTTCCAAGGTGGCAACCATCATTCCAGTGCCAAGGAAGGCAACATAACTTGCCTCAATGACGATCGTCTGGTGGTATTAACATCAACCATTATGAAATGTTTTGAGCGGCTGGTCATGGAGTACATTAAAGCCTTTCTCCCAGACTCTTTCCAGGTTGCTTATCACTCAGATCGATCCATTGATGATGCAATAGCTTCTGCCCTCCACTCTGTCATATCCCACTTGGAAAACGGGGTCTCATATGGCAGACTGCCGTTTATAGACTTCATTTTGGCATTCAATGCCAGAAATTGATTGGGAGACTATCCCCACTGGGTCTCAACACCTCCCTCTGCAATTGGATCCTGGACTTCTTAACAGTACAGCCACAATGAATACATGTGGGCTGCAACGTTTCTGGTCCCATTGTGCTGAGCACTGGCACTTTTCAGGGCTGTGGGCTCAGCCCGCTGCTGACACGTGACTGTGTCGCAGGACCCAGCTCAAACCGTGTCATCAAGTTTGCGGATGACACAACAGTGGTTGGCTTCATCAACAACGATGATGAGTTGGGGTATGAAGAGGAACTGGAGCGACTGGTGAGAGAAGAACAACCTAAGCCTGAATGTGTGGAAAACCAAGAAGATCATTGTGGACATCAGGAAGTCATTGGTGAACCCCCTCCCCCACCCTGTGAATACATGGTTCCTGCATAGAGAGAGTTAAGTGCACCAAGGTCCTGGGAGTTCACATAGTGGATAACCTGACCTGGTCCCTTAATATCACCTCCCTGAACAAGAAGGCATGGTGGCTCGTCCACTTCCCAAGAAGATAGAGACAGGGAAGGCTTACAACGCACCTCCCCTCCACCATCTTAATTGCATTTTACAGGAGCACCATTGAGAGAGTCCTGACAAGTTGCATCTCCATCTGGTGTGGGAGCAGTTGAGCATTGGACCAGAAGTCCCTACAAAGGACTGTGAGAACAGCTGAGAGGATCGTAGGGGTCTCCTAACCATCCATCAGGGAAATTTAAATTCTGGCCGGGGAGGTGGGGTTGAATACTTTTTACAGGCATATTATTATATATATATATATATATATATATATATATATATATATATCGTTAAATGACAATAAACTTGACTTGATTTGATTCTCCTTCACTCCTTCAAGGATTCTTCATCTCATGTTTTTGATGCTTATTGCTTATATATTTGTTATTATTTCTTCTCTTTCTTTTTGTATTTGCGCAGTTTATTGTTTTGTTGTTGCACATTGGTTGTTGTTTGTCCTGTTGGTGCAGTCTTTCACTGATCATATTGTGTTTCTTGTATTTACTGCAACTGCCCGCTAGAAATGAATTTATGGTGACATATATGAACCTTGATAATAAAATTACTTTGAACTTTGAACTTTGGAGATCTGAAACTAGTGCATAAAAATCTGGAAATAAGCGGACTGGTATACAGAGAATTAATGTTTCAGATGAATGTCCTTTTCCTCTAAGCTAGATGACGATCAGTGAATATATGTTTTTTTTGGTTGTTTTTAATCATGTTTGGAAGTGTAAGTATACTGTAGTTTGGAATATTAATTTGGTTTGCAATCATATTTTTATTATAGTTAACAGGGTGTTCTGTATTATGATTTAATATTTCAGGTTGTTGCTCTTTTATGAGGAATTCAAAGGTAAGTGCACCTTATTCATTTATCCACATTTTCATACAAATAACTTTGCTGGAATAATCTGTGCTGAACTACACCAGTGAAATGAATGTATTATTATTCACAAAATTGATTGTCTATCTTTTGGAGTTTAAAATATAACCCTGGCAGGCACTCCTCCACACCGAATTTTGAATTGTAATCAACTCCTTATTTTCTGTGCAAAATTGCAGTTAACCCATTGAGTGTCTTTCTTGTTCAATTACTTTTGTAACCAGACATTTTTCCTGTAATCAAGAATCAAATATTCCATGAATATTTTAAATTATTGAAATGCATGTGTGAAAAACACTTACATAGAAAAAAAATTAAATCGCCTTTTATAATTTCCCTAATATGCCTATGTTAGCCAGCAAATTTTTCTTCAAATATTTGATAAAAATAAACTTATTTGTAATAACTGATTCAAACACTTAAGTATTCTGTTGTAATAGCTTAAAGTGTGTAATGCCTAGCAGTGGTCTTATGGCATGGGAATACTTGAAGGAAATATTATAGAAAACAATATTTCTTAAGAGAGGGGCATTTTAATGAAAGAAGAGTTGGTATATCATCAAAACCACCTGGAATGCTTAGCTTTCATGTTCCAGCTCAGTAAATGAGATTTAAACAGCTAAATTTAGCTCTATAAACCGTGGGATGGCAATTTGCTGGGTAATCCATCCATATTAGCAGTGCAAATTGTGCTGTTTACTACATAGAAAGGTTAATATAAGACTATGCAGTGTGCAGAGGTAGAGGATTACAATGTCAATCATGGGCAATGCTTATTTGATGGCAGTGCCGCCAGGCTGGATCTCAGTGATGCCGTTCAGTTCACATGCTTAGTTCATATTGTGGGTGCAATGTTTAGCAACAAGGAGGTACTGTTCCACTTCTGATAGATCAAGGAATCAACAATTGTTTGTTTCACGGAGTGCTGGATACAGTAAGGGGGTGTTTGATTTTTTTTTACAGAACCTGTGGGAATCCTGGAAGTCTCGCAGAAGAAAGTGACTGAATGATGATTTCCAGTTTGAACATTTTTTTGCTTTATCTCAGACATGGCTGTTCTGCTCACAATTCCTTTACCATTGCAACACTTAAAGGGAGGTTGAAGAATTTGAAGTGGCTCCACAGAACTTTAGGTAGTGGCAATTCATGGGCAAGGATGAATGGCTTCAGGCTTTACTATTTCACAAGGTGTAGAGGCAGGGACACATCAGTGAGTGGTTACTTTAGTTTGAAGTTGAGCCATCAAACGATTCATGCCTACCTCACATCCACATAGATCATAAAACATTGTTGATTTCAGTAAAATAAAGTATTTGAGTTTACATAAGATGTCTCATACATCACATCTGAGCAAGAGCAGATAATATTGATGGTAAGATCAGGGGGAAATATGGGTTGAAGTGTTTCCAACCGGTGCTCATCTGGAAGCTGATGTTACTCCATGCTGACCACTTGACAACAAGATAGTTCTGCACCAACAACTAAAAATGAGTGAACTCTGAAATGTACCATGTACTCAAGAAGAGAGATTAGAATACAAACAAGGCAGCTGTTACTTGACTGATATATTGACTGCAAATTCCACAAATACATTTCATCCTGGAAAGATCTGAAGCAAAGAGTGATGGTGTCATCTGCATCCATTTCTAAAGGGTGGTCCAAAACAAAAGGCAGTGGCTTTGTTCTGGATCTCCCATCACCTGCCAGGATTGCCTCTAGAACCTCATATCGACAGAGTCCTGAATGTCTGCCTGAGGATTCCTAGAACAGAATGTGATTTTATTTTCCTTATTGAAATAGAATGCAGAATAGGCCCTTCTGGCCCTTTGAGCCACGCTGCCCAGCAATCCCCCGATTTATCCCCAGCCTAATCATTGGACAATTTACAAAGAGCAATTAATCTACCAACCAGTACATCTTTGGACTGATACCTCACTTCCGGCTCCAAGGGGTTCAGGAGAACCCTGCTGTTCCTGATCCTTCTTTGGGATGCAGAGGAGAGCTGGGGAATGAGCACAGTACTGGTGCAGGAACAACACATCACAGCGGTGGAGAACTGCGAACTACAAACTGCAGTCGGTTCCAAAGTCTCAAATGAACAAGTTAATGTACCCAGAAGTAAATTGAAAAGCTGCAATTAAACTTAATTAATGAGCAATTAGCACTGTCAAATTTGCACATTGTACATCCTATGGTACAAAGTAATTTCCCAGCTTTTGCCTGACATTTTTATGTTAGATCTGGAATAAGGCCGATTCATGTTCTGTTCCTGAGCCTTTAACCTATTTTTATAAAATGTTGAACCTGCCTATACCAATAAAAGTGTAAAAGATTAGGCACCCCTCAAAGAAATCTGATCAATAAGCCATTTGACAAAACTAACTTCTGATTCTTAATTTTTTGGATCCACACTAAAAGAACAGTTTTTCACAAGATGAGATGCCTCGAAAGGTCAGAGATGACAGGGACCAGCTTTTTAGAGCAGAAGAGAACTTGATTCATGTAAGAGCAAATTAGATTTGAAAGTTTTCAGCATGATGCCGACATTCAGAAAATAAATTGCCAATTAGTCCCAATTTCAGAACTTGCAGTTTTTGTACATCTGAACAATTTCCATGAGACTGAAGTTGGATTTTTTTAAAAATTTGTTTTCATAACTGAAGCAAGACAACAATTGAAAGAAACATCAGAGGGGAGTTGTTGGAAAGGGATTATGTATTGGTTTTATAATGTCTGAAGGTAATCATCTAATTGACACAATATCATCTAAATTCAGCCTCATATGGCACCTTGTCAAAGGGCTTCAGAAAATCCAATTACAGGAGAATCAGTGGATGTTGTGTACTCGGATTTTCAGAAGGCCTTTGACAAGGTGCCACACATGAGGCTGCTTAACAAGTTAAGAGCCCATACATGGTATTGCATGCAGGATACTAGCATGGATAAAGCATTAGCTGATTGCCAGAAGGCGAACTGTGGGAATAAAGGAAGCCTTTTCTGGTTGGTTATCGGCGACTGGTGGTGTTTCACAGGGGTCTGTATTGGGACTGATTCTTTTTACACTATAAGTCAATGATCTGGATGACAGAATTGAAGGCTTTGTGGCCAAATTTACAGACGATATGAAATTGGGTTGAAAGGCATGTGGTGTGGAAGAAGTAGAGGGGCTACAAAAGGACCTAGACAGATTACGAAAATGGGCAAAGAATTGGCAGATAGAATACAGTGTCAAAAAGTGTATGGTCATGCACTTTGGCAGAAGACATAACAATACAGAGTATTTTCTAAATGAAGAGAAAAATCAAAAATCAAAGGTACAAAGAGGCTTCAGAGTCCTTGTGCAGGATTTCCTAACGGTTAATTTGCAGATTGAGTCAGTGGTGAGGAAGGCAAATGCAATGTTATCATTCATTTTGAGAGGACTAAAATGAAACGAAGCAAGGATGTAATGGTGAGGCTTTATAAGGCCTCGCATAGAGTATTCTGAGCAGTTTTGGCACTTATTTGAGAAAGGATGTGCTGCAATTGGAGCGGGTTCAAAGGCAGTTTACAGAAATGATTGTGGGATTAAAAGGCTTATCATAGAGGAGTGTTTGATGGCTCTGGGTTTATAATCACTGGAATTCAGAAGAATGAGTTGAACCTCACGGAAACCTACCAAATGTTGAAACACTTTGAGTGGATGTGGAGAGGGAGTCTAAGACCAGAAACAACAGCCTCAGAATAGAGGGATGTCCAACGAAAAGCTCGAATCTCATAGCCTATGATGATTTACACTGATTTAAAAAATGCAATAACTCAATGTGGTGGTTGACACTGCATCCATCTGTCCCAAAGTTATGAATGTATCTTCTCATGTTCCTATCTATTCTGAAGGTCAGTCCATTGCTATTTTTCTAGTGTTTTAACAAACGCATAATCTCCTGGTTTAGAGGCATGAGTATTACTTCGCTCTGGCCTGGGAAGTGCCTGTACCAGTGTTGCACCTCTTATGGCAATTAGCTCAAAAATCAACCATGCTGCATTTTGAGAAATACCAACCCAGAATTCACATACTTCGGGACAGATCTACATGTACATTAGACACTATAGAGGGAGAAATAACTGGCTTGTGAACTTGGAAATATTGATTGTTAATCCAAACTGGTTGCTACTTGATGCCATTGTACAAGAATGATTTCATTGTAAGCCAAGGTCTACAAATACTCCTTCTCTGCATGGAGCTAAGGCATCATATCAAATATGGATAAATATAAAGTGATAAATCATCATATGTTGCATTCACATAAACACAATCTCATCCAGAATCCATATTTTAACATACTATTCCCTATTGACTTCATAATGGCTCAGTGACATTAACATGGGTGATGTCAACAGACTTAACAAACTGATTAGAAAGGCTAGCTCTCTTTTAGGAGTCAAACTGGACACACCGGAGGCTGTGGTAGAAACAAAGGACCATCCAGAAAATCCTGTCAATTCTGGACAATGTTTCTCACCTTCTGCATGCGACCTTGGCTGAACAGAGAAGTATCTTCAGCAACAGAAAACCACACTGCTCCAAAGAGTGCGATATGAGGTCTTATGCTCAGCCATTAGGTTCCATAATGAGTCAACCTATAGCTGGGGAAGAGTTAGACTGTTTGAGATAACATTTTTTTTTATTCTTTCCTGCTTCTCTTCTAATATTAGTATATCTGTAAACTTCTGCTACTGTGACAGTATAATTTCCTTTGGGATCAATAATGTATCTATCTATCTATCTAACTATCTATCTATCTATCTATCTATCTATCCCTAATGAATACAACAGACATGGGAAACACAGACCACATTTACTGATCAGAAAAATGTTCTATCTACTGCTTCTGCATTGGGTTTACTAGACTATTCTGTACCTTTTCAGCTTTTTGTAAATGAAAAACATGGATGTGCAAGTGGCATCTTGACTCAAAAGCCTGAGGGCATCAGAAGACCTATTGTCTATTATTTTGTACAATTACTATCATTTGTAAGGGGTGTGCCTGGTTGCCTATGATCTGTTGTCACTGCTGTAATTATGGTAGAAAAATCCAGTCCTATAGTGTTAGATCACCCTTATACCATTTTGGCTCCCCATGTAATCTTACTCCTTCTAAATTCAGCTGCTGCACAGCATTTTACGACAGCCAGAAGATATGAGGTCATGTTACAATCTAAATCCAATCTCTCTTTCCAGAGAGCTGTTGCCTTAGACCCCGTCTCCATCTTGCCCATTACAAACCTTGATGGTTTTTCATTTCTGATCTTCAGAATTCTTCTTTAGATAGTTCAGATTTAGTGATATTTACTGATGGCTTCTCCTTCCGCATGTCAGATACCCAACTTTGCTCTGGTTATGTATTTTGTATCTGTATTTGAATCTTTGGAAGCTTATACGCTCCCTCCTGGGACATCTGTCCAGGCAGTAGAGCTTTTTGTACTTGTATAGGTTGTATTTTAGCTACTGGGAAATTGGTCATTCTTTATATCAATTCTCGTTATCATTTGGGGTAGCCCATGATTTTGGTACCCTATTGAAACATAGAGGTTTTATTGTCTCTTCCGTAAAACCTGTTCAGTACTCCAGTTGATATTAACTTGTTACAGGCTATTTCCTGCCCTTTCGCCTTGCAATTGTCAAATGCGAAGCGTACTCATGAGAAACGGATGTAATTCCCATGGCAGACGTTGCTGCTCAACAAGCAGGCCTGGCACACATCGTGGAACGAGGCCATTGGATTTCTCATGGCTGTGAACAACAGGAGTCGAGCTATGGCTATATCAAAGTGGATGTGTGGTATTCCCCAAGGAGTTCCTGGATGTCCTTGCCAAGTTGGCACATGGGCAAGGCCAAGCAGGGAAAAAAGGGGGCCCACTCATGCAATTGCAGAACAATGGCTTGCCCCAGGAATGTAAGTGGCTGCCCAGAACGTGTCTCAAACTTTTTTGATTTGTTTGCAGAACAATAGAGGCAAAACACCAGCAAAATTTGACCATTTACCCATGCCTGAGGGGCCGTTCACTAGTTTGCAAAAATTAATTATGTGCACATGCCTGCACAAAATTCTGGTAACTGCAGCCCTGTTCTCCAATGGGCTGAGGCAATTGCTGTTCAATAGGATGATACCCAGAATGCATTACAATGCCTTATGAGAGATATCATCCCCAGATTTGGAGTCCCCATTAATATCAAACATGATAAGCGAACTTATTTCATTTCCCAACTTACTAAAGTGTGCAGTCAGGTGTTAGGGTTCAATTGGCAGTTATATATACCATACCATCCTCCGCCTTCTGCATTGGTGGAATGCATGAATGGTATATTAAAAAGCACACTTACAAAGGTCTGCCAGGAGACAAGATTAAAATGGCCTGAGGCATTGCCTTTATCTCTGTATACCCTGTGAAATCAAGTTATCTGTACAACTAAGTTGACTTAATGGGAAGACCTATGGGAGCAGGAACATGCCCCCATTGGCATCTGCTCAGAGTGGCCTCATCTGGACTGAGGAGACTCCCCAGCTCTTTGTGAGGCAAAACAAGCAAATCAAGGGAAAGTGGTACAGGCACTGCCCAGACCAGAACAAAGTAATACTCATGCCTCTAAACCAAGTGATTAAGCGTTTGTTAAATCACTAGAAAAATACTCTCCTTCTCGTAAATGGGCAGGACCTTAACAAGTACTGCTGACCAGCAGAACAGTGTTGAAAGTGGCAAGTAAATCTGTCGGGATTCATGGAACTCGGTGCAAACTGGGAGCACTGGCCTCCCTGAAGTCTGAACAGGAAAGCAAAAATAAAAAAAACTACGGGTTGAAGAATTTAGTGACTTCTGAGATAGGACTATTTCTCATCACAAACAAGAGAAAATCTGCAGATTCCGGATATTCATGCAAGACACACAAAATACTGGAGGAACTCAGCAGGCCAGGCGGCATCTATAGAAAAAAAGTATGAAGTGGGACAAATAAAGAGAGAATTGATTATTATAGCTTCTGCATTAGAGAAATTAGCAAACGAAACATCATTTACTTTTGGTCAAACTAGAAAACCTTTTTCAGAATATCAGTTGAGTTAGTGGCAGTAGAACTGTAGCAATACAAAACAGAATGACCCTGAACTTTGTATTGTTTGAAAGAGGAGTCATTTGTGCTCTGAAAGGACAAGAATGTTGTACTTATATCCCCGATGAATCAAAAAATATCACTCATCACACTGATCACATTAGGCAAGCTGCAGAGAAAAATAATTAAGAAAGTAGAAGGTCAGTTTAATAATGACCATCCTTCAGGAAGATGGTAGCCATTTAGAATCCAGAGTGAGTGCTGGGCTACATTGGTTCACTATGGTACAAAATTGGGTGCAGTGGTGCTGCAATGCACATGTGGAGCAAACCCACCCAGCGAGGGAATCGGGGAAGGAGAGCTCCAGAGGATGTGAAAAGCAAAGAAAAGGATTATTTATCGACGAGACCTTTACCTCCAGGGTATGAAGCACCTTTTTCTGACACTGGTCTTTCAGCTCGATCATGCAATCAAATAGGAGGGACTTGTAGAAGAAAGGTAAACAAAAGGGTCAATGAACAATTAAGCTAATTTTCATTTTTCTATTTGTACTTTGTAACCCAATGTCCTAAGCTTAGACTTGCAAGATGCATCACTGTGTTGTAGAAAAGAGGAACACACACTCATGATTTAGTCAGTTCTCTGTTCTATGATTAAAAATACCTGGTGTTACAGACATACTTATTTGCTCCTTGTTAGGTGTATCTGCTCTCTAACAGAATCACTTGCATGCCACTAATCATGTATATTCACCTGTTCAGTGGTATAAATATATGCTGAAATTGCTCTATAATTTAGAGCCTCACACAATTCTGCAGGTTCTCTATGACATTGTGTTGAGTAAAGGTATCTTTGTGCTGTTCAGGACTATGAAATTGTCAATTTAGTGAATATGCTATTAAAGTTGTGTCATTCTGCCTGATGTTCTGTTTGTAAAAAGCATTGTGTTTAATGGCATTTTAGTAGCTTCCGTACAAAAAACAATCTGAACATCAACATTTCCAAAAACTTAGCTTACCCAAGTTCTGTATCTCTGTGGATTTGTAAGATGTGTGCAGATGTTCAGAGAAGCAAAATCCCCCCAAATTATTGCTAGGCCTTCCAGTGTTTCCTTCAGAATGCATTGATTTTTTTTAAAAAAATCATTAAAATATCAATACTTCCTTACTGCATGCTGATATAAAAGATACAGTCACTGCCTTTTTTTAGAAGTGAGAGGTACAACACAGTTTTTAGAAGTGTATGTTGATTTATTTATGTTAATTTTGTATTTTCTTTAACTTCAGCTTCATAAAAGTAAACCTAAACCTATTCATTAAACCTAATGAATTCAAAGTTTAACAGGATATTTACTTCTTTCCTTTATGATAGACAATTCTTTATAAGTCAGAGATTTGTTTTATGTTTACTGTTATTTTATTTCATCTCCAGAATTTCATCTTTTTTCCTTTTACTACCTTGTGATCTTTTACAGCACAGGATTTGGATCAACAGCAAAAGGATTTACTGAACAGCTTTTTCAAAGCGCAGCACAGACATATTGGACACAGTCGCTGCATAAGCCCATGAGTCAATGATTTACCCCAAATAAAATTCAACAAATGAATTAGCTGATTATTTATTTAATTGATGTTTGTGGGGCTTTACAAATAGGCTCTTATTTATACCTTTGAAGTAAAATTGAGTAGAATTGAGAAGTATTTCATTTGCTGTGAAGTGTTGTGGCTGTATTGAGGATGTGAAAGCCATGATATAAATGTAAACGCTTTTTTTCCATCAAAAACGCCTGTGGGACATCAATCTTTAGAGTTTTTCCAAACCCTCATTCTAATCTATCTCACTCAAATTATGTCATTTTTGTTCTCGCAAGTTAACCCAGCCACCATTATTAAAGTGCCTGACAAGATTATTTTTCTACATTCTCTTCCATATTTGGAGCTCCACATTCCTACACCAGCATTGTTTTTATTTTGTGTGTGGGCATTGAAATCCTGAAATGAGAAGAGACAATGCTGATAATATTTAAGTGGTCAGGCAGCATCTGTAATGAGAGAATTAACAGAGCAGGTCATTGAACTTTCAACAGAATTGTTCTGTAATCTCTCTGAACATGACATTGTACCACAATCAATTTCACTGTTTTAGCATTTCAAGTATTTATGTTTTTTCTCTCTCTCTCTCACCCTCTCTTTTCCCTCCAAGTTCAAGAAGTTCAAAGTACATATTGTTATCAAAGTGTGTATACTTTATACAACCATGAGATTAATCTCCTTACACACAGCCACAAAACAAAGAACCCCAAAAGAACCCACTAAAAACAAAAGAAGACCTCACTTAGTGTCCCAGTTGTTCCCACCCTCTTCCTTCAAAAATTATGGATTTTATTAATCATGCTGTTCCTCCACAAGTGATCTCCTGAGCACTTAGTAATAAGAAAGTCATTATTATTTCTCCCAGCAAAATTTCTTTGATTAATACCAGCTTTTTGAAAATGTAGTTTGAAACTGCATGGATTACAGCTAACTTTTATGGCTATAACAAAACCTGTTTATTGGATCTCATAACATGATTATTATTGATATATTTAAAATTATTTGCCTGAAGGCTAATATCTATATATTAATGCTTCTTAAAATAAGTATTCAATCTACATAGCACCAAATTTATATTTGCATTGCTGTAATTGGTAATCTGAATGATACCCCAAATAGGTATAACAAAAATGATTATGAGTTGCAAAATGGAGAATATTGTTCATATATTTAGGGCAAATAAAATCAGTTAAAATGTGATGTTGGAGAAGTTCAACCAGGCATTTAATTAGAAAATTAATTCTATTATATATAACATTAGTTCAATATTAGTAGCAGCATAGCATAGAGAGTAATGGAACTAAAAAGCAAAACAAAAAAGATGTAAAATATCTCTCAAACTCACCAGATTTAAGCTTGAAATATATTGAGTTAAGAGCACGCATATATCTAGTAGGACAACTACAATGTTAAGATGTAGGTGGATAAATGCCATCAACGACATACATAACTGCCAGCATTCCCAAATATCAGCAAAGTCAAGACTTTTGTATGCATGTGTGAACGTAGAACTCCTGAATTTAGTAGCTACAGATCACTCATGCAGCTTTCACTATGACCTGATGCTGAAGACCTTAGTTTCAGGCATTTGGAACCAGATGGAAATCCACTAGAATGATCTGTATCAATTTGGATATTCCTTGCTTGTGGTACTGAAGTATTATTTTTAATCTTTATAATTAATTCCAGCTTGTGTTTAAGTGTTTTAAGCATTTCATTTTGATGTTTTCAATATTCTATAATAGTTTGTGTATTGGTTAGTAAATACTGAACATTTCATAGTTTCAGCAGCTGGCTTAGTCGGAGAATACTTAGCTAAGATAATGATAAAAAATGTTTTCTTCAGTTTTCTGAAATGAATAGTTGTACTCACAATGCCGCTTGTCAGGAAGGCAATTTATACTTCATAAGATCCTGGCAGAACACAGAGCCTTTATGTTAACAATGGAGCGTACTTCATTAAGTTCACAGTGGAGGTCAGAGTTTTAAGTTCAAAGCCTTTCTTTCGATTTGCACGTGCAAATTCCTGGGCTGTGATGCCTAGTGTCATAAAGAAACAAGGAATGTAGAGGTAACTCAGTACTAAGTATCTCTCATTTTGTTTTATTTCAGCTTTATCGTAACTACAAAATTTTGTAACTTACAGTTCCTGTGTATTCTGCTTTTCTCTTCTGTCCCCATTCACCAATTTCTACTTATATCACAGCCAAGCAAATCAGTTTCCAACATCTTTTCTCGGCTACTTGTATCTCCTTTGTATACCACCCAACCACAAACATTATTTCTTCTCTGTCCACCACTCCCCCTTACATGCAACATTTTATTTCTATATTTTAATTACATTGAACGTTCTTCAACCTAAATCATTAGCTACCTCTATTAGCTGCTTTTCAATTTCTGGTATAATGCTTTATAATAGCATACAATAGGATACTTCAAATACTGTTTCATCCACGATAAATCACCGGCAATTATTTAAAAGCATCAGTTAGAGAGTTCAGTCATTATGCAAAACTCAATTGCTATCTATAATCATTCGTCTATTTATTTTGGAAATCCACAGTAATTTAAGGTCAAAATCAAATGCGTTTCTTTGAAATGTTGGAAAATTTCTGATGAAGAATGAAAGGTAAGATAAAGATCATAAGATATGACGAGATGGAAATGAACCCAAGTTGTGGACGGCTTAGCCAATATACACACATAATGAACTTTAGTTTCTTTCAGGTATACACTGGAAGACTAAAATTGCAATTGACAGACTTCTTGTCGTGTCTGCACACTACCCATTGATTCTAACCCATCATAAGCCATTGTCTCAGATTTTATCAAACTGTGTGACCTTGGGATCCATTTTCACTCGGACCTGTATAACTATCCCATATCCTTTCCATCACTGAAAATTCTGACTTCCACTTTTTGTAATGTGACCCACTTCTGCCTCTTATACAGCCCATCTGCTTCTTATTCATGCTTTCTTATTTCCAATGTTTTGGATGGCTCCATTCTCCATAAATACTGATAGCCTAACCCATACCATTCACTCACTAGTCTTGTACTCGCTAATCTTGCTACCCATCTCTCCAAGCCTCAAATTTAAAGTACTCACTCTCATGTTTCAACCCCTTTAAGGAACCAATTTACTAGATCTTAGCAATTTCCCAAAGTCTTAAAAGTATCTCTTTTTTGATGCAGACAGCCTGTAATGTTTGTTTTGGAATGCCAGGATCCACTTTTAATCTATCCTTAAATAGTTCCTATTCATTTGGCCAAGCTATTATTTCCCTTCCAACAATTCCTTCTCAGATTTTGTATTCTTGACTGAATATATGAGGGGTGATTGATAAGTTCATGGCCTAAGGTAGAAGGAGTCAATTCCAGAAAACCTAGCACATTTATTTTTCAACATAGTCCCTTCCTCCATGTCCACACTTAGTCCAGCTGTCGTAGAGCATACAGACCTTGGATCTCCAGAAAGTGCCTATAGATGGATGATTGATAAGTTTGTGGCCAAAGGTAGAAGGAGATGAGTTATACAGCTCTCGTTACATGCACATGCAGTTCAACTCTTTGAGTGATTAGGCAGAAAGTTTGAAGTTAATAACTCATCTCTTTCTACCTTAGGCCATGAACCTATCAATCACCCCAATGAATTATTAACTGATGAGTTATTAACTTCAAACTTTATGCATAATCACTCAAAGAGTTGATCTGCATGTGCGTGTGAAGAGAGCTGTATAACTCATCTCCTTCTACCTTAGGCCACAAGTTTATCAATCACCCCTGCTATGGACATTTCCTGGAGGTCCAAGATCCATATGCTCTATGACTGCTGGACTAAGTGTGTAAATGTAGGAGGGGACTGTGTTGAAAAATAAATGTGCTATGTTTTCTAAAATTGACTGCTTCTACCTTAGGCCACGAACATCAATCACCCCTCGTAGAGTGTTTTCCATGAAGCACATGATATTTCCTTTTGATAATAATAATCAAGGTAAATTGATGTTGCTGCTGATATTGAAACAGTACGCTGATTGCACTAACTGTTTACCTCTCCAATAACCTTCAGAATGAGGTGGTGGCTTTTGAAATTGTCGATCAAAATTACAGACTTAACAAGGACACCCACTACACTGAGATAACTAAATGTAGTCTATCAATTTAAAATCTTAACAATGATTAAGTTTAAATAAAATAAATATGATTTCAGATTCAGATTCATTTTATTTCTCACATACTCATTGAAACATAACAACCAGCATAACCTTTGGATGTGCTGGGGCAGCCCGTACATGTATTTGTCATACATTCCAGCGTCAACATAGCATGTCTACAATGCTCATCAGAACAACACCCAACACAACGAGCAACAAAACAACAACAGCAAAGAAAAAACACGAGGAAATCTGCAGATGCTGGAAATTCAAACAACACACACAGAATGCTGGTGGAACACAGCAGGCCAGGCAGCATCTATAGGGAGAAGCAATGTCGATGTTTCGGGCCGAGACCCTTCATCAGGACACCGGCAAAGAAAAGACTTGTTCCTCCCACCAACACACCCGTCCACTCACATGCATGCACAGTCCTCTAACTCCAGGACAGGTTGTCTCCGGTCTCCAGGGATCTTGCAGATTTGCAGACATTGGATTTTGCATTATTTTTCATTTTAATTCATATTGATTTCATATTTTTGCCTTCTATGTTATTCTATGTTATTTTAAGTGAGTATTATTAAATGTTTCTAAAATATTTCATATGTGTTAAGTATAAGCATTTTGTATTGCATGATACCTCTTCAAATAATTAATTTTGCTGATTTAGATAAGGGTGCTCCTAACCCAAACAGCATCCCATAAAATCTTTGTGCTTTTCTAGTATAACCCAGCCTACCTCATTCTATTTACCAGAGATTTCAAACCCCACAAGGCCACGAACCCTGACAAAATAGTTTCAGACTTAAAAATAAACTTGTTCAGAATCTGACAGGACGTTTATCGGCTACATCATTAAGTACTTCCTGTAACTGATAAAGTGACCACTGAATGTATGTTTGTTTTCTTCTGCTGCTGTAGCCCATCCACTTTAAGGTTCAATGTGCTGTGCATTCAGAGATGCTCTTCTGCAAGCTGCTGCTGTAACACATGGTTATTCGAGGTACTATCACCTTCCTGTCAGTTTGACCAGTCCGGCTATTCTTCTCCAACCTGAACAAGGCACAGAAATGCCTCTCACTAGGTGTTTCTTTTTTTGATTTTCACACCATTCTCTGTAAACTCTAGAGATTGTAATGCGTGAATACCCCAGGTAATCAGCGGTTTCTGGGATACTCAAACCACCCCATCTGCCACCAACAATGATTCCTCAGTCAGAATCGTTTACATCATATTCCTTCACCATTCTGATGTTTGATCCCAACAACAATTCAACGTCTTGAACGTGACTGCATGCTTTATACATTCAGTTGCTGCCACATGATTGGCCAATTAAATATTTGAATTATGAAGCGGGTGTACCTAATAAAGTGGTCACCGAGTGTATATTTTGGACAAACCTTGCTCTAATGCAGTTACTTACATTTGTATTATTAATATCACCGAAAGTAAATCTGCATATATGCCAGCTTCATGTACTTCCTTACCAAGATTTAGAATGCAAGCTAAGCGTTTCCTTCAAGCAGGTCATTTAGTTTGTATTCAGTTATGATCCTAAACATCTGTCATTTTTTTACAATTAATTATAATTACTTTCATTCATTAAGTAACCACAAAATGCTTTCTACTTAAAGTTGCTTATTGTTCATAATTAATATTTAAATAACTGCAACTTTTTTAATTACCTGCGCAGTTGTGTAATTCAAATGAAAGGGCCGCTTAAATTTCTCAAACGATCCCTATGGTAACCATTAGTATAATTAGTCATTACTCAAAATCATATTAAAATCTGACAAACACATTCTTATTTGACGTATCCCACTGACGGCAAAATGAGCTAATCTGATCTTTTTTTCCCCAATATACTTGCTTAATTTTACACCAAATTTCTCTTGCTTCAAAGAATTTCCCTTTGAAATTAATCTTTGAACTTGAAGTCTTTCTCTTTACATGTAAATTATATATTTCTAGACCAAAATTCCACTGCTTTCACCTTGTCTCAATGAAATATGAATAATACTGATGATTACAATTCTACCTGTAGTTTAAATGAAATGCTTTAACTCCTTTGTTCAGCAATAGAATAGCATTCATTTGAATGGTTGATTATCAATTCCCCTTACACTTAAAATTTGCAGTTGTGAAAGACAGATATGATACTCTCAATATGATACAACCATCCGAGCAGCACTGAAAATCAAATGCAATACAGTGAAATCACATATACTCAGTGCCCACGTTATTAGGTACACCTGTACACCTCCTTGCTAATGCAAATATCTAATCAACCTATCATATAGCAGCAACTCAATGTCAAAGGCATGCAGATATGGTCAAGGGTTTCAGTTGTTGTTCCAAGTGATCTAAGTGATTTTCACTGTGGACTGATTGCTGGTACCAGATGGGGTGGTTTGAGTAACTCAGAAACTACTGATCTCCTAAGATTTTCATGTAGAGCAGCCTCTGGAGTTTACAGAGAACTGTGTAAAAATCACCTTGTTAATGAGAGAGGTCAGAGGAGAATAATCAGACTGGTTCAAGCTGACAAGAAGGCGTCAGCAACTCAAATGATGATGGGTTAAGACAGTAGTGTGCAGAAGAGCATCTCTGAGCATACAACACATAAAATCTTGAAATGGGTAGGCTACAGCAGTAGAAGACCACACTACGTCTCACTCCTGTATCTGATAAAGTGGCTACTAAGCACATATGCCAGTTAATTTTCTCTTTCAGTCTGTAGAGCCTGGTAATATTGATCTGTTACAAATATGAATGTACAAGAACAGGCACTTATGTGGGGCAATGAATAGAAATGAAACCAACGCATTCTTATGAAGTTCTGGAAGTGAGCAAAAATATAGTATTTTGACTGGGTCAGATCAAAATGATCCTCAGTTTGTCATGGATCTCTTCATTTTGGATTTATGTGCATGCTCAGCTAAATGGGGATTTGATCTTCTGCTCCATCACTGGAATCACACTGACTCAAATGGTGGAGCTTTGCTATGTTGCAGAAAGGAGACAAATCTATTTCAGTTCCAGTTCCTCAGCTTTACAAGGAGCTACCAGGCATACAATCTAAATTTCAATGGGATTGACTCAACATGGAAAAAGATAAGTAATTTTTAACATTGAATAATTTAACTAATTCATTTTAGTAATTTAAGTCTACTTCAGTTATTCTTAAAATATCTTTGATTGTCAGAGATATTCCATTCCAAAATCCAGTCCTTCAAAATTGTAGACCAATTATATAGAAGCTCAGAGAAGGATGGAAAAAAATGACACCTGGAAAAGGCGGATAGACAAATGAAGAAAAATAGGACAGACTGAGCTAGTATCCACTGGAGTTTAGAAGAGTGAGAGGAAACTTGACTGAAATCTATGCATTCTTGCAGAGACGAGACCAGTGAATGGACAGAGGGTATTTCCTCTATGAGAGAATCTAAAACTAAGGAGTACTTTAAAAATTAAGAGGTCATACATTTAAGACAGAGATCAGGCATTTTTCCTTCAAAGAGCTGTAAATGTTTTGAACTCTCATCCTCAAAATCCAATGGATGAGGATGTTTGAAATATAAATTTGATATTGCAATCAGATCAACTGAAATCCTTTGGAATGTTCGAAAAGGGATGAAAGGCTAAGAGGCCCACTCCTGTTATAAATTATTTAGTTCTTGTGAATTCCAAGTTACAAGATTGATTATTTTTTGATCTGTAGTACAGATATATGAGAATTGGTATATGCAAAAGACTGGGCTATTCAGACCCAACTATTCAAGTATCCAGGAGATGTCATAATAAGCATACAAGCACAACAATTAAAAAATGCAGACATAATTTATTATCATCAATTACTACACAGCAAGTCACAAAGATTTCTGGGCTCACAATCCTTGGTCACTACTTGGTTGCTGCTGTCAGGGGAACTCTGATTTCCAACGCATGAAACCAATCCTGGGACCCAGGCACTGATTGTGATCTCGGTCCCTGTTAAAATCCAAAGAAAATTCAATAAACAGCCCAATATATCCTTAGGCTTCACAAGTGCAGAGTAACCACAAGACAGGGCAACTCTTTTGTTCGCGTATGGTTTCTTCAAACAACATATGTGCCAATTATCACCTGACATTCATTCAATGTTTTGCAAAATCTAATAGGCTGCAGTGTATTTATTATAAGTCATAACACAATTTATTCAGGTCTTCCTCCAGCTTAAACAATGGCTTTTGTTTCCTTCTTCTCTATGATCATCTTTTCCAGGGGGTTCCCAGCCTGGGATCCACAGACCCCATGGTTAATGGCAGGGGTCCATGACACAAAAACGGTTGGGAACCTCTGACCTATATCTAATAATCCTTCTTGACTTCATTAGATACTTGAAACTTATGCCATTTGTTCCACCTGTAATTCACCTTTCTCCAATTCTGTTTCCACTTTTGACTCATATCTTCCGACTTGAACAGTTCCAGACCTTCAGTCATTCTGATCTTCATGAGGCCTTTAATATTGCCCACAAATCTAGGAGAAGCATGCTTCCCATGGTCTTGGTAGGATACAAGAACAAATTTATAATTCTGAAACATCCTACGAAGCTTTCATGATATGTTGAGCCACTTTACATTTCTTTCCGTGTTCGTTTTAGGTCCTGGCTTCATGTACAGAAAATTCTAAAACTGGGCAAACAAGGTTCAAACCAGTTTAACTATTTTTTTCTGTTGACTTATATTTTGCAGTGAAACAGCAAGGTTCATTCCATGGTTATGGAGAATAATTGACTCATTAGTATCTATTGTCCTGCTAATCATTCTCCCCATCACTGAAACCTCTCTCGCCCTTATAATCCAACAACAACGTTCCAAAAGCATTCAAAATATAAAATATGGAAGTATTTCAATTGGACTCATTAATTTTGTTTCTCCGTCCATAGATGCTCCCTGATATTTCTAGCCTTTCATTATCACTATAAAGAGGAATAATTATTTTAATATACCTCATTTGTTCCAGGTGTTTTCTAAATAGAGCATAACATGAATTGATTCTTATGGGAAAATAGAGTAACAAAGATGTTTTAGTATGGTAACAATAAACCATAAAATGCTTTATTTAGAAGTGGACAATGCCATTTCCACTTGTTATGATGATGGAATCAAATGCATGAACAAAAAAGGTGTATAATTGGCTTCCAACATCCTGAATGCATTAAATACTGGGGACCAGACAAGGCCTGACTTTTAAACCCCTCCATTGTTCCAAAATTGAAAGTATTAAAAAAGTATCTGAATTTCTTACATGTAAACTTCAGTGGAATTAGGCATTATTTTGGAATTGTATTTTCTGTTCCATCAGGATGTGTCATAAAACCTCACAGCCAATTAATTAATTTTGAAACACAGTCAATATGGGGAAATGCAGCCACCAAATTATTTACAATTAAGTCTAACTGACAGTGAAGACACTGTTAATCTGACCATCTGACTTGCTGACATTGAGAGAGGGCCAAACTTCATCTCCAAATAGTGTGATGTGATCTACAGTATGTTCTAATAGAATTGCTGGCTGGGTAAACACTAAATATAAAATAGCCACAAGCTAGATCTTATTTTCTGAAAACAATATATGTCAGAGAAAGGAAACAACCTGAAAATTACATATTTTATAACGAATATTGAAATTGCATAATTTAAATTATGCAAATATTAGAGAACTGTAATGAAAATAGGAATTATTGGAAATTTTCATGAGATCAGGCAGCATCTAAGGGGAGTGAAGAAGAAATAATGTCTCAGATCATTGACTTTACAGCAGAACTGAGGGAAGTCAGAAGTAAATGGGTCTTAGGATTCAGAGGATTGCAGAGGGAGATGAGAGGAAAGGTGGGACAATAAAGTAACTAAGAAGAACGAAGGTGATAATGGTCAAATGAGGAAGCAGAATTTGGCCTTGAAGAGGAGTAAATCAGGAAAGCAGAATGCTTATTTTAAATTACCAGAAGGAAATATTGTGAATGCTAATTTGTAAATTGATTGGGTATATGTAGTAAATTTAATCCCAGTATCAGCAGAAATAATGGTTCAGCTCATACAATTATAACAAAATACACTAGAAGTGTCCATATGTCAAGATTATGTCTGATTCAATATTTTATTAAAATTCAGATTTCATTAAGCTCCACCCTTGAATGTCTTTCCATTAAGATAAATTGAAAGGTATTCAGCAGATCGTATTGCAGTTATAAATGACTCTCCCCACCAGGTTTTCTCTGCATTCACCAATGCTCTTTTGTCCAGGTCCTCCTGATAAAAAAAAAATAACCCACACTGAAATGTCTTTTCCTACATGTATTTATAGCAGAAACTACTTCTTTTACTGTCTTGTGAAAAGTGGCCAGACTTCAGAAACAGCTAAGCGTCAGAGGCGGCCAAAGTAAGTGTTAAAGAACTTCTGTCCAGTCTAATTTAGAAACTAGTTTAGCACTGGAGGCATCACTAGTCTTTATTTAAGGAATCAAAGAGGTTTTGTTCATTCCTACAATCACTGAACAGAGTTTCATTACTTTGTTTCTGTTAACCGTTTACTACTTAATAACTTTGTTTGGCAATTGAAAACAACGTACTAAATAAGAGCAGGCAGAAGCACATAGCCCCTCAAGCTCACCTCGACATTCATAAGTATCATAGCTGATTTTTAATCTATACAGTTAATCTATACAGTATACACACACACACACAGATTGATAAGTTCGTGGCCTAATGTGGAAGGAGATGAGTTATCCAGCTCTTGTTACATGTACGTGTAGTTCAACTCTTTGAGTGATTATACAGAAAGTTTGAAGTTAATAACTTCTGTGGTATTTCTGTTGTGTGTGATTGGATTAGATTAAGACCTACTGAAACTCAGTGGGTCAAGCAACATCAGTGGAGGGAAATGACATGTGAATACTTTGGGTTGAGTCCTTTCATCTGGACTGAAAGATAGAGAAGAGACAGCCAGCAGAAAAAGGTGAGGGGAGGGGTAGAGGAAGAGCTAGCAAGCAAAAGGTGGATCCAGGTGAAGAGGGATGGTAGACATATGGAGAAGGAAAGAGTGGAAACAGCAACAAAGTCTTGAGGTGATAGGTGTAGGCAACTAAGAATTTCAGATGATGGAATCTAATGGGAAAAGAAGGTGGAGCATTGAACCAAATAGGAGAGGAGGGGTAGGCCAATGACAACAGTGTGGGGGGAGGGAAGGGACACAGTGGGAAGAATGTGTGTACAAACAAACTGGATGAACTCAGCAGGGAAGAATGTGTGGATGGGTGTATATAAGACAAAGTGCATAAATCAGGAGGGGAGAGAAGAGAGAAATAGATAGAGGGTACCTAAAAATGGAAAATTTGGTGTTCAAACCATTGAGCTATGGATTCCCAAGTTAGATTATGGGGTGCTGTAGAGGTATTGCATGACTTAGCAGGCTGAAAGGTCCATAAGTCCCCAGGACTTGATAAGAAGAAACCCTGGCTGCTGTGTGAGAAAAAAGAAAATAGAAGATTGCTGAAAGGTAAAATGTCAGTGGACAGTAAAATACCAGAAAACAGCAAATGTGCTACTTTTTTTAAAGGAGACACTGGCACAGGAAAACAGTTAAATTCCTCATCAAGTTGTAAACCAGCAATCACAGTCTGTTTTTCTGATAATTTAAGATTTTGTTATGACTCCCTGATTTGCTGCTCTCCCAGCCGAGTTTTTGTTTCTTTACTTGATGTACCTCTTTCACCTTGTATCATCACTGCTTTTTGGCATTTTATCACCCCTCTCTTTCTGAGCCCTTCCTTCACAGTCTCCTCCACTCCAAATCTGTCTTCTGTACTTTAAATCCAATAACTTCTTAGTTTTCCCATCTCTGGTATAGATCTAATGGTATGGAAATTATTGGAAAGAATTCTAATGGATAGGATTAATCTATACTTGGGGAGGCAGGGAATCAATCAAAATATTGACTTTGGCTAGATTTTTAGTTTATCTAGTGGCTATATTTGGAAATATTAAAGCCTTAGGACAAAAGCAACTTGACTACTTCAATGACTTTAGACAATAGACAATAGACAGTAGGTGCAGGAGTAGGCCATTCGGCCCTTCTAGCCAGCACCGCCATTCACTGTGATCATGGCTGATCATACACAATCAGTACCCTATTCCTGCCCTCTCCCCATGTCCCTTGACCCCGCTATCTATAAGAGCTCTATCTAACTCTTTGTGACTTTGTGGCTTGATGTTTTATTTTCTGTGTTTTTTGCTAGTTTTTTGCCATTTGCGCGATTTGTTCGCTTTCTTTTCATGTTGTGTGTTTGATGTTTTCTTTGAACGGGTTCCATGGAGCTTCTTTGTTTTGTGGCTGTCTGTAGGATGATGAATCTCAGGGTTGTATTCTGCATAAATACTTTCTTTGAATCTTGGTAAATTGGAACCAAACCAGCATGGTATTAGAAGGCAGGAGTCATGGTGGCAGGTTGTTTATATGATTGAAAGCCTCTGACTAGTGACGTATTACAGGAACCAGTGCTTATATCCTGCTTATTATAAACATTGATGACTGGATGTGAATGCAGGAGGTATAATTAATAGGTCTGAAGATAACCGAAAAATTGGTGGTAGTGTTTTGTTGCTAATAATGAGAGCAATACAGAGACTCAAAGGATAGTATTGATCAGATAGTAAGAAGGGCAGAGCAATGGCAGATAAAACTTAATCCAGATTCCAGTCCCAATTCTAGTTTCCCTCTTACCTCTTTTTTCTTCTCCTCACCAGACATTACCTCCAAATGGTGCCCTTTCTCCTTCCTTTTCCCCCAATGTCCATTGCTTCTTCTTTGGCCCTTTACCTCCTCCATCTATCACCTCCCAGCTTCTTACTTCATCCATTTCCATTCCCCCACCATCCATCTTTCCCCTCACCTGGTTTCACCTATTACCTGCCAGCTTGTATTTATCACCCCTCCCACCAACTTCATATTCTGACCTCTTCCCCTTCTCTTTCCAGTCATTATTAAGGGCCTCGGGCCAAAACATTGAAAGTTTATTCCCTTCCATAGATACAAATTGACCTGCTGTGTTCCTCCAGCAATTTGTGTGTGTGTGTATGTATTAAATTGGAAATTTTTTGCTTTGGGACATCTAAAATAGATAGAAGGGCCATTAGGAGCATTGAGGAAAAGGGCTAACAAGAACCTCTGAAGGTATTAGCATAGGTTGATAAGGTATGAGGAAGGCAAATGAGAAGCTTGGTTAATGTAAGAACGACAAGGCTGTTCTACATAATTATAAAGTATTCATTAGGCCCCAATTAAAATACCGTGCTCAAAGCTGTTCATAAACACTAGAGAAAGGATACAACTAATTTGAAGAGCATGAAGGAACTTAACAAGTGTGTTCCTCAGGATGGAATATTTCAATTATAAGGAAAGAGTGAGTGGAGCCTGAGGGGGACCGGTGTACGATGTCCAGAAAAATTCACAACAGAACTGTTAAAAATAAAAGTTTAGAAAGGAGTTAAGGAAGATTTCCTGTTGTTCAGAGGGTGGTTAGAATCTGGAATGGACTGCATAAGGGCTGATGGTGGCAACAACATTCAGAACTATCTGGATAGGCACTTCCATTGCCAAGATGCACAAGGCTCAGAAACAGAAGTAGGTTTAATATCGCTGGCATATGTCTGGAAATTTGCTTATTTTGTGGCAACAGTACATTGTAAATCATGATTATAAAAACTGTAAATTACAATAAGTAGTATATAAACAAAAAGAAAATTATATTAGTTAAGTAGTGCCAAAAGAGAGGGAAAATATTACAGAGTTAATATTCATGGGCTCATTATCCATTCCGAAACCTGATGGCAGAGGGGAAGAAGCTGTTCCTGAATCCGTGAGTGTGTGTCTTCAGGCTCCTGTACCTCCTTCTTGATAGCCCAATCAGAAAAGGCATGTCCAAGGTGATAGGGGTCCTTAATGATGGATGCTGCCATTTGAAATGTCGCCTTTTGAAGCTGTCTTCGATGTTGTGGAGGACAGTGTCTGTGATGGAGCTGCTTTCAATGATTCATCACTCCTCCGCAGTCTATGCTACTTTGCAGCCTTCTCCAATAAAATCAGGGAAATCAGTTATCTGAAAAGACATGCAGGTATTTACAAACTATTCTATTTAATCCTGAAAGTATTCAGCTTAGTGAAATGCATTATAAGTCAGCTGCTAATTTCAGACTGAGCCACAACTGCTACTTAGCAAACTTTCTGCATATAAAAATATATAAATTAAATTAATAAGTAGTGAAAAAGAAAGCAAAAAAAGATAAATAGTGAGGTAGTGTATATCGGTTCAGTTGCCTTTCAGTAATCTGATGGCAGTGCGGAATTAGAAACAGCCAACATGGATTTGGGCGCGGAAGGTCATGTTTGACAAATCTTATTGAATTTTTTGAAGAGGTTACAAGGAAAGTTGACGAGGGTAAAGCAGTAGATGTTGTCTATATGGACTTCAGTAAGGCCTTTGACAAGGTTCCGCACGGAAGGTTAGTTAGGAAGGTTCAATCGTTAGGTATTAATATTGAAGTAGTAAAATGGATTCAACAGTGGCTGGATGGGAGATGCCAGAGAGTAGTGGTGGATAACTGTTCATCAGGTTGGACGCTGGTGACTATTGGTGTGCCTCACGGATCTGTCCAATGTTGTTTGTCATATACATTAATGATCAGGATGATGGGGTGGTAAATTGGATTAGTAAGTATGCAGATGATACTAAGGTAGGTGGCATTGTGGATAATGAAGTAGGTTTTCAAAGCTTGCAGAGAGATTTAGGCCAATTAGAAGAGTGGGCTGAACGATGGCAGATGGAGTTTAATGCTGATAAGTGTGAGGTGCTACATTTTGGTAGGAATAATCCAAATAGGACATACATGGTAAATGGTAGGGCATTGAAGAATGCAGTAGAACAGTGATCTAGGAATAATGGTGCATAGTTCCCTGAAGGTGGAATCTCATGTGGATAGGGTGGTGAAGAAACCTTTTGGTATGTTGGCCTTTATAAATCAGAGCATTGAGTATAGGAGTTGGGATGTAGTGTTAAAATTGTACAAGGCATTGGTAAGGCCGAATTTGGAGTATTGTATACAGTTCTGGTCACCAAATTATAGGAAAGATGTCAACAAAATAGAGAGAGTACAGAGAAGATTTACTAGAATATTACCTGGGTTTCAGCACCTAAGTTACAGGGAAAGGTTGAATAAGTTAGGTCTTTTTCTTTGGAGTGTAGAAGGTTGAGGGGGGACTTGATAGAGGTGTTTAAAATTATGAGGGGGATAGATAGAGTTGACGTGGATAGGCTTTTTCCATTGAGAGTAGGGGAGATTCAAACAAGAGGACATGAGTTGAGAGTTAGGGGGCAAAAGTTTAAGGGTAACACGAGGGGGAATTTCTTTACTCAGAGAGTGGTAGCTGTGTGGAATGAGCTTCCACTAGAAGTGGTAAAGGCAGGTTTGGTATTGTCATTTAAAGTAAAATTGGATAGATCTAAGGACAGGAAAGGAATAGAGGGTTATGGGCTGAGTGCGGATCAGTGGGACTAGGTGAGAGTAAGCATTTGGTATGGACTAGAAGGGCTGAGATGACCTGTTTCTGTGCTGTAATTGTTATATGGTTATATGGGAAGAAGCTGTTACTGAAATGTTGAGAGTGTGTCTTCTGGCTCCTGTACCTCCTCCTCGATGGTAGCAAGAGAAGAGGGCATATCCTGGGTTATGAGGGTCCTTAATGATGGCTGCTGACTTTTTGAGGCATTGTATTTTGAAGGAGTCCCGACTGCTTGGGAGGCTAGTGCCCATGATGGAGCTGGCTGAGTTTGCAATTTTCTGCAGTTTTTTTCCAAACCTGTGTAGTGGCCCCTCCATACCAGAGGGTGGCGCAACTAGTTAGAATGCTCTCTATGGTGGAAAATCTGTAGAAAATTGGGTGTGTCCTTGGTGACATACCAATTCTTCCACAACTCCTAATGAAATATGGCCATTGTTGTACCTTCTTTGTAAAGGCATCAACATGTTCAGCCCAGGCTAGATACTCAGAGATGTTTACACCCAGGAACTTGAAACTTTTCACACTTTCCACTTCTGATCCCTTGATGAGGACAGGTATGCATTCCCTCAACTTCTCCTTCCTGAAATCCACAAACAATTCCTTGTTCTTACTGACATTGAGTCCAAGGGGTGTTGCTTGATACTACTCAACCAGCTGACCTGTCTCATGGCTCCTCATCACCATCTGAAATTCTGCAGCTGTTTTGTCATTGGCACTTTTACATAGAGCTGCGCCCAGCTACACATTAATGGGCATAGAGAGAGTTGGCTGAGCATTCATCCTTGAGGAGTGCCAGTGTGGATTGTCAGCGAGGAAGTGATGTTATTTCTGTCCCGCACAGAATGTGATCTCCCAGTGAGGAAGTCAAGGATCTAGTTGCAGAGGGATGGGCAGAGGTCCAGGTTTTGGTGTTGTGATTAGAACTGTTGGTATGATTGCATTGAACACTGAGCTGTAATCAAGAACAGCAGCCTGACATAGGTATTGTTAATGGATCAAGGGAGTTGTAGAAGCATGAAATGTAATTAGTGTTGTTCTGCCTGATCTAAAAATCATTTTGATGGATTTATTATTTTTTTAAGCAGATAACTTTCTCAAATTCAGCATTTCTGGTTTTCCTTCCAGCAAACTTTGTATCATGTGCCCCAAGAATAAGTTTTTACCAGTCTAATATCAACATAGCTTAAAGTCAGCAGAGTTGGTCTGTGAATCAAGTGGCTGCAACGAGGATTAGCATATTGTAGATGGATCTCCGATGATTGGCAAAGGCCAAAAAATCTGATTTTGTGCTGAATGCCTTTATTGTTCTACTGCATCTCTCCCATTGAGATACCCTCATCTCAAGAACATATTTAGTTAACATTTAATGCAGCCCTCTTCAAGTTCAAGTTCAAGTTTAATCGTCATTTAACTATACACATGAATACAGCCAAACAAAACAGCGTTTATTCAGGGCCAAGGAGCAAAACACACTACCAACAATCATACATAGCACATAGCACAAATAGCACAGATAGTTACAATTGCAGAAAACATACAGTCCAGCCCAAGTCCCCGACTGTTATGGCCTGTAGATTGATGATGCATGGCATTTTGTTCTGGAGCAATGTTACTACAAGAGTGAGCATGCAGCAGTCCTCATCACACACTAGGGCAGCCACAGACAAACACAATCTGGCTCGTCTCCCGCCAAGCGAACATCAGAAAGCAGCGCCGATGGAACGGGCCAGCCCCCAAGCCAGCACGGACTCCAGCCCTCTTCCACGTCGCCTCTGGTATCTCATTCCCAGGGTGGCTGCAGCATGAGAGCTTGGTTCATGACAGCTGAGGCCACACAGCTCCCCCGCTGTTGGTCCCGGCAATAAACCAGTGAACTGGACTTGCAGTATTCTACATCACCAGTCCAGCAGGATCTTGCAATCACAAGAAAAGCAGCCAAGACAATTATTTGCACTGTTCAGTGAAACACTTAATCGATTTTTCTTTCAAGTTTAGGAATAGTTGTACTAGGGTAAGTAAAATGGCCATTGTATTGTGCCAATGGTGCTCTGATTGACTGCTGACTTTAAGTAATAGTGGGGGAAACATACTCAGGGGCACACAATACAAAGCTTGCTGGAAGGAAAACCAAAAATGCTGAACTTAAGAAAAGTATCTGCTTGAAAAAAAACAAATCTATCAAAACGATTTTTAAGTCAGGTAGAACAATACTAATTACATTTCATGCTTCTACAAATCCCTTGATCCATTAGAATTAGATCTATGATGTATTTTCTGACCACATGGAGTAATGCTGACAATGTGCATGTTCATTTTTTCCAAAGGAAACAATTAAATGGATGTATTCAGCAACTGTTCTTTCAATATCATTAAAGAAACTTGAACTAAGCAGCTATTGTTCAAATAAATGGATAAACCTTGTCATGTTACTTTAGAACAATCAACAGCCGTTATGTGTTACCAATAGACAATGAGTGAGACAAATAGTCTTGCATAACAAAGAAAAGACTTATAATGTAGAAACATTGGCACTGCAAATTACCTGACTGCCCAGGCAGGGAAATGGACTTCAGAATAAATTAGCTTCCATGGATCATTAACGCATTGATGGCTGCATCTGAAATACTGCTTTACATTATTGAAACGTATTTTTAAAAACTGTTCATATTTAGAGATGTATAGTGGACATACCCAATTGCTTATTTTCTTGGGGAATGTTGATAGTTTCAGAATTTAAGGTTCCATTTTAATTCTCACTACAGATTAATCCCTACTTTCTTTCTGAACAATCATGTTGGTAAATTGAAGCTGCTATTATGTGGAACTAGTCAACCTTTAAGCAAATATTCAAGCAAAATATTGCAGATGTTTGAAATCTGAAATGAATTCATAGAGTAGGACACAATACAGTATACAGTATACCGGTAAATGGAATGTAAAACACAATTGGAGTAATTAAGTTCTTTTCAGGCTCAAAGACAAACATCGTGTATATTGTTGCTTCAATGATACTAATTACTTCTCTATTATAAAGCACCCAAAGCATCTGGCCTTATGTGTGGTAGTCATGCCTAACCAACCTAATATAGTTTTTGAGGAGGTTACCAAGAAATGCAGTGAATGTTGTTTACATGGACATTTGACAAGGTCCCACATGGGAAATTGATCAAAAATCTCCAGTTGCTTGACATTCAGGATGAGGTATTAAATTGGATTTGAGATTGGCTTTGTGAGAGAAGCAAGAGAGTGGTAGTAGACAGTTGCCTCTTTGATTGGAGGCCAGTGATTAGTGATGTAACGCAGAGATCGGTACTGAGTCTATTGTTTTTTCTCATCTATATCGACAGTGGGAATGATAATGTGGTAAAGTGGATCAGCAAGTATGTGGATGACACCAAGATTACAGATGAGGTGGACAGCAAGGAACGCTATCAAAGCTTGCATTAGTATCTGGACCAGCTGGAAAAATGGGCTGAAAAATGTCAGATGCAATTTAATACAAACAAGAGGTTTTGCACTTTGGGAGGATAAAGCAGGGTAAGATTTACACAGTGAACAGTAGGGCACTGAGAAATGTGGCAGAACAGAGGGGTTTGGGGACAAAGATACATAATTTCTTAAAAGTGGCATCACAGATAGATAGAGTCATATAGAGGGCTCTTTAACACATTGGCCTTCATAAATCGAAGTACTGAGTACAGGAATTGGGACGTTACATTGGTGATGTATAAGGCGTTCATGAGGCCTAATTTGGAGTATCGTGTGCACTTCTAGTCACCTACCTGCAGGGAAAATAACAACAAGATTGAAAGAATACAGGGAAAATTTACAAAGATATTGCCAGAACTAAGGGACTGAGTTATAAGGAAAGGTTGAATAAGCTAGGAATTTATTCCCTAGAACATATGAGAATGAGAGGTGATTTGAAAGAAGTATACAAGATATTTAGGGGTATAGATAGGGTAAATGCAAGCAGGCTTTTTCCTCTGAGGCTGGATGAGACTAAAACTAGAAGTAATGGGTTAAAGTGAAATGTTTAAGGGGAACATGAGAGGGAACTTAAGGTGAGAGTGTGAAACAAACTGCCGGCAGAAGTGGTTGATGCAGGTTTGGTTTCAACATTTAAGAGAAGCTTGGATAACTGCATTGATGAGAGATTTATGGAGGGCTGTTGTCCAAGTGCAGGTTGATGGGACTAAAAAAATAATAGTTCAGCCTAGACTATTGTATTTATTTTATTAGTTTAGAGATACAATGAGTGGTGCTGCCCACTTAGCTGCGCCACTCGGCAATCCACCATTTAACCCTAGCCTAATCTCAGGACCATTTACAATGACCAATTAACCTGCTAACCGGTTCATCTTTGGACTGTGGGAAGAAACAGAAGCACCTAGAGGAAACCCATGCACACATAGGAAGAGTGTACAGACTCTCTATATGGGCAAAAGGGCCTGTTTCTGTGTTGGAGTGCTGTTTATGACTCTATCTCACTGCATCAATATTCAATTTAAAATTGATAGCATGTCACCAAGGTACATATTAGAACAGGTGCCTAAAAATTTCATTAATGTTATATGTTTTGAAGAACATCTGAATTATGACAGATACAGATGTGCAGAGAGATGCAGAGAGAGTTCAAACTTTTGATGATAACATCTTGAATTTATTTTGCCCATTTAAAGTCATTTAACATTCAAAAGAAACAATGGGTTATAAATAAGCAAAGCAGGGCAAAAGGAGCTAATTCAGAAATCAGGCCCTAATCAGTTAACAGATCCATCAATGAAGCTATGAAGGTATTAGACAATGGACTAGATGCTAGAGAATTATCAGAACTGGGCAATGTTCTTGTGATTGAGTGAGATGAGGCCTTAGAGGAAAATGAACCTAACTACAAGCATTTTGAAGATACCGTGGTTAAATCGATACAATAGATAATATAGACTAACAGGTATAAAAGTGTAAAGTTTATAGGGCTGAGTGTGAAATAGGATGAAAATTGCACACCCACAATGAAGCAATAGCTTTATGTTGTGGGAAACTCATACATCTGAAAAATTCTACTGAACTAAATAGAGTCTTCAGAAGCATCTTAGAATGCAATTTAGGAGTGGAAGGATCTGTTCAATTTATCTTATTATGGATTGCAAATTCTTAATGATTTTAAATGAGATGTGAGTTTGATAACTGGACAACTGAGAATCAGGTAAGTAAATGATAGGTCTCTCTAATAGTTTGCTAAGTGAGCTAACATTATTTTACAATATTAATTTCTAGTTACCACATCATAAGAAGATATGAAAACACTGAAGAAAAAGATTTATGATGCTCTTGGTGGGGTCTTGAGAGAAGTTTAGATAGAGTGGATGTGTTTTTTTTAAACATTGAAGGCAGTGGGGGAACTTAATAGCGTTAAGAATGAGAGGGCAACATAAAAGAAGGATGTTAAATGTAAAATGCTACAAATGTTCTATGCATGAAATATAAATATTCAGCGTCAGTATTATTCAGATTTTCATTGTCCCTACCATTTCACTGACAATTGCTTTCTTCCTTCCACTTACCTGAATCTTAAAAAAAAGTTTCATTTCTATGAAAGGATTTTGAGTTTGAAAGGTTAAATTTGTCTCCCTCCACCAATGTTACACAATGTTCTGGCTTAATTTGAAGACAGGCTTATGATCCTTTGAATAATGGCTAATAACTCAAGGGCATAAAATAAATAAGGGTTCATAGAAGGACAGGAGAGGAATTGAAGAAAATTTATTTTCATCCAGAATGTGGTAAGGTGTGAGAAACTCATTGTCTGAAACAATAGCAGAGGTGTGTGTGCTCAAAAACAACAGTGTATCCACTTGCAGTCTTGTGTTATATAGAATTCTGTAAAATATTAGATGAATGTCTGCACAGTTCAAAATGACAATTTAACTCTTTCTGAACCCTTAGCATATAGGCTCTGTCGATGAGCTAATGTCTGTAGTTGGACTTTTTCTTAGTTTCAGTTTCCATCAATTTAAGGATGTTTGTTAATGACTAAAAATCTATTGGTCATCTTGAGAGCTAGCTTGATAGATTCTTTCTTGGTGTCTGTCAAGTTGGCTTGATGATTTTTTTTGGATTCAGGTCTTATTGCTTATGTGCAATATAAATTTTCATTTGTAACTAAAGGAATGTTAAGTCCAAACATTGGTGGACTGATGGATAAGGAGTGACCATTAAAGTGTCTAATTGATTAATATGGGTATGCTGAAGATTGTGTTAATTAACAAATGAATTGTTTGAATGAAAGAAAATGGACTTAATGTAAGAACAAAGAAATTGTCTGTCTCATGGTTGCTGTCTACACTTATGGAACTCATTTTTCTTGGGGTACTTTCCCTAGGTTTGTTGGACTTTTCCCAGACTGGAAATCAACATCAATGCCTAGAACTCAGGGGTGGTTTCTTGAGTGAGTCAGAATTTGGAGATCCCCCTGTAAACAGTGACAATCAACTATTGACTACGAATTATGAGCACTGAAATCTTTTTGGAAGTCTTTCTGACTTACTGCACAGTATTTGCCTGGTTTGTTTGTATTTTCTATTTTAAAGGTTCAAAGGTTCGCTTATCATCAAAAGTATACAACCCTGAAATTCTTCAATTCTCTGGGTAGTCATGAAATCAAAGAAGGAAAGAAAAGAAAGGTGGCATGATCATCAACTCCAAATCCCACCTCCCTGCAAAAAAATGAAGAAGAAATGGAACAGGCACATCAACTTCCAAATCCCTCCTCCCGCACAAAAAAAACAAGCAACGCATCAGGCACATCAATGCCCAAATCCCTCATTCTGCATATAAAAGAACAAAATGGATCTGGAACATCAACCCCAAAATCCCTGATAATTTATGACAATAAATTAAGTCAAAGTTACATTCTTCTGCTCGTACCCTTATTACCACATCACCTGGCCATTTGAATTGTTTGGGTCTGATCAACCCAGCCCATTACAAATGTATTATCTAAAGAGCTGTGGACCAAGAACTGCAAAATGGCATTAAATGAAATACTGCTCAACTGGCACAGACCATGATCTTCCAATGAATCTTTCCATTTTGCATGAATTTCAATGAATCTTTCCATTTTGCACTAATTTAGATAAATTATATTGTGAAATCCAATTAACATTTGCAATCAACTTTCATGTTATAGTTCAATGACCATCATCATACTGAGCTGACTATCCCTGAAGGCTGTAATATGTTCAAGAACAATATTTCTTTAGCTAGATCTTTCCTGCATTTGGTTTGCATTCGGCCTTGCCACAGGTATAGGTGATATAAAAATAAGACGGGGAATCCTAAAATACCACTGCACATTTCGATTATTGGTTTTTTTTTCCCCTCAAAAGGAACCCAGCTGCTCTGCCATTCATTGTACACTTTAATCTTCTCTTCAGAATCTGAGTAACTGCACTGAAACTTCCTTTGAGATTCAAGGGAGAATATTGTTTGTCATTTATAATTCATAAGTATTTCCTGGATCAACACTACTCTGTGTTTAGGGAAAGAAGGTTAATCACTGTGGGATGCTCCAGATTTCCCAAAGGATATCACATCTTAAAGACTTAGATATGTAGTGTAAAGAAATCAATTTGTGTCTCTGGTATTTTGATACACCATGTTGCAGGTTGAGGTATGGCAAACATAACTAATATTTAAGATTATGTCACAGTCTGTAGCAATTGAAATGGGATAATATTATCTGTGAGATAGCACTTGTAGACTAGAAACAATTGAAATTTGTGTTTTAATTTATATCACGGAGTTAGCAGATTACAATTAAAGCAATACACTTGACCTCAAGATAATATTATAAACCTGATGGAGTATCTGGTAAGGCTCTGAAAACTTGTGCTGAGAACCAAGAACTTGTTTCTGAAAACTGAAGAGTATTCAAGGACATTTTCAACCTCTCACTGCTACGGGCAAAATTTCCCACTTGCTCCAAAGAGGCAACAATTAAAGCAGTGCATAAGAGGAATACTGTAAGCTGCCTTAATGACTATCGTCCAGTAGCTCTCATATCTACAGTGATGAAATGCTTTGAGAGGTTGCTCATGACTAGACTGAATTTCTGCCTCAGCAAGAACCTGAACCCACAGCAATTTGTCTATCACCACAATAGGTCAATGGCAGATGCAATCTCAATGGCTTTTCACACGACTTTAGACCACCAAGACAACACAAGCACCTATGTCAGGATGCTGTTCATTGACTATAGCTCAGCATTTAACACCATCATTCCCACAATCCTGATTGAAAAGTTACAGAACCTCAGCCTCTGTACCTCCCTCTGCAATTGGATCCTCAGCTTCCTAACCAAAAGACCACAATTTGTGTGGATTGGTGATAATATCTCCTCCTTGCTGACAATCAACAATGGTGCACCTCAGAAGTGTGTGCTTAGCCCACAGCTCTACCCTCTCTATACCCATGATTGTGTGCCCAAACACAGCTCTACTACCATCTACAAATTTGCTGATGATACAACCATTGTTGGGAGAATCTCAGATGGAGACAAGAGGGTGTACAGGAGTGAGATATATAAACTAGTGGAGTGGTACTACAGCAACAACCTTGCATTCAATGTCAGTAAGACAAAAGAGCTAATTGTGGACTTCAGGAAGGGTAAGATGAAGGAACACATACCAATCCTCATGGAGGGATTGGAAGTGGAGAGAGTGAGCAATTTCAATTTCCTGGGTGTCAAGATCTCTGAGGAACTAACCTGGTCCCAACATATCAATCCAGCTATAAAGGCAAGACTGCAAATATTAGGAGTTTTAAAAGATTTAGGATGACAGCAAAAATAATCAAAAACTTCTATAGATGTGCTGTGGTGAGCATTCTGACAGGCTGCATCACTGTCTGGTTTGGGGGCTACTACACAGGACCAAAAGAAGCTGCAGAGGGCTGTAAATTTAGCAGCTCCATCTGGGCACTAGCCTACAAAGTACTCAAAACATCTTCAAGGAGCAGCATCTCAGAAAGGCAGCGTCCATTATGAAGGACCCCCAGCATATAGGGCATGCCCTTTTCTCACAGCTACCATTAGTTAGGAGGTACAGAAGCCTGAAGGCACACACTTAACAATTCAGGAACAACTTCTTCCCCTCTGCCATATGATTCCTAAATGGACATTGAACCCGTGAACACTATTTCACTTTTTCAATATATATTATTTCTGTTTTTGCATGATTTTTAATCTCCATTATACATGTACTATAATTTATTTATTATTATTTTTCTTCTGTATTACCTATTGTATTGAACTGCTGCTGCTAAGCTTGTTGCAAGGACGAGGCTGAGGACGAACCCAAGTGCAGGACACAAGCGCGGAGGCAGAGTCGTGAGGCGTTAGCACCGTCACAAACGGGGAACCGGTATCCAGGAGAGTCTTTACACGGAGACAAGGTTCACATAAAGTATCCAGAAACTTAGAACTGATAGTCCTAAGGAATCAAGAAATAAGGTTTACTCACACTGAAGTCAACCAATGAACTGGCAAAGCATGGCTGTGACGCCTGAGTTTTATCCTATGTTCGTTAATGAGAACCAGGTGTGCTGTAATTAGTGGAACTGGGAATGATTGGAAATCAGACTAGGGGATTAAGGCCCAATTAAGGAGGTAATAGCAAGATGGAGAATTGCCAGGCAGGACCATGACGAAGTTAGCAAATTTCACGACCAATGCCAAAGATGATAAACCTGAGTCTGATTCTGATTCTGAAGGTAAAATAGAGATGTTCAGCAAGTCAAGCAGCTTCTGGAGAAAGAGAAATGGAATTAATGTTTCTGATCAATAACCTCATGAGAATTTCAGAAACAAACCTCATCTGCAGTCCTTTTTTACTCATTCGACCAGCTGACCTCAACCGGTTACTCCTAGCTTTCATTCTTTCTGCCCCAAGTTCACCTTGTTGCTAGTTGTGTTTAGGTCTGTTCTTTCTTGTTCTGTGGCCTCTCATGGCTTGTTATTTAATGGTTTCTTATTGAAGTTATCATTCACTACTAAATTGTCTCTGCTGCTCTGCGAATGAGTCAGGTGTCCTCTGCATTTCTGGACACAATCAGTGAAACCTCGATTGACCTAGCAGAACATGCTCACCTAAGGTAACTCATCCGCTGACATGAAGCCATGATCCAGAAGTAGCAGGAATCCACTGACCATCTGTCCGTCACTCTCCTCTCAGCATCAGTGAATAAACTGAGCAGCTTCTGTGGAGCAGCCAACCACCTAAGCACCAAATGCCCACTGTGTCTGCTCACTCCACATAGAAATGAGGGGCTTTCTATCTGGCAAGTTCTCTTTGAACCTTCACTCCAGCACCATAGACTGTCTCAAGTTCTCTGTCCTCCTCCACACTCTACATGCACAGGAGGTTCTGGTGGATTCCAGCGTAGCAGAAAACTTTCTAGATCAGGTCAGACACTATTTATGCAGCTTGGACTCTCTACTGAACCAATCCCTCACCCCTTCAACATCATGTCCATTGACAGGTGCCCTGTGGGGTCTGGGATAGTCAGAGTGTGCACACAACCTGTGTACATGCGCGTCAGAGATCATCGCAAATTCATCCAATTCCTACCGATTGAGTTGCCTAATACGCCTCTCATCATGCGTAACTCCTGGCTCTCCACTCACGACCTTCACTTTGCCCGGCTGTCCAGCTCATTGCTGAGCTGGGGACTCACCTGTTTGACCACCTGACTTCTCCCTGAAAATCCCATGGAGATGGAGAAAGCACTCGACTTCACCAGACTCCCACAGGAAAATCATGACTTAGCCATGGTCTTCAGTAAAAGGGAAGCCAGCACCCTGCCACCTCACCAACCAAATAACTGCACAACTGACCTTCTCCCAAGAACCAGGCTTCCCTGAGTTCTTCTGTTCTCCCTCGCCCCTCCTGAGACCCAAATCAAAGTTCTCCAGCACAGCTTCACTCACCCATCCTAGTCCATCGTCAGTGCTGGATCTTCGTCATGAAAAAGAAAAATGGAGGTCTTTCTCTCTGCATTAACTACCATGGATGCAACAAAATCAGCAGTAAGGACCAATCCCCTCTCCCCTTAATGGATAATGTGCTATGTGGAGTCTAGATCTGCACCATAATGGATCTATGTATGCATACAACCTGATCTGCATCTGCCAGGGCTATGAGTGGAAGACAGCATTCATAACATCCACTGGCCATTATGAATACTTGATAATGGTTTTCAGAATTTTTTAACAGTCCAACTGTTTTCCAAGCATTCACTAAAGACATGCAACACAGGTATGTGCTCGTCTACCTTGGCCACATCCTCATCATCTCTAAGAACCTTCAAGAACACATCGGTTCAGTCTTTCAGCTTCTCCTCAAAAACCAACTTTCTTGCAACTTTAGAAAAATGTCAGTTCCACACCCCAGTCATTTCCTTCCTGGGTTATGTCTTTTACCCCAGGCATAACCAAGGACTCACAGAAAACGTGCTCTGTCACAGCACACATCCTCAAACAGACACTTTTCCAACTTCTTCTGCCATTTCATCAGAAACTACAGCTAAATTGCCACTCCTCTCACCTCACACATCACCTACCTCACCGGCAGCCTGGTTTGCTGCCATGGACCATGCTTTCAAGCAGCCCAAAAGACTGCCACTCCCATTCTCTGCCACCCGGACCATTTGCGGTCGAGGTGGAGGCATCTGAAGTTGGTGCCAGAGACATTCTTTTGCAGCAAGGGCCAGATGGAAAGACACACCCTTGTGCCTTTTTAACATGCAAGTTCAATCCTACAGAGCACTGCTATGGAGTAGAAGACAGAGAGCTTCTCATCATGAAATGGATCTTGAAGAAATCTTGACACTGGCTAATGGGAAACATCAGATGCTTCCTGATCTGTGCTGACACCTAGGACCTCAAGTCTATACAACAGTCCTACCAACTCAACCCATGTCAGGCTCGCTGGGCACTCTTCTTTGAATAATTCAACATCACCATTTCCTACCAACTGTGTTCCAAGACTACAGAGGTGGATGCTTTGTCACGGTAGTTTGACCCAGCTGAAGTGAAGACTGAGAAGCAGCCTACCATTCCATCCTCAGAGATCCTCATCCCTATCATATGAGAGTTGGTCCAGGATATTTCCGAGTGACCATAGAATATTCTCAAGGGGGAGGGTGAACAGCTAGAGGTCATGGTGTATATTGGCACCAATGACACACAGTAGGTAGAAAAGGGGAAGAGGTCCTGTGCAGTAAGTATAGGGAATTAGGAAAGAAACTGAAGAAAAGGACCACCAAGGTAGTAATCTCCAGGTTACTCCCAGTGTCATGGGATTGTGCAGGTAGGAATGGGTTGATAGCATGGATGAATGAGTGACTGAGGAGAAGGTGAAGGGGGCAAGGCTTTTCAAGTTCTTAAATGTTTGGAACATTTTTCTAAGGAAGGGCTGACCTATACAAGAGGGACGGGTTACACCTGAACTGGAGGGGAACCAATATCCTGATTGGGAGTTTGCAAATCCTACTCAGGAGGGTTTAAAATAGTTTTGCAGGGGGCTGGAAACCATAGTGAAGGATTGGACTGGAAGGTTCATGTCAAGAAAAGTATTGATGGACAAAATTGAAATAACAGGTGTGATGGGACGGATAGCTTGAAGTGTGTATATTTTAACGGAGGGGAAAAATAAAGGTAAAGATAATGAACTTAGAGCATGGATCAGTACATGGAAATATGATGTTGTTGTCAATACAGAGACTTGGTTGAGAGAGGGGCAGGAATGGATGATTAATGTATTAAGCTATTGAAGCTTCAGAAAAGATAGAGAAGGAGGTAAAGGAGCATGGGGGTTGCACTGCTGATCAGGGACAATATCACAGCTGCACTCTGGGGAGACAAAATGGAGGGGTCAGACACTGAGTCCATTTAGGTGGTACTCAAGAAGAGGAAGGGTGCATTCACAGTGATGGGATTGTACTGCAGAATCACTTCCCTCAACCCTCAATGGCCACCAGGACAATGAGGAACAGATTAAGTAAATGTGTAAAAATAATAGGGTTGTTGTCAGGGGGATTTCGACTTCCCTAATATAAACTGTGATCTTCTGAATGCAAGAGGTTTAAATGGAGCAAAATTTGTTAAGCGTATCCAGGAGGGCTTCTGAAATCAATATATATATTGTCCAAATGGAAGAGGGGCTCTACTGTAACTGGTGTTGGGTAATGAGTCTGACCTGGTGACTGACCTTTTAGTGGGTGAAACGTTAGGGAACAATGTCTACAACTCCTTGTCTTTCAGGACAGCTGGAGGTAAGGATAGGTAAGCTCCTTGCAGGACAGCTTTGAATTGGAATTGGTCAAATTATGAGGGTATTGAGCAAGAATGAAGAATGTTAATTGGGAACACCTTTTTTCTGGGAAGTCCACATCAGACATGTGGGGGTGTAGAAAGATCAATTGCACAAATTACGGGAAAAGTATGCTCCTGTTAGAAGGAAGGACGGAGATGGAATGATAAGAGAAACCTGGATGTCCAGTGAGGTGATGAATTTAGTCAAGAAGAAAAAGGAAAAGTATGTAAAGCTTCAGAAATTTGGATCAGATGGAGCTCATGAGGATTATAAAGAAGGGAATTAGGAAAACCAGCAGGGTCCATGAAATGGATTAAGGTGAAGTCCAAGGCATTCTATGCATACATCAAGAGCAAAATGATAACTAGGGAGAGGGTAGGAGCACTCAAGGATAAAGAGAGGAATATTTGCTTGGATGTGAAGGATGAGAGTGAGGTCCTTAATGAGTATTTTACTTCAGTATTTACCAAGGGAAAGGACATGGAGGACCAAGAGATCAGTGCTGAGTACATAAATATATTAGGGCATTTAGAGTTCAAGGGAGAGGGAGTGTTGAGTCTGCTAATGAATATTAAGTTAGGATTTGATGAGATCTGATGGGCCTGATGGGATTTCTCCTTTGAACCCAGGTTATTGAAAGAGGCAAGAGATGAGATTGCTGGGGCCTTGACCAGTAACTTCATGTCCTCTCTAGGCACAGTGAGGTCCCGGAAGACAGGTGAATGGCTAATATTGTACATCTATTTAAGAAGGGAACAAGGGAAAATCCTGGAAACTATAGATTGGTACGTCTCACATGAGTTGTAGGGAAATTGCTGGGGAAAATTCTCAGGGATAGGATATAGAAGCATTTGGAAATGATGGCCTAATTAGACAGAGCCAGCATGGCATAGTGCAGGACAAGTCGTATCTTACATACTTGATTGCGTTTTTTGAAAAACTGACTAGAGTGATTGATGAAGGTAAAGCAGTGATTGTTGTGTATACGGATTTTTGTAAGGCTTTTGACAAAATCCATGATGGGAGGTAATCCAAAAGATTAAGATGCATGGGGACTGCAGAGAATTGGCTCTTTGTATTGTGCTTGAATATAAAAAACAGAGGGTAGTTGTCAAAGGGACTTATTTGAGCCGGAGGTCTGTAATTAGTGGTGACCCACATAGATCTGTACAGGGACCTGAAAATGAACTGCATGAAAACATAGATAGATGGGTTAGTAAATTTGCAGATGATACCAAGATCTGTGGAGCTGTCAGTAGTGTAGAAGACAGGTGAGGAATACAGCATAATATAGATCATTTGTAGCTATGGGCAGAGGAATGGCAGCTGGAGTTTAACCCAGATGTATGTGAGGTATTGAACCTTGGTAGGGAAAATGCAGGGAAAAGTTACACTGTTCAAAGCAAGACACTGGTTCTGGTGGCCCACCATGATTGCAGATTACGTTGGTTTGCTGTTGCCCACGTTCAGTGTGCCTGACCAAGTCCTTCAGTCAGCAGACCTCTGGGCTCCTATGGCCCCTACCAGTCTCGTGGCTTCCATGGATCTACATTGCCATAGACTTGCTACCTTCCAATGGGGCCACAGTGATCATGACAGTATTTTTTTTTTAATTTATTCATTTACAGGATTTTTGATGTCACCAGCTAAGCCAGCATTTATTGCTCATCCCTAGTTGCCCTTGAGAAAGTGGAGAAGAGTTCCTTTTTTGAACTGCTGCAGTCTCTGACACGTAGGTACACCCACAGTGCTGTTAGGGAGGGAATTCCATGATTTACAGGTGGTGGTGTTCCCAGGTATCTGGTGTTCTTGTCCTTCTATATGGTCATGGCTATGGCAAAAAAGTTTGAAATGTTCAGGTTCTCACTGAGTGCAGCAAGCAGCACCAACATAGTCACCGGTATACCTAAAAAAGAAGAGAGAATGCAGGTTCCAATAATTGCTTGTGTCCTTCAAAGTGACGAGTATAGCTCGGACCCATGTGAGTGCCCTTTGATCTGGAGAAATGGAGCGGAGTTGAAACAGGAGTTGATTTAATGTGAGGGTGAGATCAGCCAAGCAACTGAGTGTTTTAGTGGAGTGGAACTGATTGAACCTCTGCCTTCAGACTCACTGTATATGGGATGAGATTGTAAAGGGAGTGCATGTCCATCGTGAATATCAACTGGTTAGGACTGAGAAACTGAAAAATTGGTGGAGGGCATCCACAGGACCATGTGTGTAAGTGGACTGTGGAGAAAACAATAAGGTCAACTTGAACTTCAGTGTATCACTATTCTATCTTATCTTCACAATGGATTGAACAGCAGAGCAGAACTCTGCCTTTTTCTAAAGGGAACATTTATTGCTTGCAGAATACCTGTTGATTGATAATTGTTAATACTGTGATTCTACAATGACATTCCAGAGTCCTCGAAAGTTGTTAAATTGAATATTCTTTGTCAGGAGCAGAGGGTACCAGAGGGTAAATTCTCCCAGCTCATCAATGAAACAGTTAAATTCTTCCTCTTCTAATGTCTCTATTTTCCTTTTCAGGGTGGCTGGGGTCCTGTCAGAATCTTTGATCTACCACGGCACTCAAACTGCAGTTCTGTATGGCAGCATGTTCCTCTTTAATGGAGCACGCCGATTAGCCCTTGAGAAAGTGGTGATGAGTTCCCTTTTTGAACTGCTGTAGTCTTTGACATGTAGGTACACCCACAGTGCTGTTAGGGAGGGAATTCCAGGATTTCCAAGTGGTGGTGTTCCCAGGTATCTGGTATACTCGTCCGTCTATATGGTCATGGTTGTGGGTCAGGAAGGTGCTGCCTTCGGAACTTTGGTGTGTTGTTGCAGTGCATCTTCTAGATAGTACACACTGCTGCAACTGTCCATCGATGGTGGAGGGATTGGATGCTTGTGGAAGGGGTACCAGTCAAGGAATGTGCTGGATGGCATCAAGCTTCTTGAGTGTTGATGGAGCTGCACTCATCCAGGTGAGTGGAGAGTATTCCATTACACTCCTGACCTGAGCTTTATAGATGATGGACAGGCTTTTGAGAGTCAGGAGGTGAGTTACATGCCATAGGATTCCTAGCCTTTGATCTGCTCTGGTAGCCATAGTGTCTGTATGGCTAGACCAGTTCAGTTTCCTATCAATGGTAGCCCCCAGAATGATGATAGTAGGGGATTCAGTGATGATGATGCCACTGAATGTCAAGGGATGATGGTTAGGGCCTCTCTTGTTGGAGATGGTCATTGCCTGGCACTTGAGTGTCTTGAATGTTATTTGCCACTTGTCAGTCCAAACCTGGATGTTGTCCAGGTCCTGCTGCATTTGGGTACGAACTGCTTCACTGTCTGAGGAGTCACGAATGGTGCAGAACATTGTGCAGTCATCTATGAACATCCCCATTTCTGATCTTACGATGGAAGGAAGGCATATGATGCAGTAGCTGAAGATGGTTTGTCCTAGGACACTTCCATGAGGAACTCCTGCAGTGAAGTCCTGAGGGTGATACGATTGACCTCCAACCACCAGAACCATCTTCCTTTGTGTTAGGTATGATTCTAACCGGTGGAGGGTTAACCTGTTAATTCCCATTGACTGGACTGGTTCTCTAAGGCAGCCACATCATTGCCCTCCCCAAGATTCTGTCAGCTGCTGCGATGGCAGATCTAGTTCTCCAATATGTATATTGCCTCCACGGCTTTCTTCGGGACACTGTGTTGGACAGGGCCCACAATTCATCCCTGATTTCTGGCAAGACTTCTGCTCCCTCCTCTGCACCGCAGTGAATTTGTCCTCTGAATTTAACATCTGCAGACCAACAGTCAATCAGAAAGTGTCAATCAGTAAGTGCAGAAGTTTCTGAGATGAATTGCTACCTCTAACCCTTCCATATGAAAGAAGTATCTGATCTGGGTCAAGCTGTCCAACAATCTACAAACCTCCTCTGTCATGGTATGTCACCCATTGAAATGCTTCATGCCTACCAAACCCCATTATTCCTCATGGAAGTGTCCACAGTGGAGGTCCCTCCTGCCAGGGCTTTGATTTGCCATTGCTGGAATGCTTGGAAGAAGGCACAGAGGGCCATCCGAGCTGCTAACCATGCCAACTGCCACCAGCACCCAGCCAGAATACTCTGACCTGGGAACCATGTCAGAATCAGGTTTAATATCACTGATAGGTGTCATGAAAATTGCTGATTTGCTGCAGCAATGCATAGTAATAAGAACTATAAATTACAAAGAATTAAATATAAAAAATATAATTAGTGCAAAAAAAGAGATAAAAATACTGGGGACATGTTCATGGGTTCATTGTCCATTCAGAAATCTGATGGTGGAGAGGAAGAAGCTGTTCCTGAAATGTTGACTGTGTGTTGTAAGGGCATATCCTGGATGATGGGGGTCCTTTATGAAGGATGCTGCCTTCTTGAGGCATCGCCTATTGAAGATGTCCTGAATTCTGGGGAGGCTACTGCCCGCAATGGAGCTGGCTGGGTTTACAACTTCCTGCAGCTTTGTCCAATCTTGTGCAGTGGTCCCTCCACACCAGATGGTGATGCAATGAGTTAGAATGTTTTCCACAGTACATCTGTAGAAACTTGCAAGTGTCTTTGGTGACATACTGATTGTCCTCAAACTCCTAAACAAATATATCCACTGTCACGCCTTCTTTGCATCAATATATTCGACCCAGGATCGCTCCTCAGAGATGCTGATACCCAGGAACTTGAAACTGCCCATCCTTTCCACTTCTGATACCTTGATGAAGACAGGTGTGTGTTCCCTTGGCTTACACTTCCCGAAGACCACAATCCATTCCATGGTCTCATTGATGCTGAGTGCAAGAGTTCTTGCTGCGACATCACTCAAATAACTGATCTATTTTGCTCCTTTATGCCTCCTTGCCACCATCTGAAATAGTTATGACATCGGCAGATTTATAGGTGTCATTTAAGCAGTGCCTAGCTGCACAGTCTATGGTGTAGAATGAGTAGAACAGTGGACAAAGCATGCATCCTCGAGGTACGCTAGTGTTCATTGTCAGCAAGGAAGAGATGTTATTTCTGATCTGCACACTGTGGTCTACCTGGTGAGGAAATCAAGGATCCAGTTGCAGAGGAAGTACAGAAGCCCAGATTTTGGAGCTTTTAATTTGCTGAGGATATGATTGTGTTGGACATTGAGCTGATGTCAATAAACAGCAGCTTGATGTAAGTATTACTATTGACAAGGTGAGTGGAGAGCCAGTGAGATTGCATCTGCTGTAGTCCTATTGTGGTGGTAGATAAATTGCAGGGGGTCCAGATCCTTGTTTAGGCAGGAGTTGATTCCAGCTATGAGCAATCTCGCAAAGCACTTCATCACAGAGGATATGAGTGTCATTTGATGATAGTTGTTGAGGCAGCTCATCATGTTCTTCTTGGCCACTGGTAAGATTGTCACTTTTTTGAAGCAGGTGGGTGTAGCAGAAAGGGGTTGAAGCTATCAATCTGGCTCTTGGGTTCCTTCAAGCTCACCCATTGTATCAATTCGGTCGCTTAGCATGCTCGGCTGCCACAGACCCCCAGGATCACACTCACCTTCCATGTGTCCTGCCTCAAGCCCATTGCCTCTGGACCACTCAACCCACCAGACCCTGCACCTCTTCAACCTTGTATGGTGGAAGGTTCGCTCGTTGCTGGAATCACATCACTGCGGATAGGCTGTGCAGTATCTGGTCGACTGGGAAAGGTTTGGTCTGAAAGAGATGACTCAGGTGCCATCCGGATACATCTTGGATCCATTGCTCATTGATGAGCTCCACCGAACCCATCAGGATCATCCTGGGCCATCGGGGCCTGTCATAGTGGGAGTGAGATGTGTGAGGAGTCTTGTCAAACCTGCTTCTGCAGGAAAATCCCAGTCTCCACCCAGCTAATAGGATTCACCTCCGCTCATTCCAGTCTCATCTCCTTCAGCCTATTTAGCCCCAGTTCTGATCCACAGTCCTTGTGCACTTATCAAACTAGCTGCTTCAACTATTTCCCCCTTGCTTTCACTCTCCCTGCCTGAAGTTACCTTGTTGCCAGTTGTGGTTCGTTTCTATTCTCTTCTGTTTTGTGCCTCCTCGTGGCGTGTTATTTTGTGGTTTATTATTAAAGTTATCACTCGCTGCTAAATAATTTCTGCTGTTCTGCATTAGGACCAAGCCTCCCCTACATTTCCTGACACTTCCTGAGGCAACACTCCAGTATAAATGACCTGTAGTGAAGAGGAATATGTTAAAGAGGTATTGGGCCGAATCCACTGCTCTCCACAGATTCCTGCATTCCGCGTACTTGAATTGCCACACCAGACTATGATGCAACATCAGTAGAAGTCTGCTTGAGTGTTTAGTAACAAACTGAACCTCCTTAATCTCCTGAGAAGATAAAGATGCTGTTGCACTTTCCTTATGATTGCATCCATGTGCTAGGCTAGAACAGATCCAACTTGGTATCATACGAGAATTTAAAGCTGCTGTCCCTTTCCATGACCAGTTCTTCAATGATTGCCACATGCTCGTCTTCCAATGCTTCACTTGGACATGCTAATGTCCTTGGATGGTGCAAGGAACAGAGTTTGCACCTCTTGCAGTTGCATGGGAAAATATCATACAATGGTGAGTAGTCAGCTGGGTTTTGGAGTTTTGGAGTGACTGATCCCTTCAGACATTGAAAGGAGAGTGGAGGAGAACATATGTCAGCTGATGGAATTTGAGCCGGTGGGAATTGTGAAGGTTAATCTGTTGAACATGGAGACTGGTATGAAGAAAAGAGAAGGACAAGAGAACTCCACTCTTGCTCTCTTTCTAGGAGGAGATGAAGGTTAGAGAAGAGGTGCTGGCAACAGATGATATGTATCAAGGGCTCTGTCCATTGTTGAATAAAAGAAGCAATAGTTCAGAAAGAAGAGATTTCAATTATATTTAGGCAGAATGCCTCATCCTTGATAGAATTTGAAGAGCCTGGACAAGAGAATAGAATTCTTACAGAAAGCAGGGTGGGAGAAAGAATAATGACAAGTATAGGAATTTGTGGGTTTTAATGGATGTTCGTGACTAAACTTTTTCCTGAGATAGAGACAGAGAGATCCAGCAGAAGGAATGAAGAATTAGATGAAGGTAAGCGGAGGATGGAAATCTATGGCAAATGTTACGAACCCCGTAACTGGGTCACTTACCAGCAAAGATAGAGAGGTCCGTTGAAGTCTGATGGTACTATTTTTAACAGTATTTATTGGTAAAAATACACAAAAATAATATCAATGCAAACATACAGATAATATACATTGTCAATACTAACTCTAAAAGTGCGGGTATAATAATAATCAATAAGAAATAAGCTCTATCGTTGTCTAGGGGATAATGTATTGTCCGATGGAAATATAAAAGTCATTCAGTTCATGCAGGCTGCAGCCTTTGGTTGGAGTCAAGAGAGGGATTTTTGAAACTTGCCAGCTTTTCCTTTTTATGATGTCGATCCTTCGAAATTTCGTTGGTGTCCTCTCCTTTAGCTAAGCCGTTCTTCCATGGTACGGCCGCCAATCCCAAGCAAGGGAAAGGACGCACGCGGGCCCCACCAGCTGTCGCTCTTAAATGCTGTCACGGGATTTCTAGCGTTTCTCCTGGTGCGTCTAAAGGGGTTGTTCCCCAGACCTTCTTTTATCCTTACTCACGGGGTCTCAGATGTCAATCAGGTTGGGATGATGCAATCCCTCAAGCAGCCCACTCTGGTCATTCCCTGAGGGCTTCAATGAATAGCACAGTACTCAATACACAATTCCGTCTCCAAGAGACAATAGTCGTTATCAATGGTTCCACCTTTCTGGGGGCCAGGACACATTCCAAACCCTTGTGGATTCTGCGTGTCTCTCTCTCATTTCCTGGGTCCCAGACCTGAATTAATAGTGATCTTGCGATTCTCAAAAAGGAGGGGGCTACTTTGTACCCTTCTGCCCCTCAGAGTTGTGGCACATTCGTAACACAAAAAAGTTTGAAATGTTCAGATTCTCACTGAGTGCAGCAAGCAGCACCAACATAGTCACCGGTATAGCTAAAAAAGAAGAAAAACTGCAGGTTCCAATAATTGCTTGTGTCCTTCAAAGTGACGAGTATAGCTCGGACCCATGTGAGTGCCCTTTGTCCTGGAGAAATGGAGCGGAGTTGAAACAGGAGTTGATTTAATGTGAGGGTGAGTTCAGCCAAGCAACTGAGTGTTTTAGTGGAGTGGAACTGATTGAACCTCTGCCTTCAGACTCACTGTATATGGGATGAGATTGTAAAGGGAGTGCATGTCCATCGTGAACATCAACTGGTTAGGACTGGGAAACTGAAAAAATTGGTGGAGGGCATCCACAGGACCATGTGTGTAAGTGGACTGTGGAGAAAACAATAAGGTCAACTTGAACTTCAGTGTATCACTATTCTATCTTATCTTCACAATGGATTGAACAGCAGAGCAGAACTCTGCCTTTTTCTAAAGGGAACATTTATTTCTTGCAGAATACCTGTTGATCGATAATAGTTAATACTGTGATTCTACAATGACATTCCAGAGTCCTCGAAAGTTGTTAAATTGAATATTCTTTGTCAGGAGCAGAGGGTAAATTCTCCCAGCTCATCAGTGAAACAGTTAAATTCTTCCTCTTCTGATGTCTCTATTTTCGTTTTCAGGGTGGCTGGGGTCCTGCAAAATCTTTGATCTACCACGGCACTCAAACTGCAGTTCTGCATGGCAGCATGTTCCTCTTTAATGGAGCACGCCGATCAGCCGCGTTTTCGGTATGTCCAGGTTTGGTCCGAAGTTGGGCACCTTTGAGGTGCGGCCTTGCGTGTCCCTGTGGACACAAATTCTTGCTGGTGTCGCAAAGTGAAGTGCAGCAGGAGCCGAAACATTGAGACAGTGACTGTCGGAGGCCTCTGCACCCAGTGATTGATGGCTCACTCTTGCTTTCTCTCTCTCTCTCGATGGTAAATGAGAGTTTGCTGCCAATTCTCGAGTGGGGGAACTCAAAATAAAAGCAAAGCTTCAGACTGTGACTGTAATATCAAAACAGCACCTGTTTGTCTCCCTTCTCACTGTGGAAGGAGTGATATCTGTCTTTCCCTTGTTAGTGAGAGAGAGAGAGCCTGAGGGATGTTGAATAGCAATAAACAGTTCATTTTTGATGGACTGTAGATCATGGTCTCATACTGGGGGCTTTGCTGTTGTTTTCATGGTGGGTGGTGGGAATGCTGATGCTTTATGCTAGAGTAAGTTTTGGGAGGGAGAGAAGGGAGGGCTGATGCTTCTTGCTGCTATTTGTGCTTAGGGGGGCTTTGGGGTTCTTATGGTTTTTTTCTGCCATTTATTCTTTGGGGTTTTTCTTCAGTTTCGAGGACGTCTGTGGAGAATGAGAACTTCAGGTTGATTTACTGGAGGAATTTAATTCTCTGATATTAAATTGAACCAATGAATGAGTTGTTATGGATTCAAATTTTGCATGCAAACCAATTCATTCTGCATGTGATTACAAGACCTGGCATTATCCTAGCAGTACAATATATGTGGAGAGTGAGCAGGGGCCACACTGAGCACAGCAAGCTGCCGAACAAGGAAGAAGGTGTGAAGAGGATGTGTTCAAAGCAGGGTACAATGTTCACCGTGTATACTTAGAGCACATTGCTCCTGAATAACCTTAGTGACATATCCATGTTCCTGTAGGAATATTCTCATTCTCAGATCTGTTACCTGCAAGAACCACAGCTGTAACTTCAGTACAGATTAAAAATTATGTTGCCAGAAAGTGGGAAATTCACCTCGATTCTGAACCTACCTTAGAGATCTTCCAAGCCAATGCTCTTTACAACATTTTTCACTTTAACATAGAGACATAAAGTTATACGGCATTGAACTAGGACCTTCAACCCAATTCATCCATGCTGTCTAAGGTACCTTTCCGAGATAGTCCCATATGGTGCATTCACCCTATATCCCTCTGAACCTTTCCTCTCCATATGTTTGTCCATACGTCTTCTAAATGTTGTAATTATACCACTGCCTTTGGTGGCTTGGTAGCTTGGTCCATATCCCCACTCCTCTCTTTATGAAAAGCACGTTTCTCAGATCCCCTTTAAAACTTAATCCCGTGCTCTTTGGTTAATGACTCCTCCACCTTGGGAAAAAGACTGTGGACATCCACCTAATCTATGCTCCTCAGGATCTGCTAAACCTCTGTAAAGATAACCTCAATCTTTGCCCCAGGGGAAAAAAGGCCAAACCTGTCAACCTTCTTTATTTCAGAGGACTTTGCTGTTTTCCATGTAATGAGTGAGGTTACTGGTGCTTTCTATCAATAAAAAGGCTGCCAATATTTCAAAGCAACACATGCAGTTACTGGAGGAACTCAGCAGGTCAGGCAAAGCAATGAACAGTTGATATTTTGGTTGAGACCCTTCATCAGATTGGAACGGACAGAATAAAAAGATGGGGGAAGAGGACAATCTGGAAGGTAACTGGCAAAGCCAGGTAGGAGGGTAGGAGGGTGGATGGTGGAGGGGTAATGAAGTGAGAAGCTGAGAGGTGATGGGGGCAATGGTCTGAAGACAAAGGAACTTATTATTATTGATCTTGGCATAATTTACCTATTATTATTTAATTATTTCTGTTCTTTATTTTGCTATATTTCTACTCTATTCTTGGTTGGTGCAACTGTAATGAAACCCAGTTTCCCTCGGGATCATAAAGTATGTCTGTCTGTCTGATAGGAAAGGAGAATGGACCATGGTAGAAATGGAAGGAGGAGAGACACTAGAAGAACGTAATAGGCAGGCGAAGAGAAGAGAAAGGGTAAGAGGGAGCCAAAATGGGGAACGAAAAATGGCAGAAGGGGAAATTGAGAGAAATTACCAGAAGATATAGAGATCAATGTTCATGCGTTAGGTTGACCTGCTGAATTCTGCCAGCAACACACACAAAATGCTGGTGGAATGCAGCAGGCCAGGCAGCATCTATAGGGAGAAGCACTGTCGACGTTTCGGGCCGACAGTGCTTCTCCCTATAGATACTGCCTGACCTGCTGCGTTCCACCAGCATTTTGTGTGTGTTGCTTGAATTTCCAGCATCTGCAGATTTCCTCGTGTTTGCCTTTTGAATCCTGCCAGCATTTTTGTGTGCATTGCTCTAGATTTTCAGCATCTCTTGTGCCTGTATTTCACTGTCTTTTGCCAGATTGCAACAGGTGGAGAGAGCAGAAGACTCTGAGGTCCTCACAGTAGTGCAGTGTTTAGCAGATGCTTATCAACCTGCAACTGAAATGCAGCTACGAGGAATTTCAGGTAGAGTGTGACAAAAGGCAGCTTCTCCTGCAAATTGATGTTTAGAACCCTGAACAGCAGTGAAGCTTTTCAGTTTGCAGAGGCATTTGAGGCACCACTCCAAGGGTGGCCAGGGGGTAACTGGGGGCTGGATAATATTCAGGGATTCATCTTCAAATCTGAATGAAAATTTCACAGTTGAAACTGACTATATCAAAACCTATGTTAATGAGTGAGCTCCTTTGAGAACTTACCGGACATACCCAAATCAAAAGCTATGGATGAACCAGGAGATTTGGTGTCTGTTGATGGCTAGATCTGTGGCATTCATGATCACTGATCCAGAACAATACAGTAAGTCCAGGTATGACCTATGGAAGATTATCTTAAGAGCAAGAGAACAATTGCAATTGAAGTTAGAAACAGAATTAGATGCAGATCAGCTCTGGCAGGGTTTTCAGGCTATCATTTCTGACCAAGAGAAACCTAATGTTATGAATGGCAGTGATGCTTCACTCCCAGATGAGCTCAATGCCTTTTATACACACTTTGAAACAGAAGGTGAAAGTACATCTATGTGAATTCCTGCAGCATCCGGTGATGCTGCAATCTCTGTCTCGGAGGCTGACGTCAGAACATCCGAAAAGCTGTGTCAACCAACTGGCAGGAATGTAACTCCCTCTGCAACTGGATTCTTGACTTCTTCACTGCCAGACCACAGTCTGTGCAGATCAAAAATAACATCTCATCCTCACGGACAATCAACACTGGCGCATCTTAAGAATGTATACTTAGCCCACTGTTCTACTCTCTCTAAACCCACGACTAGTGGTGAGGCCTAACTCAAATACCATCTTTAAATTTTTCAGTCACACAGCTATTGTTGGCAGAATTTCAGATAGTGATGAGGAGGCATACAGGAGTGAGATATATCAGCTAGTTGAGTGGTACTGCAGCAACAACCTTGCACTCAATGTTAGTAAAACCTAAGAATTGACTGTGGACTTCAGGAAGTGTGTCGAGGGACCACACATCCTTTCCTCATCAAAGTGGAAAGGATGAGCAGTGTCAACATCTCAGAGGATCTATCCTGGGCCCAACATACTGATGCAATGACAAAGAAAGCATGACAGTGGCCATATTTGATTACAGTTTGAGGAGAATTGGAATGTCACCAAAGGCAATGCAAAATGGTTCACCGAATTACAGGAAGGATATTATGTGCAGTTTTGGTCACCGAAGTACAGAAAAGATATTAATAAGGTTGAAAGAGTGTAGAGAAGGTTTACAAGGATGTTGCCGGGACTTGAGAAACTGAGTTACAGAAAAAGGTTGAATAGGTTAGGACTTTATTCCCTGGAGTGTAGAAGAATGAGGTGAGATTTAATAGAGGTATATAAAATTATGATGGGTATAGATAGAGTGAATGCAAGCAGGCTTTTTCCACTGAGGCTAGGGAAGAAAAAAACCAGAGGACATGGGTTAAGGGTGAAGGGGGAAAAATTTAAAGGGAAAATTAGTGGGGGGGGGGGCTTCTTCACACAGAGAGTGGTGGGAGTGTGGAATGAGCTGCCAGGTGAAGTGGTAAATGTGGGCTCACTTTTAACATTTAAGAAAAACTTGGACAGGTACATGGATGAGAGGTGTATCGAGGGATATGGTCCAGGTGCAAGTCCGTGGGACTAGGCAGAAAAATGGTTTGGCACAGCCAAGAAGGGCCAGAAGGCCTGTTTCTGTGCTGTAATGTTCTATGGTTCCATAGAATTACCGTAGAGAGCATTCTAAGTGGTTGCATCATTGTCTGATATGGAGGGGCCACTACAGAAAGTTATAAACTCAGCCATCTCCTTCATGAGCATGAGACTTTCCAGCAGCCAGCACTCCTACAAAAGGCAGCATCCATCATTAAGGACCCCCATCATCCATGACATGCTGTCTTCTCATTCCTACCATTCAGTGGAATCTGAAGACACACACACAATACTTTAGGGACAACTATTTCCCCTCCACCATCAGATTTCTGAATGGACAATGAAGTCATGAACACTATCTCAGTATGTTTTCCCTTCTTTTGGCACTACTTAATTATTTTACACACACACACACACACACACACACACACACACACACACACACACACACACACACACACACACACACACACACACACACACACACACACACACACACTTATTATAATTTACTATATATTTATTATTATGTAGTGCAATGTACAGCAAATTTCATGATATATGCCAGTAATATTAAACCTGATTCTGTTGATAACATGGTTCTTCTGCCATTGTGGAGCACACGCATTGCTGGCAATATACACACAATATACAAATATTGCCACGTGACTTATGACAGAGCAGACCACTGTCATGCAATAACTATTTTTGCTCTGTCTAGACCAGTGCTGCTGTAGCCCTGCAAAATCTGGAAGCTTGTGCGCTCAGCTCTTTGGGGATATACAGTGAGGATGAAGAGGGAGCAGAGGGAGGAAAGGGAAAGCCAAAGAAAGAGATAAGGGAAACAAGGCAACGTAAATACTTTTTTCTGACTTGCTTGTATGGAAACAACACGAAACACCAGTAAATACCATCCCAATTTCCCACTTATCAACAGATTCACATATTTCTTTTGCTTTTTAATTGACTGTCACAACACAAACAAAATCTGACATGAGCTTGCATAGCAGACATCTGAACTTCCTTCCTTTATGTTAAGCTTTAAATTATGTACTGTCTGCCTGACTCGGTGTTTGGGAGCATTGAAATAAGTGACATTAAATTATCATTTTCCATCCATGTGCCTATTACAGCAATATTACTTTAAGAAATGTGTTCTTTCTTCATCTAATGTTTTTGATCAGAAGACATTGTAGGATGAGGGAAAGGGGGATGTCAGAAGGAGGCTCTGGAGTGTTTCAATTGATTTTGATCTGCTGATGGTCACGGACTTTGAAAAGTTTCTCCTAAAATACTCCTGTTTCCCTGTGTATAGAACTCCTCTATACTATATCAATATCATAACAGGAAGTTTTGCTAATACTGTATGTGCGAGTGGGGGGGGGGGGGGAGATGTTAAACTAGAGTTACAAGAGGTTCCAGAAAATAAGGGAACCCTTTGCATCTAGTGATTATAATGCCATTAGTTTCAAGGTAATTATAGAAAAGAATAGATCTGGTTCTCAGACTGTGATCGTCAATTGTTGAAATGCCAATTATGATGGTATCAGAAAGGCTCTGGCAAGTGTGGATTGGGACCAGCTGTTTTCTGGGAAAGGCATTCTTGGTAAGTGGGAGGCCTTCAAAAGTAAAATTTTCAGAGAAAAAAGCTCATATGTGCCTGTTGGAATAAAATGCAGGTTTACAGAATGTAAGCTTTCAAGGGATATTAAGACCCTGGTTAAGAAAAACAACAAGATACATAGCAGATATACGCAAGCAGGAACAAATGAGGTACAGTCGGCCCTCCTTATATGCGGGGGATTGGTTCCGGGACTCCCCGCAGATACCAAAAAACACAGATGCTCAAGTCTCTTATTTAACCTGTCTCGGTGCTGTGGTCTTTATGACCCAGCGGAACCCTGGACCTTATTTAACCTGTCTCAGTGCAATGGACTTTAGGACCCGACGTAGCTCTGAATCCGCGGTGTTTCTGTTCACAAAAATAATCATGATCACGATTGAAAATAAAGTGGAAGTAATAAAGCGATCAGAAAGAGATGAAATGCCATCGGTCATTGGAAAAGCATTAGGCTACAGTCAGTCAACGATGGGAACAATTTTAATGGAGCATGTGAAAGGCCCTGCCCCAATGAAAGCTACAATTATTACTAAACAACGCAGTAGTTTAATTATTGGAATACATACATTTCTTAAGTGTTTTATATGCATAGAAAGGTAAAATATATACTATATGCTAAGACAAATGTTTGACTAACTGACTCTAAATAATACCGGATGTACCTGTTCCAACATCAAATCCAACTTAAAAATGAACTCAGGAACGGTACTTGTTCATAACCTGGGGACTGCTTGTACTTTAAAATCATCTCTAGATTACTTATAATACCCAATACAATGTAAATGCTATGCAAATAGTTATTATACTGTATTGTTTAGGGAATAATGACAAGAAAAAATTGTCTGTACATGCTCAAACAACGAGTGCTCGAGAGAGAACTTCTGGGTTTTCCCAATCCACGGTTGGTTGAAACCACGCGTGCGGAACACGCGGATAAGGAGGGCCGACTTCTTGAGAAGTATTAAAAAAAAGCAGGAGAACACTTAAGAAAGAAATCAGGTGGACTAAAAGAAGGCATGCGGTTGCTCTAACAGACAAGGTGACAGAAAGTCCTAGGGGCTCCTACAGATATATTGAGCAAAAGGATTGCAAGGAACAAAATTGGCCCTCTGAAAAATCAGAATACTAATCAATATGTGGAGACAAAAGAGATGAGGGAGATTTTAAATTGATTTTGTTGCATCTGGATTTACTTGGGAGATGGACACAAAGTCTATAAGAGTGAGGGAAAGCAGCAGTCAGGTCATGGACCCTATACAGATTACCGAGGAGGGGGTGTTTTCTGTCTTGAGGCAAATTAAAGTGGATAAATCTTGACAAGGTGTTTCCTTGACACTGTGGGGGGCAAGTGCAGAAATTTTAGGGTCACTAGAAGAGATATTTAGTGACAGAAGAGATACCGGAGGATTGGAGGATATTCTGTTGCTTAAGAAAGACACTAAGAATAAACAAGTAACTTATAGGCCAGTGAGCCTGACATCAGTACTGGGAAAGTATTTGGAAGGTATTCTAAGGGACCAGGTATATGAGTATTTGGATAGGAAGGGTCTGATTATAGATCAGCATGGCTTTGTACATTGTAGGTCACGTCTAAACAGTTTTATAGAGTTTTTCGAGGAAGTTGCTAAGAAAGTTGATGAAGTTGATGAAGTGGATGTTGAAGAAGTTGATGGACTTCCACAAGGCATTTGACAAGGTCCTGCATGGGAGGTTGGTCAAGAAGGTTCTGTCACTTGGCATTCAAGATGAGGTAGTAAATTGGATTAGATTTTGGCTTTGTGAGAGAAGCCAGAGGGTGATAGTAAAGGGTTGCCTCTCTGGAGGCCTGTGACTAGTGGAGTGCCACAGGGATCAATGCTGGGTCTGTTTTTGCTTGGCATCTATACCAATGATCTGGATGATAATGTGATTTAGTGGATCAGCAAAGCTGCAGATGACACCAACATTGGGGATGTAGTCATCAGTGAGGAAGACCATCAAAGTTTGCTGTAGGATCTGGGCCAGTAGGAAAAATAGGCCAAAAAATGGCAGGTGGAATTTAATGCAGACAAATGTGAGGTTTGGCACTTTGGGAGGTCCTGCCAGGGTAGTTCTTATACAGTGAACGGTAGGGCACTGAGGAGTGTGGTAGAACAAATGGCATCACATGTAGATAGGGTCATAAGGAAAGCTTTTGGCACTTTGACTTTCATAGATTGAAAAATTCAGTACAGGATTTGAAATGTTATGTCGAAGTTGTATAAGATGTTAATGAGGCCCAATTTGGAATATTGTGTGCAGTTTTATTTCCTAAGTGCAGGAAAGATGCAAATAAGATTGAAAGAACACAGAGAAAATTTACAAGGATGTTGCCAGGAATGGATGATATGAGTTATAAGGAAAAAGTGAGTAGGTTAGAACTTTATTCCCTGGAGCACAAAAGATTGAGAGGAAATTTCATAGAGGTAACAAAATTATGAGGGGTGGAATGTCCTGGGGTGACGTGCCTTATTCTGATTGTCGAAAGTTGCTTCCATCGTGATTGGCTAGTTTTGAAACTGCCGCTGTTTTTCCCATTTATTAGCTGCCTGGTGTCCAGTTTCAAATATCCTGGGTATATAGGAAGCACATGTGGGAAGTTTTGGCTCTCTTCCTTTGTTTAAGGCAAGATTGCTCATGACAATTGGCAAGATATGCTCTGTGCGCACTTGTAGTTAAGTATGTTTGTTGAATGTATGCTTTATTTGTTGAATATTCAGCTTTGTAGTGTCTGTAACTGAAGGAACATGAATGTTTGGTCAAGTGTTTACTGTTTGTAAATAAATGATTAACATACCTATTCAAAGCCAGTACATTTTCTGTCTCACCTGCCAGACCCACGAACCTGATTCAGCATTACATTTGGCACTGCTTTGAGCAGGGTCTGGCTTTTTGAGCAGAAATGCATTTCTTTAAAGGTTATTTGAAAGAGTATATCCTCTGTTTGAGAGGTGCAGAGTCCCAGGGTGGACAGACAATAGTGAGGGCTTTGGAAGTCTTGCTAACCTACTGATGGTTTGCAGAATGCAAGTGGATTGATTGGACCAATTATATATCACCAGGGTTGAAATGGGACACCCTATTGTTTCTATACTTAAATTGTTGGGTTTTCCCAGGAGGAAAGATAACTGGTGGAATGCTTTCTGGCTGCTTGCAGCCATTGTGAAACATAAGTATAAAACTATAGTGAGTCTTAAGAAGGAATTGGAGGACTTCAGTCAGCACTGTATTATTATGAGAGAATAACCATTGATGGCTCAAACTTGAACTGCAAAGTTAGAGGATAAAAATACGAGGGGTGATTGATAAGTTCGTGGCCTAAGGTAGAAGGAGTCAATTTTAGAAAACCTAGCACCTTTATTTTTCCTACATTTACACACTTAGTCTAGTGGTAGTGGAGCATACAGATCCCTTCTTTGTAGAAGTCAGCGTCTTGGAACTCCAGAAGTGGTCCATAGCAGAAGTGATTGATAAGTTCGTGGCCCAGTTTAGAAGGAGATGAGTTATTAACTTCAAACTTTCTGCATTATCACTCAAAGAGTTGAACTGCACGTATGTGTGAACTGTAATACTCATCTCCTTCCACCTTAGGCCACAAATTTATCAATCACTCCTGCTGTGGACCTCCTGGAGGACCAAGACGCTCTTGTTACATGCACGTGCAGTTCAACTCTTTAAGTGATAATGCAGAAAGTTTCAAGTTAATAACTCATCTCCTTCTACCTTAGGCCATGAACTTATCAATCACCCCTGCTGTGGACCAGTTCTACAAAGAAGGGATCCGTATGCTCCATGACCACTGGACTAACTGTGTACATGTAAGAGGAGTACATCTTGGCCTTTGGGCTTTGTGTTTCATGTTTGTTTAGTGAGCAACTTTGTTTCTTGTTTTGAATTTGTATTGTGTTTATTGTGTCTTTGTTAATTGTTTCCCCATGAAATTGGTTTAGGGATGACTCATTTCATACTGACCATATGAAATTTGAGTTCAAATTTGGTAGAGATTTGGGCATTGTTATTCTGGATATGAGATGCCACTATTTAACAGAGAATTGAGCATTTGGGGAGCAATTCCAGTAGTTGTGTTGTTTTTGTGTTTTCTAATTATCCAGTGACTAATCAGGAGTAAGTGCATTTGTATCTCGCTGCATTACAGAATGGTGGATGCTGACTTGTGGTGGGAGATCCTGTGATACATTCCTGGGAATGATGTTTGAATTTGCACACTGAAGAAATGGATCAGATTGCTGAATTTGTATGAGGATTCCTTGCTACATCACTGAAGGGATGCCGCAGATATTGATCCCTTTGACAAGGAACAGAATACTGTAGGAATTATTTGGCTTCTCAGGTTTTGGCATCCTGCTTTGGGGGAGCTAGGAGGGAGTAGTCTTCCAGCCAAATGTTGTCTCAGAATATGGTAACAACCTTAAGAGACTTGAGCCTTAATAGCCCTGGTGGAATGCATGCTTTATGGGCTGGTATTTCCCTATATACCATTTATATAATTGGGATGACCTGGCTCTTGAAGTGACTTTCCTACTTGACAGAGTGTTGGTGCAGGTGGCACGTTGTGTACCAGTAAAGAGTATAAGATGGATGGCAAATGTAAGTAAGAACAGTATCCTGGGATGGCTGCATCTAGCCAAATAGTATTGTAAAACTGGGCACCTGTTGGATGCTGAATGGCACTTACTGGATGTGCAGTTCCTAGGCCCACCCATGGGTCCCACAGGGTGGTGAAATTCAAATGTGGTGCTGTATGTATGCCTCCCCGGTGCCCTGGATGAGCACCTTGCTCATACTGGTTGGTAAGAGGGCTATTACAAAGGAAGAATGTTTTGATTGATAGACCTTCTCAGCATGGTACAGCCGGACTGCCCCAGGAACTGATTTTGATTATCTTAGATTACCTGTTCACAAAGAAAGAAGGCACTTATACTGTTATTGGTCAAGAATGCTACACCAACATTCCTGACAGGTCGAGTCACATCACTCACCCGGTTCATCGTATCTCAGAGTCAGTGTATAAGATTAAGTGGGGGAGCCAGTTCATTGGCTATTACACTCCAGTGTGGGTCTGGTGGCCTTCTGTGGAACAAAGAGTCTGGTGGACTACTGTAGTATACTGGGAGGTGACTATTGGGTTTACGGTACTGGGTAATGTATTTCAGGATTCATATATAACTTTGGGAGTTTGAGGGGTGGTGTGTCCTGTGGGGGTATGTCTTGTTCTGAATGTCATGATTGGTTAGTTTCTAAACTGCAGCTGCATTTCCCATTGGACAGCCGCCTAGCATCCAGTTTCAAAGATCCTGGGTATAGAGGAAGCACTTGTGGGAGGTTCTAGCTCTCTCCCTTGGTTTAAGGCAAGGATGCACATGATGATCGGAAAAGTACGCTCTGTGCACACTTTTAGTTTGTTGAATGTTTGTATTTTTTAATATTCAGCTTTGTTGTGTCTGTAACTTGAGGAACGTGTATGTTCGGTTGAGTTTCTACTGTTTGTAAATAAATGATTAATATACCTATTTGAAGTTAGTGCATTTCCTGTATGACCTGCTGGATCTGCAGACCTGATTCAACATTACAGGTATAGACAGGGTAATTGCAAGCAGGCTTTTTTCCACTGAGGTTGCGTGAGACTACAGCAAGAGGTCAATGGGTTAAGGGTGAAAGGTGAAATGTTTACAGGGAACATGAGGGGAAGCTTCTTCACTCAGAGGGTCATGAGAGTGTGGAATGAGCTGGCATTGCAAGTGGTGGATGTGACTCTGATTTCAAAGTTTAAGAGAAGTTTGGTTAGCTACATAGCTATGGAGGGATATGGGCCGGGTGCAAGTTGATATGATTAGACAGTTTAAATGGTTTGGCATGGACTAGATGGGCCAAATGGCTTATTTCTGTGTTGTGGTTTTTTACAACTCTATAACTCTATATCTGCTTCATCATTACCTGCACTGCAGTGTCTCACAATCTTGTATTTTAAACTCTTTGATGTCCTTACTCAAAAAATAATAATTGGCATTGGCTTCTGAAACAAAAAAAACTTTGCCTTTTGTAGCAATAATACACCTAGCTTTAAATTGGGTCAGAACTGATGACATTGAACCCCTCCTAAGACAATGAAATTTATGATTAGAAATGACTGCAATATGACGAACAAAGCAACATTCACAAAATGCTGGAGAGACTCAACAGGTCAAGCAGCATCTATGGAAAAGAGTAAACCTTCAATGTTTCGGGCTGAGATCTTTCTTCGGGACAGCTGAAGAACAGTCTCAAAGGTTCAAAGGTACATTTTGTTATCAAAGTTTCAGAATCATCTTCTCGACATAAAATACTGAAAAACCATGAAGGTCGCTGAATCAGTGGGGGGCCCTCCCTCCTGAAAAAGAAACAAAACTCGGAAAGCCCTAACCCCCCAAACTCTCAGTCCAAAACATTGACTGTTTACTCTTTTCCACAGATGCTGCCTGATTTGCTGTGTTCCTCCAGCATTTTGTGTGTGTTGCTTTGGTTTTCCATCATCTGCAGGTTTTCTCATAAATATGATGCCCACAGTCTGGACCAGAAATAGTGATCAAAATCTGATTTGCTACTATTGCCAGGATATCAAAATTAACCAAGTACATACTTGTTTTTAATTTCTCTGCTGTAGGAAACAGTTTCTCAGTACCCACCATTTCAAATTCCTTTCGCATTTAAAGACCTCAAATTATCACCAATACTCAATTGAAACTCCAGGGAATTAAAAGATTATGCAATTTCTTCTGAGAATATAATCATATAAGCTCTGATATCATTATAGATCCCCTCCAAGGCAACTGCATCTTAGTCAGTTCTGTGGCTGAAAACTGAATGCATTTCAATAAAAATGGTCAATCCAAAGCTCTGCTAAAAAAAGCACCATCTTCCTGCATCTGAATGCCAACCTCCTTGTGTTAATATATTCACCACTTCACTAACTTTTTTTGTTATCTATTGAACATATGCATTAGCATTTAGAGAGATAAATATATGGCAAACAGGATTTCTTTCCTTCACACAACATAGTTTATCACTAGTTAATAAATATTCAATTTCCTGTCTCTCAGATTCAGTGTGAAATTTTCATTTTACCCACATGTACATTGAGTTCTATCACCATATTTCTGAATGCTTCTTTGCTCTTTCTACAGACACGTATAAATCCCATTCTTAAATTTCTTCAGTGTCTTCTACAAATTTATATTTTCAATTCTCAATTATGTTCAACAACAATCTACTACAGATTCAACAATGATCTATGTCAATCTGACCAATGAAAGTTCCCTGTAAAATCCTGTTTGCCATTTTCATCCTTCTGACCATGACCAGTCCAAGGCACAAGTTTACTGCCAATCCTGAGGGTTGCTTCCTTTTCTAATTCTCTCTTGCTCAAAGTTTGATTAAATGCCTTAGGCAGCACTTTAGACTTAGCACAAATGATTGTGCTAGTAACTTACTGATTAAGTGGATGATCTGATCTTGCCTTCACAAGCTTAGTTTGTTTCCTGGTGGGATGTGGAAGTATTTGTTTCAGTCTTACCTGCGCCCTCTCACTCAACTCTTTTCTTTTCTCTGACTGCATTGGGGCTGCTGATCCAGCACGCATGCAGAATTCAATTTTTTACTTTAGATGCCAATTCTCACCCTGGCCTCACCTTCACATGGTCAATCTCTGACAATTCCCTTTCTTTTCTGTATCTCTCTGCCTCCATCTCTGGGCAGCTAGCTACTAACATTCATTACAAGCCTACTGACATCCCCACAGCTATATGAACAATTCTTTGTCATGCCCTGCCTCCTGTAAGTACTCTCCCAGTTCTTCCAACTCTGTTGCATTTACTTCAATGAAGAGACTTCCCATGCTGATATACCTGAAGTGTCTTTCTTTTTGACTGCATGTTACAAAAAAAACACAACTTGAATACTTTGCAGTATATCACTATTTCATGCATCAGAAATATAAAATTGTTTCACTTCAGTGTCAAGATAAAATTTTGATGATCAGACAACGTTACTATCAAGCTCTTTTCTTGAATTTAGAACTATTGTTGAATGCCTTGATTGCCTTGAACCTTTAAAGCACGTTCCTAATTATCTATTATTCCTATAATCATGGTTAATAATAAGATATAAACCGAATTGCCACTTGTAAAAACAGTGGCATTGTGGAAGAGCATGGAGAGGAGAATTAAAGAATCAAATGAAAGGAAATCCAGCTGGATAAATTAGTACTGGAAGTCAATAGAGAGGAGAAGCTAATATTGAGAAAAATCATTTAGTGAATGGATTCAACAGATCTAAAACAGGAACTTAAATCTGAACCTTGACCTGTGACAGCTCAAGGATACAGTTATGCCAGACAACTTACTATTAATGTATCAAGAAAAGGCTGGTGCAGATAAATTGTTGCAGATTTTTAATGTATAGGGTTTGATAATGAATGCAAATCAGGTTTATTCTGAATAACTTCAAAAAAAAACTTCTTCAGTCTATCATTTATTAGCACCTGAAAGAAATACCTGATAGTATGTTATTTAATGCTTAGGAAAGTTTAAATCCAATCTCAAGGGCAAATATTTATTTTAAAGGCATTTCTCTGCTACCAATGCTAGGAAACAAAAGCCCAATGACAAATGTATACATATAACAATTCAGCACACATGAACATTTCTTGTCACCTCTTTCATTGGGAATGTTCACTGTTTTGCAGCAGTTTAATTTTCCTCCCGGCTGCCTTCTAACCTTTAGATGAGGTCAATTGTAACAGAAACTTATTTGACATTGCTTGAACACTGCTGCTGAGAAATTGGCACAAGGATGTGTAATAACAGAAGCAGCCACCTGTGAAAAGAAATCTAGGTTATACAGTATCTATTTGCTGTCCTTTACAAATGGGAACTGATTCTTGTCCAACAGGAAATATATTATAGCCAACAAACTTTCACTTATGGGATGCAATTGTATCTGTTCTATCTCAGATAAAGTTGGGCATAAGATATTCATAGAGGTTTTATTTTTTTTCTCTCTTGCTGGCGTTCAAGATAAAAAGGAAAGTATCAAATCTTTAGCAAAGTGGAATCTATAAGCTTCTTACTAATCCTGATTGGTGGCCCAGAAACTGCCACAGGAAGCAGTTCTTTCTGTGGCAAATCAAACATATTTTTATCTCTTGGTAATGGTAATAACTATCTTCATTTCAATCCAATTTATATTTATTTGCAAAGGAAAATCAATGAGGCCCCATGCTTATTGGAAAAATGCATAATTAAAAATAAGTCAGTGGAAGGATTATGATATCACAACATTGCTGAAATATAGTGCAACTATAATGCAGTGGATCCTGGTTAACTGGGACACATTGGGACCAGTACACTTTGGTCCAATTAAGTAGCTGCACTAATTAGCCGAAGTTTCAATGAAGTAGTTAAAAAGGTTTAAAAAAGACAAATTGACTAACATATTATGTATTTCAATGAAATGCAGAATAAAGAATATCACTACCAATATTACTACAGTACTACGAAATGGTGTATTAGGTCCTAATAGTTATTGATGGAGGAATTCATCTGCATCACATTCTTTTCACTGTAAATGAACTGAATCAGCACAGATACCTGGTGAGGATAATAAACTGCCTTCACACAATGCTATCAATGACTGCATCCTCCAAGTCTCCATTGTCATTGTAAGATTCAAGATGATTGTTCATACCTTCAAATTCTCGGTAGTTCCTAGCTTGTCGAAGCAGTGAAATCGTAGTGACTGACACTACGGTTTCAGTCCTGTTCGGCAACATAGTGACATAGTGTCCCGATGCGACATAGTGTCCCAGATCAATGAAAGGAATCCGGATAGTTTCTTGATTGATTTTTGTTCTTTAAGAGTTGTCTTAAGAGTTCTTTAAGATTTTTGAAAATCTTAAGAGTTCTTAAGAATCTTAAGAGTTCTTAAGAGTTCTTAAGAATCTTAAGAGTTCTTTAAGATTTTTGAAAATCTGGGGCCCTTATTTACAAAAGACAGGACTAAATATATAGGTGCTCTGAAGAGAAAATTAATGGTTACTTGGGGAAAGAAATAAATATATATACTAAAGTTATTAAGAACTCCATGGAGCATGTGGAGACCTTCCAACAACCAGGCACTCTTTCTTTCTTTCTTTTCTTTCTTTCTTAATTTTCTTTATATAGGGAAGTTAGGGGGGAGGGATTAAGGGGAGGGGGGAAGGGTCACATACTTTTTTTTTCTACACTTGTAATCATTTAAAAATGCAATTAAATAAAAAATTTTTAAAAAAAGAGTTGTCTCAAATAAGCAGCTACCCTGATTAACAGATGACTAAATTAACCAGAGTTCACTATATATACTTTATGTACTACTCATACCTTTGTATGACAGGGACCAATCTTAAATTGGCTAAATTAGGCACATATGTTATTCAAATGAATTATCCAAATGCCTCCACAGTTAGAACTGTTGGCTTTACAATGATATCCACTTTCCATGGATAACACTGGGTTACCCAGTGTCACCACGGGTAGAACTGGCTGGTGCCTTACAGCTCCAGCTGATTGGGTCCAACCCTGACCTCTTGCTTCCTGTGTGGTTTGTGCATATTCTCCCTGGTGGGATGTGGATGGGGGTCCCCCCAGATGCAAATAGACAGGGTAATTGGCCTCTCTAAAATGCCCATAATTTGTAGGTGAATGACTGAATCTCAGGGGTTGCTGGAGATCTGGGGGGGGGGGAATAAAGTGATCTTGCTCTGGACCATGTCTCCATGAACAAACACCAGGCCACCATCTCCAGACTTCAGCAGTTCTCATTATATTAGACAAATTCCCCTCCAAAGCCTCTAACCTCATATTGTCTCAACCCTGCATTGCCCACTTCTACCTTTTACTGATGATCCATAAGCAGGACTGGTTTGATGGTCTTTTTGTTTCTGCCTGATCTTGAGCTCACTTCTTCCTACCTATAGTCCATCCTGTTCACCCTTTTTGCCTTCCCACATACACCTGGGACATCATCATGCCTGTCATCACGCATAGGCAGCTGGGTGCTAATAAATCCCTCAACAAATATAACATTTTAAGACCAAGAATGAAGAGGGAAACCAGGAAAGCAAAAAGAGGGTAGGTATGAGATTGATTGGGCAGGCAAGGCTAAGGATAATCCCATGAGGATCTTCAGTTAATTTAACAGTAAAAGGGTGATTAGGGAGAGGCTAGGTTCTCCTAACGACCACCAGGGCCACCTTTGTGTAAAGCTGCAGGAGATGGCTGAGATTTTAATATCTGTTTCTCCTTGGTGCTTACTGAGGAGAATATCATGGATGCCAAAGAAATTAGAGAAATAATTAGTGAGGTCTTGGATCATTGCATATTTCAAGGAAAGGAGGTATTTACAGTCTTTAAGCACCTAAAGTTGGGCAAATCCCCAGAGCCTGACTAAGGACAACCTTGGTTCTAATGGGAGGCCAGGAAAGAAATTGCAGAAGCCCATGTAGAGATGCTGGAGAAGTTTCAGAAGACTGTCATTCTATTATTCAAGAAAGGAAATAAGGTCAGGCTAGTTACTGCAGGGAATTCTACGGAACAAGATCTACCATCATTTAGATAGCCAAAGCCTGATCAGAAAGAGTCAGCATGGTTTTGTGTGTGACAGGTCAGGCCTGACATACCTTTTTGAGTTTTTCAAAGAGGCACTTCAGGGGTTAGATGAAGGTAGGGCAGTGAATGTTGTCTATATGGACTTTAGTGAGGCCTTTGACAAGGCAGGCTGATCTGGAAGATTGGGTTGCAGAAGATTCAGGAAGAGCTAGTGAGGTGGATTCAGAATTGGCTCAGTGATAGGAAGCAGAGGATGATAACTGAAGGTTACTACTCTGACTAGTGAGTAGTGAGTTGCTCCAGAGTCAGTGTTGGGACCACTGTTATTCATTATTTATGTAAATGATTTGGATATGAAAGCACAAGGCATGATTAGTAAGTTTACTGATGATAAATTTGGGGATCTTGTTAATAGTGAAACAGGTTACAATGAATTGCAAAATGGTCTTGAGCAGTTAATGAAATGGGTTGAGAAATGGCAAATGGATTTCAACTTATATAAGTGTGAGGTGATGCATTTTGGACAGTCAAACCAGGGTAGGACTTGTACCATGAATAGCAGGGTGCAGGGTGCTGTGTTGTGGAACAGAGGGTTCTGGGTGTGTAAGTGTACAGTTCATCAAAAGCAGCTGTGCAAGAGGCGTTTAGCATGTTGTCTGTAATCAACCATGCAACTGAGTCTAGGAGTAGGCATATTATACTGAAATTATGCAAGTTGTTGTTGAGGCTGTGTTTGGAATATTGTGTATAGTTTTCATCACACTTCCATAGAAAAGACATTATCAAGTTGGAGAAGGTACAGAAGGGATTTAAAAGGACACTGTATGGCCTAGAGGGTTTGAACTACAGAAGAGGTTGGCCACAATGGATTTTTAGGCCTTGGAATACAGGAAAGTAAGGGGAGATCTTACAATTGCAATATCTATCTAACTCTTCGTGATATCCTTAACTATGGATTTGCCTAAGAGTTAGTCGTGACTGTATGTTGTTCATGCTAAGATTGTTGGTTAAGCAAAAAATGCCCAATATAAAGAAAAACCTGTCAATGATTTTCCTGTCTGAGTGCTGTGAATTGACTGACATCGGGCGTGCTAGCTTCAATTGCACTGTGCTCTTGTCTCACGTGCACAGTACGCCAGACCAAGGTTTTCCCTACAGACATTAAGTGATATCACTTGCCATTCTGCTAACAAAATTAAGTTATTGGGCTATTGCATAGCATTTAAAAATCATGCTTTACATAAATGAATTTCCAGACTATATTTCTCTGAAAATTGAAATTCTGAAAAACAAATAAATAGCTGTTTTCCTTTAGTTTGCTATATTGAGTGGTTCTTGTAAATTAGGAGATTTCAATATATGGTTCAGTGACTAATTTGTTTGGGAAACATAATAGTAGACCAAAGGACTTAAAATATGTCTGAGTGTTTCATAATTGTCATTATAATTAAATACACTATTCTTGGATTCTATCCAGGATCAACTCTTGGACAAAAATTGTTCTAAATGTAATTTTCATTTAAGTTGTATTTCTTTGAATTCAATTTCCACTATTTCTAATAACACTGTTTCATCCACTAAGACTTTGCTTGGGTATTGACAGGGGTAGGTTTTATAATTAGTGGGAAGTGGTGGCAACTAAAAGCAAGAAGCAATAAAGTCTGGTTTCCCGCATGCAGTATGTTTCAGCTCCAAGGCGCACATCTTTAAAAAAACAGAAATCAGCTTATTTCACATTTGTAACTCCCAGTTAGGCAGTGAGGGTCCTAAATGAGTTCACAGGAGCAAGTGGGTGTGATTCCAGTAATGCTAATATGTCTCTGGAGGAAGGAAGGAAGTTGTTGCTGATGGTGGATGAAATGAACAGAGAAGCATTTCTGTTCCTCTTTGCTGGGAGTGGGTTAACAACCCATTTCTTGACCTTTCTTTATTAACCCCCAAGGTGATCTGACCAGAAGTGGATCTAGGGCTCCATTTCAGATTTTTAGCATTTGATTGCCTAACCTGTGACACCACCAAGAAGGAGAGTTGTGCCAGCAGCTCCAATAGAAATCATCAGACATTTCTGTTTTAGGCTGCTGCAGCTGAAATCCACAGCTACAGCCATAGGCAATAGTGTAAGTAACATCATTTTAAGGCATCTAAAAAATTTATCACTAAAAGCCGACGAATCTCGGATAATGGTTTCTGGTCGCAAGTGTCGTTCCCCCTTTAAGGCAACAGAAGGCAACATGTTGGATTAAAAGTTCATTTAAGAAGAAGAGGTTTCTGACTTCCACTACAACTATTCTGCTGGCAAACGCACAGTCTTTGGTAAATAAAATCAAAGATGTCAGAGCAATATTGCTGTACCAGAGGGAGATCAGGAACCGTTGTGTTTTTGTTTAATGGAGACCTGGATATCACCCACCATTCCAGATGCAGTGATACAGCTCACTGGCTTCACAATTCACCACCTACATAGGACTGATGAGTCATTCAAAGACAGAGAAAATGAAGTATGTTTTATGATTTACTCCTCATGGTGTACAATCATAGCAGTTTTGTCCCAGTCCTGTTCACCCAACCTGGAATATTTTGCAATCAAGTGTCATCTATTTTATCTGGCGTGGGAGTTTTCAGCCATCATCTTGGTAGAGGGGTATAACGCACCTCTGGCCCGTGTCAAACAGGCTATAGATGAACTGAGCGATGTAATCAACAGGCATGAAAGAGCACACCCTCATGTCTTCCCTGTCGTTTTAGGGGATTTAAATAAGGCCAGCTTGAAAAAGTCTCCAATTATCACCAACATATCATTTGTGAAACGAGAGGAGCCAACACACTGTAGGTATTGGCAGAGGAGTGCTTACAGGACTGCACTGAGCCAGACTGGACTGTATTCCGGGATTCATCTTTGAGTCTCAATGCATACCCTACAGTTATCACTGACTTCATTAAACTCTGAGTGGATGAGTGTGTGCCTATGAGAACATATCGTACATACCCAAATCAAAAGCTATGGATGACCAAGAGATTCATAGTCTGAGGGCTAGATTTGTCACATTCAAATCTGGTGATCCAGGACTATAAAAAAGGCCAGATATGACTTACCTGTCTCAAGAGCAAAAGAACAATTTCAATTGAGGTCAGAGGCAGAATCGAACGAAAGTTAACTCTGGCAGGTTTTGCAGGCCATTGCTTCCAAAAACCTAACATCATGAACGGCAATGATGCTTCTCTCCCAGACAAGCTCAACGTCTTTTATGCCTGCTTTTAAAGGAAGAATAAATGTAAAGCTATGAGGGTCTCTGCTGCATCTTGTGATTCTATGATCTCGGTCTCAGAGGCCAACATCAGAATGTCTTTCAAGAGGGAGAACCTTCACAAGGTGGTAGCCCCTGATGGAGTACCTGGCAAGGCTCTAAAACCTGTGCCAACCAATTGGTGGGTGTGTTCAAAGACATTTTCACCCTCATGCAATAGTTGGAGGTTATCACCTGCTTAACAAGGGCAATAATCATACCAGTGCCCAAGAAGAGCAGGGTGAGATGCCTTAATGAATATTGTCCAGTAGCACTCACATCTCTGGTGATTAAGAGCTTTGAGAATTTGGTCATGGCTAGAACTCCTGCCTCAACATGGACCTGGACCCACTGCAATTTGCCTATTGCCACAATAGGTCTACAGTGGATGCAATCTCCTTGGCTCTTCTCCCTGCCTTGAATCACCCGGACAATACTAATACTTACATCAGGCTGCTGTTTATTGATTACAACTCAGTGTTTAACACAATCATTCCCACAGTTCTGATCAAAAGGCTCCAAAATCTGAGCCTCTGTACTTCGCTCTGCAACCCGGAACCTAAACTTTCCTGGAAGACCACAGTCTGTGAGGACCTCACTGATAATCAACACTGGTGCACCTCAAGGCTGGGTGTTTAGCCTACTGCTCTGCTGTGTGGCAAGGCACATCTCAAATGCCATCTATAAATGTACTGACAACACAAGTATTGTTGGCAGAATTTCCGATGGTGATGAGAAGTCATACAGGAACGAGATAGATCAGCTAATTGAATGGTGTTGCAGCAACTACCTTGCACTCAACGTCAGTAAGACCAAGTAATTGATTGTGGACCCGAGAAAGAGTAAGATGAAGAAACACATACCAGTCTTCTTCAGGAGTGGTAAGGGTTAACAATTTCAAGTTCATGGGCATGAACATCTCTGAGAATCTCTCCTGGGCCCAACGTGTTGAAGCAGTTACAAAGAAGGCACAACAATGACTATATTTCATTTAGAGTCTGAGGAGATTTGCTATGTCACCAAAGGCTCTCACAAATTTCTTCAGATGTACCGTGGAGAGCATTCTAACTGGCTGCAACGCCATCAGGTATTGGTGGGGGGAAGGGGGAGGGAATGTACGGTTTTGAAATAAACTGCAGATATTTCTCAGCTCCATCATGGGCACTAGCCTCCTCAGTATCCAGGACACCTTCAAGGAGTAATACCTCAAAAAAATATCATTCATCATCAAGGACTCCCATCATCTAGGACGTATCCTCTTTTCATTGCTACCATTGTGGAGGAGGTACAAGAGCCTGATGACACATAGTCAATAATTCAGGAATAGCATCTTCCCCTCTGCCATCAGATTTCTGAATAGACATTGAACCAAGGAACACCACCTCACTATTTATTTTTCTCTTCTTGCACCACTTATTTAATTTAACTTTATATATATAAATTTTATGACATATGCCAGTAATAGTAAACCTAGTTCTGATTCTACTTTCTATTAAATCGGCTTAAGGATAACCCTGCAATAATAAAAACAGAAAGTACTCAGCGGGTGAGGCCGCATCTGCTCAGTTCTAACAAAGCTCTCTGACCGGAAACATTAGCTCTATTTCTCTTCCGACAGATGCAGCCTGAGTATTTTCCAACATTTTCTAAATTAGATTGTTAAATTTTCACTGACCATTTTGATGGTGAGTGCTCTTACCTATGTGATATACAGAGTGCGCTATGACTAAAACTGATGATTAAATAAATTTAAGAAGGAAACCAAATTGTGAAAAGTTTATGAAATGGTGTAGTTATTCTGTTTGTTTGTTTATTTATTTATACAGCACAGGATAGGCCCTTATGGCTCTTTGAGCCATGCTGGCCAGCAATCCTCCAACTTAATCCCAGCCTAATCACAGGACAATTTACAATGACCAATTAACCTACCAACTGTTACATCTGTGGGATGTGAGAGGAAACCGGAAAACTTGGAAGAAGCCCACAGTTACGGGGAGAATGTACATACTCCTTACAGGCAGTGGCAGGAATTGGACTTGGATCACCTGTACAGTAAAGCTACCGTGTCACCGTAGATTCAGCAAGTGCGCAAAAAAAACTTCCCAGATTGGGACTAATGGGGGGAAATGTGATGCTTTCAATGCACGCCACCTTCAGAACAAGCTAAAACCATGAAAGGAACTAGACTGTAACATGAGAGATCTAGGTAGGGTTCGTGCAAGCAGGCTTTTTCCACTGAGGCTGGGTGAGTTGAGAACAAGAGGTCATAGGTTAAGGGTGAAAGGTTAAATGTTTATGGCGCTCCTAAGGGGAAACTCCTTCACTCAGGGGATGTTATGAGTATAGAATGAGCTGCCACCAGAAGCAGTGAATGTGGGTTCATTTGTAATATTTAAGAGAAGGTAGGGACATGTTCAGCACAACTTTGTGGGACAAAGGGCCTGTATTGTGCTGTAGGTTTTCTATGTTTCTATGTTTCCATGTTTCTAGAAGTTTGAATAAACACATGGACAGGAGGGATATTCAGGTTATAGTCCAGGTGAGGGTTGATGGGACTAGGCAAAATAACAGTTTGTCATGGACTAGATGGACTGAAGGTTCTGTTTGTGTGTTGTGGTACTCTATTTTGGACTCTATGACTACAACTGTAAATCATTTTATCCTTCACTCTTTAAGAGTTTTTAAAAAATTTGTGAACATGTGGTTTGATTTCTGCAGTGCTCCTGTTTCCAAAGAATTAGAGTGATATTGACAGATATCTGGTAGACAAGATGTCAACGAGAATGATGCTGGTATACATCATTTTAAAGGTGATAGAGGATGATCTGTTTTTTTTTATGCAGGCGGATGTGATGGAAGATGAAGATAAGGGAAGCTCCACCCTTGCTTGGTGTGAAAAGAAAACCTTCCTTTCTCATTCTGTATTTCAAAGTGTTCTATTCTTTCCCCGATAGCCAACCTTAACGTCTTGTCTTTCACATCATCTTCTCATACATTGGCCAGAGATGCTACATCTACAGATTTACTCCTTTCTCCACCTACCATCCAAGAATCCAAACATATGAAGCTGTGATTAACTTGCACTTCTCCTAGTTTAGTGTATTTAATTTAAAGGCCATGTCTACATTGGAGAAATCTACCTCAAATTTGAAGACTGCTTTGTAGAATGTCACCATACACCCTGCAACCGTGCCTATTAGTTTAGTTCTTCCTCCCACTCTTCTGAATCTGACATTTTACACTGTTCCATTAGATTTAAAGTGAACTCAAGAAACAACAAAGCATCTTCTCCCCAGGCAAGCAATTCTTGGGCGTCAAGTTTGAATTTAAATAATTGCAGATAATCTGCCCTTTCAGTTTGTGAAAGAACCGTCTGATTCTAGTTCAAGCACATAGCATGCTAAGGGTGTTCAATAAGCTGGAGGAAAGACAGTATGAGACAAGGTTAGTGACCCTTCATGTTGAGAAGGGTTGTCTACCTCGGGATTTATTTCTACTGCTCTCTCCACACATGCTGCCTGTTGAATCATTGCTATTGTTTCAGATTTCCAGTACCTTCTTCTGCTTTACATTCTCCAATGAGTTGACTGTTACCCTCTTCTTTGATGTTCTTTGAGCTGTTGGGATTTCCAAGTACCTTAATTTATTAGTGATTTCTTGGAACTGCAGCATGCTGTATCTCATTGTTGTTTTGGTTGTTTACTTAATCTTCATTCTTCTGCCATTTACTCTTCCTCCAGAAAGATTAACTAACTTCAGCAAGACTTCAGAACCCTCTCTGCACCAATCCATATCATCCATTTTCCCTTGAACTCCATGACATCCAATTTCTCTTTGTCCTCCTCACCCACCCATTCACTGCATCACTGAACATTTTGTTTTTGCATTTTTACTAGTTCTGACAATAAATCATTGGCATACAATGCAAACTATATTTCTTTCTCTGGAGACTGACTGATCTGCTGTGTATTTCCAGTATTTTCTGTTTTTATTTTGGATTACTACTGTTATAAAGTCTTTGAGTCGTAGAAAATTACAGCACATAAACAGTACTTTTGGCAAAGTCCATGTAGAGATAGTTTTAATTGTCTACGTTCATCAACCTGTGTCAAGACCATAGCCCTTCATACCCCTACTATCCATGTATCTATCTAAATTTCATGTAAACTTTGAAATTGAGCGTGCGTACACCTTTTGTACTGGCACATCATCCCATACTCTCACACTCCTCTGACTGAATAAATTTCCCCTTATGTTCCCCTTAATCTTCTCACCTTTTACCCTTAACCCATGACCTCTGGTTGTAGTCCTATCCAAACTCAATGGAAAAACTCTGCTTGCATTTACCCTATCTATACCCTCATAATATAGTATATGTCAATCAAATCTCCTCTCAATCCTCTTCATCCCAGGGAATAAAGTCCTAACCCATTCAATCTTTCCTTATAACTCAGGGCTTCCAGTCCCAGCAACATCCTTATACATTTCCTCTGTACTCTTTCAACATTATTTATATCTTTCCTGTAAGTAGGTGACTAAAGCTGCATATAATACTCCAAAACAAGCCTCAACAATGTCTCATACATCTTCAACATAACATCCCAACACCTATACTAAATGCATTGATTCATGAAGGCCAATGTGCCAAAAGACTTCTTTAAGACCCTGTCTATCTGTGATGCCACTTTCAAAGAATCATGAACCAGTATTCCCAGACCCTTTTGTTCTACCACACACCTCAGTGCCATACCATTCACTGAGTAAAACCTACTTTGATTGGTCCTACCAAAGTGCAAAACCTTGTACTTGTCAGCATTAAATTCCATCTGCCATTTTTCAGCCCATGTTTCCAGCTGATGCAGATCCTGCTGCAAGTCATGATAGCCTTTCTCTCTGTCCTATACATCCCCATGTCATGGTCCTGTCTGTGAAATCCGCATTCCGGTTCACGGTCTGGTCCATGTTCCTTATTCCAGGTTTTCCGGTTTCCCCAGTTTCTGTTGAGGCAGCTGATTCTCATTTGAGCTGGCTTCATAAATAGCTTCAGGATTCAGCCTCTGGCTGGTGGATTGTTCCTTTCCAAACCCCCTGTCTCTATCCCTTCCCTTCGCCTCACCTTCACCGCCGTCAAGTTCTACCACTGGAGCAAGATAAGGAACAGTCTTTCGTTGTTTTGAACTGTCTCTGTGTCCACACCTTCACTAGGTAGGTCCAGCCGTCTGCCTCTACTTTGTGTTAGGAACTATCTTGTCGTATTCTGCATTCTGTGTAATGAGTCCCAGCCCTATGTCCTGTACCCAAGGAAGGGTCCCAGCTCTGTGTTCTGTGTATGAGTCCTTGCCCAGCCCGGTGCTGGAGTCCCCTTGTCCTGTCCAGGAGTCTCACATCCTGTCCTGTTGGCTCTCCTCATCCTGAAACTACGTCTTGTTCTCGCCTAGTTCTGGAGTCCAAACCCGAGTCAAGACCCAGGTTCTGGGTCCTTGTCCAGTCTCTGGCTCAGAGTCCTAGCCCAGGCTCCTAGTTCCCAGTTCCATGTCCTAGTTTTGCTATTCTAGTCAAGTCCTAGCCCAGGCCTGGAATCCTTGTCTCGTCCAGGGCCTGTGTCATATCCAGCGTCCTTTCTTCCCCACTTACCTTGCTTCCTTGATACACCGAGTCCTCTCCCTAGTTCTTCATTGTCTGTGTCTTGCAATCTTGGTGTCTTTCACAAATTTGCTGATCCATTTAACCACATTATCATCCAGATCACTGATGCAGATGACAAACAACAAAGGACCCAGCACTGATCCCTACGGCACACCACTAGTCATAGCTCTCCAGTTAGAAAGGCAACCATATACTACCACTCTCTGGCTTCTCCCACATAGCCAATATCTAATCCAATTTACTACCTCACCTAGAATGCTGAGCAACCAAACCTTGTTGACCAAATTCCCATGTAAAACCTTGTTAAATGCCTTGCTAAAGTCTATGTAGACAACATCCACTGCCTTGCCATCATCCACTTTCATGGTAACTTAATCGAAAAACTCTATAAGATGGGTTAGACATGACCTTCCATGCAGAAAACCATGCGGAGAATCCTTAATCAGTCCATATCTATCCATATGCTTATATATTCAGATCCTTAGAATACCTTCCAATAACTTACCCACAACTGATGTCTGGCTCACCAGCCTATAAATTTCTGATTTATGTTTTAGAGATTTTTTTAAACAGCAGAAAAACATTGGATATTCTCCAATCCTCTGGTACCTCTCCTGTCTCTAAGGATGTTTTTTTTTATATATCTGCTAGGGCCCTGGCAATTTCTGCATTTGCCTCTCATAGGATTGAGGGAACGTCTTGTCAGGCCCTGGGGATTTATCCACCCTAATTTTCCTCAAGCCAACAAACACCTCCTCCTCTGTCATCTGTATAGGGTCCAAGAAATTGGTGCCACTTTGCCTCATTTCTATGTACTCTGTGTTCATCTCCTGAATAAATAAAGATGCAAAAAAATTATTTCAGATCTCCCCCATCCATTATGTCTTCACACATGCATTAACATTCTGATCTTCCAGAGGACGAATTTTGTTGCTTTCAATCCTTTTGCTCTTAACGTATAGTATCTGTAAAATCCCTTAGGATTCTCCTTCGCCCTGTCTGTTAGGGCAACTTCATGTCTCTATTAGCCCTCTTGATTTCTTTCTTAAGTTTTCTCTGGCATCTATTATACTCAATAAACACCTCATTTGTTCCTAACTGCCTATACCTGCTCTACACCTTTTTTCAATATCTCTTGAAAACCAAGGTTCCCTAAACCTGTCTTTTCTTCTGAAAGGCGCATAAAGTGTTGGTCTCTGAAAATTTCACTTTTGAAGGCCTCCCACTTACCAATTATACCTTTGCCAGCAAACAGCCTGTCCTAATCCACACTTGACAGATTATTTCTGGTACCATTAGAAATGGCCTTTCATCAATTTAGAATCTCAACCTGCGGACCTGATCTATCTTATTCCATATTTACTTTGAAACTAATGTCATTGTGATCACTAGAAGTAAAGTGTACCCTTACACAAACAACTGTATGTTTCTTGCAACATTCCATGATCTCTCTACAAATTTGTTCCTCTAAATCCCATGAGCTGTTGGGTAGTCTGTAATATAGCCCGAATAACATGATCATACCTTTCTTATTTCTCATTTCCACCCATAACACTTCACTGATGGAGCATTACTGTGACATTTTCCCTGACTAGTAATGCCACCCCTCCTCCTTTAATCCCTCCCACTCTATCACGTCTAAAACAATGGAACCCTGGGATATTAAGCTGCCTGTCCTGCCCCTCTTGCAACCAAGTCTCACTAATGGCTACAATATCATAATATTAGGTGTTGATCCATGCCCTTAGCTTAACTGTCTTTCCTACAATACTTCTTGCATTGAAATATATGCAACTCAAGACACTAGTCTAACCATGCCCAACCTTTTGATTTCTGACTTTGTCTGAGGTCTTACCAGCATCTGTCTTCACAGCCTCCGCACTAACTATTCTGCCACTCTGGTTCTCATCCCCCTGAAACTCTGGCTTAAACCCCACCATGCAGCATCAGCAAACATTCCCTCCAGGACAGGGTTCCTCAACTAGGGTTCTGCTGATCCCTAGGGTTCCATGAGAGATCATGATTTAAAAAAAAATCACTTTTTGAATTTTGTATGTCACACGATGCTAGCACTCGCAGTGATGGGCTGAGACCAAGAAGCCCCATTAGCAATCTCATTCGAAGTCTCTCAGCCCAGTATGGCAGTACACAGTAGGACCCTGTTTATTTGATTGAGTCCATTCCCAGTTTTCAACATGAGATAGGGGAGTCTGTAGATAACTGGTGAATGTAGTATTGCACAGAGGGCAGGATGGTAGGCTGATGAGGAATGTGAAGTACATTTTCAGAGCATTGAATAGACTTGCCCAACTAGGACTGTGACATCAACCTCTCCCTCCTGAATAACCCAACTTCACCTTATGTGCCTCTGACAGACTTATAGGAGCAAACAAACTGCCAGTGTATTAGAAAATTGGCGGGAAATTTTCATTCTAAAGACGTTCCAGTATGGCAATTTTTGAAGAGGTGGTGTGAGATGGAAAAGGAGGATTCTGGGCCTAGGTCTATGAGCATTTCTGATAAGGTTAATGATGAAGAACTATAATCTCCTGAGTCATTTCACTGCACTAGATCAACAACAGACACAAAATAGACCGTCTTTGCAATGAAAGCTGCTTATCCATGGGTTTTACATGGACTGGGGATCCGAGTTGTCTTATTCCATTAAGCCTAGTCTGTGGCAAATAATGTACAAATGTAGCAATGGCTCCGTCAAAATTGAAAATACACTTAACTATGAATCACAGACATATGACATGTAAAAGTACTCATTAAACGGCTATTGGAATCTCAAGACAAACAGAGCAAAGCTTTTGTTAACAAAATCAGTCAGTAAAACAACTCAGGAAGCAAGTTATTTAGCAGCAGAACTTATTACCCAGAAAAGGAAAAGTCACACAAGTTGGTGAGAACCTAATAGTGCCAGCATGTAAAATTATAGTGGATAAAATGCTTGGACAAGATACAGTACAAGAAATTGAAAAGGTTTCACTCTCAAACTGTATGATAATTTGATATATTGATGACATGTCATATAATGCTGAAGAAGTTTTGTGTGATAAACTGAAAAACAACAGCTTTTCCATCCAAGTTGATGAGTCAATAGATTTCACTGATAAATGTCATGTTGCAGCATTTGTAAGACCTGTAAATGATTCTCAGATTCAAGAAAACTTTTTCTGTTACAAAGAGTTGTCAAAACAAGCAAAGACCAAGGTATAGTTAATGTTTTGTCTTCATCTCTGGAAGCAAATGGTCTGTCTTGACGGAACTGTGTTGGCATCTGTACTGATGGTGCCCCATCAATGGTTGGCTCCATGAGAGGTTTCGTTACTCTTGTAAAAAAAGAAAATCCTGATGTTGTCATAAGACACTGCTTTCTTCACAAGGAGGTGCTGATGTTAAGAACTTTTGGAGATGAAATGAAAAAAATGTTCTGGATGATGCTACAAAAATGGTAACTTTATTCAACAAAGACCAGCTCACCTGAGAATGTTTAAAAATCTGTACAAAACCTTGACAAAGAGAACATCAGTCTCCTGCTACCTACAGAAACCTAGTGACTTAGCAGAGGAAGAGTTCCCAGCAGAGTGTTTGAGCTGAACTGTGAATTGCAGGAGTACTTTCAAGAAAATATTAGGCCAGATTTTGCTGAATGCTTTAAAGATGAAAAATGGCTGCAGAAACTGACATACATAACAGACATTTTTCATCATATGAACCAGTTGAACAAGTCTCTGTAAGGCACTGGAGAAAGTATTTTATCTATAAGTGACAAGGTTCCTGGATTTAAAAGGATGCTGAATCTTTGGAAAGTCATTTTGCTAAAGAAAATCTCGAAACCCACCTGGAAGAACTCAGAACAAAAGTGGACAGTATTTTCCCTCCCTTTCAACACAAATGTATCACTGGGTGCTGGATCCTTTCTCTGAATCTTCTGCTCAGCCTGAGCACTTGACTTTGAGAGGAGAGGAAGAACCTTGTGAGCTGCACTCTGAACATGCACTCAAAATGAGATTTATTGGCTTGCCTGCTGACAAGTTCTGGATTTCTGTGAAAGAAGACTATCCTGCCATTCATAGAAAAGCAATGATCTTTTTGCTGCAGATTTCAACTTTTTACATGTATGAGCAAGCTTTTTCTTGTTTCAGTTATATTTGAGCCTGATCATGCCACTTAGTATAAATATGTTTTTCAAAATGTTGTATAAAATTTAGGCTATATTTTTATTCATATTGCTTTGGCTTATGATGATTAGTATATTTACTATTCAACATTGTCAATTACAAAATTTTCATATTGTAAATAGCATTAACTAAAATCAATTTCCAACCTTTATTTAAATTAAATTATTGAGCCTACCTTCAGAAAAATTAAATACAATTTTGGCTTTAGCCTGTTATTTAACATAAATATATTTGCCTTATGGATTTCCAAAATTTATGAAAGGGAAAGAAAGAGATTAGTTTTAAGAAAGGTAAGCTAAGCTTAACTACCTGTTTTTTTTCAAGAGAGGTTGGCTAAATTCATTCTTCATTCAAAAGAGCATTGACAATTATTTTTGGATTATTGTATCTGCAACTTACTGATCACATGAATGTTCTGTGAGTTGTAGGTATAATAATTTTTATGCAAAGTTTCCTTGAGACCTGAAAATTATTTCAGGGATTCCTCTAGAGCAAAAAGGAAAGGAAAGGCTGTTCTAGGATAGTAGTGCCCTTTTATTTCATGTGCAAACCATCACTGCTGTATAGGTCCCACCTTCCCTGGAAGAAAGCCCTATGATCTAAATATCATATGCACTTCCTCCTACACCAATTCCTTAGCCATGTATTAAACTGTATAATCTTCGTACTTCTGGCCTTATTAGCAAGTGGCATTGGTAGAAATTCTAAGATCACAACTCTGGAAGATCTTCCCTTTAACTTAGCACCTAACTCCCTGCAGAACCTTGTCACTCTTCCTACCCATGTCATTGGTAACTATATTGGTAACCCGACCACTGTGACTTTCCTCTGCTAGATCACCCCCCCTCAGCATTGTCCAAAGTGATCTACCTTTTGTTGAGGGGTATGGTCATAGGGGTATTCTGCACTGGCTAATTAACCATTTTTCCTTTCCTGACTGCCACCCAGTTTCCCGTGCCCTGCCTCTATATAGCTGTAACTACCTCTCTATATACCCTATTTATCACACACTCAGCCTCCCAATCGATGAGGAGTTCATTCCATTCCAGCTCTAGCTCCTTAACACAGTTTGTTAGAAGCTGCAGCTGGATGCACATTTTGCAGGTGGAGTCATCAGGGGTACTGGAGTCCTTCCCACATTCCACAAGAAGAACATTCCACTATGCTGCCTGGCATTTCTACTCTTTTGACTAAGAAATATAAAGGGGGGGGGGGTCAAAAAAACTCTATCTGCAGCATGTTTTGCCTGCATTGACTGAAGCCTTGAAGAGCTAAAACTTCAACATCTCCATTCTGACTCGGTCCACTCCAAAGATGGCCACTCCGTTTGTCCCATTCTCACTTCAATTTGTTCTTGCTAATCAATCCGGAATGCTGACTGGCCACTGCTCAAATCTCCAAATAATTCTCTCATGGATTCTCTCATGCCTTTTATATTTGATCAGCGAATCGGAGTGAATTACATCCTCTCAGATTTCTAATCTCTCTGACTGGTTGCTGTTCAAAGCTCAAAACAACTGCCTGAGTCACAACTTTTATTACAGTATCAGTGAATGAATTACATCCTTTTCAACCTTGTGATCTCTCCAACCGGTCGCTGCTCAAAATTCCAAAACATAAAACTAATTGAAGAAAATGTGAAAGACCAGAATAAATGTGTAATTTTCATTTTTGCTTTTAATAAGGCGTAAACATAGGACATGGTGGTGTAATGACATATACATTCAGCACTAATGAATTATGCAAACAACAATGAATGCTTAATCAAGTAACATATCTACAATATTACTCAAATATTACTGAAATATTAGACACCCCATACTCCTCTCTGCTTAGCTATAAACTCAAGGTAGAATGCTCCTCGGCATATACACAGTATACTATATAATACAACTACCACAGAGACATCCACAACATAGCAAATTTAAAGTTGCATCATTCATTCCTAAAGATTTAATCACTGTGGAGGATTTCTTACCCTTGTGGGATAATGCCTTTCCTGATTGGGGGGGAGGGGTGTCATTCTGTTTGGCAGGTGAGACTTAGAGCTGTGAAACAATCTCAGGTACTGGGACCTCCTCTATGGTGATTGTAGGAGTTGACTTAAGACTTCAGAAAGTTGTTCTGACAGCCCTGTTCACCTTTCTTCTCCTTTCTTCTTTCTTCTCCAAAATGCTCTTTGAATCTTCTGGATGTGTTGGCATTCTGAACAGTGAACATTTGATCTGCTGATCTATCCCAGGCCACCAGACAAAGATCTGAGCCTCACCTACCTGAATGGCATATAGTTCCGCCAACACTTTAGCTCTCAGCTTGGATATTACAACAACTCTCAATAACCACATAAGGTAACCTCCAACAAATGCAAGTTCATTCCGGTGCTGATAAAAATTAAAGAACTGGAATTTCTGCTGCAAATTCCAGCCATTTTGTGTTGCCATGAAGACCCATGATAGTGTAGGTTCTTTTCTGGTTTACCATTGGACCACCTCTGCCTAAATCAGAAGACTTTCAATAGGGGGAATACATCAAGAGGAGTGTCCTCTTTTGTAAGCTTTTCTGGTACTTCCTTTCGCAAGGAGGAACAAAGCAATCCATCAGCATTTCCATGATTAGTTGTCATTTGATCTTTTAATTGTGTTCTTCAAGAAACAGAGCCCATCTCTGCACTTATACTACTGCTTTTAGTGGAAAACCATTCTGTTGTAGATTGAAAATGGACACTAGTGGTTGGTGATCAGTCATGAGGGTAAACTCTTTCCTGTACAATCACTGATTGAAACATTTTATGCTGCAAACCAGACTCAAGACTGCTCTGTCAATTTGTGCATATTTTTTCTCTGCTGTAAGGGAATATGATGTAAATGCTATGGGATGTTCACTTCTATCACTCATAACATGTGACATGACTGCAGCTATACCATAAGTCAAAGCAACACAGGCAATCTTCACCGGATGGTGTGGATCATAATGTGTGAGTATAGTGTCTGATTCATCTTTTCCTTTGCCTTTTGGAAAGCCACCTCATACTGCTTTGTCCATTGCCAATTCTTCCTGCTCTGCAGTAATGAGTTCAAGGGATGGAGCACAGTAGTCAAGTTTGGCAGGAATCTGTTGTAGTAACTGACAAATCCTTAGAAGGTCCACAACTGTGACACATCCCTTATCCTTGGCTCATCCACAATTGCTTGAATTTTCTCATTGTAAACTTGTGTGTCAATGGTGTGACCGCAGTAAGTGATGCTTCATTTAAAGAATTCACACTTGTTGTATCGTGCTCAGAGCCTATAACCTTCTAATCTTTTTAACATTGTCCTGAGATTTTGTAGATATTTTTTGTCATCCATTTCAGTAATAATGACTTCATCCAGGTAACACTGAGTACCTGGGCAGTCTTACAGCACCTGGAATGCAGTTTTCTGCCAGAGTGCAGGCCCAGATGCTACTCCAAAACTATTATAATGATAAAGCCCTCTGAGACTGTTTATGATGAGAAATCTTTCCTCCATCTCCATCTGTAGATCTCCAGAAAGATTTACAAAGATATCCTTATACCCTGGCCAGAGGGTATTCATCTACTTTCAGTACTGGGTGTATGGTGACCTTAAGATCAGTGCAGATTTTAACAGACCCATCCTTCTTGGCTATTAGAGACCACTGGTATTGCCCATGATCTCATCTCAACCTTGGAAAGAATTCCTTCAATGTTCATGAAATCTAGCTCACTGGCTACTTTATCTTGGATGGTATAAGAAACCAAATACATTTTGTAAACTTAGGTGTGGTATTTCCATTTATCACTATTTTACCCTTGATATGTTTATTTTTCTGATGTAGCTGGCCAATTCTGCTCTTTTTAACATTTATGATTATCATCACATGGTACACACTTTTTATAAATCCGTTTTCTGGTTTTTTGTAACACAAATGTCTCGCCATGCATCTGAATTGACATGTGCTGCACTTGTTTTTCACACTCAAACATCTTTCTCTTCCCTTCCAAAGAAATTCATGCTGTGCTTCAACATGTAGGTGGTTGTCTTGGGGTCATTTAAGATTTTCTCCATCATCACTGTTAAGTTTTCTAACTCCAAAATATATAATTAATCAAAAGATAAACACAGGAGAGCTGGATAAATGTGTAACCTCTTTTTTTGTGAGGCACATATAATACGGTGGTGTAATTATACATGCTAGTCATGTATTTTTATATATAATCTGTAATGAATTATGTAAACAACAAAGAATGCTTAATCAAACACCGTATTTACAATATTACATAACATAAGAACATAAGAGATAGGAGCAGGAGTAGGCCAATCGGCCCCTCAAGCCTGCTCCGCCATTCAACAAGATCATGGCTGAATCAATCTTAACTCTAGTTTTCACCGAATCCCACAAGGCAACAGTGCCAACCAACAGGGCACCATGCCGCCCATTTTATTTTATTATTCATCCCGTCCAAACCCATGTGATCACCCGGGGAAAAAAAAACGAGTTGCCAATTGAGGAGAAAAAATCTGGAAAATTCCTCTCCGACCCATCTAGGCTATCGAAAACTGGTCCAGGAGATCACATGGCTGATCTAAACCTAGCCTTATGTCCACTTACCTGCTCGCTCACCGTATCCCCTAATGCCATTTTTATCCAGGAAAATGTCTATCTCCGTTTTGAATTTATTGAGTGTAGTAGCTTCCACAGCTCTCTGGGGCAGTAAATTCCACAGCCCCACTACCCTCTGAGTGAAGAAATTTCTCCGCATCTCAGTCCTGGAACGGCATCCCCTTATTTTAAGATTATGCCCTCTAGTCCTAGTTTCACCCATCATTGGGAACATTCTCCCCGCATCCACCCAATCAAGCCCCTTCACAATCTTATATGTTTCAATAAGATCACCTCTCATTCTTCGGAACTCCAATGAGTAGAGTCCCAACCTTCTCAACCTCTCATCATACATCAACCCACCCATCCCCGGAATTAACCTAGTGAACCTTCTCTGCACTGCCTCAAGAGCCAGTATGTCCTTTCTTAAATATGGACACCAGAACTGCACGCAGTACTCCAGGTGTGGTCTCACCAATACCCGGTACAACTGCAGTAAGACCCCCCTGTTCTTATACTCCATATACTTATATTGGTCACTTATTACTGAAATATTAAATGCCACCTGCATTTTTAGTATGATTCTAGGCTGTTAGGTAGAGTAGTGCTATTGTGTATTATTTTGTTTAGTTTCAAAGGTTCATTTAATTTCAGAGAAATGTATACAATAAACATCCTGAAATGCTTTTTCTTCACAACTATCCACGAAAACGGAGAAGTGCCCCAAAGAATGAATGACAGTTAAATGTTAGAACGCTAAAGTCCCCTCAAGCACCCCTCCCTCCCGCATGTAAGCGGCAGCAAGCAATGAACCTACCTCCCCCACCGGCAAAAAAAATGTATTGGCTCCCACCACCAAGCACTCAAGCATGCAGCAAAAGCAACAGCAAAGACACAGACTTGCAGTACTCCAATGACTAAGCGTTCACCTGGTATTCAACATACGACAGGCTTTTTCTTCCCCTAATAAGGGAGAAAGAGATGTCTCCATTTCACAGCAAGAGCAGAAACATACCAAACAACTCATTGGTTTATGATGTTAAAAGTCGCTTTTTCCAAGCTCTGTGCCCAAAGATCTCGGGTCTCTGGGCAAACAGCCAAAGATCTTCCATCTCCCACGACACACCAGTCTGGGACATCGACCTTCAGTCTGCTCGATTCCAGAAGCCCGAGATCCTAGACCTCCAAAGGCGAGCTGAGCTCTCATGTCCCTGGCAGTAAAGCATGTTTTGCTTTACTGTCATAAATTATTTTAGATCTTTTTTATTAACATCATGCTGCCTTGGTGATTACTTTTACAGAATCAATATTTCTCCAGATATGTGACTAAAGGAAAACAGAAAATGACACCTGACAGAATTATTCTTATAGTTTCAATTCTCCAGTAAATACTCCACATAATTATTGCCTGAAAACAAACAAAAAATATTTTTCATCACCTTTGCTTTCTTCTGATAGTGGTCAGAACTCCAATAAAAATACATGTTTATAATCTATAATTTTAACGATAAATCTGCACCCTAAACACCTGCTGAATTACGTGAGTCTTCCAGTCGAATTATCATATCCAAGATTATGATGAATGATCCATGATGAATTAGCTGTTTTGAATTCAGAACCGGCATGTCCATAGAAGAAAGAGGGCAGTGGTCAAAGGGACTTATTTTATTTGGAGGTCTGTGATTGATGCTGTTCCATTAAGATTGATACTGGAACCTCTACTGTTTGTGACGGATATAAATGACCCAGATGAAAAGCTAGATGGGTGCGTTAGTAAGTTTGCAGATTATATGAAGATTGGTGGTCTTGTGGATAGTTTTAAAGACTGGGAAAGAATACAATCAGATATAGATCACTTGCATATATAGGCAGAAAAATGGCAGGTGGAGTTTAACCTGACCAAGTGCACCTTGGTAGGTCGAATGGAAGGAATCAGGACACTGTTAAGGGGAAGACACACAGCAATGTTGAGGAACAGAGGGAACTTTGGGTCCAAGTTCACCGCTCCCTGTCAGTGGCGAAACAGGTTGGTAGAGTGGTTAAGAAGAAATATGGGATGCTTATCTTTATTCGTTGAAGGATTGAGTTCAAAAGACAGGAAGTTATGTTGCAGCTTTATAAAACCCTGGTTAGGCTTCTTCTGGAGCATTGCACTCAGTTCTGGTCACCTATAGGAGGAATGTGAGGCTTTGGAAATGATGCAGAAGATGCTTACCAGGATGTTGCCTGGATTAAAGGGCATATACTATCACAAAAAGTGGGACATACTTGGGTTGTTTTCTCTGGAGTGACAGAGGCTGAGGGGGATCTGATAGAAGTTTATAAAATTATGAAAGGCATACAATAGATAGATTAGGCAGCCAATATCTTTAACCCAGGATTGCAATGCCTAATACTAAAGGGCATGTGTTTAAGTTAAGAGCCAAATAGTTTTAAACAAGATGTGAAGGACAAGATTTTGTACACAGAGAGTAATGTATGCCTGGAATGCACTGCCTGGGATGTTGGTAGAGGCCAAAACATTAGAAACTTCTAAGAAATGTTTAGATAGGCACATGAATATGAGGAAAATAGAAGAATATGGACATTGTGTTGATAGAAGAGATTAGTTTAGTTAGTCATTTAATTGGATCAGCACAAATTATGGGCCAAAGTGCCTGTTCCTATGCTGTACTGTTCTATGTTCTATGTTCATTCAGTGCGATGGTAGGCAACGTAAAAAGCAAGTACTTTACAAAAATCTCATAGTTACACTTACGATGAAATCCATTAGTAAATACACTTTTCATTTGCAGTTGCAGACTCCTATTTACCTTCTTTGTTGGTTTGTTGTAATTTTTCGTGGAGAATAGGATTCAATAGGAATGTTGCAAATGCTGGATATCTGAAATAACACCGGAGCATGTTCAAGTGTCAGTAGTTTTCCTTTGAGAGACAAAGAGCTAAGCTTTGTTCTTTATTTTTCCATTTTTGCTGATAATTAGCTTTCAAGTTAAACATTCAAACTCTGAAGTTTTTCTGTCATAGGAGCTTCTCTCACTCCTGCAGGTAATGAACTACGTGCAGTGCCTTGTCCTTGCCACTGTTGGTGTAGTCGTGGGACATTAGTTATCCTAATTGATATTCTTATGTTGTGAAAATTTGTTATATTTTACTTTGTCGAGATAAAATTATTTTGTTGCACTGCAACATTTTCTGTGTCCCATTTGAACTTGGGTAAAAGAATAATGGCTGAGAAATCCTGCTGTGCACCAAAGGTAAAGGCTTAGAAGAATAATTCAGGACCAGTATAATGGAAGTGTCAGTGCATCATGGATTGTTGTTACATAATGGATTATTACTAATTAAGCTAACTGTGTTGTATGAGATGTAATTTAGCAACTTGCTTAGCACAGCTCTGATTCAGCATTGTAACATTTATATCTTGCATGCTGGACATTTTTATTAATAGAATTGTCTAATTAGTGCTAAGTAATGGCAATAATTTCACGTAAAGGCTACTAATTTATCAGGGATCTTAACAGTTGGAGGCTTAACCAATTTCCATCCTAGCTCCTGGCAATTCAATCCAACCCAATCCAATCCAATGAAATCAAATTAAATCAAAAAACATGTTCTAATTCACCAGCCCATTTACTTGTAGTTTTGTTGTCATATGCCTAGCTTTGAAATATGCAGAACTATTTCTAAGCTGTTGAAACAGTCTATTCCATTTAAAATATTAAAATAATACAAATATCTGTGACAGTTTTTAGATTGTTTTTATTCTGCGTGGGCAATGTAAGAAGAATCATTTCAGTTAAACTCTTTCTTCCCTGTACTTTTGCATTCAGTATCTAAGAATAAACTGTATCACTGTTATTAGCCTTTCAAAAAATGATTTGATTGTTTATCATTAGATATTGAAACTCACCAAAAAACTCAATAGGTAAGACAAATCACAAAATATAGGCTACAGCTGTTCTCGATCAATTGAGATTGATCATGGTACAGCATTGGAACTACAATATAGAGCAAAACTGCACAGGAGCAGGTCCTTCAGCCCACTCTGTCTATGCCGACCATGGTGCTAAATCAAAATAACTCCATCTGGACTGAATTTCTGACCCATACTACCACTCAATAATCTCCATTTAGGAAAGGTCAAATAGTCCGCTGATACTCATTGTTTGCAGTCAGTAGTAGCTGCCACCTACTTACAGACAAGGATATTAATGACTTGCTGATATACAGCTGTAAAGAAAGACAAGGATGGAATGCAATGGAACACACAAATAGAGACTCTGAAAATCTAAATGAACAATGATATGCCAAGTCATAGAAAGGTACAGATATATGTGAATAGCACAGATAGGTATACAAAGGTTTCTACTGTGCAGAAAGGTCAGTTTCTGTGCTGTAGATAGATAGATAGATAGATACTTCATTCATCCCCATGGGGAAATTCAACTTTTTTCCAATGTCCCATACACTTGTTGTAGCAAAACTAATTACATACAATACTTAACTCAGTAAAAAATATGATATGCATCTAAATCACTATCTCAAAAAGCATTAATAATAGCTTTTAAAAAGTTCTTAAGTCCTGGCGGTTGAATTGTAAAGCCTAATGGCATTGGGGAGTATTGACCTCTTCATCCTGTCTGAGGAGCATTGCATCGATAGTAACCTGTCGCTGAAACTGCTTCTCTGTCTCTGGATGGTGCTATGTAGAGGATGTTCAGAGTTTTCCATAATTGACCGTAGCCTACTCAGCGCCCTTCGCTCAGCTACTGATGTTAAACTCTCCAGTACTTCGCCCACGACAGAGCCCGCCTTCCTTACCAGCTTATTAAGACGTGAGGCGTCCCTCTTCTTAATGCTTCCTCCCCAACACGCCACCACAAAGAAGAGGGCGCTCTCCACAACTGACTCTGAAGTAAGAACAAAACAATTTACGATATTATAAGGATTTTCATACTAGGTGCTTATTAACAAAGGTCATGTTTCTTTTATTGACCAGCATAGTTCAATGTGTGAAAATTGGAATTGGTAATTTTTTACACAGCTTGTCCTTGAACAACCAGCAGGTCAGAAATCTTGCCTCTTGCCACAGTTGCAGGTCTTCAACCAGACTAACTATGGCACTCTGGTGGAGGTGGTCAAGTGGTTTCTTCTCTATTGGTGGTCTATCCTAACTCTGTCTCTCAGGAATCGGAACCAGTTCAGTTCTTCCGATGCTCATCCTCAGCTCAGGTCCAGATGTCCTAAATTGCTCCTTCTATATCTCCTTTGCAGTGGGTCACAACATGCGGAATTGATTTGCTTCACCTCTTTGATTTTGGTCAGCATTTCTTGTTTAACTAATTCCACTGGACCGATGAGCTAACCATTCCCCTCATTCCTACACTGAAATCATACTGCATGCAAGATGATATCAGGGTATATAAATCGATGCTCACTTTTTAAGATATACAGTTCAGACCTTGTATTGTTTGAATTAATGTTAAAGCGACCTTTCAGGAATAATATTTAATCAAAAACTCCCTTTGATGCTTGGACAAATTTGAAACAACATCAAACAACATTTGTTCATGTAGAATTGTGACTTCATTCACCTTCTAAATCTATACTTGTTCCATAAATGATTTTTTTTATTTTAAATTGCTGGTTTGATGAAGCTGAAAATGCAAGTTATTGATCCTTCCAAAATTAAATTAATTTTAGTGTTTGAAATATTGTTATTTATCTAGACCTATTATGTTTCTCAAATTGCATAGTTAAACAGTGAATGCATCAGGGGCTGTTAATTGGGCTTTCAGTGACATAGGTATACTAGGTATAAGTACAATATGACAATGATTTTTGCACTCTGCTGACAAAGATCCTGGCAGCTGCATTTATACTTCCCTCTATTGTCTCCTACAGGGCAGTGAGCTACATGTACATACACTGCCCTCAATCCAGTGTGTTTATACTGGCAGCTCGATTGTGACTTCTTCTGGAAGAAGGACAAACTTGATGGGAATATTTCAATGTCTGTCTGTAATTCAACTGCTATTGTTAAATGGCCGGCTGTTTTGTTCTCAAGGTGTGAGACTAGAAACAGTGAATTTATTACCGACTACAGGAAGAAACCGGAGGCCAATGAGTCACTCCTTATCATAGAATGGAGGGGATCAAGAACTTTAATGTTCCTTAGCGTTATCATATCAGAAGACCTGGACGTAAGTGCCATCACAAAGAAGGCACAGCAGCAGCTCTACTTCTGTAGAAGTCTATGCAGATTTGGCTTGTCATCTAAAGCTTTTATGCAACCTGATATAGAAATAACAATGCCCAAGAACGGAAAAGCCCACAGCCTAGTCGATCACAGGTAAAGCCTTCCACACCCTAGAGAGCATCTACAAGGAGCACTGCACAAGGAAGCAGCATCTGTCATCAAGAACCCCCACCACCCAGGCGACACTCATTCCTTGCTGCCACCATCACCACATCACCAGGTTCAGGAGCAGTTATTACCATTCAACCATCAGGCTCCCAACCCAGCATGGATAATTTCACTCACTTCAATTCTGAACTGATTCCACAACCTATGTGTTCACTTTCAAGGACCTCAGTATTATTTTATTTTATTTATTTATTATTATTATTACTATTTTATTTGCACAGTTTGTCTTTGCACGTTGGTTGTTTATCAGTCTTTGTTTGTGTGTAACTTCTCATTGATTTTATTGGTATTTCTTTGTTCTACTGTGAATGTCTGTAAGAAAATGCATCTTAAGGTAGTATATGGTGACATGTACATTCTTTGACGATATCTTTACATAGAAACATAGAAAACATACAGCACAATACAATTTACTGTGAACATTGAAAGTTGAATTTTACTTCTCTCAGGGGGTGGTGTGGCATACTTGTGTTGTGCAGCTACTGTTACGTAGTTGAGCTGCTTCATAATGGTGTAATGGGGCAGTTGTTGAAAGGTGTGATTTGATGATATCCTATCACTCTTTACCTCACATGTCAGATCATCCAAGCACTTGACAATGCCACATCCATACCTCTGGAGCTTCACTCCCAACCTTGATCTTGAATGCCCCCCCGTCCTCCCACCTCTACTTGACAACAGTTCAGGGTGTCCTTGGATTCCTGCTGGATCCATCTCATCCTCTGGACTTCATTAACCAGAGTTGTGCCTGAAAGTAGATACGCTTTATTTCTTCTGTGTACCACCATGGCTTGAATCACCTTTTCAAATCCATGCAACGACTTCAGCACCGGTTTCAGTAAAAGAGCATTTTCACTTTACAAAGTGTTGCATGGCTTCTGTCCGTGCTAAATGACAATGAAATTGGCACCCCTGTGGACTTCGCTAATCAACATCGTGGTCTGTATGAACTAAACACTGAAAATAATGAGGATGTGGAAGCACAAATTTGCATCTCGCATTGAGACCAAAAGGAATGAGTTGTTCCTTTGTCACACTCTGAACACGCATTCTTCAGCACCATCCGGTTTAGACTCCCAAAGAATTCATATTACTGTGAGAGAATAATGAAGCTGCCCAGATGATTTATTAATGACATCTCACTCTGCCATATCTCCGAAATGCACTTTGACAAATCCAGTGCATGACTGGCTTGTAAACAAGAAACAAATCTGGTGTTAGACCTGTCAGATCACTCAGCTAGATAACAAATGCAATGGTAAGGTCCATGTGTATGTTATTTCTGCCTTCCACTGCCCTCACCACTTGATGATCAATTACCATTGGTCTGCCCTGGCCTTGCACAGACTCCTGTGCATGACTTGTTCTTAGTTTAAAATCTACATAACTCTCACTCAGCTGTACATTGTTAGTGCATTTCTCTGTAGCATTATCTTTTTCACAGCCAACTGGTCTTTCAAACTAGAGGTTAACAACATTATTAATTTTCAGTTCTTTCGAATGCTCTAAGCCAGCTGCTGGTGCAGTGACATCAGCGCCGGACTCCAGAGTTCGAATCCAGTCGGGCCGCTCCCAGATATGCTTTCCATCCGTGCCGAGTTGAGTGTTGAGCTCGCATCTTAGCCTCGTAAAAAAAAACACTGCACTGTGAGAAGAGCGTGGGGGACCACTCATAGAATCTTTTCTCCAAGGCAACCACTTGAAAAAATAAGTGGTCGCCAAGGCTCTGGCAGAGTATGGCACGCACAAAAAAAGAATGCTCTATAAATTATGTTAAAATCAATAATATTTGTTCTGTTAGCTCCAATGATTATACTCCATAAAATAGTTAATATATTGGAAGTTTGTAGAGAAAAGTAAACTGAAATATATACATATATTTTACATTTTACTTCAGTACCTACCTCTCTGATACCAAGTGTATGTGACTTTTGCTAATGTATTTTAGCACCTTGACCCCCTTAGTGACGCTGCCTTCTTTGGCTGTTTGGTTGAATGACAATTAAACTTGAATTGAATTGATTTCCATTGATTCCTTTAATATCTAAAAATCCATCAGTAATTTGCTTGAAAATTCTCAGTGACTGATTCACCACAGCCCTTGTGGGTAGAGAATTCCAGATATTCACTGTCTCATCTTTGTTATGAATGGTCAACCTTTATTTTGAAGAATATGATCCCTTGCACCTCTGCTAAGAAAAGAATCATCTCTCCATCAATTCTTAAGTCTCTTAAGAATTTTGTATGTTTCAATCACATCACCTCTCATTCTTCAAAACTGAAGCGGGTGCAAGCCACAACTTCCTTTATCCCTCCTCATGCAACAAGCATACCACCCTGGGATTCATTTTGGTGAACTAATCCACTCTCTCATATCCTTCCTTGGTAAGGAGATCAACAAGCACAATATACCAGATATAGAGTCATAGAGAAGTACAGGACAGAAATGTGCCCTTCAGCCTATCTAGTCAATGCCAAAACCATTTAAGCTGATACTCCCACCGACCTGTACCGGGACCATAGCCCTCCGTACCCTCATATCCATGTAACTATCCAAACTTATCTTAAATATTGAAATCGAGCATGCATACACCACTTATCGTGGCAGCTTACCCCACACTCTCATGACCCTCTGAGTGAAGAAATTTCTTATCATGTTCCCCTTAAACTTCTCACCTTTAACCCTTAACCCATGACTGCTGGTATAGTCCCACTCAACCTCAGTGGAAAAAGCCTGCTTGCATTTACCTTACCTATACTTTTCATAATTTTGTACACCTCTCTCAATTTCCCCTCAATCTTCTATGTTTTACAGAACACCGTCCAAACTTCTTCAATCTTTCCTTATAACTCAGTTCTTCCAGACCAGGGAATATCCTTGTAAATTTACTCTGCACTCTTTCATCCCTGTTTACATTTTTCCTGTAGCTTGGTGACCAAAACTGCACACCATACTCCAAATACAGCCTCATCAACATTTTACGCAAATTTATCATAACATCCCATGTCCAGTATTCAATGCATTGATTTATGAAGGCCAATGTTCCAAATGTTTTCTTTTTGACCCTATCTACCTGTGACACCACCTTCAATTAATTATGGACCTGTACTCCCAGATCTCTTTGTACTTCCACACACCTCAGTGCCCTATCGTTCAGTGTGTAAGACCTACCCTGGTTGACCCCAGTGTAAAACCTCACATTTGACTGCATTAACTTCCATCTGTCATTTTTCAGTCCATTTTCCAGCTGATGTAGATCCCTCTGCAAGCCATGATAGCCTTCCTCACTGTCCACTACATGCCCAATCTTGGTGTCATAAGCAAATTTGCTGATCCAGTTAACCACCTTATCATCCAGATCATTGATACAGATGACAAACAGCGAAGGACCCAGCCCCAGTCCCTGTGGCACACTGCGAGCTTCAGACCTCCAGTTCAGTGAAGCAAACTCTACCTACCGCTCTCTGACTTCTCCCACAAAGCCAATGTCTAATCAAATTTACCACCACATCCTGAACTCTAAGCGATTAAACTTTCTTGACAAGCCTTTCATGTGGGACCTTGCCAAATGCCTTAATAGGCATGTCGACAACATCCACTGCCTTGCCTTCATCCACGTTCTTGGTAACTTCCTTGATAAACCCCATAAGATTGGTTAGACATGACCTACCATGCATGAAGCCATGCTGACTATCTTTAATCACTCCATATCTATCCAAATACTTATACATATGGTCCCTTAGAATACCTTCGAATAACTTTACCACTACTGATGACAGGCTCACTCCCTGTAATTTACTTGGTTTATGTTTAGAGCTTTTTTTTAAACAATGGAACAAAATTGGCTATCCTCTGGTACCTCCCCTGTCGCTAAGGATGATTAGCTATCTCTTCTACAGTTTCTGCAGTTGGTTCTCATAGGGTCTGAGAGAATACCTTGTCAGGCCCTAGCAATTTATCCACCCTGATTTTCCTCAGGGTGGCAAGCACCTCCTCCTCTGTAATCTGTTCAGGCTTCATGAAGTTGATGCCACTTTGCCTCAATTCTATAGACTCTGTGCCCATCTTACACACGTATAATTGGAACATGATATTCCCATTTGTTTACTCCAATTCCTCTTGCAATAAAGGCCAACAAAACACTTGTTTTACTAATAACTCCCTATGCCTGCATGACTCATGTACAAGATTATCCAGGTGCTTCCGAATATCAACAACATTTAATTCCTCATCATCTAAAATGTTTTTCACTTATCTGTGATTTCTACCATGATGGTTTCCTCACACTTTTCTGCAATATATAGTCCATGTATCATGCCATTGTGCCATTTCCTTAGCCTATCCAGAGCTCCCCAGAGTCTCGCGATAACCTCCTCAAATCCAGTGCTGCCACCTAGCTTTATATCATTAGCAAACTTGTATATGTTACAAAGATCCCATCATCCAAGTGACTGTTAGAGGTTGTGAACACCACTATTCTTTACAGCACACAGCTGGTCACTGCCTCCTAACCTGAGAATAACATGTTTTATTTCTATTCTCATTTTCTGCCAGCTACCAATCCTCTATCTACACCAATATGTAACCCACCAGTCCTATGCACTCTTATTTTGTTCATTAGTCTCCTAGTGGCATCTTCTCATAGTTTAAATTCATTATACCAGCAGAGTTACCTATATCTATTCTCCTTATAATTATCTGAAAAAATGCTAACATGATTCACCTTTTCTAAATCCATGTTGATTCTTATCAGTCCTGTTATTATTTTCCAAGGATCCTATATTAATTTACTTAATTATAAGCATTGTAATATCAACAATATTGTCAGCAAATTCTTTGTTACACACATACAATCAAATCCTACTTTATCAGTCTTCCCAAGAAACTACGGAGCATATCCTTATAAATGCTTCATTATTTTTCAACAGAGCAGTTTTCTAATGTGTCAGCACCTAACTGCTACATGCTCTTCAGCTCTATCTTTATCTTTAACTATGCTCCAAGGCACATAAACTGCAGGCAAGCTAGCAATTCCGATGCAAGCATAGATGACCTATTGCTCTACTGCTGGCTTCACCAATGGGTCCTGTATTAGAGTACAGATGAAGTGGATGCATTGAATATTCTTTGTATATGGCCCCTAGGCCTTACATCTCAGCTTTTTCATATAAAATCCCCCAGCTCCATCAAATGAAAACAAAGGTCAGAGAGTGTAAGTGTTTTACTTCGATTCATTTAATGTTTTAAATTATTTTTTAGAATTTTATAAAGTTTTGAATTCATATTTCTAACATTTTAAGTAACTTTTTAAATTCTAGTTTTCATTGTGTTTAAACACTTGAATGTCACAGGCACATAAGTTGAGGTTCAAAGTCAAGTTTATTGCCATATGCAGGAATGTTTGGTGCACAAGTGTAATGAAAAACTTGCAGCAACATCACAGGCTCATAATATCATGTAAGTGACAATTGACACAGGATGCTGTGGGGTGTGGGGAGGTGGGGATAGGCCCGGCTGAGGCTGCATTGCCACACACACAATTCTCTGCTTCTTTGAGAATGAAGCTTTCAGTTATCCCCTTTGGTTTGATTATTGCCGTCACTATTGCAATAATAAGATCATAAGTCATAGGTGCAAAATTAGGCCATTTGGCCCATCAAGTCTGCTCTTCTAGTCCATCATGAGTTGGTTGAGTGAAATTGGCCTTTTCTCATGGAACAACGGAGGATGAGAAGTGATCTGATAGAGGTGTATAGGATGATGAGAGGCATTGACCATGTCGATAGCCAAAGGCTTTTTTCCCCAAGGCTTATATGGCTAACACGAGGGGTCAGAGTGGTAAGGTGCTTAGAAGTAGGTACAAGTGGAATGTCAGAGGTAAGTTTTTCACACAGAGAGTATGGAATGCACTTCCAGCGATGGTGGTAGAGGCTGATATAACAGGGTCTTTTAAGAAACTCTTAGATAGGTACATGGAGCTTAGAAAAATAGACGGCTATGGGGTAGGGAAATTCTCGGCAGTTTATAGAGTAGGTTATATGGTCAGCCCAACTTTGTGGGCCAAGGGGCCTGTAATGTGCTATGGATTTTTTATATTTCTCTGTTTCTGTCAAGACTGATTTATTATCTCTCAACCACATTGTCCTGCCTTCTCCCCACAACCTTTGATGCCCTGACTAACCAAGAAATATATTAATCTCCGCTTTATATATATCCAATAGCATGGACTCCACAGATGTGTCACAACCCTATGACTAAAGAAATTACTCCTCATCTTTGTTCAAAATGAACATCCCTCTGTTCTGAGACTGTGCCCTCTGGTCTTAGACACACCCACTACAGAAAATATCCTTTCCACATCCACTCTGTCAGGGCCTTTCAATATTCGATAGGTTTTAATGAGATCCCCCCGCCCCCAATTCTTCTAAACTCTAGTGAGTACAGGCCCAGAGCCATTAACCCTTTCATTTTCTACAGTCATTCTTTTAAAACTTCCTCTGGACCCTCTCCAATGCCAGCACTTCTTTTCTTAGATTCGGGACGCAAAACTCCTCACAATACCCTAAGTGTGGTCTATCGAATGCTTTATAAAACTTCAGCCATTACATCATTGTTTTTAAATTTTAATCCTCTCAAAATGAATACTAACATTACATTTGCCTTCCTTACCACCTACTCAATCTGCAAATGAACCTTGAGAGAATCCTGCCAGAAATGAGGACTCCTAAGTCCCATAGCACCTCTGATTTTTTTAAATTTTTGCTGGTTAGAAAATAGTCTATGCCTTTATTCCTTCTACCAAAGTGAATGACTATACATTTCCCTACACTATATTTCCTGCAGTCTCCTGCTTGCTCAAGACTACCTGCTCCTCCACCTTTCTCTATATTGTCCACAAACTTGGCATAAAGACATTAATACCATCATCCAAATCATTGATATATATTGTGAAAAGAAGTGGACCCAAAGCAGACCCCTAAGCAGCACCACTTGTCGCTGGCAGCCAACCAGTAAAAGGCCAACTTTATTCCCACTCTTTTCCTCCTGCCAGTCAGTCAATCATCTATACATGTTAGTATCTTTCCTTTAATATCATAAGATCATAAGACCGTAAGATGTAGGAGCAGAATTTAGGCTATTTGGCCCATCAAGGCTGCTCCACCATTTCATCATGGCTGATCCATTTTCCCTCTTTGCCCAATCTCCTGCCTTCTCCTCGTATCCCTTCATGCCCTGACTAATCAAGAATCTATCAACCTCTGCCTTAAATGTACCCAATGACTTGGCCTCCACAGCTGTCTGTGGCAATGAACTCCACAGATTCACCACACTTTGGCTGAAGAATTTCCTCTTCATCTGCATTCTAAATGGACATCCCTCCTCTATTCTGAGGCTCTGTCATCTGTACATTCACTCTATCGAGGTCTTTCAACATTCGATTAGCTTCAATGAGGTCATGCCTTATTCTCCTGAATTCTAGTGAGCAGAGTCCCAAAGCCATCAAATGATCCTCATATGACAAGACCTTTCAATCCCAGAGTCATTTTTGTGAACCTCCTTTGACCCCTTTCAGAAGTCAGCACATCCTTTCTTAGATAAGACGCACAAAACTGTTCACAATACACCAAGTGAGGCCACACCAGTGCTTTATAAAGTCTCACATCACATCCTTGCCTTTATGTTCTTGTCCTCTTGAAATGAGTGCTAACATTGCATTTGCCTTCCACACTACCAACTCAAACTGCAAATTAACCTTTAGAGAATCCTGCACAAGGACCTCCAAGTTCCTCTACAACTTAGATTTTAGAATTTTCTTTCTATTTTGAAAATAGTCTACGCTTTTATTTCTTCTACAAAAGTGCATGTCCATATACTTCCTGACACTACATTCCATCAGCTATTTCTTCGTCCATTCTCTAAATCTGTATTTGTCCTTTTGTAGTCTTTGTTTCCTCAAAACTACCTGTCCCTTAACCCATCTTCCTATTGTCCACAAACTTGGCCTCAAAGCAATCAACTGCATCATCCAAATCATTGAAATAAAATGTAAAAAGAAGCAGTCCCAACACAGACCCCTGTGGAACACCACTAGTCACCAGCCGCCAATCAGAAAAGGCTCCCTTTATTCCCACTCTTTGCTTCCTGCCAATAAGTTAATGCTGTACCCATGCTAGAATCTTTCTTGTTAACTTGTTAAGCAGCTTCATGTGTACCAGCTTGTCAAAGGCCTTCTAAAAATTCACATTCAGGACATCCACCAATTCTCCTTGTTACTTGCTTGTTATTTTTTCAAAGAATTCCAACAAATTTGACTGGCAAGATTTTCCCTTCAAGAAACCATGCTGACTACGGCCCATTTTATTATGTGCCTCCAAGTACTTAACAATTGACTTCTACATCTTCCCAACTACTGTGGTTGGACTAACTAGCCTATGATTTCTTTTCTTCTGCCTCTGTCCCTTCTTGCAATTTTCTGATCCTCTGGAACTATGCTGGAATCCATTGATTCTTGAAAGATTATTACTAATGCCTCCACAAACTCTTCAGCCATCATTTTCAACACCCTGGAGTGTAGGCTATCTGGTCCAGGTGACTTACCCATCTTCAGACCTTTTACTTTCCCTGGAACCTTCTCCCTAGTAATGGCAACTTTGAACACTTTTGCCCCCCACCCCCCGTCACTTTCAAACTTCAGGCATATTGCTAAAGTCTTCCACAGTGAAGACTGATACAAAATACTCACTCATTTCATCTGCCACTTCCTTGTCTCCAATTACTGCCTCCCCAGCATAATTTTTCAGTGGTCCATTATCTACTCTTGCCTCTCTTTTACACTTCATATATCTGAAGAAACTTTTGGTATCTTCTTTAATATTACACTTTCTTAGTTGCCTTCTGTTGGTTTTTTAAAACTCCCAATCCGCTAGCTTCCCACTAATTTTTGCTCTATTATGTAACTTCTCTTTAGCTTTTATGTTGGCTAAAAAGAAGACATATAATAGAAGAAAGAATAGCAGAAGTTAATACCATAGGCTCTTATGTTAAGCAGCCTCATATGCAGCAGCCTGTCAAAGAAAATCCAAGTAAACAACATCCTCTTACTCTCCTTTGTCTATCCTGCCTTTTATTTCCTTGAAGAATTCCAACAGATTTGTCAGACAAGAGTTTCTCTGAAAGAAACCATGCTAACTGCTGTCTATTTTATTATGTGCCTCTAAGGACCCTAAAATCTCATCTTTAATAATGCATTCTAACATCTTGCCACCCACTGCAGTCAAGCTAACTAGCTTATAATTTCATTTCTTTTGCCTTCCTTCCTTATTAAAGAGTGGAGTGACATTTTCAATTTTCCATTCGAGAATCTAGTACATTAATTCCAGAATCTCTTCAGCTACCCTGGGGTGTAGTTGATTTACCTACTTTCATCTACTTCCGCCTTTGCATAGGATTTTCACCTTAGTAATAGCAGCTAAACTCACCTCTACCCACTGATAGTCTCAAATCGTTGCCATATTGCTAGTGTCTTTGACAGTGAAGACTGGCACAAAATACTTATTAAATTCAGCTGCCATTATTTGTTCCCTCATTTCTACCTCTCCAGTGTCATATCCATTCTCACCTCTTTTTTACTCTTTATATATCTGAAAAAAATCCTGTGATATCCTGTTTTATACAATTGGCCAGCTTACCTTCATATTTCATCTCTTCTCTCCTTATGACTTTTTTATTTGCCTTCCATTGCTTTTAAAATCTTTACATTCCTTTAACATCTCACAAATTTTTGCCATATTATATGCTCTCTGTTTTGCTTTTATATTGTCTTTAACTTCCCTAGTCAGCCATCCTTCCCTTTAGAATACTTCTTGTTTGTGATGTATTTGTCCTACACTTTTCGAATTGTTCTCAGAAACTCCAGTCATTGCTGCTCTGCCATCATCCCTTCCAATCACCTTTCACTACGTCTGTAATCCCCTTTATTCCAATGTAATACTGATACATCTAACTTTAGCTTCTACTTCTCAAACTGCAGGGTAAATTCTATCATACTATGATCACTGCCTTCTCAGGGCCCCTTTACCTTAAGCTCCCTTATTAAATCTGCTTCATTACACATCACTCAATCCAGAATTGCCTTTCCCCCAGTGGGTTAAACCACAAGCTGCTCTAAAAAGCCATCTTGTATGCATTCTACAAATTCCTTCACTTGGGGACCAGGTATACTTTCCCAATTCACTCTACCGTCATATTGTATTATCATAACATTGTCCTTTTTACATGACTTTTCTATGACCTGTTGTAATACTTAGCCCACATCCTTGCTACTGTTTGGAGGCCTGTATATAATTCTCATTAAGGTCTTCATTCACTAGGATTCTATATATTCAGATCCAATGTCACCTCTTTCTAAGGATTTGATTTTGTTTTTTTAGCAACAGAGGCACCCACCTCCTTTGCCTATCTGTCTGTCCTTTCAATACAATGGGTATCCTTGGATGTCTCAACTATGATCTTCTTTCAGTCATGACACAGTAATGCCCACATCACCATGCCTGTTCATCTACCTTATTCCGTATACTGCATGCATTGAAATATAACATCTTCAGTCCTGTATTCATCACTCTTTTCAATTTTGCCCCATATTACACTCAAATTTATCCCACTAACAGCAATATTACCTATCATTTGCCTTTCGCTCTTCATAGGCTCACTGCATAATGCATATATTTGTATTTTACTGAAGTATTTGTCTATAAGGATGTTAGCAATATGTCAGTAAATATAAAGAAAAATAAGGTTGCTTTGAGTGACTTAGAGATCCTAGACTGTGAGGTCCTCGAAGAAGACACCAATGGGGACACAGAACCACCTGTCTGCTCCTCTAAATATGGAATCTTTTACCACTATCTGACTCCTCTTCTCTCCCCTTCCATTCTGAGCCAGGTTCAGTGCTATAGACCCTGTCGCTGTGACATCCCCCTGGAAGGCTATTCCCGCAAAAGTATACAAAGCATATATTTATTATTAAGGGGAATGGCCACAGGGGTGCTCTGCAGCAGATGCCTTTGCCTCTCCAGACAGTCACCCAGGAACCTGCCTCCTACAACCAAGAGATAACCGTCTCCCTGTAGCTGCTACCTGTCACCTCCTCATTCTCTTGTATGAACTGAAGATCATCAATCTGCAGCTCCAGTTCCTTAACATGGTCTCTAAGGAGCTGCAGCTCAATGCACTTCATGCAGATGTAGTTATCAGGGTGATGGGTGGTCTTCCTGAGTTCCCGCATCTCACATGTGGAACATAGCACTAGTCCTGGATCATTCTCATCACATTAGCTATGTACTAATAGACAAAGAAAGAAGGAAGAATTACTAGCAGCTTGCTTACAGCCTGTGCATATTCTAGCCCAAACTTGTTGGACTGAAGCTTGACTACTCTAGCACTGTTCACTCCAGCAATGTCCACTTCTACAATTGCCAACCACTTACACCTCATCTCTTTTTATTGGCCTTTGCCAACTGCCTAAGAGATTTCTATCGGCCGCCTGCCGAAAAGTCCTGAAAGACCCCAAGTTGTTTTTAATTCTCGCACCGCCTCAGCCAAACAAGCAACTGCTTACAATGACTGCAGTCTGTATTCTTGCAATGCAGGGAGTACGACAGCTAATTTACTCATGGTATTGTCCCACAAACATCAAAATGATGATTCATCGATTTTTTTAATATTAAAGACAATGAGCATCTCTGAATGCACAACACGTAGAACCTTACTGGATGGGGAAAGACCATGAACATGCACTTACTGGCCACTTTACTGCGTACAGTAGGAGCCTATCATCAATCTGACATTGAGAAGCAATTCAATTACCATGAATTAATCACATTTAATTAAAAATAATGTAACTTGAAAATGGTTTAGAAAGACATCATACTGAGAAATCATAAAAAAAAGTAAAGTCAATAGAGTAGGGAACCATCAATGTAGATGTAAGCCTGATCTTAAGTGGCATCAAGGGATCAGCAGAAAAGAAGTTGGAGAAGATGGGCGACCTAATTTACAGCTACGGAAAGGAGAAATTTGGAGTGAAGGAAAAAGTCAGCAGGAAAACTGTGCCTCCCCCATCCCCCCCCAAAATCCTGTCATTTCCAGGAAATCCAACAACTTGTTATAGAAAGAAGAGGCCTGCGGAAGTCATGGAAAAAAGCAACAGCAGAAGAAAGGGAGGGCATCAACCTCCTTCAAGAGGACCTAAAACAGAGGCGCTCGAAGCTGTGCAGAGCAGAGAATTTAAGGAAACGACGCAAAAAGAAGGAAAAAGTGAGAACAGATCCCTTTAAATATGTGAAAGGTATTTTTACAAAAGAGATAAGCAGATCCTTGAAAGCATCACAAGAAGAGGTTGAAAGACATCTCAGAACCAGCCACACTGATGAGAGAAATGATGAACCGATACGTGACCCAGCTGACATTCCACCAATCTCACCCTCACAGCATCAATTTAACACCAGCCCTCCAAAGCTGAGTGAGGTGAAAGAGGCAGTGAAGAAGGCAAGATTGGCATCAGCGCCAGGCCCTAACAGTGTTCCGTATTGTGTCTACAAGAACGCCCCGGAGGTTCTGAAATCTCTCTGGAGAAATATGAGGGTTGCGTGGAAAAAGCAAGTGATCTCCAAAGCCTGGAGAAGAGCGGGGGGAGTTCTGATCCTCAAAGGAAAGAACTCGTCAACCATTGAACAGTTTTTCCAAATAAACCTTCAGAACATAGAAGGCAAAATCTTTTTCAGCATGTTGGCACAAAGACTTAAAAAGTATCTGAAACAAAACCATTTCATTGGTACCTCAATCCAAAAGGCTTTTCGGGCTGCCTTGAACATACCAGTGTTATATGGCATCAAATCCAGATGGCTAAGAAAGAAGGAAAGGATTTGCATGTCTTGTTTCTCGACCTGGCCAATGCCTATGGATCAGTTCCTCATTCCCTGCTGTGGACTGCTTTTGAATTATTTCAGGTGCCTGCAACAATAACAAATCTGGTAAAACACTGCTTCCAGGATATGCAAGTTTGTCTCACAACATCAGACTTCACCACAGCTTGGCAACCAATGGAAGTAGGCATCATGGCGGGGTGCACCACCTTCCCATTGGCCTTCACTATGGCAATGGAGCTCATTATCAGAGCCTCAAAATGGGTTGTGGGAGGAAAACGGCTACGGTTTGGTCAAAGGTTACCACCGATAAGAGCCTATATGGACTACATAACAATACTGACGACGAATGTCCCCTGCATCAAGAGTCTTCTGCAAAAGCTTCATCAAAACATCACATGGGCAAGGATGAAGATCAAGCCCAGCAAGTGCAGAAGCATCTCCATTGTCAAAGGTCAAGTCACGGATCAAAGATTCCATATTGACGGAACACCTGTCCCAACTGTGTCAGAAATGCCAGTGAAGAGCTTGGGCCAATGGTACGAAGCTAAGCTCAAGGACACTGAGCAGTTTAAACAACTAAAAAATGATACTATCATGTGCATAGCTCGCATCAACAAGACCTTGCTGCCAGGAAAACTCAAGCTGAGGTGCTTCCAGTTCGGTATACTCCCAAAACTCATGTGGTCTTTAACAGTGTATGAAATCCCCATCAACAAGGTGTAGCCACAATGTCTGGGGGAAACACAAGCTTTTTCTCCAAGTCCACGTCCATTTTCTAGTCCTGAGCAACATGCAGAATGCTTATATCTTTTGATGTTACTTGGTGCTCTGGAGGTTGGCCTGCTGATGCAAATCGTGTAATGTGGATATTTCCTGCTGATGTTTGTGGGAGAGCGTGATCAGCTTGTGATCACTCGAAAGAGTGATCAGCACACATGTGAAACAGTGGCTTGGACTTCCACGATGCTTAAGTCCTGTTGGTCTGTACAGGAAAGGCAAATTGGAATTACCAATTCCAAGTCTTGTGGAAGAATTCAAATGCACCAAAGCAAGGTTGGTCATAACCCTCACTGAATCTGAAGATACTGTTATTTGAACAGCGGCCCCCCGTGTGGCAACGGGGAGGAAGTGGACCCCATCTGAAGCCGTTCAGAGCGCCAAGTCTGCTCTTCGCTTCAGGGATGTGGTTGGCCAAGTCCAAATGGGAGAGCCAGGCTTGTGCTCGTCCCAAAGGCTCCTCAATGGCACAAGGCAACATCAGTGCAAAAGAGACGGCTCATGGTGGTGGAGGTGAGAAGACAGGAGGAGGCAGAGTGACACGCCAAGGCCGTCACAATGGCCAATCAGGGCCAAGGACTAACTGGGAGAGCCTGGAAAAGAGGTAACGCAGCTGGTGTGACATCTGGGAGAGGGAGGGATCTCGGCTAAGTTTTGTCATCAGAGCCACTTATGACCTCCTACCCACACCCCAGAACCTGAACCAGTGGTGGGGAGAAGACCCCACTTGCTCTCTTTGTCAAGCACCTGGATCACTAAGGCACATTTTAACAGGATGCACCACGAGCCTCAGCCAGGGGTGGTACACTTGAACGTTAACCAAGTTCTCAGTCAGCTGGCATCGATTTTGGAACAGAGGCGAATAACCACAAATGCTCTCCTACAAACATTGACAAGAAATGTTCACATCACAGGACTTGTACCAGCAGACCAGCCTCCAGAGCACCAGATAACATCAAAAGAGGTAAGCATTCTGCGGGTTGCTCGGGATTGGAAAATGGATGTAGACTTGGAAAAAAAGCTTGTGTTTCCCCCAGACATTGCGGCTACAACACTCCGGCCAGACATAGTCCTGTGGTCCACAACAGCCAAGCTGGCATATGTTGTGAAATTGACAGTACCATGGGAAGATGGTGTTGAAGAAGCTTATGAGAGGAAAAAAGCCAAGTACTCTGAACTGGCAACTGAAGCTGCCCAGAATGGCTGGAAGACCTGTAGAAGTGGGATGCAGGGGATTCGTGGCTACATCTACGACCAGTCTATTGAAAAGGATGGGGGTGAGGGGGTTACTCTCTCCAACAAGCAGTCAAGTCTTTGTCAAATGCAGCAGAAGAAAGCAGTTACTGGATTTGGATTAAAAGGAAAGACAACAACTGGGCTGCAAGATGAAGACAGGAGAGTATGGAACTGAGTAGGGTGTATCTGGGACACCATTGAGCCCTCAGGAGACATCAAAATGGGCTCTTCATTGTTAATATTGGTGGATTATCCCCAGAAGCTAAAAAAAATGGCTTCTAAACTTGCAGGCAATACTGGAAAGGTCTATTTTTAAACACCTGTAAAATGCTTAATTGCAGTTGATACTTGTTAAATAATGACACGTACATGTTATTTAGTTATCCAATTTAGCAACTGATAAATTACCAGAATAGTGAGTACATCATTAGTATTGTTTAGAGTGATGCATCTACGACCAATCTATTGAAGAAGTTGGGTGTGTGGGGTTACTCTCTCCAACAAGCAGTCAAGTCTTTGTCAAATGCAGCAGAAAGAAAGCAGTAATTGGATTTGGATTAAAAGGAAAGACAACAACTGGGCTGCAAGATGAAGACAGGAGTGTGTTGAATTGAGGGGGGGGGGTGTATCTGGGACACCAGGTAGCACCATTGAGCCCTCTGGAGACGTTGTGCACTTAGCAACGAAACATCAAAGGAGGGTGCCCACCTAATGATGCCGATGAAGTACCCACCCTCCTTGTCACCACTCCAAGCCCACTGCCAGCATTGAGAGTGCCGACTTATCATAGGGATTGAAACGTCAAGTCCTATTAGCTCTACTACTCTACTGAGAAATCATAAAAGAAAATAAAGTCAAATATTTAAACTTTCTGTCAAAAGGGTCAACATTTTCCTTTGAAATGAATGGGGTGTCCAATCTTGTTCCCATATACCATGTAACTTCTGGAAAAGCCTGGATCCACATGGAGTTCAGTGTTGGGGTGGGATCCCTATACATATTTCCAGCTGGATAGTTGAAAGTGTCTGGTCCCTAATGGCATTCTGAGGAATTGTCCTTATGCTTTATGAATGTCCTAGCGTCTGACTTTTAACTTATTACCTAGATGGGCAACACTTCAATCTTTTTGCCGTACTTTATTGACAGGTTAAGGAAGAATAAGAATCATATTATTATTCATGACATTTTTATTTCATTTTGTGAAAAATATCAACTTGTTTCTTGACTTCTTATTCCATTTTAAAGACGTATTGAATATCATGAATCACAAAAAGATTTTAAGGTGATAGAATGTTAAGCTGTAAATGTTCAAAAGAGAATTGCACATTACTAAGGCTATAAAAACAGAGTAGAATTATTTCTTCAGGTATTCTTCTCCATCCTGAATCTTGGCATCAAATAAGTTATTCTTCTGATGTGACTTGCTTCTAAATTAATTCAGATTGTATTTAATTTAACAAAAAAATATATGATGGAAAGAAATAAGGCCTTGAATTTATTTACAACCTTTTAAAACTTCAGCAGCCCAAAGAGGTACAGAATCAACTATTTGCTTTTGATATACCATGCAATTTATGCCAAGCATGATCCCACAACTACAAAGTTTAAGGATACTTTTTTTTCATTTGCATCTTTTATTTCTTCAAGGTATCCCTGAATATGTCATAACTTTAATGGCACAGTCACTGTCATTACATTGGTGCATGCAATAGCCTTGGTTTAAATTCAGAGCATACTCCCAGTGATGGAAAAATTAGTCTTAGTAAAATAAAACCTTTGTGATCCTACATTTTACTATCTCTGGCACCCAACATTTCAGACAGAGTAATCAGGCTAATGGAAAGGGAACGCTGATGCAGCAGTACTAAGCAACAGCCCAACCTGTAGAGGGATAGCACCGAGGGGGATGCCAAGCCAGTGGAAGAGGGGTACTTGGATTGGGCAGAAAACACTGAGAGAAAGGCTAGATGACAGGAGGGTCCACATCAAAGGAGTGCACAGGCCCATGTGGGGCAGCATTAAGGGAGTATCTGGATCAAGGGAGAGGCAACATCAATGAAGTGGTGGGCTGGTGCAAGAATAGCTCATGGACAGTCATGAGTGAAAGAGCAGTTGGGTAGAGAGAGGGTCCCTAACAAGGGACTGGCTGATCGATTCCTGAACAACCAACAGATTTAATTAATCTGCACTCTAGCAGTTTGCCTGCTATTGGGTAATGGAACTTTTACTCTAGGTATCCAACATTTATAAACAATATTTATTTGAATGGGGACTTTAACAGAAACAGCGAATTTCACAAATGTCAGGAATTCTAAGATGTGAAACCTGGATATATTGTGCTCTTAAGTGATTATCCCTGTCCTAATGCATGCAGGTATAAATCTAGATGATTTATCCCCCAATTTGAAGCAACAAGTTTCCAGTACGCAATAAAATTCAGAACCTATGCATTTGCAGGAGGAAATCCAATTCCATTTTAACAACCATCTTCACTGCACTTTGATCTGAGCTGTAAAAATGGAGGGAATAAACCTGAATGGTTTTAGTCACCTTTTCTTCATGTTAAACTTAATGCATTATCAGAGTCTGTTCTGGACTTCCTCATGAAAGGATTTACCCATTAACAGACAGGAAGGACTGAAAGAAATTATGACACCAACAGAATTCAACATCAATGCAACAAATACCAATGACATTTGTGCACTTAAGAAGAAAAGTACAAAGTAAATTCATGATCAAAATACCTATATGTCACCATATACTACCCTGAGATTTGTTTTCTTGCTCCCCTGCACAGTTAATCCACGAAACACAACCAAATCAATGAGAGACTATTCCCAACTGGATGGAAAAACAAGCAAGGTACAAAAAAACCAAACAGCAAATTCACAAAAAAAAATGATAATAATTCAGCAATATATATTGAGAATTTTAAAGTGAGTCCATAAGTTGTGGGAACAGTTCAGTGATGAGGCAAGAGAAGTTATCCTTCCTGGTTCAACAGCTTGATAGTTAAGCATGGTCCTGAGTCTTCCGTACCTTCCTGATGGCAACAGCAAGAAGAGAGCATGGGTTGGGTTAACTCTTGGGGGTTATCCCACAAGAGTAAGAAAGCCTGTATAGTGATTGTATCTTTAGGCCTGTATTGGACAATTTAAAATTTACTATGCAGTAGACGCCTATATAGTAGCTGCCACCTTGTATTATTTACGCACCTCACTTAAAGTAAAAATGAAATTAGACACACATCACTATATCTCCCGGCTCCCTTTTCATTTTGATTACTTTTATGTTTTGGAGTTACAAAACATTATAGGGGCCTTTGATGATGGACGCTGCTTTCTTGTGAGAATATTCTGTGTAGATGTGCTCAATAGTGTGGGGCGGGGGGCTTTACCTGTGATGGACGGGTGTGTATCTATGACTTTTTGTAGGATTTTCCTTTCAAGGGCATTAGTATTTCTATACTGGACTGTGATGCAGTCAATAAACATTCCATCACACATCTATAAAGGTTTGTCAAAGTTTTAGATCCCATGTTGAATTTTCAAAAGCTTCTAAGGAAGCAGAGGCATTGTCGTGCCTTCTTCACAACGGCACTTACATGCTGGACCCAAGACAGATCTGAAAATGACAGCAACAAGGAGTTTAAAGTTGCTGACCTTCTTCATCTCTGATTCCCTGATGAGGATTGGCTCATGGACCTCTGGTTTCTTCCTCCTGGGTAACAGTCAGCTCCTTGGTCTTCTGACAGTGAGCAAGAAGTTGTTAATGTGGCACCACTCAGGCTAATTTTCAGTCTCCCAACTATATTTTGATTTGTGACCACCTTTGATTCAGCCAATGATAGTCCTCGACTCAGCCACGTACCACATCTGGGCCAAATGCTTTTGGTGGGTTCATCCTCCTGAACAATGCTCTCACATCACCCTCAGAGAACTCACAGGGTCATTGAGGAATTTGGGAGTCTGTGAAGGCTCCTCTGTGTTTTGATGGTCAAAGTAAGAATAGAAAGCTCATTGGGAGCGAAGCCTCATTGTCACCTAAGTCACTTGGTTTCACTTGTCAAGAGGTAACAGCATTCAAGCCCTGAAGATATTAGTCGAGCATTCTTCAGTGATTCAAGCTTAGTCTGGAATTGCCACTTTGCACACGAGATGGCTTTCTGGAAATCATAACTGGACCTCTTGTATAAAGGGAAGAAATTGAAGCTTTGAATACCATATTTTAATTGTCTGAACAATAGATTTCAGGCTATAACCTTCAACTAGTAGGTGGTAATGAAATGGAAAATCACAGAAGTCAGTGGCACTATATTAGCACTACTACCCCACAACTCCTGGACTTGGGAACTCTCCATCTGGAGCTTGCACTTTCTTATCTGGGTTTCCTCCAGGTAGTCAAATTTCCTCCCACATCATGAGCTCAAGCATGCAGACAGGTGAATTGACTGCTGTAATCTATAAATTTCCCCTAGTACTGGTGACCGATAGAAGCACAAAGATGAATTGATGAGAAAAATTAGGTTACAGGAAAATCAATGAGATCAACAGGAGCCAATATGGATTGAGAGCCAAATGGTGTACTGTGAGAAATATCAGTAGACTATAGTAAATGCATAATTTTGTTATAAGCTATATTTAATGACTTGCTCATTTATTAAAGAAGAGAAAATCTGCAGATGTTGGAAAACCGAGCAACACACACAACGTGGTGGAGAAACTCAACAGGCCAGGCAGCATCCGTGGAAAAGAGTAAACAGTTGACCTTTCGGGCCAAAACCCTTCCTGCCAAAGTTCCTCCAGCATTTTGTGTATGTTGTTAACTTCTTTCTTATTTTCTAATGTGCAAATACACATTTATTAGATTTGGTTAACATCTTACTAACTACAATAACAAATTATTAGTCTTTTTAAATAGTCTCTTAGTTGTATTCTATCAAAATGAACTAATGGGGTGCGTGGATTTTGCAAATCATGCTTTCCACAGTGAAATTGAGACCTAAACTCTTTAACTCTTATGTGTTGTGACAGTTTCAATATCCATGGATGACTGCTACTCTTTGGAAAATAAGATGCTGCTTGAGTAGAATAATAGTAGGTGTGAGGAAGTGCATTCCACAAGGGTCAATGAGGGGTGAAGGGAACCTGGAATTATGAAGCCATCTTTATTGAGGCTAGAAGGACACTACTGCTGCCAATTCTGATGCCTAAAGGTTTGTAATGTAGATACATATATACATCTCCCTTACTTTTAACCTGGATGATGCAGGGTACACAGAAAACTGAAAAAAAAGGGACGTGTGAGGTTAATAAAAGATGAGCAACTTGTTCATTTAAACCTCATCATCTGAGGAAGAATCTATGGCTCTTGCCCACTGATCACCTCAGAATTCATGAAAGCATCCTTAACCCCAAAAGGTCTGTCTTAAAAGAAGGAGATATTTTCTAACTTCCTGTATGTGATAGTATCCTGTCACATCTTTATAGCAGTGCTTTATAATGAAATTTCATTTATGTACCTTAATGAAAAATAGGTGCAAACCTAACATTTGCAGTAAGACAAAACGAAAAATGCATCAACAATTATCATTTCCCTCTGGGCCCTAAATATGGATGTCACAATAAGAAAGGAAACATCTGATTTCATGATTTGATGTCTGAATCTATTGAGGAGGTCAAAAGTTTATTAATATTTCTGGAGTCCTCTCATCTGTTAAAATTGCCAAAAAATATCAAAGACAGTTGCTTTGCGGCTGAGCAGAGAATTGGGGTTAAGGAAAATTATTTCAAGGTATGAGACTGAGAATAAAGCAAAAAAACATTGACATAAGAGAAAGTTTTAGCAATTTGCATATTGCAATTTCTTCTCTGTAGTTAGCATTTTACTGCAGGCAAAGCTGGTGAAGAAACCTTATATTATCTGCTGTGCACTAAGGTGACAATCGATATAATCATTTTAAGTAATCTCCAAGAATTATCTTCCTTGAAATCAATGCCAGCACTGCTCATCTAGATAAGCTATAGCTGCTGTCACAGTTCCTAACCATCAAATGATCTTCACATCCTGTACAATTTATTGACCTTTGAAGACTAGTTAGAACTTTTTAAATGAAAAGAAAGTCAAAATTAATTGCCTCATCCTACATTCAGTAGAAGATAAAGAATATGGTAAACCTTGAGAAGTCAAACTCTATCATTATTGGTGGTTAGCTTCTTGGAGGGTCTGGTTTCAAATGCAGGAGTAATTATGAAGATTTCACTCAACACACACAAAATGCTGGTGGAACGGAGCAGGCCAGGCAGCATCTATAGGAAGAAGTACAGTCAACGTTTCCGGCCGAGACCCTTCGTCAGGGCTAACTGACAGAAGAGATAGTAAGATATTTGAAAGTGGGAGGGGGAGTGGGAGATCCAAAATGATAGGAGAAGACCGGAGGGGGAGGGACGAAGCTAAGAACTGGAAAGTTGATTGGCAAGAGGGATACAGAGCTGGAGAAGGGAAAGGATCATGGAACGGGAGGCCTTGGGAGGAAGTAAGGGGGAGGAGAGCACCAGAGGGAGATGGAGAACAGGCAAAGAGAGATTGTGAGAGGGGCAGAGAGAGAAAAAAAGGAGGGGGGAAGGGGGGAAATAAGGGATGGGGTAAGAAAGGGAAGAGGGGCATTAACGGATGTTAGAGAAGTCAACATTCATGTCATCAGGTTGGAGGCTACCCAGACGGAATATAAGGTGTTGTTCCTCCAACCTGAGTGTGGCTTCATCTTGTCAGTAGAGGAGGCCATGGATAGATATATCAGAATGGGAATGAGATGTGGAATTAAAATGTGTCCCAAAGGAGAAGAGAAGAGATTCTGCTTCTTCTGGAGGACGGAGCGTAGGTGTTCAGCAAAACGGTCTCCCAGTCTGCATCGGGTCTCACCAATATGTAGAAGGCCGCACCGGGAGAACCGGACGCAGTATATCACACCAGCCGATTCACAGGTAAAGTGTCGCCTCACCTGGAAGGACTGTCTGGGGCCCTGAATGGTGGTGAGGGAGGAAGTGTAAGGGCAGGTGTAGCACTTGTTCCGCTTACAAGGATAAATGCCAGGAGGGAGGTCGGTGGGAAGGGATGGGGGGGACAAGTGGACAAGGGAGTCATGTAGGGAGTGATCCCTGCGGAAAGCAGAAAGAGGGGGAGGGAAAGATGTGTTTGGTAGTGGGATCCCATTGGAGGTGGCAGAAGTTACGGAGAATTATATGTTGGACCCAGAGGCTGGTGGGGTGGTAGGTGAGGACAAGGGGAAACCTATCCCAAGTGGGGTGGCAGGAGGATGGGGTGAGAGCAGCAGTGTGTGAAGTGGGAGAAATGCATTTGAGAGCAGAGTTGATGGTGGAAGAAGGGAAGCCCCTTTGTTTAAAAAAGGAAGACATCTCCTTCATCCTGGAATGAAAAGCCTCATCCTGAGAGCAGATGCGGCGGAGACAGAGGAAATGCAGTGGAGAGGGAGGAATTGCAAGAGGGGCTGGCATTTTTGCAAGAGACAGGGTGGGAAGAGGAATAGTCCAGGTAGCTGTGAGAGTCTGTAGACTTATAGTAGATATCAGTTGATAAGCCATCTCCAGAGATAGAAACAGAAAGATCAAGAAAGGGAAGGGAGGTGTCGGAAATGGACCAGGTAAATCTGAGGGCAGGGTGAAAGTTGAATGCAAAGTTAATGAAGTCAACGAGCTCAGCATGCGTGCAGGAGGCAGCGCCAATGCAGTCGTCAATGTAACGAAGGAAAAGTGGGGGACGAATACCCGTACAGGCTCGGAACATGGACTGTTCCACAAAGCCAACAAAAAGGCAGGCATAGCTGGGACCCATACAGGTGCCCATGGCGACACCTTTGGTTTGGAGGAAGTGAGATGAGCCAAAGGAGAAATTATTAAGAGTAAGGAATAATTCCGCTAGACGGAGGAGAGTGGTGGTAGAGGGGAATTGGTTAGGTCTGGAATCCAAAAAGAAGCGAAGAGCTTTGAGACCGTCCAGGTGGGGGATGGAGGTACATAGGGACTGGATGTCCATGGTGAAAATAAGGTGGTAGGGGCCAGAGAACTTAAAATCATTGAAAAAATTCAAAGCGTGAGAAGTGTCATGAACATAGGTGGGAAGGGATTGAACAAGGGTGGATAAAACAGTGTCAAGGTATGCAGAAATGAGTTCGGTGGGGCAGGAGCAAGCTGAGTCAATGGCTCTACCTGGACAGGCAGGTTTGTGGATCTTGGGCAGAAGGTAGAAACAGGAAGTGTGGGGTGTGGGAACTATGAGGTTGGTGGCAATGGAGCTGATAAGGTTGGTGATGGTGTGGGAGACAATGGCCTGGTGCTCCTAAGTAAGGTCATGATCGAGGTGTAAATAAGAGGAGGTATCAACGAGTTGTCGCTGTACCTCATCCAGGTAGAGGTCAGTATGCCAGACTACAACAGTGCCCCCCTTATCAGCGGATTTTATGGTAAGATTAGGATTGGTGCAGAGGGAGTGGAGAGCAAAGCGTTCAGAAGGAGTGAGGTTGGAATTTCAACAAAGTGTGGTGAAGTTGAGACGGTTGATGTCCCCATCATGGCATATGCCCAACTCGCTGAGGTGTGGGCGAAGGGGGACAAAGGTAAGGCCCTTACTGAGGACAGAGCGCTCTGTGTCAGATAGCTGAAAGTTGGAGGGGATAGTAAAGACCCGGCATGGATGAGAGCTGGGATCAGAGGGGGGAGGGAGGCTAGTAGTGTCAGTGGAGAGGGGAGGGTTGGGGTGAAAGGAAGATGGAGCCTCTGAGGGCCCAGGAGCTGACAATGGGATCTGAGGAAGAGGCGACTGGCAGAGTGGTGGTGGGGTTAGGGGAGACAGGAGTCACAATCACAGCAGGTGAAGTCAGCCTGGAGTTCAAGACTGGAGTTGCAGTTGGAGGCTGCACAATCACTTTGAAGGTGTTGATGGTGCTGGAGTTTGGGTTTTGAAAATGTCCTGGGTTGGTGGGGCCATCGAGATTGATGGCGGGGGCAGTGACCCGAAGTTCGTGCCTGCTAGCGGCAGAGCCGGCTGGCTCTGGGGTCTGCAGATGGAAGATCTTGTGATCCTTGCCTAACATGACAAATATTTCACTGTTTTGTTACTTTTTGAACAGTGTAATCTGCTCTCATTCCATCAAAATCTCTTCTTTTAGAAGAGCTTTATTACCATCAAATAAAGTTGTGTTCTAGCTCATTTTTTCAGATCATTTTAAATATTAAATAGTCTTCATTTAGAAGGGCTGATTTAAAAAAATTAAACAATATTATGACATAAAATCAAGGGAGATTTGGCTACCAAGCCTCTGCTTCATTTTATTTATGTACTGTCTGTGTTTACATATATATTGAAAAAGTAAATTCATTTGATGGCCAGTTTCCTCCCATCAATAATACAATAAAAAAGATATGTTTTATGACATTGTGGTCATATCACAAACACTATTACTGATGCAAGTATTTTATTATTCTAAATTTAGTTAATTATCTCTATTTAGATTGTTTTAGAAAACATAAAACATTTATTATTTGTTCTTTGAGTTCTTCATCTTCAGACATAACTATATCATGAAAATCTGCTTGAACCAGCATTCTACAGAAAACCTATTGGACACTGTTGCAGTTCCAAAATTAAAGCTTGATGTGCTAACACTTGTGATAGAAAGTGCATTGGACAGGATGTTATTGCAGTGGTTTGTGCACACATAGACAAGGGCTGCCAGATGAAGGCAGATTTCAATGTCCATGTTGCCTGTTTGGAACTTCACACATCAGCTGAGGGATGCTCTCTGTTTGCTTAGTGGAACTGGCAAGAGAAACTTCCTTCTTACACACTTTCCACTGAAAGAGCAATTTCCTGCAGGTTTTTTACTAGGTTGTGTGTCTTCTGACTTCTGGCCCATTAACACACCTTCATGGATTGTCCTATTATGTCAAAAGTTTTAATATTCTGGGGGAGTTACTCTTCAGTCCTAAGACAATGTGGAAGCATCAGCACAGATTCAAATGGTGAAATTTACAGTGGCGTTCATCTTTAAAAGATTAATGTCCTCTGGTGGAGAGTTGTCATGGATGGCCTGCAGTACTGATAAATGGTTTGCAAAACATAGTCTTGATAATTGAAGCTCTTGGCTCTTTCTTCAGGTACCTTGCCTAATTTGTGGTTCTAACATTCTTCCCAGTTTTAAGGGTGTGCATAAAAGAACTCTTGATTTGCAGTCTTGTTTGAAAGGATTATAGAATTTAATATGGTATGCTTTCATATTAACAGTTTATTTACTCGGGTGTGCATTCAACATTTCTTGATACTTCAATATGACAGCCCTATTCTAGAAGGTATGAATTACAAAACTCTATTACTAAAGGTTTCATAGGTTCCATATAAAACTCAAAATGATTCATAGATTGTGCAGTGAACTGTCTAAAAATTTAGTTGAAAACAACTTGCCCATAATCAACTTTCTAATTGCTCACTGGTTTCATATATATAATTAAAACCTTAATTAATTTTAAGAAAATTCACTTTACTTTAACCAATTGTATCTTACGTTCATTGTGTCAACTGGCAAGCAGACTGTTTTGGTGTCCCTCAGATGTTTTTTGTAAATGCTAGGATAGAAGAAATTCCACATACGTAATCTATTTTGTCACAGAAAATATGCAGCAGGGTAAGTAATATGAACCCAATGAACTTTAGCAATTATCATTGGAAATTACAATCAATATTTGTTAAGAAGTAAATAAATCTATGCTGTTTATCTATACTTAGTTGTTGTAAAACAACTCTTAAGTGGAGACTTTCTTTTTGTTTAAAAAAGTAGCCATTGAAATGACTCAGCACATTCAAAATGTATTTTGATCCTGTCATGGTATATATAGGGGAAATTTAATTCAAAAGCATTTCCCATGTGAGGGAATGGAATTGCTTTGGAGCTTCATATGGAAATCTGAAGATAGGATTGAAATTTGCAATTTCATTTTGGTTGAACTAATTCATTTTGATTCTCAGGTTCTAGGACTCTTTTTCAATGCATTAGATGTGAGGCACATGAAGTGATTTCAGATATATTAAACTGGACAGTGTACAAATGCAAATTGGAGCCTTTAAAGGTTAGTGCCAATCACAGAGCAATAGACACAGTCAGATTTAATGCTGCCTCTCTGGTGTTACAGCTGGGTTCTGTCATGAGGATGTGGCAAGACGTTCCTTCCCGCAGCTATGGGGAAAGAAACTTTCAGCTATCACCACATATGCGTAGATGGATGTGGCTAAATAACAGAGATTTGTAAATATTTTGCCAGGGGGACATAATGTAGGAAGTCATTTAATGGACTAATCAAAAAGCTGGTTATTGACTTCAGGGAGCAGATACATATCAATGGTGCCAAAATGGTTAAGAGCTTCCAGTCCCTAGGTGTAAACATCAACAATTTGTCTTGGCATAGTCACATGAGTGCTATGGCCAAGAAAGCAACCAATGCTTCTACTTCCTCAGAAAGCAAAGCACGTCCCCAGTCACTCTCACCAATTTTTAGAGAGGCACTGCACAAAACATTCTATCTCAATAAATAATAGCTTGGTAGTGCAACTGCTCTTCCCAAGACCACAATGATACTCCGAAAATTTGTGAATGTAGACTAATCCATCACTGAAAACACTAAAAATAGCCAGCTCTCTTTTCTCTGTCTCAGCCTGCTGCCATCTCTGGAAAGTAGTCAGCATAATTAAAGGCCCCTCCCAACCTAATCATGACTTAATTCAGTCTCAACTAATGTTTATAATTGTATGAAAATGTTTTATAATTGTTTCAGCAGCCATACATTCTTTATTTCTTCAAAATCCTTAATGATGGTGATGTCTCATTTAACTATTGATAATTATAAAAAGATTAAATATACACTTAAGAGAGACCTCTGGAGGGCAAAGAGACAGAGCATGAGATAGATCTGGCAGGTAAGGTTAAGGAAAATCTCCAGAGGTTCTGTAGTTATATTAAGAGGAAAAGGGTAGCTCGGGAAAGAGTAGATCAGCTTGGAGTTGAGCAGGGTGGCCTGTGTCATGGGATGGGTGGGATTTTTAATGATGCCGATATTTTGTGAAATACACCTGATGACTCTTGTTCTGATCCTGACCCTTTGAAATCCTCCAATCCACATCCATTTTTGAATATTTGCCAAAGGGAACTCAGATATCCAACTGCAAAACATGACTGGACAATGACAAGTTCAATTACACATCTCATCTGCTGTTCCGTCCTGCCTGTCTCCCTAAGGGAAACTAAGATACTCAAAATAAATTTGGGACAAAGCTGATCTGAAATCACAGATAACTTACAGCAGTTTCCTGAAGGTACTATTAGCATGATCTGAATGGCTCTTCATCAAATTGTGAAATCCTGACTTTCCCATCTAAACTTTTCATGAGCCAAATAAACTTTATTAGGCCTGACAGTGGATGCATTTGAGCTGGGTTATGCCCCACTTCTAAGAATCAATATTTTTGTATTCCATCTTTTCCACTCTACCTATTCTTGTTAAAATTCCCACCCTGTGTACGGAAACTCTATTCTCCGCCTCATTACACTCTGAGTAGAAATTCTGGGGCATTTCTGCTTCAAGGTTCCTCACAGCTTCATACTTTTGTAATCTGAGTTTACCTTGCTCTTCTGCTTCCTCATTTGAGAGTGAACACCAGAGATTTCGGGAAACCTCATCAGGCCGATATAAAACACATTTTATTTGTATGTTTAATTACACACAGCATGTTAGATTCTGTTTTTAAAGGGAATCATTGTCACACAATTATACTTGGATATTTTCAAAATCAGTGGCTGAATTACTGAACTCATTGACTGATTGTTTTCAGTGAGAGGCAATTGCAGTTTCTGGAAAACTATTTCAATCCCTAATTGGACTGTAGAAGTCCCTAGGGTAGCTCAGCAAGTTGAAAGGAAAAGAATATGAATAATGTATCTTTTTCCATCTTTTTGATCATATTACTGGTCCTGCATTTGATTACAGTATGGTACGACCACACTCGATTTCAGGTCAGCTCTCTTTCTGATGTGCACTGCTCCCAGTCCAGGTTTAGGAGACTTCCTACACCTAGGTGATCCAAAGCACCCACAGCAACAGGACGATTTACTCAATATTTCTGTCTTAAAATATATATTAGCTTTATGGCAGTAGGTCTCTGGAACACAGTGGCAGGGGACGGTGGTAGGATAGCACTGCATGAGAAGCATTTAGACGGTCACATGACAGGAAGGGAATAAAGGAATACAGAATACCTCCAAACCGACAGGATTAGTTACAATGTTATTATGGTTGGTGCAAACATTGTAGGCTGATTGACCTGTTCCTAGGCTGTACTGTTCAATGTTCTAACAAAGGCCTATGAAAGACCTTTAACTGCTCTTCCAATAGTTGCATAACTGAACTTGCAATCATGCCTTTAGTTATGATTGAAGGTTGCACTTGATTGAAAGACTTGGTTTCCAGAACTATCTTTAAAATTAAATCAGTTTGTTTTTAATTATATCCTTCAACATGTAATTGCATCTATTAACTTGTGTCCTTAATTTGTTTCTGTCCAAGCTTGTGCACTGATTTGAAATATTGTGATTAATGACTACAGTAAAAAAACATTGGTTATAGACTAAATGAATTTCAAAATGAAGAATTCCATGGACATTCATTTGGGTTTAGTATAATTCTGGTGAAATATATCCTTATTCTCTTTAGACAGATCCTTAGGATCCAGAATGACTTATTTCTACTCTTTGTGGGTTCTAAATCCTGACATCCCACACATCCAGACATTCAATAGCAGCAACTCCCCTTCAACCTTTTGGTTCTTTAATCTATTGCACAATATAGCCTACTTTCACAAATTTGAATTGTATATTTTTGTGTCATTGTGTATAATTTCTGTTTAATATATATTTAATATATATTTTTCTGGTAAGCTGTTTCTCTAAGGCTACGTACTTGTGATGCTGCTGCAAATAGGTATTTAATTGCAGCTATGCAAACGTGTCCTTGTGCCTAGGGAAGTAAACTCAAGTTTCACTCGAGTAGCTAACAAGATAATTGTGGGGACTACAGACTCTTTCAGAACTGAGACAGGAGGTACCTTGCAGAGTAGAAGAATGTGTATCTTGTGAAGTTGGACATCTTTTTGGCTGCTTCTACAGGGCTTGTGTGGTCTTCAGGTTTCTCAGTACTGTGCTGGACTCCTTCTCCATTTTGTAGCCAGAGAGAGGACGTCAAGGATCCCATCAGGCTTTGGGAGGACACTCTGAATGAAAAGAGATGCTGGGAACAGAAAACACAAGGGACAAAGGTCACACCATCAGCACGTGGCCAATTTCAGTATGCGGAAGGAGAATTCAGCTGACGTAGTCTGTGAGCTACGCCATCGTAACTTATTCCACCAAGCACCGTCTGGAGAGCAGAATAAATAAATGATGATATTTGCAAAACTGTCAATTTGTGGACAAAATACTCTTGATGAATTGTGAAACAAAGTCACACTTTACAATTAAAGAACTCTTTGGCTGATAAAAAAGTACATGCTCTTGTCTATAATATGTTATTTGTTAACTGTGATAAATTAAAAAAGCACTGATAGAGCCCAGCTCTATGTTAAGAATGGAAGCAAATTAAGGAAACTGATGTGAATTGTCATTCAGTCCTGGAATGATTGACAGCTTATATGACTAATAGCTTGGATAATGCACTTCAGAATCATAAGGGTCCAGGGCTGGGGCAAGAATAAAGAAAGCCTCCGGAAGAAAAACTATATAAATGAAGGACCGTCTGAGATGTTGGTAGTGACAACCTGGGGATAACCATCAGAAGGAGGATTCTGAGTTTGGAACTTAGAGAAATCTACCTACTGGTGTGAACATGACCAATCTTATCTCTCAAGGGAAGCAGTTAAGTCTATGTCGAGAGTTGTGTGATTTAACATTGCACATAATATATTGGGGTGGTACGATAGCATAGTGGTTAGCACAATGGTTTACAGTGCCAGTGACTCAGGTTCATTTCCTGTAAGGAGTTTGTACATTCTCCCTGTGATCACGTGGACTTCCTCCAAATGTCTTGGTTTCCTCCCACTGTCCAAAGATGTACCAGTTGGTAGGTTAATTGGTCATTGTAAATTGTCCTGTGATTAGGCTAGGGATAAATTGAGGGATTGCTGGGTGACATGGCTCAAAGAGCTGGAAAGACCTATTCCCCACTGTATCCCAATAAAATAATAAATAATATATAAGAAGTGGATTAGTAAAATCACTGGTATCAATACACATTTCAGTAACTTGAGTGCTAACAAAGATTAAGTTATATTAAACTATGTTTTAGAGTCTTTTTGTTCAACCAGTCTGTTCATGTCCTACAGAAGTTAACACAGATGCCTTGTGCAGGAAGGCACAGAGTCGACTGTACTTCCTTAGAGAGATGCTGAAGATGTTCTATAGGTCAGTTGTGGAGAGCGCCCTCTTCTTTGTGGTGGCGTGTTGGGGAGGAAGCATTAAGAAGAGGGACGCCTCACGTCTTAATAAGCTGGTAAGGAAGGTGGGCTCTGTCGTGGGCAAAGTACTGGAGAGTTTAACATCGGTAGCTGAGCGAAGGGCGCTGAGTAGGCTATGGTCAATTATTGATAACTCTGAACATCCTCTACATAGCACCATCCAGAGACAGAGAAGCAGTTTCAGCGACAGGTTACTATCGATGCAATGCTCCTCAGACAGGATGAAGAGGTCAATACTCCCCAATGCCATTAGGCTTTACAATTCTACCGCCAGGACTTAAGAACTTTTTAAAAGCTATTATTAATGCTTTTTGAGATAGTGATTTAGATGTATATCATATTTTTTACTGAGTTAAGTATTGTATGTAATTAGTTTTGCTACAACAAGTGTATGGGACATTGGAAAAAAGTTGAATTTCCCCATGGGGATGAATAAAGTATCTATCTATCTATCTATCTATCTATCTAATCATGGGTCAGAGATCCCCAGGAACGTACGGGAATGAAACTTGGAGCACGTGCTTGAATTGTTTCGTCTGTCCACATGGCTTTTTTTTTGCATGACAGTGTTCAAAATAGTACACAAATTTTCAGGAGTCTGGTGCTTGTCATGCAAGCAATGTTGCCTCCTCATTGTGGTTAGCTGAGCGCAATAAGGTTCCCAGTGCTGAGATGCAAGGGATATCATCAAACTTAAGCATACTGTAAAAATTGCTATCAAAGGACAATACCAACGAAGTTCAAACAGACACTGAATGGTAGGATTCATAGTTCTTGTTCTTAATCTTCCTTCATTTTTTGACCATCTTACTCTTGCTTATACCATTCCACATCTTCCACTTCTTTGCACACTGGATTCAGGCTGTAGATATCTCTTCGTCCATAAGTACACAGTATTATTTTTCCAACAGTGTCTCCATGGCAGAGTTATACATTGCTTTTAGGCTGACCTTACCTAAAACTTGGAGTTCCATCAAGTCAACTCTGACTATTGTTGCCCTTTTCTTCAACCTTTGTCATTCAGGTTTCCACACAAAACATCTTCCCATCTGTGTCACCCCTGCTGTTGCCTTAATCCATGATGATCACAGCTAATTTGAAAGGTTGCATCTGCGTTAGATCTTACTGTCTCATGTGCAACTATTACCTTCAAACCTTGTTACTTTTTGTATCATTCCCCTTGAATAAACATGAATATGTTGCCCAAAGCATGGCTATTCATAGACTGATCCCTGCCCTCCATACCTTGGCTCCTCTCCAGCTCTGATACCATTGTTAACATCATTCTCAAATTCAATAAATTTAACACTCTGAGATTCCAAGCCAACTAAGAATTAGGAATTTCAATGCTTATGGCACTCTTTAAAACGTTCTTGAAATTGGCCAGCAGGATTTTAAAATATGTTGCAACTTCTATCATTTTATTGACATATTTTATGTCAATAAAATATGTTGCAACTTCTACAACTTCTATCATCTCCAGAGTGATCCTACCACCAAACATGTCTTTACCTCCCACCTCTTTGCTTTTCACAGGGATTGCTGACTTCATAATCGCTTGCCCGCTCGTCCCTCCCCACTAATCTCAGTCCCGACTCTTATCCCCGCAAGCAGCTGAAGTGCTGCCCCTGCCCACTTACCTCCTCACTCACTCCATTCAGGGCCCCAAACTGTCCTTTGAGGGGAGGCAACTCTTCACCTGCGAGTCTGCTGGGGTCATCTATTGTGTCCGGTGATCCCGATGCAGCCTCCTCTACTTTAGTGAGACCCATCGATCTATTGTAAATTGAGCACCTCCACTCCATCTGCCAAAAATGAAACTTCCTGGTGGTCAAACATTTTAAATCCAATTCACATCTGTTGGCCATGGTCTCCTTTTGTGCTAAATTGAGGCCCCCTAAGGGTAGAGGAACAACGCCTTGTATTCTGTCTGGGTAGCCTTCAAACTGATGGCAAGAATATTGAATAAAAACTTTTTCCTCCCCACCCCCTCTTCTTCTATTCCTCACTCCAGCCTCTCATCTCTTCTCTCTTGCCCATCACCTCTTCTTGGATCATCTCCTTCCCTTTCTCCTATGGTCCACTCTCCTCTCCTATTAGATTCCTTCATCTCCCATCTTTATTATTCCAACTTAACTGGGTTGCTAGACAGCTAGATCACCTTCTAGCTATCCTCCTTCCCAACCACCCACCTTTTTAGTTGGGTGTCTTCCCCATTCCTTTCCAGTCTTGAAGAAGGGTATCAGCCCGAAAAATTGACTGTTGATTCATTTCCTTGCATTCACTTACTGAGTTCCTCCAGCATTATGTATGTGTTTCTTTGGATTTCCAGCATCTGCAAAATGTCTTGTTTGTGCTATGCTGCTATAATTCATTGGCTTGCCTTCTTTATCACCATATTTCCTTTCAACATAGGAGGTCATTTGGTGCATAGGGTCCATGCTGGTTCCCTGTAAATCATTCTGTTTTACACGGTTATTTATTTCCCTTAAGTCTCCTTCAACTCACCCGTACTAGAGGTGATTCACAGACACCAAAATAAACCAGCTGTCCAGCCTGTCTTTGGGATGTGGGGGCAATCTCTGCAAATCATGTTATCAGTATTGTTTATTTGCTATTTATTGATTATGATTATTTATCATTTTTCATATTCGCACAGCCTGTCTTCTTTTGCACATTTGCTGTTTGTCAGTCTTTCTGTGCAGTTTTTTATGAACCTAATGTATTTCTTGAATGTCTGCAGGAAAATTAATTTCAAGTCGGTATATGGTGACATATAAGTACATCGATAATAATTAACTTTGAACGTTGAAATCAGAGAAGCTGGGTGTGACCCATGCAATTACAGTGAGAGTGAACAAACTTCAGACAGAGTGTAATGGAGGTCAAGTGCAAACCCAAACCACTGAGATATTAAACAGCAGCAATAGATGTTGTGCCACAGTTCTGCCTCCTTCCGTATACCTCCACTGTGTGCTTTCATCAACTTCACTCTGGTTACCAGGGCAGGTTGTATATGTTTTTTCTCTCGAGCAGCTACTTCTATACTGTTCCTCCCAAACAAATCAAATTCATCTTAACTTCCCATTTAAAGGCATTAATCCTGCTCTTGTATAGTCTCTTATTTTTTTCCTCAGTAGGTGCAAAGCACTCTTTTGGTCAACCTCAGAGGAAAGTGGAATACAATTTCCCATTGCACATTTTAAAGTATCAGGGACGATTCATCTGTTTATATTTTTGCATATTTATAGTTGTTCCCTCAGTCAAAGTGATACTACTATCCCTCTCTTCACTTGTAGAATAATTCCTCATTTCACTATGTCATATCCTCTAGTCTCTGGTGGGTCTATCTACAGCCGTGCCTATCTGCTTCCAAGGTATATTGAGACCATCTTCTTCATTTGCCTTTAAGCTTGAGCTTTTGATCAAGGAGGCCTATAGTACAGTCAAGCACAAACACAGCCAAGCTATATGGGCATTCTTAGAATGAGTGTCTCCTGTTGCGTGCTTGACTGCCCAGCCTCTTCTACAATCTCACCTATTGCTCTGCTACTTTCCAAATGATGGCAAAAGATATGAAAAAAACACAATATGATAATTGTGTTATTATCTCATACTATTATATATCAGAATCAGGTTTATTATTACCAGCATGAGTCGTGAAATTTATTGCAGCAGTTCAATGCAATACATAATATTTTTTTATAGGCATCCGTTAGTCTCGTGAGACCATGGATTTGCGCTTTGGAAGGTTTCCAGGGCACAGGCCTGGGCAAGGTTGTATGGGAGACCGGCAGTTGCCCAAGCTTCAAGCCTTCCCCTCTCCACGCCACCAATGTTGTCCAAGGGAAGGGCACTAAGACCCAAGCAGCACGGCACCAGTACCATCGCAGAGCAATGTGTTGTTAAGTGCCTTGCTCAAGGACACAATGCGCTGCCTCAGCTGAGGCTCGAACCAGTGACCTTCAGATCACTAGACCGATACCTTATCCACTAGGCCACGTGCCAACACATACATAATATAGAAGAAGAAAACAATAAATAACTAAGGAAATCAATAACAGTATATATATCGAATAGATTAAAAATCATGCAAAAAACAGAATATATATAATAAAAGTGAAGTAGTGTTCATGGGTTTAATGCCCATTTAGGAATCAGATGGCAGAGGGGAAGAATCACTGAGTGTGGCATTCTTGAATCACTGAGTGTGTGCCTTCAGGCTTCTGTACCTCCTACCTGATGGCAACAGTGAGAAAAGGGCATGCCCTGGGTACTGGAGGTCCTTAATAATGGACGTTGCTTTCTGAGACACTGCTCCCTGAAGATGTTCTGGGTACATTGTAGGCTAGTATCCCAAGATGGAACTGACTGGATTTACAACCTTCTGCAGCTTCTTTCAGTCCTGTGCAGTAGCCCCTCCATACCAGACAGTGATGCAGTCTGTCAGAATGCTCTCCATGGTACATCTATAGAAGTCTTGGAGTATTTTTGTTGACATAGCAAATTTCTTCAAACTCTAATGAAGTTTGCTGTCTTGCCTTCTTTATAGCTGCATTGATACGTTGGGATGAGGTTAGGTCCTTGGAGATCTTGCCACCCAGGAATTTGAAACTGCTCAGTCTCTCCAATTCTGATTCCTCTATGAAGATTACCGTCTGGGTAGCCTCCAGCCTGGTGGTATGAACAATGAATTCTCCAATTTCAGGTAATTCCCTTCCCCTATCCCAGGTCCCTCTCTGCCTCTCTCCCCTTTCAACTTTCTGCTTCTTTATCTCTACAGTTCTTTCATGCTTATCCCCTCCCCCTCCTTCCTTTATCTTTCCTCTGATTTGTTTTCCACCTGGCACCTCTAGGCCCTACCCCCTCCCCTAGCTCTATTACTGGGCTTCGGCCCTCTCTTCCCCCCCATTCCTGATGAAGGGTCTCGGCCCAAAACATTGGCTACACTTTTCTCACGGATGCTGCCTGACCTGCTGAGTTCTTCCAGCGTTGTGTACGTATCGTATGTATGGTGTAGTTTCACTTATCAAAATCGGGCAGACAGCGAGCCAAAATCGATGTGGAGAAAAAAAATTGGCACGTACATGCCTAGACATGTACATGCATACGTACGTACATGCATACGCACATACACGCATGCGCGCACAACTACCCGCACAAGGCTTCACGGTCATGGTAGTCTTTCTTGGGGTAAACACACGTATAAAGTGGGCATCTTTTTTTCGTAAAAGTGAAAATCCTCTTTGGTTAGCGAAAACATGTACTCAGTCCTCGGGGTCGCGTTGCTGATGGCAGTTGGCTGGTCCGTCTTAATAAGCTCGGCAGAGGATGGTGCTCAGAGAAGCTGTGCCAGACGGGACGGTCGTCGGCTCGGAGGTCCGACGGACTGGGAGCTTTCAGGTCGCTTTCGGTGTGTGCTGTGTCTGTGGCACCGTGGAAGTCCATAGCGGGGGTATTCCCTTCTGCCGCCGGCATGGGATGGCGAGTCTGTCGGGACTCTGGGGACTTGTGGGAACTGTGGTGATTTCTTTTGAACTTATAGTCCTTTAACATCTTTGGACTATTTTTACTGTGCCCATGGTCTGTTTTTTTTATCAATTATGCTATTGTTTGTACTGTTGTAACTATGTGGTTTTGTGCAGGTCTTGCAGCTTTAGCTTTTGGTCTTGTTTTGTCTGGTGGATTTGGAGCTCCTTTTCGGGGAACGCACTAAGATGGTAGCGCGATATTAATACGCAGCAGACTCTCCGGACTCTGGATTGGGGATTGTCAAACGTTATTTGGATTTTCTGGTGAGGTCTGTTTTGTCATATGCTTTTGTGATATCATTCTGGAAGAACGTTGTCTCATTTTTTAACTGCATTGCATTTGTGGTTTCTAAGTGACAATAAACTGAACCTGAATCTAATGTAGGTCTTTCACAACAGCGAGCTGTCATAAAGCGAACATTCAAAAAATGGGGGCCACCTGTATGCCCTCTCGACTCCATCTGAGATTCTACCAACAATGGTTATATCATCAGCAAATTTATAGATGGTACTTGAGCTATGTCTAGCCACACAGACATGGGTATAGAGAAAGTAGAGCAGTGGCTAAGCACACACCCCTGAGGTGCCCCAGTGTTGATCATTGGGCAGACGGAGATATTATTGTCAATCTGCACAGATTAAGGTCTTCTGGTTCAGAAGTCAAGGATCCAATTGCAGATGGAAGTACAGAGGCCCAGGTTCTGTAACTTCTCAATTAGAATTGCTGAAATGATGGTGTCAAATGAGCTATAGTCAATGAACAGCATCCAGACATAGGTACTTCTACTGTCTAGGTGGTCTAAGGCCATGGGAAGAGCCATTGATGTTGCATCTGCCGTTGAGCTAGTAATGCTAAAGACTATGTTATTGCATCATGCACTTAGGGCAAACTTTACAGTGGTGCTAGGAACTTTGTGAACCTTGTAGAATTTTCTCTATTTCTGCATAAATATGACCTAAAATGTGATCAGATCTTCATGTAAGTCCTAAAACTAGATAAAGAGAACTCAATTAAATAAACAACACAAAAAATTGTACTTGTTCATTTACTTATTGAGAAAAATTATACAATATTAGATGAATTTGTTGGAAAAAGTATGTGAACCTCTGGGGTAACGCTTTCTACAAAAGCTATTTGGAGTCAGGTGTTCCAATCAATGAAATGAAATGAGAGATGTGGGTTGTAGAGGTGTTCTGCCCTATAAAAAAGACACACAAAGTTAGGTTGTTGACTGAGCCTGCTCTTCTCAAGAAAGATCGGTTTATATGCACCATTCCTCAATCAAAACAATTTCTAGAGAAGCTTAGAAGAAGAATTGTAGAGATGCATGAATCTGGAAAAAGCTACCAAATCATTTCTGAACAGCTGAGTTTTCTTCAGTCCACAGTAAGAAGAATTGTCTTCAAATGGAGGAAAATGCAGTACTGTTGCTACTCCCCCTTGGAGTGGGTATCCTGCAAAGATCACACCAAGAGCACAAAGTGCAGTGCTGAAAGAGGTGAAAAAGAACCCATGGATAACAGCTAAAGATCTTCAAAAATCTCTAGAACTTGCTAAAGTCTCTTGTTCATGTGTCCACTATAAGAAAAACATTGAACAAGAATGGCGATCATGAAGGGACACTGTGAAGGAAACCATTGCTCTCCAAAAAAAAATCCATTGCTGTACATCTCAGGTTTGCAAAAGACCACCTGAAAGTTCTACAGTGCTTCAGGGATAATGATCTGTGGACAGATGAAACAACAGATGAACTTTTTGGCAGAAATGCACATTGCTACGTTTGGAGGTGAAAGGGCACTGCACACCAACACCAAAACATCATCCCAACTGTGAAGCCTGGTGGAAGGAGCATCATGGTTTGGGGCTACTTTGCTCCCTCTGGGCCTAAACAACATGCAATCATTGAGGGAACGATGAATTCAAAATTATATCAGTCTTTTTACAGGAGAATGTCAGGGGAGCAGTCTGTCACCTGAAGCTTAATAGAAATTGAATAATGCAACAAGACAATTATCTGAAAGCCAAGAGTAAATCAACAAAAGAATGGTTTAAAAAGAAGAAAATGCGTGTTTTGGAATGGCCGAGTCCAAATCCTGGCCTTAATCCTATAGAAATGTTGTAGAAGGACCTGAAGCAAGCAGTTCATGCAAGGAAGCCCAGCAACATCCTAAAACAGAAGCAGATTTTTTAAGGAGAAATGTTCTAAAATTCCTCCAAGCTGATGTGCAGGACTAATCAACAGTTACCTGAAATATCTTGTTGAAGTCATTGCTGTACAAGGGAGTAACACCAGTTACTGAAAACAAAAGTTCACATACTTTCTCCAACAAATACTTGTAATATTGGATTATTTTTCTCGATAAATGAACAAGTATAATGTTTTTGTGTTATTTATTTAATAAGATTCTCTTTATCTAGTTTTAGAACTTACATGAAGATCTGATCACATTTTACTTCATATTTATGCAGAAATCCAGGAAACTCTACAGGGTTCACAAACTTCCTAGCTCTACTGTAATTTTAACATCTTCCTTTGCTATCCATTGCACTTTTGTCAATTGTTTCTTTAGTTTTGCAATTAGGATTTTTTTTGGTTGTATGTTAACTGATTTAGATGGTAGAATCATGTCAGAATTATTGGAAAATAAAATTACCACTAAGTTAGAGATTATAAATTCTTTCTCTCCATTGAGATATACACTACATCACTTTTAAAAAGTTGTATTCATTCCCTTACACTTTACATAGATAAACTCTGCGCTCTACTTCTTGTTCAATAGTTTCAAAGACATACAAGGGTAAATTCTGTGATTCTCCACTCCCAGTGTGGATTATTTTACTTGACAGGATAATCAAGCATAGAGGGCAGTGCACTCAATTTCTAATGCTCCCAGTTTTACTAGTCATTAAATTAGTTCACTCACCTCCATGTTTAATTTTCTAATCCTTCCTTCTGTCAACGAAGGTTCTTATTGAACCCTGGCTCTCACAAGGTTTACCCTGTAATGTCATTAGTGTTAAAGCATAAAAATAAATCATATACAATCTTAGAACCAATTTTTATCTATGATACAGTAAGCATAAAATTATGATATGTTGGAGCTTAGATATTCAAAGCATTCTATATAAACCTCTTGAAAATTATTTTTTCAATGCAGTTGATAGATTAACTCAAAAGCAGTTTACCATTTCTGTTTTACTCTGCGTGCCATCATAGTTCACAATGTTTTAGAAGTATTTCAGGAGATAATTGCATCATGTCTCCGCTATGATCCCTAGTTTCTCTGAGCGCCAATCTACAGAGGTAATGACCCCTCTCCCCCAATCAGTTCATTTTCACACACCCTACCACAACCACTCAATTAGTCAAGACCCTGAATCTTGCAATCCTCTGAGGCTCCTTTGGAGAATTTGCTTTACAAGAACCTGCTTCCCATCTCCCACAAAATGCTGGAGGAACTCAGGATGCCAGGTAGTATCTAGGGAAAACAGTAAACTCTTGAAATTTTGGGCTGAGATCCTTCATCAAGACTGGAAAGGAGCAGAAGTCAGAGTAAGAAGGTGGAGGGAATGATGGAAGAAGTACAAGGTGGTAGGTGATAGGTGAAAGCAGGCGAGGAGGGGAGGGGAGTGAAAGAGATGAAGGACTGGAGAAGGGGGAACCTGAAAGCAGAGGACAGAAGACCATAGAAGAACAGAAGGAGGAGGAGCAGCAGAGGAAGGTGATGGGCAGGTGAGGAGAGGGGAACAGGAATGGGGAATGGGGAAGGAGACAATTACTGGAAGTTCAAGAACAATTACTGGAAGTTCAAGATTGGACGATACCCAGACGGAATATGACGTATTGCTCCTCCAACCTGAGTGTGACCTCATTGCGGCAGTGGAGGAGGCCATGGACTGACATGTGGGAATGGGAATGGAATGCTTAACTCTGACTCATAGCTAGATCACTGGTAACTTAAAATGTGTGTAACTTTCATACTTTTACATTTTACCTAGATTAATCCTTGAAAACAAGTGGAAACTGTATTTTGGGGAAATACTGCCTTGATTAGGGATTGAAATTTTTAACTCACAATTTTCATTAAAAACCTCTAATTTTGTTCAAATCAATCGCACACAAAATGGTCTTGTCATATCTGCTATTGTGTTACAGATAACTGCTGTTTTGATGTTCACCTTGTGATATCTGATAAATGAATATTAATAAACAATACTTTTAATAAATCTCACACCTACTCAGTGCTATTGATTCCAACAACAAAGGAACAATTGACATACAGTTCACCAAACATCCTATTTTATGTATTTCTCCAGTCAAACAATAACTGCACAATTTACTGAAGAAGGCAATTTTTTTCTCATTGATTTTGAAAAGAAAATGCAAATGACCTTGGCCCATGCTATTATTTATGCCAACAATTATGAAATATGATTTCTTTTCCTTTTAATGTCATTTCACAAAGGAATTATTCTAATCATATTAAGGAGAAAAACATTGCCACTAAAAAAGCAGAAGGAGAAATGTTAAGTGATTGTCTATTAATTTTGCAGACAATAATTTCTCATTTTGTAAAACAATGGGAATAAACAACTAATGGATAGCAGCACTGTGTAATTTTTTTAATAGATGTGAACAATTATTTTAATATTTTATGAATTAGTGAGCCAGACATTGATATTGTTTATCATCAGGGATAAGCAGTTATATTATTTTCCAGAGGGACACAAAAGACTGCAGATGCTGGAATCTGGAAAAAACAATATGCTGGAGGAACTCATCGAGTCCTGAATCAAGTTTTGAACTGAAATGTCAGAAATTTTATATCCCTACATAGATGCTGGTCAATCACTGAGTTATTCCAGCAGAGAATTTATTGCTTATTGTTCTTTAACTGAAAACCTGCATGTTATAAAAATCCAACAGTTAAGCAACGTCGATTGAGGGAACTACATTTTATTGTATCAAAACTGTTTCAAGGAAGTGACCAGTGTTTAATTTTGACAAAAAAAACAGATATTTTTGTATCTTTTTTTGGTTTCTCGCTTTCATTTCTCATCATACCCTCTCAAGACTGACATGTCCATGAGAATTAGTATTTTCTACTTTAACCAAATTCCCAATTACAAACTGACGATTGTGTAAACTGAAATCGTCAAGTATTCCCAGCCCTTGGATAATGAGTTATCCATCCCTCTGCTTTCTAAACTCTCATACCTTCATTAATTTCGTAATCTTTTGCTGATCTTAAGACTACAATATTAGATTTAGCTATATATTATTTAGAGGAACAAGCTTTGAAGCTTGTTGATAGTGTTGCTTAATACAGAACTAAAATGAATAAACTGCAGCCTGAGGTAGGTATTGCTGTTGTCCATCTGGTCCAAAGCACAGTGGAAAGCATGACATTTTGTCCCTTGTGGTGGTAGGCAAATTGCTGTGGGTCAAGGTCCTTGCTCAGTCAAGAGTTAATTCCAGCCATCACCATCACAGTAGGTAAGAGGACGGCCAGGTGATAGTCATTGAGGCAGCTCACGCTGCTCTTCTTGTGCACCAGTAGGCAGATGGCAATGTCTGACTTCAGCAGTGAGAGACTGAAGATGCCTTTGAACACCCAGTTGGTAGGCACAGGTTTGCAGCAACCTAACAGGTACAGTGTCAGGGCTTGACAGCTTGCAAGGGTTCAACAAGACTATATGGATAGAACTTACATAAAATAAGGGATAATAACTTTAATGAGATTGTAGTCTAGTACAATGTAGATTGTACCTAATAGTCAGCAGGTATTTGAGAAGAAAATATGTAAGGAAATCTACATTTTAAGAAAAGATTTGCTGGCCTTGGAGAGGATCCAGAGGAGGTTCACAAGAATGATCCTACAAAATCCTACAAAAAGTAGTGGATGCAGCCAAGCCCATCATGGGCAAAGGCCTCCCCACCATTGAGCACATCTACATGAAATGCTGTTATGAGAAAGCAGCATCCATCATTAGAGATTCCCATCACCCAGGACATTCTCTCTTCTCACTGTTGCCATCAGAAAGAAGGTACAGGAGCCTTAGGGCTCACACCACCTGGTTAAGGAACAGTTACTACCCCTTAACCATTAGGCTCTTGAACCAAAAAGGATAGCTTCACTCAACTTTCACTCAACTTCATTTGCTCCATCATTGAAATGTTCCCATTACCGATCAAATCACTTTCAATGACTATTCCTATCATGTTCTCAACATTTGTTTGTTTGTTTGTTTATCCATTTATCTATCTATCTATCTATCTATTTATTTATTTATTTATTTATTTATTTATTTATTTATTATTTCTTCTTTTTGTATTTGCACAATTTGTTGGTCTTCTGCACTCTGGTTAAATGCCCTAGTTGTGTGATCTTTCATTGATTGTGTTATAGGTATTATTCTATAGACTTATTGAGTATGTCTGCAAGAAAATGGATTTCAAGATTGTATATGATGACATATATGTACTTTGATAATAAATTTACTTTGAACTTTGAAACTTTTATGAAAAACTTTTATGAATGAAAGAATTAACAGATGAGAACTCTTTGATGGCTCTGTGCCTGTACTTGTTGGAGTTGAGAGGAATGAGGGGTAATCTCATTGAAACCTATTGAGTATTGAAAGGTCCAGAGAGAGTGGATGTGCAGAATATGTTACCTATAGTTGGGGAGTCTCAGAGCAGAGGGCACAGCTTCAGAATTGAGGAATATCCATTCAGAACAGAGATGAAAAAAAAATTTAGCTAGAGGGTGATGAATTTGTGGAATTCATTGCCTCAGATGGCTGTGGAGGTCAGTCTTGTATATATTTAAGGCAGAGGTTGATAGGTTCTTGATTAATCAGGGTGTCAATGGTTACGGAGAGAGGACCAGGAGAATAGAGTTGAGAGCAATAACACTGGACAACAAATTTTTTTTGAAAGCATTGCTTTCTCGGAATATTTTTTTTGTTTATGATTGACCACTTGAAGCTGAACACAAATATAATTCAGACTACTTGTATCACTAGGAATTTGAAGAAACGAGAAATTAACTTTCATTGACTACAATATGTTTAATTGCATAACGGTGCTGATGCACTGCAATAGTTCAACTAAGCAAAAAATGTTCTGTTGATGATTTCCATTTGTACCTAGTGTCTGAAGCTTCTTGCTTAAGTGTCCAGTTTCCTGGATACCATTTCTCCATGACCACCATGTCCTGTTGAAACCTTTCTCAATGCTCGTCACTGACGGCACCAAGATTTGCAAGAAAGGAGTCTAAATGAGAATGTAGAAGATAAATTTTAGAGACATGTTGTACTTCATGGTTTTGTGTGCTTGAAGCACGTTGTCTACCAGCTGCATGTAGTTTGCAGCTCTTTTGTTGCTAAGAAATTTTTCAACAACATCCTTGAATTTTCAAGAACATCCTATGCAATTTTCTCCAGTCCCACTAGAAGTTCTTCTAATCGCCTGTTATTGATGACCTGTTTGACTTACGGACCAACAAAAATGGCTTCCTTAGTCTTGCCATCAGTTATCCTGGGAAACATTTGTCTCAAATATCAAAATCCTTCAAAGAAGTTTATAGCCTTTCTAAAACCTGTCCTGCCATGCAGTATCCTCCCTGCCCAAGTAACCCCAGGCATGTCTGGACATGATGGAAAACTTCTCAGCTTGCACTGAGAGCAAGATTTTAATTGACTTGGATTATGAATTGAAATAACAAATCTTGGTGATTTAAAACAATAATGTGTGATAGGAAATTTAAATGGTGATTTTCATGATCAGCAGCCCAAAATCCATAAGATACATCCAAAAATATTCAGGAAGCAAAACTTTTGTTGTTCAGTGTAATACATCTGCTATGACGAAATGGCGGAGCAGATTCAATGGGCCAAATGGCCTAATTCTGCTTCATTAATCTTCTGGAAATCACATAAGGATGTAGGTAATTGACTGGGATAGCAGCAGTGATAAGGAAACGGAGAGCTAAATCAGTTAGGTGCATGCAGGTGCTTTCTCATGCAATATATAGATGGCCCTACTGGAGAAGGGTTTATATTTGACTTCCTCTTAGGAAATGAGGCTGGAAATTAACTAATTTGTCAGAGGAGTGGGGTGGGGTGGAAGAGATGTGGGGGTGGTGTGCCTTTGTGACCAATAACTAGTATTCTGTAACTTTCAAGAAAGCCATTCAAAAAAGAGTGGACTGGTCCACAAATTAAAGTCCTAAATTCAGGCAAGGCTGATTTGAACAATGTTAAAAATATGATGTGTGAAGTGAAACACCTTGGAAGGGTGAACGTGAAAGTACAAGGTTAATGGTAGGATTCTTAGCAAGTTGATCAGATGATAAAGACAATGCATAGCATGTTTGCCTTGAATGGAATCTAATGAGTACAGAGAAAAGAACAGTGGTGTCCTGAAACATGTTTAGATCACAAAAGAGGAAGTGTTAGTCATCTAAAGTTGAATAGTTCCCAAGGGCCTGATCAAGAGTATCTTCCAATACTATGGAAACCTGGCGAAGAAATTGCCAGGGCAGAGATTGTGGTGAACTACATATACCTGTCTGGACACGTCCCCCTGCTGACTGCTCCTGTGGCCCCTCCTACTGACTGTGGCTCCTCCCACAGGCCTCGGTATAAAGGCGATTGAGGCCTGAGCCCGGCCCTCAGTCTCCAGGATGTAGTATGGTGGTCAACTACTGCTTGCTCTTTCTTCCAGTCAATAAAAGCCGATATCTCGCCTTCACGTCTCAGAGAGAGTTATTGATGGTGCATCAATTTTATTGACTGGAAGTTTTAAAACATGGAAAGCATTTTACGTCCGGAAAAATTGGATTTGGACCCCCAAGACCCTGAAGCAGCTCTTGCCTTTGAACTCTGGCTTGCATGCTTCCAATCATACTTGGAGGAGGTTAGTGCAACTGAACCCACTGTTATGCACAGAATTCTCCTCTCGAGGGTCACCCCGAAAGTTTACTCACTTATCAGGGACCTGTCGACCTACCAAGGGGCACTGGACGCCCTCAAAAGACAGTACCTATGGCCGGTGAACACCGTCTACGCAAGACATCGCTTAGCTACGCGACGGCAGCGGCCTGCAGAGTTGAGCGCCGAGTTTCTCCGAGCCCTACAGACACTCGTGCAAACTTCCGACTGCAAAACTCTCACGGCGGAACAGCATGCGGAGCTCCTCGTACGGGACGCCTTTGTTACAGGAATCAGGTCAGTGTAGGTACGCCAGCGGCTGCTGGAAAATGCCGATCTTACCTTACGCTCGGCGATCGAGACGGCCGACACGCTGGAGGCTGCTCTGCACAACGCTGATGCTGTCCAGCCGCGCAATTCCCCGCCAGTTCCGTGGACACCTCAGACCCTGCTGCCGCCGGTTCCTGCGAGCGCATTCGCCAATGCTGCTGCCAGTCGCGAATCCACGAACTCCCCGAACCCGACCACAGCTGCTGCCAGTCACAAGCCCACGCAGTGTTATTTCTGCGGACTCGAAAAGCACCCCCGAAAACGCTGCCCGGCCCGAGAAGCGACGTGCTCCAGCTGCAGGAAGAAGAGCCATTTCTCCAAGGTCTGTAAGTCTAAACCAAGAGCGGGGTCGGGCAGCGTTGCGTGTGAGGCATGGGGGCTGCCATCTTGCATGCCCAGATGTTTGTCGGCGCCATCATGCCCCGCCCCCTACCCACCAGTGCTTACCGGGCACCAAGACGGCAGTTCAACTCTGGCCTCCATAACCCTCGACCAAAGCGCCTCACACCAGCTTGCAAGGTCAATGATGGACATCCTGGTGGAGGGGCACAGGACTAGCTGCCTGTTTGACACGGGCAGCACTGAGAGTATTATTGACCCAGACATGGGGCAACGCTGCAGACTTGTAACATGGCTGGTAAGCCAGAGGGTCACCATGGCTTCTGGGTCGCATTCCACAGACATCCGGGTGGGTTGTGTAGCGACATTGGTGGTGCAGGGCACAGAATATCGGAACTTTGCGCTACTGGTCATGCCTCAACTGTGTGCGCCTGTGCTATTGGGGCTGGACTTCCAGAGCCACCTCGAAAGTGTGACAATGGAGTATGACGGGCCCCTCCCACCGCTCACTGTCAGGAATCCTCAGTTTTGTGGGACTTCGTCGTATACCCCGCTACTGACCACACACACACACACCGACCCGCACATCCAACCCAGCACCATGCCGACAGCTGCGCTACCGACACCACTTGCAGCCTCTCCACCCTCAAGATCCCTCCCCCACCACTGTTCGCCAACCTGAACCCCGACTGTAAACCTGTGGCAACTAAAAGCAGGAGGTACAGCGTGGGGGACAGGGCCTTCATTCAGTCAGAGGTGCAGCGGCTGCTCAAGGAGGGGAATCATTGAGCCAAGCACAAGCCCTTGGAGGGCCCAGGTGGTTGTTCTTCGGACCGGGCAGAAAAATAGGATGGTCGTGGACTATAGTCAAACCATCAATAGGTTCACGCAGCTTGACGCGAACCCCCTACCCCGCATCGCGGATATGGTCAACCAGATAGCTCAGTACAAGGTGTACTCGACAATAGATCTGAAATCCGCTTATCACCAGCTCCCCATCCGCCCAGAGGACTGCCCCTACACCGCCTTCGAGGCGGGCGGCAGGCTCTATCACTTCCTGTGCATCCCATTCAGTGTCACAAATGGTATCTCGGTCTTCCAGAGGGAAATGGACCAGATGGTGGACCAGTGCCAAATGAAGGCCACATTTTCCTATCTGGATAACATCACCATCTGTGGTCACGACTGGCCGGACACAACGCCAACCTCCAATGATTTTTCCAAGTGGCCAAAGCCCTGAACCTTACTTATAATAGGGACAAGTGTGTGTTCGGAACCACCCGACTCACTATCCTTGGGTATGTCGTGGAGAACGGGATCATTGGCCCTGATCCCAACCGTATGCGCCCCCTGTTAGAACTCCCTCTTCCCACCACCCTCAAAGCCCTCAGACGGTGCCTGGGCTTCTTTTCCTATTACGCCCAATGGGTCCCCCATTACGCAGACAAGGCCCGCCCCTAGTCAAGTCTACCACTTTTCCCCTCTCTGCTGAGGCCTGTGCGGCCTTCAGCTGCATTAAAGGGGACATTGTCAAAGCAACTATGCATGCGGTGGACGAGACCATTCCCTTCCAAGTAGAGAGTGACGCCTCTGATTTCGCGCTTGCTGCTACCCTCAATCAGGCAGGCAGGCCAGTAGCATTCTTTTCTCGTACCCTTCAAGGCTCTGAAATTTGGCACTCCGTGGTGGAGAAAGAAGCCCAGGCCATAGTGGAAGCTATTAGGCACTGGAGGCACTATCTCGCCGACAAAAGGTTCACCTTGCTGGCCGACCAGCGCTCAGTTGCGTTCATGTTCAGCAACCAACAGCGGGGCAAAATCAAAAATGATAAAAATTTTGCGGTGGAGAATAGAACTCTCCACCTACAACTATGATATCCTGTACTGGCCTGGAAGGCTCAATGAGCCCCCTGTTGCCCTATCCCGGGGAGCGTATGCCAGCGCGCAGCTCGACCAGCTATACGCCCTCCATGCACATCTTTGCCATCCGGCGGTCACCCGATTTTACCATTTCGTGAAAGCCTGGAACCTGCCGTACTCCCTTGAGAACATCAGGACGATGACCAGGGACTGCCAAGTCTGCGCTGAGTGCAAACCGCACTTCTACCGTCCTGAAAAGGCGCAACTTATCAAGGCCACCCACCCCTTTGAGCGACTGAGTGTTGACTTTAAGGGCCCCCTTCCCTCCACCGACTGCAATGTCTACTTTCTCAACATTATCGACAAGTACTCATGGTTCCCCTTTGCCATCCCCTGCCCTGACACCACTACCACGTCCGTCATAAAAGCCCTGCGCCAGCTCTTCACTCTGTTCGGATATCCCTGCTATATCCACAGTGATAGAGGGTCCTCCTTTATGAGTGACGAGCTGTGCCAGTACCTGCTGGCTAGGGGCATTGCTACTAGTCAGACCACGAGTTATAATCCCCAGGGAAATGGACAGGTGGAGAGGGAGAATGCCACAGTGTGGAAGGCCACACTTTTAGCCCTTAAGTCAAAAGGGTTGCCGGTCTCTCGATGGCAGGAGGTCCTCCCTGAGGCACTCCACTCTATCCGCTCTCTGTTATGTACGTCAACCAAAGCCACCCCTCACCTTTCCCAGGAAGTCTGCTACTGGGACCACCCTACCAGCTTGGCTGACGTCCCCAGGGCCAGTGCTGCTCCGGAAACATGTGAGGAGCAATAAATACTCCCCGCTGGTCGAGAGGGTTCACCTTCTACATGCGAACCCCCAGTATGCTTACGTGGTCTTACCTGATGGGCGGGAGGACACGGTCTCCGTCCGCGACCTGGCGCCCGCAGGAGCAGCAGACCACTACCCCGAACACTCCACGGTAACTATGAACCCTGTACCCGAGGTGACACCGCGCACACCGAGCCCTACACAGACTCCTCACAACACTCCTATACCGGGCGTCTCGTACGCTCATATACCAGGCGCCTCGCACACGCATGAGGGATCACTGACGCCTAGTGGGCTGACACCTCCAGTTAGGCCGGAACCAGCACAACGTCCGTCTCCGGTGCAATCACCACCGGCACCTGTGCAATCACAGCCGGTGCTACGTAGATCACAGCGACAGATTCGACCACCTGATAGACTTAACCTGTAAATATACTTGTAAGTAACTTTGCCCCATGGGGACTCTCTTTTAAAACAAAGGGGGGGGGGTGAATGTGGTGAACTACATATACCTGTCTGGACACACCCCCTGCTGACTGCTCCTGTGGCCCCTACCACTGACCGTGGCTCCTCCCACAGACCCCGGTATAAAGGCGATTGAGGCCTGAGCCCGGCCCTCAGTCTCCAGAATGTAGTATGGTGGTCAACTACTGCTTGTTCTTTCTTCCAGTCAATAAAAGCAAATATCTCGCTTTTATATCTCAGAGAGAGTTATTGATGATGCATCAGAGATCTTTTGATCTTCATTAGCCATGGGTGAAGTACTACATAACAGGAGTGAGGCTAATGTTGTTGTGCTGTTATTTAAGAAGGACTGGAAATACAAATCAGGCAACTACCAGCCAGTGAGCCTTAGATCACAGGTGGGATCTATCCACATTTAGAAAGGCAAGAACTGATTAAGGACAGTTAGCATGGTATTTTATGTAGGAGATATTATGATAAAATTTGATATTTTTGAAGAAGTGTTCTGTATGACTCTATGAAGAAACCTAAACCCAACTCCATTTGTTATAGAGCCTGTACTGAATATTAACAAATCGGTGAGTAGGTGATTGATGAATAAGAGGTCCTTAATAGCACCGTTGGTTTGCTGCTGTATAAAAAGTAGTTGTTTCTAAAATAAAGCAACTTCATGCAGTATCAAGCCAACTATCAATAATAAATTTTCGTAAGTGTCTAAAGCTGTATTGGTAATAGGCCTTCCATCTGATTTATTAGTTTGTCCCTTTGTAGAGGCTGCCTGGCCAATTGAGTATTTCTGATTTTGTCATGAGGTGGGGACAAGGGTGCTGGGAGAGGACCCACACGCAGGACACAAATACGTCTTTCTTAGGTACAATAAAATAGCGTTTATTACTCGCTACACAGAAGATTGGGAAATCGAGGACAAAGAGAAACACGAACTTTGGACTAGGGGACCAGGGACTTGGATCGCCGCGGACCTGGATCTTGGAAACAGGGAACTGGGACAGCCGCAGACCTTGGACTTGGACCCTGGGGACTGGGACCGCCACGGCCCTTGGGGAGCAATGGGTAGAAAGGGGGGAACCCCTTGCTGGGCAGCGGCAGGCCGGCCGGACCTGCCCGATGGAGGCAACGGGTAGGAAGGGGCAGAACCCCCACCGGGCAGTGGCAGTCCAGCCAGACCTCCCCGACAGAGGCAATGGGTAGGAACATCAGGACTCCGCCTTCCACTCAGGCACCGAGCCGGGACTTCTTCAAAGGGTAGACATGGACAACGGGCAGGAACCTCGAGTCAGGACTCCACCTTCCACTCAGGCACCGAGCCGGGGCTCTTCTTCGGGGGTAGACACGGACAAGGGGCATAAACGTTGAGTCAGGACTCTGCCTTTAACTCAACCCTGGTAGATTGACCTTGCCTGGACCCACTCTGGCGACGGAAGGTGAATTGCTGGTACTCCGATGTGGGCTGGGTCACTCTGGTGACGGAAGGTGGATTGCTGGTACTCTGATGCGGGCTGGATCACTCTGGCGACGGAAGGTGAATTGCTGGTACTCCGATGCGGGCTGGGTCACTCTGGCGACGGAAGGTGAATCGCTGGTACTCCGATACGGGCTGGATCACTCTGGCGACGGAAGGTGAATCCTTATGGCAGTTATTTAGTTTATAATATTTTCGCTTAGTAATTTGTTAGCATTTTTTTAGTTAAAGTTAGGATTGTTTAAATCAATTTATTCGTCTGTAATACATCGCGGCTGCGATGACGTCACATCCGGGTTCGCCGCGTCTTGTGGGAAAATATCGGTTTGAGATATACGCAAGGGTAGAGGTCACTCACATGTGCCACCATAACGCCGGCTAGGTTTTCTCTATGCACCAAAGACACAGTGAAAGCAACGCTGTAAGTCATTAGATAATCAATATGTTGAGTTAAAATGTTAACGCCGATTCTGTTAAAAGTAACGACGGTCGGTAAGGTTTATGTTTTCGTCAGTTAAAGAGTCGGGATAGTTTGTATTGAAGTGTATCTAAAGTAGTCAATGGAGCAGCTAGATTCTGACTGTATGCTGCACTTTAATGTAATGTAGTGTAATGTAATGTAATGTAGTTATTGTAGTTTTACCTTTGCAAGTATTCACAATGTAAATGTGATATTTAGAAGGAAACAAACACTGTACCAATCTTGTATTGTTTTTCAACAGTTTTCACCATACGTTAATGTGAAGAGTGAACAGTAAATGGTTAATCTTACTGCGGCCTTGTTTGCATTGATTCTGGTTTATCTCGACGTTTACCTCGACGTTACGTCACACCCGAGCGAGAACGTTACTCTGGTGAGTAACGTTAGGAACGAGGGTGAGGAGCCAGAGGTTGTGGTACATGTCGGTACCAATGACATAGGTAGGAAAGGGGAAGAGGTCCTGAAACGAGAGTATAGGGAGTTAGGAAGGCAGTTAAGAAGAAGGACCGCAAAGGTAGTAATCTCGGGATTACTGCCTGTGCCACGCGACAGTGAGAGTAGGAATGGAATTAGGTGGAGGATGAATGCGTGGTTGAGGGATTGGAGCAGGGGGCAGGGATTCAAGTTTCTGGATCATTGGGACCTCTTCTGGGGCAGGCGTGACCTGTTCAAGAAGGACGGGTTACACTTGAATCCTGGGGGGACCAATATCCTAGCGGGGAGGTTTGCTAGGGCTACAGGGCAGACTTTAAACTAGTAAGATGGGGGGGGGGCGGAAATCAATTTGAGGAAACTATGAGAGAGGAGGTTAGTTCACCAGTAGAGCAAGTAAGTAGACAGTGTGTGAGGGAGGAAAGGCAGGTGATGGAGAAGGGATGCGCTCAGCCCGAAGTTGTAGGGGAGAAGAAAGAAAAGGATAATAAATTTGAATGCATTGCTAGGGATGAAAAGAGAGGAGGAGGTGGAGAGTATCTTAAATGTATCTATTTTAATGCTAGGAGCATTGTAAGAAAGGTGGATGAGCTTAAAGTGTGGATTGATACCTGGAATTATGATGTTGTAGCTATTAGTGAAACATGGTTGCAGGAAGGGTGTGATTGGCAACTAAATATTCCTGGATTTAGTTGCTTCAGGTGTGATAGAGTAGGAGGGGCCAGAGGAGGAGGTGTTGCATTGCTTGTCCGAGAAAATCTTATGGCGGTGCTTTGGAAGGATAGATTACAGAGCTCCTCTAGGGAGGCTATTTGGGTGGAATTGAGGAATGGGAAAGGTGTAGTAACACTGATAGGAGTGTATTATAGGCCACCTAATGGGGAGCGTGAGTTGGAAGAGCAAATGTGTAAGGAGATAGCAGATATTTGTAGTAAACACAAGGTGGTGATTGTGGGAGATTTTAATTTTCCACACATAGATTGGGAAGCTCATTCTGTAAAAGGGCTGGATGGTTTAGAGTTTGTGAAATGTGTGCAGGATAGTTTTTTGCAACAACACATAGAAGTACCGACTAGAGATGGGGCAGTGTTGGATCTCCTGTTAGGGAATGCGATAGGTCAGCTGACAGATGTATGTGTTGGGGAGCACTTCGGGTCCAGTGATCACAATAGCATTAGCTTCAATATAATTATGGAGAAGGACAGGACTGGACCTAGAGTTGAGATTTTTGATTGGAGAAAGGCTAACTTTGAGGAGATGCGCAGGGATTTAGAGAGAGTGGATTGGGTCAAGTTGTTTTATGGGAAGGATGTAATAGAGAAATGGAGGTCATTTAAGGGTGAAATTATGAGGGTACAGAATCTTTATGTTCCTGTTCGGTTGAAAGGAAAGGTTAAAGGTTTGAAAGCGCCATGGTTTTCAAGGGATATTAGAAACTTGGTTCGAAAAAAGAGGGATGTCAACAATAGATATAGGCAGCATGGAGTAAAGGAATTGCTCGAGGAATATAAAGAATGTAAAAGGAAACTTAAGAAAGAGATTAGAAAAGCTAAAAGAAATTACGAGTTTGGTTTGGCAAATAAGGTGGAAGTAAATCCGAAAGGCTTCTACAGTTATATTAAAAGCAAGAGGATAGTGAGGGATAAAATTGGTCCCTTAGAGAATCAGGGTGGTCAGCTATGTGTGGAGCCGAGGGAGATGGGAGAGATTTTGAACAATTTCTTCTCTTCGGTATTCACTAAGGAGAAGGATATTGAATGGTGTAAGGTGTGGGAAACAAGTAAGGAAGTTATGGAACCTATGACAATTAAAGAGGTGGAAGTACTGGCGCTTTTAAGAAATTTAAAAGTGGATAAATCTCCGGGTCCTGACTGGATATTCCCCAGGACCTTGAGGGAAGTTTGTGTAGAGATAGCAGGAGCTCTGACGGAGATCTTTCAGATGACATTAGAAACGGGGATTGTGCTGGAGGATTGGCGTATTTCTCATGTGGTTCCATTGTTTAAAAAGGGTTCTAGAAGTAAGCCTGGCAATTATAGACCTGTCAGTTTGACATCAGTGGTGGGTAAATTAATGGAAAGTATTCTTAGAGATAGTATTTATAATTATCTGGATAGACAGGATCTGATTAGGAGTAGCCAGCATGGATTTGTGCGTGGAAGGTCATGTTTGACAAACCTTATTGAATTTTTTGAAGTAGTTACGAGGAATGTTGACGAGGGTAAGGCAGTGGATGTAGTTTATGTGGACTTCAGCAAGGCCTTTGACAAAGTTCCACATGGAAGGTTAGTTAAGAAGGTTCAGTCGTTAGGTATTAATGCTGGAGTAATAAAATGGATTCAACAGTGGCTAGATGGGAGATGCCAGAGAGTAGTGGTGGATAATTGTTTATCGGGATGGAGGCCGGTGACTAGCGGGGTGCCTCAGGGATCTGTTTTGGGCCCAATGTTGTTTGTAATATACATAAATGATCTGGATGATGGGGTGGTAAATTGGATTAGTAAGTATGCTGATGATACTAAGGTAGGAGGTGTTGTGGATAATGAGGTGGGTTTTCAAAGCTTGCAGGGAGATTTATGCCGGTTAGAAGAATGGGCTGAACGTTGGCAGAAGGAGTTTAATGCTGAGAAGTGTGAGGTTCTACATTTTGGCAGGAATAATCCAAATAGAACATATAGGGTAAATGGTAGGGCATTGAGGAATGCAGTGGAACAGAGAGATCTAGGAATAACAGTGCATAGTTCCCTGAAGGTGGAGTCTCATGTAGATAGGGTGGTGAAGAAGGCTTTTGGAACGCTGGCCTTTATAAATCAGAGCATTGAGTACAGAAGTTGGGATGTAATGTTAAAATTGTACAAGGCATTGGTAAGGCCAAATTTGGAATATTGTGTACAGTTCTGGTCACCGAATTATAGGAAAGATATCAATAAATTAGAGAGAGTGCAGAGACGATTTACTAGGATGTTACCTGGGTTTTAGCACTTAAGTTACAGAGAAAGGTTGAACAAGTTAGGTCTCTATTCATTGGAGCGTAGAAGGTTGAGGGGGGATTTGATCGAGGTATTTAAAATGTTGAGAGGGATAGATAGAGTTGACGTGAATAGGCTGTTTCCATTGAGAGTAGGGGAGATTCAAACGAGAGGACATGATTTGAGAGTTAGGGGGCAAAAGTTTAAGGGGAACACGAGGGGGTATTTCTTTACTCAGAGAGTGATAGCTGTGTGGAATGAGCTTCCTGTAGAAGTAGTAGAGGCCAGTTCAGTTGAGTCATTTAAGGTAAAATTGGATAGGTATATGGACAGGAAAGGAGTGGAGGGTTATGGGCTGAGTGCGGGTAGGTGGGACTAGGTGAGATTAAGAGTTCGGCACGGACTAGGAGGGCCGGAATGGCCTGTTTCCGTGCTGTGATTGTTATATGGTTATATGGTTATATGGTTACAATGTGTTACTATTTAAAATGATAGTTTTTTTAAAAAATCTGGACTTTGAATGTTAAAAGTTTAAAATAACCAATCCAGTATTATCAAAACATATTTCCTGATTAACTCTGCTATTTAACATTGCATTTTAAGCAGAGCTAATAATTAAAACTTCTGTCAAAATTTCAAATGACAGAATAGTGCAAAATGTTTTATCTTTCATCAGTTACTGTCTTCTGAATTCACTCTGCCAGTATCTAAACTGACATGGTAACATTTAATTTTGGTTTGTACTCACCATTTTCTAGACTCTGTACTGAATGTTAAAAAAATTAAAAAATAATTGTTTTTTGCCCAAGTCATTGAAATCTTTCTCCCATTGTGATATATTTCCACTCAATGTTGTGAAGAAAGAAGTTCTCTTTTATTTGTTCAGACCTCTATAAAGCCCAACTGAACTTCAATGAAATGATGTGAGGAAAGCAATAACAAAACCATAAGCCCTGTTAATCAGCTTAGAAATGGCATCTCCAGGTATAATGAACAGGAAGAATGTTAATTAGCTCCACAGCTTTTTTGTACAAAGCGAATTCAATTGCTCTTATTGTAATTCAAATTTGCAAATGTTAATAAAGATTAAAAGATTGAAGAGATTATTTTTATTTGACCCAAGTACACTGAAACATTAAAAGTTACAGTGAAATGCACCATTTACGTCAACAGTCCAAGGATGTGTTGGAGGCAGCCCAAAAGTGGGCCTTCTAGCACCAACATTGCATGCCCACAATTTACTAACCTAAGTGGCCACGCGGAGAATATACAAGTACCTTACAGACAGCGGTAGAAATTGAACCCCAGTTGCTTTATTGCTAATGCTGTAAAGCATTGTGCTAACCGCTACTCTATTGTGCAGCAATTGCTGGCCATGGTGGATTTAAAATATAGAAGAAAACTTTGAACTCAAATGAGTCAAGGACAGTGGAAGCAGACAGAATGATTGTGCTTAGAGATGGAGGCTGCCATTTTGTGGAACTGTTTTATGTCCTCCATTTTCCGAGATGAAGTTGCTTGGCTTTCTGTGTTTTAAAGTAAACACAGTAATGCTTCATATAATCTGCTACACTAGAGATAATTTCCAAAGGAGAAGTTATTTGTGAGGTGTTCTTTGATATAATATAACATGCAGGTTTGTGAATGATGAGGGTTGGTGCCTGCCTGGAGTGATTCGAGCTGAAGAGAACAAAAAGCAATTAATTATCACTTGTCACTTGCTGGGAGAGTGCAATAAGTGGATACTGGCCTGGAGAAGAGCCAGTAAAGGTCAGATACATGACCTAGAGCCAATAATACTGGAATTTTCTATATTTGAACTGGTAAGGAACGAGGATAAAAGTCGACACTTCGAGTGTGCTGTCAGCAATAACTCTCTCAAGAGACCCAGCATTGCAAGAAAGAACTCCCATGCTAGGGGCTGGGAGAAGAAAGGATCGATCATCTGGCCAGTGGGAAATCCCCTATATTAGTGTTATAAATTGGAAAGTGGGGTGAGTGAGTATTGGTACAAATGGAACAGTAGAATTCATGTTCTAAGGTGTTGGCCCAGGGTCAACTGAGTTATGTTGTTGTTTGTGCAGAGGCAATTAAATGTGAGCTTTGATTAATTGCAAGTTGTGCAGTGAGTTTCCCAACCTAGCTCCGTTAATGAACAGTCAACATAATCATAATTATACAAATGTAATCATAACAGGAGATTATCCACTTACAATTCATGTCCATAATCACAGTAGAGGAGAGGGAATAACTTTTAATAATGAGATTTCTCCTACCTCCAAATTGCTGATGGATTCCTCAGACTTCAAATCAAGATCCCATCTAAGTAATTGGACAGGTTCTGAATGTAAGCAATTAGAGTGAGAGAGTTATTCTGTTTTAAAGCCTTCAAATCCCTCCTTGAATACTTCTATGAAATACATTAAAGATTCAGAAGGAAGATCTTGCACATCTATACTGATTCAGCAGCTCTGTTGCTCCTGTACCAAAATTAAAGCCTTCCATTTTCTTTCTTCATTCATATACTGATTCTACTGCATGCTAAATATGAGCATGTGGCTGTTATTGCCTCTATATACTTTCCAAGGCTGGCCTGGGTTTTCTTCTTTAATTAGCATGTAGCAGTTTGAGTGGCATGGGTTAGATGACTCATGAACATAGAGTATATTCCTAAAAGAGTGTTTGGCTTTGTTTCTCTAAGTACTGTTATGCCCGCAGCCCCCTCCTTTGTGAGAATTGCAAGAGCACTATTGGGTTGGGTCAGGGGACCCAGGAAATGAGAGAGAGACGTGAAAAATGCCTCGTTCCCCGGCGATGTAAAGTCACGAGACATATCCATTGTCTCTTGGAGACACATTTGTGGATTGAGATCCTATGCTACGTGAGAGCCCTCGGGCAAAGTGGGCTGGGTGAAGGGGAGAGATTGCATCATCCCCCAACCTGATTGACATCTACAACCCTGCAAGTCAGGATAAAAGAGGGGCTGTAGGAACAGCCCCCTTAGACGCACCAGAAGACACGCTAGCGATCCCGGAATAGCAAGAAGCCATTTGAAGGAAGCCACGTGCGTTCAGTTCCCTTGCCTGGGAGCTGGTGGCTGATACCACAAAAAAAGACTTTGAACTAACAACGGGGAACCAATTCCCCCGACTCAACGGATTGGCCTCATAAAAGACCTGGGCAAGTTTAAAACCGTCTCTCTTAAACCCTAAGGCTGCAGCCTGCATGAACTGAGTGAACTTTATATTTCCATCGGACAATACATTATCCCCTAGACAACAATAGAGCTTATTTCTTATTGATTATTAATATTATACCCGCGCTTTTAGATTGAGTATTGATGACGTATATTATCTGAATCTTTGTATTAATCTTATTTTTGTGCCCCTTTATCAATAAAGAATTTTAAAAATAGTACCATCAGACTTCAACGGACCTCTCTATCTTTGCTGGTAAGTGACCCAGTTGCGGGGTATGTAACAGTACATTTATGAATCAACTAAATAGTTTTACAAAACCAAATTCGTTTTTGTTCCACTACAGCCAACTTTTCATTACCGCTGTTTGAAAACACTGAATTTATTCAAATTGTCACGCTATAATTTAAATATATAGTCCATTAACGTAGCCACTCAAAAAATGACTACAATTGTCAAACACTAACCTCATTTGAATCAAAATATATCCCTGAAAATTATTTGCAAGATCAAAACCTTAGCCTTCAATGTCTAACAGAAAAATACTGTATACTTGCAACCACAACCTCGCAATAATTTAAATTATATGCAAACTTATTGCCTCTTTCCAAAAGGTAGATGAGGGTAGGGCAATAGACGTTGTCTCTGTGGACTTTAGTCAGGTCTTCAATAAGGTCCTGCATGATAGGTTGTCCAGGAGGGTTAGGTTGCATGGAATCCAGGCTGAGCTAGTTCAATGGATTCAAAATTAGCTCAGAGGTAGGAAGCAAAGGGTGATGATTGAAGGTTGTTTCTTGGAATGGAGGCTGGTGATGAGCAGTGTGCCACAGGGGTCCCTTGTTATTCATTATTTATATAAATAGTTTAGACATGAATGCACAAGACTTGGCCATGAAGTATTCAGATGACACAAAATTAGGAGATGATAGTGAAGAAGTATCACAGATTTGATCAGTTAGGGAAGGTGGCTGAGAAGAGACAAGTGGATTCCAGTGCAGGTAAGTGTGACGTGATGCCCTTTGGAAAGTCAAACCAGTGTAGGACTTACATTATTAAAGATAGGATACCGAGGAGTGTTATGGAATAAAGGAACTTAGGAGTACAAGTGTGCATAATTCATTGAAAGCAGTGTCACAGGTAGGGAGAGTGGTAGAAAAAGCTTTTAGCACACTGGTTTTCATCAGTCAGGGCACTGAGTATCAGAGTTAGGATGTTATTTTGTAATTGTGCAAGTCATTGATAAGGCTGCACTTGTAGTACCATGTATGAGTTTAGGCATTCTATTATAGGAAAGTTGTAATTAAGTTAGAAACAATACAGAAAATATTTACATTGCCAAAAGCAGAGGGCCTGACCTATAGGAGGAGGTTATTCAGGCTAGGTAGTGTAGGAGAATAAGGGGAGACCTTAGAGAAATGCTTAGAATTGTTAGAGACATGGATAAGGTAGCCAATAATGGTCTTATACTCAGGGGAAACCAAAACTATGGGAAATCGATTAAAAAAAGGGAACAGAGGGGCAACATTTTCATGAAGAAGGTGGTGAGTATATGGAATAAACTACCAGAGAAATAGCTGAGGCAAGTATAATAGCATCATTTTAGAAGCACTTGGATAGGTGCATGGAGGGTGGCACTTAGACAGATATACTGTAGTCCTTACACAAGAAATTGGTTGGCACAGATTTGTACAGGTAAACACAAGAGAAAATCTGTTGATGCTGGAAGTCTGAGCAACACGCTCACAATGCTGGAGGAACTCAGCAGGCCAGGCGGCATCTTTGGAAAAAAATTACATTTGATATTTTGGGCCGAAGTCCTTTGCCAAGACTCAACTGTCAATGTTTTGGCTGAAACCCTTTGGCAGTATTGCAGTTGATGTTTCGGGCTGAAATCCTTTGACAAGACTTCGGCAAGGTCCTGGTACCTGTGTCATATTACTCTATGAACCTATGAGTCTGACCTGTGACTGAATCACGTCAGACAGATAAGTTTTGAGGAACAATGCAAAGGGACACAGATAGGTATAGATAGACAAGTTTTCTTGTATTTTGTGTCAAAGTATCTGAAGGGATTGTGGTGAAGGAATTTGGAACTGTGCAGCAGACATGGTTATTTCAGATGGGTTCTGGATTTAAAAAGAAGTGCCTGCATTTCTTGTGCAGTGTAGATTAGTCACGAAAAATCAAACTTATAATTTGTCCTATTTTTATTTACTTTTAACTACATTATGCTGATGTCAGCAGTGTAATGAAATTTTCATCCTGGAGAGTCTTTACACAAATAAACAGAGATTGCACTTGGAGTTAGTGATTGATACACTTAATTTAACTTCTGCAACTTTAATTTTCAGCTCCTAACAACTTCATGAGCTGCTCTACTCATGACAAATTCATTTTAATCAGCACAATTAATGGTAATGATCTTTTTTCACCTATTGCTCACTTTTGTGATGTTAGTCTGGCTTGGCTCCCTGTGCAATTTGTTAGGGGACCTGCTCAAAATTAGCTGACATTGTTTGCTTCCTGCTTTAATTCCCAGAGTTTATCTTCTGCTGCTAGATATACATATACATAGATTTAGAGTGGGACTAACCCTCCCCCACCTTGAAAGCACCAGAGAAACAAGGAAATCCAGAATGCAAACAGACACTGCAGGTTTAGTAAGAGCTGAGCAGACATCCAGCAGAGTGATAGAGCAGTACCAAACTCTCAGGTGGCTAATAATTATAATAATAACTTATTTATAGAGCACTTTTCATACAAACAATGTAGTTCAAATTGCTTTACAGTGGGATAAAGTGCAAACATAAAAACTAAAGGCAAAAATTATACTAGTTAAAAGCAAGATTAAATAAATTAATTAAATTGCATCTTGTGGAATTAACACTACCAAACATAGATAAGCAGTAACTTGGAATGTAACAAATGAATTAAGATTGATTTCTTCTAAATAGCTTTAGTTTTACTTACAGAGTACATACAAATTATTTACATTGTGTACCTCTACACTTTGATCATAAAATACTGTCATAAACATAAAAGTACTAAATAGTTGTAATTGGAATTAAATTATTTAGAACATGGAATCTCAGTTGCATACAGAGTGATGAAATCAGATTTAGGCATCCCCAATGGGTGTTAAAGATCATACAGTAAATGAAGTAGCAAAACTCACAGTATGAAGCTTATCCAATTAAATAACTGTTACTTCAACTATAAGAGGGAGATCATAGCACAAAACAGAGATGAATTCTACAGACATTCTTTGATATTTATCTTGCTTTAATGATATGACAATAACCCTTTGCCACTCCTACCCTGAGAACTTATAAAATGTCTTTGCTTTAACATGAAAATTATCCTCTACTTGTGCACTGTTCTTCAACATTTTGAAGTTTATGGTCTGGTGCGACGGTTTGTTGGTGTAGTTGAAAAATCAAATCAGAGGTTTTCTTTGACTGCCTGCAGATTGAATGGAACTCCTGTCACACTGGGCCAACCACAGTTGTTCATAGTGAGACTGAGAATTTTACCACATCACTGAAGCTGCATTAGGAAAAGTTTTGCCAGCCCTAAATAAAAACATAACTTTATTCTAAATTATATACTAAATATTTTTGACTCAAAACCCCGGTGGTTGATGTTCAAGTTCAAGTTTCGGGGAACAGCCAGGAGATTCTGCAGCTGCAAAAGAGACACCAGAATGGTGTGTTGCATTCCAGGTGCTGGGTTCTAGTAAGATCCTTAACAGTGTTGCTGAGCAGAGAGAGGTGGGTTCTACGTTCATAGCTCCATGAAAGAGGCTACACCAGTCGTAAGACTGGTTAAGAAGGCTTATGGAATGTTTGCTTTTATTAGTCAAGGCATTGAGTTCAGACGTCAAGAAATTATGCTGCTACCTTATAAATCTCTGGTTAGGCCACAGCTGTATTATTGCATGCAGTTCTGGCTGGACCACTATAGACTTTGCAGGAGGTGTGGAAGAGGTTTACCAGAATGCTGCCTGGTTTAGAGAGCATATACTATCATGAGAGGCTGGACAAACTTGGGATGCTTTCTTTGGAGTGGTGGAAACTGAGGGGAGAACTGATAGGTTTATTAGAACATCAGAGACATAGACAGAGATGACAGGGAGTATTTTTCCCCCACGGTAGAAGTGTCTGATACCAGAGGGCATGCATTGAAGTTGAGAAGGGGTCAGTTCAAAAGGGATGTGATGGGTACGTTTTTTACTCAGAATGGTGGATATCTGGAATGCAATACCTGGTATGGTGGTAGAGGCAAATACATTAAAGACTTTTAGGGGATATTTAGATAGGTACACAAATATGAGAAGGATAGATGGATATGAATATTGTGTAGGTAGGAAGGATTTGTTTTTGGGAGTTTTTGATTTACGTCTTGACTAGTTCTGCACACCATTGTGGGTCAAAGGGTCTGTTCATGTGCTGTAACATGCTATGGTCCATGTTCTCTGTTTAATTATCATTCAACCATGCATGAATATCCATTAATACAGCTAAATGAAACAATGTTCTTCTAAGGTCAAGGTTGCAACGATTTAATGCGCTGTATGATTGGGGGAATGCAGCCAATGGGAGTCTGCAAATTCTCCATGGGCTTGATTGGATTTTGGTGCAGGCACAGTAGAAGCCTTCCTAAGTAAGTCTAGCAAATAGCTTTAAAAAGCAGTAAGCTTTCCAATGGGAGTTCTTGATTGGAGTATGGCACAGATGCAGCAGAAGGATTCCCATGCAAGTCTGGTGAAGAGCTTTAAAAACCCACTCTCCATAAAAGAGGGGTACCGTCTAGTGGAGTAGTCATCATGGGAACGGTCGTCAGAGTGGTGAGGCTTTGGATCAATAGGGCTTCAGCGAGAACAGGCAGAGGCAAGGTAAGTAGTTAAGTTTATTCCTTACTTTTTGTTTCTTATTTAACTCTAGAGAGATAGGGGGCATGTCTACAGAGCCAATGTTCTGCTCTGGGTGTCAGATGTGCAATTTCCAGGACACTACCAGCCTTCCCAATGGCCACATCTGCATCAGGTGCATCGAGATGCAAGTCGTTAGAGACCGTGTTAAGAAACTGGAGCTGCAACTAGATGACCTTCGGCTTGTTAGGGAGAGTGAGGAGGTGATAGGCAGGAGCTACAGGGAGGTAGTCACCCAAAGGCTACAGGAGATGGATAAATGGGTGACTGTCAGGAGAGGGAAGGGAGAACATCAGATAGTGGAGATCACCCTGTGGATATCTCCCTCAATAATAAGTACTCCATTTTGAGTAATGTTGGAAGGGGGGGGGCGCGTACCGGGGGGAAGCAACAGCAGCCATGTCTCTGGAATTGAGTCTGGTCATACAGCTCAGAAGGGTAGGGAACTGAAGAGGAGACTCAATAGTTAGGGGGACAGATAGGTGATTCTGTGGATGTCAGAAGAAACACAGATGATAGTTTACTTTCCACATGTCAAGGTTCACGATGTTTCTGTATGCATCCACAATATCCTAAAAAGAGAGGATGAGCAGCTGAAAGTTGTGGTATATATTGGTACCAACAACATAGGCAGAAAAAGGGAGGATGTTCTGAAAACAGAATACAGGGTCAGGAAGGAAGCTGAGAAGCAGGATCTCAAAGATAGTAATCTCAGGATTGCTGCCTGTGCCATGCAACAGTGAGATAGGAATAGAATGAGGTGGCAGATAAAGGTGTGGCTGAAGAATTGGAGCGGGGGTAGGGATTCAGCTATCTGGATAACTGGGACGTCCTCTGGGGCAGATGTGACCTGTACAAAAGGAATGAGCTGCACGAATTGAGGGGGACCAATATTCTTGCGGGAAGGTTTACCAGGGCTGTTGGGAGTGGTTTGGACTAATGGCAGCATGATAGAGCTCAGGATGAGCCATCAGGTTTACAAGTAGGTGATATGTGTAACATGAATGTAAGGAAGGACAAACCAATGACTGGGTACAAATGCAGACAGAGCAAAGAGTTAAACTGTAGCACAGAGGAAATATTCAAAAAGGTGAAGAATGTGAGACTGAAGGTGTTGTATTTAAATGAACATCACATTCGGAATAAGGTGGACAAACTCGTGGTGCAATTAGAGATCGGTTGGTATGACGTTGTCAACATCACTCAGACCTGGCTGAAAGAAGGCCGTAGTTGGGAACTTAACATCAAGAGATATACGTGGTATTGAAGGACAGGCAGGAAGACATAGGTCGTGGTGTGGCTCTGTTGGTAAGAGATATAATTACTTTTTTAGAAAGAGAAGACATAGGGTCAGAGAATGTTGAATCTTTGAGGATGGAGTTAAGAAAATGCAAGGGTAAAGAAGCCATTATGGGAATCATATGCAGGCCTCCAAATAATTGCAAAGAGGTGAAGTTGAGATTGCAAAGGGAGCTAGAAAAGATATATATAAGGGGAATGTCACAATTGTAATGGGGGACTTAAATATGCAAAGGGATTTGGAAAATCAGGTTGGTGTTAGATCGCAGGAGAGGGAATTTGCTGAATAACTATGAAATGGATGTTTAGAGCAGCTTGTGCTTGAGCCTACACAGGGAAAGGCTATGTTACATTGGGTGTTGTATAATAACCAAGATCTTATCAGGGTGCATAATGAAAAGGAACCTTTAGAAGAAAGTGATTATAATATGATTAAATTCATTCTGTAATTTGAGAGGGAGAAGTAGAAGTCTGAGAGGGAGAAAGTAATAAGCAGGGTGGACAAAGACGAGGCAGTGGATGTCATTTACTTGGATTTTCCAAAGGTATTTGATAAGGTGCCACACATAAAGCTGCTTAACAAGATAAAATCTTATGCCATTACAGGAAAGATACAGGCATGGATAGAGGAATGGCTGACAGGCAGGAGGCAGCAAGTGGGAATAAAGCGGGGGGGGGGGCTTTTCTGGTTGGATCCCAGTGCCTAGCCAACCAGAAAAGCCTCCCTTTATTCTCATTTGCTGCCTGCTACCTGTCAATCATCCCTCTATACATGCCTGTATCTTAGGGGTCAGTATTGGGACTGCTACTTTTCACATTGTTTGTCAATGATTTAGATAATGGAATTGATGGCTTTGTGGTAAAGTTTGTGGATGATATGAAGATAGGTGGAGGGGTAGGTAGTGCTGAGAAGGGGATGGCATATTTCCAAGAGACAGGGTGGGAAGAGGCCATCCCCTTCTTGCAATTCCTCCGTCTCCGCCGCATCTGCTCTCAGGATGAGGCTTTTCATTCCAGGACAAAGGAGATGTCTTCCTTTTTTAAAGAAAGGGGCTTCCCTTCCTCCACCATCAACTCTGCTCTCAAACGCATCTCTCCCATTTCACGCACATCTGCTCTCAACCCATCCTCCTGCCACCCCACTCGGGACAGGATTCCCCTGGTCCTCACCTACCACCCCACCAGCCTCCTGGTCCAACATATAATTCTCTGTAAATTCTGCCACCTCCAATGGGATCCCACTACAAAACACATCTTTCCCTCCCCCCCTCTTTCTGCTTTCCACAGGGATTGCTCCCTACACGACTCCCTTGTCCATTCGTTCCCCACATTCCTTCCCACCGATCTCCCTCCTGGCACAAGTGCTACACCTGCCCTTACACTTCCTCCCTCACCACCATTCAGGGCCCCAGACAATCCTTCCAGGTGAGGCGACACTTCACCTGTGAGTCGGCTGGTGTGATATACTGCGTCCGGTTCTCCCGGTGCAGCTTTTTATATATTGGTGAGACCCGACACAGACTGGGAGACTGTTTCGCTGAACACCTACGCTCTGTCCGCCAGAGAAAGCAGTATCTCCCAGTGGCCACACATTTTAATTCCATGTCCCATTCCCATTCTGATATGTCTATCCATGGCCTCCACTACTGTCAAGATGAAGCCACACTCAGGTTGGAGGAACAACACCTTATATTCCGTCTGGGTAGCCTCCAACCTGATGGCATGAACATTGATTTCTCTAACTTCAGTTAATGCCCCTCTTCCCTTTCTTACGCATCCCCTATTTATTTATTTATTAATTTATCTATCTATCTATCTACCTACCTATTTATTTATTTCTCTCTCTCTCTCTCTCTCCCCCCCCCCACCTTTTTCTCTCTCTGCCCCTCTCACAATCACTCCTTGCCTGTTCTCCATCTCCCTCTGGTGCTCCCCTCCCCCTTTCTTTCTCCCTAGGCCTCCTGCCCCATGATCCTTTCCCTTCTCCATCTGTGTATCCCTTTTGCCAATCACCTTTCCAGCTCTTAGCTTCACCCCCCTTCCTGTCTTCTCCTATCATTTGGCATTTCCCCCTCCTCCACCCACTTTCAAATCTCTATCTTTTCTTTCAATTAGTCCTGACGAAGGGTCTCGGCCCGAAACGTTGTCAGTGCTTCTTCCTGTAGATGCTGCCTGGCCTCTTGCATTCCACAAGCATTTTGTGTGTGTTGCTTGAATTTCCAGCATCTGCAGATTTCTTTGTGTTTGCATTAACATGTATTTTTCATTTTTGAAATTCAAATTCTGCACTCTCTCTCTCAACCTCTTCCTCTCCCTCTCTCTCTCTCTCCCTCCTTCTCCCACACCCATCCCAACCTCTCCTACTCTTCCTCCAATACCAAATAAATTTCTTCATAGCAGTTTTTTACGACTAAGCATAAACTGTAAACCAAGTATCCTTGATCAATATGTTTGCAGTGGAAAGGTATTATCCTAGCCAGCAGTAACCTCCTTCTGCTTGATGTAGGGAAAAATATACAAGAAAGATCAATTTCAATTCATCTGTCTATATACTTCTTATACCAGTTATCTCCCCTCTCCACTCTTAGTCTCAATGCAGGGTCTGAATTTGAACCATCAGGAATTAAATTATTCCCTTAGATGCAAACTTGGTTCTTCCAGCAGTTTGTTTGTTTTTCTGTCTCTCTCTCTCACTCCAAGCCTTATATCTTGCGGTTCCCACTCTCTCTCTCCATCTGACCCCCCCCCCCCCCCCCACACCCTATTTCAGTTCCATCATTCTGCATTCCTGCTCAGTCCAACTATCATCCACATATCGGTCTCACTCATCTCACTTCCTCTTTACGCCCCGGTTCTCTTCTGTTTCCACTTAGTCCTAATGCAGGGTGTTGACACAAAATATCCACAGTTCCTTCCCCCCCAATGCACCATCAATAACTCTCAGAGACTGGAAGTGAATGATAGGCTTTTATTAGCAGCAAACAGGGGGCGCAACATCTCGGAGACTGAGGGAGGAACAGTGCCCCAATCGCCTTTACACAGGGGTCTGTGGGAGGAGCCACAGGAGCAGTCAGCAGAGGGATGTGTCCATACAGGTATACATAGTTTACCACCCCCCCCCCCCACATTGATTCTGCTTGAACAACTGTGTTTTTTCCCCCCTCAGCAGACTGTTTTACTTTTGTTTTGGCTCCAGATTCCAGCATCTGCAGTCTTCAGTGTTTCATTCTTTTTTGGTTTTTAGTATGTTTATTACTGTGCTATTCAGTGGCACAGCACTGTTCTGATCCTGCTCGTTACTAACAGCAATAGGATTAGTTAATTTTGCAGACACGGTCATGCATTTTCTCACTGTTAACTCCTTGCGTACCAGGTACCTGATGCATGTGAACTATTACATACACATATTAGAAAAAATGATTCACATTCGTTCAGGTTAATTGGGGAAAAAAAAAGCTAAGAAGCTTCGTCATGACCTAGTGAGCCAAATCTTGCTTAGTTACTCAGACAGAAGTTAAATCCTGGACTGAGATAGAGTGCCTGTAAGTCTTGACAGGTGCAAAAGTGCATTAGACTCCATGTAATTGCCACTCAGATTTAATGACACACCAGACCTACTGTGAGAATGGAAACCCCTATTGAATGTCAGTGGGAATTCTTGATCTGTGGAAAAGGAGAAGCTACGTTTATTATAAAATTATATTACTTCAGTTTAATCACTTAATGATTTGTAATTATTTAAAGAGTTTTGCTTTTAATTAAAATAATGTCAATCACTTTTTAAATGATTTATCTAAGTGATTCTGAATAGAGTAATAGAGAAAGAACCAAGCCCCTTGGCATGCCCTGTCCAAGCCTACTCAAAGCTGGAGACCATAAAATATTAATGTCATTCACATCTTTGACAGGAAGCAAACTAGATTCAGAATCAGAATCAAATTTATTACCATTGATGCAAGGCAGAACAGATGGGCTGAATGGTCTAATTCCGCTCCTATGTCTGTGGTCTCATACAGATAGATGTATGTTGTGGAATTTGTTGTTTTGTGGCAGCAGTACAGTGCAAGATAGAAAAGAATTTTGTAGGTTACAATTTTATTTTCAGCGTTGACTCCGGTGTGGAGTTACTGCACGATTCCTCCTGAGGCCTAGTCATCTCTGCAGTTTTTAGCCTGATTTCCATGTACAGAGGCTAATGAAAATGGCTTTCTACAGCTGACCCATGTGAAGATGATGACCACAAAGTTCAAAGTTAATTTATTATCAAAATTTGTGTATGTCACTATATACGACCATTTTCTTGCAGGCATTCACAGTAGAACAAGAAAAACAAGAGAATCATTGAAAAACTACACAGAAAAATCAACAAACAATCAATGTGTAGAAGACAAATTGTACAAGCACCATTTGTAAGGCCACTGGCTGGAACAGGCACAATCTTGTTCAATGGGTTCTTTCTAAGTTTAAGAGGTAGTTGAACCTTGCCCATGTTCAGAACATTCCAGTATACAACCAAGACTATCTCAGCAAAGTTCTGCGTTGTTGCAGGCACCATATTTTAACCGTAATGTTAAAGCCTCTTGATCTTGCGGTTCAAGTGGGCATAAAATATGTCAAGGGAGACCAGATAGACAGCTTAATGTCTGGGACAGCATTTTTTTTTAATTGTCAACATTAATGTAGCTTAATATCTGCTATTTGTAAGTAATATTCTTCTAAAATAATTGATTTGCTATGGAAAATTTCAGTACATTCGTACCAATGCACATATGTTATTGACGTTTTATCAACAAGAATGGGATTAGTTGATTTTGTAGAAATAATGACACTTTCTCAGTTTTCATCAAAATACAGTCATCTGTTAATATACTTTCTTAACTTTCTTAATGCTGATGTATGTACAGTAACTTCACTTCCAGGAGATTCGTTATCGCTAATGGGACTTGTCTGAACTGGTCCTAAGTCTGTTACTGGGAACTTTCTACAGAGGTGTCTTCTATTGGTTAAAACCTTAACCCTCAGCTTCCTCAGCACCACCCCCAATAACCTCTTCCCACTCTCCCTCAAACTGCTATGAAATTGATCCTCCCACTCAACCTGAATGCATCTCCAACCCTCCCTCTTCAACTGATTACATCCACCCACTCACCGGAAACTCAGACTTCAATTCACCATCCGTCATAACCCCAAACCCACAACTGATGTCTGGAATACACTTCCCATTTTGGGCTTCTCCTATGATTATGCCCTGTCATATTTGTTTCTAAAGGAAGCAAATGTTAGAAATGGTGTACAATGCATAAGGTTTATCACGTTTAATATAATCAGCTGAGGATATATGACTAGTAGTTAATGTCTACTTAAAAAAAACAAATGGACCTCGCTTTATTGTTTCTTTCTGAAGAGGAAACCACAGACAGTAAAACACTATGTACTTACTTGAAATCACATTCTAGTATCAAAGATCTTTATTAATAATTTAAATGTATCTAATGGTAAACTATTCTCTGTTCTAATTTAAAACACGTATTTAGCATTCCTTAGTTTTGGTTCACTAAAGTAATTTTCACATTCGAACAGAAAGTTGTGTGTGTATTCCTTTACCCGAGACTTGAACACATATCCTTAAATAGTATTAGAATTTAGATCGCAATACACACAAAGTGCTGGAGGAGCTCAGCAGGCCAGGCAGCATCTATGGATGAAAGGTACTGAAACGTTGACTCTTTATTCCCATCCATAGATGCTGCCTGACCTGCTGAGCTCCTCCAGCACTTTGCATGTATTGCTCTAGATTCCAGCATCTGCAGAACCTCTCATGTTGAATTGGTTTATCATTGTCACACGTACTGAGACTCAGCGAAAAACTTGGTTTTACAAGTCATCCAAATAGACCATTTCAAAGCATAACAGGATTGGATGGGTTATACATGGGGACCAATGTCCTCGCAAACAGGTTTACTAGGCCAGTTGGGAAAGGTTTAAATGAGGTTGGCATAGGGATAGGAACCTGTCAGATTAGGAGGCAGTTGGTATAAAAGTAAAGGCAATGTGGCAAAGAGACTGAGAGGAATGATAGGCGGTGGATATGATGTGTAACAGTCAGTTCAATGGGTTAAAATGTGTCTATTTTAATGTGAGAAATATTAAGAACAACGGTGATGAACCTAAAGCATAGATCAGTAGATGGAATTAGGATGTTGTGGCCATTACTGAGACTTGACTGTCATAAGAGCAGGATTGGCTGCTTCATGATTTGGGGTTTAAAAAAAAGAACTTTGACCAAGGGCCAATCCAGACATCAAAAGTCTTGAGAGGAGGAGATTCAATCAGGTCCACCACCCAAGTACAAAAGGCAGCAGCAGGTTGCTACAGAGTAAAAGATTTTTGACCATTGACCAATCGGTGTTTGGGATTGATTAGCAACTGCAAATTAAAGGAAGACAGGGGCAAGCACAGCAGCCATTGTAATATATGGATCTATTTCTTTTAGAGCAATGACCCCATCTCTCTTTAGCACTATGTATTGATCTGTTGTCTGCACTTGTGGATTGTTTTCTCTCTCTCTCTCTCGCTGCAATTAAAGCCATCTCCCGCGTGCGTGCTTTAATTTAATTGATATGTAGTTGTCTACAGACACAACAAATTAGCAATGAGTATGACCCTGAATGCCAAAAAATAGCACAAATTGCACCAACAGTTATGGAACAAAATAGCAAGGGTTAAACAGCACGAGAAAGCCAAAGGACCTGTGAGTAATAGTGTAAGGTGGGCTGAATTTAAAGTGAAAATAACATGGTGGTGAGTTCATTTGGGAAAGGGAACAAATTTGATAGTGCTAATGAAAGCCGGGAGTTGTATATTGAGAGGGTTGAACTGTATTGTAACACGAGCAACGTAAACGAGCAAAAGCAAACCCCTACACTACTTAGCTTAATGAGCCCAAGAACTTACGGTCTCTTATACAACCTAGTAAACCCCTGAAAAGCCAGCAAGGAAGAATTTTGATGACATTTTTAAAAATTTCACAGAATCCCTTGAGTCGTAAACCATGGTAGAGAGAGATTCAGATTTTACAAAGGGAACCAATCAAAAGATGAAAGACTTTCTGAATACATTGCAGAACTGTGCAAACTTTCCCAGTACTGTGTCTTTAGAGGTGGACATTCTGATGTGTTAGGGACAGGCTTGTATGTGGCTTGTACAGTCAAAGCACTCAAACGAGGCAACTGACAGAAATAGAACCACATTAAGGCCAAACCTTAGAAAAGCCATTGGCCATTCCAGTATCGACTACAGCGAAGGATGCAGCAGAAATACAGAAAAGTAGGTTAGAGATGCACAAAATGCCCTGAATGTTACAAAAAGCCGAAAATGTTATTGATGTGGCAAATCCTCCCGTAATGCAAATGACTGTTGGTTCAAAGAAAAGTCTGCAAAAAGTGTCACATAGAGAGAGTGGTCCAATGCAGACAAAAAACACAACTGTGTTAAAAGTCTCAAGCACAAAACCAAGCAAATGAATAAAGTTACCAAATGTAAAACAGAATCAGATGACATAGAGTCAGACAAAGGTGAACTGTCATGCCTAGAACTGAATAGTATTACTAAAGCAGATCACAATATAATATGGATCAAAATAGATGTGCCTGGTGTAAAATTGAAAACGGCGAACTGAAAGTGAAGGTGATGTATGGAGGCTAAACACAGCAGTTAGAGTATCACGTATTGAAAAGTGGAGGGCCAGCGTTTTTCGGACGTAAATGGTTGAGACTGGTGTTCAATCAAAGCTCTCAGTGTGACATCAACAGGCAATGGCAGCTCAAATGGCACAGCTGCTTAAAGCTAATAAAAAGGTGTCTGAGAAGGGGATTGGTAAAATCAAAGGCACGAAGGCTAGAATTGAAATGGATGAAACAGCAACATCAAGATTCCATAAAGTGCCACCAGTGCCTTATACACTACGCCCTAAAGTGAATGCTGAACTGCAGAACTTGGAGGCATCTGGAATTTTCTCCAAGGTTGAGTGGAGTGACTGGGCTACACCCATTGTCCCAGTAATCAATAAAGGGAAGGCCGAAGACATTCGCATATGTGGGGATTTCAAGGTGAACATCAACCTGGTGCTGTGTACTGTGCAGAATCCCCTGCCACGAATAGAAGACATTCTTGAATCTTGGCAAGTCAGAGAGAGGTTTTCAAAGATTGACTTATGACAAGCCTATCTGCAAATGGAGATTGAGGTGTCAAGCAGGAATTTCCTCAAAATCAACACTCACAAGGAACTGTTCCAGTATAATTGTCTTGTCTTTGGCGTCGCATCAGCTCCAGCAATTTGGCAAAGAGCAATGGACTAAGTGCTCAGGATATCCCAGGAACACAATGTTACCTTGATGGCATCATTGTGACTGGCAAGAATGATGAAGAGCACCTTCATAACCAATGTCAAAGTGCTTACCAGGCTGAGTGAGTATGGTGTGCATGCAAAGAGAGAACAATGGGAGTTTTTCAAGAATGAAATCTCATATTGTGGACATGCCATTGACAAGCATGGCTTACGTAAGTTACAAGAAAAGTTTGAAGCAGTGCTACAGGCACCCAAACCCGAAAATGGTATGTTGAATACCAGCTGAATGAGTAATCTCTGGAGTACTGCAAGTCTGTGTCTTTGCTATTGCTTTGCTGCAATTTGAAAGCTTGGTGGTGGGTGCCGATGCTTTTTTTTGCTGGTGGGGGCACGGCGGATTGCTGCTTTGCTGCTGCTTACGTGCACATGGAAGGGGAACTGGGGGGACTTTGGGGTTCTAATATTTAACTGTCATTCATTCTTTGGTAGCACTCCTCTGTTTTTGTGCATGGTTACGAAGAAAAAGCATTTCAGGATGTATATTGCATACATTTCTCTGATACTAAATGCACCTGATACTAAATCAGGTCATACTTGGACCGTGTAAACTACTACCACCAGTTTCTCCCAAACGTTACTACAGTGCTGTATCCATTGAATGCACTGTTACAGATAGGACCAAAGCGGGGATGGTCAGAAAGATGTAAAAAATCATTCAAGGAAACAAGGAGACTAATAACATCCAATGACCTGCTCAGCCATTATGACTCATTCCTGCCTATCAAACTGGCATGCGATGCATCCCTTTATTGCATTGGAGCCATTTTGTCACACATTATGAAAGATGGATCTGAACGCCTGATTGTGTTTGCTTCAAGATAACTGATGAACACAGAATGCAACTATGCACAGGTTGACTGAGAGGCCTTTTCATTTAGTATGGGAAATAAAGAAGTTCCATCACTACTCTACGGACAAAAATTTACACTAGTGACAGATCCCTTGTGTCCATTTTCAATCCCAGGTAGGGAATTCCAGTAATGAATACTACCTGGTTGCAATGTTAGGCACTATACTTACAGCTCACTTAAATGACATAGAGTTCAAGGGTAACAAACAACTCTTGTCACGTCTTCTACAATTGGCAACTGAAGAAGAAAAGTCTTCACACTGTGACCCAGAGAAAGTGTTCCACACCACATTGGTGGACCAGTTCCCAGTAACAAATTCTGAAATACAAAGGGAAATAAGGAATGACCTGACATTGTCAGAAGTCTACAAAATCATCATGCAAGGATGACCAGGTCATGGTAACCCTATGTTTCCAGAGTTCTCAGTAAGTCCTAATGTGTGATAACTGAGAAGATAATTGGATGTCTGGTAGGATAGCTACAAGAACTGGACCACTGATGTACACAGTGGATGTTGGAGATCAGACATGGAGACGTCATGGGGCCCAAATACTGGATGTTCGACCTAAGAACACACCTGAGTCGACTGCATCCAACAAGATGGACACATTGCAGTCATCAGACTTACAGCTCAGTGATGACTATGTCACTGACAGCAACACGACCCTGGAAACGGAGAACATTTTCTTAGAAAAGACACCAATAAAACCTGATAGCAATCCATAGGTCCTGAGGTGTCTTAGACAAGACAGCTGCCAAACCTAATACCACTCCACAGTTCCAGAGGCTTCTGAAAGAAACAGAGCACCACCCAAAAGACTGAACTGTGAGGTTATTAATGGACTGTTATTATGAAAGCATGTTTATTTGGAATATGGGTTAATAAGAAGGAAATTAAATGTTTTGTACATATACAGTTTTGTGTTGCATTGATCTAAAGGGAGAGGAAGTGTAATGTGTGGATCTGTTTCTTTTAGAGCAATGACCATCTCCCCCCCCCCCCCTTAGAACTACATACAGATCTGTCTGTGCATGTGCATTGTGCTCTCTTTCTCTCTCGCTGCAATGTGAATACACCAGTTAAAGCCATCTCCAGCATGCATGCCTCTATTTAACACTTACGTATATAATTGTGCACAGACACAACAGCCATTGTCACAGTGGCCATCGTCTGAATAGACAGAGTCAGGGTGGTAATCTTGAGGCTTTAGCTCTTTGAGGCTTCTGTGAAGATTGGCTTCAGTCAGAGAAAGAAAAAGAAAGGAAAAGCCGAAGTTTTTTTTCAGTTCTTTATATCTGCTAGGATAGTAGAGATGCCAGGTAGGATAGTGCAATGCTCCTCTTTTAGGCCGTGGGAAGGCAGGAAGACCTCAGTTGTCCCTAATGACTACAACAGTGAGAATTGGATCAAGCTGCAGCTTCTAACAATCTGCGTTGTGGAGTTGGAGCTGGAACTGGATGAACTCTGGATCATTTGGGAGGCTGAGAGGTGGATAGATACAATACATACAGAAGTAGTTAGACCCAAGGTGCATGGCTCGGGAAACTAGGTGACGGTCAGGAAGGAGAAAAAGGTTAAGAAGCCAGTTCAGAGTACCCCTTTGGCCATCCCCCTTAACAATGGGTATATAACTTTCAATACTGTTAGGAGGAATGCCCTAGCAGAGAAAAGTTATATCGATCAAGTCTCTGGCACTGAATCTGACCATGATTCAGAAGGGAAGTGGTATGAAGAGAGACACTGTGGTGATAGAGGATTTGTTAGTTAGGGGAATGGACAGGAAGTTCTGTGGGTAAGAATGAGATTCCTGTATGGTATGTTGCCTCCTGGGTGCCAGGGTCTGGGATATCTCAGATTTAGTCTTCAGAATACTTAGGAAGAAGGGTGAACAGCCAGAGTCATGGTCTGTGCAGGTACCAATGACATAGCTAGGATGAGTGATGAGATTCTGCATAGGGAATTCAGGGAGATCGGTACTAAGTGAAAGGGCAGGACCTCCAGGATTGTAATCTCAGGAGTGCTACCCATGCCATGTGCTACTGAGGCCAGAACTAGGAAGACTATACAGTTTAATACATGGCTAAAGAATTGGTGTAGGAGGGAGGGCATATTTGGATCATTGGGCTTTCTTCCAGGGCAGGTGAGTCCAACACAGAAGGAGCTGTTTGCACCTGAATTGGAGGGGGCTAATATCCCAGTGGGAAGGTTTGTTAATGCTGCACAGTGGGGTTTAAACTAGAATTGCAGGGGGATGGGGACCAGAGTGCCAGAACATTTAGAGGAGAGGGTGTAGGGAAAGCTGTTGGTAAGACCTCAGACAAAGTTAGGAATCAAAAGATTGAGCATGGTGCAACTAGTGACCTCAGCTGCCTATACGAGGGGTGATTGATAAGTTTGTGGCCTAAGGTAGAAGGAGATGAGTTATACAGCTCTTGTTACGTGCACATGCAGTTCAACTCTGAGTGATTATGCAGAAAGTTTGATGTTAAAAACTCAGCAGGGGTGATTGATAAGTTTGTGGCCTGACGTAAAAGGAGATGAGTTATTAACTTCAAACTTGCTGCATAATCACTCAAAGAGTTGAACTGCATGTGCACATAACAAGAGCTGTATAACTCATCTCCTTCTACCGTAGGCCACAAACTTATTAATCACCCCTGCTGTGGACAATTTCTGGAGGTCCAAGATCTGTATGCTCCACGACTGCTGGACTAAGCGTGTAAATGGAGGAGGGGACTATGTTGAAAAATAAATGTGCTAGGTTTTCTAAAATTGACGCCTTCTACTTTAGGCCATGAACTTATCAATCACCCCTCGTACTTTGATGCAAGAAGTATTGTAGGAAAGATGGGTAATAGTGCTGAAGATGAGGTAGCTGGTTTAGAAACAGTGGCACTGTGTAGTGAGGAGAAGCTGTTAGTAGGGCAAAATTACAGTCAACAGGATGAGTTGCAATGTAAAAGATAAACATAAAAAGGGTGAACACAGGACTGAGGGTATTATATTTGAATGTGCACAGTATATGGAATAAGGTAGATGATCTTTTATCACATTTGCAGATTGGTAGGTATGATGCTGTAGGCATCACTGAATCATGGCTAAAAGAAGATTATAGCTGAGAACTTAATGTCTAAGGATAGACATTGTATCAAAAGGATAGGCAGGACGGCAGAAGGAGCAGCATTGCTTTGTTGTTAAAAAATGAAAACAAATCATGAGAAAGAGGTGGCATTGGGTTGGAAAGTGTTGAGAAATTGTGGATAGAGCTAAGGAACTGCAATGGTAAAAAGACCCTGATGGGAGTGATGGGAGTGTGTACAGACTCTCAAACAGTAGTAAGGATGTGGTCTACAAAGGAGATTAAAAATGCATGCCAAAAGGGCAATGTTATAATAGTCATGCAGAACCTCAGTATGCAGGTACTTTGAGAAAATTAGGTTGGTGCTGAATCCCAGGAGGGGGAGTTTCTAAAGGTCCTACAAGATGACTTTGTAGAGCAGCTCATGTTGAGCCTGCTAGAGGATCAACTATTCTGGATTGAGTGTTGTGCAATGAACCATTGCAGGGATCAGGAGTGCGTGCATCCTAGATGGATTCTACATCTCAGAGTTCTGAGAGAGGTTGCTAAAGAGATAGCAGATGTATTGGTTATGATCTTGAAAGAATCACTTGATTCTGGCATGGTCCTGGAGGACTGGATGTTTGCAAATGTCACTCCAGTCTTTAACAAGGGAGGAAGGCAAAAGGAAGGGAATTATAGGCCAGTTAGCCTAACCTCAGTGGTTGGGAAAGTTTGGGAATTCATTATTAAGGACAAGGTTTTGGGGTACTTGGAGATGAATGATAAAGTAAGTCAGTGTTAGCATGGTTTCTGTGAAGAGAAATTTTGCCCGACGTATTTGTTAGCATTCTTTGAGGAAGTAACATGCAAGGTGGAAAAAGGAGAGGCAGTGGTGTCATTTATTTGGACTTTCAGAAGGCATTTGATAAGGTGCCACACATGAGGCTGCCTAACAGGATAAAATCCTATGGCATTACAGAAAAGATACTGGCATGGATAGAGGAAAGACTGACAGGCAGGGGGCAGCAAGTGGGAATAAAGGGGGTATTTTTTGATTGGCTGCAAGTGACTAGTGGTGTTCCTCAGGGGTCAGTATTGGATGAATGTATCTTTGACTTTTACTTCCTGATTTGTTGTCCATACAAATCTTTCCCTATGATTGATTTCTCACCCTGAATTTTTTTTTGCATCAGTATACCTGCATTCAAGTATAAATGATGCCACAGCAAAAACTATGCATATTGCAAAAATGCATTACAGAGGCTGAGAAACTCATTTAGGCATTGTCGTTTGAGGTATGCAGCAAACCTTTCACTGTGACTGCAAAATCTGGGCAAGTACACTTTAGAGTTACTAAATCTTTCTTCCGTGAAAATAAAATTTAGCAATTTTGATGGAAGCAATGAGTTAACATTCTAGAATCTATCTCTCTACAATTTTGCCCTGTTTTGCTTTGATTTGAATGGAGGTTTGTTGAACTGCTCTATGCATAGGTTCAGACTTTAAAAAAAAATAATTCCTTGACAGAAACAACTTCACGGGACATTGCACTTTAATGAGCAAGAAGGAAGTTTCAGTTTCAGTACAGAATTCACATCTCATCAAAGGAATTGTTAGAATGTTTTTGCTTCAGTTCAAAGGGAACTAATAGCATTTGGAAAACAGTTATTTACTGTTGTGAGGTAGATGTCAACGTGAGTCTAATAAATATTGAAGTATAACTCTGACTCCCAAGCTCTTTACTGCCTTTGAATCATCTTGGTAATATATTTTTTCTGTCCAGTCTTAAAAGTAGTAGGATTTCTAGGATAGGATTCATAGCATATCTAGGGCAAGATGTTAGTCTGTAGACAAAGCTTGTGTTAGAATTGCATCCTGTTCTGTTTCTCCACTTTTATCAAAACTTGAAGTGGGTGAATTGGAAGCTGGTTGAGGTCCTCCAGCACATTTTATTCAAATGGCCTCTGAAAGATCCTAAATCTTCTATTTTTTTTTGGAATTACTGATCCTCCATCTGATCTCTACTGTGCTCTCACAACTAATGTACTCCTTCCTGCAATCTATGCTTTTCCTTCGCAAGCTAAAGAACCCACATGAATGCCGTCTCCACATAAATCTGAGATCTATCCCCGCTGTTGCAGCCTTTACCAATTATCCCCACCGCCGCACTACCTTCTGAGCTGTAAGGCAAAAAGTTCTTCTAGCTTCCCCAGACTCAAAACAGCCAACTAACATATATATCCACTCACTTATTCATCAAGTATGCCTTCAGATAAAAATACAGGCCAAAATAATCCCATTTATTTTCTTGATCTAATGGCAGTAGTCCTGTACTGAGCAGATTCTCTATGGTGACTAAAAACTACTTCTTCCCTTCCATCTGATTGTCCTTTACACATTGAGGTAAGTTGGATTGTTAATGAACTCAAGCATATCTTGGTGAACAGTTAGGTCTTCATGAATGTGACTTTGGCAGATCGGTCCTCTTTTCAGCTGCAAGCAGCAATACCCTTGCATCATTTACTGAAAGTGCCATGAATAATTTCAATAATTTTGGCCTGGACATCACAGGATATAAAAGCTTTATTTATCACCAAATCTTCCTGCCACATGATTATCTGATTTTCCCTCCCAATAGCTTACAGTGAGATGACACTGAACTAGCTTTAGAAGTCTGTTAATATACTTCCTTGCACATTTAACTGTTGCCATGACTCCCAAACATCAAAAGGAAATTCAGAAAACTTATGAACTGCACATTAAGCATGAGGAAGTCTGAATGAAGGAATGGTCCTATATTAACAGTGGTAAGAGGGCAATAAGTTTTCAAGATATTATGAGTTTCATTAGACAAAGTGAATTGAATCCTTAAATTCAGAGTATTTGCAAAAATTCTTAGACTTTATTGTTCTGATAATGACTTTAATTTATCTTCCAAGCTACTTCACAAACGAAGACAAGATTATGTCCAGAATTCAGAGCAGTTTGGAAAGCAATATGAGAATTGAAACTGCAAAGTGGTGCTAGTTACATGTAGGTAGGAAGGAAAGAGAAAAATGGTAAGGAGTGAAGTAAAGGGAATGAAAAACAAAGAGGAGGATTGGGCGGGGAAATGAGGGAGAAGAAGAAAGAATGGCAAGAGAAGCTGATTAGGAACAAACTGAAAATACAAGTAATGTTGGCATAAGAGCAGGAGAAAGGAAAGGAAGAATCCTGAAAGCCCTGTGAGGCTCCACACTAGAATCCGGTGAAGGTGAAAGCAAACACAAAAAAAAGAAAAGGAAAGCAGAAAGGTGACAATGTAAGGAAAACAAGAACATAGAATAAGAAGACAAAACAAAAATATATCAGGAATTGGATGAGATAATATATTAAATAGACTATGTTTAAATCACATAGAAATTTTACTTTGTTTGGGAGCAGAAGTATTAGTAGGAGGAGCCTGACACAAAGAGAACTTTCTCACATGTAGCTCACAGTGTAAGGCTAGGACCTGGTTCATGGAATCCTTCAGCACTTCAACAGTGCTAACAAAATATTATTAAACATCTGATTTGGGTATCCTGCCCTTTGCTCACAGGTGATTCACGACATAACTGTGGAATATCCAGCATGGTAAAAATAACGCATAAATTGTCACCATTATATTTACTCTAAAAATAATTAAATGTCCACTGCTGGAATAAAAAAATTAACACAACCAAATTCAACATTGTGTGGTTTCTTGGCTGGTAGTCTGTTGCTATTCAGTAACAGTCCCTCAATTCTTTACAATTAAAAGGCTCAAGGTTCAAAGTTTCAAAGAAGAATTTATTTACAAAGTACATAAATGTCATCATATACTACACTGGGTTTCTTGTGGGCAGTCATAGTTAATGCAAAGAAACACAATAGAATCACTGAAAAACTACACACAAACAACCAATGTGCATAAGAACTGCAATTATAAAATAAACAAACAACTGAATAAATAACTAGTGACAACATGAGTTGTAGAGTCCTTGGAAGTGTCACCAGATGTGTGGAATAGTTCAGATTTGAGGTAAGTAAAATTACCCACATTGGTTTAGGAGTCTAATAGCTGAAGGGTAATAACCATTCCTGAATCTGGTGGTGTGGGACCTAAGACTCTTGTACCTCCTTCCCAATAGCAGCAGTAAGGAGAGAGCAAACACGAGGAAATCTGCAGATGATGGATATCATTTATTTCAAATACTTAAGTGTGAAGGCAGATTGTAGTATATCCAAGTTTGCTGATGAGGTTAGGTCAAAGAGTAAGCTGTAAGGAAGATATAGATAATATGGACATGTTAAATAAATGAAGAAGAATGGCATCAGGTAGAAAGTTTGCACAGTGGGAAAGTTTGAAGTAATCCACATCAATCAGAAGAATGGAAATTTCACTTACCTTTTTCAGAATCAGAGAATGCTGGTGCACAACAGGGATCTTGTGTCAGTATGTGAAATCTGTAGTATGTGAAATTTGAAATCTGCAAATCCTGTGATGCTACTGGTACTAAACTCTATCAGTCCATGCCATTCCTTTAGATTCATTAGCTGCATGGAGAGGAGGAGCCCGCTGCATGGGCAACAGCTTTCTCTCCATATTGTATTGCCCTAGCTAGCATATAGGCTTGGATATGGAGGACCATCATGTTATGCAAATACACTCTTGCGCCTAGCATCATTTTAAGGACATGCAATCAATTTATTTATATTTATTTTACTGCTGGGGTACTGCCAACTTGTCATAATGGAGAGGCCTGTGTGATCCTTGAGAACCTGAGAGGAATGCTGTCTGGAGCTTAGCTCCTGGTAGTGTTACCCCTGGTGGTAAGGTCAAGGGGGGGCAGAATTCAGATGAAGCGTGGTCCAACCAAGACTTCAACCGTGGAGCAAGTGGAAGATGATGGTAAATTAGAGAGTCCAGAATCTCGGAACTATGAGGACTACCACAACGGCTGCAAAGGCGGAGGAAGGCTGCAGCAGAAGAGGACCCCAATCATCTTCGTCTGCATACCATTAGATTCTGGCCCTTTCTCTGTCAATGGCTGCTCGTTAAAAGACCTCACGCACAGACATTTCTACTGGTTCAGTATCTGATTGACCAACTTGAACAAAGCCCTGTGGCAATCAGGAAATGGTGACAGGAGCAGGAGAGTGAAACCTGGGAACTCCCAGCCGCAACCAGGCACGTAGGCAGTGGGTGTTAGATATAGTCATGTTGCTCTTGGACTGAGGCAGATGGTGCTTCCAAGACTGGCATCCCGATTCAGAACCTGCTCTGCTTGCCCCACGGATAAGGGGCTAGAAAAGGTACCCTAAAAATAGCCTTCCTCCTCACTTCTGACTGGGTTACCCTGTTCAGGGGGATCACCAAACTGTGGTCTGAAACAAAAGGATATGAATTTTGGAGCCTGAAATATGTGGACCTTATGGACAACAAAACCAGCAATCATAATGAAAGCTGTACTGCCACCAACTCAAGAGAGCTGAGAAGATTCTAAACTGACCTTGCGGCCCTGTCTGAAACGTGATTGGCCAAGGAAGGACCATTGAAGGAGGAGAACGGTACACTTTCATTCTGGAAGGGGAAATCAGTAGATGAATCCAGAATCCATGGAGCTGAATTTGCCATAAAGAACAGCATCTTCAGTTACCTCTCTGAATTGTCAGCTGACATCAATTAATGCCTCATGACTGTGTGCCTTAAGGTCACTAATAACCAAATGACTACAGCTGTGAGAGCCTACACTTCAACCCTAGACTCACCAGACAATGTTAAGGAGAACTTCTACACCAACCTAGACAACATGTTATCAGATATTCCCAAGGAAGATAAGTTTATTCTTCTTGGAGACTTTAATGCTAGAATTGGCTAGGACAGCGACTCTTGGAAAGGCACAATTGGGAAGGAAGGTGTTGACAATATCAACTCCAATGGAGTGCTCTTACCCTCCAAGTGTGCTGACCATGACCTGACCATCTTCAACACCCTGTTCTGCCAGATAACTAGCATGAAAACTTCATGGATGCATCCCTGTTCAAGGACTTGGCGTCTTATAGATTATGTCATTGTTTGGAGGAGGGATTGCAGAGACGTGATAAATACAAGAGCCACGATCAGTCCTGATGATGGCTGGACAGACCATTGGCTTATTCACTCACAGATGACTATCAAAATCATGCAGAAGAGTAGAGTGCAAAAGAAGCTGAACCATCCCAGGTTCAAAATTGAGAGCCTAAAAGACACAGCGGAAGGACAACATCTCCAGGCTGCCCTTTCTGAAAGGCTCCCAAAGCGGTATCTGGAGGAAGCTGAAGTACAATGGATTGCAATGAAGACCACCATCCTTGATACTTGTAAAAACATCATTGGATACCAGACCAGAAAAAAACAAAGTTTAGTTTGATGAAAATAACACTGAAACAGAAGGGCTAATCAACAATAAAAGGAAAGCTTTCTGTGCCTGGCAGAGGGACATCAACTGCAAGGCAAAAAGGGAATCGAACTCCAGAGATAAGGCCGCAGTCCAGCATAGAGAAAGAGAAATAAAGAATCAGTGATGGACTGAGAGGGCCCTAGAAATACAGCAGCTTGCTGACTCTGTTGATATCAGCGTTTCTTTATTGCCACCAAGGCAGTGTATGGCCTTAACCATCATGGCCTAAACTCCCTTCGCTCTAAAGATGGATAAAGGCTGCTCAAGGACAATTATGCCATCAATTCTCAATGGAAGGAACACTTCCAGAAGCTACTTAATTGTAACACCACCATTGACATTGAAGTCACCTACCAGCTCCCACAACGACCCATGAAGGAGTATGTGACTAAGCGCCTAGTACCAATGAGGAGCAGATGGCTTGCAGGAAATTTAGGAACAGCAAGGCCACTGGACCTGATGGAATTCCAGCAGAAATTCTCAAGGAAGGTGGAACAGAACTTTTAAATCATATTCATGACCTGCTTGTCAAGGTCTGGGACTAGGAGAAGATTCCAGCTGAACTCAGGGACTCCCTGATGGTCACATTCTTCAAAAAGGGTGATAAAGCCGACTGTGAAAATTATAGAGGCAGCTGTCTCCTCTCTACAACAGGAAAGGTACTCACCTGAATTTTATGTGACTGGCTTTTACCTCTGGCATAAGATCTCCTGCCTGAGTCTCAATGTGGCTTCTGTCCAGCCAGAGGAACATCTGACATGATTTTTACAGCATGTCAATTGCAGGAGAAATCCCGGGAACAAAAATCACCCACTTTATATGGTCTTTATAGAACTTACAAAAGCATTTGACTCTGTAAATCATCCCGCCCTTTGATACCGTTTTTTTTTGCTGGTGTGGGGGGAGGGGAGCTGAGGGGCGAATCTGGGGCTCTAACATTTAACTGTCATTCATTCTTTGTCACACTCCTCTGTTTTCGTGGACAGTTGTGAAGAAAAAAACATTTCAGGATGTATATTGTATACATTTCTCTGACATTAAATGTACCTTTGAAACCTTTGAAATAGGATGCCCAGAATAATACCTCTACGTCATTCAGTCCTTGCACAATGTTGTGAGTGCAACAGTCATCAGCAACAACCGCTCTGAACCAGCACTTTTTAAAGTGGAGGCCCAAGATTTGTTTGCTGTTTTCATTCCAAACATTCTTCACCTAACAGGCCAAGATCTCCCACAAGGAGTCCAGATTCTCCATAGGACAGATGGGGGGTTTGTTAACCTCAAGGCAAAGAGCAAGGTGTCAACTACTTCCATCATGGAGCTCCGATACTCAGACGACAATGACATCGTAGCTCACTCTGAGGAGGATCTGCAGTGTATAATAAATGATTTTGCCCAGAGCATAGAAGCTTTTGGAACTTGATCTAAGCATCAAGAAAACCCAGACCCTGCACTAGCCTGCTCCAGATCAACTCCTAAACCTCCAGCCATCCAAGTTGACAACATCCCTCTGGAGAACACTGATCATTTCCCAAATCTTAGCCATCTTCCTTCCTCAAGAGCCAATATTGACCTTGAAATGAATCACAGAACAGGCTGTGCAAATGTAGTTTTAGCAGGCTGAGAAAGAGGGTTATTGAAGGTATCAAGACCACTCGAAGCTTCTGGTTAATAAAGCTATAGTCCTCACCTCCTTTCTATATGGAGCAGAGTCATGGACAACATACAACAGGCACATAAAATCCCTACAAACTTACCATCAAAGATGCCTCAGAAGGATTCTGAGAGTTAGCTGGAAGAACAGGTGTACTAACACCAGCATCCTGGAGGAAGCTAACTTTAACTCCATAGCCACAACTGTAATTCAACACCAAATGCGATGGGTTGGTCACATCATGAATATACCTGACTCCCACCTCCCTAAACAATGCCTGCTCGGCCAACTTAAGGATGCAAAGAGCACTCCTGGAGGGCAGAAAAAGTGGTTCAAGGACAATATCAAAACCCATCTGAGCAAGTATCACATCACGCTGAATGGATGGGAGAAATTAACACAGGATAGAAAAAGCTGGAGAAGGACTGTCTATGAGGGGTCTGCACAGCTCGAAGAATACCTCCACCGTGCTGCTGAGACAAAGTGGCTTCAAACTAAAGAGTGATTGGGAAAGGCCCAACCAGCTACACCCACCACTACCTCAATGGCCTACATCTTCCAAAACTGCAATAAGTCTTGTGGATCACAAATTGGCCCCTTCAGTCATCTCAAGACACACAACTAAGCAGATCAACCACCAGGAGAAGAATCATACTTGACTACAAGTGATCACTGATGATGATTGTTATTTTTATTATTGTGTTCTTTATCACATTGTATTCACTGTGTTGCATCAGACCAAAGTGACAATTATTTCATTCGCCTTTACACTTGAGTATTGGAAATCATATTCAGCAATCTTGAATCTTGAATTGAGAACAATCTTGATGTCAGTTGTATTCCCCCAGAGCATCATAGATTTGATGGATGTATCCCAGAACACTACAGTATTGTAGAAGAACTATTTTCACTCAATGCAAAACTTGCTACCTCTTATGTCAGCCTTGACTGTGGAGATAAAAATTCATCTATCTAAACACCTCAATGTCTTGTGAAGACTATGGGGCCAATGCTCATTGGACTCTAAAGATTTAGAAACAGCACTATGTTAAACATAAATAATTAATGAAACTGAATTTTTGAGGTGGGATACAACATACTCTCAAGATTATAACTGAAAATAAATTTCAAGGAATGGATATAGTTTAAAACACAAAAATGCCATTCCCTATTCCCAGTTCCTCCGTCTCCACCGCATCTGCTCCCAGGATGAGGGTTTCCATTCCAGGACTTCTCAAATGTCCTCTTACTTTCAGGATCATGGTTTCCCTCCTGGTGTCATCAAAGATGCCCTCACCCGCATCTCCTCCACTTCCCGCACTTCAGCCCTTAACCCATCCTCCCATCACTACAACAGGGACAAGGTTCCCCTTGTCCTCACCTACCATCCCACCAGCCTCCGGATCCAACACATTATCCTCCGCAACTTCCGCCACCTTCAACAGGACCCCACCACCAAACACATCTTTCCCTCCCTACCCCTCTCAGCTTTTCGTAGGGATCGTTCCCTCCATGACTACCTGGTCCACATGTCCCTCCCCACAGAACTCCCACCTGGCACTTATCCCTGCAAGCGCAAATGCTACACCTGTCCCCACACCTCCCCCCTTACCACCATTCCGGGCCCCAGACAGTCCTTCCAGGTGAGGCAACACTTCACCTGCGAGTCTTCTGGAGTCGTCTATTGCATCCGGTGCTCCCGGTGCGGCCTCCTCTACATCGGCGAGATCCGACGCAGATTGGGGGACCGCTTCGTCGAGCACCTACGCTCCGTCCGTCACAATAGATAGATCCTCCCGGTTGCCACCCACTTCAACTCTGCCTCTCATTCCCATCATTCCTCTACAGCCATGATGAGGCCAAACTCAGGTTGGAGGAGCAACACCTCATCTACCGTCTGGGTAGCCTCCAGCCTGGTGGTATGAACATCGAATTCTCCAATTTCTGGTAATTCCCTCCCCCTCCCCCTTCCCCTATCCCAGGTCCCTTTCCGCCTCTCTCCCCTTTCAACTTTCTGCTTCTTTATCTCTACAGTTCTTTCAGGTTTATCCCCTCCCCCTCACCCCTTTATCTTTCCTCTGATTGGTTTTCCACCTGGTGTCTCTAGGTCCTACCCCCTCCCCTATCTCTATTACTGGGCTTCGGCCCTCTCTTCCCCCCCCCCCCCCCATTCCTGATGAAGGGTCTCGGCCCGAAACATTGGCTACTCTTTTCTCACGGATGCTGCCTGACCTGCTGAGTTCTTCCAGCATTGTGTACATATTCTATGTATATAGTTTAATTGTTTTTTAAATTATTTTGTCATCCCCAGTAAGGCAAATATTATTCATCCCTAATTAAGCCCATCTTTAATTGTCCTGGAGAAGATGGTAACATTTGAATAGCTGACCAAGTTATTTCACAGTCAGCAACATAGGGAGGGATTTGATTCACTTAAAACAGTACAACACAGAAACAACTGTTTCAGCCCATGAAGTCTGTGCTGATTATGTTGCTTAAATTAAACCCTTCTGTCTGCACATGATCTTTCTCTCTCTATTCCCTGCCTGTTAATGTGCCTATTTAAATGCCACTTAAACACCTCTATTGTATCTGATTCCATCACTACTCTTGATGGAAGCTACCATTCTCAACATATCCCTTAAATGCATCTCCCTTAAATACTTCCTCTCTGACTTTAAATCTATGTACTTAAAATATTTGATTTAATATACATGACTTAATTTACACTGGGAAAAAGACTCTGACTACCTTCCCTCTCTGTGCTTCACATGATCTTATAAAACTCTATCAAGACTCCCTTCAGCTTGCAGTGAAAATAAGTTCTCCTTATAGTTTAATATTCTCTAATGGCTGCATTCTAATGAAAATCTTCTGCACCCTTTCAAAGCCTTTATATCCTTCTTGTAATGAGGCAATCAGAACTGCACATAATACTCCAAATGCAGCTGAACCAAAGATTTATACGACTGTACTATGTCATCCTGATTACAATATGCAAAGCCTCAACCGTTAAAGGCACCTTCTTTATCATCCTATCCATTTCTACTGCCACTTTCAGACTTTCAGTTATGGACTTGGATCCAAAATAAAAATCTCAAGGATGTCAGCTAAGGATGTCATATTTCTTGTTCTGAAGAGCACCAGATAGATTAGTTATAAAACTTTAGAACCATAAGACATAGGAGCAGACTTGGGCCTCAGCCCATCAGGTCTGTTAGTATCTTTCCTATAATGCCATGGGTTCTTACCTTGTTTAGCAACCTCATGTACAGCACCTTAGTAAAGATCCTCTGAAAATCCAAGTTAACAACATCCACTGACCCTCCTTTCCTATCCTGTCTATTATTTCCTCAAATAATTCCAAGAGATTAGTCAGGCAATATTTACCCTTAAGGAATCCATGCTAACTTTGGCCTATTTTATCAAATGCCTGCAAGTACCACAAAATTTCTTCCTTAATTATGGCCTCCAATATCTTCCTAACCACTGTAGTCAGACAAATTGTCCTATAAATTCCTTTCTTTTGACTTCCTCCCATCTTAAACAATGAAGTGAGATTTGCCGTTTTTCAGTTCTCTGCAAGTATTCCAGAATCTAGTAATTCTTGAAATATAACTACTAATGCCTCAACAATCTGTTCAGCTATATCCTTCAGAACTCTGGCCTGCCGTTCATCTAGTCCAGGTGACTTATGTAGCTTCAGACCTTTCAGCTTCCCAAGCACCTTCTTAGTAATAGCAACTACACTCACTTCTGCCACCTGTCACTCTTAAATATCTGGCATTCTGCTAGTGTCTTCCACTGTGAAGCCTGATGTAAAATACTTACTAAGTTCATTTGACATTTCTCTGTTCCACATAACAACCCCTCCAGCATCGTTTCCCAGCAGCCCGATATCCACGTATGCCTCTCCTTTACTACCGGTAGTTCAGTGATGTTAATGGGCAATGTTACTAAAAGTGTTTTTGCAATTCTAGATTATTAACTGAATTTAAATTCCACAGCTGCCATGTTGGGTTTGAGGTATTTAGACAATTAATCTTGGACCCTGGATTAATAATAAGACCAAACCACTGAAACAACCTACACTCGGTAAAATTGCTAAAACTATGGGTAGGTAGAAACACAATATTGCATCTTATTCAAATATATATCTGCAGTTCTTCCTTTGTACCTGCATGTATGAAATGTATTGTACCTAGATCACAAAATTTTGTCTAATGCATCAAATCACTTAACATAGTGAGTGAAAATTCTTAAATTCTTAAAACATTTAGAAAAGGACAGAAATGTCTTGGTAGAATGTCTTATTTAAAAAAATTAAAACTTTAATATACAGATGAAAAAGTGGGAAATGTTGTTTATGTACTGAGAAAGCATTTTGATCTGCTGAAAGGAAGTTTCCGTTTCTTTGAATGGTAGGATCACTCTGAAGTGATTTTATAGAACAGCCTGAGGAGCACTGCAGTTATTTAAAGTCATAAATATAATAGGCAGTTCATAGAATGTGAATTTCAGAGAACATTAATGCAACCTTTAGAGCAAAAGAAGACCTGGAAGGAAAACAGATGATGTGTAACACTTGCTGGTCACATAATGAAAGTCTTCATAGTAAATCTCCTTGTCCATTATCTCCACTGACCAAGGATAAATTTCTAGGCAAGAGTATTAGTGGATCATCATACCTATACAATGAATTAGAAGTAGTCAGCAAAAGCAAAACATCAATTTATTCAGCTATAGAGTTTGCTCATGAAGAATATTATAGCAATCAGTTGGCAAAACTCTTTCAAAAGTTTTCTCTGAACAACAGCTATAAAAATCTAATGCTCAAAGGCTGTATAGGCGTCTATAGAACAATCTTATAAAAAATTATAGCCAGGAAATATTGGTATATTTGGCCTTCTTTTGTGTTATTCTTTTCAATAACATGTTTTTTTCCTGTGAAGAACACCTCAACAAATTCTAGATCAAATTGTATTTCCTTTTTAGACTATTTTTTATTTATTGAGATACAAAGTGGAATAGGCCCTTCTGGCCCCTTGAGCCACACCACCCAGATTTAACCCTCGCCTAATCATCGGATAATTTACAATGACCAATCGATCTACCAACTGGTACATCTTTGGACTGTGGAAGGAAACCAGGGCACCTGGAAGAAACGCATGCGGTCATGGGGGGAAAATGCAAACTCCTTACAAACAGCGATGGGAATTGAACCCTGATCGCTGGTACTGTAAAGCATTGTGCTAACCACTATGCTACCATGCTGCCCCCAGAAGTTTGACCAGATATATACATTCATCATTCAGCCATGCAGATTAACATTCACCAAGTAATGTCATTCCTTGTGTAAAGTAATGGCTGAGAATGTTTTTTTATTGCCCTTAGAGCAGCTTGGGGCCCCTTTGAGACTTTAATAACCATAATGGGGCCCTGTTCAGCTATGTTTTATGAGTCATCTCATTCTTTTGATCTCCATGGCTACTGATAAAACCCTCAAACCACTTCTCATCACCAATCTTGAACTCAATTGAGTCAGGTATTCACTTGGCTACCTCATCATAATCCTTGCCCATCTCCTCTACTCTCCAAATGCACAACTACCATCTTGCCCTCTCTCTCTAGGCTCTGACCCACTCCACTTCCCTCTGTCATACTTCCACTTTCCTAGCCAGGCTACAATCATCCTGTTGCTGTCAGGCTGCCTCTGCCTCTAGGATGCTCCCAACTATTCAGTCACAAGCTAATTGTTATGCCCTTCATTAATGTCTAAAGACTGATATGATTTGTACTGAAAGTGTTCATTGTAAAACTTACTGTTTGGAACACACCCCTGACAATGAATTTTAAAAATATACTATCGGCCTTATGCAAATCATAAACGTTTCCTTAAAGAATGGCAGAACTGTATCTTGGTCGAGTTCAAATGCCTTACCTCACAATTTCCACCATCTACTTTGGGATTCCACCACCAGCCACAGCTTACCTTCCCCTCCCTTTACCCCAACCCTTTTCTATTTTCCAAAGTGATCACTCTCTCAATGACTCCTTTGCCCAGTGATCTGACCGCCTCCCTTCGTAGGTACTCCGCCTCCCTGTAATGATCTGAGGTGTAGCACCCACTCACTCACCTCTATCCAGCATGCTAAACAGCCCTTCCAGATAAGGCTATGATCATTCACATGGCTTTATCTATTGCATCCAGCATTCCTGTTGTGGCCTCCTCTACACTGTTGGGATCAAACAGACTGGACAATCACTCCTTTGAGCACCTTCACTCTGTCTGCTGTGGTTATCGAGATCACTTGGTTCCTACTCATTCCCACATTGACATGTCTCTCCTTGGCCAAGTTGAGGCTAAACACAAACTAGAAGTACATCATCCCATAATCGAGCTGGACAGCCTGAAACTTATTGTGGGCCACCACGGTAGTGTAGTGGTTAGTGAGATGCCATTACTACTCGGGGTATCAGAGTTTCAAGTTCATTTCCAGTATCCTCTGTAAGCAAATTTGTATGTCCTTTCCCATGTGCATTTGGGTTTCCTCCAAGTGCCCAGACTTCCTCCCACACTCCAAAAACATACTATTCATAGGCTAATTGGTCATTGTAAATTATTCTGTGATGAGGCGAGGGTTAAATCAGTGAGTTGCAGGTTGGAGGGTCTCAAAGGGCTGGAAGGGCCAGTATCTCTAAACAGAATTAAATCTAAATAAAACATGGCAACATGAGCACTGAATTCTCCAACTTTTGATAACTGCTTCCCCTCTCTCTTCTCTCTCCTTTCGTTTCTACCTGGTCCCTATCACTGTGCCTCTCTCCCCTCCACCCACTCTCTTCCATTGTCCAAACACCAGCATGCTCCTCCCACTGGTTCCCCTCCTCTGCTTATCCCTATGCCCTCCGCCCAATAGTCTTCCCTTTACTCCACGCTCCACCTTTCTCTCCCATTAGATTCGATCATCTTCAACCCTTTGACATTTCCAAGTCTCCCTTGACAACATCGAACATCATTCCCGCTCTCCCCTCCTCCATCTGCATATCAACAACACCCCCTCACCTGCATCCACCCATGACCTGTCAGTTCTTGCTCTGTCTCTCTCCTCGCCACTCCCATTTTGATATTGACTATCTCCCCTCTCCCAGGTCAGATGAAGGGTCTTGACCTGAAATGTTGATTATCCATTTTCCTGTGTTGATGCTGCCAGACCCACTGAGTTCCTCAAGCATCCTTTATGTTGCTCCTGACCTCAGCATCTGCAGTCTCTCGTACCTCCAAATCTTTTTGCTCAGTTTTCCTGCAGCATTACAGCTATTCATACTCATATTTACCTGCTATAATGCCACAATTGAAACAAAAGCTATCATGACCCCATTACACCTCCTAAGGCTGATTTATACTTGAGCGTTGTATCAACGCCATAGGTACCTACACTGTACTCTACACAGTAGGGTGATGTGCACCCCTCCAGAAAAGTTACTCACACGTCACGACGACGCAGACCGCAACAACTGTGATTGGTCGGCTTGGTAGCATTGCATTTCCTCCTACGCATTTCTGGTTTCTTCTTCTCCGCCATGTTTGTAGGCTGTACGTACACTGATACGAAATAGATGAACCAAGTCGTCAAATCTACCTGCCGACATGCGGAAATGTTTGAAATGCATTTCCTCGTCCATGTCTCTCACGAAGAAACTCAACACAGTGACATAGAAACCTCACCGCTAACTAGCATTTGGCGCACACCAACACATGCTCACTACAGCGTAGAATGACGCGGTTACGGCATAGGCTGCGGCGTCGCTTGTATGCACAAGTATAAATCAACCTTTAGTCACATCTCCATTTATAGATATCTGTGAAAAATTAATCCCCGTCAATCATATTTTTTTGCAGTCCCAGGGTTTGATTGAGTAAATCACCAATCTTCTCCTTTCTTTTTGACCAACAACATCCAATGTGCAGAGAGAGAGAGAAAAGGAACAAACTGTGCAAACAATAAAAGTAAGGAATTAACATTTAAAATGAAAGGGAGTTCTCAGACACGAAGCCTGGAGCAGGCCCACAGCCTCAGTGCAGCGAAGAGTGGAGCAAAGCAGCAGGCTGGCTTTTCAATCCACCTGGCCTGGCGTTTACGTCGTCCAAACATCGGGTCATTCCTCGCTCTAAGACCCAAGCTTTATAATGCTAGCAAGATCATTCAGCATCTATTCAGAAGTTTTTACAAGTCATGGAAAGAATATCCCACCTTATTTGATAGGCGGCTAAGTCTATTAAAAATGAATTCTGACCTGATTTTTGTAAGAAAAGCTCTAATTTAGAATGAAGGAAAGCTATAATTTAGAATGGCAACTTCCACATCCCTTTAAGGACATCACCAGCGTGTTAGAACCAATGGCATAGTGTGGTTAGCTCTGCAACAGAGGATCCATAACGAGCATTATGCTACAGCATGTTCCGACAAGCAAACACGCAATATATTTTTAAGTAAGATTAAATGTTAGAAGTGGCCCATGTAAAAGCAGTGTCTCAAAAGCAGAAGTGGAAATGTACATGGAGGTGTGTTGCAAAGTGGTATAATTGGACTTGAGCACATTGCATTTCTGTGGCCCCATACAGGGAACTGAGGCTGTTCAAGCTGAATGCCAAAGGTTACTGAACGCTAGGACATTGCTCTGGCTCAAAGACAATGAACAGGACGCCTGGTACAAAACATTAGATGACCAAAGCTGTATATCACCTGTCCCCTTATACTTCATCAGATACCTGGTTGATATGCATGAAATGCAAGTAATCATTGTTCATATTATTGGTCTGTGGCCAACTTGGGATGAACAAGAAGAAAAGAAACAATCATAAACCACAGCAATGCTACAGATGCTGGAAATCCAAGCAATGCACACAAAATGCTGTAGGAACTCAGTAGGCCAGGCAGTATCTATGGAGTAGAGTTCAGTGGACGTTTCAGGCTGAGACCCTTCAGCAGGACTGGAGGAAAAAAGATGAGGAGTCAGATTTAGATGGTGGGGGGAGGGAAAGGAAAAACACAAGGTGATAGGTGAAACCAGAAGGTGGGGGGGGGGTTGAAGTAAAGCGCTGGGAAGTTGACTGATGACAGAGATACAGGGCTGGAGAAAGGGGAATCTAATAGGAGAGGACAGAAAGGTATGGAAGAAAGAAGAGGGGGAGGAGCAGCAGAGGGAGGTGGTACATTCAAGGATATAAGGTGAGGCGAAAAGGGACGGAAAATGATGAAGGGGGGAGCCACTACCAAAAGTTTAAGTAATCGACGCTCACGCCATTAGGTTGGAGGGTATCCAGACGGAATATAAGGTGTTGGTCCTCTAACTTGAATATGGCCTCATTGCGACAGTAGAGGAGGCCATGGAATGGCGTGTCGGAATGGGAATGGGAAGTGGAATTAAAATGGATAGCCACTGCGAGATCCCACTTTTTCTTGCAGGTGCTCGGCGAAGTGGTCTCCCAATCTGCGGCGGACCTCACCGATCTCCAGGAGGAGCAATAATAGTTGTTCAACTTTGCTCAATCGAGAAGTTGTCTAGAGCACACACAGAAGCACGACTTCTCTACAACATACTTACAATATATATACTTACATAATATATACTTACAATAACCTTGTGGCACTTGAATTGGACCTCAGCCCCTGTATGATTCTTTATTTTGCTCATTTTCCCTCACTGTTAGGCAGTCAAGTTAATGAGTCTTTAACAAATAGTGGAAACGGCCGTGGGATGCAATGTCAAATACTCAACATAGACAACCTGATCACTGAGGAATAAGAAGCGACTGATGAAGTTGATCAATCCCCATAAATATTAAGTAATCCTTGTCTCAAAATTTTCATTTGATGTTGTCTCAGGAGCTTTTTCCAGATGAAAAAACAGATTCCCAATATTCTGTTTGTGGACAGGTACACTCTGAACCCTGAGCAGTGAAGTGGTGTCTTTTGATTCTTCGTTCTGTGTTTCTGTATTAGAGGAAATTGTTTCTTATTATCTATCCTGGCACTGAAGGATCTTTTGGTTTATAAGCTGGAGCATAGGGTACACAATCTATCCTCACAAATTAACCTCAGCATTGTGCTGACATGTTTGTTTTTTTTCACAATGTTACAAGTTCCTTGGTCACTGAACAAAACATGAGGGGCACCATACCATATTTATATTCAAGGGAATATTTTGTGAAGTGAAGCTCTAACATAGATTTGCATTTAATGGCTTCTCGGTTTAAAGACTTTTGAGGATCACATCATCTGCGCCACTCCAGATTTTTCAGTATTTCATCTTAAAGACTAAAGTCATAGAAATTTCACAGACCAGGGATGCCGATCGCTGTAATTTTCTGAACTGCATTACTGTTGAGCAGTCGCCTCTGTTCACAAGATTTAGTTTTAAATGTCATTATAACATCTTTAAAGCATTTATTTTTTGTCATTAATTTATAGTAATGGAACATTGAAAAATCTAATGGAGTTTAAAAATGATCCATTAGCCTACAATAGTGAACTTAGAACTAATAGTGGTTATCCCACTCACCATTTATTTTATATTCTAGGAACCACTCCCAAGTGAAATTATTTCCACTGCTGCAATTTTACATGGTGAATTATTTAATTACAGTGCTTCATCAGTAGAGGCACGGACACAACAGTTTAGTGTTTTAATGCATAATGTTACTTGCCCAGAGGGATTCATGCTTTTGATGCTAAAGTTGCAGTTTTATGGGGAAATGAGCAAGAGGTTATCACTGGGGAAATGTGCTTTTCATATGGATATATATATGTTATAAATAGATGAACTGCATATTAAAGTAGAATTGCAATTCTATAGGCCTGATGCAGGCAAAGCTGGCATAATCCATAATTAACAGGGATCCTGTAAGTTAATTGTGTTGTCCAAATTATAAAGAAACAGTGTCTGATTTTGTAGAGGATATTTTCCGTATGATGAGTACAATTTATAACTGTTCCTCAAAATATATAACCATCAATCCAGTTAAAATATTGTTCCTAATGACTGTCAGTCTTGATTGCTTGCAGGTTACACCTTTAAAATTTGGCTTTTTGAATACTGGACTGAGTACAGATAATGTGGATTATCATCACACAGATTCAAATGTCAATCATCACGCTTCCCTAATCAACCACAGGATATGGTCATGAGAAAAGAACATATCACAGTTCTTCATGAAGCAAATCTTAATGAAGTGATTTATTGAAGGAACTTATTTGCACTTCAACGGCTTGTTTCTAAGATTGGGGTGCCACGGTAGTGTAGTGGTTGGCACAATGCTTAGCTGTACCAGTGACCTGAGTTCATTTCCTACCACTGTCTATAAAGAGTTTCTGCATTCTCCACGTGATGCGAGGGTTTCCACTGGGCTCTCCGCTTTCAGTTTGTGCCCACAGTCCAAAAGGTGTACTGGCTGGTAGGTTAATGGGCAGTGTAAATTGTCCCATGATTAGACTAGAGTTAAATCAGGGGTTGCTGGGCTCGAAGGGCCATAAGGGCCTATTCCATGCTGTATCTCAATAAATAAATAAAACTTATTAAACAGTATTATTTTCTGATTTAAATGTTTGATTGTGGAAGATTTTCTCTTATAATTGTAATGGATGTCCTGTCATCAGTAACTGGAATTCTCCCACAGAATGAAAAGGTCCAGCTTTGACTTTTAAAGCTACACAATGATAAACTTAATTTTTCATTATAATACCTTGCAGTTCTCTGGAACAGAACCAGACATCTTCCTAATCAGCTGTCAATCTTAATTGTTCAATGTAGCACTCAGGCAGGGAACTGCTCCTCTATTTCTTGGATAAAATTGAAAATATAGTTGATGTGATATTTCTTCAGGAAAAGCTGCAAATTATCATCTGAATGCAACTTGATTTAGAAGAATATGGTGGAGGGTAATTTGGTGAAGCTGTCATTTTTGACAATTGTTTGAAAATGTTAATGGACTAACAGTCACGAGGACCATTTTCCAAACTAACTCTTAGAAAACACATTCTCTTTGAAATAATCCTCTCTGGTATTTGATATTCTCCAGTGTTAAATTATCAGCTTGATTCACATTCCTCACTTGTCAAAATGTGGGTTCTGTCTTCACTCCAGGAGTTAATGACATAATCTAGTCTGACATTTCAGAGCACTACTGAACCAAACCACCACTGTAGAAATTGCTGCCTCTTGGACAGAGAATTAAACCAAGATCTTGTTCATTTGTCATTGGAAAATTAAAAACGTTGGGGTTGGGTGTACACTATTTACTTTAACTGTAGCAGAACTAAGGATTGGGAAGCCTTATATACCCAAAATTATTTGCTTTTATGTTTTCCATAATCCTTTCTGCTGATGTATGATTTAGTTAGTCAGAACAAGCCCACAGGTTGAAATGGAAAGATTGTGGCAATTGCTCTATGGCACAGAGGTTACTCAAACCACTTTTCTTGTTTCAGCTATGTAGACCGTAGCTGACAAGAGCTCAATAATTACCCAAGTACAGAGGGAGAGACACAGACACGCAATGAACTGTTTACTGAGTTTTACTAAGGGCTGTACAGAACAAATGGAAGTTCTCTAGACATCAGCCAGACTTCTTTCTCTAGCTTGAAGTCCCAAATGAGAGATTTATCCAGGATGTGTCAAGCCAAAACCCGAGAATATTCCTCTGGGCCATTCCTCCAAGTCAACAAGGGATAATGGGACAGAGCATGTGAGCAGGGCACTGATGTAATGTCTTGTTCTGAACACAAGAGGGACAGGCAGAGACAAAGCTATGAACATTTTAGGATATAGACTGCCACCAAAATTATTTCTTTATAAATTCCAGGTTCCAGTAAATTCCTGGGTTTCCAAACAGATGGGAAGAGTGACTCCACTCCAATAGTCTGGAGTGCAGAATAGCAGAGACAAATAGCTGGTTCCCCCAGGTGGGCCTTGATATCTGTTTGTATTCCCCAAATCACTGGCGTAGCTATGCATGAGTAGGGAAGGATGGGCTTTAGATTGACTTTGTCCTCAGAGGTGTGAAACGAGCAGGAGAGAGCATCAGCCTTGGTATTCTTACTGCCGGGATGGTCGGTGAGGTTGAAGTTAAACTGGGTGAAGAAGAGAGCCCAACGGTTTTGATGGCAGTTGAGTCTGTTAGTGTCACTAATGTAGAAGAGGTTCTTCTACCAGAAAGTGGTGCTCTGATCTCTCCAGCTTTTGTCACCATATCTCCATGGCCTCCTTGACAACCAGAAATTCTTAGTTCCCATAGTTATACACTGTAGGAGTCAAGCAATGGGGGGGGGGGGGGGGGGAAAGGACAGAGGTGCAACTGCTTACTTACTGAAGAGCACTGGGAGATTACATACCCACATCAGATGCATCAAACTCAATGATGAATGGACGGGATGCATCTGGACTTTGCAACACTGAGGCAGTGGTGAAGTAATGCTTTAGTTCTGAAAATGCTTGGTCTGTATCACTTTTCCTTTGGAATTCTGCAGAGTCCTTCTTGCTGAGGGAATGGGAGCCACAATGGAACTGCATTTTCTGATGAAGTGGCGATAAAGTTTTACACACCCCAATGTAGCACCTCACCTGTTGACCGTAGATGGTTTGGGTCACTCTGTGACTGCCTGAACTTTACATGGCTCCATTTGAACACTGGAAGGGATGTGGATGTAGCCCAAGAACAACATTCGCTCTTTGTGGATCTCTTTCTCTGGATTGACATAAAGGTTGTTCTCAAGGAGCTGTGCTTCCGGCCACGCTGGAAGTATTACTGGTGAAAGCAGGAATAGGTAAGAATGCCATCCAAGTGCACAAGAAAAATACCAAACTGATTCGATATGTCCCAGAGCACATCAGTGAAAAACAGCAGGGTCAGGCCAAATAGCATCACAATGACAGTAGGGGATTTGAACGTGGTCTTCCATTCCTCCCTTTCTAGGATGCAAACCAGGTTGTAAGCATTGCACAGATCTATCCTAGAGGATCTGGTTGCTCCCTGGGGATGTTCAAATGCAGTGGCAAGCAGGGGAAGAAGGTAGCAGTTCTTCACTGTGGTGTTGTTGCGGGGCCGATAATCAATGCAGGGATGGAGATTTCCATCTTTCTTGCTCATAAAATAAGAAGCCCACTCCTGCTGCTGAGGTAGGTAGACAGATAAGTCCAGAGGTCAATCCCTCTTTGATGTACTCTTCAATGGCCACCGCTTGAGGATGAGAAAGGAAGAAGAGCCAACTCCGAGGAGGACTAGAAGCAGATAGAAGGTCATTGGCACATATTCTGCTGGAACACCAGATGCGGTAGGTCCTTACTAGCTGTTGGCTCAGGAGGATACATACCAACAGGGGCTTGTGCTGAACCCAGAGAGTTAGGCTGACATGCTGGTCCCCACTCTTGGAGCACCTTTAGGAACCAATTGATCCATGGGCTGTGTCGAGAGAGCCAGGGACCAGCAGCAGTTCAGGTGAATCAACAGGATAGAAGGAGAGCTGTTCCCTATGGCTGCCCTCTCACAGAAGTTGGAGGGGTACTGTGGAAAGGCCAAACATCCAGAGCCTTGATATCAATACTGTCTCTCAATTGTTGAGTGGGAACTTCCCAGATTTGAGCTGAGAGATATCCATGAGGTTCTTGGTTGCCCCAGAGTCAACTAATGCCAGACGTTCATGTGTTTGGGACTCCGCCGTGACAGTGAAGCTGGAAGCATTACTCGATTAGTGGAAATGCTTGCAGGGAGAGTCGACCCATCAGAATTCTGGTTCTTACTGACAGATACCTTCTTTTACTGGCCACTTGAGACATGATGCATGGAAGTGTCCTGCAAAGGCAGAAACCTGTTCTTCTGGACCAATCTCATTCCTCCTGAGAAAGCAGCAAGCCCCACACCTGCTTGGGCACCTCCAAAGCCTGTGTACTCAGTGATGAGAGAGGGTGAAATGATGAGAAGGAGGTTCGAGGCATTCTCTCACTGCACCACTCTGCTACCTGCTTATCTGTTTGATTGGCCAGGTTTATCGTGTCTTGCAGGCTGTCCTGTTCATAACATTCTACAATCTCATGCCGGACAGCTGTATTCAGCCCGTGTTGGAAAGCAGTGATGAGAGATCTTTCATTCCACCCCATCTCAACTGCAATAGTGCGGAACTTCACTGTGTAGTATCTCACTAACCCACTCCCTTCGCGCAGGTCCAGCAGCTGGTGGGCAGCCTCCTGACACCATGCTGGAAGGTCAAACGCTCTCTTACTTGAGTACAAACTGCTGGAAAGACTGGGCTGCAGCAGAACCCTGTTGTCGCTGGGAGCTGAACAGGATGAGTGGGGGCTCCATCTCAGACATTCACCATGCGAGTCACTAAATCAGCCTGGCTGGGCTCGGGAAGTCACCTCACTCTGCGTAATAAAGTTGCCGCAGCTGCTGGGTGTCACTAGATTATCTGTCTGGTGGAGGAATGTTTGGTTCTGGTCCAGAAACAGCCAAGAGAATGGGGGCATTCGTGGCGAGGCTGCAACACAGAAGGGTGAGAGAGGTGTGTCTGTCCTGGCAGAGAGCTGCTGACTAGTGGCCATGAGAGTGGTAATGGCTACCACCTGATTCTGGCTGTCCGTTGTGAGTTACTGTAGTGCTGCTGTAAGTGCTGACGCCTGCTCTACAGCTGGAACTGGGCTTGCCACTCTGAGAGTCGTTGTTGCACGGCGAGAGTTATTTCTGCCGACCCAGCCGCCACTGACTTTAACTTCTCCCCCACTTGACCAATGAAACTCAAGGACACTTTCAGCTGTTCTCTCTCTACTGGGCTCATTTTGTTGTCAGGTCTTGCTGACAAGAATTCAGTGATGGCCCAAGTGCAGAGAGAGAGAGAGAGAAAGAGACACAGACACAGAATGAACAGTTCACTGAGTTTTAATAAGAACTGTGCAGAATAAAGGAAAATAATAAATGGACTAAAAACTAATGCAGACTCTGCGGCTGGAAAGCAGTAATCTGGAATTAAATTAATACCGCTCCTTTAAAAACTCGATATAAACCCCAATTGTCTGGACAATGTGCACATTCTCACATGTGTGATTGGCATCTTATTTCAGCCCAGGAGAACGTTCAAATTCTGCAACAGTGTCCGCTGTTGTCACAGTAGCAGAGCATGTTTGATAACTTTTACACATTCAAGGCTACTTAAACTGTTGTACATTAACAAAAGTACATTAATGTAACAAATAAATATCTCAGTATAATTTTTCAATAAATTTCTGAGATTTTACCTACCAGAGCAATACCAAATATTTATAAAAAATATTCACTTTTACGAATGACTCCATTTCCAGGCATACTTATGAAACACATTATATGGCCATACTCTATATTACAGAAATACAAAATAAATGTAAAGAAGAAAATATGTTTAACTGAACTAGCTGATAATATTAGTTAACTAAGGAATTTGTATTCATGGTTAAGCAAGGATTTGTTTGGAATATTGAACCCAACCTGTGAAAACTTGAACTATATTTTGAGTCCAATTTCAAGATGCTACCTAAAAAAAGGTACCGTGTTTTGAAAAGCATTGAGCTTTGCGAATATCAAGAAGAATATTCTGGCCTTGATATGTGTGCCTGAAAAGAATGTGCCAATTTTGTGCCAAATTTTCACTGCCTAGGTTTTAATAGATTTTATTCCATAGTAAGAAATTCATTATATGTGAAATGTTTTGAATATCTTTAGAATTAGATAGAGTATCATTAAAATCCATCATCTTCATTGTTCATTGACAAGTGCAGAAGTAATGAGTCTTTACATGTCTATTCCAAGCATTGAGGGATCAGGCTAACAAAATCTGTCCCAATTTTATTTTGCAGATCATACTGCACATGAACTGGCCATCATGTTTCATACATTACAAATGGTAGCAGCTGGAACAGTTTGTGGTTGGGGTGACTCAGGTCTCCAATGATCCTTTGGGCCCTTTTTACACACCTGTCTTTGTAAATGTCCCGAATAGTGGGAAGTTCACATCTACATATGCGCTGGGTTGTCCAAGGCTACATATTTCCCATATAAAATAAAATAAGTCTCAAATCTACATTTCAAGCCTAATACTTTGGAAGGCCATATTTTCTCACTACATCATATCTAGTTTGGTAGGACTTCGTACTTGATTCCATATTTGCCTCCTTAATCATCGTCTGATCATCAAAAATCTTCTCTCCTAAAAACCTACTGTCTACTTCAACTGTTCATATGTCAAATGTTATGACTTCCTTTCCTCATCTTCATCATAAACTAGTGATCTACTATTCCTGATTCTCCTTTGAGAGAAATGAGATCTTCACCCAGAGGATATTCACAGAATGTATAGTCTCACCCTGTCCTCATGAGATAACACTTTCTTCCCAGGAATTATCCTAGTGAACCACTTCCAGTGAAGGTGTACCTCCTGCTTAAGTAAGATGAGCACTGCAGGAGTGGCCTCACCAATGCACTGCACAGTTGTATGCAGATTTCTCTTCTTTTATACTCCATCCTTTTCTACTTTTTGTACCTGGCTTTACTTCAATCCCGACACAAAATTGGCCTTAATTAACAGTAAACAAAAGGCTGGCTGAATTCCTATGCATAGGTGGAACAGATATATTTTTCATTTACAGAGTGTGCCTACAAATGCAACAGAATTTCAGAAGTCATATTATAACAAAGATAACAACATCAATATGTAAATATCTCTACCAATTGAAATAGATTCTTAACTTCTATTATAAAATAAAACCAGATGAAATAATCTGTCTATATCCATTACTGTGTTTATATGTGATAATTGCTGTGTATGGTGAAATTATAAGTATTTCAGAATACATAATTCAACTAGATACCATGACTGGTAAAAGATCAGTTGATATCAGTAAAAAACAATTACTCCTACATTAAAAGTATGGATGTCTAACTGAATCTATGGGTTGCATATTTTACTGAGCAATTTGATCATTCCCTGTCTTAAGCAATGGTTTTACCCATCAAGGAGATTGCCAAGCGGCTAAAATGCAATCTCTCACAACAAATGAACATGGCAATACATCAGAGAAAAAAAATCAATACTGTTAAGTTCACTGCCAGGTGCAAGATTGTCTTCAGCCAGAAGACTGACAGAAGTACTGGAGGGGAACATCATGCAGTGAGATGTCTAATAGCTACAGAGGAGAAGATAGCATGATAGTTTTGCACAGAATCTTTGGAGGGATCAGGTAGCTATGAGATTGATTGCAAACAACACTGATCCGATAAGAATTTCATTTCAACCAGCTCAATTTTAACAAGTTATTTGCTATTTTAAAATATCAGCAAAATGTAATTTAGGTTTATACTATACCCAGAATTCCAAGATGTGCATTGAAAATCAGTGAGAGACTTGATAAAGTAGTCCTTGATGACAACACCTTGGGTTTGAAGTAAAATGGCATTTCATTTCTCATCCCCAACATCTATCATGTTGATAGATGAACACAAAATATAAACCAAAGAACATCGTAGGTTAATATTTTGCATTCATCTATCAACTTCAGGAAACTTTTGTAACAAAATGACACTTGTGTTCTATATGTTGTTGAGTTTCCTTAGATTATGTAAAAAATAGGAAAAGAATTCTCCTCTGCTGAGCAGTAATTAACAGATTCTCTTGAAACTGAGCTTTGCCAAACACTGGGCTGGCTCTTGCTGAGTTTACTTCAATGATTAATCTGTTTTAAATAGGATTAATGGCTGTGTGCAAAGGGAAAACAAAGAAATTTCATTCAAGCAAGATTATACTATAGCACAAATAAAATATTTGAAGATATTTGAAATTATCTTTAAAGCACAAGCATTAATGCATCAGCTTCTAGCTCATCAGACAAATTTACAACACATTTCTTTGTCAAATTTCAAATATGATCGTGTTCACAGATTTTTGCAGAGAGCACCGAAGTCTATGGAACTCTCTTTCTTCAAGGTTAGTAGAATATTTCTAAAGCAGAAATATATAAATCCTTAATTAGCAAAGTGTGAAAGGATACATCTTGGTAGATGCAATACAGATCAGCAACAACCTTATTAAATGGGGTAACAGGTTTAAGAAGCTGAGCGGCTTCCCTCTGCTCCTAATTAGTATGTCTTTATGGCTTGAGGCTATCTTCCGTTTACAGAACATGAAGTAATTCTGCCTTGCTACCATTGCCTCAAATCAACAAGGAAGCACCAATGTCAATATACCACAGATTTATTTCCAATGTGACATCCTGTTTTGTTGTTTTAAATAATTTAGATAGACGAAGATTTGCTGAATATCAGTCAAATTACACCTTAATGAAACAAAACAAACTTCAAAGCAAATAAGACAGTACCCTACTGTCCTAACAATCCACAGCCTGTTTATTTTATATACTGTATGGCTGTTATGATAACAAAATAGCAGTGGGAAATAAATATTCTACATACTAATGATGATTAAGGCCGTGACAATTTTCATTAAGAACGATTCTTTATTATTGAGGTAAAAGCTGTATGAATATTGCAAATGTACCATAGGAATGCATGTTAATTCTAAATGTTGATTAAACTTATAAGTATGTGGTGTTACCAAACTATAACCCATATTTGGGATATCATCTACATTATGCACTGTCCATACAAGATTATATTTGGCATATATTTGTAAGTAGCAAGTATCCTGATAGGAGAAAAGAAGAGATGGGCACTGGACAATTATTACTCCGTATTACATGACAGAAACAGACAGTCACATTGTACATTCAGCCATGCAGTTTATGCCACAGCTTCTGCTCCAATGGAGACCCTTCTCATCTTTCCTCATTTATACCGTACTAACTGAGCAATCCATCCTCTTCTTCATGTCCTCATTCAGTCTCCTTTTAAAATGTGTCTATAGTATTCACTTCAGCCACGTTTTTGTGGTTAGTCTCACCATTCTTTCAATAAAGAAACCTCTTCTGAATTGCTATTGTATTTCTTGGAGACCATCTTTCAATGGTGGCCCCAATTATTTTTTCTCCCATTAGTTGAAACTCGGAAAACTCTTAACATTTGAATTACCCTCAACTTGATTTTCTCAAGAGAAAAGAGATTAAGGCCAAGTGGGGAACCTGTCTCTAAATTAGTAATCAGCCAACCAAATACTCAAAAATGTGGAAAAAATTAGTTAATAGCTCCAAAAAAAAGAAACTTTTGAGTTAGATGCTTAGACCTTCAGCCTCAATTTAGTAAGAGTCACTTCCGGAAAGCTGGGCTATAGTAAGTGATTTGTTAATTGTGGGATCGGTTCATCGTGCACCTCCGCTCCATCCACCACAAGTGGAACTTCCCAGTGGCCAAAATCTTTAATTCCATTTCCCATTTCCATTTTGACACGTCGGTCCAAGCTGAGATCACCCTCAGGGTGGAGGAGCAAAAACTTACACTTCATTTGGGTAGCCGCCAACCTGATGGCAAGCATTAATATTGATTTCTGCTTCCGGTAAAAAAAAAAACCCCTTGCCACAGCCCTCTTCCTCTATTCCTCACTCTGGCCTTTTATTTTTTTTTACCTGCTTATCAATTCCCCCTGGCTACCCTTCTCATTCCCCTTCTCCCATGGTCCACTCTCCTCTCCTATCAGATTCCTTCTTTTTCAGTCATTTATCTTTCCTACCTACCTGGATTCAGCAATCACCTTCTAGCTATCCTTATTCCCTTCCTCCTCCCCTTTTTTATCTGGCATCTTCCTTCTTCCTTCTCAGTCTTGATGAAGGGTCTCGGCCCGAAACGTCGACTCTTTTATTTATTTCCATAGCTGCTGCCTGATCTGCTGAGTTCCTCCAGCATATTGTGTGTGTTGCTTTGGATTTTCAACATCTGCAGAATCTCTTGTGTTTATTATTTTATAACACTTATTTTGACCAATTTGAAAATTTTTATGCAACGTTTCAGTTATCATATTGTTATTGTAAACAAGGCAATATATCAAAGTCCATGAATCCGTATTTTCATGGAAACTTTCCATGAAAATGTTTCATGGAAAGTTTCAAGTTAAAACCTGCATGGCGCATGTTTGTTTTCCAAACCAAATGCATCCTTTTTACACTTTAGCAAAAACTAAAGTGATTACCAGTTAGTGTGAAAATGGTTAGAATTACTCGTGTGATGATACACTGTACTTGTCTCTCACATGCTCTATGCTGCAGCTGTCTCTGGAAAACTTGATTTTTTTTTAAGCCAGTAAAAGTTAAAAACAGCTTAAGATTGTTAAAGTGCAAAAGCTACAGCAGTACATGGAGCTTTTGTTTGGCTTTACATCGGAAATGCTGGAAATGAGAAATAAAGACAAAAAATGTTGGAAAAAAATCAGTAAGTCAGCTGGGATCATTGGGAAGAGAAAGAGTTAACATTCTGGGTCACATAGGCAGTGCTGAAATCTTAACCGTTTATAACCTTTTTACATGAAGTGACCAAAATAGTCCAAGACAGGTGATTTAGAAAGCTGTGAGGAGGAGGCAAGAAGCCTGCAAACGGATATAGATATGTTAAGTGAGCAGGCAAAAAGATAGTTGGAAGAGTATTATGTGAGAAAGGAGGAATGAGAAAGCAAATTAAAATTTAGATTACATGAGAAAACAAAGTGACACAGTGTAAAGAGGAGACCTAGGGAGACCTAGTGAATGAAACACAGAAAGATGGCACACATTTAGGATGTAGGAAGTCTAAGAAAATGCAAGAGATACGAAGAACAAATAGAGGCAGTCATAATGTAATCTTATAAGGCACTAAAGTACTACATACATATTTGCCTCCATATTAAAGAAAGATATGCTTCTTTGATTCTTGGACTGAAGTTGATAAGGTATGAAGGTTGAACAAGTTGGGCTGATACTCACTGGAATGCAGAGGGATAAAAAGAAATCCTTTCATTGAAACATACAAAGTGCTTTTGAAGATTAACATAGTGGAGATTGAAAGGATATTTCTTCTCAGGGGAGTATTCAGAACTAGGATGTCTGTTCTCAGAATCAGGGGTCATCTGTTTCAAATGCAGATTCAGACTACTTCTATCAGAGGCTCATGGACCTTAGGAATTCTCTAACCTAGAGATCTATGCAGGTCGTTAAATGTACTCCTGATAAAATCTGACAATACAGTGAATCAAATGGAGAAGAGGAGGAAGTAATATTGTGGATAAGGTTGGATCAAGCATGATCCTCATGAATAGTGGAATAGGCTCCAGCTGCTGATTGACCTACTTCTGTTTCCGTCTCTTATCTGATGTCCTTACAATTCTGTTCCGATTTCTTATCTGACGATACCGTTTTTTTTCCCCACCAGTTAAGTATGTCAAAGCCTTGTGAGACGTTTTCTCCAACCATTGCTTCACAAATGAGAAGACAGTGAGGATAAGTGATCAGATCTTTGATATTCTCTTCTGTAACATCTTCCCCATATTTAGAAGATACCGTGATCAAACAACCGAATGTTTGGACAAACTTTGCTGAGGCGTTTGCTTGCTGCTAAAGGGCCAAGGCTTTAAAGGAACATAATTATTTGCTTTGGTTGATTGAGCAATTATCAAATAAAATAATAAACCAAATAAAAAATGCACGTCAAGTCCAAGGTAACTTTTTTTGTAGAATACACATTGTAACGGAATCATTAACAAAATTCCGAGGTGCAAAAGGACTTGGGAGTCCTCATGCAGGATTCCCTGAAGGTTACTGTGCAGGCTGAGCCAGTGGTAAAGAAAGCAAATGCAATGTTACCATTCATTTTGAGACAACTGGAATATAATGCAAGGATGTAATGCTGAGGCTTTCTAAAACATTGGTCAGGCCACACTTCGTGTATTGTGAACAGTTTTGGGTCCTTAATCTAAGAAAAGTGTGCGGACATTGGAGAGGGTCCAGAGGAGGTTCTAGAGAATTATTCTACGAATGAAAGGATTAACATATGAGGAGCATCTGATGGCTCTGTGCATGTACTCACTGGAGTTTAGAAGAATGGAGTGGGAATCTCATTGAAACTTATTGAATATTGAAAGGCCTAGAGAGTATGTTTCCAATAGTGGTGGAGTTGTGGACCAGAGAGTACAGCCTTTTGAATATAAAGAAAGCCCTTTAGAACAGAGATGAGGAGGAATTTCTTTATCCAGAGGGTGTTAACAAATTTCATGTCACATGCCAGTGATAATAAACCTGATTCTGTTTCTGATTCTGAATCTATGGAATTCATTGCCACAGGCGGCTGTGAAGGCCAAGTCATTGGTTATAGTTAAAGCAGAGATTGATGGGTTCTTGATTAGTAAGGGTGTCAAAAGTTATGGAGAGAAGGTAGAAAAATGAGGTTGAGGTGGATAATAAGCCAACCATGATTTATTTCGGAGCAGACTCTATGGGTTGAGTGGCCTAATTCTGCTCCTAAAATCCAAAACTAAGATACGTTTTTATATGATTCGAGCAAAGAAACTATAAGAACAGACAGCAAAATAATCTATTTCTAACCGCTTGCAAATAAAAACTTCAAGATTAGTTTGTTGGGAGAAAAGGAATAAGTAAATAACTTTGAATGAAATATGTAATACAGTAACTAAAATGTGAAATGTTAAATGAACAGAGCGGCAGTTAAGAACAGAATCGAACACCTCCACTCCGTCCGCCACAACAGACAGGATCTCCCGGTTGCCACTCACTTCAACTCTCCCTCTCATTCCCATTCGGATACGTCCATACATGGCCTCCTCTACTGCCATGATGAGGCCAAACTTCGGTTGGAGGAACAACATCTCATATACCGTCTGGGTAGTCTCCAGCCCCTTGGTATGAACATCGAATTCTCCAACTTCCAGTAATTCCCTCCCTCTCCCTTCCCCATCCCACCTCTACTCTGTCTCCTCTTCTAGCTGTCTATCACCTCTTATGACTCTGTCTTCTTCTACTACCCATAGTGCTTTCCCCTTAGATTCCTTCTTCATCTCTCCAACCTATCCCCTCCCTGTTTCCCCTCCCCCACCCCTTGATCTTTCCTCTGATTGGTTTTCCACCCTCTCCCCACCTTCTTTATAGGGCCCCTGCTCCCTCCTTCTTTAGTCCTGATGAAGGGTTTTGACCCAAAACGTTGACTACTTCTTTCAACAGATGCTGTCCAAATTGCTGAGTTCATCCACCTTTTTTGTACGTCTTGATTTGACCACAGCATCTGCAGTACACTTTGTGTTAAGAACAGAATCAAAACCAGGTTTATTATCATTAACATATGTTGTGAAATTAGTTGTATTGCAATGGCAGTCTAGGGCATTACATAAAAAATTACCATACATTACAATAAGAAATACTAAAGTAGATAAATAAATACTGCAAGAAGATGGCAAAATAATGAGATAGTATTCATGTGTTCATGGACTTTTCAGAAATTTGATCACAGAGGGAAACAGGTCTGTTCTTAAAACACTGAGTATATGTTTTCAATCTCCTGCATCTCCTCCCTGATGGTATAATGAGAATAGGGTATGTCCTAGATGGTGAGAGTCCTGGTTGATGAATGCTACCTTCTTGAAGCTCTACCTTTTGAGTTGGTGCTGTTACTTAACAGCTCTACAAACCTAGATTTATTCCTGCATTCTGAACTTTGTGAGGTCATTTTATCATTTTGGTTTCCCCCACCTCCCAAAGAAATGTACAGAAAAAGGATCAAATGGTCATTAATGAATGTGCAAGAGAGAATTAATTCCAGGTATACAGGAAAATAATAATCTCTAGTTTGTAGTAATTTCCCTCTCTCTCTTCTCTAGATTTCATTCCCCTTTCAGTCTTCTGCTTCCCATTCTCTTCTCCACACCTGCCTATCACATTGCTCTGGTGCCCCTTCTCCTTCCCTTTCACCCATAGTTCGCTTTACCAGATCTACTCCTAAAAAGTTCCTTTCTCTTCAGCCCTTTACTTCTTTCACCTATCACCTCTCAGCTTCTCACTTCATTCCCCCCTGCCCCACTCACTTTTCTTCCCCTTCAGCTGGCTTCACCTATCACCTTCCAGCTTGTACTCCTTCCCCTACCCTCCTCATTATTATGGCTTCTTCCTTCTTTTCTTCCAATCCTGATGAAGGATCTTGGCCCAGCACAACAACAGTTTGCTTCTCTCCATTGGCGTTGCCTGACCTGCTGAGTTCCTCCAGCATTTTGTGTGTATTATACAAGGAAATAAGGAGAGGAGTAAGAACCAAATAATGAAAGGGGTAAAGGTGAAATTAGGTATGGAGAGAGAACAAAATAAAGGAGAGCTTGAACTATGAGACAGAAAACAAGGTTTAATGAGAGCCTACTTGAATACGATGGACCAAATAACTTTGAAGTTATAGTAAGTAAATGCACTGCTTTGAAAAAGAAAGTGTGTTAGTATAACAAATTTCCACAAAGAGGGATAGCTTCAATGATTTGGAGATTACAATTTACAATGGGACTGAAACTGTTGGCTTTCCCAAAATGTACATGGCAGCAATTTCTGGCAATTGAATACTAGATGTTGACCATGCCATATTACATTAGAGACAAAGAGAAAATGGTTGCGTATTGGAATTATACTTAAAGATAGAGCCAACCACTTTTTTAAAATCAATTCATTCATCACACATACCTGAGAAATGGAAGGAGTCAAAGATAAATCCAGTGCAGTAAATGTTTGCACTGGAATATCTGCAAGCTTAATAATTAACTGTTTTGTTAGATGTTCAAAAAACTAATAGATCTAAGTTTCTATTAATACATAAAAGCATCAGTAAATTTCCAAGTCTCTCTAATATTGTTGATATTGGTGACTAGTAATATAAGAAAAGCTTTACTTAATATTTAATCCATTATTATACCTAGTTAATAAGCACTAGAGATAGGTTTAATAAATCTCAGGAATATCAGGTATTATTATATGTTTGTGTGTACAAGGTGGTGTCTGAAGGTCCATGAGCCAGTTCTCATCGAAGAATCGGAAGTGAAGAAGGTCGGTAACTTCAAATTTCTAAGTGTCAGTATCTCAGAGGACCTGTCCTGGATCCATCATATAAATATAATTGCAAAGGAAGCACAACAGTGCCTCTACTTCTTCAGAAGTCTGCAGAGATTCGGCATGTCATCAAAAACCTTGGCAAATCTCTATAGACGTGTGATGGAAAGTGGATTGACTGGCAGCATTAGGGGCTGGTATGGGAACACCAATGCGTTTGAACAGAAAATTCTACAAAAGATAGTGGATTTGCTCAGTACACCAAAGGTAAACCCCTCCAAACCATTGAGCACATTTACATGAAACATTGCCGTAGAAAAGCAACATCCATCATCAAAGATCCTCACCATCTAGGCCATGCTCTTTTCTTGTTGTTGCCATCAGGTAGAAGGTACAAGTGCCTCAGGACTCACACCACTGGGTTCATGAACGATTACTACCGCTCAACCATCAGGCTCTTGAACAACAGGGGATACCTACACTCATTCTATTTCTGGTGTTCACTTTAAGGACTCTTTATCTTGTTATTTCATACTCCCATTATTTATTGTTATTTATTTATATTTTCACTTGCACTGTTTGCTATTAATTGATCCTGTTTACAGTTGCTGTTCCATAGATTTTCTAAGTTTGCCTGCAGGAAAAAGAAAAAAAGAATCTCTGGGCTTTATGTGGTGGCATGTACTATTGGTACTCTGACAATAAATTTTACTTTGAACATTGGAAGGGGCGATTGGTCAGGTGGGTAGGAACTTTATTTAGAATGGTGCATGTGTGGGAATGTGTGTAAGATGAAAGCAGAGGGGGCTGAAAGTCAGGGGGTATTTAGTGGGGATATTTGAAGTTAATGGGGATCATAGCATCAGGATTTATTGAATTATTGTGACACAAAGGAGGCCATTAGAGCCTTTGAATTATTACTAGTTTGCTGCATTCAGAGTCCTACTCAGCATTATTTTCTTTATGATCCTCTCTCACATAATTCTTCATACCTTTACAAAAGTAGCAATTGAATTTTAATCACTGATGATTAAATGGTCTCCATTTTAAGAAGAATGAACTCTTACAGAGAGAAAAATAATGCCACCCATGGCCAATATATTCCCTGGACTTTGAACAGATCTTGACAACTTCCAAGAGACTATAAATCAAGAGTGCATTACATGGTTGAATACGTACAACAGAAATAACACAAAGAATAGAGTCAGAGGTTTGAAATATGTTCAACTCTATAGATAATGAACTTGCCACTAGATGCATTGATTTTCTGGTTTAGAATAAGGACACTTTAAAGGCTGAACTTGTTTGCCATCATTTACGAGTTGAACCTTTTTAATGTAAACAGCAATGGAGTATTTGGGTCTCTACTGAATAGTGGAACCAACTGTGCATCACCTTTACAAATGTGAAATAATAATTTGAAATAAGAGAGGAATTGGAGACAAAAAAGGTGAGTTAAGACTGTAAACACAAGAGATTCTGCAGATGCTGGAAGCCCAGAGTAATACACACAAATGTTGAAAGGACTCATCAGGTCAGGCAGCACCTATGGAAAGGAATATAAAGTCAACATTTTGGGCTGAGACCCTTCATCAGGATGAAAGGTCTTGGTCCAAAACTGACTGTTTATTCCTTTCCATAGATGTTGCCTGATGTGCTGATTTCCACTATCATTTTGTGTGTGTTAGACTGTGTGAGAAAGAATAAAATTAAGTACAGAAATAGTACAAAGGAAAGCCTGGACTATGAGAGACGAAAAGAGAGAGAAAGGAAAAGTAAGTAAATATAGTAAAATATGAACTTGTCATCTGCGAAATCTCCAATAATTCATTTCTCAATGGATTAATCTTTCCATTTTTAATAACATACTACTCCTTGATGATATTCTGAAAATACCATTGTAGTATCCACATCTAATGACATCAAAGATTTACCTTGGCACCACCCCTACCATCAGCATCACTCTTTTTATATTATCATTTGAGTTGCCTCACATTCGCTACTAGATGACTGTAAAATTCTTCTGATTAATTACCAAGACTAAAGCTATGGGATTTAAAGTGTGTCCATGCACAATAAATTGCATTAAAGATCTTTTCATGAGGCAGTATGTTAATGAGGTGTCCACAATAGTTTTGTTAAAAATCCACCTGGTAATTAGATCCTATTTGCAGTTTATTTGGAAACACAGTGCTATGTGGCAACTGGCTGGTAAATAAATCTGGACGGGCACACATATGTCACTAAAGATCAATAGGATAAAATGCTAGTAGGTTCAGACATATCATTGGCTTTAACTGCAACATGAAGACCCTTTTTTAAAGAGTTGACACAGATACAATGGTTTTATAACTCTTTGAATCACCATTCCTGTCCCAACTCACTTTATAAATTTTATTCCGAGTACACCAGGATGTGTATGTAACCTTGAGGGATTTCTATATACGAGGGGTGATTGATAAGTTCATGGCCTAACGTAGAAGGAGATGAGTTATACAGCTGTTGTTACATGCACGTGCAGTTCAACTCTTTGAGTGATTATGCAGAAGGTTTGAAGTTAATAACTTCTGTGGTATTTCTGTTTCAGATAATTGAAAATTGCAAGTAAGCACTGCCTGAGAAAATGGACAACATCGGCCTTCGTGCAGTCATCCGCTACCTCGGTCTCAAGGGTTTATCACCCAAGGAGGTCCTCAAGGAAATGGTGGCAACACTGGGGGAGGGTGAAAAATAAATGCGCTAGGTTTTCTAAAATTCACTCCTTCTACCTTATCAAACTTATCAATCACCCCTCGTAATGCTAATGATGTAAAATGCATTCTTTGAGGGTGAACAGGAACCATTTGCTCAACCCCACCATTGTCTCCTACCTATGTTAGCTGCCATTTCATTAGTAGCTTAAATTTATGATGTCATTAAAGTGGTTATGCCAAATCTTTTGTCAGGTGGAGCACTGCACTGGTGTAGTCATCTCTATATCTTCCTTCTTGATCATGCCTTACCAAGAGGTTGCTTATTTTCTCACCCTTGTGTTAAAATCTGCTTCAAGGATCAAACTTTCTTCCTCTGGACTGTTGATAGGACATTTTCAAGGCTGGAAACATTATTGACTACATCAGAAGCTCCCAGGGTTGGTGTGTATGAAATGATGGTGCTTCTGTCTGTGTAAGCAAATTGTAAACAGGTTTTGAGGATTTGGATCAATGAAGATGAAGGAACACTTCAAGGTTGCTGCAGGATATTTTATTAGAATATAATAAGTGATAAGAAAAACAAGGATGTGCAAAACACTAAGTCTAAAATAAAGTGTAAAACTATTGATGGAAGAACAAGTCCCACTCCTTTCTACTAAATGGTACAAAGAATTAACAAAGTGTTAAAACAGAGTACAGAATAATTGATACACCAGCAAGTCTTATGCACATCTGCTATTTGAGGACTCCAATTTACAATGACTGTCTTGGAGAATCTTAGATGCCCTTGGCATCAATTGTAATTCCGGACTGAGGATAGATGTCCCATGAGATTGCTCACAGTTCAAATTCATATAATTGAAAAAGCTTGTACTTCTTTTCTAATCTATGCATACCAGTCAGCAATATTTCTAAAACTAACCATTTCTTATTGATAGATGGTATAGGGAGGATTCTACAATTTCCACCGAACTAGTCTCACTCATTTCTGAGAATCTTATCAGTCAAGACTTGACCAAACAAAACAGTTTCTCTCATCTCCAAAAAGCAAGTTCTCACATTCTTTAATGGCTTACATCTGAATGCTTCAAGATCATATGGACTCCATGAATCAGGACCTTACATTTTACATATCTCTCTAACCAATAGACTTATTCTTTATGAGAACAGTGAGCAGACAACTTCATTCCGAGTAAAAAGATCAGTTTTTTTAAACCCTCTCATTTTCTTAACCCTCTCTGAAAGGACCACAAGACATTCACTCATCCTACAAATGATGCCTAACTAGCTCAATTCTTGACAGTAAAATTTACTTCACAAACAAAATATTCCTCTTCTGCTTTAACCCTGTAGAAACGTTGCATGTACTGCTTTATTCTTTAAACTGACTATTCTCCACCTACCTCACTCAGAGCAGCAATGTCAGTGATGTTATTGGGTTTGCTGACCTCAAAGTTCTGCACTCAAATGAAGACCTTAAGCACAATCCAACATAAATAGCCATGGGTATCCTTACTAAAGGGAGGCTATAATGTAACTACCCAGTCTTCAAAGACTAGTTTACTTCCCCATTTATTCTCTATGGTGAGCTTAGCTGCCAATACCCACTACTTGAGGGGAGGGTCCCCTCTCCCTACCAAGGAGAAAGTATTTCGAGTTAGGAAAGTAGTTTAAATACAGTTCATTTATTTTCAATGATACACATTTAAACTCGGATAACATTTTTAAAACACATTTAAAACTCAAAGGATTTTGATTTTATAAAAAAATCAATGTCATTTCTTCGGCACTTTGAACAGGGCAGAACTGCGCAAGGGCTTGAAAGTCGGCCCGTGAGTTTTAAGAGCGAGCAGATTAACGGAGCGGGCAATGTAGTAGCAGGCGACGGAGTAGTGGGAGACAGAGTAGGAAGGCTTTGGCTCAAGAGGCTTTGGCGAGCAAAGGCTGAGGACGAGCTTCACTCCAAGTGAGGTAAGGCCAGGTAAGTTCCTTTAATTAATTTAATTACCTTAGTAGTAGGTGATGGAGGCAGTAGTTAGTGCAGTTGAGTGCTCCGTTTGCATTATGTGGGAAGTCAGAGCGAGCACAGCTGTCCCTGATGACTACGCCTGTAAAAGGTGCATCCAGCTGCAGCTCCTGACAAACCATGTTAGGGAACTGGAGCTGGAGCTGGATGAACTTCCGATCATTTCAGGAGATAGAGGTAGAAATAAACAGGAGTTACAGGGAGATAGTCACCCCTAAGAGTCAGGAGGCAGGTAGTTGGGTGACTGTTAGGAGAGAGAAGGGGAATAGACAGAATGAGCAGAGCACCCCTGTGGCCATTCCCACCAATAATAAGTATACCATTTTGGATTCTGTTGATGGGGATGACCTATCAGGAACAAGTTGCAGTGGTTGCGTCTCTGACACCGAGACTGGACCCTCAGCTCAGAAGAGAAGGAGGTAAAAGAGGAGAGCAGTAGTGATAGGGGATTCGATAGTTAGGGGGACAGATAAGAGTTTCTGTGGAAGAGATCGAGAATCCCGGATGGTCTGTTGCCTCTCTGGTGCCAGGGTCCATGATATCTCGGATCTAGTTCTCAATATTCTCAAGAGGGAGGGTGAGCAGCTGGATGTCATGGTCCATGTAGGGACCAATGACGTGGGTAGGAAGAGTAAGGAGGTCCTGAAAGGTGAGCTTAGGGAGTTAAGCACCAAGTTAAAGAACAGGACCTCCAGGATAGCAATCTCAGGATTGCTACCAGTGCCATGTGCAGGCGGGTTTAGGAATAGTAAGGTAGCACAGATTAACACGTGGCTGAAGACACGGTGCAGGAGGGAGGGCTTCAGATTTATAGATAACTGGGCAGCTTTCCAGGGAAGGTGGGACCTGTTCCGGTGGGACAGTTTACATCTGAACTGGAGGGGGACAAATATTCTTGCAGGTAGGTTTGCTAGAGAGGCTCCAGTGGATTTAAACTAGATATAAGGGGGGAGGGGAACCAAAGTGTAGGAACAGATGTGTGGGAGAAGGAAGAAAAAGAAGATAGTAAAGTTGTTTGCACCGTTAGTGATAAACAGAGAGTAAGAGGTGGAGAATTTCTGAAATGCATTTATTTTAATGCTAGGAGCATTGTAAGAAAGGTAGATGAGCTTAGAGCATGGATTGATACCTGGAAATATGATGTTGTAACTATTCGTGAAACATGGTTGCAGGAGGGGTGTGATTGGCAACTAAATATTCCTGGATTTTGTTGCTTCAGATGTGATAGAATCGGAGGGACAAGAGGGGGAGGTGTTGCATTGCTTGTCAGAGAAAATATTACAGCGGTGCTCTGGCAAGATAGAATAGAGGGCTCGTCTAAGGAGGCTATTTTGAGTGGAATTGAGGAATGGGAAAGGTGTGGTAACACTTATAGGGATGTATTATAGACCACCTAATGGGGAGTGAGAATTAGAGGTGCAAATTTGTAAAGAGATAGCAGATATTTGTAGTAAGCACAGGGTTGTGATTGTGGGACATTTTAATTTTCCACACATAGACTGGGAAGCCCAAACTGTAAAAGGACTGGATGGTTTGGAGTTTGTAAAATGTGTGCAGGATAGTTTTTTGCAGCAATACATAGAGGTACCAATTAGATAAGGAGCAGTGTTGGATCTCCTGTTAGGGAATGAGATAGGTCAGGTGACGGAAGTATGTGTTGGGGAGCACTTTGAGTCCAGTGATCACAATGCCATTAGTTTCAATATAATTATGGAGAGGGATAGGACTGGACCCAGGGTTGAGATTTTTGATTGGAGAAAGGCTAACTTTGAGGCGATTCGAAAGGATTTAGAAGGAGTGGATTGGGACAATTTGTTTTATGGGAAGGATGTAATAGAGAAATGGAGGTCATTTAAAGGTGAAAGTTTGAGGGTACAGAATCTTTATGTTCCTGTTAGGTTGAAAGGAAAGCTTAAAAGTTTGAGAGAGCCATGGTTTTCAAGGGATATTAGAAACTTGGTTCGGAAAAAGAGAGATATCTACAATAAATATAGGCAGCATGGTGTAAATGAGGTGTTCGAGGAATATAAAGAATGTAAAAAGAATCTTAAGAAAGAAAACAGAAAAGCTAAAAGAAGATACGAGGTTGCTTTGGCAAGTAAGGTGAAAATAAATCCAAAAGGTTTCTACAGTTATATTAATAGCAAAAGGATAGTGAGGGATAAAATTGGTCCCTTAGAGAATCAGAGAGGCCAGCTGTGTGTGGAGCCAAAAGAGATGGGGGAGATTTTGAACGATTTATTTTCTTCGGTGTTCACTAAGGAGAAGGATATTGAATTGTGTAAGGTAAGGGAAACAAGACAGACAGACAGACATACTTTATTGATCCCGAGGGAAATTGGGTTTTGTTACAGCCACACCAACCAAGAATAGTGAAGAAATATAGCAATATAAAACCATAAATAATTAAATAATAATAAGTTAATCATGCCAAGTGGAAATAAGTCCAGGACCAGCCTATTGGCTCAGGGTGTCTGACACTCCAAGGGAGGAGTTGTAAAGTTTGATTGCCACAGGTAGGAATGACTTCCTATGACACTCAGTGTTACATCTCAGTGGAATGAGTCTCTGGCTGAATGTACTCCTGTGCCTAACTCATACATTATGGAGTGGATGGGAGTTATTGTCCAAGATGGTATGCAACTTGGACAGCATCCTTCTTTCAGACACCACCGTCAGAGAGTCCAGTTCCACCCTCACAACATAACTGGCCTTACAAATGAGTTTGTTGATTCTGTTGTTGTCTGCTACCCTCAGCCTGCTGCCCCAGCACACAACAGCAAACATGATAACACTGGCCACCACCACCTCGTAAAACATCCTCAGCATCATCCGGCAGATATTAAAGGACCTCAGTCTCCTCAGGAAGTAGAGACGGCTCTGAACCTTCTTGTAGACAGCCTCAGTGTTCTTTGACCAGTCTAGTTTATTGTCAATTCGTATCCCCAGGTATTTGTAATCCTCCACCATGTCCACACTGAGCCCTTGGATGAAAACAGGGTGCCTTAGCCCTCCTCAGGTCCACCACCAGCTCCTTAGTTATGAAAACTATGATGATTAAAGAAGAGGAAGTACTGGCAGTATTAAGGAATATAAAAGTGGATAAGTCTCCAGATCCTGACAGGATATTCCCTAGGTCCTTGAGGGAAGGTGGTGTAGAAATAGCAGGGGCTCTGACAGAAATATTTCAAATGTCATTAGAAACGGGGCTGGTGCCCAAGGATTAGCGTATTGCTCATGTGGTTCCATTGTTTAAAAAGAGTTCTAAGAGTAAACCTAGCAATTATTGGCCTGTAAGTTTGATGTCAGCGGTAGGTAAATTAATGGAAAGCATTCTTAGAGATGGTATATATAATTATCTGCATAGACAGAGTCTGATTAGGAACAGTCAACATGGATTTGTGCGTGGAAAGTCATGTTTGACAAATCTTATTGAATTTTTTGAAGAGGTTGCTACGAAAGTTGACGAGGGTAAAGCAGTGGATGTTGTCTATATGGACTTCAGTAAGGCCTTTGAAAAGGCTCCACACGGAAGGTTAGTTAGGAAGGTTCAATCGTTCGGTGTTAATATTGAAGTAGTAAAATGGATTTAACAGTGGCTGGATGGGAGATGCCAGAGAGTAGTGGTGGATAACTGCTTCTCAGGTTGGGGATCAGTGACTAGTGGTGTGCCTCAGGGATCTGTACTGGGTCCAATGTTGTTTGTCATATACATTAATGATCTGGATGATGGGGTGGTAAATTGGATTAGTAAGTGTGCAGATGATACTAATATAGGTGGCGTTGTGGATAATGAAGTAGGTTTTCAAAGCTTGCAGAGAGATTTAGGCCAGTTCGAAGAGTGGGCTGAAAGATGGCAGATGGAGTTTAATGCTGATAAGTGTGAGGTGCTACATTTTGGTAGGAATAATCAAAATAAGACATACATGATCAATGGTAGGGAATTGAAGAATGTAGTAGATCAGAGTGATCTAGGAATAATGATGCATAGTTCCCTGAAGGTGGAATCTCATGTGGATAGGGTAGTGAAGAAAGCTTTTGGTATGCTGGCCTTTATAAATTAGAGCATTGAGTATAGGAGTTGGGGTGTAATGTTAAAATTGTACACGGCATTGGTAAGGCCAAATTTGGAGTACTGTGTACAGTTCTGGTCACCGGATTATAGGAAAAATGTCAACAAAATAGAGAGAGTAAAGAGAAGATTTATTAGAATATTACCTGGGTTTCAGCACCTAAGTTACAGAGAAAGGTTGAACAAGTTAAGTCTTTATTCTTTGGAGCATAGAAGGTTGAGGGGGGACTTGATAGAGGTATTTAAAATTATGAGGGGGATAGATAGAGTTGACGTGGATAGGCTTTTTCCATTGAGAGTAGGGGAGGTTCAAACAAGAGGACATGAGTTGAGAGTTAGGGGGCAAAAATTTAGGGGTAACACGAGTGGGAACTTCTTTACTCAGAGAGTGGTAGCTGTGTGGAATGAGCTTCCAGTAGAAGTGGTAGAGGCAGGTTTGATATTGTCATTTAAAGTGAAATTGGATAGGTAAATGGACAGGAAAGGAATGGAGGGTTATGGGATGAGTGCAAGTCAATGGGACTAGGTGAGAGTAAGCGTTTGGCATGGAGTAGAAGGGCCGAGATGGCCTGTTTCCATGGTGTAATTATTGTATGGCTATATAAAACATTTCCAAATTACAAACCATTTCTAAAACACAAAGGAATTCCAAAACACAGGTACAATTCCCATAAACTAAAGTGATGCTGACAATGCAGATGAACAAATTATCCATTGCAAGAATTGAAGCCAGAGGAATGGATTCTAGTTCACCCCATGTTTCTTCATCTTATTGATGTTCCCTATCCCTTTCTTAATAAACCTGAACTACTCTCTCTATCTATATAGTTTCTTTGTCACTTGGGTGACTTCACACATATTTGATACCCTTATTACACACTCAGTCTAAAAGCTTTTTGGAGACACAGAATTAATGTTGCAATGCTAACTCTATGTAATGTTGCAATGCTAACTAAACCTTTCAAGCATAAGCACATCAGTTATTTAATATGTTAAATGATATCCATCTGTTCTGCAAGCTTCCTTGAACTAAGTAACTTAATCAGTGCTGTCTATTTTGAAACTAGCCAAACTGAATAATCCATTGTCTTATACTGCACCCATTAAGCAGCAGTAAGGCAGGTGTTTTGGGCTAGCAGACTTTTCCATAGACAGAGCTTGTTTGCAAAGATCTGTTTTTAACTTCAAACTAATTACTGTTTTCTATTTACATTTTAAGAATTGCAGACTGGCTCCTGTTTATGACCAGAGGCTTAACAATTACAACTGTTTGATCTTTACAAGTGACAGCTGCTGTAGTTAGAAAGCTAAGCTTGGCAAATAATAAGAGGGCCATTGGCTCAGTAAGTGAATACCAATCACAAGTCAATGTCAAAGTTTCTGAATCCTTAAGTTGTGATATCAGAACAACATTCAGGTCTGCCAGGCATATTTTATAAAGTTCTGAATTTCATAGTAAAAATTGTTGACAAATAGTTTAATTGATGTTATTATGCACCAGCTAGCACATAAACTAGGTAGAATGAGGTCTTTTGGCAAGAAAGCACACGATAACTGGAGCAGACTCTACTGCATGGATATTAATTCACTCTCAACGGTGGGCAGAAGTATAGTGTTATTTGGTATGTACACTCAACCATATGCAGACTCAAACACAAGGTCCCTTTCCTATTGTTGCTCTCATCACTTTCCACTACTTGCTAATTTCACCTGTCACCCACTCCTGATCACAGCTGCACACCTCATTCCATTCCTGGCCTCCTAGTCCAGCTGGACATCCACTGCCATCCACACCCCCTTCCCGCTCTGACAATGTATCTGATCCATGTTCCAAGTCCTCAGATCCTGTCATATCCCTGATTTCCCTTTCCTGTAGTTCTCCCCATTTTGTTGTTGCAACCTTCCAAACAACTTCAGGAGACTTACACAGTGCCAGCCTGATTTCTGTATGAGCAGGTACAAAAATCAAACAATGGACACCTGCCCAGAAATTATTCTGTATGACTTGTTTTGAGCTGCACTATGCAATTGCAAATCAAGTGTAACACCCTGTAGGCAAGTACAAGGCTCCGTTCAAACATCATTCATCCAAGCACCAGCTGTTGTTAGATTATATCATCACCTGAGCAAGGGACCACAACTTTTCAACATCACCTATGCCAGACTGGTTAGCGTTGACTCTGAAGTGTTCATGTTTTAACCTCCATTATTAACTCCATCCACCTGTCCCAAATATATTGGTGTCAGCAGAAACATTGCTGCAGGACGATCAACATCAAAGTTGTCAATGGTGCCACAAAGGTAGCTCGTCTCAGAAAATGCTTCACATACACATATGTTATCTCCTTCATTTTGTAAATATCCATTGTAATTTCCATCCATGTATTTAAAGTTGGGCTCTCCTGTGATAACCATTTCCTAGTAAGAGTCTTTTTACCAGCCACCAACAGTATATTCATTAAATATTTATCTCTTTTCAACCATTCTTGAGGTATATATCCAAAATATATGGACATTTCTAATCATTTGGAGCTCAATGATGCTCTGAAATTTACCAAACAAGAGAAAATCTGCAGATGCTGGAAAACAGAGCAACACACACAAAATGCTCGAAGAAAACTGTGGGCCAGGTAACATCTATGGAAAAGAGTACAGTCGACGTTTCAGACCAAAACCCTTCAGCAGGACTGCTGTGGGCCACAAAGTTTGCACACCCTAAAACAGATTGTACTGCTGAAGGGTTTCATCCCAAAACGTCGACTGCATCCTTGCCCATAGATGCTGCCTGACCTGCTGAGTTCCTCCAGCATTTTGTGTGTGTTGCTTTGAGATTTCCAAGTCTTGTTTGCTTCCTTATGTTCTTTTTCCTATTAGTATAGGCCAGCATTCTCACCGCCTCTTACTCCCTGTAATCTGTTCTCTCACACACGCTCACTTTAATTACATATCATGACTGCGTTTCAACTGCCAAATCCTTAAGCTGTAAAGTTCCTTTCTTAAATTGCACCATCACAACATATGTCACTTATGTCAAAATTACCTCACAGTTTATGCCTGACTTTATTTATTAAAACCCCTGCGAAGATTGTGATGGAAATTTACAGTTATTTAAAGCTTTGTCATTACTCTGGATCGGAAAGATCAATTAATAATCACTGACAGATATTGTGTTAAAAAGATATATTTGTTTTATTATAAGGCAGATATCTGAGGGAGGAATAAAAGGCCACCTATCGTATAAATTCAGCAGATTGCTGAACATAACCGAAGACCCCACCCACCCCAGATATCCTCTCTTCTCCCCTTTCTCCTTGGACAGAAGATACAAAAACCTGAAAGGATGTACAACCTGGCTCAAGGGCAACTGCAGATCTTCTATCAGACTTTTGATCTGACCTCCTTTATAAGATGAGCTTGGTCTTCACAAGCTACCTCATTATGATCTTGCATTTTACTGCTCACCTGCCCTGTGCGTTCCCTGCAGCTTTCACGCTTTATTCTGCATTGTTGTTGTTTTACCTTGTTCTACCTCAGTGCTGCGTGTAATGATCTGATCTTTATGAACAGTATGCAAGACAAGCTTTTCACTGTATCTCAGAAAATATACCAATACCAATAACATAAAGATGAAAAAGTCTGAGCAAAGCATATAGTACAGTGGCAAAAAACCTAGCAGCAAATAGCAAAGGTTTGTAATTTCCATAGCACATCTTAATCTCCCGAGTTGGTTGGCTGATTTGCACATTTATATCATTCTGGATTGTTCACACACTCTTACTTTCCTAGTAAGTTCCTAAGAACGTGATTAGCATTCCTTGGGCAAATGTGCAGCAGCTGAGCAGTATGCTGTTTAAAGCAAGAGATTAATTTGTTCTTCATTGTTTAATCTGACAACACATCAATGAATCCAGTCAGACTTCCCTGGAATGAGAAGCACACTCATCATTTTACCCTTGAACGAGAAGCTATTGTGTACTTGGTGTTATCTCATGGTAGATAATCAAAATTCTCTTCAGAATATAGAAAAAGATATAAAGTGCCTAGCAGAAAGAAACTAGAAAAAAAGCACGACAGTGCCATCGAATAATCTGTTTTATTTGATGTATCTGGTTTAAAATTTGAGCACACATGTAAATACAAATATGTTTATGTACATATGAGATAACTAGCATATGGAAGTGCTTGGTGATTTTATACTGAAGAACAAATATTTGAACAAAAAAAAACTGCCGGGGGAAAAGAAATGTTGATGTTTTGGGTAAACACATCTCATCAGAATGAATTTTTGGCATTTTTAATCTTTCAAAACTAAACTATCATAAAAATACAGGAAACACGAGGAAGTCTGCAGATGCTGGAAATTCAAACAACACACACAAAATGCTGGTGGAACGCAGCAGGCCAGGCAGCATCTATAGGGAGAAGCACAGTCAACGTTTTGGGCCGAGACTCTTCATCAGGACAGGATGTACAATTTAAACAGTACATGTGAATGGTTCAAGTGGTTCTGTTTATTATCAGAGAGTGTATACAATATACAACCTGAAATGCTTGTCTTCTCAGACATCTACAAAAATTAGAACTCCACAAGAATGAATAGCAGGAAAATGTTAGAACTCCAAAGACTGCACCCCCCTCCACCGCGCAAGTTTGTGGCAAGCATCAGTGCATCAAACTACCCCCTCTCCCCTGCTCATTTCAGCAAAAAGTGTCAGTGCCCACCACCCTCCAAGCAATAGCAAAGCACCCCTAGGAGGGACCATGATCTGCAATCAACAAAAACTATTGTTTACCCGACAGTGAGACATGCCACAGGCTCTATCTCTCACTAACATGGGACACAGAGATAACACCCATTTTCACAGCAAAAGGGAAGACTGGCAGTCACTGTTACCATATTACAGTCCGCTGCACTACTTATTATCCGAGATTCTCTGATTCGAGAATCGGCAGCGAACTCTCCCACCATCGAGAGAAAGAAAGAAAGAGTGCGAACACTTGACTGCAGAGACCTCCAAGAAAGTACGTAATAAAATGCTGTTAAGTGCCATTTGCAGATCACTTGCAGTCTTTAATTTAATTCACATATCCAGCAAGTTAATGCATTCTATTTACCAAGCATCAATGCCATCTCTTCGAACAATATGCCAGACCATATATAGTGTTTGCAGGATTATCAGACCTCAGTGTTTAGCGGTAGTGTGACTTCAGATTGTATATCTTCCTCACAAAGTCTTGTATTGGCTGCACCGAGCTTCGGAGTGTGTCTTGACATGTACCCCAGCAGCATGGTATATGCCAGTTGGTAGCATACACTTACAGATATCATGTTGCACCGGAAGCTTTTAGCAGACGGAAGAGTCTTTAGCTGAACTGATGATTTAATAGTGGCACATGATGTTTGTCTCACTACGCCCTCCTGGGGATAGCCCATAGATCAGAGACAAGCAAAAAAATCTGCAGACGCTGGAAAGCCAAGCAACACACACAAAATGCTGGAGGAACTCAGCAGGCCAGGCAGCATCTATGGAAAAGAGTAAACAGTCGACGTTTTGGGCCGAAACCCTTCGGCAGGACTGGCTGCTCAGATTGATATTCAACAAGGATATGCCTTCCACCCTTTTCTCTCTTCTACCTTCTGAGAGAAGATACAGCAGCTTGAAATCCCAGAAGATCAGTATGAGGAAGATCTCCTTCTCCACTACAGTCTAACTCTGAAACATTCACCTCTTTCATGCCCCCATTTTGGTGGTGCTGCCAGATTCTCAGATTGCTAATTCTACCTCCGCTATTAATTTCATTATCACACCTGAACATTTCTTTTCATATTAATTCAGAATGCCCTTAGCACCATTCTGTGCTATTGTGCTCATTGTATTTATTGCTGTATTTACCAATACCATCAAAAGTTATAACATCAAAATAGTGACTGTGCTGCGAAAGGAGCGTTATCTGTCTCTCCCTTGTTAGTGTGAGAGAGACAACCTGTGGGAGCTCAAAAATGTTGGAGTGAACAGTTGGTTTTTGATGTTCTGTTGACCATGGCCTCTCCTTGGGGCCTTTGCTGTTGGTGGTAGAGTGGTGGGGATGCTGATACTTTATGTTGGAATAAATGGTGTAATTGGGGAAGGTTGATGCTGCTTGCTGCTGATTGTGTGTGGGAGATGACAGAGGGCTTTGTGTTCTTACAGCTTTTTATCTGTCATTCATTCTTTGAGGTTTTCCTTCTTCTGTTTCAAGGATATGTGTGAAGAGCAAGAATTTCAGGTTGTATACTGTATACATTCTCTGATATTAAATTGAACCATTAAACCATTGAATTACTGAGCTACCTGTACAGTTTAGTTTGTGATCTTTATACTGATCATTTTCTTTGCATCCTTTTCTAGACCTTCTTGGCAAATGCAGTATCTTTAAAGAGGTGAACAGTCATCTATTCTTTATCACAGTTATCATGAGGACAGTGCACTTAGGGAGTGAAATTCCAACCTTGCAGTGCTGGTGAATGGCACTGCACAATGGTTTGAAAGAAGAGAATATCTGCAGATGCTGGGAATCCAAGCAACACACACACACAAAATGTTGGAGGAACTCAGCAAGTGAGGCAGCATCTATGGAAAAGGGTAGTTGATATTACAGACTGAGACCAGGGTATTCGACAGTATTCTTTTCCATAAGTGCTACATGGCCCGTTGTGCACAATAGTTTGATGTGACTCAGACAGTTTTTTGAAAATAATGAGTTGAAATGATACATGAGCAAGAAAACATGATTGTTTCTGTAATTGCATCAAGTAAAAGAACTGTAAAATGGAAGAAAATATGGTTTTCAGATTTATAAAAGAAAGAGAACTTTTGATATTCATTGATAATTATCTATGGAGTGGATACAATTATGAAGAAGCATTTAAAAAATTTATGTTTACATGAAGGAATGTTCATAAAACGGTATTTTTTGGTGCAGTATATGAGTCTGTGGTTCCTAAAGGTTGTTACAGCCAGGGACAGTAGTGGGATAAGCTCCCACTATCTATTAACTGCTCCCAATGACATATGTCTCTAATAGCCTCTGACAACCAAGTCCAGTTCCTGGCCTTCATGTGTGGCTTAATTACCAAGCCTGTAAGAACCATTTCTACTGACAGTAGAAGGAGCAAAGGCAGATACTGGTGCCTTAAAACCAGTCACTTTGGGCAGATGAGGCTTATTAGCTGTGGTTGGCAATTCATCTAAGAGAATAAAAACTCTGATCTTAAGCCTCTGCTGCCTTGCAGCTGTGTCTGCTCAAAGGGACAGCTTCGGGATTAAATTCCAGGGAACAGTTCGGAGCTGGAGTCACTAAGGCCATCTTACATTGAATTCAATGCTGACTGGCAACTCTTGTGACGTCGCTGGTGCCAAAATGTATCGGTCTCTGCCATTGCTTTAGATTGATCAGCTGTGTGGAGGGGGGGCTTGCTACTTGGGCAACAGTTCACTCTCCATCTTGTGCTGTCCTGGCTTGCATATCACATAGGCAGCTGAAACACAACACCCATAGTCGACACCAACTAATGGAGGGCCTCAATAAGAATCTACATATATAATTTCAAATATATTTTAACTCTTAAAGTAGCATCTTATGTGAACTTTTGAAAACATGATTACCTCTATTATATTACTTTGAATTTCATTTAACTTAGAGATACAGCATGGTAATGGGCCCTTCCAGCCCAATAAGCCTGCACTGCCCAATTACATCCTTTTGACTAATTAACCTACTAACTCATTCATTTTTGGAATATGGGAGGAAATCAAATCACCTGCAGGAACCGCACACAGGGGAACTTACAAACTCCCTACAGACAGCAGCAGGAATTGAACCCACGTCGCTGGTGCTGTGAAAGAATTATGATAACCATGACGTTAATGTGCCCTCCCGTTACAGTGGTCTTGAAAAGACGCTTTAGAGATTAGATCCCGAAAAAGAGAAAATCTGTAGATGCTGGAAATCCAAAGCAACACATACAAAATACTGGAGGAACTCAGCAGGCCAGGCAGCAGCTATGGAAAAGAGTAAACAGTTGATGTTTTATGTCGAGACCCTTCATCAGGACAGTCCTGGGTGACGACCCAAAATGTCGACTCTTTACTCTATCCCACAGATGCTGCCTGCCTGCTGAGTTCCTAATCATTGTGTGTGTGTTGTCTTAGAGATTAGAAGTTTAACATCAAATTCTAGTCTCACGGACATAAGAATGCTAAAATATAGCTTAATTGAGACTGGATTTCTGAGCAAAATAATCAAGCTGCTGTAGGTTAGATATCATCTATGGAGGGAAATGGACAGTGGAAGTCTCAAGCCCAAAGAAAAGAATGATAATAACCCGTCTAACATGGGGTTAGAAGTTACAATGACTAAGAAAGAGATCACTTTGTTGACAATCAAGAAAACCTTTTCTCTAATTAGATGAGGAAATTAAAAGGTGCAGATTTAAATATAGGATGGGTCTAAAAATAATCCTCATAGAAACTAGATTTTTAAAAATCCTTGCGAGTGAGGAGAATGACATCCAGAAATCTGGTTAGGTCCAGTACTGAAATGAATGAACTGGAATACAAGTGGACATTATTGTAGATTGTTGGAAAATGACAAGCCAAACATTCATTCTTCTGTTGATTGTCACTGCAGATAAAAGGAGGTTTCTGATTCAATCGTTCAGACTAAAAGGACCTTCAACCGGCTGAGAGAAGTTGCATGCATGATTACCAGAGGGAAAAGTCATTGCAATTATCTGAGTCTACACATTGCTGAACTGGGGATAATCATTTAGATCCTCTGGGTATACAAAGCATCATTCTGTGGATAGTTTAACCAATATTCATTAAAATAATGGGTGTAATATTTTAACATATTTGATAATGTTATTGCTATCATATACAATATGCAACTTTTGATATTCACAAAAACATAAAGAATAAAGCATTAAATTTAATTCAAACAAAGTCTTCTTTAAAATTCCAAGGCTTAAGCTAAATAAGATTGCTAAAAGATCTTATAAAGCTGTGATTGTTACATGAATGATACACATTGTTCAATTAAGATGGATGCCCATGACTTTGGTGCGTGCAAATTACACCATACTTCTTCATGCTCTTATTATTATGGCAAGGCGTTGAGTCCAAAATGCTAGAAAAACGATTTTCATCAGAAGCCTATCAGTGTGCTGAGAAAAAAAAAATAGGTACCTTGAGCTTTTATGGCCAATCAAGCCTCAGTAAGATGACATCCATGATTCAAGACCTCATCATCTGGGAAATGTTCTCTTCTCATTACTACCAGTAGGAAGGAGGTACAGAAGCTTGAGATGCTGGGAGAGTCCAGTACCAGAGGGCATGGTTTGAGAATAAGGGGTAGGTCATTTAGGACAGAGTTAAGGTAAAACTTCTTCTCCCAGAGAGTTGTGGGGGTGTGGAATGCCCTGCCTCAGAAGGCAGTGGAGGCCAATTCTCTGGATGCTTTCAAGAAGGAGCTAGATAGGTATCTTATGGATAGGGGAATCAAGGGATATGGGGACAAGGCAGGAACCGGGTATTGATAGTAGATGATCAGCCATGATCTCAAAATGGTGGTGCAGGCTCGAAGGGCCGAATGGTCTACTTCTGCACCTATTGCCTATCGTCTATTGTCTATTGACACATACTCAATGTTTTATGAACAGCTTCTTCCCTTCCATCATCAGATTTATGAATTGTCCATGAACCGAGGAACATTAATTCATTATTCCTTGTTTGCACCATATAGTATATTTACTTGGTAATTTATGGTAATTTGTATATGTACTGCTCCAATAACACATTTCACAATATATAAGTTAGCAATAATAAACCTGATGCTGATTTTGATTCTGAAGCCAAGAGAAAACAGGTATGGTTGTGTTTTAGTCATTGTCCATTTCTTGCGATGCTCGGTCCCCTCATAGAATTGATTTAAAGGATGAAAATATGCTATCACAAACAAGAAAAAGTCTGCAGGTGCTGAAAATCCAAGCAAGAAGAGTCTCAGCTCAAAATGTCGACTGTACTCTTTTCCATAGATGCTGTCTAGCCTGCTGAGTTCCTCCAGCATTTTGTGTGCATTGCTAAAGTATGGTATCTTGGTTTGAGATGGTATGTCAATTCTAAAACTCAAGACCACAAGAGAATGTAGAGAATGCAGTGTCAGTTTGGGTTGATAGGTTTGTTTCAGTGTTGTTTCAACTACGAACATAGTTAAGATATTTTAGTATATTTTGGCATATCCATGTTTGGTACATTTGAACAGATATCATTTGCAAACCTGAATAAAAATAAATGGTTATGAACAAAATCATGATCATCACACACAGTTTTGTTTTTTTCTGTCTATTGCTACTTAAACTAAAATCCACAGCCTCAGATGCCTCAGTGTCTGTGTGTAAGTAAAATCTTGTACCATTGACGTCTGCAACATTTTAAATTCGTGTGCATGTCTGCCTGATTAATAACCACAAAATTCATTCAACTGACCAAGCCGCCATTGTTTCTATCAATCTTTTGTTTCTAACTAACCACGTTCTATTCAAAACCACGGTAAAAGGAAACAATACAGCAGCAATATATTTAGAATGCATTATCAGTCAGTATTTTGAATAGAAAAGAAAACTGTTTTTTCTCAAGTTTAACAATCATAAATCCCAATATGAACCTTCAGCTTTCCTAACATGTCACTACATCTTATTAATGTGTTTTTTTCTGCCACCTGGTTATCTCTTCATGCCAGCCATGTCTCAATGGGGGCATTCTTGGCCCTTAGTTATAAGGTTACGGGATTCAGGCCCATTTCCAGAGATCTGAGAAGATGAATGCATCACTGAATGAGGTACAGTGTATCGTTGTTGGGGCAGATGTCACTTGGATGAATTTGTTAAACTATCTGTTCTCTCAGGTGGGTATATTTAAGAAAAAGGCTAACTCTCTACAATTCATGGCACATCTTTCACCTCAAATAATATTAGTAGAACAGAATAGTCGACCATGAGAAAAATTCCCATCTTTGGAAACCTATTGCATATAGTGTAGTTACTGAATTTTAGACATTCCAGTAATGTCCACATTCAAGTATTGGCTGCAAAGGATTGAGGTTGGGAAATACACAATTTAAATTCAAACATTTCATTTCTTGTGCCATTTGTCATTGATATCACTGTGCCCTAAGTGATATCTTTAGTTATTACATTGCACAGTTCAATCCAACTGACAAACTTGCAAGTTGCTAAATGAGTTTAAACTTTGTGCAGCCTCTCATAGAGCCAGCTGATGTTGGTGCTGCTGCTTCTTATTGGCCTGGTCATCCCAGTTACTTTGCGGGGCTTCCCAACATTTTTAATGCCAAGGAGACTGTGTGAGGCAGCAATTGAATTTCAGCTAACACATAATCTTAATAAAGCAAGCTAAAGCAGTCCACAACAACTGGAGAGCAGACTCTGCTACACACACACACACACACACACACACACACACACACACACACACACACACACACACACACACACACACACACACACACACACACACACACACACACACACACACACACACACACACACACACACACACACACACACACACATATCACCAAATTTTCTTACATCCGAGAATCGCAGAACAGGCAGCTGGGAGTGCCACCAGCTCTAAGATTCTTTGCCAGCTCCACACTATACTAGGCTGAATACTTCTTAGTGAATAAATAAAAATCCTGCAATTCCCCACAACAGCGTAATGAGAAAAAAAACACTGATCTAAAAGACCTTTAGTAGAAATAAATTTACAATTGAATTATTCTCTTTTATGAATTGTTAATAATTAGTGAATGGTGTTAATTGATGAAAGAAACATGAACCCAGTTCTGGGAATAGTATTTATTTTTATTAATAAAAACAAGGGTCACTTTTGCATTTTCAAACTGCTTCCTCAGAGCAGTTTGAAAACTTCTCAGAAGCTTACCACCTTCAGAGATTTGTTTGTATATATTCTCCTTGTAGATGATTTCACCTGCATTAAAAAGGACAAACTTGTTTTTGTTTCTACTCGCTTTTCCTAAAAAAAGCATCATTTGACATTTCTCTGTGTAAAATTCCATCAGCCATTATTTGCCAATTTCATCTGTTTCCTAAAGTTTTCCAGAAACTGGCTACTATCTGCTGAAGTACCTGATAATTTTTCTCAATGTTGTATCTTTCAAATGAAGTCTTACATAGCCAAATTATTGATGTCTATTGCAAAATGCACAGACCGCACACTGACATCTCAGGAATGCAACAGTATACTTCACAGGTTGTTTACCTTCACCAGCTCTGTGTCTTTTAACCACTTTTATTTCATTTCTGCAACTGTCTGTATTTTTAAAATGTTTTAATTGTGTTTCAAAGTCTTGAATCATGGATTAGCTTTTACCAGAATCGGCACCAACAAAATTTCCATTCAGTAGACCCCATGCATTCAATAGCCATAGGTCTCAGCTCCATCCTGTTTGTAAAAGTTAGCCATCAGACCATTTAAAGTTCAAAGCAAGTCTATTTTCAAAATACATATATGTCACCATGTGAAAAACAACAGAAATATGCTGAATTAAAAGAGGAAGCTGAAAGGCAATGAAACAGGAATAGGGAATACATTGTCCCAATAGTAATATTTACAATTGGTATCATCCCAAAGTCACTACATAATAGCATTAAATAATTAGGCCTTTACAGCAATATTTATGTAAATTTCCAGAAAGCCTCAATACTAAACACCACTACAGTAGTTTAAAAGTTCCTAGCAATTGAGAAATAAGTGTAATTGGCTATGCCCATACTTCATGTTTTACAAGCTTGATCTGAGAAAAAAAATGCAACAATAATTATAATAATTATTGGGTCTGATCAACCCAGCCCATTACATTTTCAGCATGCATTTTTAGTTCTCTGAAAGCCATAATCCACATGGTACAGTCATTTATCTGGCAGTATTTCTCAATGAGACCTGTAGATTGTGTCATAGGAACAGAATTAGGCCACTTGACCCACCAAGTCTGCTCTGCCATTCCATCATAACTGATTTATTAACCCTCTAAACCCCATTCACCCACCTTCTCCCTGTAACCTTTTGAATCTTTACTAATCAAGAACCTATCAACTTCCACTTTAGATATCCCCAATGATGTGGTCTCGACATCCATCTGTAGAAATGAATTCCACAAATTTACCACACTCTGGGTAAAGAGGCCAATCCTTTAACCAGCATTCACTGGTCCTTTGGAACACTTCTACTAAATTTCATTGTGTCCAGATATTTTCACAAATCTATAGTTCAGCTATTCCTCAGTCTGCTTCCCAAACTCAATGTCCATGTTTGATGAATTTCAGCATTTCATCTTCTTGCGAAGTATTCAGAGATGTAGATGTACCAGGTAGATGGAGCTCGTCAGCCTGGGAATGCAGTCCATCTAAGAGAGGGAAAACTCTGATTTCAAACCTCCGCTGCCTTGCGACCATACCCACTCATGGGAAAGGCTTCGGGAGTAAACCCTGAGGACAAATCCGGAGCTGGGATCCCTAAGGCAGTCCGACGTTGCCTTCAACCTCGCTCTGGCAACTCCTGCGTCGTCACTGGTGCCAAGCTGTATCGGCATTTGTCCTTCCCTCGGACAACATTGGTGTCATGGAGAGGGGAGACTTGCAGCATGGGCAACTGCCGGTCTTCTGTACAACTTTGCCCAGGCCTGCGCCCTGGAGAGGATACTCCAGTAGACTTTCCAGGCTCAGATCCATGGTCTGGCGAAACTAATGGATGCCACCAGATGTATGCAGAAATTTAAATGTGTTGGCTATTGGAGGTGTAGGAATACAAGGCCTTACTATTATTGAAGCAGCTGCATGCAAATTAATCCAACTTAACTCTCTCAGCAATTTCTTACAGAGGTGAGAAAAGGGAAGGATTATGCAATTCTGTTAGGTCACTCTTACACCCTGTATACCTCTGTACAGAAATGTTACACAAAACAGAAAAGAAGCCCACCAAACACGGACATTAAACCTGGATTGTGAGTAAAAGTATGTTGGAATGCTGTCTCTTTAAGCAACATAACCTGAATGTTCTTCACGGTAGATTGCTTGCTTGCAATATTCAATAAATTCAGATTACATTGTAGAGGAGTAAATTTTGACAACTCTGCTTCTGTCTAATATTAGTAATAAATATAATTGCTGCTTCTGAACACTTCCACTATTGTTTGGTTGATGACTGTAACTTCCAATTGATTGAACCTTTAGTTACTCAGGTAGTATAGAACATAAAACATAGAATATAGAAAGCCTACAGCACAATACAAGCCCTTCAGCCCACAATGCTGTGCCGAACATGTACTTATTTTAGAAATTACCTAGGGTTACCCATAGCCATCTATTTTTCTAAGCTCCATGTACCTATCCAGGAGTCTCTTAAAATACCTTAATGTTTCTGCCTCCACCACTGTTGCCGGCAGCCCATTTCACACACTCACCATTCTGTGTAAAAAACCTGACATTTCCTCTATACCTACTTCCAAGCACCTTAATACTGTGCCCTCTTGTGTTAGCCATTACAGCTCTGGGAAAAAGCCTCTGAGTATCCACACTATCAATGCCTCTCAGCGTCTTATATACCTCTATCAGATCACCTCTCATCCTCCGCCATTGCAAGGAGAAAAGGCCGTTCTCTCAACCTATTCTCATAAGGCATGCTCCCCAATCCAAGCAACATCCTTGTAAATTCCTCTGCATCCATTCTATAGTTTCTGCATCCTTCTTGTAGTGAGGTGACCAGAACTACTCCAAGTGGGGTCTGACCAGGTAGCTGTATATATATATATTGACCCCCCCCTATTGTAGGCGGTCAATAGGGAGGACTTCATCAATCTACTGTCCAGCAACTCCTGCAGCCGAAGAGGCCACGTGTAACGATCTCCATGCCAGTGGGTCCTGACCTCCGAGGCCGACAGAGTGGGACTGTCTCCGTGCTAAGGCTTTTTCACTATAATATCTTTCACACACAGGTCCTTGTGTTGTGCATCTTCATCTTCTTTCTCTCTTCAAAAGTCCTCCGGCGATGGGAGAGCAGCAAACCAACAGGTGGAGGTGACCACTGAGTTGCAGTTGCAAACCTGCATGTTGGCGGCCCTTGGACAGATGGTCATTCTCCTCTGAACCCAGGGCAGTAGGGGAGTCCCTCAGCATCCAGGGTGACTGGGCAGCCCTTTTTAGGACAGCGCTGCCCACCCTGTAATCAGGGAGGGGCCTAGAAAAGGTGGCCTAAACATCGCCTGCCTTAGATCATTCGGCCAGTTAACCACCAGTGACGGATCACCCAATCATTGCGGTTGAAATCAAAATCAAAAGGAAAAGATTCTTCGTCTAGGAGCATGGAATGTTTGCACCTTAATGGACAAGGAAAACATTGCAAGACCTGAAAGGAGAACAGCTTTCATTGGTAAAGAACTTGCTCTCCACAACATTGACATCGCAGCGCTGAGCACAACCAGGGTTGCAGATGAGGGATCCATCTCTGAGCTTGCCAACGGCTACGACTTCTTCTGGAGAGGATGGGCGCAGAATGAAGACAGGATCCACGGAGTGGGCTTCGCCATAAGGAGTACCCTGATGAAACAGCTCCCCGACCTGCCTGTTGGCATCAGCGAAAGATGATGAAGCTACGTCTGCCCCTCAGCCGAAATCGAAATGCAACTATTAGTGCCTATGCCCCCACCCTGACCAGCCCTACTGAAACCATAGAGCAGTTTTACGCTGACCTTGACTCCATCCTGTGCTCAGTGCCGGCCTGTGATAAGCTGATCTTGCTGGGAGATGTTAATGCCCGAGTCGGCCAAGACCATGATCAGTGGAGTGGAGTGCTCAGCAGACACGGAGTTGGGAAGATGAACAGCAATGGCCTCCTGCTTCTCAGCAAATGTGAAGAGTATGACCTCACTATCACGAACACAGTGTTCAGAATGGCCAACAAATTGGATGCACCGTAGATCCAAACAATGGCATCTGATCGATTATGTCATTGTCCGTCAACGTGACGTCCGAGACGTAGTCATCACACAAGCCATGCGAGGAGCAGAGTGTTGGATGGACTACAGACTCCTCTGCACCGCCCTCAAGCTACACATCGTTCAATCTCACAAAAAGTGTCCAAAGGCAGTACGGCCATCCTTTAACACCTCCAAACTTCAGCACCCTCCGTGTCTACGTGAATTTCAAAATACTCTTAAACAGAAACTATCAACAAACCAGTCACTCACAGGTAACCCAATCCAGAAATGGAGCCACTTCAAAAATGCTATAACTGAAACGGCAAAATCAACCCTAGGCCGCAGAAAGCGCACCCACCAAGATTGGTTCAATGAGAATAGCACCACCATCGATGACCTACTCACCAAGAACAAGGCATTCAAAGAATGGCATGATGACCCAAACTCCACCTGCAAAAAGGACAGATTCAAGTCCTATCAGGCACTCGCTCAAAGGGAAATCCGTATAATGCACGACACATGGTGGAATAAGAAGGCGGATGAGGTTCAGCACTATGCTGACACAAACAACACCAAGCAGTTCTTCAACGCCATCAAGTCTGTCTTTGGTCCCTCAAAGTCAAGCATAGCTCCTCTGCTTTCTGCAGATGGATCCTCGCTAATCAAGGACAAAAAGGGCATCAACACCAGATGGAAGGAACACTTCAGTCAGCTCCTGAACCACCCCTCCACTGTCGACCAACTCAACCAGATTCCCCAGAGCCCAGTCCATGAGCACCTCAACAACCCCCCCTCCCTGACCGAGGTCAGCACAGCCATCTAACAGATGAGCTGTGGCAAAGCACCAGGCAAGGATGGCATTCCCGCAGAACTGTTCAAAGCTCTCAACCAGGAGTCACTCGAAGCATTCCAGGATGTCCTGGTCAGTATCTGGGAAGAGGAAGTAATGCCACCCGACCTTCGGGATGCTGCAATAGTCACCCTATACAAAAACAAAGGCCCACACACAGACTGTGGGAACTACCGGGGCATCTCCCTACTTTCCATCACCGGCAAAATCCTGGCTCGCATCATCCTCAATAGACTTATTTCAACAGCATCCGAAGGAAACCTCCCAGAATCGCAATGCGGCTTTCAGCCTAAACGCAGTACTGTGGATATGATCTTCACTGTTAGACAAATGCAGGAGAAATGCCTGGAGCAGAACATGAACTTTTATTTTGTCTTCATTGATCTGACTAAAGCGTTTGATACTGTCAACAGAGAAGCCTTGTGGATCATCCTCGGGAAACTTGGCTGTCCTCCAAAGTTCATCAACCTCATACGCCTCTTCCATGACAACATGACTGGAGAGATTCTCTCAGCTGATGAACCTAGTGAGAAATTTGACATCTCCAACGGTGTTAAAAAGGGCTGTGTGCTTGCACCAGTACTTTTCAACCTTTTCTTCACTCAAGTACTAATGCATGCATCAAAGACATAAACCTGGGCATTTATATCAAATACCGCCTGGACAGGTCACTCTTTGACCTACGTCGCCTTGCAGCACACACAAAGACCCTCTGAAAGCTGTTCATAGAAGCGCTCTTTGCAGATGACTGTGCTCTCATGGTGCACCCAGAGGACCACCTACAAACAATGGTCAGCAGATTCTCCGCCGCATCTAAATTGTTCAGCTTGACAATCAGCCTCGGTAAAACAGAGGTCCTCTTGCAGCCTGCACCTAACAGTGCACCACCACAGCCATGCATCACCATCGATGACACACAACTACGGAACATCGACAACTTCAATTACCTGGGGAGTACCATCTCCAGCGATGGTGCCCTTGATAAAGAAATCACGTCAAGGATCCAGAAAGCAAGCCAGGCACTCGGAAGGCTCCGGGTCAAAGTTCTGCAGCACAAAGACATTTGCCTCTCCACTAAACTGAAGGTTCACAATGCTGTTGTGGCCTCATCACTTCTATATGGCTGTGAAACCTGGACACTGTATCGCAGACGTGTCAAACAGCTTGAACAATTCCACAATCGCGCTCTGCGATCAATCATGCAAATCTGCTGGCAAGACCGTATCTCCAACCTGACAGTCCTGGACCGAGCCAATTCCACAAGCATTGAAGCCAAGGTTTTGAAGGCTCAGCTCAGATGGACTGGCCGTGTGATCCGCATGAATGAGTCCAGAATGCCTCGTCAGTTGTTCTACGGAGAACTGGAGCAGGGCAACCGTGCCCAAGGTCGCCCAAGGAAGAGGTACAAGGACAACCTCAAGTCAAACCTTAAGGTGGGCCAAACTCCAGCCCCGCGATCTTGAAAATACTGCTGCTGATTGGTTCAAGTGGCACAATCTATGCTCCAAGGCAGCAAACAAATTCCAAGCCAACTGGCGCATGCAGCGCCTCAAGGCGAGTCAAGAAAGACACAGGAAAGCGTCCGTTCCTGCCCTAACAGGTGGTGCTCCTTGCCCCATCTGCGACCGTATCCGCGCTTCAGACTTCGGCCTCAGAAGTCATATGCGTGCCCACAGACGTTGACTGCGCAACACATTCGTCTTCCTCGGACTTCGAGAGACTACTATACTACTAACTATATGTATGTATATAGCTGCTCATTACCTCTTGGCTCTTAAACTCAATTCCATGGTTGATGAAGGCCAATGCACCATGTGCCTTCTTAATCATAGAGTCAACCTGCGCAGCAGCTTTGAGTGTCCTATGGACTCAGACCCCAAGATCCCTCTGATTCTCCACATTGCCAAGTGTCTTACCATTAATTCTATATTCTGCCATCATATTTGACCTACCTAAATGAACCACTTCTAACTTATCTGGGTTGAACTCCGTCTGCCACTTCTCAGCCCAGTTTTGCATCCTATCGATGGCCTGCTGTAACCTCTGACAGCCCTCCACACTATCCACAACACCCCCAACAGCAAATTTACTAACCCATCCCTTCAATTCCTCAACCAGGTCATTTATAGAAATCATGAAGAGGTGGCTCCAGAACAGATCCCTGAGGCACACCTGGCTCCATGCAGAATATGACCCATCTACAACCACTCTTTGCCTTCTGTGAGCAAGCCAATTCTGGATCCACAAAGCAAGGTCCTATAGATCCCATGCCTCCTTATTTTCTCAGTAAGCCCTGCATGAGGTACCTTATCAATGCCTTGTTGAAATCCATATACACTACATCTACTGCTCCGTGCTTAGTCATATCCTCAAAAAAATCTATCAGGCTTGTAAGGCATGACCTGCCTTTCACAAAGCCATGCTGACTGTTCTTAATCATATTATGCCTCTCCAAATGTTCATAAATCCTGCCTCTCAAGATCTTTTCCATCAACTTACCAACCACAGAAGTAAGACACACTAGTCTATAATTTCCTGAACTATCTCTACTCCTCTTATTTAATAAGGAAACAACATCAACAACCTTCCAGTCCTCCGGAACCGCTCCCTTCCCGATTGATGATGCAGAGATCATTGCCAGAGACTCAGCAATCTCCTCCCTCACCTCCCACAGTAGCCTGGAGTACATCTAATCTGGTCCCAGAAACTTATCCAATTTACCGTAGATTCCGGACTACAGAGCGCACCTGATTAAAAGCCGCTGGCTCTAATTTTAGAAAGAAAATCAATTTTGTACTTGTACAAGCCGCACTGGATTTTAGGCCGTACCGGATTTTCGGCCGCAGGTGTCCCACGTTGTAATATGAGATATTTACACAGAAAGATATTACACGTGAGGATTTTTTAACTTTTAATTAAATCCAAATGGTAACATAAACAAATACATATTGCAAATGCTTTTTTTTGAACCGTGCCTGTAACGCGGCTACTTTTAAATATACATACGTATCGGTAATACAAATTACATTGCGTATACTTTTTTACTGAACAACATTCCAATATCTCCTAACGACTGGTAAAAAATATATATACTGCAGCCTACCAGGAAAAGTTATTGATCGCCTTTAACTTAAAAGCAGCGTTTTGGCTCCGCCACTCGCCCCCACCTTCCCGTTTATCGCAAACCGGTATTTCCCACAAGACGCGGCGAAACCGGGTGTGACATCATAGCATCCCGCGATGTAGTACAGAAAACAAATATAGTTAAAACACTTCTAACTTTAACTAGAAATTACTAACAAATGAATTACTAAGCGAAAATATTATAAACTAAATAACTGCTGTTTTTGGCGGCATGAAAAAAAATCATGCATTCGCCGCACCGTAGTAAAGGCCGCAGTGTTCAAAGCTGTTCAAAATGTGGGAAAAAAGTAGCGGCTTATAATCCGACATCTACGGTAGTTAGCATAGGCAACATGGTTCTGTACAATAAATATGGTTGCTATGAAAGTCGCAGAGACCTCATGTATCTGCATTATTTTTAATTGAAGAGAAAGGTATACTGCCAACAGCCTGATATAGTTTCTCCCTTTTAATCCCAAGACATAATCCTCAGTCAGATGTTGGGGTATCCACAAAAGAAATTTCAGACACCTGAACCCACTTGCTAGTGGTGTGACAACATTTCACAAAGAGCTCACATGTTGAAAGTGTTCTGGTTTCTAGAGATGCAGTTCATTTTATATGGACGTCACTTCCCGTATGTAGGCTTTTTTAATATAATTTCCTGCATAAGATAATTTGGATTCAAATTGAAGCACCCGCATGAAGGACATTCACCTCCATCCTCTCTTTATTTGCCTCTGAAACAGCAATACCTGTGAGTCTTAAATTTTTCTTAATATTGTTAAATGTTTGATAGATATACTTAAGACATCACCACATCATGAGTTACTCTTGCTTACACAGCATAGTAATCAAGTACTGAGTATGTGTATTACCTTGGTTAACAATATCAATAATTAACAATATCTGGTTGTTAACACAATTGGCAATTTTCATTACTTTCAGTTTTTGTTAAGGTTTTAAAATTTTGTTAATCATAATTGTTAATTTTGATTGGTTAACAATCTTTTCCCGAGACTTCTTAGTGCACCTGCAGCAGTTGGCTAAGCATGTCTACCAAGAGCCACAGAAGGGGTTTGTACTGGCAGGTCAACATCTTCCTAGTGAGAGAGGATCATTGAGACTACCTCAGATTCTTGTGGTGTTGTGACCACCAAATGGACAACAAGATTTTGGAGTACCTTACGGGAGTTCATGTATTTGTTAACTGCTCCTCACCAGCTGTGGCAATCTATGGCCTTAAGAGAACAGTTATCAAGGGAGAAAAGGCATTTGGGACTGAAGCATGGAGTTACATAGAAAGACACTTCTATTTTGATGATGACCGTAAATCATTTTCTAGTGCAGAAGAAGCAGTGCTGAAATCGCGCAATGTAACCAATGTAACATTGAGATTGATCAATGTAATCTGAAGATCTGGCCAGTGATCCACAAAATCATGATCTTGGATAGGTCCTCCTTCCTGTGCAGCAGTCTGGGCCTTGAACAGCACCTTGTTACTTACATCCTTACTTTCCAGATCACTAATACTGAAATTCCCTTTATGCATTATGGCGTACTATTGACTATCAACAGACTATTTGCCGCTCTTGGATTTGCAGCTCCAATCAGTAACCGGGGATGCTGCATGTTAAGAGAATTGACCTCAGGCACTTGTGGGTGTTCTACTCCCTAAAGATAATCATGAGCACTGGCAGAAATGGTGTTCTTCCCTTCAGGATCTTAAACATTTGAAGATTCCAAGAAACTACAGAACAATTCTGCTATCTACAGTTATCGCTACTGCTGCATATATGAACATCACAGATGCTGCTGGATATGCAGTAGCCAAGTTAGATTCATCCTGGGCAGGGAAAAGCTTGCTCCCGGACTGAATCTCACCATAACAAGACTTGATCTTAATGCTGCCAATTTAGCAGTTGATATAGCGGAGATGATAGCAATATTGTGCTTGGTTATATAATTAATGAAACAAGGAGATTCTATGTTTATGTACATAATGGGATCTAATGTATAAGACAATCAACCCAGAAGAGCCAATGGAACTACAACGTTTGTATGTTCCTACTGATCTAAACCTGGTTAATCATGCCACAAGAAGACTCCAAGCTAATTAGCTCACACTCTCCTCATGCTTAACTGACCCAGCACTTCTTTCTGATCCCCACCACGTGTTGTGTTCATTATTGAGGGATAGTGCAGAGCACACCAGGACACCAGCATGCAGGATACTAAACCAAACTTTATTGTGTGTACAGTACATGAACTCCTCCCATGAGTGGCTAAATGAGTGGCACAGAAATAAGACTATTAACTCCCACTACTTCTCCCCTTCTTGAAAAAAGAAAACTAGGTGTGTATTTCTTGTCCATAGAACCACATTGAAATTATAGTCACGGAAATTAAGCAATTCAATACACTTTACCCATAGCATGTAACTGATGCTCCTTACATGAACATAAAAAAGAACTGTCAACATTATAACTATTTCTTTTTGCTTTTCATGGTCTGTCTCTATCTCTCTCTTTGTTTTCCTCCTTTTTTCCACCAACTCCTTTTTTTAAGAACAGACTCATTTTATGAATTCTTTTCAACATTGGAACTGTTTTTGAAAAAAAAACACTGAATGTAATGGATGTCAGGGTAGACTACCCGAGCACGCCAGTAAAGTGAAAGGATTATTTTGCCTTTTTAGTCACTTGCCCTAAGCTTTTAGCCTATGGAGTATATCTCAGTGGTAGAACAGATGAACAACCCGATCTGGTATAGGCTCCAAGAAGTGCTGGAGCAGATGGAAATTTGTGAACAGGTGTGTCCACCTCAGGTAAGTGTAAGGAGCAGGCCACTCTATTACTTTTCTCCATCTTTTGTGGAATTTGAAGGTGCACGAACACACGCCTGCTCTGCCTGCTTTTACCTTGTGATATTCTGATCATGGTGTGATGCACTGCTTTGTAGGGCTCTTTTGCCTTTAATAGGAGACTCTTAACCATTTGCACTGCTCTTTCTGCTTCTTGATTTGCTTGTGGGTACTGTTTGTCAGCTCTTTTAACTCATAGTCCCTAGCAAAGGGCTTTGAATTCTGAGCAGTTGAGTTGTGGATTGCTGTCTGACACAAGTGTATCTGCTATTCTATGGAAAGCAAATACAGCTTTCAAGAGCCGTATACTGCTGCTGAGGATGCAGGGAACAGCTTGGACACCTCAACATTCCATGAGTAGTTATCCACAGTGAGAAGATAATTGTCTCTTTTGAGCTCAAACACGTCTTTGCCTGCAATTTGCCATGGAAGGTCTGGGAACTCAGTGGGACAGAGAAGGTCAGCAGGATTCTTGTGCAGTTTTCTGCATGCTTCACATTGCTTTAAAAAATCTCCCAGCTGTGTGCTCAGGCCACCAAATGGATTGTCTTCTCTTAGGCAATAATTTTCAATGCTTTGATATTCTTAGTGTGTTTATCTGAGGATTTTAGCATGCATAAAAGCACAAATGATGAGTCTCTAGCTCTTATAATAGCAAACCATCAAGAATGTTGACCCTCACAGAATTGTATGATCTAGCTTTGGTCCTTTTTCAACTCTGTGCGATTTTCCTCCAAGAAAAGTTTCACGTACCTGAGTTAAGCAGATGTTGGTGTCTACCATGAAGGGGGAGTCAGCTTCCATCCATTCACTTTTGCATGGTATTCTTGACAGATGGTCTGATGATGTGAAAGATATGCCAGGGACATAACAGTATCGCATAAGCTTCATCATTCTGAATCTTTGCAGACATGGAGGTAAGTTATCTGAGTGTTTTGAGAGGAGTAGGCTGACAACTGGCTTCTGGTCTGTTTCAAGTAGGAATTTAGTGCCTATCAAGCAGCAGATGCATTCACAAGTCTGCCTGAGAGCCACATCTCCTTTTCAATCTGGGCTTAATGCTGCACATTAAGAGGCAATGGTCTTTATGCATATGCCATCGGTTTCCTTACGCCACTAAAGTATTGCATGACCACTTCCTAGACCAAAGGAAGAGGCGTCTGCTGAGACCATGGTTACTTTGCTCAGATCAAAAAATGCCAATGTTGCCAGAGAGATAAGATCTGGTTTAAGTGATGAGAATGATTCTGCGGTGTGTCCCAGGTCCAAACATTTCAATGAGAGGTGGTCACGTAGTGGCTTTGTTTTATCTGCCAAATATGGAATTAACTTTCCCAGCTGGTTTACCATGCCAAGAAAAGTGAGGATCTCTGATACTTTCATAGGCTGTTCCATGTTTCAAACTCCTGCCATTTTGGCTGAATCTCGTTGCACTCCCTTTGAGGACAGATGGTGGTCTAAGAACTTCACCTCCAACTTTGCAAATTTGTATTTCTTTTTGTTCAGGGTGATTCCAGTCTGTTTCAGTTTCTCCAAGGCAGCTTGCACTCTTTCGTCATGTCCCTCGCTTAAGCCTCCGTAGATGAGTATATCATTCATGTGGCAGACTACTTCTTCCAATCCCTCTAAAGTTTGGTTCATCCTCATCTGAAAGAGTTCAGGGGTTGATGAGATGCCAAAAAGGAGTCTGTTGAAGACAGAGCATCCACATTAAATAATAAAGTTTGTGAACTTCTGTAACTCTGGAGCTAAACAATCCTGAGTTTGCATCTAGGTTGTTGAAGAACTTTGCTCACCCAACATACCTAATGTGTGCTCAACAGAGGACAGGGTAAATTTCTCCCACCTCACTTCATTATTCATTTTTGTTAGATCAACACAGATCCTAACTGTGCCATCTGGCTAGAGAACAAGAACAACGCCCACACATTAGTCAGTAGGTCCATTCATTCAAGCCCTTCCAAGCACTTCCATTCTCCCAAGTTCAGCTTTGGCTTTGTTCATCAATGGGACTGACATATTCCTCGCTGTATTCAGAGAGCAGGGCATCACTCCTGACCTCAGTTGGATAAGGTACTCTTCTTTCAGTACCCCCAGGCCTGTGAACAACCTTGAGTACTTCTCCTGCCCCTACACATTGTTTAGCAAATCCAACCTTGCAACGAGGTTCAGTTTCTTGATGGCATGTTATCCCAGTAATGGTGAGAAGAGATTCTGAACAACGTAGACAGCCTCTTTTAACTGTTCTATATTTTTACAGATGGAAGTAGTAAATATTTTCCTTTCACACTGACCTTATGTTTCCTGGCCCATGAGCACTTTATTTTTGGGTTTATTGTAATGCCTGTTTTCTTCACCAATTTTGTGAACAGACATTTGGGGATGGATGCTACATCTGCCCCGGTATCCATTTTGAACATCACTGCCTCATTTTGAGTAGTTGAATGGTTTGATTTAATATCAGAGAATGTATACAGTATAGAACTTGAAATTCTCACTCTTTGCAGACATCCATGAAACAGAAAAAAATCAAATAATGAATAACAGAAACATCAGAAACCCAAGGTCACCCCACGCACAAGTAGCAGCAAAAGAGTCAACCCTTCGTCCTCTCCCCCATTTGCTCCAGCAAAAGCAGCGATCCATTCCCGCCATGCAACCAATAGACAAGCCCCCAAAGAAACTGGGGTACATCCCAACACTTTGGTGTTTCAGACAGACTCCCTGTCACTGAGGGAGAGAGAGGACATTCCTGCACAAATGAGAGCAGGAGACCAACAGCTGACTGCTTCGATGTTACATCATTCCACTTCGCTTCTCCAGCTCCTCCGACTCAAGGACCAACAGGCTCTCACTCCCCATCAAAAGAAAGAGAGAGAGGATTGCTCGAGTGTAGGGACTTCCTCTGACAGCAGCACACATTCCCTGTTGTCTCACTGTTTCAGTCTCCCACGACACTTCAGCAGCGACATCGGCGAGTTATCAGGTCATCAAGGGGGCAGCACCCCAACGATGTGCTCCAGGCTGCATCTGGAAGTATCTAAACATCAGGCCACACAACGAGTCAGAAAACCCACTCACAGAGAACCGAAGTTTGAGCTGTAGCTGTAGATCACAGACTCTGACAGGACCCCGGGCACCTTTCAAAAGAAAAGACAGACATGAGAAAGAAGAATAAGCTGTTTCACGGACAAACTGGAAAATGTCACCAAGGTCAGCAAAAACATCTGGCGCCACCTTTACTACTGAAAAAGTTTCTATTTGCAACTAAGCAGTAGTAAATAAAAAAAAGTTTCTATTTACAACCTGCCTTGTCTAGTTGAATATAGAGCCAAAAGGCTCTAGGTTCTCTCTTCATCTAAAACAGGATCTTCTTTGCCCTGCTGAAGAATTGTTTTTGAGTGAATCCGGCTTTTATAATGGCTATCTCTATTGCATTGGTGGCATTTCGCTTCTTTTGCTGGACAGAGTTCTCTGACGTGGAATGGAGACTTGCTGCATCTCCTGCAGTTTGATAATGTACCTGCTCTTTGTTCTGCTTGTCTGTTTTGTTTGAGCTGAGCTCCAGTGTCACCTCTTTCTGTTGTCTTCCTGACAGCGCTTGAATGTACTCTTTTTTTTGTAGAGCATCCAGCTTTATCTCAGCATTGTTTTGTGCCTGAGTTCTGCCTGTTGCTGGCAAACATTCTCACTCTGCCTGACCATAGTATTAGCTTTCTCTCGTGTGAGATTTGCCTGCAATTACAGTCTTGTCTCTAATGAGCTCATCTCTCAGATTTCTAGATGCAATTGTCATACAGTTTTGTGATGTAATCATTTACACTTACATCTTGCTCTTGGCTTCTAGAGTTGAAATTTGCCCTCTTATCACATTTTCCTTTCCTATGAAATACTCCTTGAATTTGTACTGCACTTTTTTGTACTCCTTTTTTTGAGCATCTGTAAGTACTAATCCAGCCATGACGTCATCTGCTTTGTCACCCATGTAGTATATCAATGTGCTTGCTTTATGTTCTTCTGAAACTTGAGTCAGATTGCTTGCAACCCTAAATCTCTTAAAGTGTCTGAGCCTTCTCTCAAAGTCCCCTGGTTTAGAGAAATTAAATGTCTCGGGAGACTTTATTAGATAAGTAGATGCAGGTACTACAGGTACTTGCTCCGTTTTCCTGTTTGTTTGTTCATTTATTATTTTATTTATTTGGACTACAGAAGTATTATTTTTCTCCTTGTGAGTTTAACTGACTTCTCTGCTGTGTCGGTCTCTCTGTGCATTTCTCCAGACTAGTGGCCCACAGGTTAGTACAATGTACCACTTTTGGGTGTAGCTTGAAGGTAGTGCCCTGCCCTTCTCAACTCATGCCTCATGGTGCATACATTTATCAACTGGCATTGGCAGCTTAGGTTGATACGTCTCTGGATATTTTTCATAGATATTTGTGAACACAAACAGGCTTACTGTAAATTCTTTCTTGTTGGGATTCTAACTTGGTTTGTAGCATCAATTCACCAACAATCAACCATTTTTGACACTATGATAGATAGATAGATAGATAGATAGATACTTTATTCATCCCCATGGGGAAATTCAACTTTTTTTCCAATGTCCCATACACTTGTTGTAGCAAAACTAATTACATACAATACTTAACTCAGTAAAAAAATATGATATGCATCTAAATCACTATCTCAAAAAGCATTAATAATAGCTTTTAAAAAGTTCTTAAGTCCTGGCGGTTGAATTGTAAAGCCTAATGGCATTGGGGAGTATTGACCTCTTCATCCTGTCTGAGGAGCATTGCATCGATAGTAACCTGTCGCTGAAACTGCTTCTCTGTCTCTGGATGGTGCTATGTAGAGGATGTTCAGAGTTTTCCATAATTGACCGTAGCCTACTCAGCGCCCTTCGCTCAGCTACCAATGTTAAACTCTCCAGTACTTTGCCCACGACAGAGCCCGCCTTCCTTACCAGCTTATTAAGACGTGAGGCGTCCCTCTTCTTAATGCTTCCTCCCCAACACGCCACCACAAAGAAGAGGGCGCTCTCCTTTTTTGTTACTGAAGGATAGTGCAGAGCGGCATGCAGGATACCCAACTGAACTTTGCTGATTCTTCTGCAGTATGTGAGCTACTCCCATGTGCAAGTAGCTAACAGAGTGGCATAGGAACAACACTATTATTTACTACTACACTAGGAACATCATCAAGGCTGATATTTTCACCATGAGAATGGATAAACACTGTGCTGTAAGACTGCTTCAAGAAGAGTCTCTGAGATTATCCTTCTGTTGCCAAAGACTTAGTGAAATGATCACTTGACTTTCACTCGTTAAGTTTGACATCAATGGATGAAAGGCAGACAGCGTTCCGGCCTCTAGAGGTGCAGTTCATTTTGTATGGACATCACTTTCTCTACATAAGCTGGTTTTTTTTACATAATTTCCTGCACAGGTTAATTTGGATTCAATTTGAAGCGCATGGTAGAAGGACATCCATCTCCATCTTTTGTTTATTTGCCCTTGAAACAGCAATATCTGTGAGTCTTTTTTATTAATATTGGAAAATATTTAATAGATATACATTGAAGCAAGTATTATGTTTATCATATATTGTTATTAAAACACTGTGGTGCCATGAATTACCTTATTTACATGACATAGTTATGGACTACTGCATGTATGTATTACCTTGACTTAACACCAGTTGTGAGAATGATCAGGCATGTGATGATTCTGTATTGAATTTAGTACATATTTTACTTTACTTTCTGCATTGTCACAAGTAGAATCTCATTAAAAACCCTGAAGAAAGCTTCTGTCTCGGGCTGTTTTTGAGAAGGTGTTTAACTCGCCGCATAGCTTAGTACATAAACACAGCAAGGGCAATGGGGGCAGTCGCAGCAAGAAATATTGTAAAAAAAAATAGAGAGTGGAAAAATTCTTGCTGCACTATTGAATTCCCTTTTGAGGTTGGAGTTATGAATGAGGAAACATGAAAAGGAAGGAACTCTGTCTTGATTATACATAAGAGAGTTAATATGCAGAACAAAATCTGTAGTCTTTGGCTTCACTGATGTAGTTACTGATGAGGCATAAAACTTTTACAGAAATTAGTAATATTCCAGAACAATAAAGTCTCAGTGAGATACCTTTTAATGTGACACTTGAAAAGGTAAAAGACAGGTATATAATTAAGCTATCTAGCAAGAGTGTTCCAGCCACATTCTGTGTTGTCACTCACGTTGACAGGAAAGAAGTAAGACATTAGCTAAATGCAGATAAAAATACTGGAACAGCATGCCTACAACAGATCTCTAAAAAGAATTTGTTTTAGATGTTAAAATGTTTCTTAAAAGATATTACCTCATCCTTTTTGGATCGTGAAGTATTTTTCATTCCCATATGTCATTTTCAATCTAGCATTTAATATGTTCTAATTTCCATATAATTTTGCATAAAATCAACTCTAATTTGAAGGTAAGATTTATTATTTCTCTCAAAGATCAGTGTCACTTTCTGGTTGCGCATAACCCCATAGTCCCATGAGTATTTGAAAGCAGTGAATATTTGCATTAACACAATAGTACTTTGCCTATGATTATGGGCACTGTTTAAATCTGTGCCTGTACTTGAATTGTATTTGTGTTTTTTTCCAGTACAGACATAATGCTGATTAAAATTGTCATGACATTCCTGTCTCCCCCAATGAATATATTAATTAGGGAATGTTCCACAGATAATTGTATTTCATGTGGAATTTGCATCTTTATTTCCAGGAGCAAACTGCAAGCCAGATTAAAATTTATTTCAGCCTATTCTTAACCAGGTCTGACCATTCAAGCAGAAAAAATCACATTGCTCAAAAACAGCAAAGCTTCTGCCTGAGAAAAGCTGAGCAAATGTAAAGATACCAGAGGCAAAGTGTCTTTTCCAGTGTTTTGCCTGGGTCTTATTCCTATTATGAAAGCCAACCCAGGTATTAGCCTTTTGCCATGAATGAAGAAATTAGAATAACGTTTTACAGAATATGATACTGATTGCTTTGCAGAATTTTAAGTATGTTGCGTAGAGTTGTTCTTAGTTGGCTGGTTAAATATTTAATTTTTCGAAGAGAGATACTTTAAAAAATTGTGAAATCAAATCTAAGCAAGCTATGCTACTGACGTCCTGATCATACAGTGACTGCCACCGGTACCATCTACAAAAAGCTTCGTCATATCTCACCTGGGCCTCTCCATTCACAGCTCGCACCCCACATTCTCTACCAAGAAGAACAAAGGCTACAGATTCATGGGAATACCACCACTTGCAGATTCCTCTCCAAGTCATACCTTCCTGATTTCACCATGGCTGGCCTAAATCCTGGAACTTCTCACCCAACAACAGCTTGGGAATACCTTCAGTTGGAAGACTGCATCATCTCAACAGGGTTCACCACCAACTTCTCAAAGGCTTCTAGAGATGCAACATAAGTGTCAGTTTTGTAACTGATGTCCAAATCTTGAAAAATGTATAAAATTTAAACAAAAATCTTGTTTTAATAATCATGCCATATGCATTCAAAATATTGAGAACAACAATCAAATCCAGTTCGCTATATTGGCTAAGACTTTGAACCATTTTGTTCAAATGGTTCAAAGCTAAATACCGATGGTGAATAGTCAGTATTATAATCAATATCATTGGAAGTAAGGTCTATTACTTTTATTAAGGAGATTAGCATGAAGTCGACAGGCTGATACATTGAGGTGCTAACATCTCTAGTAAAGAAGTACACACTAATTCAGCAATTGGAAATTGTTTCAAGGATTCCAAGATAAATTTGTTTTTAACTCATTAAATTACTAGAACACTTCAAGGTAAACAAAACAGGCAAAAAATAAGAAGTCTCAGTCATAGAATCAGCAGTTTCACTACATTCATAATTGTATCTGTTCAAAATCATGATTATTCCAAATGCTGCTGCTCACTGGGTTATGTCCAAAGTTCCTTACTTCACTCCCTGTACACTAGATCCTGCTCTAACTCTATCTACAAGTTGGTCCATATATAAAATAACAATGATTCAAAGTACAGAAAAGAGATAGAAACTCAAAAACACAGAAAACCTACAATACAGCACAATACAGGCCCTTCGGCCCACAAAGCTGTGCCAAACATGTCCCTACCTTAGAAATTACTAGACTTCCCCATAGCCTGCTATTTTTCTAAGCTCCATGTACCTATCCAAAAGTTTCTTAAAAGTCTCTATCGCATCCGCCTCCACCACCGTTGCCGGCAACCCATTCCATGCACTCACCACTCTCTGTGTAAGAAACTTACCCCTGACATCTCCTCTGTACCTACTCCCCAGCACCTTAAACCTGTGTCCAATTGTGGCAACCATTTTAACCCTGGGAAAAAGCCTCTGACTATTCACATGATCAATGCCTCTTATCATCTTATACACCCCTATCAGGTCACCTCTCATCCACCGTCACTCCAAAGAGAAAAGGCCGAGTTCACTCAACCTGTTTTCATAAGGCATGCTCCCCAATCCAGGCAACATCCTTGTAAATCTCCTCTGCACCCTTTCTATGGCTTCCACATCTTTCCTATAGTGAGGCGACCAGAACTGAGCACAGTACTCCAAGAGGGGTCTGACCAGGGTCCTATATAGCTGCAACATTACCTCTTGGCTCCTGAATTCAATTCCACGATTAATGAAGGCCAATACACTGTATGCCTTCTTAACCACAGTCAACCTGCGCAGCTGCTTTGAGCGTCCTATGGACTCAGACCCCAAGATCCCTCTGATCCTCCACATTGCCAAGTGTCTTACCATTAATTCTATATTCTGCCATCATATTTGACCTACCTAAATGAACCACTTCAAACTTATCTGGTTTAAACTCCATTTGCCGCTTCTCAGCCCAGTTTTGCATCCTATCAATGTCCCGCAGTAACCTCTGACAGCCCTCCACACTATCCACAACACCTCCATCCTTTGTGTCATCAGTAAACTTACTAACCCATCCCTCCACTTCTACATCCAGGTCATTTATAAAAATCATGAAGAGTGAGGGTCCCAGAACAGATTCCTGAGGCACTCAGGTGGACATGTTACTCAGGGGTCAATGTGGACATGTTGGAGGATTACAAATACCTGGGGATAAGAATTGACAATAAACTGGACTGTTCAAAGAACACTGAAGCTGTCTACAAGAAGGGCCAGAGCCGTCTCTACTTCCTGAGGAGACTGAGGTCCTTTAACATCTGCCGGACAATGCTGAGGATGTTCTACGAGTCTGTGGTGGCCAGTGCTATTATGTTTGCTGCTGTGTGCTGGGGCAGCAGGCTGAGGGTAGCAGACACCAACAGAATCAACAAACTCATTCGTAAGGCCAGTGATGTTGTGGGGGTGGAACTGGACTCTCTGATGGTGGTGTCTGAAAAGAGGATGCTGTCCAAGTTGCATGCCATCTTGGACAATGTCTCCCATCCACTCCATAATGTACTGGTTAGGCACAGGAGTACGTTCAGCCAGAGACTCATTCCACCGAGATGCAACACTGAGCGTCATAGGAAGTCATTCCTGTTTGTGGCCATCAAACTTTACAACTCCTCCCTCGGAGTGTCAGACACCCTGAGCCAATAGGCTGGTCCTGGACTTATTTCCACTTGAAATAATTTACTTATTATTATTTAATTATTTATGGTTTTATATTGCTATATTTCTACACTATTCTTGGTTGGTGCGACTGTAATTAAACCCAGTTTCCCTCAGGATCAATAAAGTATGTCTGTCTGTCCACTGGTGACCAACCTCCATGCAGAATATGATCTGTCTACAACCACTCTTTGCCTTCTGTGGGCAAGCCAGTTCTGGATCCACAAAGCAATGTCCCCTTGGATCCCATGCCTCCTTACTTTCTCAGTAAGCCTTGCATGGGGTACCTTATCAAATGCCTTGCTGAAATCCATATACACAACATCTACTACTCTTCCTTCATCAATGTGTTTAGTCACATCCTCAAAATAAGGCTCCTAAGGCACGACTTGCTCTTGACAAAGCCATGCTGACTATTCCTAATCATATTATACCTCTCTAAATATTCATTAATCCTGCCTCTCAGGATCTTCTCCATCAACTTACCAACCACTGAAGTAAGACTCACTGGTCTATAGTTTCCTGGGCTATCTCTACTCCCTTTCTTGAATAAAGGAACACCATCTGCAACCCGCCAATCCTCCGGAACCTCTCGCAAAGATCATCTCCAAAGGCTCAGCAATCTCCTCCCTTGCCTCCCACAGTCGCCTGGGGTACATCTCATCTGGTCCCGGTGACTCATCCAACTTGATGCTTTTCAAAAGCTCCAGCACATCCTCGTTCTTAATATTTACATGCTCATGCTTTTCAGTCTTATGCAAGTCAGCACTACAATCATCAAGATCTTTTTCCATAAAGAATACTGAAGAGACATGGCATCTTGTCAGCCATTCCCCCAATGGTCATTGACTTATGGAAGAAGAGAGCAGTGGACATGCTCATATCTGGATCAATAGTGTTGAGGTTGAGAGGGCTGAGAGCTTTGAGTTCTTATGAATAGCTTGTCCTGATTGGGTTATGCTGATGTCATGGCCACAAAAACTCACCAATGCCTCTGCTTCCTCAGAAGGCTAAGAAGTTTGGCATGACCCCATTGACCGCAAGAAACTGCAGAGAGCTGTAGCTACAGCTCAGCACTTTATAGAAGCCAGCCTACGGTCTCTGCCTAACTTCTCACTGTCTCAGTAAAGCAGCCATCATAATCCAAAACCTCACCCATCCCCAGACATTGTCTATTCTCCCGTCCCCCATCAGACCGACGATACAAAAATCTGAAAGCACTACCATTAGGCTCAAGAACAGCTTCTACCTCATTGTTATCAGAGTCTTGATGCATTGTGTAAAGACTTTGATCTGTATGAACAATATGCAAGTCAAGCTTTTCACTATATCTTGATACCATATTATTATCCATGAAAACAAACAGGAGTCCCTTCATCAAGGGTTGCCAGGAGAAACATTGTAGGTGCAGTCCAATCAGAATAACATGGCAGCTATGGTGTCAATCCAAATTATTTTACAGTTGTAAATTCAGCTGCAACAAGATAACTTTGATTAGAAAAGCATCCATCAATGTCTAGCAACTTGAATACTCATAATACACGTACAAACATGACCTTTCAAACTGTTCATACGGGATCCACAACAATTCCAGCAGATTCTGCACCAGTGTAACTTACATGTGCAAATTATGTCACTTACCTGAAATTAGAATGTTTATGAATATTTCTGGTATCTTGAGCATAGTTTACAAAAAGAAAAAAAATAGATGAGTAATTCATGAATAAGAAGATAAATGTTAGTTGTATTCTAAATGCATACTTTGACAATAAATTGAGCCTCTGAACCTTTGAACCTTTGAAGTTAAAGTTTGCCACACTTCCATCAGGGAGGAGGCTATGTAGCATCCATGCCAAGACCCCCAGCCTCAAAAACAATTACTATCTCCAAGCAATAAGTCTGATCAACACCTCCACCCACTAACCCACTGCTCCACATCCTGCTCCACCACTACTTTATCATTTCGTCGCAGAACCACCTTTTGTACAGACTCTCCTGTGCCCAGAGCCACTTTATGGACAAACAATCAGTTTATGTATATCAGCTGTTTCACGTATTTGTATCTATTGTGTTTTTTTAATTATTGCAATCTTTATCTTACTGTGTTACTTACTGTGCTTGTTTTTGTGAAGCATCGGATCTAGAGTAACAATTATTTCATTCTCCTTACACTCGTGTACTGGAAATGACATTAACCAGTCTTGAATCTTCTGTAAATGAAAACTCATGAATACGTCCTGGGCCAAAAGAATCTGTCCATGCGTTGTACTCTTCCATGTGATCTTGCACAGTTTCTTTACTGCCTGACAACGCTGAAAGTTATTTTCCCACTTTCACATTACGTCACTAATTCCTCTGTGCGGCCACAGCCTGGCTGGTACAATGCTTCTCCCTTTCTTTTGCATCCATCGAGATGGTCTTGATTACCTACCAGAATCTCTTTCTGTGGACGGGCCAGTTTTTTGCTGGTGCCCACAGACATTGAAAGAAACAACTGGCTTGCCTGCTGTAAGCAAATAGGCTGTCTAACAGGGTGGGAAGTAATTCAGCGATCTAATCAAATTTGCAGAAACTCCTAATTCTATGTCTGTGTCTCTGTCATATGGTCTGGCTCACAGACCCACTTACAGTGATCCAAGGTCCAGGTTTGTTCTTCACTCAGCTGCTGCACCTGGAACAACAGGCATTTTGTCCCTTTTGTTTTCAAGATGCCCCTCAGATTCAGCTCCCTGGAGAATATAAGGAGCCAACTCACAAAGAAGAGGTGGAGGAGTGCATGGCATCTCTCTGATCCTGTGGGTCAAAGTCAGGTTCCGATATGCCTTACCTCTATTAAAGTATCGACACTGGTGGAGCTATAAGATGTTTCCAGAGGGCGGCTTCTTCGAGCTCATCTGCAAAGGCAGCTTAAATTCTTCTCTTTAATGTCTCTTCTTTTTCCTTTTCAAGGTGGCTGGAGTTCTGTCAGATTCTGTGATCTACAGTTCTTCACGGTGGATGAGACCCCACTGCTTGAGCAAACGGAATGGCTGTTTTTGATATTTTCAGGAGCACCCTGGCAGACATGTGCCTTCAGGATGTGGCTCTGTGGCGCAGTGGATGACCCGCCACCAATCCGGTGTCACAGACTAAGGTGTTGAGGGAGAACGGAACTTCGCAACAGCCGATGTGAGTGTCGGAGACCCCTGTGCTCAATCTGTCTCTCTCTCTTTCTCTTGGTGGGAAGGGTTTTCTGCTGACTCTTGTATTTGGGAAACTGGCAATAAAAGTGACATGGCAGACTGCAATGTTGTAACAGCAAGCTGTTTCTTTTGCTTGTCCTTCCTCTCTCTGTAGAAGCGGGTGACTCCTCCCTGTCCCTTGTTAGGCAGAGTGACAGCATGTGGCATGTTGGTTGAACAATAATATTTGTTGGACTGCAGATCATGGTCTGTCTTTGGGGGGGGTTTGCTCTTGCTTGCTTGGTGGGTAGTGGGCACTAATGCTTCCTGATGAAATAGTGGGGCAGATGTAGGGGGGAGGATTGAAGCTTTGGTGCTGCTTGTGATAGGGAGGGAGAGAGGGGGGGGTTTTGGGGTTATAATGTTTTACTATCATTCATTCTTCGGAGTTCCCTTCTGATTTCGTGGATGTCTGTGAAGAGTAAGAATTTCAGGTTGCATACAGTATACAGTGTCTGATATTAAATGGAACCATTGAACCTGCTCACATATGACACCTCTCAGTTTATGCACAAAACCAACCTACTGCTGTGCAGATCAGGATTAGAATCAGAATCAGTTTTACTATCACTGGCATATGTCATGAAATTTGTTAAGTTTTATGGCGGCAGTACAATGTAATACATGATTGGTGGTGGTGGCATCCATCGGTCTCGAGAGACCATGGATCTGCGCCTGGAGTTTCCAGGGCGCAGGCCTGGGCAGGGTTGTATGGGAGACTGGCAGTTGCCCAAGCTGCAGGCCTTCCCCTCTCCACGCCACCGATGTTGTCCAAGGGAAGGGCACTAGGACCCATGCAGCTTGGCACCGGTGACGTCGCAGAGCAATGTGTGGTTAAGTGCCTTGCTCAAGGACGCAAACACGTTGCCTCAGCTGAGGCTTGAACCAGTGACCTTCAGGTTACTAGTCTGATGCCTTGCCCACTAGGCCACGCGCCAACACAATACATGATTATATAGAGGAAAAACTGTGAATTACTGTTTATTACAGTATATATAAAATATTTCAATTAAATAAATTGTGCAAAAATAGAAATACAAAGTACTGAGGTAGTTTTCATGGGTTCAATGTCAATTCAGAAATCAGATGACAGCGGGGAAGAAGCTGTTCCTGAATTATTGAGTGGGTGCCTTCAGGCTTTTGCACCTCCTTCCTGATGCTGACAATGATAAAGGTGCATGACCTGGGTGCTGAGGGTCCATAATGATGGATGACACTTCTTTGAGGCATCCCTCCTCAAAGATGCCCTGGGTACTGTGGAAGCTTGTGCAAAATATGGAAGTGACTAATTTTACAACTCTCTCCAGCTTACTTCAATCCTGCACAGTAGCAGTCCCCCTCCCCCACCGATACCAGATGGTGATGTCGCCAATTACAATGCACTCCACAGTACATCAGTAGAAATTTGCATGTCTTTTATGTGACATACTAAATCACCTCCAACTCGTAACAAAATATAGCCACTGTCTTTATTACTGCATTGATTTGATGGATACAGGTTAGGTCATAGAGAAGTGCAGCACAGAAACAGGTCCTTTGGCCCATCTAGTCCATGCCCAAACCACTTAAACTGCCTACTCCCATCAACCTGCATTGGGATCATAGCCCTTCATATCCCTACTATCCATTTGCTTATCCAAACTTCTCTTAAACATTGAAATCAAGCTCACATACACCACTTCTGCTGGCAGCTCATTCCACACTCACGATCCTCTGAGGGAAGAAGTTTCCCCTCATGTTCCCCTTAAACTTTTCATCTTTCACCCTTAACTCATGACCCAACGGTTGTAGTCCCACCCAACCTCTGTGGAAAACACCTGCTTGCATTTACCCTATTTATACCCCTCATAATTTTGTATCAGATCTCCTCTTGATTTTCTACGTTCTAAAGAACAGTTCTAACCTATTCAATCATTCTTTATAACTCCAGTCCTCCAGACCCAGCAACAGCCTTGTAAATTTTCTCTGAACTCTTTCAACTTTGTTTGTATCTTGCCTGTAGGTAGGTGATCAAAACTGTACACAATACTCCAAATTAGGCCTCACTGACATCTTATACAACTTCAACATAACATCAGTGTTCAATATATTAATTTATGAAGGCCAATGGGCTAAAAGCTTTCTTTACAATTCTATTAACCTGTGTCACCATTTTCAATGAATTATGGACATGTATTTTGAAATCCCTTTGTTCTACCACAGTAGTCAGTGCCCTACCGTTCACTGTGTAATACCTACTCAGGTGGACCTACCAAAGTGTAGCACCTCGCACTTGTCTGCATTAAATGCCATCTGCCATTCTTCAGTCCATTTTTCCAGCTCGTGTAGATCCCTCTTCAAGCCATGATAGCCTTTCTCACTGTTCACGACACCCTGAATCTTAGTGTCATCTGCAAATTTCCTGATCAAGTTAACAACATTATCATTCGGATCAATTGATATAGGCGATACACAACAAAGGATCCAGCACCGATCCTTGCGGCACACCACCAGTCAGAGGCTTCCTGATGGAGAGGCAACCCTCCACTGCCACTCTCTGTCTTCTCCCACAAAGCCAATGTCTAATACAATTTACTACCTCATCCAGAATGCCAAGCAACTGAACCTTTTGACTAGCTTACCATGTGGGACATCATCAAATGCCTTGCTAAAATCCATGTAGACAAAATTCACTGTCTTGTCTTCATCAACAGTTCTGGTAACTTGCTTGAAAAAATCTATAAGGTTGGTTAGACATGACCTATCATGCACAAAGCCATGATGACTATGCTTTATCAATCCATGTCTATCCAAATATTTATATATCTGGTCCCTTAGAATTCCTTCCAATAATTTTCCGATAAGTGATGTCAGACTCACTGACCTAGAATTTCTTTGTTTATGTTTAGAACCTTTTTAAAAAGGTAGAAAAACATTGACTATCCTCCAATCCTCTGGTACCTCTCCCGTTGCTAAAGATGTTTTAAATATCTATGCTAGGACCTTGGCAATTTCTGCACTGACCTCCTGTAGGGTCTGAAGAAACAGCTTGTCGTGCCCTAGGGATTTATCTAATTTCCCTCAGGGTAGCAAACACCTTCTCTTCTGTAATCTGTACAGGGTCCATTTAGTTGATTCTGCTTTGCTTCACTTCTATAGACTCAGTAACCATCTCCGAGTTACCGTAGATGTCGGATTATAAGCCGCTACTTTTTTCCCACATTTTGAACAGCTTTGAACTCTGCGGCCTTTAATACGGTGCGGCTAATGCATGATTTTTTTCATGCCGCCAAAAACATTTTGCCTCGTAACAGTAGACCAATAAAATTGATGAGTAGTTCACAGAGGTCCAATGAAATTGTACGATAAATCAAGCGCACTTTCACAATTAAATTATTGTAAATCAGTCATTTGTACTCACCCTCATCAACATGGAAAACACTCGAAGAAAAGCATTGTGCTGCCTTTATGGCAGTCATTTAGTTTATAATATTTTCGCTTAGTAATTCATTTTCTAGTTAAAGTTAGAAGTGTTTTAACTATATTTGTTTTCTGTACTACATCGCGGGATGCTATGACGTCACACCCGGTTTCGCCGCGTCTTGTGGGAAAAATGCCGTTTGCGATAAACGGGAAGGAGGGGGGCGAGCGGCATTACGCGAGCGGCATTGGATCTGAGCGAACGCTGCTTTTAAGTTAAAGGCGATCAATAACTTTTCCTGGTAGGCTGCAGTATATATATTTTTTACCAGTCATTAGGAGATATTGGAATGTTGTTCAGTAAAAAAGTATACGCAACGTATATTTAAAAGTAGCCGCGTTACAGGCACGGTTCGAAAAAAAGTATTTGCAATATGTATTTGTTTATGTTACCATATGGATTTAATTAAAAGTTAAAAAATCCTCACGTGTAATATCTTTCTGTGTAAATATCTCATATTACAACGTGGGACACCTGCGGCCGAAAATCCGGTGTGGCCGAAAATCCGGTGCGGCCTAAAATCCGGTGCGGCCTGTACAAGTAAAAAATTGATTTTCTTTCTAAAATTAGAGCCAGCGGATTTTAATCAGGTGCGCTCTGTAGTCCGGAATCTACGGTAATACAAATGTAAAGAATTAATTTAAGATCACCCCCATCTATTTTGGCTCCACACATAGATTACCATTTTGGTCTTCCAGAGGGCCAGTTTTGCCCCTTTATATCTATTTGCTTAGCATTCTGCTCACCTTGTCTGCTAGAGCAACTTCATGCCATCTTTTAGCCTTTCAGATTTCTTTCTTAAGTGTTTTCTTGTATTTCTTGCACTCCATAGGCATCTTATTGTTCCTACCCACCTATACCTGCTATGCACCTCCTTCTTTCTCTTAACCAGGGCCTCAATATCTCTTGAAAACCAAGGTTTCCTACATTTGATATCTTTACCTTTTATGTTGACAGGCACATACAAGCTTTGTACTCTCAAAATTTCATTTTTGAATGCTTTCCACTTTCCAAGCATACCTTTGCCAGAAGACAGTCTGTCTCAATCCACGCATATCAGATCATTTCTAGTACCATCTAAACTGGCCTTTCACTAATTTAAAATCTCAACCCATGGGCCAGAGCTATCTTTTTGCATATTAGCTTTGAATCTAATGGCATTGTGGTCACAGGATGGAACTGTCACCGTACACAAACTTCTGTCACCTGACCTATCTCATTTTCTAATACAGATCCAATATCGCATGCTCTCTCATTGGGATTCTACATACTGATGAAGCAAACCTTCCTGAACACATTTGAAAAACTCTATACCATCTAGTCCTTTTATAGTATGCGATTCCCAGTCAATAGGTGGAAAGTTAAAATCTTGCAACAGTCTGCGATCTCTTTGCAAATTTGTTCTTCCAAATCCCTCAGAATGTTGGATGGTCTGTAATATAGCCCCATTGGTGTGCTCATACATTTCTTATTTCTCAGTTCGACTGATAACAGCTCACTAGTCAAGTTCTCCTGTCTGTTCTGACAGAGCACTGCAGTGACATTTTTTCTGACTAGTAATGCCACCCCTCTCCTTTAATCCATCCCGCTCTGCCACATTTAAAACAATGGAACCCCTTAATAATGAACTACCAGTCCTGTACCTCCTGCAAGCCTCTCTAATGGCTACAGTGCCCTAATTCCAGGTGTGGATCCATGTTCTGAGCTCATTCGCCATTCCTACACTATTTCTTGCATTGTAATATACTCAGCTCAGGAAATGAATTACACTATGCTCAACCTTTTGACTCCTAATTTGTCTAAGGTCTTACCAGCATCAGTCTCCACAATCTGTCCACTAACTGTTCTGGCACTTTGGTTCCCATCCCCCTGCAACCCCTCTTTAAACCCACCGTGCAGCATTAGCAAACCTTCCTGCAGGGTATTATTCTCCCTGCCCTACTCCAGTTCAGGTGCAAACAATCCCTTCTGTACATGTTCCACCTTCCCTGAAAGAGTGCCCAATGATCCACAAATCTTATGCCCACTCTCCTACATCATCTCCTTAGCCATGTATTAAACTGCACAATCTTCCTAGTTCTGGCCTCATTAACACATGGAGTGGGTAGCAGTCCTGAGATCACAACCCTGCCCTTTAACGTAGCACCTAACTCCCTTAGCTCCCTGTGCAGAACCTCATCACTTGTCCTACCCATGTCATTGGTACCTACATGGACCACGATCTCTGGCTGTTCACGCTCCCACTTAAGAATGCTGAGGACACAATTTGAGGTTAGATTAGATTAGATTAGATTCAAGTTTATTGTCTTTGTGCTGAGTACAGATACAAAGCCAATGAATTGCAATTAGCATCTAACCAGAAGTTCAAAAGAATAGTTTTATTTACAATATAACTGTGAATAAAAAGTAAATACTACAGCATACAAATATAAAGTACTGAGACAGTACAATATGGGTGCAATACTGCTTAGCGCTGTGATGTGAGGTTCAGCAGGGTCACAGCCTCAGGGAAGAAGCTCTTCCTGCGCCTGCTGGTGCGGAAGCGGAGGCTGCTGTAGCACCTACTGGATGGGAGGAGATGAAAAAGTCCATGGTTAGGGTGAGATGCATCCTTGATAATGCTGTTCGCCCTGCCCAGGCAGCGTTTATGGTAGATGTTCTCAATGGTGGGCAATTGGGTGCCGATAATCCACTGGGCAGTTTTCACCACCTGCTGGAGTCCCAGACCCTGGCACCCAGGAGGCAACATCACATCCAGGAGTCTCATTCTCTTTCATAGAAGCTCCTGTCCATTCCCCGAACTAATGAATTCCCTGTCACCACAGTGCACCTCTTCTCCTCCCCTTCTTTTCTGTGTCACAGAGGCAGCCTCAGTGCCAGAGACCTGATCATTGTGACTTTTCTCTATTAGGTCATCCCCCAACAGTATCCGAGAGGGACAGCCAAAGGGATACTCTGCACTGGCTGGTTAACCCCTTTCCCCTTCCTAATTGTCAGCAAGTTTCCTGTGTCATGTACCTTCGGTGTAACTACCTCTCTATATGTCCTACCTATCACCATTTCAGCCTCCCAAATAACCCGGGGTTCCAACTCCAACTCCTTAATGTGGATTGCAAGAAACTGCAGTTGGATGCACTTCCTGCAGTTGTAGTGTACAGGGATACTGAAGGGATCCTTCCTTCCCACATCCTGCAAGAGGAGCATTCAACTATCTTGCCTGGCATCTTTCCTGTCCTAACTGGGCAAATATAATGAAAGGAAGGGAAATACAAAACTCTGCTGGGAGTTTTTCTTTTCTGCTTTTCTTTGTTCAAGCCTTGAAGAGCTAAAGCCTCAAGATCACCACTCTGACTCTGTCTACTCACACAACGCCTCTGCCCTTCTTTAATTTGCCCTTGCAAATCCATTCCAATTAGTGATTGGTCGCCAATCAGAGCTCAATTACCCTGCTGTAATCTGCCACTGCTTTTTCTACTCACACAGTGAGCCTGAGTGAAATCCCCTCCTCATAAACTTCTGATGTCCGGATTGGTGGCTGGTCAGAGCTCAATTACTTAGAGATATTGACACCCAGGAACTTAGAAATTGCTCGCTCTCTACACTTCTGATCCTTCTATAAGGACTGGTGTGTGTTCTCTTGTCTTACCTTTTCTGAAGTCCACATTCAGTTCTTTGATCTTACTGACGTTGAGAGCGAGGTTGTTGCTGTGACACTACTCAGCTAGTTGGTATATCTCACTCCTGTATGTCCTCTCGTCACCATCTGAAATTCTGCCAACAATGGTTATATCATCAGCAAATTTACATATGGCATTTGAACTGTGCCTAGCCATACAGTCATGGCTGTAGAGGGAGCAGAGCAGCGGCTAAGCACACATCTCTGAGGTGCACCAGTGTTGATAGTTAGCGAGGTGGCGATGTTATTTCCAACCTGCACAGACTGTGGTCTTCCAGTTAGGAAGCTGAGGATCCAGTTGCAGACGGAGGTACAGATGCCCAGGTGTTAAAAGGATAGTCTCTTTACTCATACAGAATTGCCAGCTATTCAAGGGTTTAATGAGAGCAATTTTCGTATGTTTGATGAGAACTGCCATAAGAAGCATTGATGCAATAATGTCATCAATGTGCTGTTTGCTGCTGTATTGGTTCAGGAAGAGCTTCGGACTCTTCCCCTGTGGCAGAGATCCATTCTCCTGCTGCAATGGATGCTGAAAGAAGAGTAAACAAAAATGCTGGTGGAACTCAGTAGATTAAGCAGCATTTGAGAGATTGCCTGGTAACCAGAGTCAGAATAATGTAGATGCTAAGCTACTTTTTGACAAACCCTTGCAACTAAATCCACACAAAGTCGGAGTACAGAGGCAGGCTTCTTCATGCTCCTTGTCATCTCCACTCAGCCGGCAGGCCTGACAATACATTCACCAACATTCATGCAAGCATCCCCATCATCACTGAGTATGTGTTAACATCTTCCAGGCTAGAAAGGGTAGCTGTTGCTAGGGCTCCCTTTCTGTGAGTCTAATCTCCCCCCCCCCCCCCCAGTCCTTAATGATTTAGTGTAAATGGAGGAGATGAATGATTTGGTTTCCATTATTTTCTTATTGTTAGTTTGATGCCTGTGCAGTGAGTAGAGGGGTAACTGGTGGGATGAGGGTGAGGGAGATGTTTGAGGCCTGTAGATTGAATAAAAATATTACTTAGCAACAGCACCCCAGTAATTTCTTCACTGTTGCCCAATTTGGTTTGCTCCAAATTTTATTACCATTTTTGTTTTAAACTTGAATGAAAGTGGTGAACTTCAGAGCTAAGATGAGTGATTGCTCTTTATATCAAGGCAGCATAAAGAGGAAGCACAGGAGACTCCGGATTCTGGAAGCTAGAGCAAAAACAATTACTGCCGCAGTACCTCAGCAGTCAGGCAGCATCCGTGGAGGGAAATAGACAGTTGACATGTTGTTGGAGACTTTGTATATGAATAGAAGGGAGAGGGACAATCGTATTTGTAATTGGATAATAAAGCAGCTCTTGTCTGTGGGCAGCAAATCCTAAAGAGCACTGAGGGTTGGCAAGTAATCTTTGAGCCACAAAAACACTAGTGTGATAAACCATGTCTGGACACGCCCCTCTGCTGACTGCTCCTGTGGCTCCTCCCACAGACCCCTGTTTAAAGGTGATTGGGGCACTGCTCCTCCCTCAGTCTTCAACATGGTCGTGCTCCATTTTTGCTGTTAATAGATAGATAGATAGATAGATAGATAGATAGATAGATACTTTATTCATCCCCATGGGGAAATTCAACTTTTTTCCAATGTCCCATACACTTGTTGTAGCAAAACTAATTACATACAATACTTAACTCAGTAAAAAATATGATATGCATCTAAATCACTATCTCAAAAAGCATTAATAATAGCTTTTAAAAAGTTCTTAAGTCCTGGCGGTTGAATTGTAAAGCCTAATGGCATTGGGGAGTATTGACCTCTTCATCCTGTCTGAGGAGCATTGCATCGATAGTAACCTGTCGCTGAAACTGCTTCTCTGTCTCTGGATGGTGCTATGTAGAGGATGTTCAGAGTTTTCCATAATTGACCGTAGCCTACTCAGCGCCCTTCGCTCAGCTACCGATGTTAAACTCTCCAGTACTTTGCCCACGACAGAGCCCGCCTTCCTTACCAGCTTATTAAGACGTGAGGCATCCCTCTTCTTAATGCTTCCTCCCCAACACGCCACCACAAAGAAGAGGGCGTTCTCCACAACTGACCTATAGAACATCTTCAGCATCTCACTACAGACATTGAATGACGCCAACCTTCTAAGGAAGTACAGTCGACTCTGTGCCTTCCTGCACAAGGCATCTGTGTTGGCAGTCCAGTCTAGCTTCTCGTCTAACTGTACTCCCAGATACTTGTAGGTCTTAACCTGCTCCACACATTCTCCATTAATGATCACTGGCTCCATATGAGGCCTAGATCTCCTAAAGTCCACCACCATCTCCTTGGTCTTGGTGATATTGAGACGCAGGTAGTTTGAGTTGCACCATATCACAAAGTCCTGTATCAGTTTCCTATACTCCTCCTCCTGTCCATTCCTGACACACCCCACTATGGCCGTGTCATCATCGAACTTCTGCACATGGCAGGATTCCTATCGTTCTATCCTATAAAAGCCTATCGTTCACTTCCAGTCTCCTAGAGTTATTGATAGTGCATCAGCTAGCAATGCCCATCTCAAACTTATGGATCTGATCACTTCCTGTTGATGCTACTGAATCTGTCACTGTCGAATTGTTGCAGGGGGTTTGCCTTTGACCAGAATCCCAACCAAATAGACCATCAAAGAGCCTTAGCCATTGGAAAAGAACTTGAGGCTGAGTATCATTTGACAATTGATCCACCACATGGTACCATCAAGTACATTTTTAATGTAAACACGTGGAAATCTGCAGATGCTGGAAATACAAACAACACACACAAAATGCTGGTGGAACGCAGCAGGCCAGGCAGCGTCTATAGGGAGAAGCACTGTCGACGTTTCGGGCCGAAACCCTTCGTCAGTTCTAACTGCAAGGAAAGATAGTTAAGAGATTTGAAAGCAGGATAGATAGATAGATAGATAGATAGATAGATAGATACTTTATTCATCCCCATGGGGAAATTCAACATTTTTTTCAATGTCCCATACACTTATTGTAGCAAAACTAATTATATACAATACTTAACTCAGTAAAAATATGATATGCATCTAAAATCACCCTCTCAAAAAGCATTAATAATAGCTTTTAAAAAGTTCTTAAGTAGTTTACTTAAATACATTGAGTCCTAACCCAGAGCTGGAGAAGGGAAAGGATCATGGCACAGGAGGCCTAGAGAGAAAGAAAGAGGGAGGGGAGCACCAGAGGGAGATGGAGAACAGGCAGAGTGATGGGCAGAAAGAAAGAAAAAAAAGGAGGGGGAGAAAAACCTAAATATATCAGGGATGGGGTAAGAAGGGGAGGAGGAGCATTAATGGAAGGGGCATTCCCATCCATGGCCTCCTCTACTGTCAATATGAAGCCACACTCAGGTTGGAGAAACAACACCTTATATACCGGCTGAGTAGCCTCCGACCTGATGGCATGAACATTGACTTCTCTAACTTCTGTTAATGCCCCTCCTCCCCTTCTTACTCCATCCTGATATATTTAGTTTCCCCCCCCCCTCCTTTTTTTCTCTCTTTCTGCCCATCACTATGCCTGTTCTCCATCTCCCTCTGGTGCTGCCCTCCCTTTTTCTTTCTCTCTAGGCCTCCTGTCCCATGATCCTTTCTCTTCTCCAGCTCTGTATCGCTTTTGCCAATCACCTTTCCAGCTCTCAGCTTCATCCCACCCCCTCCAATCTTCTGCTATCATTTTGCATTTTCCCCTCCCCCTCCTACTTTCAAATCTCTTAATTATCTTTCCTTCAGTTAGTCCTGACGAAGGGTCTCGGCCCGAAACGTCGACAGAGCTTCTTCCTATAGATGCTGCCTGGCCTGCCGCGTTCCACCAGCATTTTGTGTGTGTTTTTTAATGTGAATGCAGTTTCAACCAACTTCAAGTTCTCAATAAAAATCCAGCAAAACAATCTGTCAAACCTGGTATCCCAACCACCTTCCCAAGCATTAGTTGTTCTACTCCCAACTTACTGTTACTACAGTGTATATCATCTATAAGAGACACTCCAACAATTTGCTGAGACTTCAATCCCCAAATGTATATACTCCTCTGTTCAGAGGACCAAGGACAACAAGCAAACATATACACAATGCATTCGAGTTTGGCAGCATCAATGGAGGGGAATAAAGAGTTAATGTTTCATGCCAAGATCCTTGATCAGTCCTAATGAATGGACCTGGCGAAAAAAATGTTGACTTTTTATTCCTCTCTCTAGATGTCTTCTGACTTGCTGAGTTCCTCCAGCATCTGCAGAATCTCTTGTGCTTCACACATTCAAGTTCTCCTATTTCTTTTGAGATGCTGCACAATGCGCTGAGTATTTCCAGCATTTGCTGTTTTATTTCATATTTCTATCATCTGCCATATTTTGCTTCTGGATAGCAGTGATTTTGATTTGGCAGTCTGTCTATCAGCTTAAAGGCATCTAATCAATTCAAGATATTAGAACCTATAAGGTCCCTATTTCTTGATCTCTCCAAAAATGAAAACCTGTTTGTAAAGTTTACCCTATTGAATTACTTTACAATGAAGCAACAAATATAGAAAAGACAAGAAACGCCAACATTCTCATTATATCATGCAAATGAATGTGACATCAGAAATGTGAGACAAAGCAGGTTAACCTCTGCTCCATAGTGACATCCAGTGGCCAGTGCACAAAAGTGTATGTCAATTCACAAGTTCTTTAACAGGAAACATTGAAACAGTACCTTAGGCTTAAAAATGACTTCACCAGTCTCCACTGTCAGAAAAACATGATAGTTGAATATTTGAAAATAACCCCTGATCATATCACTGACTTGAAACATCACAGCTAATTACAAATGCAACAGGGCAATGCTTTTATGACCTAGTGACTGCAATATCACAGAACCAAGCTGAGTAGATAATGGTACAGATATAGATCTGTGGAATACAATTAATTGCTTGGACAGGCTCTGGCAACTGAATGGTTGACTTTAGTTACTATGTAGCAAGGACATACTAATTTTAAAAATGTATAATTGCATGTGTGTGTAGCTTTTGAAATTCTTTACCTCAGAAGTGAGGGCATAGGAGTGGAATGGGCTATTACAGACAATACATTCCACGTACCCTCTCCCAGGTGCACTTGCACAGTAAGACTAGAATTTTGTAACCTTTTGTACAACTGTTTTGTACAACTTTCATTCCCCTTTTTGCAATATTTATTACATGGCAGTTCTCAGCTGTAGAACTGTTAGTGAGTAATGTATCCTTGCTAGATGTTAGAATGGATAAACTGAAAAGAGATGAATATCTTTGTTTTTACTTGTGTGTGACAAGATGAAAAGTTATCCATTAAAATTATGATGATCATAAGACACGGACAGAATTAGGCCATACAGCCCATCAAATCTGCTTTGCCATTTCATCATGGCTGATCCATTTCCCTCTCAAGCCAATTCCCTTGGCTTCTTCCCATAATCATTCATGTCCTGACTAATCAAGAACCTATCAACCTCCATCTTAAATACACCCAAAGACTTGGTCTCCACACCCACCTGTGGCAACGGATTCCACAGATTCCCTACATTCTGGCAAAAGAAATCCTTGCTCATCTCCATTATAAAGGGATGTCCCTCTATTCTGAGGCAATGCCCTCAGGTCCTAGACTCATCCACCAAAGAAAACATTCTCTCCACATTCACTCAACATTCAACAGGTTTCACTGAGATACACCCCCCCCCCCCCCCGCCCACCCTCATTCTTCTAAATTTCAGCAAGTAAAGGCTGAAAGCTATCAATTGTTCTTCAAAAGATAAGCTTTTCATTCCTGGAATCATCCTTGTAAACCTCTTCTGAATCGTCTCCAATGCCAGCACATCCTAAGGCAGTCCCTGGCGAAAGTCGATTTCACTCCTCTCTCCATGGCACTGAGGCTATGAAGACCGCCCCAGCTAATGTGCTCCATGCCCAGATAAACTGATAAACTGTTGATAAACTGACCATATGATAAACTGATAAGGCAGGCTTTGGCCCTACTAAGGGGCTTGGATCTGAGGGCTCAATTTGGTTAGGAATGTTGTTGTTCATTTCAATTGTCTGCATGCTTTCTGGTATTTTATTCCCCCTTTCTCCTGTGCATCGGGTGTTGGTCTTTTATTGTTTCTGTTTAATTGGGTTCTCTCAAGTTTCAAGCTTTCTGACCACCTGTAAGAAAACAAATCTCAAGGTTGTATCTGAAGCTTATGTATTCTTTGATAATAAATGTACTTTGAATCTTTGAAACTCCTCACAATACTCCAAGTGACGCCTCACCAGTGCCTTATAAAGAAAGAAATGCAATTACTGACTTGTTTCAGATTGGGAACCAAATGAGAAGCACCCAGAGTGCAGAAGATTTTCTTTGCCACTGAGTGTTGCCTTTGAACTTTGCCACTTTACATCTCTGTGCTGTGTTACACTTGTGTGACAAAGAAATGGTTTAACAAACTGAAAAAGAGATAAACAGGCTGAAGTGTGAAATGTGTGATCATTGGAACTTGACCTAAGTTTACACGGTCACATTATTGAAATAACCGAGATCTTGAGCAACAGTGGAAGCTCAACATTACCTAGACTAAATCATTCCCTTTCACTGTTATCAATGCAACTCTCCTTTATTTCTTGCAATTTTGCCTCCTCTCATCACACCACCACATCCATTGAGATAACAGGAATAAGGATTCCCTTGTCCTCACCTACAATCCCACATCTGCATCCAACACACATTTCCATAACTTGTATCATCTCCAATGGAAACTGACTACCAAGCATATCTTACCTTCCTTCCTTCCCTCTCTGCTTTCAAAGTTCAAAGTTCAAACTAAATTTATCTTCAAAGTACGTATATGTTATTATGTATAACTCTGCAATCCACTTTCTTATGGGCATACTGAATACATCCATAATAGAATATGCATAATAGAATCAATGAAAGACTGCACCAAACTGGATGTACAACCAGTGTGCAAAATACAACAATTTATGCAAATACAAAAAAAGAATAGAAAATAAATAAGCAATAAATATTGAAAACATGAGAGGAAAACATGAGATGAAGAGTCCTTGAAAATGAATCCAGAGGCTGTAGGAGCATTTCAATGATGGGGCAATTGAAGTTGATGTAAGTTATCCACTTTGGTTTCAGAGCCTGATGGTTGAGGGGTACTAACTGTTCCTGAAGCTGGTGGTGTGAATCCCAAGGTTCCTGTACTTCTACCTGATGGCAACAGTAAAAAGACAGCATGTCCTGAATGGTGAGGGGTACCTGACAATGGATGCTGTTTTCCTCTGGCAACATTTTGTGTAGTTGTGCTCAAAGGTAGAGAGGGTTTACCCATGATTCACTAGGCAATATTCACTACTTTTTGAAGAATTTTCCATTCAGGAGCATTGGTCTTTCCATACCAGGCTGTGATGTAGCCAGTCAATATACTCTTCACCTCACATCTTTAGAAGTTTGTCAATGTTTTAGACGTCATGCCGAATCTTTGCAAAATTCAAAGGAAGTAGAGGTGCTGCAATGCTTTCTTTATAATTCCACGTACATGCTAGGCCCAGGACAGGACCTCTGAAACAATAACACCTAAGAGATTAAAGATGCTGACCCTCTTCAACCTCTGATCCTCAATGAGGACTGGCTCTTAGATCTCTGGTTTCCTTCTCCTGGTCTAGAATCTGCTCCTTGGTCTTGCTGACATTGAGTGAGAGGTTGTTGTTGTGCCAGCACTGAGATAACATGGAACATAGAAGAGTGCAGCACAGGAACAGGCCATTCAGCCCACAACGTTGTGCTGAACCAGCTAAAAAGCAAATCAAACCACCCAAACACTAATCCCTCCTACCTACACCATGTCCATATCTCTCCATCTTCTTTACATTCATGTGCCTATGTGCCAAGATATGATCTAGCCAGAGTTTTATAAAGTTGCAGCATAACCTCCTGACTTTTAAACTCAATGGCTTGACTAATAAAAGCAAGCATTCCATAAGCCTTCTTAACCACCTTATCAACCTTGTAATCACTTGAATCGAATTGAATTGATTTGACATTATTACTTACATCCTTCATATACTTTACAAGAGGAGTAAATATCTTTATGTTACATCTCCATCTATATGTGCAATATGAAATTTATAGTAAATTATAATAAATAGTATGTACAACAGGACAGTCAATATAACATAGAAATACAATTGTGTCTGCATGAATTAATCAGTCTAATTGCCAGATGGAAGAAGCTGTCCCTGTACAAAGTTCTTAGGATTTGGTGGCCCAAACCAAACTTCCTCAACTGTCTGAGGTGAAAGAGGCACTGTTGTGCCTTTATCACCACACAGCCAGTACGTACAGAACACGTGAGATACTCGGTGATGTTTATGCCAAGGAACTTAAAGTTGTTAACCCTCTAACCCTAGATCTATTGATGCCAATGGGGTTTAGCCTGTAGTCCACCACCAGCTTCTTTGTTTTTGCAATATTGAGGTTGTTTTCTTGACACCACTGTGTCAAGGTGATGACTTCTTTGTAGGTTGCCTCATTACAGTACTAAATGAAATTAGGCCAATGAGTGTAGTTTCATCAGCAAATTTAATTAGCAGATTCGAGCAGTGTGTGGCAACACAATAATGTAAAGGAGGGGGTTCAAGAGATAGCCCTGAGGGGCACCTGTGTTGAGGAACTTGGATTCCAAGCTCTCTCTACTGAGCAACACTGTTAAAGGCCTTGCCTTTAGCAATGTACTGTCTCCTTGTATTTACTTTACTTTATTGTCACCAAACAATTGATACTAGAGTGTACAATCATCACAACGATATTTGATTTTGCGCTTCACACTCCCTGAAGTACAATTCGAAGTAAATATAATAAAAATTTAAATTATAAGTCATAATTAGAAAATAGAAAAGGGAAAGTAAGGTAGTGCAAGTCATGTCCGGATAGTTGGAAGGTATGGCCCAGATCCGGGTAAAGATCCGTTCAGCAGTCTTATCACAGTTAGAAAGAAGCTGTTCCTAAATCTGGCCGTATGAATCTTCAAGCTCCTGAACCTTCTCCCAGAGGGAAGAGGGACAAAAAGTGTGTTGGCTGGATGGGTCGTGTCCTTGATTATCCTGGCAGCACTGCTCCGACAGTGTGCGGTGTAAAGTGAGTCCAAGGATGGAAGATTGGTTTGTGTGATGTGCTGGGCTATGTTTACAAACTTCTGCAGCTTCTTCCGGTCTTGGACAGGTCAACTTCCATACCAGGTTGTGATGCACCTTAGAAGAATGCTTTCTACGGTGCATCTATACAAATTAGTGAGGGTTTAGTGGGTCAGGCCAAATTCCTTCAGTTTTCTCAGGAAGTAAGGGTGCTGGTGGGCCTTCTTAGCAGTGGACTCTGCTTGGTTAGACCAAGTCAGATCATTTGTGATATTCACCCCGAGGAACTTAAAGCTTTTGACCTGTTCCACCTGCGCACCACCGATGAAGATGGGATCGTGCGGTCCGCTACTCCTTTTGAAGTCAACAACCAATTCCTTTGTCTTGCTGACGTTGAGGGATAGGTTATTGTCTTCGCACCATGCCACCAGGTTCTTAATTTCCTCTCTGTACTCGGACTCATCATTACCCAAGATACGGCCTACAATTGTGGTGTCATCAGCATTTGCCCTACCAAGGTGCAACACCTCAGCTTTATCTGGGTTAAACTACATCTGCCACTTTCAGCCGATACGTGTAACTGATCTAGAGTGTGTTGTATCCTTTGTCAGTCTTGTACACTATCCACAACTCCGACAATCTTGGTATCATCTGTAAATTTACTAACCCAGCCATCTATATTTTCATGCAGGTCATTTATATACGTTATGTAAAGCAAATGTCCCAGCACTGATCCCTGCAGAACTCCACTAATTACAGACCTCCAGTTTGAATAAGTCCCTTTAATCACTACCCTCTGTCTACTATGTGCAAGACAGTTTGGAATCCAAACAGTCAATTCACTGTGGATCCCACACACCTTAATCTTTTGGATTAGCCTCCCATGTAGACAACATCCACTACCCTACCCCTATCAATTTCACTCAGCACTTTGCCAAAAAGCTCAATTGAGTTGGTAAGGAAGACCTGCCACGCTCAAAGCCATCCATTTGGGCTTGCCTTTAGATCCCCATATTAGTTTACCCGTAAGGTTCTCCACCAACTCTCTGATATTGAATTTAATTTTCCAAAAACATTTAGATGATATACTCAAAGAAAGAGAGTGGAGGTTTCTCCTTATGTGAGTGTTAAGGTTATAAGCATGCACACACAGATAACTGTGAGCACAGGACAGTTTCTCTGCAGTGTGTTTTCTAACTGCTGCTGCCTATTCACAGTGAGAGGCCCAAATAAACCCGACTTTTATACATTGTTAAAATATTTTAATAGAGATTCTACAGTTTAGATTTTTTTTTAAGAGCTACTACAATAAAAAGTCCTCACTCCATGAACCAGCACAGAATAAATCTTCACCATGGCACAGTAATTTCGGAAAGAAGTGAATACATTTTGTCAGTGGAAGTTTTCAGTATGTAATAGCTGAGGTGAGAATATTAACTAGAGATGTAAAACCTAGGAAATTAATAGGCCACATGGCCACTCTACCCCACAAATCCCCATTTCTAAATTTCTAGGCAACAATAAAATCAAGCAGAATGAGGTATAATCAAGGAGGTTAGGCTTAGGGCCCAGCCACGTTCCCATGTGGATATAATTCTGTGGAAACATGTCTAAAGCCAATGCAATCAAATGGTGGTGATTTATAAAAAAATCAGTTTTTAAATTTTTACTGTTTCCATAAATGTATTCTTCAGTCTTTACAAAGAAAAGAAGCAGTTCCACTGCTTTCTGCATCAATGAGGGCAATAACTTAATTTTAAGTACATGACAGATATACAGCTGATTATTATGTAACTTAAAATTCAATTTATGTGCATACTAGGTGCAAGTAGAAAAGTGAATTGTCCAATAGACTGACCTGCACAGCCACATCTTTAGAGCTGGGTTTGGGCACAACCCCCAATAAGGGGATAAAACCATTGTACAAACTATGTAACACCTCGTGTTAAGAGTCAATGTTAAAAGTTTAGTCTCTGAAAGGAAATTAAAAATTCATTGCTGTGTCCTATTACATAGTTTTCCCTTTGCAGTTTTCATACCCTGCAAGCCTAACTGATGAGTTTAGTTCAGATTCATTAAATTCAGCAAAAGGAATGTACAATAAAATGATGCAGTTTTTTGTGTTATTAGCATATTATTAATCGTATTTCAATTTCTTTCCATATAAACAGTCATCGTTTTATTATGAAAACATCACAAATCCTACTACAATAACATGTATGCATGATTCAATAACTGATTTGTCTGAAAAGGATTTAAATAAAAATGGGTTTAAAAGTAAAAGGAGGAGCTTTATTTAAAAAACATTTTTTTTTACTTAGAGATACAGCATGGTAATAGGCACTTTGGGCTCAACAAGCCCATGCTGCCCAGTTACATCCATGTGGCTAATTAACCTACTAACCTGTACGTCTTTGGAATGAGGGGGGGAAACTGGAGCACCCAGAGATAACTTACCAGATCTTGGTGGGAACATACAAACACAGTACGGATTGCAATTGCAATTGAATCAGGGTTGCTGGCACTTTAAACTGTTATGCCAACCATTATGCTACCATGCTGGCGTGTTTGTAACTGGATGGGAATTTCCACCCAGCAGGTTTACATTTCTTCAGGAAGCATTGGAACTAATGCATCACCCAAACTCTTTCAGACACTGCTTTTGCTTAAATTAATGAACACTGCCTTCTCAATCTACTGCTGAGTCAAAGTTCAAAAGTCCAAATTACACTCATTATCAAAATAGGTATAAATTATGCAACTTTGACCTTCATCTCATTTCAGCCAGCCACAAAATAAGAAACCCAAAAGAATCAATTTTTAAAAACAACTAACACCCTGTGTTCAGGGAGAGAAAAAAAACACAAATCGTGTAAACAATAAAAGCAAGCATTCAGTATAAATGTGAATACACAGGTCCAAAGCCCGGAACCGGCCCACAGCCTCTGCCTCAGTTCATAACACAGTGCAGCTCGCAGATGTGAAGCCAGAGCAGGCCCATAGCCTCAGCATCAAATCAGCAGAGAGCACAGCAAACGTTGTGAACCAGCAAGCAGAACCAGCCCAAAACTCACATCCGGTCCCAATACCTGCCTTTTTACTCCTTCTGGCCTGGCATTTAAATCATCCAAACACCGCTTCGTTCCCTGCACTAGGACCCAGGCCCTGTTGCTTCGATACACTCTAGGCCTGGACCCCGCCGCCATGTTCTGGCCTGGACCCAACCTTACATGACAAGTATAACTTGATCATGACCTCCTCTATTATTAGACAATCAAAGACAGAGTTTAGTTATAAAAGTCAATTATTAATCAATTAATTTGAATTTTATAACTTACATCTTTGACCACACACTTTTTTAGTAAAGGTGTTAACTCCTTAAGGAGACACAAGAGACTGCAGATGCTGGAAATCTGGAGCAACAGACAAAAAGCTGAAGGTACTCAATGAGTCAAACCACATCAATGGAAGAAAATTGACATGCATTGCTTTGGTTTGAAAGACAAAGGGAATATAGTAGAATATGTCTCATTCCTTTTACTGCATGGTTCACCACATCTCCTATAACATTTGATCTTTTTAACCATTTTCCACGACCATCTATCATCTCCCAGCTTCTTACATCATTCATATGACCTGCTTACCACCCCCTCACCTGGATACACCCATCACCTACCCGCTCTGGCTCCATGTCTTCCCCCCAACTTTTTACACTGTCTGTCTTCTGATGTCAATCCACATTTAAGTTTGCTGATGACACCACTGTCATGGGCTGAGTCAGAGGTGGTGACAAATGAGCATATAGGAGGAAGTCTGAGAGTCCGACTAAGTGATGCCACAACAGCAACCTCTCTTGCTCAATGTCAGCAACATCAAATAGCTGATTGTTGACTACAGAAGTGGGAAACCAGAGGTCTAGGACCTAGTCTTCATCAGAGGTGGAGAGAATCAGCAACTTTAAATTCCTTAGCGTTACCACTTCAGAGGATCTGTCCTGGGTCCAGCACATAAGCACCATTACAAAGGAGGCACTTCTACTTTCTTAGAAGTTTACACAGATTCATTCATTATGTCATCTAAAACTCTGATGAACTTCTATAGATGTGTGGTGGAGAGTAAGTTGACTGGTTGCTTCACTGCCTGATATGGGAACATAAATGCTCTTGAATGAAAAAAAAACTAAATACTAGTAGATACAGCCCAGTCCATCACGGGTAATTTCCTCCCCACCAATGAGTAGATTTAAAGGAAGCGCGGTCGCATAAAGCAGGATCCATGATCAAGGACCCCAACCATTTAATTATGCTTTCTTCTCACTGTTGTCATCAGAAAGGAGGCACAGGAGTCTCAATTCCCACACCACCAGTATCAGGAACAGTTATTACCCCTCAACCACCAGGCTCTTGAAGAAGAGGGGATAAATTCACTGTCTCTGATTTCACAACCTATGGACTCACTTTTAAGTACACAACGACTCATGTTCTTGAAATGTACGTTTAATGCTTATTTATTATTATTTATTTTATTATTTTTCTTTTCATATTTGCATAGTTATCCTTTGCACATTGGTTGTCTGTCAGTCTTCCCTGTGTGGTTTTTCATTGATCCTATTGTGTTTTTTTTTCTACTTACTAAGCATGCCCCCAAGAAAATTAATCTCAGGGTAGTATATAGTGAAGTATATGTATTTTGATAGACCATAAGACATAGAAACAGAATGAGACCATTCAGTCCATCGAATCTGCTCCACCATTCCATCATAGGTGTTTTATTATCCCTTTCAATCTAATTCTCCTACCTTCTCCCCATAACCTTTGATACCCCGACTAATCAGGCGCCTATCAATTTCTGCTTTAAATATATGACTATATATACAGTTGCCCATGATAATAATGAATTTCACAAATTCTCTACTCTCTGGCTGAAGAAATTCCTTCTCATCTCTGTTCTAAATAGGTGAGCCTCTATTCTGAGGCTGTGCCCTCTGGTCCTGTTAATAGATTTACTTTCAACTTTGGAATTCTTTCCAATCCTAATAAAAGGTCTCAACCCAAAAAGTTGACAGTCCATTACCCACTATCGATGCTGCCTAACCCTCTGAGTTCCTCCAGATTTTTGTGTGTTGCTGTTACCTAATTTGAGCGTTTCAAAATTGAATTCTCAGTGTCTATATTTAAACTGAAGAAATTGTGAAAGAGAATAGGTCCTAAGACAAAGCCCACCAAATCTAGACTGAACATTGAAGACTCTAAGAGCAACTTGCTTCTTCCTATATGCCAGCATTTCTCTGGGTTTGTTGTATCCAAGGATTACGATAGAGGGATTAGACACATTGTTCTTCTGGTATTATTGTTGGAACATCAGCTATATCCTGTTAAGTCAGGAACAGCTCTCTCAAGTTAGACACTAAATCTAGATGTTGTGAGGGATGACTGAAATGTGCATATTTGCTGTCCAGTCGCATGCAGGCAATCCATCCAATTTGATTATATCCCCTCCCCCCCATTTTGAACGTAATGATAACTGTACACTGAATAGTTCTCTTGGGTATTTAAAAATCAACCAAATCAGATGGTTATGGTCAAGGGTGACATGGTAGCATAGAGGTTAATGTATGCTATTACAGCACCAGCTGCAAATTCGTAGTTTGGTTCCCACCTCTGTCTGTAAGGAGTTTGCATGTTCTCCCCATGACCATGTGGGCTATCTCCAGGTGCTGCAGTTTCCTCCCACAATCCAAAGATATACGGTTAGAGTCAGTGAGTGCTGGTGCCCGCAGGGTGGTGACATTTGTGCACTGTTCAGTACAATCCTTGCTGATTTGATTTGATGCAAATGATGTATCTTGCTGCATGGTTTGATATATATGTGACAAATAAAGCTAATCTCTAACTCCTTAATCTTTAAATCAGGCAACAAAGAAAATTCATGGAAGGGCTGAGGATTTGTGAAACAGTGATTGAATATCCGTCAGGTAGAATGACAACTGAACTCTTTCTGAACTCAAACTTATTGCTATATGTTAGCATTAATATGCTCTGTAATCCCAAGGAATGTTGCGTGTTATGGGCATTGTGAGATTAATGGATGAAATAACAAGGAGTAGTCGTTGAAATGTCTTGTTGATGTTTGAGGGTGAGGACATGACGTTTTGATTGAAAGATACTAAACTAATTCTGGCACAAGAAGGATAAAATTATTTGTCTCTTGATTAACCAGTACTTGTGAAACTAGTATATATGGAGAAACTTTCCAAGACATTGCCGGAACTTCACCCGGACCAGAATCGTAATTGGTGCCTGAGAGCTAGGGGTAGTCTCACAATTTGGAATTGGAGTTCCTCTGACAACAACTAAGTGGTGACCAGGAAGCATGTGACCAGAAACCCTTGCGACTTGCTATGCAGTATTTTATATAACTTATTTGTATATCTATTTTATGACAATAAACTACACTTAAGTTACATTGCTGTGTTTGTATGCTTATTAGCATATCTCCTTGATACTCGAATAATTGGGTCTGATCAACCCAGCCCACTTTGGCAGGGTCCAGGAAAACGTGGAAGTGGACAAGCAAGTCAAACGATACCATACCTGAGACATATCAGGTCCCCAAATGGACAGATAACTCTGAAGGTTTTGGATCGCTGGCTGATGATCTGAATGTAAGAGCCTGGTTAATATTTCTGCTGTTGTGGCTGTAGGTACTACATTGTTACAGGTTTCTGCAAAAACAGTGTGTCCTGCTGGTAGAAAGTTTTGGTTTCGGCTAGAAATAATATGCCATGTTGTTCAACTTAGGAATGTTGTGTCAGCCAGTCAGGATGGAGAGATTAGGAGAAAGTTCTAGAGGGAGCGGGGTGATGAGAGTATTGTGAAGGACAGTTGTCTGGTTTCTAGTCTTTTGGCAGTAGCTGTGATTGGGACAAAAGGGAAGATGCCACAGTATGCTGTTGAAAGGCGACTCCTCACTGCACAAAGCGCTTTGTGCAGGTGAATGGCTCCAAGGTTTCTTTAACTAGACATCATGATGTTCCTGCTTGTTTGAACCCCAAGTCCTACTGACCCTAGACATGTATTGTTTGTGAAAGGCAGCCTCCTCACTGCTGAGTCACATGGCTGTTAGCAAAGACAGATATTGAGACAAGTTTGCAACTGAGCCTGGTGAGGGAGTTACATGAGTAAATGGGGTCCTCCCAAATGTTGAGAGAATGTTTTGCTGAATCGTCTAATGTTAAACTTCTGTATATAGTATCACAATGCCTTAACTATTGAGCCTTCTCCTCGAAGAAGGATTCTCTGCCTTAAGTAGGGTGGATCTTTTTTACTGCATTGCAGCAGCTGAGTACTGAAAAAGCTGAGCTCTCTGAGGAAAACAAGCTACTGCAGCACAAGTCGGCCTCCTTAGGGTCTCAGAATACTGTTTCAAGTGAAATGGCTCAGCTGGAGCAGAAGCACTCTGAGGCTAAACAGATTGCTAAGGCTGTGTGCAGGAGGACATTTGATGCTGATCACCGCGTGTTACTATTACAGTTTACCATCGTGACACCCATTTGAAAGATGATTCGTTGATGACAAGATCTGAGAACATTGCTGACAAACTTGCTTATGTTGACATGGAGACATCTATCCCTCAGCTTCATATACCGTTATTGCCATTTACTCAGTGGGCCCATGAGCCTTCTAGTGGTTTGGGGGTACTGGGTACCATGGAGTGTTTAAGCAGTGGGGGTTATTCCTTCCTACCAATATAGCTCGTACATCGGGAGCTAATTGTGGACTATATTTAGAAATTAGGGACCAACAGCTTTTAAAACAACCCTTGGCTGTCATTCCCCATGGACATGCCCCTGCTCAGATTTGGCAAATAGATTACGTTGGTCCCTTTCCTTTACAAAAGTTATTCCAGTATCTACTCACCATGGTGGACTCTTATTCTGGCTTTTTGATGGCAATCCCTACTGTTAAAGCTAATCAGGATGGTACCTGTTGGGGATTAAAACATCTTGTTTCTGCATATGGCAATCCCCTGGAAATTTAATTTGATAATGGTTTGCACTTTTTGGGTTCCAGGGTACAAGAGTGGGCTATCTGTAATGGTGGGTCCTTCATGTCCCCTATTATCCTCAGGCTAGAGGCCTGACTGAACGAATGAATAGCCTATTAAAACAGCAAATTTGTTTACTTACTCCTGCCCATACCTTATCTGGATTGTTTCCTGTCCTTCCCTGTACTTTGTATAATTTGAGCAACCACCTGTTGAAAGGAGGTACTCCCTTTTCATTAATGACAGGACAATCTATTCCTTTTCTTCCTGATGGCACAACTGAATGCATTGATATAAAGGTCATTTAGTTCTGCAAGGGGGGGTGAAATGTTGGTGTCATACCCACCTTCCCCTCCAATGGAGGGTGAGATTATTGCCAGCAGACGAGGAAACAGGTACCGTGTGATGGTATGAGGACAGACTCATCCTGCGTGTGTGGATAAAGGTAAACTGACTAAGAGAGAATGAACACGGAGCAGTGTGTTAGCTGCTGTGGGTTGTGTGTCCAGAGATCTGCGCCTTGGTGCCGACTCTCTGGGTGCAGAGCTTGGAAAAAGCGACGCAACAGACCTTTAACATCATAACTCAGTGAGTTGCCTGTTATGCCTCCCCTCGTGCTGTGAAACGGGGACAGTTCTTTTATTCTTATTAGGGAGAGAGAGAGTCTGTGCTATGTCGGATTACCGGGTGAACGAGTAGTCTTTGGGGAACTGCAAGGCTGTGTTTTTATTGATGCTTTGCTGCATGCTTGAGTGCTCGGTGGGGGTGGGTGGTGTCATTTCCTTGATGCTGCTTGTGTGTGGGGGGGAATCTGGGGGGGGGCTTTGGGGTTCTAATATTTAACTGTCATTTATTCTTTGGGGCACTCCTCTGTTTTCGTGGATGTTTGTGAAAAATAAGAATTTCAGGATGCGTATTGTATACATTTCTCTGACATTAAATGACCCTATTTAAATCTATTGAACTCTATTAATTTGAGAAAATTATATTACTTTTCTAGGGAACAGAAGTACAATATGTGTTATGCGCTAATTGGGAGAGAATGGTGTATGCTTAAGGTGACTGGCCCATACAATTTTTTTGTGATCAGAAACAAGTGCCAATTGGTTGAGGTATTAACTTATTGCTCCAGTGCAGCAATGCTAGCTGAATTGGGAATCTGTAATACTGTAGATGTAGCTGTGTTTAGCCATGAGATTCATAAATTTAAGGAAATCATAAAATATTTTTTGAAAAAAGAAACACTTTCACAAGGAGGAATAGCCAATACAGGGTTTTGTGCAATCACTATTGGAAATTAGTGAACATGAAGTCTTGAAACCATGTCAGGACACAATCAGTAACATCACTGAAATTTCCTTTTTGGGACAATATGCTACTGTCTGTGGGCCCGTTAGTAATTGGTTTTTGTTTCATATAGATAAGAATATATTACAATTATCCATGCAGTGGGTGCCTGAATGGATTTCTAATGACCAAATCTGAATGTTGAGATTAATCCTTGAATCCATATAATTTCTCATATTTTGATAATCATGATAATATTAGTTTTAATGATCCAAAGGATATTGATATGTATTGCTCAAATATCATAATGAATGTTTTAAGCATAAAGAAGAGCTCTATATGTCTCTAACCTCATCAGATATTCAAGGGGTTAAATGTAGAATATGGAATTTGTAAAACAATGATTGAATATCTGTCAGGTGGTATGACAACTGAACTCTTTCTGAACTCAAAGCGTGTGGGGTCTAATGACTGAATGTCTATCAGTGGGATGATAGCCGAACTCTTTAAGAGCTTGAAATGATTGCTTATATGTAATCATTAGTGTACTGTGTAAGCACGGGGAATATTGAGTGTCACAGACATTGTGAGATTAATGAATGAGATAACAAGGAGAAGTCAATAAAATGCCTAGTTTGATGTATGCGGGTGCACTGAAGAACATGTTACTGCACAAGGGGTGCTGTTTAAGAGAAACCAGGCTGGTACTGCCTTGAGAACAAAGGATTTGTCTTTTTCTTGATGACCCTGCACTTATGAAACTTGTATATATGGAGGAACTTTCCAGACTTCATTGGAACTTCACTCAAGACTGGAAAAGTGCCTGGGACTGTTGCAATATGAACAAAGTCACCAGATAGACATTGAAACTAATGGATATCAAACTGTTTTATTCAACAAAAATGAACAGTAGGCATCATATTGAGACACTCTTGGAGGAAGAGGCCTGTTCGATCCAATATTACATGACATTTTATATGCTAAGTTAACAGCAGGACAATTCTAGAGTTACAATGTATCTATAATGTTTCCTTTGAATGACATATAATTTTCACACTGCCTTTCTCACACCTACTTTCTATACACCCAGAATAAATGTTAAACAGCATTGTCTGATTTTTCAATCACTGGTGTCCAGTTCTCCAGGAAAACTATTGTTCAGGGCTGCATTTTAAATTTAATCTACAATCCACATTCATGACTGAAGAATGGCTGCTGTTGCACTTATTATTTGTTATATAACCCAACTCCAGAATACTTCCCAAGGGGTGGTTTTAGCAGTTGGAATTGGAGTTCCCTGACGACAAACAAGAGGTGACCTGGAATCTTTGTGACTTGCTACGTAGTATTTAGGGTGGTTTATTTGTGCTTTTTATGTTATGATAGTCAATTTAGGCTTAAGTTACTTTGTTGTGCTTGTATACTTATTACTACATCGCTTGGATACTCGAATAATTGGGTTTGATCAACCCAGTTTGTTGCAAGATTATAAATACTGACTTCAGTCTTGGGAACTAATTTGACAGAGAACGTGATTTTCATTTAGAAACATAACATCTTTGGTGCTGAATGATTAACAATTAGCTGCATTCTCTGAAAAGCAGAAGAAAAACAAATCAAAGATTGAGCATAATCAACGTATAGTATGAAGGACAATAGGGAAAGTTTCAAATAAAAAAATAAAACAGAGAAAAATCATATGTGCTGTAATTATTTCCTAATAGACTGCTGAAATATGTCTAATTTAAATGGCTAGATGGACTTCTGCTTGTTTCCTATTGGGAGGACATGATACAACACCACCAACAAGTTCTTGATTACCTAGAAACATAACAAAATACTTTCATTCAACATTATGTGGCTATATTTCTCCAGTGAAACACAATGATGAGCATATACATTTTGTTTTGCATCACTCTGCAAATTTGACAAGGTGCTCTGACAATAAATCCCTGTTCCATTCCAATGGGTTATACTGTATCAGAGATGCACAATGTAACAGCATTCCTTTGGAAGCATGGCAGGGGAATGTCAACATTGTTTCCTTGAAAATTTATAAGACATGATCACTTACTTTTAATTTTCAAAAATATTATTACCTTTGATGCAGTATCTTTAATGGCAGCTGAAATAGATGCTCCTATGTTGTGTGGACTTAATGCCACAACTGCTTCAATTGCTTAACATTCATGATTGATAATGTCATATCAAGAATCAACTTGATTTGCCATATGCATTTACATGGATTAGGAATTTACTGTGGTGTGTTGAAATGACATGCAACAAAAGTCAATAATCATTAATTATAATAAATAAAGTGTATAAAATAATGTTAGAAATATGGATATGGAACAAAATGTACATAAATACCTAAATACCAGCATGTATTTACAATGTAAACAACGTTATAAAGAGTGGTTTAAAGTGTTCATAATGTAATTCAGTGACTGAGATAATAGATAGTACAGGTGGGGGGCCTAACTGGAATGGTTGATTAGATTAACTGCCTGGAGCAAGAAACTTCTAAGATGACATGAAGATTTTGATTTAATAGCCCTATAGCGTTTTCCAAAATACTAAATCTAAAATTTATTACTCAGATTGATTACTATATGAAAAGGGAACATTGCCAAAGAAGTTTGACATCTTTCTGATTGTCACTGAAAAAAAGGTGGCTAAAATAATCAGAAAATATTAGCATTTTAAAAATAAGAGGTATACATTTAGATCTGGATCTAATTTGTGAGTCATTCATTAACAAAAAAAGTATTAGAAAAAAATTAAATTCTACATCAGACTCTGTATTTTAGTTGATAGCTGCCTTGTGATTTGCTTTATAACAAAGATATTAGAAGATTGAAATAATACAAGTATTATTTATGAAGGGTGTCGGCCAGAAACGTCGACTGTACTCTTTTCCATAGATGCTGCCTGGCCTGCTGAGTTCCCCCGGCATTTTGTGTGTGTTGTAAGTATTATACTTCCCATGTAATGAAAGTAATACAGAGGACAGAGATAGGGGTTAATTCACCTGTGTGCTGCCATTTTTAGTTTGTCCTCTTGTGTTGCCCTACTGGTTAATGGGTAATAAATCAGCACTACAGCAACTCCAAGCAGCCAAATGCAATGAGTTGTAAAATTTGCACGACATCCTTCAGATATAAAAGACAAGTAACACCTTAAAGAAACTGGCTGATAATGATCTATAATAAGAATTTAGACTGTGACTGTTTCATGTGTACAGGAAAGACAAAGAGAAATTGAAATCTCACAAGTTAAGTAAAAATTAATGAGATCATTCAACTCGGTAAAATTATACCAGGTATTTTGTTACTAAATACCTTCTTTTTGGAATAACCCTGTACATAAAGTAACATTAAGCCAAAGCTAAAGTCTGTTGTGAGAGTATAAGAATGAATCATTTCATTGCTTTCAATTGTTAGAGACATTAACAATTTATTTCCTAACACAAATATGCAAATACAATATAACTGTTGTTTACTCTGCTGGAGGGATACTTAATTGCCTGAGTTTGAAATTCCCCTTTGATTGAAAAATAGATAAAATGTCTGTTTTCATTTAGATCATAATTAGCACGCCTTTGAGAACAGTGCTTTCTCAGGACAAATGGAAATAATGAGCAGCTAAAGAGAATACACCTGAAATAATTATCATTATGTAAAATCAAAGTATCTATTGAAACATTTATCTAATATGAACATCGACAAGATTACTTATCAGACTGTGTAAAATGAGTGAATGGCAATTGAGACTGTAATTTACTGATTAGTCGTCACACAAGCAGGTAATTCCTGATATTGAGAAATAATAGATTTAGTTTTAGTGGGAGGTGCTGACACGACCTTTAATTGCTTAGCATATGAATTTAATATTAACAAAATGGAGCTATGTATCATGTTAGGGGTGTTTTATGACTTAAAGCAGAGTAAATTAAATAATAATTTTAATATAAAGTAACAACCAGTTAAAACAAAATAGTGGAGATCATCAATGTGATTGAAATGAACATCTGCAGTTAATATGGGATGGTTATTGAGTATATCTTATGAAAATTATATAATGAAGGTAAAAATCTGTGCAGAATGCATGACCAGGTTAGAAGGTGTGCAGTTCTACAAACTTGGCAAGTTGAGGAGAAAGGGGAAGTGGTTGATGGTTAGAAATTGAGTGGTGATATTTTTGTGCAAGCTTGGATCAGGGCGTTACAATTCTTGGGTGTCTATAGAGTGAGGCAAACAACTAATGTGCAGATTTAGTAGGGGTGAGGGGCATGAATGAAAGGGATGGAGACAGTTGTAGAATGTTTGGTCAGGAAAGGCTCAAGCTTGGATAGTGGGATAGTGGGATCTTTGATGATGAATATTGACTCCTTGGGGTAGCACTTCATTTAGGTACTACCAGTGATGGTGAAGGATATGCCTGTGACGTATTGGACTGAGACTTAGGGTCAGACACTTGAGTCATCTCAAATCATCCTTGCATTGCAGCCTCAGTACCATTGTTCATATTGTACAAACATCACAGGCAACATCTTATGAGTAATCACTGTCCATTAGTCCGGAAGCAGCCCAATGTGGAGACGAAAGTGGTGGGGTGACTAAGCAGGGAAATGGGTGAGGCATCAGTAGGAGCACTGAAGGAGTTAACTATTGGGTACAGGTAACAAATGAGAGTGATCACCAAGTAAAATAGTATAGCTTCTAAATACTGATTGAGAAAACTTTCCTGGACACATTGAATAAATTCTGCTCCACCAAAAACCTTACACTACGCCAGTCCCAGTCAACATGTCAACATGGGTGTGGTGAACTACATATACCTGTCTGGACACGTTTCCCCCCCCCCCCCCCCGCTGACTGCTCCTGTGGCTCCTCCCACAGACCCCTGTATAAAGGCGATTGGAGGCACTGCTCCTCCCTCAGTCTCCAGGATGTTGTGTGATGGTCTCTTGCTGCTGACAGTGCTTTCTTCTAGCCAATAAAAGCCTATCTCGCCTCACGTCTCCGAGAGTTATTGATGGTGCATCAATGGGGGAAGTTGAAATGTCAAACCTACTGACCTCTCTTATTCCTGCTGACTATTTGGTGGCCTATAATAAAATCCCATCAAAGTGAGAATCCCTTCCTTACTTCAATATTATTGAAACAATCTCCAAAAATATCTTCTCAACGTACCACTGTGAAGTTCTCCCTGATCAAGCACATCTCTCCCTCCTCTCCTACTTTCAGTCCACCATACCTGCAGCTCTTGTACTTTGAAACTCAGTTGCCAGTCCAGCCCTTCCTTCAACTATGTTTTTGTTAAGGATATAATATCCTAGTCTCATGTATGAATCCATGCCCAGAGGCCATCTGCCATTCTGAGAACATAGGACAGTACAGGGGTGGCCCTTTGGACCTTCTCTACATATTCCTGTGCTTGTCTGCGAGCCTCTTAAATATCCCTGTGCTCTCTCCCTCTACCATCACCCCTAACAGTGCATTCCAAGTCCCCATCATTCTGTTTTCTTCAGTTTCTTCCTCTGATCTTAAATACATGCCTTCTAGTAGAAGATATTTCACTGTTGCAAAAAAATACTACTTGCTCTCTAAGCCAACTAAGACCAGGAAAAATTCTACAAATTTCTGTCAAAATTTTCCTGAGCTGACGCCACTCCAGAGGAAAAGGCTCCAGCATGTACAGCCTCTCATCACTGCATGCCTCCTCCAGACATCCTGGTAAACCACTTCAGCACCTGCTCCCAAACCTCCACACGCTTCCTATACTGAGGTGACCAGAACTGAACACTATACCCTCAATGTGGCCTAACCAGCATTTTATAAATCTGTAACATAATGTCTTGGTGCTTGAACTCAGTTCCTTACCTGATGAAGGCAAACATGCCATCCACAGACTTTACCACCCAATCAACCTATGGACCCAGTTTTAGGGAGCCAATATGCCTGGACCCCAACATCCTTCTCTTGTCTTGTCGATACTGCTCCAACCGCTGCCACTGGGCTATAAATGTGCAGCAGCAGTGTTAAGTGCCTTACTCAAGGACACAAATGCTGCCTTGGCTGAGGCTCGAACTAACGACCTTCAGATCGCCAGCCCAAAGCCTTAACCACTTGGCCATTGCGCCAACTCTTTGTCAATACTGTTAATGGTACTACCTTCAACCGTATAACCACTCTTAGTGATGGATCTGCCAAAGTGCAGCCGAGATTAAATTCCATCTGCCACTTCTCCACCCATATCTGCAACCAATCAATATCCTGCTGTATCCTTTGAAGACCTTCCATGCAATACCCAGTGCCACCAAATTTGTGCCAATTGCAAACTTACTTACCCACTCTACTACATTTTTATCCTCATCATTTATATCACAAACAACATATGTCCCAGTACAGACCTCTGTGAGATACCTCTCTTCACAGTCCTCCACCCAGAATAGGACAAATATTGCCTACCCTCTCTCTTCCATGGAAAAGACAATCAGCCACATCACTGTGGATCCATCCTCATTTCCTTGTTGAGCATACCATGTGGGACCTTGTCAAACACCTCACTAATATTCATGTATACAACATCTGCATCTCTGCCTTCATCAATCATCTTTATTATCACCTCCAAAAACTCAAGTAGATTAGCCAGACATGACCATGCCACACAAAGCTTTTCCTACTGTGTTAATTGGACCATGCTTCTCCAAATGCTCTCAAAACCATTCCCAGGCAGTCCCCCACAGAAATGAGACTCCTTGGCCTATGGTTTCAGGATTGTCCCTTTTCCCCATTTTAAATAATGAAGCAACATTAATTACTTGTCAGTCCTCAAGCACCACACCTGTGGCTAGTGAAGACACAAAGATCTCAGTCAAAGCCCAAGCAGTCTCATCTCTCAGCTCTCTCAATAACCTAAGATCCCATCTTAAACAACAGAACATCTTCAGATGCTTTACAGGTGAAAATTATGCAATTTTGATAAGGGTAATCTTTATCCAATATCAAAGCCAAAGTGTGGGCATATAATAGAGCAAAAATTTGTGGGAAGTTAAAGGATTTACGGTTTTTTTTTTTAGAACCATAGAAGGCAACTAAAAAAAATCATGAAGAGGGAAAAAATGATGGAATATGAATGTAAACTAGCTAGTAATATTAAATAGAATACCAAAAGTTTCTTCAGATATATAAAAAGTAAAAGATACAAGAGCAGATATTGGTTTACAAGAAGATGATGCTGGAGAGGTAGTAATAGGGTATAGGGAAATGGTAGATGAATTAATTACCGTAGATTCCAGATTTTAAGCCGCTACTTTTTTCCCACATTTTGAACTGCTTTGAACTTTGCGGCCTTTAATACGGAGTGGCTAATACATTTTTTTTTTTCATGCCGCCTCGTAAACATTTTGCCTCGTAACAGTAGACCAATAAAATTGATGAGTAGTTCACAGAGGTCCAATGAAATTGTACGATAAATCAAGCGCACTTTCACAATTAAATTATTGTAAATCAGTCATTTGTACTCACCCTCATCAACATGGAAAACACTCGAAGAAAAGCATTGTGCTGCCTTTATGGCAGTTATTTAGTTTATAATATTTTCGCTTAGTAATTCATTTTCTAGTTAAAGTTAGAAGAGTTTTAACTATATTTGTTTTCTGTACTACATCGCGGGATGCTATGACGTCACACCCGGTTTCGCCGCGTCTTGTGGGATACCAGTTTACGATAAACGGGAAGGAGGGGGTCGAGCGGCGGAGCCAAAACGCTGCTTTTAAGTTAAAGGCGATCAATAACTTTTCCTGGTAGGCTGCAGTATATATATTTTTTACCAGTCGTTAGGAGATATTGGAATGTTGTTCAGTAAAGAAGTATACGCAACGTATATTTAAAAGTAGCCGCGTTACGGGCACGGTTCGAAAAAAAGCATTTGCAATATGTATTTGTTTTTGTTACCATATGGATTTAATTAAAAGTTAAAAAATCCTCACGTGTAATATCTTTCTGTGTAAATATCTCATATTACAACGTGGGACACCTGCGGCCGAAAATCCGGTGCGGCCTTTACAAGTAAAAAATTGATTTTATTTCTAAAATTAGAGCCAGCGGCTTTTAATCAGGTGCGCTCTGTAGTCCAGAATCTACGGTAAGTATTATGCATCAGTCTTCACTTTGGAAGATACTAACAGTATGCTGGAAGTTCAAGAGTCAGGAGGCAAAAGTGAGTGAAGTTGCCAATACTAGAGAGAAGGTGCTTGGGAAACTGAAAGGTCTGAAAGTAGATAGATCACCTGGATCAGATTGTCTACACCAGTGCTATGAAAGTGTTGGCTGAAAAGATTGCTGAGGCATTAGTAATGATCTTTCAAGAATCACTGGACTCTGGCATGGCTCTAGAGGACTGGATAATTGAAAATGCCACTCCACTCTAAAAGAAGGGAGAGGGACAGAAGAAAGGAAATCGTTTGCCAGTTAGTCTGACCTCAGTGTTTAAGAAGATTTTGGAGTTGATTGTTAAGGATGAATTTTTGAAGTTACTTGGAGACATAGGATAAAATAGGCCAATGTCAGCGTGGTTTCCTTAAGGAAAAATCTTGCCTTCAAATTTGTTGAAATTCTTTGAAGAAATAATCAAGATAGATGAAGAGGAATTGATGGATGGGTGGGTGTTTTTTTACTTGGAGTTTCAGAAGGCCTTTGACAAGTAGCCATACATAGGGCTGCTTAAGTTAAGAGCCCATGATACAGGAAGAATACTAGCATGGATAGAGACTTAGCTGATTGGCAGGAGGCAAAGAGTGGAAAAATGGGAGCCTTTTCTGGTGACTGTGGTGACTAGTGGTGCTCTACAAGGGTCTTTTTATGGGACCACTTCTTTTTATGTCACAGTATAAATCAATGATCTGGATGGTGGAATTGATAGTTTTGTGGCCAAGTTTGTGATCAGTATGAAAATAAGTAGAGGGGCAGAAAGGCTACAGAAGGGCTTAGGCAGATTAGAAGAATGGAGAACGAAATGATAGATGGAATAGAGTGTCCGGAAGTGTATGGTCATGCACTTTGGTAGAATAAATAAAAGCATAGACTATTTTCTAAAATGAAAGAAAATTCAAAATCTGAGGTGCAAGGGAACTTTGGAATCCTTCGGCAGAATTCACAAAAGACTCATTTGCATGTAGTGTTATTGGTGAGGAAGGCTAATGCAATGTTAGCATACATTGTGAGGGGACTAGAATATAAAAACCAAGGATGTAATGTTGAGGCTTTATAAGGCACTGGTAAGGCCTCACTTGGAGTATTTTGAGCAATTCTGGGCCCCTTATCTAAGAAAGGATGTGTTAACATTGGAGACGGTTCAGAGGAGGTTCCCGAGAATTACAACTATCTGTAGCCTCTTCTGATCCTGAGCAGTGGCCGCTCCTTGCCCCCACAACACAAGACAGTGATGCAACCTGCGAGAATACTCTCCATGGTATACCTTCGGAATTTTTTGAGTGTTTTAGGTCAGGTAAGGTATGTCACATCTGGAATTATTTCCAGGTAGCAGACGATTTCCTTCCACACCACTCTGATGTATTGGGAAATCGCGTACTAAGCAAGTTACAGCAGTGGTTTGCCATTGCCTTCTGCCAGGTGAGTTATTTTTAAGAGATCACCAGCTCTTAATTGGAGCTGGCTGGATTTGAACTCAGACCTCTTGCCCCGAAGTCCAGCGCTGATGCCACTATGCTGCCAGCCGGCTCGTGTTTTAGGTAACAAACAGAACTAATGAAATATAGCTATCATCTTGCCTTCTTTATAGCTACATCAATATGCAGAGATTAGGTTAGATCGTCAGAGATCTTCCTATGCAGGAACTTGAAATTCCTCACTGGTATTCACTTCTGATCCTTCTATGATGATTGGTCTGTGTTTCCTCGTTTTACCCTTTCTGAAGTCCACAGTCAGCTCTTTTGTCCTATTGACATTGCGCGCAAGGTTGTTGCTGCAACACCACTCAGCTAGCCCGGTATATCTCACTCTTGTACGCCCTCTCATCACTATCTGAGATTCTGCCAACAATGGTTGAATCATCAGCAAATTAAAAGGTGGCACCGATCACATAACTGGAAAAATAGACTGGGTTAAGGTCAGCAAAACTAATCACTGCAACATTGGGCATTAGTGAATTATCAACGGATGCACTTCATTGGACTATACTGAGGGAAAAGCTCATCCCTACAGATCCCTCTAAAGTTTCAATGCACCTCAGCCCTCATAGCACCTTGTGTTCCAAGTTGTTACAATCCTGTTTCCCTCTGGATTGTTACTATAGCTGGTATGAAAGCTTTAAATTGATTTAGTCCTTTCATGTTACTTGAATATATAAGCCAGGGTTTACTTGGAATTTTCAATACAGCAATTAATTCTTATATTTATCTTAAGCTTTTTGCACAATTGGAAATGTGTGTAGATCAATGTCAGCAGAATAAATACAAGTCACTCAAATCTTTTGCAATTAAAACATAACTATTGAATTCTGATTGTGTTTTTGTTACTATTTACTTCAAAAAAGCTAATGCTGACTGTAAAATCGTACTGCAACAACATCACATAGTGACTCCTTCAGCAATCATCTCCATCTGAACTAACTTACCAAAAACCTTCAATAATTAGTCTAAGGAAACTAATGATACAAGTGATGAACATTAATACGTTTTTATAGCTGGCAAGATTTACAAGTGTAATATGTTGGCAAAAGTATCTTCACTGAGGACAGTACAGAGGATGTTTCAGTGATTCAGATTTAGATTCATTTATTCAGATTCATTTACTTATCACATACACACTGAAACAAACAGTGTTCTTTGCACAAAGTGTTGTTTGCATTAACAACCAACACACCGTAAGCATGTGCTGAGGGCAATCTCCAAGAGTCACCGCACATTCTGCCAGCAATATAGCAGGCCCATAATGTTCAGCAAAACAACACAACAGCACAACAACAAATCAAGTCACTTTTCTCTCTCACAGTCAGGTCTCCAATCCAAGATCAGGTTGCCTCTGGCCTCCAACCTATAGTTTCTGACCTGAACTCACAGACTAGCAGACATTGGTCCTCCCCACCAATTCAAGGCCTCAACCATCAGACCTTGATTTTCCGTCTCCAGTATCAACTCCAGGACTCACCGATCCCAGTTTGGCATTGGTTTGGTAATCTTTCCACCTACAAGCTAATAGCATTTAGTGCAGTCACATTTTCAGAAGCTTAGCTACAGTAATCAGAAGATAGCCTGAATGTTGGGTCATTCAGAATGCAACAATGCAACAAAACAGCTGCAACAAATTCAGAATTCAGAATGTAACAAAACAGCTGGTATCTTGTTCATTGTGAAATAACCAGATTATCTACTGAATTTGTATAATCCTTTAAAATATTGATTAGCTTATACTTTAAATTCTTGCGATAAGTCATTTTGCAATCCCATTCTAAATCTGCAATGAATTGATTAAAGCTCTGCAGAATTTGACTGGGTGGCAGTAGAAGAATATCCAATATGCCCACAGCAACATACAGTGCTGCTCTCAAAGTAATGTTCTTCTTGATGATACACACTTGATGGTATTTGACAGGGAGTATTAGCCAAAAGAGCAGAGCAAATGAATATTCTGTGGTGCATTGTATTACAATTTTTCATATGTTGGATTGTTCCATTCAGCCATTGTCCCTGAGGAAATGGCAAGGCATTAAAGTGAATGAAAAGGTATTGAAAGGGGTTCTTGTCCTCATCATGAGGCACCCTTCAGCCCAACAGTGGTGTAGAAGTTAGTTGGATGCTATTATGGCTCAAAGCATCGGAGCTCAAATCCAATGGTTTCTGTAAGAAGTTTACATGCCCTTCCTGTGAGCACATGAATTTCCTCTGGGTGCTCCACTTTCCTCCTACATTTCAAATCCCCAATAGTTAGTAGGTTAAATGGTGATCATAAATTTTCCTGTGATTATCTAGGGTTTAATAGGTGGGTCACTGGGCAGTGTGGCTTGTTGGGCTGGAAGGGGCTGTTCTGCGCTGATTCTCGAAATAAAATAAAATCATTTTATTCAGTTACATAATATTGAAAGGGGTTAACTAATCATCTTAGTGATTAGGTTCATATTATTATTGGAGAGGTTGCAGAATTGGTTATTTGTTTACCACAATGGTTAGAAAAGATGTGACACATAGAAAGACCTAACAAAGAATATGGAAGAGAAAATTAACCACACAACAGATGAAATTAAACAAATTAAGAGTTTAGATAACTCAGAACTAGGAATGGTTTAAGCTGGTAGACGTCATTATCCAAGATGGGATTTCTGATGGCCCTCCGCTAAGCTTATATACATGTGAAAAGATTCCAATATTACTTTATGATATTTTCACCAGCCACTATCAGATATCTTTTCCTTATGTTTTAGTAATGTGTACCTTATTTCACTCTGTAGATTAATTAATTTAGTCACCTATAAATGATCAAATGTCACCTGGAAGTCTGAGCATTTCTAAAACCTATAGAATCAGTAGCTATTGACACTACATGGATTTTCATAAATGTTCTTTTCAAACTTCAAAGTTCAAAAAACATTTATTATCAAAGTCCATATGTACATGTCACCATATACAACTCTGAGATTCATTTTCTTGCTTCAATATCTACTGTTGTGCAGGCCTACAGCCAATTGTAGCAGTGAATAATATTGGATCTACAAAGAAATAAAATATTAATACAAAATAAATGACTTGTTTGAATGAAAGATGCACATCAGTTCTATGGTTGGCTCTCAAATGCACTCTGATTTAGCCCAGAAGACATCCAGTTATCTCATAAAGTCATGATCTGACAATGGTTTTATCACAATTGTCTGTAGCCTCGAACAAGTATGTGTCTCACCACCATTCTCTCAAGGGCAATAAGATTATTAAATACTAACTTGCTTGTGAAAATTAAGCCATTGTTTTATGAAAAATGAGGCATTGGATAGCCTGCACTTGATGGCATGAACATCAATTTCTCCAGCTCCTTGTAATTTCTACCACCTTTTTCTTCTGTCCTTTTCATTGAGATCAGAAGAGTGTGCTCTCTTGACACATCAAGGAGAGGTCTGAGCATGGGCTTGATTTCCTGCAGCACTACCTGGGATGTAATTTTAGTCTGTAAGATGACTAATGACTTCAGTAACATCCAGCCTTTACCCGTCTTTGGTAATCTTCACAGCAAAGGCTCCCTCACCTATATGTCAGTCAAATAAAGCTCAGTGAATTTTGTCATTTCAGTTCAGCAGAGAGACCAAAGACTAAGCTCTAGACTTTCATCAGTTTCCTGACCTTCAGCTAAATGTCAATGTTTCATTTCAGCTTAGTACAAGGCTGACAGGCATTCACTTAGGAATCTTTTTTATTCTGAAAAAGTGTCAGTTAAGCAACTAATTTATGGTGAAGACAGCTCCATCTGCTCTATACAGAAACAATTTAAAATTCTTAATTACATTATCCCTTTATTATTCAATCTTGGATTACAAAGAACCTTAAAACTGGTTCAAAAGTATAATTACTGAATCAGTAACTTTATGACAGTGTTAGGAAAATCAGCAAGCAACAATTGAAGGTGAGTGACAGACTGGAACTGTTAGACACTCTAATCTGCAATCAGGCTCCCATAGTTTGCTTTTCTGTTCTGTCATATTATATTCCAGATGAGTGAAATTAAGGAAAATTCCAAGGCACTTTGTAGATATGTTAAAAACAAGAGAACAACAAGGCAGAAGACTACTAAAGGATGTGGGGGGGGGGGGGGGGAGGTGGGAAGGTATTTTGCTTAAAGCTAGAGTATATAGGCGAAATACTGAAGCAGGTCCTGGAGCAGGGTGTGATCAGGGACAGATGTGCTGATATTCAAGGGCAGATTCAGGAGAAAGAAGGGTTAGGTCTCTTGATTGAGGTCCATTAAGGTAGCTACATCCCCAGAGCCTGATGAGTTACTGAGAGTGGCAAATAGGGAGATTGCTGCAGCTTTGAAAGAAATTTTTGCGTCTTCGTTAGAGCCAGGCAACATCCCAGAGAAAAGGATAATATGCAATATTATATCTTTGTTATTTAGGGACAATAGGGAGATTGCTGGGGCTTTAAAAGAAATCTTTGCATCTTTGTTATGCAACATCCCAGAGAAAAGGAGAATATTATACCTTTGCTATTTAAGGGTACTGGGAAAAACTAGAAAATTATAGGTCTTTGAGTCTTATATCAATGGCAGGCAATATTATTGGAGAAGATTCTTATTGGTAAGATCAACTCATAATGGAAAAACAAAAGCATACATGTATTTGGGTTGGCCAACATGGTTTATGCAAGATCAGTCATGTCTTTATATAGGTTATGAATTTGATAGAGTTTCTTTTTGAGGGAGTGATGATAATGGTCGTTGAAGATAGGATCGTGGATGTTTTACTGTATACATAGAACTTACTAAAGCATTCAGCAAGGTGCCTCATGGTAGGCTGATTTAAAAGATTAAGCCATGTGAAATCCATGGTGAATTGGCATTTGCTGGAGAAGGCAGAAGGTGATGGTGGAAGTCTGACCAGTGGAGATCCAAAAAGATCAGTGCTGGAGTCTATATATAAATGTTTTGGACAGATATATCAGATATTTATAGATATTACAAAAGTTGGCAGAATTGTGGATAGTGAAGAAAATTGTCGAAAGATACATCAGTATATAGTTGGAAATACAGATTGCATACAGTACACAGTGCATACTATGATAATAAATGCACTTTGAAATATAGGTTAAAAAAAGTAGCAGGTGGTATTTAACCTGGGTAATTATGAGGTGTTTCTTCTTCTTCAGACTATTGCCCCTGCTGTGGCAGAGACTGCCAACAGCAGCTCACCAGAATCCTCTGTCCTGGGCCAGTCTTTTCATGTGTGGCCCATCATCATGGTGTTTCCTTCCTCTCCAAGGGGTGAGGTCTTTGGAGCTTCTGGCATTTCTATAGCACTAGATTATTACAAGATGGGGTTGCTAGCCACATGGCAACCTTCCTCGTTTTGGAGCTGGGCTTAGGACTGTCCCTGGAGGAGCTATGAGGTGTTTAGCAGGTCAGATTTAAGAGAGGAGTATGCAGTAGCAGGGCCTCTAGAAGAGTTGATATACAGAGAGATCCTGGGGTATATGAAGACAGCTCCCGAAAAGTGGTTTCATAGTGGAGTAGTGGGTAATGTAATACTACTGCAGATCTGAACATCAGAGTTTGGAGTTCACTTCCAGCGCAGTCTGTAAGAAGTTTGAGACTGCGTAGGTTTCCTCTGGGTGCTCCTGTTTCCTCCCACATTCCAAAGATGTATCGGTTAGCAGGTTAATTGGTCATTGCAACTTGTCGTGATTAGGCTAGGATTAAGTAGGTGATTTTCTAGGTGGTGCAGCACTTTGAGATGGAATGGCCTGTTCCGTAGTATACCTCTAAATAAGTAAGTAAATAAATAATAAATAAACAAATAAAAGAAAGTATATAGCATATTTGATTTTGCTGATTGGGGTGTTAAGTATAAAAGTAAACAAGTCCTGTTGCAGCCATATAAAACTTTGGTTATTCAGAGTATTGTGTCCAGTCCTGCTTATTACTTTACAGCAAGGATGTGGAGGCTTTAGACAGGATGCAGAAATGGTTCACTAAGATGTTAACTTTTTTAGAGAATATTAGCTGAAAGGAAAGTTTGAATAAACTCTCTGAATGCTTTCTCTGGAGTTTCAAGGCAGAAGGACGCTCCAATGGAAGTACATGAAATTTTGAGAAATATACTTGGGATAAATAATGAGAATCATTTGCCCAGACTGGAAAGATCAATACAGTTCTGTTTGTACTTTGTAAAAACAAACTGTGTGGGTAAAAATGCGAGAACTATTTTATTTACAGATTTACAACAACAACTTTTGCTCCAGCCCAAGCATATGTGATGAGGTCACCTGTGTCATTTCCAGTTCCAGGTGATCCACCTGCATTACCCACTGGGAGCTGAAGTTCCTTATTACATTCACACGTAACACATTTTCCCTCTTTAAAGGAATACTTTAATACTTTGTTCCCATAAACTTCCAAGAAACAATAATCCTTAGCAACAAAGATTTTTACATTCTGTAGCCAATCCCCTTTTCACTTTTCAACTTTCAATCAGTCTCTAAGGTGGTTTAATGACCCTCTTTGGTCTGCGATATGTTTCCTCAGGTGTATTGATTGTATCTGGGTGCATTAATGGTTGAGTCTTTCTGAGAATCCTGATCAGCAAGTTTATTCTTTACATCCTCTGACCCCTTTAGTGTACTGACAGGTGATGTGACACAGCTATGTATTGGAGCTTGTGGTTGTAGATCCACATGGTTCTTTGTCAGAGGTGTTCCTTGCTCTGTCTGGATCTAGTAGGAATATGGAGCAACTTCCTCTTGCACATCTCCTTGCATGGACAACGTGCTGTAATTGTGATCTCAGATTCGCACTTGATCTCCAGGCTTCAGGACTGGTAGGCTTTTCGCAGTTTTGGGGCAATACTGTATCCCTGCAGGTGTAAGTGCTACACCTTTCCCTACACCTCATCTCTTACCACCATTCAGGGCCCCAAACAGTCCTTCCAGGTGAGGCAACACTTCACTTGTGACTCTGTTGGGGTAATCTATTGCATCCGGTGCTCCCAGTGTGGCCTCCTCTACATCGGCGAGAGCTGACGCAGATTGGGGGACTGCTTCGTCGAGCACCTACACTCCGTCCACCACAACAGACAGGATCTCCCAGTTGCCACTCACTTCAACTCTCCTTCTCATTCCCATTTGAGTATGTCCATACATGGCCTCCTCTACTGCCATGATGAGGCCAAACTTCGGTTGGAGGAACAACATCTCATATACCGTCTGGGTAGTCTCCAGCCCCTTGGTATGAACATCGAATTCTCCAACTTCCAGTAATTCCCTCCCTCTCCCTTCCCCATCCCGCCTCTACTCTGTCTCCTCTTCTAGCTGCTTATCACCTCTCATGACTCTGCCTTCTTCTACTACCCATAGTGCTTTCCCCTTAGATTCCTTCTTCACCTCTCCTGCCTATCCCCTCCCTGCTTTCCCTCCCCCACCCCTTGATCTTTTCTCTGATTGGCTTTCCACCCTCTCCACACCTTCTTTACAGGGCCCCTGCCCACTCCTTCTTTAGTCCTGGCGAAGAGTTTCGACCCGAAACATTGACTGCTCATTTCAACGGATGCTGCCCAGCCTGCTGAGTTCATCCAGCTTTTTTGTACGTCTTGATTTGACCACAGCTACTGCAGTGTACTTTGTGTTTACTGTTTCTGCTTCTTTATCCCTTTTACTTTAGCCAATTTGACCTTGTGTGTTCCTTTAGGTGTCAACAGGTTTTCATGCTCTGAATGTTAATGTTGACCCTTCTGTAAGTCATCAGACTTTTGTGGAAATCCTTTCATTCTTCTTGTGAATTACGTATTCATGAGACCCTTCACTACCCTAACCAAATTCTCTGCTAGGTCGTTAGATTTTGGGTGATGTGGTCTTGAAACTCCGAATCATTGGCAAAGGGCTCTTATACACAGCTTGAAAATTATGCACCGTTATCTGATATTACCTCTGTCCTGTGGGTATCATGGCTTATCCTGCCTGTCAAAAGTTCCTTCTGTCATGATTGGTTAGTTTAGAAACTGCAGCTGCTTTTCCCATTGGCTAGCTGCCTGATGTCCAGTTTGAAATATCCTGGCTGTTGAGACAGCATGTGTGGGAGGTTCTTTCTCTTCCTTTGTTTAAAGCAAGCAATGCACATCGCCATTGGGAAGGTAAGCTCTTTGCACACTTTTAACTCAATATGTTTGTTGAATGTATACATGTTTGTTCAAATTTTCAGCTTTGTAGTGCCTGCAACATGGGGAACATGAATGTTTTGTTTAATTTTTACTCTTTCCAAATAAATGATTAATATACTTATTCACAATCAGTGTTTTCTGTCTCGCTTGCCGGACCCATGAACCTGATTCAACGTTACAACTTCACATGGAACTCTATGTCTTACAAAAACAGCTTTCAGGAAGGTGATGACCGCTTTGCTGGATGTTTATTACAGTGTTGCAACATCCAGGTAATTGGAAAAGTTGTCTGTAACAACAACGTGACTCTTCCTATTACATTGAAACAAATCCACTCCGGCTTTGAAGTACGGCTTGTCTGGTACAGGATGTGGTGTAACTGGTTCTGCTTGCTGCTTTGGTCTGTAGTTAAGATATATCTCACATGAAGCAATGGTTTGGCTGATGTCTTGGTTCATTCTTGGTCAGTACCTCACTTCACAAGGTAGACATTTATATTTTTCCTCACCAAAATGCTCTTTAGGTATGTTCTGGAGCATTTCCTTGTCTAGCAACAGTAGAATCACAAACCTGTCCCTTTGAAGACTGAATCTTCCACTACTGATATTTCAGCTCTGCATGTGCAATAATCCTGAATACACATTGGACATTTGTTCTCAGTTGCTGGCCATCCTTTCTGTATTGTCTCTGTGAGTACTTTCATTGTTTCATGTGTCCCAGTTACTGTCCTAATCTTCTTTCTTCTATTGGGAGACATTGGAATGGAGGCAACAATCATGTCAACATAAGCCTGTATATCTACATGAATCTCTTCTTCATTCTTGTTGACAGCTTGGGACAGCGCATCAGCAGCAAGCATATATTTTCCTGGTGTGTAGATCATCTTCGTGCCATTTTTCTGCAGCCTTATCAATGTGCTCTGTATCCTCATGGGAAAGTCATTCAGCGGTTTGGACTATTTGAGACCTTTGGTTTATATCTGTCTTCACTTCAAAAGCTTGTTCATAGGTGTACTGATTGAACCTTTCACATGCATATGTGATGGCTAGAAGCTCTTTCTCTATCTGTGCACAGTTGGCTTTCGCACTTGTTAAAGCTATTGATGCGTCAGCCTCAGGTCATCATGCTGTTGCAGTTATACTGCTCCAAGGCCATATCAGGATGAATCAGCCGACATCCTGGTACATAAAACAATAACATGGGCTCTTCAGTTAGGACTCATCTCAGCCTCTGGAAACACTCTTCTTGCTCGTGAGACCAAATCCCCTCCTTTCACTGCTCAAGGAGTGACCCAAGTTGTGCTGACACAGTAGACAGTTGAGTGATAAACTTAGCCAAGTATATCACCATCCCCAAGAAGCGTTTCACCTTTTCCTTGTTTTGGGACCTCTCCATGTTTTCAATGACTGTCATCTTCCTTTGGTCAGGCTTCACTCCCTCTTGCAATATGACCTCTCCTGTGAAAGTCAGTATCTTAACACCAAACTCATATTTCTCTTTATTTTATTTCAAATTGACAGTCTGTGTCATGTCAAACACCTGTCTCAGTAGTGCATCATGTTGAGACATGATCTCCTCACATATTGGCAATTAAAATTCTCTCTCTTGATAACTTTATTGAGATCTCCTGTGTCTACACATATCCACAATGTTCTATTTTCGTCTAAGTAGAAATGAAACTTTCCTGCATGCATGGACAACAGGAGCTACTATCTGATCTACATGGATTTTGTGTACACTAGGTACGCATCTGACACCCTGAAAGATATCTGCGTACTCTTCCCTGAGTGAAGAGTGTCATCTTTGGTCTGTGAAACCATTACAAAATTTCTTCTCAACAGGTTGAGCTTTTCACATGCACTAAAACCTAATACCGGTTGTACTCTCTTTTCTACAACCAGTAGCTGTGACTTCAGGTGCTGTCCGTGGTGCTGGAAGATCACTATACAACTCCTTTTTACTGAAATGTTCTCTCCAGTATAGCCTGTCACTTTTAACTTCACTGGGTAAATCTTACTCTTTACTTCGAAAGTCTTGTAGTCATCCACTGATAACAGATTTACCCGGGCTGTAGTGTATGGCTTGACTGGGATTACTGCCTCATTTACAGTTACTGGAACAATCCATTCTCTTACCAGCACCAGCAGTCTGTAGAGAAGACTTCCTCCATTTCCTCACTCATCTTTCCCTTGGCAGCCCCAGTTTTGTGGTATTTGCAAAATTATTTTTCTTCCCACAATTACTGTCTAAGTTTCCATAAGCAGGATATGTCTTTTCGATGTTTCGACCACCACATTTCCTGCATTTGCTTTTTAAGCCCTCCTCTTTGCTTTGCTGTTGCCTTAGGAAATGCCTTGTGCTCTGCTCCTCTGTTTTCACAGCATACACTGTTTTTTCTGCTCTGTGCAGCTCCTTAGTTTGTGCTTGTGTGGTCTCCACTGCCCTACACATATTCAACGCCTTTGCTGCTAGTGCCAATTTTTTTTCTTGGAGCAAGCTTCCTCTGAGCCCTTTATCTGGGATTCCACAAATTATTTTGTCACTGATGAGTGAGTCTCTCAAATCTCCAAACTCACAGAATGTACTCAGTGTAAGAACCTCAGCTAAGTATTGATCAAAGCTAACACATTCTTCCTGGTCACAGAAAAAAAATAACTTGTATCTTACAAACATGATGTTTTTACTTGGAACAAAATAAATTGGGTCAAATGGAAAGGCTGTCTCATTAATTTGAAAGCTGTTGTAGGTACCCAAAGCACCTTCACCAATTACATGCAGAAAGATAGGCTCTTTCAACTTTTTTCCCTACCCCTCCAGTTCTGGTCACCGCTAAATACAGGTATACAATGAATCGCTGTTTGAAGCATTTCTAGTCATCAGATAAATTCCTGGTAAACTGCAATGGAGTGGGGTAACATAGCTTATCCATTGAGGGGATTTTTAGGCTCTCACCTCAATTTCTTGGTGAACTTCGAGACAATGTGATCTCTTGCCAGCAGTTTCTCTCTATCAAAACCTAGTGACTTTTTTTTAGTTGCTCGTGGTATTCAGTTACACTTTGTATTTAGACTTTACACTGACTTCTGACATCATGTTATGTTTGTTCTTTGTAAATACAAACAGTTTGGTTAAAAACACCAGAAATATTCTGTATACAGATTTATAGGAATGGATTGTGCTCCAGCCCAAGCATGTGCGACAAGCTCACCCGTGCTATTTCCAGTTCTGGGTGAACCACCCACATTGCCCACTGCGAACTGAACTTCTTTATTCTGTACACACATACTAACCAAAATTATACCAGAGGGCATAATTTTAATGTGACAAGGAGAAAGTTTAAATGAGTTCTATGAGGCAATAATTTTTTAAAGATTGCACACAGAAACACACACATGCACACACAAAGACTGGTAGACACCAGGAATATGCTGACAGGGAAGCTGGTAGAAACCAATGTAATAACAACATTTAAGAAACATTTAGACTGGAATGGAGAGATATAGACCATGTACAGGTAGATGTGCATTCGGGTTAGGGTACATTGGGGAATCACACAAGAGGACGTGATGCCAGCTTATTTCTCACAGTTGAACTGTCTATTGGAGGTGACGGCAAAAGAAAACTTTCTGGGAATTTGAAACAAAAGGTAAAGAGTACAAGAAACATTCAGCAGGTCTGGCAATGTCTATGCAAAAAGAAATAGAATTCAAGTTTTAGATTCGAGTACTTGACCTAATGCTTAAAAAATGAGAAAGCAAATTAATTTTATGCTGCAAATATATTTTGGAGAGGGATGGACATAAGAAAGGGATTATGATGAAGGGATGGTCCATGTTGAAGGACAATACACTGTTTACAAAGCCTTCAGATGAATAACATCAGTTTCCTGATGTGATGAAAATTATTTGATTAGTCAAGAAATGACTTCCTTGCTATAGATGTTTAATCCATGTTCTGTTCTTGTAGTCATTTTTATTTAGCTGATCAACTTATGTTTTTGGTCAATAATGATTAATGCCTCCACTGACCATTGTCCGCAACCCACAACTGAATGTCAATAGCAGGTCTCCAGATGTTATTCTAATATAATTGGTATTCATGTGGTGCAAATATCACTTGCTGTTTAAACAAAATCCTGAATAATATCCAGGTCTAGTTGCATGCAGGCCTTGTTATCGGCATTGGTTTCAGAAGAGTTGCAAAGAAAACTGAATACTGTGCAATCAATAGTAGACAAATGTAGTGGACAATTGAAATAACTGAACATGATTAAGTCTGCAACATTATCCTGAAAAATTCTTGTAATTATTTCCTGGAACTAAAAATATTATCCTTTAATAGCTGGATTATACTTAATTACAGTAGGCATAATTCAGAATTTGGACAGCACTCCCCTTAATTCTCATTAATTTCAACTTCCCTTGAGATTTTTGATGTCCACATTTTGATAAAGTTCTGGATATTGTGCTCAGAATTGAAACTCTGGAGCTTATGTTTTTTGTCCATGTTAGGGTCAAGATTGTGTTGAAACCTAGGGCTAAGCAAATAATCCAGACTGAGGTTAGACTATTTAGACAACAGCATGATGATGAGCTGGCAGTTAAGCCTTTCAATGACATTTCCCATCACTTTGCCCTTGAACCGGAGTGTAATGATTAGATGGCAATCGGCCAGACTGGATTTCCCTTCACTTTTAGTGCACTGGGCAGGTTTGAGTAATTTCTAATGTTTATCTCAGCATTATGTTTATAACAAAACTTGGCTAGATACATTATTAATCATTGAACATAAATAATCAGTGTTACAACTAAAATACATCAAAGCCTAGAGTAGTTGCTATATCTAGTTTGCTCAGCCATCTTCTGACACCAAGTAAAATGAAGCAAATTGACAGAAGACTGATGAATTGGATCTTAGGAAGAGGCCGAGGTAATCTACTCGGCACTTTTGTGTGAAGATGATTGCAAATGTTTCAGACTTGGTTTTTTTCCTCTGCATTCACATGTTGAATGCTGCCGTTAGTGAGACTGGAAACGTTCACTGAACCTTCTCCTCTGATTAGCTGTTAATTGTTCACCAGCATGGATAAGTGAAGGTGGCAGCATTTGAAAGCTTTTTTTTCCCACTTCACTTATTATAGGATTGTTTAATTTCATCTATCACAGGCTATTTTGGCTGCCAGCAGTCTTGTACTCTAGTTTTGCCAAGGTGGAATCACATCCACAAGGAAACGTTGTATTCCACTACCACATTCTTCAAAATCTAGTCTGCTGGATTAATGGTTAATAGTAACTTGAATAATTATTAAATCTATAGGTTACAGATTGATGTGGGATACAGCTCTGCTGCTTCTAAAATTGTGAGTGGTCAGTTTTGACTACCAGATATGTTTTGACTCCATTCCATTCATATTACCAAATTTCTTGGTGTTCACCTGGTGGAGAATCTCACCTGGTCCCTCAACACCAGCTCCATAGCAAAGAAAGCCCAGCAGCGTCTCTACTTTCTCCGAAGGCTGAAGGAAGTCCATCTCCCACCCTCCATCCTTCATCACATTCTACAAGGGTTGTATTGAGAGTATCCTGAGCAGCTGCATCACTGCCTGGTTCGGAAATTGCACCATCTCGGATCACAAGACCCTGCAGTGGATAGTGAGGTCAGCTGAGAAGATCATTGGGGTTTCTCTTCCCGCCATTACGGACATTTACACTACACTCTGCATCCGCAATGCAAGCATCATTATGAAGGACCCCACACACCCCTCATACAAACTCTTCTCCCTCCTGCTGTTCGGGCTCTCACAACCAGACTCTGTAACGGTTTCTTCCCCCAAGCTATCAGACTCCTCAATACCCAGAGCCTGGACTGACATCTTACACCCTATTGTCTTGTTTATTATTTATTGTAATGCCTGCACTGTTTTGTGCACTTTATGCAGTCATGGGTAGGTCTGTAGTCTAGTGTAGTTTTTTTTTTCTGTGTTGCTTTTTACGTAGTTCAGTCTAGTTTTTGTACTGTGTCATGTACATGTAAAATGGATGGAGGGTCACAGCGCGGGATAGTGGGATGAGGGGGTCACAGCGTGGGATAGTGGGATGAGGGGGTCACAGCGCGGGATAGTGGGTTGAGGGGGTCCTGAAAAAACGTTGTCTCATTTTTACTATGTACTGTACCAGCACTTATGGTCAAAATGACAATGAAAGTGACTTGACTTGACTTGATATACTAGACATGTTCTAAAACACAATGGAGGGAGATGTGAAGTAGTGGAAATGCTATGCATGAGGACAGTTAAGCTGTCTCACATCAAACAGCAATTAATAATCAAGGTGATCTGATAGACAGATTTCACATTTGCATGTGAGCGACAAATAATAATTAAAAATGAAAATAAAGATTCAAAAGCAATGATGATACATCACACTTGGCATTCAGGATCAGGTGGTAAATTGTACTTGGCATTGGCTTCATAATAGTGGGTGATTGCCTCTCTGTCTCGACGCCTGTGACTAATTGGTGTGTCGCAGGGATTACTGCTGGGTCTGTTGTTGTTTATCATTTTTATCAACTATCTGGATGATAATGTGGTAAACTGGATCATCCAATTTGCAAATAATTCCAAGATTGGAGGCATAGTGGGCAGCAAGGAAGGGTATCAAAATCTGCAGGGGGATTGGAAAAATGAGATGATAAATGGCAGATGCAATTTAATATGGCAAAAAATATGAGGTTTTGTAATCTGGGAGGACAAACCAGGGTAGGATTTACACAGTGAACAATGAAGAGTGAGGTAGAACAGGAAAAAAGATCTATAATTACTTGAAAGTCAGAGGTAGAGAGGGCTGTAAAGAAAGCTTTTGACACATTGGCCTTCACAAATCAAAGTACTGAGTACAGGAGTTGGAAGTTTACGTTGAAGTTGTATAAGATGTTGGTGAGACAAAATTTGGCATATTCAATACAGTGCTGATCACCAACCCACAGGTAAGATATCAGTAAGTTTGAGAGAGTACAGGGGAAATGTACAAGGATGGTTCAAGGATCCTTGCTGTACAGATCTAATGATGCCATGACAAGTAATGGTAAACAAAATGCAGATGCTGTAATCTGAAACAAAACAAAACTTCTGGCAGAACTGAGGAAAGAGAAGCTGAGAACAATCTGAGGGAGAGACTCTCTTCCAAAACATCATCTGGCATCTCTTTCCACAGATGCTGCTTGGCTAGCTGAGTTCTTCCAGGATATCTGTTTTAGCTACACCAGATTATGTTGTTTTTATTCATTAGTTATTGCCAAATTGGCTGATAACATTTCATAATATACAAGGTCCAATTATGATTACCAGAAAAATACTTAAAATTGGCCGAAGTCATTCTCTTGAATAGCAAAAGCAGAATGACCAGATATTATACAAACACATGCACCAACCATTCTGTCTACTTACAGACAGGCAGGAAGAAAGCAGAAGCCACTTGGAATAATTAATGAAAATGCTTTCAATAGGTAACTCCCCATCTTCAACTATTTTAGAAATGGTACTTGAAGGTATTTTATTCTCATAATTTTTTTTTCAGAGGTAATAATAAAACTTTCAATTATTTACATATCCTGAATGAATTTAAATGCTACTTCTACTTATTTTTAATTCATATGGAATTTGGAACTGCTTGTATCTGAATTAAGTAAATTTCCTATATCACAATAAGGTGTCTGAGTCACCATTTGATTTGTTAACACATCAATTCTACAGCTACAAACATTTACTTATTGTTTGCTGAATTTACTGTATAAGGCAAATAAACATCCTTTATGCCGCTCTGTGATGGAATGCGAATTAAGTTTCCCAGGACTGGTAAGTCCAGCACAGGGGAACTGAACAGTGGACACATGTAACTCTAGGTGGCCAATCCATTTGTGTTTAGGCAATAGTGAGGGGCTCACCAGACTTAATGCTAAGGCCTACAGTTTGTAAAACAATTATAGAACAATCACCCCAGCTACATCCAACCCCTTATCTGGATCCACTTGTGCACAGCATCAAATCCTAAAATGTTAGAATTCTAAACATTTATTTGTGCAATTACTGTATATCATTAGAAAAACACCAGTCTAGCAATTGAATTGCAATTCAACAGTAACCTAAAGACAGCTGGGATGTACCTATCAAACATCATTAAGGTAAAAATTAATCTTGGCTAGCAATATAATTTGACATCAACAATCCTGCACCTAGTACTTGGTTTCACGGATGTTGTATGAGCTATGAGTCAATGTCATACATTTACTTTTATCCTCTCACACCCTGACAAATCTCACATTCCAAACAGTTGGCGAGAGGGTTTTACTCAAGTGCTTTTATTTTTATTTTTACTCTTTGTTGAGTCTTGATTTTTTTTTTCCAGTAACTTTTCAAGGTAATGAGTTTTCATTGGAGGTAACTCCAATTATACAAAAATTGTGTTCTTTAAAAAAATTCTCCTAGTGCTCTCTGAACATGGCACATACATTCTGAGGCCAGCTTATTAGGTATATCTCTACACATGCTCATTAATATAAGTAAATAATCAGCCAATCATGTGGTAGCAATTCAATATGTAAAAACATGTACAATTGGATCAGGAGGTTCATTTGGTGTTGAAAGCAAACATCAGAATGGGGAAGAAATATGATCTAAGTGACTGACTGGAGTGATTGTTGGTTCCATATGGGGTGGATTGAGTATCTCAGAAACTGCTGATATCATTGGATTCTCACACTCAACGATCTCCAGAGTTTGCAAAGAATGGTGTGAAAAACAAAAATAATTCAAGTGAGCAGCAGCTCTGTGAGCAAAAATGTCCTGTTAATGAAAGAGTTCAAGTTGACAGGAAGGAGACAATAACTCAAATAATCACACATTGCAACAGTGGTGTCCAGGAGAGCATCTCTAAATGCACAACATGTCAAGCCTTGAAGAGGATGGGCTACATTGGGAGAAGGCCTTGGAAGTACACATGTGGTGGCCACTTTACTAGGTACAGGAGGTACTTTATTAAAGTGGCCACTGAGCAAATGTCAACTTGATCCGATATGTAATTTAATTAGAAATATTTCATACAACTATTTAAGGAGGGAGTACTGAAATAATATTAGTTCATCACCATAAGTTTTTAACCACATCCTTTTTGTAAATAACTTGGGCTCCCAACTCCAATCTAGATCAAAAGCCATATTTGGGAGAAATTTGGAATGGACAGAGTTTGAGGGGAATTCTACACAGTTTTTTTTTACAGTGGCTTGGTCTCTCATCTATGCAGCTCACTGGGCTTTTAGAGTAATAGTCTTCCATTACTTGTTAATAAGAAATACAGTGCCTATAAAAAGTATTTATCCTCCTTGGAACTTTCCTTGTTTTATTGTTTTACACATTGAATCAAAGTGGATTTTATTTGGCTTTTTTGGCACTGATCAACAGAAAAAGTCTCTTTCATGTCAAAGTGATCTAATTAGTTACAAATATAAAACAGGAAATAATTGATTGCATAAGAATTCATCCCATTCAAGTCAGTATTTAGTAGATGCACCTTTAGCAGCAATTAGAGCTTTGAGTCTGTGTGGATAGGTCTCTATCAGTTTTGCACATCAGGACAATGCAATTTTTCCCCATTCTTCTTTGCAAAACTGCTCAAGCTCTGTCAGATTGCAAGGGGATCGTGAGTGAACAGCCCTCGTCAAGCCCAGCCATAAATTCTCAATTGGATTGAGGTCTGGACTTTGACATGAGCACTCTAGGACATTAACTTTGCTGTTTTTAAGCCATTCCTGTGTAGCTTTGGCTGTATGCTTGCGGTCTTTGTCTTGCTAGAAAACAAACTTCCTTCCAAGTCGTAGTTCTCTTGCAGACTGTATCAGGTTTTCCTCCAGGATTTCCCTGTATCTTGCTGCATTCATTTTGCCCTCTACCGTCACAAGCCTTCCATTGCCTGCTGCTGTGAAGCATCTCCACAGCATGATGCAGCCACCATCATGCTTCATGGTAGGGATGATGTATTTTTGATGATGTGTGGTGTTTGACTTATGCTAAACATAGCATTTAATCTGACGGCCTATAAACTCAATTTTTGTTTCATCAGATCATAGAACTTTCTTCCAGTTGTCTTCTGAGTCTCTCACTTGCCTTCTTGCAAAATCTAGCCATGAATTTTTGTGAGATTTTTCAACAGTGGCTTTCTCTTTGCCACTCTCCCATAAAGCTATAACTGGTGAAGCACTTGGGCAACTGTTGTATTCACAGCCACTGAAGCTTGTGACTCCTCCACAGTTGTCATACGTCTCTTGGTGGCCACCGTCACAAGTCCCCTTCTTGCACAGTCACTCAGTTTTTCAGGATGGCCTGCTCTAGGCAGATTTACAGCTGTGCCATATTCTTTCCATTTCCTGATGATTAACTTAACTGCACTCTAAGGGATATCCAGTGACTTGGAAATGTTCTTATATCCATCTCCTGACTTGTGCTTTTCAACAACTTTTTTGTGGAGTTGCTTGGAACGTTCTTCTTGACTTCATGGTGTAGTTTTTGCCAGGATACTGACTCACCAGCAGTTGGACCTTCCAGACACAGACTACAGTCAATTAAAACACCTTGACTGTACACAGGTCTCCAAAAACTAATATCCATTTAACTAATTATGTGACTTCTAAAAACTATTTCCAGCACCAGTGATGATTTGTTGTGTACTATTAAAGGTGGGTGAATACTTATGCAATCAATTAGTTTGTGTTTTGTATTTGCAACTAATTTATATCACTTTGTAGAGATCTGATTTCACTTTGAGATGAAGGAGTCTTTTTCTGATGATTAGTGTCAAAATAACCCAAATTAAATCTTTTGTGATTCAATGTTGTAAAACAATAAAACATGAAAACTTCCAAGGGGGCTGAATACTTTTTTTTTTATAGGCACTGTAGCTTTGTGTGCTGTTTAATTTATTATTATAGTACATTTGTCATGGAAGTTCCATGTTATTACAAGTGCAGTTTTAAAATAATTAAGATTTTTATAAGCAAGTTCAGAATTAAACTTGAATATAACAAACAATTTTCAGGAATAATGTATATTGCAGAAAGAAAAACACATCAACAAAACTAAAGTTTCATCCACTTCCATCAATAGGTTTATAGACAATAGATTGAGAATGCACACATAGATATCACACTGTAATTTAATCTATTTATCCCATTAGTGCTGAAAATACTATCCTGAAGAAGAGTTATTAAATGTTATTGATGTATAAACAATGGCAGGAAATCCATACAGACACAAAGTAGTTATAAGACTCACTGCCTTAGAATAGCGATGGCTCAAGATTCTCCGAGAGGCTTATTTACTTTGTTCTATATTTTAGCTTCATCATCCATCACACATGTTGTCAATAATTGAGTAGTGGATTTATGAGATAATATATTACTTTTAAAGGATCATTTTGTTTTATTGTTATTTCACATTCAGTAATCCAAAACAATTTATTAACAGCTTATCGGAATGAAACAATCAACCTAGCAGGATTAAAGGAAAAAAGTGAAAATGCAATACGATCAACAAGAAGAATAACTTTTAAAGAACGAATTGATGATATTGGCAATTACAACAAAAACTCTACCCAAAATGAGTCTGAATAATATCTTTCTTCCCTTAATTTCTGCTCAAATTCATTTGGACTTTAGTAAATTCCAAAATCTGCATAGACCAATGTGTTACAGAATTTTTTAAATCATATATTTAAGTGATAACTTGATGAAATTTGATTTAATGAGTCTTAATAGCATAAGCTAACAAGTAATTTAAATTATGGGATTTCTCTATTTTAAAATACATTAGGTGTCATGTTATATTGCTAGTAACTTATAACATATTTAAATCTCTTGCGACCTATTCAAAAGGAGAAGAAAAATGCTGGAAAAGCTCAAGTCAGGCAGCATTTGTGAAAAGAGACACAGACAACTCTCTGAGTTTGTGACTTTATTCAAAGCTGGGAAAGATAATCAAGTTATTTTACAGTAGGAATGAAGGTGGTGAGAGATATATAGAATTAAGAAAATGTCTGTGATAAATGAAACAGAATAGTTTAATAGTGGCAGTTATCAACACATTAAACTTGTAGGCCTATGTAATGACCTGTCAGTGGGATTTGCCTGGCAGATTAGACTCATGCCTGTAGGATTAAAAACAGTTAAGCAGAAAATGTAAAACACTGGGAAAATCTAAACATATCAGGCAGGATATGTGGAAAGATAAACAGTTAAGTTTCAGATTAGAGACCTCTTGGTAGCATTGAAAGTTGGTTGAAATAAAGAGAATTTCGCAGACCGAGTAAGCACATCTGGCAGATGGGATAAAATGTTATGGTTGTGTAAATTTGTTGTTGATGTGGTTCTGGGGGATGTTTCAAACTATTCAGCGGGTCAGACTATAAGTGGAGAGGAAAAGGGAAATAGGTTGGCAGATGGAAATGATTTCGATGTAGACAAGAGCAATTTCTAAATTCTGCAGGTTTTCTTTTTCATTTTTATTTATTTTGAAACATACTGTTTTGTGCTTTTACTTACAAAGATCTTACTTTACTCTGGAAGCTTGCTTGAAAATTTATTCACAGGAACTCAGTGAATAATTCACTTGAGATGTGGGCTTGTCTGCTTTAAGCACAATGCTCTTAAAATGGGTGTCACAGATGACAAAAGATGTAGGGGTTGGGGGGGGGAACAGGAAGGAATTTAAATTATATTAAAAGCTGCATACTTTTTAATGGGCAAATGAAAATTTTTTTTGATAAATTATATTGAGACCAGCATAAAATGGAGACACCAAGCTTCCATTTTAACAATTTTTTTTATGATATTATTGAAGATATGCTGATGCCTGGAGACTGGAGGTTAGAGGCCTGTTCTGGAGTTGGAGGCTCTGTGTATGTGGGTGGGTAGGAAGGAGAGTAGGAGATAGGCTTGTTTTGCTGCTGATGTTTTGTTGCTTGCTAAGTTCTGCCAACATAGTGGGCATGCTATGTTGGTGCTGGAATGTGGGGCGACACTTGCCGGCTGCCCCCAGCACATCCTCAGGTTGTGCTGGCTGTTGAAACAAATGACACATTTCACTGTTTGCTTCAATGTACATGTGATAAGTATATCTGAATCTGAATGTAAAATACTGCACACTGGTGCATTAAAATGATGTGTGCTTTCTGAATCTTACCATGCTTAAACCCTTAACTCCAAGTCTCATCTGCACTCATGACTACTTCTCTCAATGCAGATTATTCCTACAGCTACATATGTATAGAACTTTCGTTCTAAGTCGTTAGCTTTAAACATTATTTATTTAAATTTTAGATGATTTTGAACACCTCTCTCAGGTAATTATTTGGAATATGACCATTTCTGGCCACAGCTTTCTGGAAGTTGCTCAGGTTTGTCCTGAACCCTTTAGATTTCACATTAATGAAAACAATCCAACAATATCTTGATTGACACGCTCTCCATTTTGATTGCTTCTCTCTCCTGTTAGCTTCCTACAAGACCATGAACGGTTTGATGATTGACCACAAGCAAAAGAAAAATGATTTGGTCAGGAAAGTATTCATGCACATTCTGGAAAGTTGATATGGGCTTAAAGCAAGTGATGGATTTGATGTTTACCAATTCCATAGGCTGCTTGAGAAAGGGACCAAACATACCAGCACCATCTTCTCTACCTTTATGTTGGCCTTTAAATCTTTAGAGTCACAGATAAAGAACAATACAGCACCAAACTGGTCCTTCGGCCCTAATGGTCCATACTGTTCACAACACACTCCCTGCTAGTCCAAAGTGCCTGCGTTTGGCCCATCTTTCCGATAACAAGATGACCAAATATACAGTGTATACAATAGTCCAGGTGTAGACTCACCACTGACTTATGTAATAGCATCATGATATCCCTACTCCTGTGCTTGATGTCCTGAATGATGAAGGCCAACATGCTAGACACCTTCTTCACAGCCCTATCTTCTGCTTTCAGCGAAAATGTGCGCTGGTACTCCCAAGTCCTTCTGTTCCACAAGGCTCGTCAGTGTACTCTGCTTTTCGGTCCCAAATGGATCACCTCACACTTACCCAAGTTCAAACACATTTCCCATTCCTCAGCCCCCATCTCACTCTCTCTCTCTCCGTCTTGTTTTACGGCGGTTGGCACCCAGCTTAATGGTGCATTACCACCACCTTCTGCTCCGGAGTATGCGATGGACTCACATTCTAAATCCCTTCACCCAATCACACACATACACATACCCTAACCTACACTTTATCCTCCCCATCCTAGTACCCTATTTCTGTTTATCCATCGTATCCTATTAAAAACCCCTGTACCCCTTAAGAAAGCTAAAAATACCCTGACCTGTGTTCTCTCACCCATGCCCAGCAACCCTTTTAATGTGAATTCCTGCACCCCAATTCCCTTAGATTAATTCTCATCATCTCTCTCTGTATCCCATACTTCCTGCAACTCAGAACTACATGCTCTACTGACTCCTCTTCCTGACATTCCTCACACAATCCTGTCTGGTGTTTCCTTATCAATTTCAATGTTTGGTTTAGTGCACAGTGCCCCAGCCTTAACCTAGTCCACACAATTTCCTCTCTTCTGTATCTACTTCCTACCCTAGTACCTGCAACACTTTTTTGTATTTGATATAAATGCCTCCCTTTCCCCTCCCTGTCCTATCTTTCTTGCCACATTTGGTTAATTTTTTCCCAGATTACACACTTAACCTCTGCTTTACTAATACTAATGTGCATTTCTATATTTTCTTTCTTTATTGCCCTCTTTGCAAACTCATCCACCCTTTCATTGCCTTTCACCCCTACATGAGCTGGAACCCATAGAAATTTAACCAGACCTCCCTGATTTGCAACTCTTGTGACTGACTGAAGGACTTCATGAAGTACATCTTGCCGGCTGTTTGAGTGAGAAGACCTTAAACTTGCTAGTACTGAAGATGAATCTGAGCATATCAACGCTTTGACTAGTTTAGTTTTCTCCACCCAACGCAATGAACGCTGCCATCATCTCCACTGTATACACCGCTAACTTATCAGATGTTCTTCTGCTGATTGTAATTGCTTTTGCTGATATAGCCACGCCAAACCCTGTCACTCCTGTTTCAGGTTCCTTAGCACCATCTGTATAGACCTGCGTATAATCACAATACTTTTCCATCACATAACAGTTAAATGCACTCACCAAATCAGTTTTATACTTTCCTTTCCTTTTTACCTCTAACAAATGCCAGTCTACATCAGGCCATACCAGCTTCCATGGAGCTACAACCAGATAAACTACTGAAGGACTTATCCTTAGATCAAACACTCCACATGATCTAGCAATATCATTCCCTACCCGACTAAAGTTTTTCCTCTGAAACCTCCCATTTTCCCAGGACTCCTGCAACACTCCTTTAGCAGGGTGAGAATCATTGTGTCCCTGCAAATTAACCCAGTAGTTGGCCATCAATTGCTTCCTTCTTAATTCCAAAGGCATTGTTCCCATTTCTAACTGCAGGGCTGATAGTGGTGATGTTTTAAAAGCCCCACTGCACACTCTCAAAACCTGAGCCTGAATCACATCCAGTTTCCTTATAAGAGACCTAGCTGCTGATCCATATGCTGCACTTCCATTATCCAACACAGATCTTACTAAAGCCACATACATTCTCTTTAATGCTGAACAACTTGCTCCCCATTCCCTACCAGTCAAACATCTCATCACGTTTATTACTTTTTTACATTTCTCCTCAACTTTCCTGATATGGTCTGCCATGTTAATCATGAATCAAGTATAACTCCCAGAAATGTAAATGATCCAACCCTTTCTAATTCAATCCCATACATCCTTAACTTCTTCCCTATTTCAATTCTTTTCCTTTTGAAAAATACAGTTTGAGTTTTTTTCCACTGAAAATCTACATCCCCAATCATAACCCCACTCTACCACTTCATCAATTGCTCTGTGTTTCTGCCTCTTTTCCACAAGGCCCCATCATCCACAAACAGTGACCTACCTATATCCACTGGTACCTTTGTGAAGACCCCCATCTCACTAATAGATCATGATCTCTTTGTAATTTATAGCACCTGCTTCATGATCAACAAGACCCCCTAATTTAGTACCATCAGTAAATTGGCTAATTTAATTATTTATTGAGATTCAACACAGAATAGGTCCTTCCATCCCTTCAAGCTGTGCTGGCCAGCAATCCAATTTAATCCTAGCCTATTCACAAAATGATTTAGAAGGGCCACTTAACCTCCCAACTGGTACATACTTTGTACTACGGGAAGAAACCTGAGCACCCGGAGGAAACTCGTGTTGCCTTGGGGGGGCGGCCAACTTGGTTGCTAAGAGTAGGTCCAGTATTGCTCCTTCCCGAATAGATTCCCCAATTATTGTGTGAAGAATCTGTCTTGGGGACGCTATACAGATTCTCCCCATTCAGGCCCTTTACACTCTGGGTGTTACCAAGTTTGGATATAGCCCAAGTGCGGAGTGAGAGACACTGAAGCAGGTCAATAGTTCACAGACTTTAATACGAACAGTGTTAAAGGGAAAACAAAACAATGAACGTTAGGCCAAACAGGGCCGTTAACTAAAACTCTTAAAAGAAAAATGAAGCCTACACTGCAGCTGAAAAGGATATCTAAACATTAAACGAATACCACTGGTCTTCTGAGTAAGTTGGCTTGGAAGTCCAATATCTCAGGGAAGGCCGAATGCAAAACAGCAGCGAAGTGTTGCTGTGCTCTGTCCAAGTCTCGACAAGTACTACAACGACAAGTATGGAGCTCACTACTATCAAGATTAAATAATAATTAGCTGACATGTGCAAATTCACAAGCACCATTGCCGTATCTACTGTGCTGCCGCATCCGTGGTTGTGACAGGATCCCCTCTCTAGGCGCAGCCCCTGAGGCGCCACAGTCCTGTGTCCGCTGGAAGTCCCAGAGCAGCAACTTGTCCAAGATGTCCTTTGCCGGGATCCAAGTACTTCTGGACCATACCCTTCCCTCTCCACAAGGTACTGGACTTTATCATGTACCCGGTGAGATGCCGAGAGGTGCCACACAGTATAGACAAGGGAACCACTTACCAGGTGGGGAGGAGGGGGAGGTGAGATGACTGGGGCCAGGAGAGAGGTAGTAACTGGAAACATGAGGGAAACGTGGAATACTGGGTGGATCTTCAGTGATGCTGGTAGGCGCAATCTATAGGACACCTTGTTGACAGCCTTTTCCACTACAAACTGTTCCACGTAGCACGGTGTCAATTTCTGGTTCTCGACTTTCAGGGGAAGATCCCTGATGCCAACCAGACTTCCCCTGGCTTGAATGGCCTTACCTGTGGACGAAGCCGATCAGCCTGCCGGGAACGCTGTTTCTGGGCGCACAGCAGAGAAGCCCTGGCTCGTCTCTAGGTGCGCTTGTAGCGCTGGATCAGCTGTTCAGCAGCAGGAACTCCTATGTCGATCTCCTGATGAGGGAAGAGCAGTGGCTGGAATCCCTTCTGGCATTCAAAGGGAGGCATACTGGTGGAGGATGACTGGAGGTTATTGTGGGTGATCTCTGCCCAAACCAACTGGGAGCACCAGGCCGTGGGGTCAGCGCAAGGTTGTCTCCAACTCCTGGTTCACTCTCTCATTCTGGCCATTGGATTGGGGGTGGAAGCCAGCCGAGATGGCCGTGGCTCCTACAATAGATCAGAGAGCCTTCCAAAAGTGGGAAGTGAACTGTGGTCCACGATCAGACACTATGTCTCGAGGAAAGCCACGGAGACAGGACACATGTTGAACCATGGGTGTGGCAGTCTCACAAGCCGATGGGAGCTTGGGGAGGGCAACGAAGTGGGCAGCCCTGGAAAATCAATCCACAAAGGCTAAAGTGGTGGTGTTTCCATTAGACGGGGGCAGATCAGTGATGAAATGTACTGAGAGGTGGGACCAGGGGAGGTGAGGCACAAGCAGTGGACATAACAGACCCACAGTATGCTGGCGTGATGACTTGTTCCCAGCGTAGGTGGGACAGGCAGATAGAAAGTCATGGCCATCCTGGGACATAGATGGCCACCAAAATCATCTCTTTATAAACTCCTGAGTCTGTCGAATTCCCGGATGTCCAGCCAGACGGGAGGAGTGACCCCATTCCAATATCTTGGAATGCACCGCAGCAGGGACAAACAGCCAGTTGGGAGGAACCCTATCCAGGCCTGGGTCTGATTGTTGGGCGGCCCTCACCTCTGCCTCTATTCCCCAGAACACCAGAGCAGCGAATCACGAGTGAGGAAGAATGGGCTCTGGATTGGCATCGTCCTCAAATCCATTGAACTGCTGGGAGAAAGTGTCAGCTTTTGTATTCTTGCTGCTGGGATGATAAGTGAGGATAAAATTGAACCGTGTGAAGAAGAGAGCACACCGGGCTTGATGAGAGTTGATTCTCTTAGCATCCTGAATATAGGAGAGTTTTTTGAGGTCTGTTCAGACCAATAATGGACGCTCTGCCCGTTCCAGACAATGTCGTCATTCCTCCAGGGCCTTTTTGAAAGCCAGAAGCTCCCGGTTCCCAACGTTGTAATTCCTCTCGTCCTGAGTCAAGCAACGGGAAAGAAAGACACAAGGATGCAGACAGCTATCCACAGATGAGTGCTGAGAGAGGACAGTTCCAATGCCTACGTCGGATGCATCCACCTCGACAGTTAATGGCTGAGATGGGTCTGGGTGTTGTAGCAGCGGGGCAGGGGTGAAACGCCGCTTTAGCTTGGAAGATGCCTGGTCGGCATTGCCCGTCCAATGGAATCCTGCCGAGGTCTTCTTGCTGAGTGCATTAACTGGAGCCACGATGGAGCCGAAATTCCGGATGAAGCAGCGATAAAAGTTCACAAACCCCATGAAGCGCCGTGCCTGTTTGACTGTAGATAGTTTGGGCTACTCTGCAACTGCCTGAACTTCATTAGGGTCCATGGGAAGGCTGGATGGGGTAAGGATGTAGCCCAAAAATGACACCCGGTCCTAATGGAAATCACATTTCTCTGGCTTGGCATACAGGTTACTTTCAAGAAGGCATCTGAGTACTCTCCGGACATGCTGGATATGCTCCTGATGAGAGCAGGAATAGATAAGGATGTCATCTAAATGCACAAACACAAACTGGTTCAGCATTAACCATGGCCTGGAATACAGCCAGACCACAAGGCTTCACCAGATATTCATAGTGGCCATTAGAGGTGCTGAATGCCATTTTCCACTCAACCCCTTCTCTTATGCAAGTCAGATTGCAAGCATTGCGCAGATCAACTTTGGAAAATATTGTTGTTCCCTGGAGATGTTCAAATGCAGACGCCAGCAAGGGAAGAGGGTAGCAGTTCTTCACAGTGATGTTGCTCAAGGGTCGATAACCGATGCAGGGTTGGAGCTTGCCATCTTTCTTGCTCACAAAAAAGAAGCCCGCTCCTGCCGGACAGGTAAGACGGACAGGTAAACCCCATGCTCAATTCCTTCTTCATATATTCCTCCACAGCCATCATATCAGGACAAGAGAGGGAAAAGAGATGGCCCTGGGGAGGAGTAGTATCAGGTAGGACATCTACGGCACAGTTGTATGGCCGGTGAGGGGGCAGAGTGGTGGCCTTTCTTTTACTGAACGCTTGGAATATGCAGCCCGGAAGTGCCCTGGATCACCACATTAGAGGCAGGAACCTGTCCTCCGGCACAACTCTTGTTCCTCCTGAGACAGGCACATGCACCTCACTTGCATAGGCCGCTCCGTGGGCTGGGTCCTGGGTGGTGAGGGAGGGAGAGAGGATGCGGAAAGATCGTGATCAGATGAGTGTGGGGGACAGGGCAAGGAAAGATGGTAATCTGGTGGCACCTTATAAGCTTGAAACATTCTTTCCCTGCGCCATTCAGTTATTCGGTCGTCAACTTGAATAGCCAGATTAATCAGGTCATCCAGACTATCCTGCTGATCCCGGACAGTGATTTCATACCAGATCCCTGCATTCAGTCCATGCTGGAAGGCAGTGATAAAGGATCTCTCATTCCATCCCGTCTCTACTGCAGGGGTATGGAATTTCACTGCACAGGCTCTCACCGTTCCTCTGCCTTGACACAGGTCCTAGAATCAGTGGGCAGCCTCCTGACCCCATGCTGGAGGATCAAGAACCTTCTTTAACTCCACCATGAAATGTCAGAATGACTGGGCTGCGAGGTATCCTTACTCTCGTAAAGCGTTGAACGGGCTGAGTGGAGGTCCGTCAGGAAGATTGACATTTTTACGCCAACTTTTGCGCATCATCACCAAAACGACCAGGTTGAGCTTGAAATGTCAGCTCGCATCGGGTAATAAAATTCCTACAGCCATTGGGATCACCAGAATATCTATCTGGTGGTGGAATACTCATTTCCTGAACGGTCGTGAGAGTCCGATCTGGTCCGGGCATGGGAGTGGGAGCAGTAGTAGCAGAGATTGTTGGGGCAGCAGAAAATGAGATGCTGGCAGTGGGACTGAGGCAGCTTGAAGCTGCTGAATTGAGCTGGCAAGAATGGCATGCTGATGCTGGCTGTTCACAGTAAGTTCGTGGACGGCAGCTGTGAGTGCGGAAATCGCAGACACCTGAGTCCAATTGTCTGTGGTGAGCTGTTGAACAGATGCTGCTAGGGACGATACCTGTTCCTCCAAGTGAGACAGGGTTGGTTAGCACAAGGTTAATCTGCCTCATTGCCTGCGTAACTTCACTGAGAACAGATTCCATTGCCTGTAGCTTGTCTCCTACCTGATCAATGAACATCTAAACATTAAACGAATATCACTAATCTTCAAAGTCAGTTGACTTGAAAGTCCAATATCTCAGGGAAGGGCAAATGCAAACCAGCAGCGAAGTGTTGCTATGCTCTGTCCACGTCTCAGCAAGCACTACGATGACAAGTATGGAGTTAACTACTACCGTGATTAAATAATAATTAGCTGCACGTGTAACCTCACAAGCACAATGACCGTATCTACTGCGCTGCCAAATCCGTGGTTGTGACATTGGGTGGCAAGGTCGATACCGGGATAATTGAAATCTCCCACTAGCACAACCCCACTATTATTACAAATGTGTGCAATTTCTTGAAACATCTGCTTCTCAAGTTCCCACTGATTATTATGGGGGTCTATAATATAGATCCCCTTATAAAGGTGGTGACCATATCCTTCGTATTTCAAAGTTCTAACCAAATGGAATTGTTCAATGATCCCTCAAGAATATCCTCCCTAAGCTCTCCTGTAATGCTCTCCCTTATCAAAAAGGCAACACTCTGTCCATTCTTACCAGTTCTGTCACTCCTGGAGCATCAGTATCTCAAAACATGCACCTGCTAGTTCTGCCCTTCTGCGAGCAATGTTTCTGTCATGGGCACAATATCCCAGTCCATAGAGACAAACCACACCCTCAGTTCATTGTTTGTTGACAGCCACATCATCAGAGTTTAGAGAAGCTTGTTTCTGTTAACATAAACAAGTTCTTTGGGAGTTCCTCCCAGTTCTCAGCTCATAACCTTTCCATGTAACCTGTTGCTATAGAATGTTTGGTCATTTTTTGATCAGTGTTGGTTTACTGCATCTTAACTGCTTCCTTTCTGAAGGCTGTTCAGCAAAATTCAATTCTTCATGCAGAATCATGAAATTAGCTGAACAACATAGTGTGAGGGATTTGAATGAATGGCTCCAAAAATAGTCCATAGATGTGATGTAGAATAAAGAGGCACAGACCCTTCCACCCATAATATGTGTTCTGACAATAACACAAATAGTTCACATTTCCATCCAAGGAATAAGACTCTGACTATCTGCCCAATCTACACGTCTCATAATTTTATATGATTCTATCAGTTCTCCTGTCAACCTCCGATGCACCAGCTAAAACATTCCAAGTTCTTCCCTCCCCTCTTTACAGCAGATACTCTCTAATCCAGGCAATACCATGGTCAACCTCTTCTGCACCCTTTCCACGTCCTTCCTGTAATGAAATGACCAGAAATGCACAAAAAAATCCAAATATGGCCTAACCAGAATTTTATAGACATATGACTTCTAAACCCCAGCTGATGAAAGCAAGTATATCATATGCCTACTTTTTACCACTCTATCCACTTGTACTGCTACTTTCAGGAAGATGTGGACTTGAACTCCAAGATGCTTATGTATATTAATTTCTCTATGGGTCTTGCATTTATTGTATTCTTTCCTCTTGCATTTGACCTTGCAAACTGCAAGACCCCTGTCTGGCCACATTTCCAACAGTTCTGTATCCTATTGAATGCTTTGACAATATTTCTCAATATCCACAACTTGGCCAGATTTTGCGTCATTTGCAAACTTACAGATCAGACCAACATTTTTGTGCAATATCTCACAGGGATATTGTCCCTGATCTAATCCTTGCGTAAAGTCACTGGTTATAGACCTTCAGTCATAATAACATTCAAACAATGAACACACAAATTTCACTGAACTGTTAGCAATTGAATCAGGCTTTCAGTCACTGTGGCTAGGTATGGAGGGTTTCTTACTGACCATGCACACCCTGGAATCCAGTTATGTGACCTGGATGGGTTCATGTCTCAAGCTGAGCAGAGGCCCCAGCCTTAACAGCCTTAAAAGGCCTATGTAGTAACTAACCAGTAAATCTAAATCTACAGGAATGAAGCATTTTTCTGTAAAACAAGTTCAACAAAAGACCAGGATATTCAGAAGGAAATATGTAAAGAAAGAGTAGAATAGTAAAAAACAAAAACAGATTACCAGATCTCTCAACCAATCAAGCTGGTTGGAACAATAAAAAATTGCTGGAATCTTTTGAAGATGGGAAATGGATTAATGGGAAAATAACAATAAAATTGAGAACAGTGAACTTGGAATTATGCAAGGAAAATCATATTTGACAAATCTTCCTCTATTTCCTCCTTGATCAGATGTTTTCTCTTAAACAGAATAGAAAAAGGCAAAGCATTTGATGCAGAATATTTGGACTTTCAAAAAGTTGTTGATAAAGTAAAACACAAGAGACAGCTAAAGAAAATTTCACTAAGACATTTGATAAGGTTCCCCATGCCAGGCTAATTCAGAAAGTAATGAGTCATGGGATCAAAGGAGATCTTGCTTCGTGGATTCAAAATTTGCCTGCCAGCTGAAGGCAAAGGGTGGTTGTCAATGGTTCATATTCTGCTTGGAGGTCAGTGGCCAGTGGTGTTCTGCAGGGGTCTGTTCTGGGACCCCTCCTCTTTGTAATTTTTATAAATGACCTGGATGAAGAAGTGAAGGATGGGTTATTAAGTTTGCTGATGACACAAAAGTTGGGGGTGTTGTAGATAGTGTGGAGGATTTTCAAAGTTTACAGTGTGACATCGATAGGGTGCAGAACTGGGCTGAGAAGTGGTAGATAGAGTAAGTATGAAATGGTTCATTTCGGTAGGTCAGGTTTGAAGATAGAATATAATATTAATGGTAAGACTTTTGGCAGTGTGGATGATCAGCAAGATTTTGGGGTCCATGTCCGTAGGATACTCAAAGATGCTGCGCAGGTTGACGGTGTTGTTAAGAAGGCATATGGTGTGTTGGCCTTCATCAACCGTGGGATTGAGTTCAAGAGCCATAAGGTAATGTTACAGCTTAGTTAGACCTTAGTTAGACCCCATTTGGAGTACTGTGTTCAGTCTAGTCACCTCACTACAGGAAGGATGTAGAAACCCTAGAGAGAGTGCAGAGGAGATTTACAAGGACATTGCTTGAATTGGGGAGCATGCCTTATGAGAATAGGTTGAGTGTACTTGACCTTTTCTCCTTGAAGCAACGGACGGTGAGAGGTGACCTGATAGGGATGTATACGATGATGAGCGGCATTAATTGTGTGGATAGCCAGAGGACTTTTTCCCAGGACTGAAATGGCTAACACAAGGGGACATAGTTTTAAGTTGCATGGAAGTAGATGCAAGGGGTAATTCAGAGGTAAGTTTTGCACACAGACAGTGCTGGGTGCGTAGAATGTACTGCCAGCAAAGGTGGCAGAGGTGGATACATTAGGGTCTTTTAAGGGACTCTTAGATAGGTACACGGAGCTAGGAAAATAGAGGACTATGTGGAAGGGAAATTCTAGGCAGTTTCTAAAGCAGGTTACATGGTGGACACAACTTTGTAGGCCGAAGGGCCTGTGATGTGCTGTAGAATTCTATGTTTCTATGTTTCTAAAATTAAAACACACAATATCAATATTAATATAGCAGAGCGGACTGAGAATTAAATAGTGAACAAAAAAACAATATGAGAAAAGAGAATCGTTCAGAAGTTGGAGGCTGTGACCATTTGAAGTGTCACAGGGAACACTGAAAGGGCCTCGACTGTTCATAGCCTATAATCGGTGATTTGATTGAGAAGTTCGATATATCCATTTTCCCTAATGATACAAAATTAGGTGCTTGTTGTGAGCCCTGCAAAACATATAGGGAAGGTTCAGAGGGATAGGAACAAAAGTGGTCATGTAGACAAAAGTAACATTCTAGATTAAATATAATGTGAAGAGGTAAGGGATTCTACATTTTAGCAGAAAAAAAGCCAACATTGTTCAAATCATGGAAGATTACAGGATATTGGTATTCAGTGGGACCCAAGTATCCTCGTACAAATTTACTTGTCTAGTGATTTGCAAGATTAGCAGCAATGAAGACAAACAGCATATTGTTCTTTATTGCAAGAGGATCAAGTACAAGAATAGCGATACCTTGCTTCAGTAACGTGGGCCCCAGTTAGACCATATCTGAACTATTGAGTCAAGGCCTGGTGTCTCAACCCAAAGGGAATTCCTTTTTTATTTATTTATTAAATTTTTAAGAGAATTACATAAAATGAATAGAATATTAGAATAGTGAAAAATTAATATTGGCCCTCCCCCCTCCCCTTAACCCTCCCCCCCTTAGATCCCTATCTGAAAAACAGAAGATAGAAAGATTGCCTGGATATCGGAGGATCCCCACATGCTCCATGGAGTTCAAAATAACTTTAGTTTTTATTTTCCCCAAATAACTTATAATTTTATCTTCAAAGGACCTATATATTTAATCCTATCTTTTGTAGATAGGGGTGCCAAATTTTCAAAAATATATTATATTCATTTCTTAAATTATAAGTAATTTTTTCAAGTGGAATGCAGCTATATATTTCATTATTCCAACGATCCATAGTTAAATATGAATCTGATTTCCAAGTAACTGCAATAGCTTTTTTGGCTACTGCCAATGCAATTTTTATAATTTTTTTCTGATATTTATTCAATTTAGTTTTCGGTATTATCCCTTCAATATCACCTAATAAAAATAATATTGGACTATGTGGGAGTTGTATTCCAATAATTTGTTCCAGTAAAAGTCTTAAATTTATCCAAAAAGGTTGAATTTTAGAACAAGACCAGGTAGAATGTAAAAAGGTACCAATTTCTTGATTACATCGAAAACATTGGTCAGATAAATTTGAATTTAATCTATTTATTTTCTGTGGTGTTATATATAATTGATGTAAAAAATTATATTGTACTAATCTAAGTCGGACATTTATTGTATTTATCATACTATCAAGACATAGTCTTGACCAATTTTTCTCATCAATTTTAATATTCAAATCAGTTTCCCATTTTTGTCTTGATTTATGAATTCCTGGTTTAATTGTCTGTTTTTGAATCAAATTATACATACAGGATGTAATTTTTTTAATTTTTCCTTTTTGAATTAAGATTTCTATTTTTTTAGGTTTTGGCATTAACATTGTTTGATCCAGTTTATCTCGTAAATAGGCCTTTAATTGAAAGTAACAGAAAAGAGTGTTATTTGATATTTTATATTTATTTTTTAATTGATCAAATGACATCAATATACCTCCTTCAAAACAGTCACCTATATATCTGATCCCTTTTTGAAACCAGTTATGTAAAAGTTGATTATCCATTGTGAAAGGAATAAGCCTATTTTGAATTAAGGTTCTTTTTGCTAATAAGGATTTCTTTATTTCATCATCCATATTTACCTTATTCCATAAATCAATCAAATGTCTTAATATAAGAGATTCTTTCTTTTCCCGAATCCATTTGGATTCCCATTTATATATAAAATCTTCTGGTATATTTTCTCCTATCTTACCTAGTTCTATTCTAACCCATGCTGGTTTTTCTTCATCAAAAAAAGATGCAATAAATCTAAGTTGATTTGCTTTGTAATAATTCTTAAAATTTGGAAGTTGTAACCCTTCTAAATCAAATTTACATGTCAATTTTTCCAATGATATTCTTGACATCTTTCCTTTCCAAAGAAACTTCCTCACACATTTATTCAATTCTGGAAAAAACTTCTGAGGCAGTTGCATTGGTAATGTTTGGAATAAATATTGTAATCCAGGAAATATATTCATTTTTACAGCATTAACTCTACCTATTAATGTTATTGGTAACATCATCCATTTATCAAGATCTTCTTTTATTTTTTTCAATAATGGCAAATAATTTAGTTTATATAAATTCCCAAAGGGAATTCTTATGATAGATTTATCCCCAAGATGTGGGATTGTTGTATTTAATGCTTGTACTCCAGAGTTTAGAAGAAAGAGAAGCAGAGCTATCAAGCAAAAATGTTTGATTGTTAAAGTTGATGAGGAAACTAGAACCAGGATGTTAGGAAGGTCCCAGGAGCAATTCTTTTTCAAAAAAGTGTGTTTGATGAGGTTGGGAAGAAGAGTCTCACAACCATAAGGCAAAAAGAAAAAAGTAATGAAAAAAAGCCACAGCAACAAGCTTGACTGCAGCATTTGGCTCTCAAATGAGACATGAGGAAAGTTACATAGTGATTTTGCAATCTGTGCTGCAAATGAAATTGATGAAGAAAATAAACAGAAGTCTATCTTAATCGCCATCATAAGAACTTCGGAGTATAATTTAATGAGAAACCTGGTTCTACAACGTTGCAGGAATTAGAGAATTCATTGTGGATTCACTTTAAATTGAAACTCAGAGAAATCATGAAAAGATTTAAGTTTCATTCACAGATAAACAAAAAGAAACTGGCTAAATATGTAGCCATGTAGGGGAGTTTATCTAAACATGTAATTATGGCAACAGATTCTCTCCGGTGCTTGGGGATAGGTTATAATAGAAGCAGTCCAATAATCTGGCTCCTTGGTGTTATCCAATTAATAACTTCTCAAGTCTATTGGCTAATATCCTTATTAATGACCTAACAAAACTTTAATTCACTTATAAAATGGTGCACAGTGAAATAATATTTTCTTTCTACTATATATTCAAGGGGGAATCGGTAAATATAGCTCAATTGCGATTAAATAGAATGTAAAAATAAGGCTCCAGTGAGACAGATGCAAAATCATTGGAATTTCTGAATAATTGGATACCAAATTATTTGAACTCTGTGTAAGCAGAATCAGATGACCAGGCTTAGAGGTACACCTGAAATTTGAAAATACACTGAAAATTGTCTAAGCACAGAAATCAGCAAGAAAAAACCTTTAACTTTAGCAAGCAAGGTGGAAGGCATGTGTGGGAGTATGTGCACTAGGTACTGCCTGAATGTTGCTTCAAGCTACAACAAATGACAAATCTGCAGTTTAGAAGACCACACAGCTGAACATTAGGGGAATAAATATGAAATATGAACAAACAAAATGAAAATCAGAAAACAAAAGAAGGCATTCTCAGTTTCTGAACTTCCATCTTAAGTGAGGACTGTAATACAGAGGAAGTGTGCACAGTGATCAATGTAAGGGTCTCAATAACTGTAAAGCTATTGATTGTTGTGATTAAGAGAAATGGCAGAGATTTGACTCAATACTGGGTGCAGCATTACAGGACTAATCGTGCAGTAGCAGTGAAGCAAGCTGAGGAAGGAACTCAGTGAGCAGGCAGCATCTGCAGAGGGAAATAGAGAATCAACATTTTGAGTCAAGAACATTCATTTGCACTTTTCAGTCCAGCTGAAAGGTCTCAATTCAAAATATCAACAACAGTGCATTCAACACAACTGAACTTCTGAAAAGTGCTAGAAACTTTGAAAAGCTGCCTGTGAAAACTTTTTCAGATTGAAGCACTGAAGTAATCAGAATTGCTGAAATGAAAGCAAAATATCAAAGGCTCACTAAAACCAGAAACTTGTGGGCTCTAGACCAAACAAATTGGGAAGATGATGGGTGAATGAAATCCCTTTCGATTGGTGAAACATTCACTACATTAAAATGTATGAAGTTGGAGTATTACAGGAAGAGCTGGGAAATCATGGAGGTTTTATAAATGAACTGAGCATCCAAGCCAAAATTCATACTGATATCAACTCCCCAATGCAGGTTTTCAAGCCAGACTCAGTGCTTTAGAAAATGATACAAAAATTAGAGGCAAAAGTTGTCAGAAAGAAAGTAATTCAACCTGTTCAATACTCTGAATTGGTTATGGAGTCCAAGCCAATATTTTTAATATATTTGAATTAATAAGCTCATGAGTATTTCTTTGTGATTTAGTTTGTAAAATGATTTCTAAATGGAAAACTTTTTTTAAAATCATCTTGAAAGAGAAAGGTGTAAAATTTCCTTTTTAAATAATACATTATATGTAATCAATGAACCCACATGTATAACAGACTTAAATTGTTTATAGTTGAATGCAAATGATGTTTTTTTCATTTCCATTTCCATTGTCACTCATGTTAATATGATATGTGCTCAGCATGGCTGAACTTAATAGCTGAACTCTTTGGAAGAATACTGGCACTCTCATTTCTGTGATTTGGCCATATGGTTGCAAAATGTTGTAATATTGATGATAAAATTTATATCTTTCTTGTCATTTATGAAATGATTGAACCAAGAAATGCAGAAAGGATCCCTGCAGAGCTCCATAATTGCTATTTCTCTTAGACAGAGCCTTCTCAATTTATCATCGCCCACTGCTTTCTCTTGCTGAGCCAATTTTTAATCGAGCCAGGTAATTTATCACTAATAAAATCAGTTTCAAAATCCTTCAAGAACTTCAGAGCTCTTTATCTATTTCATGCATAACCAAATAAAAGACACTTGGCTCATTAATTTTCTCTAGAATTCAATCCATTTTTGTGTGCATTTAAACACATGCAAAGTGATGTGAGTTTTCTTCACTTATTATTGTCTGGACTTTGTCCATAATTTTAGGATGTGCTGTATTACATCATTGTCCATTGGAATTGGCCTTCTTTCTGTGATTTTTTTTTAATATATAGAATTTTGAAAAATGGAAACCTGGATTTTCTTATCAGTCTAGGCTACCGACTGGATTGGTAAAAATTAGGATCAGTCAATGAAAAACATAAACTTCAGAGAAATTCACACTTCTATTTGTGCATTATATTTTTATAGTATTGAGGATCTATCTATTAGCATTTCAAGACTACTAGTTTCTTTTTGCAAAATAACTGGAGAACCTAATAACTGTTCTAGACTTGCCAGGAAAATATGGTTCATAATGCAGTATGTCCATTTTTCCTCCCAAGTATTTCAGATGAGTGTTACTCTCTGTGTCTATAGTACATAAAATAGTCATTCCATCTTCAGAGAGGCTGGCTTGCAGGTAAATTCCAGTTCTTTCCAGATTTGTGAACTGAATTTTGGACCAGTGAATAGCAAATGACTCTTAGTATTACATACGTCAAATCACTATAGTCATGAGAGGTTATAGAGAATAGAGGTTATAGCCCAGTCCATCACGAACACTGCCCTTCTCACCTTTGATGGAATCTACAGTGGATACCAGCTCAAGGTGGTGACATCAATCATCAGATATCTCAAATCATTTAGGTCATGCCCTCGTCTCGCTGCTACCACCAGGCAAGGGGTACAGACCTACACCACCACATTGAGGAAATTACTTTCCTACAACCATCATGTTCTTAAACCTACCTGTACAATCCCAACCCTACCTACAGAGCACCTCCTTCACTGCCGCAGACTTTTCTTTGACTGTGTCTGTGTTTTTTCTTTGCATAATTTATGAATAATTGAGATTATGTGTGTTATCTGCACCTATATGCCTGTGATGCTGCTGCATGCAATTTTTTTTCATTAGTCCATACCTTACTTATACACATGGCCATGAACTTGACTTGATCTCTTTTCAGTAATAACCTGCAGTGGCCACCCAGATTTCACTGTGTGATCTTCTAAAGGAAAATCTAAATAGGAAAAAAAGCTAAACAGATAACCAGCAAGGATGTAATTCTGAGGCTTTATAAGCTATTTCACACAGAGTATTGTGAGCAGTTTGGGATTCTTTATCTTAAAAAAAAGATTTTCTGGCATTGCACATGGTCCAGAGGAGGTTCACGAGAATCGTTCTGAGAATGAAAGGGTTAACATAAGAGGAGCACTTGATGGCTCTGGGCCTGTACTCATTGGAGCTTAGAAGATTCATTGAAACCTATCGAATTTTGAAAGGCCTAGATAAAGTTGATGTGGAGAAGATGTTTTCTGTAGTGGGGGAGTCAGGGACCAGATGGCACAGCCTCAGAAGAGATGGACAACCATTTAGAATAAAGATGAGGATGAAGTTCCTTATCCAGAGGGCAGTGAATCTGTGGAATTCCTTACCACAGATGGCTCCAGAGGCCAAATCATTGGGTATATTTAAAGTGGAGTTTGATAGGTTCTTGATTAAGCAGGGGGTCAAATTTAAGGGGAGAAAGCAGGAGCATGGGTTTGAGAAGGAGAAAAAATCAACCATGATGGAATAATGGAGAAGACTCAATGGGCTGAATGGCTTAATTCTGTTCCTATGTCTTATGAGGCAACTAGATCGGGGAGTAAAATGGGGAGACCCAGAGTTACTTAAAAGGTACAAGTCTGGCTACAGCCAACAAGTAGGAATGATTTCCAAACATCCTGTAATGGAGTCACATACGGTTGCTGCTTTGGAATACCATTAATTATTGAGCAGCAATAAAGCAAAGTAATGCACTGTGCTCTCAGTGCTTACCTAAAGAAATGACTAGTTTTCCTCTCTATTAATTTGTAAATGACATTTCCCTGCTCCTAACTTGGCAAAGACTGCCTATTAAATGAACCGAGATTCTTAGTATTTTGCAATACCTCTGAATAGTATCAGTATTCTAAGCTCACTTTTACTCATCTTTTCTTTAAGTTTCACCTCCTGGGCTCAAAAGCCATTGTTTAAATTATGCAATTATCTTACCTTGAAAATCTGGTTTAATTGGAATTCTATCCAAAACCTGTTGGCTGGGCTTTTGGATCGAGGTTGTACAAATACTGAGAAAAAACTGTATTTGTATCTGTTATTTCAACTCGAGATCAAAAAAGGGAAGGGAGATGTCAGAAATGGGTTACGTCTAAACGGTTACATTTCTGTGATTCCCGTTTGGTCTAGAATTGCCACTTCACATTTGAGATGGCCTTCCGGATGTTGTACCTGGAATCTTGAATTTTACTTGGTCACCAGACCTCAATGCCGCTGATCTGACTTTCAGCAGATTGTGGATCTCCTAGTTCATCTAGGGTTTCTGGTTGTGTAAGTGTGGTGAACTACATATACCTGTCTGGACACGCCCCTCGCCCCCCCCCCCCCCGCTGACTGCTCCTGTGGCTCCTCCCACAGACCCCTGCTGACTGCTCCTGTGGCTCCTCCCACAGACCCCTGTATAAAGGCGATTGGAGGCACTGCTCCTCCCTCAGTCTCCAGGATGTTGTGTGGTGGTCGCTTGCTGCTGACAGTGCTTTCTTCCAGCCAGTAAAAGCCTACCTTAACTCACGTCTCCGAGAGTTATTGATGGTGCATCAATTTTATTGATATTAATGTTATTGATGTGCAACTGTTTATGTTACTTGTAAGTCATCTACCCAGAATGCCCTCTCACGCTTTGCCCTGTATCTAACTCATGGGGAAGCTCAACAGCAATCCACAAAGGTCAAAATATACATAATATATTCCTTTTCCTTTATTTTAAAGGTTTCTTCCCCTTCCCACACACAGTCCAGTGACAGAACTGTTAACATTCAGTGGAGTAACCATCAAATTCAACCAATGACAAAAAACTTTTTTTTTCTAAACTAGAGAAAGAGGGTAGACTGCCTGTACTCCCAGGTATATGCCTGGGGATCATTCTGCCCCATGTGCTGAGGGTTAGTCACTAAACTGGAGATTAATTCTGCCTGGAGGCCCTCTGTTCCTTTCAGGGTCCCAATGATCATATGTCTAAGTCATTTTATCTTTTGGAGGTCTAGGTATAGATCTTGTCTTGGGTACTACATTGTCAGTAGGCGGCATCTCAGAAAGCACAGGTGATGAGGACACGCTGGCTGTCTCATTCGATCTTAATGGAGGTTCTACATTGTTTCAGAATCCTGTCCCATTTCTGGATTGGTCAGGTTGTGGGGTTTTCAGTAGCATCAGAAATGGACAACAGCTGATAAACATGCCTTCTCCAGATGTTGGGGCTACTCAGATCTGCAGCTGGATCTTCAACTTCCTCACAGACAGGACCCAGGCTGTAAAACTAGGGTACAAGCTCTCCACTACAATCACTCTGAGCACCAGTGCCCCACAAGGCTGTGTACTCAGCCCCCTGCTGTACTCACTGTACACCCATGATTGTGTAGCCAAGTTTCCATCAAACTCAATATATAAGTTTGCTGATGACACCACAATTGTAGGCCGTATCTCAGGTAATGATAAGTTTAAGTACAGAGAGGAAATTAAGAACCTGGTGGCACGGTGCGGAGACAATAACCTACCCCTCAAAATCAGCAAGACGAAGGAATTGGTTGTTGACTTCAGAAGGAGTAGCGGACCGCACGGCCCCATCTACATCGGTGGTGCGCAGGTGGAACAGGTCAAAAGCTTTAAGTTCCTCGAGGTCAATATCACAAATGACCTGATTTGGTCTAACCAAGCAGAGTCCATTGCCAAGAAGGCCCACCAGCACCTTTACTTCCTGAGAAAGCTGAATACATTTGGCTTGTCCCCTAAAACCCTCACTAATTTGTATAGATGCACCGTAGAAAGTATTCTTCTAGGGTGCATCACAACCTGGTATGGAAATTGTCCTGTCCAAGACCAGAAGAAGCTGCAGAAGATCATGAACATAGCCCAGCACATCACACAAACCAATCTCCCGTCCTTGGACTCACTTTACACTGCACGCTGTCGGAGCAGTGCTGCCAGGATAATCAAGGGCACGGCCCACCCAGTCAACACACTTTTTATCCCTCTTCCCTCCGGGAGAAGGTTCAGGAGCCTGAAGACTCGTATGGCCAGATTTGGGAACAGCTTCTTTCCAACTGTGATAAGGCTGCTGAACGGATCCTGACCCGGATCTGGGCCGTACCTTCCAAATAGCTGGACCTGTCTTTCAGTTTTTTTGCACTACCTTACTTTCCCTTTTCTATTTTCTATTTATGATTTATAATTTAAATTTTTATTATTTTACCATCGATTTGTACCCCAGGGAGTGCAAAGCACAGAATCAAATATCACTGTGACGATTGTACGCTCTAGTATCAATTGTTTGGCGACAATAAAGCAATAAAGCATACTAGTTTCCACTGTATACAAAGCAAGACCAGTTTGTGCTATCGCCGTTGAAGATACCCACTTTGCTCAAGAAACATAATTCTGGGCAATAACTTCCTCTCCTATTGTGAAATTTTTGTACTTGGCTTTGGCACATTTCTCTGATGAGTTTTCTGTTCATTTAGCACAATCTATTTTGTAGTGTGGGGGCTGTCTAAGCAGGTCAAGAGCTTTTCATCAGTGCAGTGGCTGGAGCCATTTTGGAGGAGGTGGTGTGACGTGTGTTGCCGTATGTCAGCAAGAAAGTGCTAAGATGCTGGTTGAGGGATCCATTTCCCACTGAAGTCTGAAGGGCTTGTTTCATTGTTTGTACAAATCATTCAGCAAGGCCATTGGTGGCTGGATGATACGGTGCTGACTTAATGTACTGAATACTCTTTGCTTCCATAAATGCCTTGAACTCTTTCGACAGGAGTTATGGGCCATTATCATGTACGTGCTGGTGAGGAAGCCCAAAAAGGCTAAAGATGGAACACAGCTCCTCAATGTATTTTTCATGATGGCAACCTTAGGCCATTTTCTGTGTACATCCACAACGGCCAAAAACCTAGTTAATGAGAGAAGTGAGAGGAGAATGGTCAGACTGTTTCAAGCTGACAGGAAGGTGTCAGTAACTCAAGTGACAACAGTGGTGTGCTACAGAGTATCTCTGAACGCACATATATTGAAAATTAAAGTGGGTAGCAGAAGACCGCAAACATACAATAGGTACAGGAGGCACAAAATAATGCAGCCTCTGAGTGAATCTTAAACTGGAAGGCTGAAGACATGCAATGTTTGACCAAATGGGTAAAAAGTATTCCTTTTTAGTGGAAGACATTCACAAACTGACTGGGCCTGGTCGGGGTTGCACTTCTATTTAATCTGTATTGTTTCCAGTAAAAATTCCCCAAGGATTAGTTAGATGTTGGCTGTACTATGAATATAGAAGAGTACAGCACAGTAACAGGCCCTTTGGTCCATGATGCTTCTCTGAACTTATCAGTTATGAGTACATATATCCTCTGTACTATGTACATTCATATGCCTATCTAAGATCCTCTAAAATGTCTCCGTCATATTTGCCCCCACTACAATCCCTGGCAGCACATCCCAGGCATTCCACGCTCGGCGTAAAAAACATTGTCCCTCACATCTCCTTTGAACTTCCTCCATCTGACTTCAAATGCATGCCCTCTAGTATTAAGCGTTTGACCCTAGGAAAAAGGTAATAGCTGTTTACCTATGTTTCTTATAATCTTACAAGCCTCTATCAGGTCTCATCTGAGTCTCCACTATTCCAGAGAAAACAACTCCAGTTTGACCAACCTCTCCTGATAGGATATGCTTTCTATTCCAAGCAGCATCCTGGCAAACTTCTTCTGCATCATTTCCAAAACCTCCACATCATTCCTATAATGGGGTGACCAAAATTGAATTAACATTCCAGATCTGGCTCAACTAGATTTTTTATTAATCTACAACATAACTCCCCAACCCTTGAAATTAGTACCTCAGCTAATAAATTCCATATGCCTTCTTTACTACCCGATTAACCTGTGTAGTCAATCTGTTAAGCACCTTGGCATTAACAAGGTTTTTGCATTTGTTCTGTCAAAGACCAACCTCTCATATTTGGCCAGACTAAGCTCTATCTGCTATTTCTGCACCCATATCTGCAACTGATCTCCACTCAGTGGGCGCTTTATTAGGAACACCTGCTCGTTAATACAAATATCTCATCAGCCAATCATGACCGCAACTTAATGTGTAAAAGCATGTGTCCATGGTCAAGAGGTTCCATTGTCACTCGAACCAAATATTAGAATGTGGGAATAAAAAGTGATCTAAATAACCTTGACCATGGAGTGATTGTTTGCAGCAGACGGGGTGGTTTGGTTATCTCAGAAACTGCTGATCTCCTGGGATCTTCATGCACAACAGTCTCCAGAGTTCACAAAGAATGGTACGAAATCAAACATCTCGTAAGTATCAGTTCGGTTAGTGAATACACCTTGTTAATGAGAGAGGTTAGAGGACAATTTCCAAATTGGTTCAGGGAAGGCAACAGTAACTCCAAATAACTACACATTACAACAGTAGTGTGCAGAAGATCATCTCTGATTGCACAATACATCGAATCCTGAAGTGGATTGGCTATAGCAGCAGAAGACCATGAACAAATTAAGTAAAGGAGGTAAATAATAAAGTGGCCATGAGTGTTAATCCCACTTCATTATTTGCCAGTCTTCTACACTGTCCACAACCTACATGATAAATGGAAGAGGACCCAGTATGGATACCTGTAGAGCATCACTAGTCACAGACCTCCAGCAAGAATAAGCCCCATCAAACACTATCCTTGGTCTTCAAGCTAATTATGAATTCAAATGTACATGTTACTTTATACACAATTGTTTTGTTCAAAAGCTGGATTCAGATCACCTTAGAATCATACAGCACAGAAATAAGTCCTGCCCTCCACCATGTCCATACCAGATGACTCCCCATCCTATTCTCACTTCTCAGTACTTGATCCATAACCTTTTAGCCATAGCAGTTCACGAGCTGTCAATAGTTCCAACAGTGGATATAGACCATCCACTTAGCAAATCAGAAGCTGAGGGGTTGGTGGGGCTAAGAATTAGGGCATTATGGCAAGACTTGTGGGATAATGGACATAAGGGGAAACACCTTTACAAAATACATAAAACTTTTGGATTGATGGAAGGAAAGGGTAAAACAAGAAGGGAAGGAGTTATACTGACTCAACTTAGAACTATGCTTAATTATTCCTTATAGCTTGTTGGAAAACATCACTCTGGGGTGTGTAGGTTTTGTCATTAAGAAACAGTTGAACATATTCTTTTAAGGTTGAAAGAAAGAAAATGCAGGCTGCACTACGAGCTTTGGGATTTGATAGTTTTCATTTTAAAACTTTAAGTTATGGAAGTGACTTTAATTCATAATATTGTCTTTCTTTATTTACAATCTATGAGCTTTTGGGATCATTTTGTTTTCATTTGATAAAGAACTAGTATGAGTTTTATTTCCCAACCAAACTCCAGTCCAGTTGGTGGCGGTAATGCACCTTTAAATTGGACTGCCAACTGCCATTAAAAGTCAGAAGAAGAAGAAGGAATTCATATGCTTTTTAAACATGAAATTGCCTGCTTTCACTGCTACGTCAGTGTGTTACAAATTTCATCCACTCGCTATATGATAAAATTCCTGTTCAAATCCCTCCAAATCTCCTGCACCACTAAGCCACATGGATGCTAATCTTCCCTGGATTTGTCAGGGCATGGTCTGGTTAAAGCATCAAAATCAAAGCGCATGGCTTAACTTGTAACATATGTCAGTTTCCTTTATAGTGATGCTCTTAATGCCACCCAGATATGTTGCTAAGGGACACTTTATTAACATTTATGTCAAGCTGGTAAAGCCCAGCTGTGGTAGCTAGATTTATATTTTACCGTCTCAGTGCAGGTTGCTTCAATACAGAAAACCAGAAAATGAAGGGGAACTAGAAACTGCTAATACCACAGGGAAAGTATATTCTTCTACAGAAACAGAAGCAGCACCAGCATTCTTATCCCTACCAATCACAGCCTCTCATTGTCCATTTTGATCATATCTTCATCCATCCCAGCCTGGATGCCTCTTCTCTTCCTTCACCATAATGACTCCCTTTTAAACACTGCATCTCCTTCCCCTGCCTTCACTGCCAGTACTCCCTTCCCTAAACTGAAGAGACCACCACCAAGCATTCCCTGCTGGTTTTGTTTCCCATTCCCATGCAGCCAGCTGCTGGGTAGGAAATGGATTTTAAATATACAGTGAGGGCCTGGTATTGTTAGTCTTAGATACAGGGATAAGCTGAGGCTATCTTTTAAGTTCATCCCTATCAAAGATACTGACCTGTTTTTCACACTCCCTGCAGTTTATTTTATCCCCATCCCGATTCTGTCTTCAACCTGCTTTTTTTAACTGTTTCTCTTCCCACGAGTGCAGCCTGAGTTGCAATGTTCCAGCATTATCTGTTGTTATAATAAATTAGCTACTGCTAGAACAAAACTTAGTATTAAAATTAAAAACCTCTTCTGGAGGTTGAGTCTCACGCTCTTCACAGGTTTTATGAAATTATTGATTGCAAGTTATACATCAGCTGATGTCACTACACATTTCCAATGATCTTCCTACTGGTTTTGCACAGTAAAATGCTTGCAGAAGTGGCGAACTTACCCTGTGCTACTGTAGCTTGTAAGCAAACCGCAGTATGTTTCTACAAAATGTAATGTCTTAGCTTCTTTCATGGCTGGGCAATATGCTACACTACATGCATCATGGTTTTAAATACAAATTTAAATGTGATTTGAGGGTGGTACTTGTGTAACCTGCTTTCAAGCATTGTTGAAGTGCCATCCACAAGAAGAGTTCATTGTTTGTGGAGAACAAATCTGCCATTGCCTTTTCGGATCCCAACATCAGTGATTTCACCACTGGCACTTGAACAATGCTCTTGCCACTTCCCTTGGTGAGGAAGGACAGTCAAGATACTGTCTTCCAAAACCACTTGTAACCCCATCCACTGCTGTATTGTAGTTACTCAAATGGCATTTTTTAGAAACAACAATTCAGGCAAAGGCAAGTGGAAACCAAGCATTGAGAATGCGTACAGAAGTGATAATGTGACATAATGGCAACTAACAGAGTTTGATGCATAAATGTTATTCCTCACTTTGTTTTGCTGTTTCTGTTCCACTTTACCATGTGAGTTCCATTTAAAAAACTGTAAAAGAGGAGAGCTGGGATGGCAGTACTAGTAGAATAGGAACTTTATTTATTTTTATTGACAGCAGGTGTCTTACCACTACGCAGCAAACTCCTCTTATGGTTGCGTCCCACTTATTCATCTTTTGCCCTGCTAGAGAACATTTTGAAAGCTACTTTTAAATTGATGTAATTCCTGGATCTGCTGCATCAGTGACAATTTGATAAGAAATCAAATGTTATTTGATATATTTTCCCAGTGAAATTGAAGTGCAAAATTAGCAACTTGCCAAGCGCACACGAGTAAAGGCCCAATTGTATTCACTGCTTCTCAAGTAATGTACAATACAGTACTGAAGTCTCAGTCACCATAATTTTGAATATGGTTTCAGATGGTATGGCCTCTATACAGAGCCCTGATCTCAACATCATCGAGGTTGTCTGACAGACAGTCGAAGTCTGCAGAAGATCTGTGGCAATTTCATCAAGATGCTTCGAATAGCCTACCAGACGATTTTCTTATAAAACTGCACGCCACAGTACCTAAGAGAATTGAGGCAGTTTTAATGGGAAAGAGTCGTCACACTAAATATTGATTTGTTTTGTAACTATGTACTGTTGTCTACAGTAATCTACTAGATATATAGAGACTTTTCATTTCATTATTTTTGAAAGCATCTTTGCTTTACAGATTTTTTACACGTGTACAGACTTTTGCACAGCACTGTATGTTTTCAGTTTTGATGATAGTGTCAATGTAATCTCTTGAAAATGTTATCATCATACCTTGATGCATGACTTTTCATGTTCATGAGTACACATTAATTTCTGGAAAAAAACACCCATGCAGTTTTTTAAAGGTATGAAATAATAATCTTTAAATATTCTGATAAGTGGACAATGTTAAGAGTTAAATGGTTTTGCAGGGAAATGGATTCAAAAGCAAAAGAAAGAGCAGAATGCCATTAATTAGTCAATAACTTAGAAAAACTGACAATCAAATGTAAGAAAATTGAGTTTGGCGTGTGGTACTAAATTTGGCTGCAGCAAGCTACTTCACTGTCTGTCGAATGTTGATTTTCCAATGTGATTCAGCAACATCCTAAATTAGTGCAAGGATTAGCTTACTATATCTGCCCAATTCAATTAATGGCACTAATTATATGGGACTCAGTTCTAAAACCTAATCACCAAAACAACAGTAAAAATACCAGAATCTTAATCAGTACCTCAGGTCAGATCAAATTCATTCAGATTTGTTTATCTCCTGTACATCGAAACATACAGTGAAACCAACCAATTTGGAGTTCTCTTCTGGTCAGGATGGCGATAGTGAATGATAATTCCTCTGGCGATATATTCCAGATGGTCAATCATTTCAGCTTTTCTACGTCTCCTACTTACATTAATTTTGTTTTTGAAACTTTGGGAGACTGTGATTTACAGTCTGCATTTCGATTGAATGAGCTAGCACTGTGCTGACCCTGAGAAAACTCCAGGAGAGAAGTGGAGCACAAGCTGCCATGAGGAGAAGCTCAGAGATGAGACAAGTGGCCATAATCATCTGCATTTCTCATCGATTGAAGTATCAAGAAAGACATTAACATTGAGGCAAGTGTGGAGAAGAGGCCGCTGATTCGAGTCGTTGCCGTTGGACAGGCCACTGGTTTGAACCGTTCCTGTCGGTGTGGCCGTTGGTTTGAGTCGCTGCCATCAGCTGGGACGCTGGTTCGAGTTACTGCCGTTGGATGGCCGCTGGTTCAAGAGGCTGCTGGTTCGAGTTGCTGCCGTTGGACGGCAGCTGGTTCATGAGGCTGCTGGTTCAAGAGGCTGCTGGTTCCAGTTGCTGCCGTTGGACGGCCGCTGGTTCAAGAGGCTGCTGGTTCCAGTTGCTGCCGTTGGACAGCCGCTGGTTCAAGAGGCTGCTGGTTTGAGTTGCTGCTCTCGGAGGAGCCACTGCATCCTGATGCACTCAGAGATGTTATCAATATTCTGAGATTTAAGAAGTTCAAATTAACTGTAGTTCATACAGTGGTGTATCTAAGGTATGGCAGGTGCCCTGGGCGCCACTTGAAGGGCGCCCCTGAGCAGTTTCTATTAAAGCCAGACAAGCCATCCTCGGATAGTGGAAAAATAATTTTCTTCAGATGTATGATCTGTCTTTGATTATCATGGGTGAGAACCACTGGGATGGCCTTATTTCAGAGCATTGTGTAAGAAGATCATGAAACATTTCTTCACGAAGAAGGAAAGTGGAGCTGAAGGACGGAAGAGACGAAAGTTGGAGGCGGAGGAAGCCAAGAAGTTGAGGAAGTTCTTCATGCCCTTCTTTGAAAAGCCTGGAACAAGTAGATCGACACACTCCATGGAGTCGCTTGCACCTGCTACCAGTTTGTTAGAATCCAAAGGTAGATCAAGTACAAATGGGTCACAAGCCAAGGAGGAAGTCAAGTCAGATAAATCTGAGTATGACGGGATTAAGAGTGAGGCTGCCACAGAGAATGTAGACATGACAGGAGGGAAGACTCAATGAACAAAACTTGGTTCAAGAGGAAATTGGGAAATGGTTGTGGTGAGGAAGTGACTCACTCATGGCTGGTCTATTCCCTTTCTAAAAAGTCTGCATTTTGTATCTGTTGTCTTCTCTATTCCTAGACAGACCATCAATCCTCATTGGAGCAAGAAAGTGGATTCAACCAGTGGAAAGCACCTGAAAGGATTAGTGTTTGTGAAAATGCCAAAAATCATTAGGAATGCTTCACACAGTGGAAAGAAATGGAAAGAAATTTAGCTGGAACAGAAGAGTTAATGATGTGGTATTTCTGTCACAGATTGAGAAGGAAAAGCAGAAGTGGCGTGATATTTTGACAAGAATCCTTCACTGCATAAAATTCCTTGTGACTCAGAACCAGGCTTTGCGAGGACACAGGGAGTCACTTCAGCTAGACAATGACTCCAATGTGGGAAATTTCCTTGGCTTACTGAAACTACTGGCCATCGTTGACCCTGTCATAAAAGAACACCTCACTCATTTGGAAATTCATCCTGGATCCACGTCTTATCTTTCACCGAGTATCCAGAACAAATTCATCCACATGATGGCATCCACTGCTTGCCAGAGTTTACCGAGAAACATTTGTAAAGCCAAGTACTATGGTCTCATGTTCGAATCGACTCCTGATCAGGCACACTGTGAGCGGATGTCAGAAGCAGTGAGGTACGTGGAAGTTGATTTTGAGAGGAAAACAGTCCGTGTTAGAGAGTCCTTCCTTGATTTTATCCAGATAAGCCAGAAGGATGCTGAGAGCTTGTTTGAAGACATCTTGAAACAACTAGAGAAGGACCAAATGGAGCTACAAGATTGTCGGTCACAGTGCTATGACAACGCTGTTGTGATGGCTGGACACAGAAGTGGTGTTCATCAAAGAATAAGTGAGAAAAACAACCTGGCAGTGTTTGAGAGTTGCGACAATCACTCACTCAACTTTGTGGGTGTACATGCAGCCAAGCAGGATACAATGATGGTCAGGTTTTTTGGAACCATCAAAGCTCTCTACGTGTTTTTCTCTCATTCAACACAGCGCTGGGAAAAACTCAAAAACGCCATGCCTGTGGTTGTTAAGTCGGAGTCTGAAACCAGGTGGAGTGCAAGTACAGATGCAGTGAAGCCCGTCAACAAGTACCTTGAGGAGATACTTCAAGTTCTCCAGGATATGATAGACAATGAAAACAAGAGCAGTGAAACAAGAAGTGCTGCAAGCCAGCTGTACAACCACAAGTTGAGTTACGATTTTCTGATTTTGCTATTATTCGCATTGACTGTATTCAAAACAGGCTGCAGGATCTTAGCATGAACTTCCATGATGCTGCCTTGGATTTGAAAGTCCTCCAAGATAATTTTTATGATGAAAGAGAAGTGTTGGTCAGTGAGACTCTTGAAGAAGGAGTCGGTTTCTGTCAAGAATGGAATTTTGAAGTTGAAAGACGTCAGAGATGAAAGAAACGAATGGCTGATGAGAACTTGAGGGATGCTGGGTTAATAGCTAAGGAGGAAATGGAAAGAGTCATGAAGGGAACACTCAACCATCTTCACAGAGAAATGGGTGAAAGGTTCACTCATTTACCTGACACTGACATCAAGTTTAAGTTCCTTCACGATGTCGAGGGACCGTGTTATGGCCCTGACAGTAACGACCTAAAGAAGAAGTGCAAAAATTTGGGCAAATTGTACAGCTCTGATGTTGATGGACAGCAGCTATATGAAGAAATTTTGGATTGCAGAATGTTGCTATCAAGGCGGGTCAACATGAAAGTATCAAGACCTGAAAAACTTCTTGAATTTATTGTTCAGTATGGAGATGAGAGCACCTTTTCCAATCTTCGCATTGCTATTCAGATAATGCTAACCATCGCAGTTTCCATCGCCAGCTGTGAGAGATCATTCAGCAAGTTAAAACTAATACTTTCATATTTGAGAGCCTCCATAGGTCAAGGCAGACTCTGTGATCTTGCTCTGTTGAGTGTAGAAAGAGAAGAAACTGAAAAAACTGACTTTGATCACATCATAGACCAATTTGCATCAGTGAAAGCAAGGAAGGTGCAGTTATAAATTTCATGTAGTGCCATAATTTGTCAATTAAAAGATTAATGAGCTTGATTTGTATTTTTGAGCTGATATTATGGTAAAGTTATATAACAGATGGGTGTCAGATATTTGGACAGGGGTGCAATTTCAGTGCTTGCCATAGGTGCTATTTTCCGTAGATACACCCCTGAGTTCATATTGTACTCTTTGAATTCTATGCTTTTTTTCATGTTCTCACCCATTCTTTCTTGTAGCAGATTGGCGTGCCAAGGGTTCGATTAATCTGTTAGTTTTTTGCGAGGGAGTGTTTGGGAGTGTTTCAGGTTTGCAAGTTATTTTTTCTTTTTCTTTTTGTGCGGGGAATATTAATGTCTTTCTTTCAACTACTTATATAGTTTTCTGTATTATGTGGCTATCTGGAGAAGACAAATTCAGAACTGTGTTCTGCATACATACTGTATTTTGATAATAAAATGAACCTTTGAACCAACACAACCTAAGGTCATGTTGGGGCCAGCCTGCAAGAGTAGCCACATATTCCTGCGCCTACACAGTATTACCATAATGCTTGGCATTGTGACAACACAGAACACAAGAAAACCAAAAAAAAAGCAAGTAACAAAACAGGAATAGCAAAACAACCCCCTTGCCTTGCTCCCACCCACCCACACACAGACAGTCTTCTAATCCCAGGACAGGCCTCAGGGCCTTCAGACTCCAGTCTCCAGGCTTTGACTTCCAGTCTTCCAATTGACCTTCAGGCTTCGATCTTCAGTATCAATCCCCAGACTAGACGTTGATACATGCCGAACTCCAGACCTTGTACTTGCTGCTCGCATGGGCATCTGATCCCTTGACCCATCAACTGGGACAAGCCATAGATGTCCTTCATCACCTGTCCACATCATTGGCCTTTGAATGCAGAGTATGGAGTGCTCTGATTCCAGCCTGAGTTCTAACTCCTTTACATCTCTACCTCTAAATCCTAATCTCACCTCTAACACCTTCATATTCCCATCCCTAGACCCTCAACCTGACCTCTAACTTTCCTCTCTGCCCCAAAACATTTCCTAAGAACTTAAAAAAAATAAGTCTGAGCCACGGTCTTGATAGAGACAACAGCTTGCTCCGACTTGGCTATGTTAGCTCAGTGCCTTGTTAAACAATGTCAGTTTCAAGGGAAACAGCAAATATCAGTTGCTTATGCCTTTATGTGTAGGTGTGCAATGAAAGGCAGAAGACCAAGACAAGCAAGATGTAGAATGCCATCTCTGTGCATGGATTCATCATTTAAGCCAAAATTGGAACAAGGACTCACTCATAAGGTACATCACTCACAACACCATCCACCACATTAAGCATCAAAATTGTAATGTACTTGCAGTGTATACCATCTTTAAAATGCAATGCAGTTACTCATGCTAGGTAATGCAATAGGACCTCTGAGACCCACAATTTCTATCTCACAGAAGGATGAGGGCAGTATATATTTGGAACCATCAACACCTATAAATTCCACTCCAAGTCACACACAATACTGCCTTAAAAGAGGGATCACTATTCCAACATCATCATGACTCAGTCTAAATTCTGGAACTTCTCTAACAACATTGTAGAAAAACCTTCATCAGAAGGACTGTGATGGCTGAAGGAGCCTATGCAACTCAATGATAGTTAGCAATGGGCAGTCACTCTTTACCAGGAAGTTATTGAAAAACTTATGTTCTTAAGGGTTAGAAACAAGAAATAGATGACAGTCATTCAGCCTTCTCATGTCTTCCATTCCATAAGATCACAAGTCACCTTTTACTTTAGTGTTTCTTTGTTGTACCAAATCTATATTCTTTGATTTATATCATAGCAAGGAGTTTTCTGCTTCAGTTGATACATTCAATTTTAACATGCTGAATCATTTCAAGACCTCGCAATATGTCCAATATTAAGAATTTTATGTTCACATGTATAAATGAACAATTGATTCTTTGAGAGGTTGATCTAAAAAAAACAGAATCAGGACAATGTATTTTAAAATTATTTTATGGATATACTATAATATACACACAGATTTAAATACCTTTTCAAATTAGTTTATTGGATTACTTAAATCTAACTTTTAAGACAATAAAAAAATAGAAAGAAGAACAAGCCCTTTGTGCCTACACTGACATTTAATGAGATTATTGCTGATTTTTTAAGTGTCATTTTCCTACACTGAGACAATATCCCTCTGTTGTATCAAAATGTCTTGTCTCTGTTTTGAATACATTCTATATCCAAAAGTATTCAGTCCTTTTGGATACAGAATTCCAACGGTTCCCCTGTTCGTGGGTGAAGAAATTTCATCGCCAATCAATCATGAATTCCAGCTCCTATTTTGAGACTATGACCCCTACTTCTGGATGTCCTGGTCACTGATATCACCCTTCAATCCCTGTAAAAATGGTATATACTTTAATAAGGTCTTCGCAAGGAACTTTGGCATTCTTTATATATTCTCTCTTGATCATGCAAATATCCCAGTTTTGGAATCAACCGGGTAAATATTGGTTGAACTCATTCCGTTATCAATACATTTTTCCTTATGTAAGAAGACTAGATCAAAATGTTGAATTTCATGTTTCTTTTGTTAAATGCCACATTTTGTCAAATTTTGAGTTAATATCATGTCCATTCATTTCCACCTAACACCTTAGATTGGTCTTTTTTCTAACCAAGAGGCCAATATTTCATCGAATTCAGGCTTGAAAGTAGCTATCCATTGCTGGCTCCCTTACTTTATGGATAATTGAGTAACCTCCTAGGACATTCAGTGACCTTTTGGATTATGCTATGTACTTTAGGCAGGCAGAATATAATTTGGCAATTTCTCCACCTTTCCAAATGAATGCCAGCACTGTAGATATATAGAAACAACATCATTAGAGACACAGCTGGTTCTGGAGTACAAACCTTCAGCAATAAACAAGACTGTTGTCAGGGCTCATAACCATTGACTTATCCAGGGTGCTCAGCTGTTCCTTTAACCCATTTTGAGTGAATTGAATTGGGTGAAAACTAACATTTATTGTTGTGGTAAATTCGGACAGAAGCTGAAATGGACCATTAACTTCAGACTTCTCGCTGAAGATAATAAATTTTTCAGTTTTGTCTTCTGTCCCAATGCCCTGGACTCTGCTGGCAGCTAGCATAGAGATGTTCCTGGAGCCACATTTCCCCTATGTTGTTTAATTATTTACATGTAGCCTTAGACCGTAAGACAGAGGAGCAGAATTAGGCCAATTCAGCCCGTCGAGCCTGCTCCGCCATTGCATCATGGCTGATCCCAGATCCCACTCAACCACATACGCTTGCTTTCTTCACTGGTTGTGTAAGAATTATAGGGCTTTCAGCTGAATCCATGTGATATGAAATCACCCAGTTCCCAGTGTGTAGAAGTCCTTTGCTGTAGCTTCACCAGATTGCTATCCTAAATCTTAGGCATGTCCAGTGCTTCCCCTGGCAGTGCATTTGATAATTCTCCTGAAATAGGTTTCATCTAATTAAAAATAAAAGTAGAATGAGGAACATGTTGGGTCATGTGGTTATAGGAGGCACTGGAACAATTCTGTTCTACTGCTGCCTCATAGCACTTCATGTATGCTTAGTTTGTGGCTGATTGATCGAATCCAGAGCTATCCCATTCAATATAGTTAATGTGAAAAGACAGGTATTTGTGTCCTCAAAGATTTTGTTGTAGGCACTTCAAATATCATTGAAATGGATAAATAGTTCTGAAGGCAGATTGAATTGAACAATGTTCAAATGGACTTGGTTATCTCCCAGCTCAATCAGGCCCAGTTGTTGAGTGATTGACTTGGCCATCTCTGGCAATGGTGGTTCTGCCAATGCAGTCTGGGTGAAGAACAATGAGCATTGGAACCTCTCCCTTGTATCGTTCAGTATTCCGTCCAGGAGATGTTGAACGTGGAAGACAAAAAACAGCTAAACAAGGGGGTCTTTTATTGCTGTGTTTGGTCCAAGTCTTGACAAGTACCATGATGAAGTTAATGGAGTTAAATACTATCGCAATGAAATAATAACTAGCTGACACCTGCTCATTCACGAGCACAATTGCCGCATCTGATGCGCTGTCGAATCCGTGGTTGCGACATAAATACACCCAATAACTTTTCCTCCACAGCTGCTCGTGGTAATAAATTCCACAGGTTTACCACCCTCTGATTAAAGTAATTTCTCCACATCTCTGTTCTAAATGGATGTCCTTCAATCCTGAAGTCATGTTCTCTTGTCCTGCATTCCCCTACCATGGGAAATAACTTTGCCATATCTAATCTGTTCAATCCTTTTAACATTCAGAATGTTTCTATGAGATAAACCTTCATTCTCCTGAACTCCAGGGAATACAGCCCAAGAGCTGCCAGACGTTCCTCATTTGGTAACTCTTTCACTCCTGGAATTATTCTCGTGAATCTTCTCTGAACCCTCTCCAATGTCAATATATTCTTTCTAAAATAAGGAGCCGAAAACTGCACAGAATACTGCAAGTGTGATCTCATGAGTGCCTTATAGAACTTCAGCATCACATCCCTGCTCTTATATTCTATACCTCGAGAAATGAATGCCAATATTGTAATTGCCTTCTTCATCACCTACTCAAACTAGAGGTTAACCTTTTGGGTATTGTGCACAAGGACTTCCAAATCACTTTGCATCTCTGCATTTTGAATTCTGTCCCCATCTAAATAGTAGTTTGCCTGTTTATTTTTTTCCACCAAAGTGCAGGACTATACGCTTTACAACGTTGTATTTAATTTGCCACTTCTTTGCCCATTCCCCTAAATTATCCAAGTCTCTCTGCAGGTTCTCTGTTTCCTCAACACTACCCGCTCCTCCACCTATCTTTGTATCATCGGCAAACTTAGCCACAAATCCATTAATCCCATAGTCCAAATCATTGACATACATCGTGAAAAGCAGCGGTCACACACCAACCCCCGTGAAACTCCACTGGTAACCGGCAGTCAGCCAGAATAGGATCCTTTTATTCCCACACTCTGTTTTCTGCCAATCAGCCAATGCTCCACCCATGTCAGTAACTTCCCTGTAATTCCATGGGCTCTTATCTTGCTAAGCAGCCTCATGTGCAGCACCTTGTCAAAGGTCTTCTGAAAATCCAAATACACCACATTCACTGCATCTCCTTTGATACCCTCCTAGTAATTTCCTCTCCAGCTACTTCCTTCTGAACCTGAGGGTGCATTCCATCAGGTCCTGAAGATTTATTCACCCTCAGTCTATTAAGCTTCCTGAGTACCTTTTCAGTCGTAATTTTCACTGCACATTCTTCACTTCCCTGATACTCTTGAATGCCCAGTATGTTGCCAATTCCTTCCACTGTGAAGACTGATGCAAAATACGCATTCAGTTCCTCTGCCATCTGTGCGTCTCTCATTACACTATCTCCAGCATCATCTGCTATTGGTCCTCATCTCTCTTTTACCCTTTATATACTTAAAAAAGCTTTTAGTATCTTCTTTGATATTCTTTCATAATTCATTTTTTCCCTTCTTAATGACCTTCTTAGTTTCCTTCTGCAAGTTTTTAAAAGCTTCCCAATCCTCTATCTCCCCACTGGCTTTGGCTTCCTTGTATGTGATCTTTTTTGCTTTTACTTTGGCTCTGACTTCAATTGTCAGCCACGATAGTGTCCTTCTTCCATTCAAAAACTTCTTCTTATTTGGAATATATCTCTTTTGCACCCCCTTCATTTTTCACAGAATCTCCAGCCATCGCTGCTCTGCTGTCCTTCCTGCTAGTGTCCCTTTCCGGTGAACTTTGGCCAGTTCCCCTCTCATGCCATTGTAATTTTCTTCATTCCATTGAAATAGTGACACATTGGAATTTATGTTTTCATTCTCAAATTTCAAAGTGAACTTGATCATATTATGATCAGTGTTTGCCTAAGGGTTCCTTAAACTTTAGCTCTCTTAGCACCTCCAGATCATTGCACAACACCCAATCCAGCACAACCGATCTTCTAGCCAGCTTATTGAGATACAGTACAAAACAGGTTCTTCTGGCTCTTTGAACCGTGCCGTCCAGCAACCCACAGATTTAACCATAGTCTAATCACAGGAAAATTTGCAATGACCAATTATCCTACTAGCGGGTACATCTTTGAACTGTGGGAGGAAAACAGAGCACCCTGAGGAAACCCTTGTACACACAGAAAGGAACATATAAACTTGCCTAAAGAGGACACCAGCATTGTATTCCAAACTCCAATGCCCCAAGTGGTAATAGCAACACACTAACCACTATGCTACTGTGGCACCTCATTTTGGCAATAGCAAGTTTCGTCTCTCCTTACTGGGAGAATAACATTCTTAACTCACAGGATTACTTCAAGGATATCATGGAATCAACATGTAGTCGTACCTTAGTTTCCTTTTCCTTCTAACTCCATAATTCATCAAGTCTCCTACATGGTTTGATACTTTAAGAAAATCAGTTGATGTTGATACCATAAGTGAAATTGAAGCCACATTCAAAAATAATGTCTGTACCTGTCTTCAATAAATAGTTCATGCTAATTTATGTGTATCCCTTATGTTAACAGATTCCTTCCATTCCCAATGCAACTTTAAGGTTTAAAAAAAATTACAATTAAGTAACATCTCCAAACATTGCACTGTTTAGTGTTAATCTAGGTAGATTAATCATTACCAAATGTTCCTGGAAATTTCCACTTCAAAATAGTTGGATTCGATTCTATGATTGAACTTGGCAGGTAAATTGTTTTAATATTTAAATACATCATACTTAGAGCGTTGATTGAATTGTTTAATTGTGTTTAATATATCTGAATAATTGAATTAAGGCAAATTTCTTAATGAAAAACAAAACCCTTGTTTTAGCAAGGAATCTGGCTGAATTCCATTTATTTTATAATGCATACAAGTAGTTCAATAAGTAATTTATGAGATGACAGAGTTTAAAATAGAGAAGAACAATTGTGTTAGAAAATACAACTTTTAACAAACAATGCTGGATTGATCTCTTCAAAATGTTATGTTGTACACATGGTACTCAACCTGGCATTTAACATTAGTAAGACAAAGAGCTGATTGTGGACTTCAGGAAGAGTTAGACGAAGGAACGCATATCAGTCCTCATAGAGGGATCAGAAGTGAAAAGAGTGAGCAGTTTCAAGTTTCTGTTGCCAAGATCTCTGAGGATCTAACCTGATCCCAACATATCGATGTAGTTATAACGAAGGGAAGACAGCAGCTATACTTCATTAGGAGTTTAAAGAGATTTGGCACGTCAACAAATACACTCAAAAACTTCTATAGATGTACAGTGGAGAGCATTCTGACAGGCTGCATCACTGTCTGGTACGGAGGGGCTCCTGTACAGGACCGAAAGAAGCTGCAGAGGGTTGTAAATCTAGTCAGCTCCATCTTGGATACAAAGTACCCAGGACATCTTCAGGGAGCAGTGTCTCAGAAAGGCAGTGTCCATTATTAAGGACCTCCAGCACCCAGGGCACGCCCTTTTCTCATTGATACCATCAGATATCTTTTACAGAGTCGCAGAGTTGTAGAGTAGGGGAGAAGCTCTTTGTCCTAACGGTCCATGCTAACCTAGCTGTCTATGCGAGCTAGTCCCATTTGCCCCATCTCTCTTTGAACTTTCCTAACCATGTAGCTGTCCAACTGTCTTAATAGGATGGCTGACCAATTGAAATCTAGTGAATATGAAATGCCGAATAATGGAATGGATGGCATTGTAACCAAATATGTGGATGATACAAAGATAAATGGAGAGGCAGGTACCATTGAGTAAGCAGAATCTGCAGAAGGACTTGGAAAGATTGAGAATGGTCAAAGAAATAATGAATGGAATTGTATGGCCATGCACTTTGGTAGAAGGTTTAAAGGTGTATATTATTTTCTAAACAGGGAACTAATCCAGAAGTCAAAGTTGCAAGGGAATCAGGAGTCCTAGTGCAGGATTCCTAAAGTTTAACTTGTAGTTTGAATCAGTAGTAGGGAAGGCAAATGCAATGTTAGCATTCATTAGGATGTGATGCTGAGCCTTTATAGAGTATTGGCCAGACCACATTTGGAGTATGGTGAGTATATTTGAGCACAGTATCAAAGAAAGAATCTTCTGGCATTGCAGAGAATCCAAAGGAGATTTACGAGAAAGATCTCAGGAATGAAAGTGTTAGCACATGAGAAGCATTTGATGGCTCTGGGATTGTACTCACTGGAGTTTAGAAGAATGGGAGGGGAATATCATTAAAACCTATAGAATATTGAAAGGCCATGGACATATTGAAAGATAGATTGGGGATGGAGATGATATTTCCTATAATGGATATGACTACAAGTACTTCCCTTTAGAACAGAGAGTGGTGAATCTCTGGAATTCATTGCCACAGATGGCTGTGGAAACATAGAAACATAGAAAACCTACAGCACAATACAGGCCCTTCAGCCCACAAAGCTGTGCCGAACATGTCCTTACCTTAGAACTACCTAGGCTTACCCATAGCCCTCTATTTTTCTAAGCTCCATGTATCCATCCAGGAGTCTCTTAAAAGACCCTATCATTTCTGCCTCCACCAGCACCACCAGCAGCCCATTCCACACATTCACCACTCTCTGCATTAAAAATTTACCCGTGACATTTCCTCTGTACCTACTTTCAAGCACCTTAAAACAATGCCCTCTCGTGTTGGTCATTTCAGCCTTGGGAAAAAGCCTGACTATCCACATGATCAATACCCCTCATCATCTTATACACCTCTATCAGGTCACCTCTCATCCTCCGTCACTCCAAGGAGAAACGGCCAAGTTCACCCAAGTCATTGGGTGAGCTAATAGATTCTTAATCAGTAAGGGTCTCCAAGATTACAGAGAGAAGGCAGGAGAATGGAATTGAGAGAGATATTAAATGTGCCATGTTGAAATAGTGTTGGAGATTCAATGGGCTGAGTGGCCTAATTCTTCTCCTGTCTTATAGGCTTGTGGATGACATCTTCTGTAATTACTTGTACAATTGAAATTCATAGTTTGTATGAAGGAAGCCTTTCACAAGGCAGTCTATGCATTGGCAGTTCATATCACTACCCGTTTTGAATACAATCTAACTGAACTGTAACTAATTCTCATTCCACATACTTTGAATTTATTGAAGAATGAAATATAAGCTAATCTCTTTTGAATATATAGTTACATTTCCAGAGGGTAACTGTGGGTTACATTGTTAATTTTCTGGTGTGAACTCTATCAGGTGTAAATAATGTGGAGCTGACTGATATTCAAGTTACATTTAAGTATTCCCCACACTGCCACATATCATCTTGAAATGGTGTGGGTTGTAAATACCAGAATTGTACTTAATGACCAAAATCACGTTGACTGATAGCTGGCAACTCCAAAGGGAACCTATGGAGAAATTGTCACTTTAATTAGATGGAAATGGTGTGAATACAATGAGTGTGGTGGCCTTATTATCTGCATGGTTATATAAAAAAATCAGTATGTCAACCTGAGAATGAAAGAAATCTCAAATTCATCTGCAGGCTCACTAGAAAGGTCACTGTATTAATTAGTGATCATCTAGGGGGGAGAAGTGAGTATAATCAGAAACAAAATTAAAAGAATTCCCACATAAATCTCACTATTAAATATGGCTTCAATACATTTTAACTGTAAAATAGGAACAAAGAACAAGATCTCTTGAAATAACTGAATTAACTGAGTTTGTAGCTTAATGTTACATGAATTCACATAATTTGCAGTTGTTGACTTTTTCCTCACTTGGCAGATTAATATGCTGATTCTCCACCATCCACCCCAATGTTCAAAATGTCAAGGAGCTGCTAAAAATCACAATATCGCACAAAGACTCTGCAGTCAGAGAGGAAGGTCAAATCTGCCCTTCTGTTAAGCAACCATGTAGGTTTTAACTTCATACCCTTTGATTTTAAAATTTGCTCTAAAAATAAATGAGAATTGACAGTTTGAGACTGTTGCCAGTCAAATTTAAAGAAAATCCAGCTGGACATGACACTGTACGTTGAGCTTTCATAGTTCCAGAACAAACAGACTCATGCAAACCAGAACAATTCTCATAATTTGAGAAGCATTTCAATCCTGCAGTTCATATTTGAGCAGTGGTACACCTTACACCATACATTTTCCTTGGCATTGAAGCAATTCAGTACAATAGGCTTGATGACATTGGGAAAATAAAGTTTATTGTGGTGAAATTCATAGAATAAGTTCAATTAAATAATAAATATTGTGTAACTGTCACTCATGTACTCACTTAGACTGAGAGCTTTATCAGAATTAGATGGGTAAGCATGGTATAACAAGTTAGAGCCATGTGACACAGATTCTTAAGGTGACATTGAGTCCAAGAAACACATATATATATATATATATCACACTAATTCCTCTTAAATAAATGACTATTATACACAGGCAACATTTAAATTAATAAATTTACTATTACCATCAGTATATTCAATTCTATACTTAAGATTTGTAAAAAAAAACTATTAAACATCAACATACTTCCAAGTATGATCTGTAAAGAGTTTATATGTAATTATCAATCACAACACAGTTCCAAGGTCAATAAGATTCAATGGTTCATAAGAACAATTGTATCATCTTTTGAAGAAGTAAGCAAGCATTCTCATCTTCCAGAGTTAAACACTAAATCTTTCCTCAACATTCCAGAATTTCTGCCCGATTCACTGTTTCCCCCTCATTTATTCAAATGTTGTACCTGCCTTTCGTGGGCTCTTGCTATACACTCATCATCCTTTATTTTTTTTCTACTGCTTTCTCTTATTGGATTGTGCTATGCTTTTCACTAAGGAAGGGCATTCTATAGATCACCTCTAGATACACTGTAGTAGCAAATAATGATACATCCGTTTCATTCTAGTCACTAGACATGAGAATACTACAGCACAGTACAGGCCCTTCAGCCCTCAATGCTGTGCTGACCCATATATTCCTTAAAAAATGTACTAAACCCACATTCCTTCAAAACGGAAATTGATTCTAACTTGTAGCTTCATTGTTGTTTACTTAACATTATAGATTCTCTCTGAAACTTATCCATCTCTACAGTACTTAATCAATTCCACAATTATCTTCCTTCAGAATGTATGTAGGCCATAAGCTGTTTCATATTTTAATGCAATTATAAGCTTTCAACATTTTCTTATCACTGTATTTGTTGGGACTTATGGTTTTATAAAACTGCTGGGTTCCTGTTGTATTGCTACAAGTGTGTCACAGATCCCTTGAGAAACAGCCTTTTGTTAACATTGGCAAATGATTCTAATTCTTGGATTTTGTCATATTACCATTAAACCCTTTTGTACAGGATGGATTTTTAATCATGATTTCCCTTTCTTTCCCTATGTTACTATATTTTTTTCCCAGAAGTGGGTTGCCATTAGTTGGGTTATTTATATACATTTCAGTCCCAGTCTTCAGGCTTCTACCTTTTTGGTCCTTTTAACACTTGTGTCTATATTCTCGATTTTCACACCATTTGATTCCTCAATTATTGTGGTCATACATGTTCATATTTTTCTGCCACAATACTGTATTACTTTATTCTTTTTTTTATTGCTTTTTGCTCTTTATGGTACTTTTTTGACACTTAGAAACTTTAAATTTCATTATTTTTGAAAGCATCTTCTCTTTACAGAATTGTTTTACGTGTGCCTAAGACTTTTTGCACAGCAGTGTGTTACACATATAGTATCTCTCATGGTGAGGTCTTGGACCAAGCTGGACCTTGGTAGCTCTAATGCATGACATTAGTCATCAGCAAAAGTGATAATGTTCAATTACTTTGTGCTCACTGTAATTATTACTTCACTAAATTCCACCAGCTGACATATTTGGACTTTGTCTTATATCCTCCTGTTCTCAATACTCAAATCCTCTGATTTTTCAGAAACATAGAAAACCTACAGCACAATACCGGCCCTTTGGCCCACATGCTGTGCCGAACATGTACTTACTTTAGAAATTACCTAGGGTTACCCATAGCCCTCTATTTTTATAAGCTCCATGTGCTTATTCAGGATTCTCTTAAAGGACCCGATTGTATCCGCCTCCACCACAGTCACCAGCAGCCCATTCCACACACTCACCATTCTCTGCATAAAAAACTTACCCCTGACATCCCCTCTGTACCTACTTCCAAGCACCTTAAAACTGTGCCCTCTCGTGTTAGCCATTACAGTCCTGGGTAAAAGCCTTTGACTATCCATATAGATGAAAGTTGAGCAATGCCTCGGCACACAGTCATGGGTTTAGAGATAGTAGAGCAGTGGGCTAAGCACACACCCCTGCGGTGCACCAGTGTTGATAATCAGCAAGGAGGAGATATTATCATCAATCCACACAGATTGTGGTCTTCCAGTTAAGAATTTGAGGATCCATTTACAGAGGGAGGTACGGAGGCCCAGGTTCTGTAACTGCTCAATCAGGATTGTGGGAATGATGGTGTTAAGTGCTGAGCTATAATCGATAAACTGCATCTTGACTTAAGTGTTTGTATTGTCCAGGTGGTCTAAGGCTGTGTGAAGAGCCATTGAAATTGCATCTGCCATTGACCTATTGTGGTGATGAGCAAATTGCCGTGGGTCCAGGTCGTTACTGAGGCAGGAATTCAGTCTAGTCATGACCAACCTCTCAAAGAATTTCATCACTGTAGATGTGAGTGCTATGGGTGACAGTCATTAAGACAGCTCACATTATTCTTCTTAGGTACTGTTATAAAATTAGTTTTTTTGAAGCTAGAAGGAACTTCCACCCTTAGCAGTGAGAGGTTGAAAATGTCCTTGCATACGCCCACCAGTTGGTTGGCACAAGTTTTCAGAAGCTTACCAGGTACTCCATCAGGAACCTTCTGCCTTGTGAGGGTTCACCCTCCTTAAAGACAGCCCATCATTGGCCTTCGAGACAGAGATCACATGGTCACCAGGTGCAGCTGGGATCTTCACAGCTGTAGTTATATTGTTCCTTTCAAAGCCGGCATAAAAGGCATTGAGTTCATCTGGTATTGAAGCATAGCTGCTATTTGTGCTGTTGGGCTTTGCTTTGTAGAAAGTAATGTTTTGCAAACCCTGCCAGAGTTGTCGTACATCCAGTGTTACCTATAACCTCATTTGAAGTTGTCTCTTCGCCCTTGAAATATCCCTCTGCAAGTCATAGCTGGTTTTCTGGTACAGAACTGGGTTGCCAGCCTTGAATGCCACAGATCTAGCCTTCAGCAGACAACATACCTCCTGGTTCATTCACGGCTTTTGGTTTGGGAATATACAGCATGTCTTTGCACACACATATCCACACAGGTTTTAATGAAGTCATAATAACAACTGCAGCATACTCATCCATATTCAAAGATGAATCCATGAATGCAGTCCAGTCTATCAGTTCAAAGCAGTCCTTTAAGTGCTCCTGTGGTTCCCTCGTCGATACCTTCTTGGCTCTCACGATTGGTGCTGCAGTCTTCAGTCTCTACCCATACTCAAGGAGTAGAAGTACAGCCAGGTGATCAGACTTATGTTCTTTCTTGAATCTCTTTGGTCAAAATGAAAATCTGTTGATCCCAATGTTCAATTATATTATTGATTTGCTATTGCGCTTGTTACATTGTTATCTGCTTGAACTTATAGCACTTACAGCAAGTTATACTGTACCACGAAAAATATATCAAACTCTAATGTAACTATCTGAGTTCTCAGGAGATGTTGTAATAAGCATACAAGCACAACAAAGTAACTAAGTCTAATTTATTGTGACAAAAGAGAAACCACAAATAAACCACACAAAGTACTACATAATAAGTCACAAAGATTTCAGGGCTCATGATTGTTAGTCACCACTGATTGTCACTGTTGTCGGGAAAACTACCCTGGGTCATAGGCACTGATCGGGATTTCTTGTCCTCGGTTGAAATCCAACATACCCTCAGGAAGTATATCCCAATTAATGTGAGTTCCACAAGTGTAGCTAGTCACACAGAGACAAGCTTTTTGATCTTTTGTTCTCACGCCATTAACTGAACCTGATTTCTTTCATCCAAGGAAGACACGTCAGAATCAGAATTGGAATCTGTTTTAATATCACTGGCATATGTCAGGGAACTTGTTAACTTTACAGCAACATTACAATGAAATACATGATAAATAAGTATTTTGTATGTATTTTTTTGTGTGCCATACTCTGCCAGAGCCTTGGTAACCACTTATTTTTTCAAGTGGTTGACTTGGAGGAAAGATTCTGTGAGTGGTCCCCCATGTGCTTCTCACAGTGCAGTGTTTTTTATATATGAGGCCGAGTTGTGAGCTCGACACTCAACCCAACATGGATGGAAAGTGTGCCCGGGAGCGGTCCGACTGGGTTCGAACTCAGGAACCTTTGCTCCCGTGGGTTTCTTTTAATGTATATGTGTACTTTTTTGTATGTATATGTCTATTAAATAGTTAAGTTAAATAAGTAGTGCAAAATAACAGAAATTTAAAAAAAGTAGTGAGGTAGTGTTCATGGGTTCAATGTCCATTTTGTAATCAGATGGCAGAGGGGAAGAAGCTGTTCCTGAATCACTGAGTGAGTGCATTCAGGCTTCTGTACCTTCTTCTCAGTGGTAACTGTGCGTAGAGGGCATATCCTGGGTGATGGGGATGCTGCCTTCCTAAGGCACTGCTCCTCAAGGATGTTTTGGATACTATGGAGGCTGGTACCCATGATAGAGATTATTAACTTTACAAGTTTCTGCCATGTATTTCAGTCTTGTGCAGTAGCCCTTCCCCCATAACAGACAGTGAGGCAGCCTGTTAGAAAGCCCTTCGTGGTACATCTGAGTGTTTTAGTTGACAAACCAAATCTCCTCAAACTCCTAATGAACTATAGCTGCTGTCTTGACTTCTTTACAGCTGCATCAATATGTTGCATCCAGGTTAGGTCCTCAGATATTTACAGGAACTTGAAAGTGCTCATTCTTTCCACTTTTGATCCCTCCATGAGGATTGGTTTGTGTTCCTTCATTTTACCCTTCCTGAAGTCCACAATCAGCTCTTTGGTCTTGCTGATGTTGAGTGCAAGGTTGCTGCTGCGACAACACTCAATTTGCTGGTACATCTCATCCTGTGCGCTCTTTCATCACCATCTGAAATTCGGTCAATAATGGTTGTACCATCAGCAAGTTTATAGATGCTGTTTGAGCTATGTCTAACTGCACAGTCATGGGTATAGAGAGAGTAGAGCAGTGGGCTAAGCACACATTCCTGTGGAGCGTGTGTTAATTGTCAGGGAAGTGGAGATGTTATTTCCAGTCATCACAGTTTGTGGTCTTCCGGTTATGAAGTTGAGGATCCAGTTGCAGAGGGAGGTGCAGAGGCCTAGGATCTATAGCAGCTTTTTGTTCAGGATAGTAGGAATATTATTGTTAAATGCTGAATTATAGACAATAAACAGTAACCCACACAAAATGCTGGAGGAACTCAGCAGGCCAGGCAGCATCTGTGGAAAAATGTACAGTCAGCATTTCGGACAGACTTTTTTCCACAGATGCTGTCTGGCCCACTGAGTTCCTCCAGCATTTTGTGTGTGTTGCTCAGATTTTCAGCATCCTCTGATTTTCTCTTGTTTGTGATATTTGCATTGTCCGGGTGATTCAAGGCTGTGTGGAGAGCCATTGAGATCGCATCTGCTGTAGACCTGTTGTGGCAATAGGCAAATTGCAGTGAGTCCAGGTCCTTCCTGAGACAGGAGTTGATTCTAGCCATGACCAGCCTTTCAAAGCATTTCTTCACTGTAGATGCGAAAGCTACTAGACGGTGGACATTTCACGCTGCTCTTCTTCAGCACTAGTATAATTGTTCATTAGCACAGTATTCAGCATACCCTTTTAAATCAATCAGACAGTTTTATGGTTATTCCATATCCATTGGTCCACCAATGTTTGGGACACAACATTCCTTGGATTTACAAAGAACATTAATATTACATACAAGTGATAGTACCAAATCCAAATAAGAAGCCATCAATCCAATTTGACTAATACTAAGAAAGAATCCATCACCTTAGCAGTCAAGGTCACCAACAGACGTTTAGTCATTAGGAGACATCCTCATGTTAATGGTGCTGAGACTAAGCGAATCCAGCTGCAGACATTTACAGACCTAAGCTATTTACCTTGTACAGATAAATGCTGCGTGCTGATAAAGAATTAAATTGTCATTTTGAACTGTTGAGACATTTATTGAATGTTTTGCAAAATTTAGTAAAACACGCATGCTGAAAAAAGTGTTAGCTTGCAAGAAAGCTGTGAAAAAGCAAACCACACTATCTTCCTGTAACTAGTGTGAACATTACATTTCCTCCTTCTCACTCCATTTTCTTGACTCCACTAAAACAGCATAAAATATTGCATTTTAAGAAATATTATAACAGAATAGTATCATGATTTATTGTTTTTGTTGAACTACAGATGATAAATGTTCTATAGGTATACCTTGGAGAACATTTTAATAGGTTGCATTGTTGTCTGGTACGGAGGGGCCACTGTAGAAGATCAGAAAAGGCTGCAGAGGATTGCAAACCCATGTTCCATTATGGGCACTAGCCTCCCCAGCATCCAGAACATCTTCAAAAGGCAGTTCCTCAAAAGGGCAGCATCCACCATTAAAGATAGGAACTTGAAGACGCCCACTCAACTTTTTTGAAACAGCTTCTTCCCCTCCCCATCAGATTACTGACCAGGCAACGAGCCAATCTGTAAACACTTGTTAAATTTATACTACTGTAATTTATAGTATTTTTATATGTTACACTGTACTGCTGCCACAGAACAACAAATTTCATGATATATGTTAGTGATATTAAACCTGATTCTAATTCTGAACTATCTCCTGTTGCTTCATATATTTCATTTACTTTGGTTAGTGCTTTTGTTCATTGAAAAGAAGTGTAATAGGTACTAAGGTAAAATAAAAAGAACTAGAAAATAAAATACATGATTTTTATGCAGTGTCAGGACTGTAATTCTATTGTAACCTGTGACTGTTGACTTCTATCGGAGCTTAGTTGATTAATTTCATATTACATATTATCTGTTGATATTTCTTGATATTTACTATCTTATTCCCCTATGTGATCTGAAGGAAAGCTAAACAATATATGTTCAGTGGCCACTTTATTAGATATACATATACACCTGCTTGCTAATGCAAATATCTGTTTAGCTGACAATATGGCAGTGGTTCAATATATAAATGTACTGCAGACATGGTCAAGGGGTTCATTTTTTGTTCAAACCAGCCATCAGAATGGTGAAGAAATGTGACCTCGGTGACCTTGACCACAGCACAATTATTGGTGACAGATGCGGTGGATTGAGTATTTCAGAAACTGCTGATCACCTGGGTTTTCACACACAATGGTCTCTGGGGTTCTTCGAATGATGCAAAAAGCAAAGCAAAAAAACATCCAGTATGCGGCAGTTCTGTGGGCAAAAATGCCTTGTTAATGAGAGAGATCAAAGGAGTATGGCCAGATTAGTTCAAGCTGTCAATAAGACAATAGTTACAACAGTGTTGTGCATGAGAGCACCTCTGAAAGCACAATACATTGAACCTTGAAGAGTATGGGCTACAGCAGCAGAAGACCATGAACGTACTCAGTGACCACAAAGTGCATGTCCTCCCAATAAGCCAGTCTACTGACTTCTATACTATAAATATTTTTCAATTTGAATGATGACAATGTGCAACACAGCCCTGCAGCAGTGACCTAGAGTTTGATGGATGAAGCCACCTGACTTAATAGTGTTGGTGAAATGAATGTATTGACTTTTTCAAGTGTGCACATTACCTTGGCAGAGCTTGTCATATAATTCTAATTCAACAAAAACTTATCTTTTGAAAGGAGAGTACAATGCTAATTATGTCTTTTCTTGCAGAAGTAAGAATTAATTCATTTTTATTAACTCACACTTGTCAAGCAATTGGGCTTGCATCGATATTCCTGTCACATTCTGTCCCAATGAATGTTTCTGAATGACAATCGGACAGATTCACAATTGAAATGGGAGTGTATTCAAAATGCAAATGAAAAGTTAATTAAAAATAACATTTATTATTACTGAAGCTGATGAATTGTTCAAATGAAGCTAGAAGGAAGCAATGAATGAGGAGGTAATTTCCATCACGAAGCAGATTTTTTTGCATAGCCTAGACTATGTATTTCAAGCATGTTACTATCTCCAAGAAAGCAAAACAAAGACTAACCAGGTCCATTCCATTGTGATATGTTCCCCTTGGAAAAATATAGTAGAACTTATCTTTACGGAGTTTAACCTGCGCATTGGGCAAGATTTGCATTGTCTCAAATCAAGCTTCTTGTAGGCAGTGTTACATACCCGTGGGTATCTTGTGACTGTCACAAGACCATGATGTAATTGAGTCTCTGCTGGGCATGATGTAATGGTCTTGTGATGGTGGAATGATGTAATTTTCCCACCAGTGAGGGGTCATGTGATGGCCTGTTTCAACAGGTATAAAAGGGGAACTCCCTGTGGTGATGTAGGTCAGTTCGTGGCTTAATTCATCAGTGACTCCGTTATGCTGCGTGTTCGTCTCATGACGCAGTTTTGTTTTAAAGTGGAGTTTTACTTTCTGTCTTAAGTTTCAAAGGTTATTGCTGGCGGTCACACACGATGCTGCCAGTTTAGTCCAGTGGGAGAGTGAAGATTTATGGAAGTACAGAGCCCCGAAGGATTGAGTAAAGTCGGTGTCGTCATCGGTAATACAGGATCGACCTTATTGAATCTTCGTTCAAAGAGATGGTAACCTGCATCCGAGATAGTCCCTGCTAAAAGAGCAGAAAGGGCTGGATGCCGTTTTATTTCCTTCGTCGTAAGTCCTGCGGGCAAGGCATATTTTGCTTGGGATCAGCAATAATGTCACGTTGTCGAGAAATTTGTTCCTTCAGGAAAGTCTTTCCTAATTGACTATGTGAATCATTTGGACTTCTGCATTTACTACTTTTAAGAACTGTGTTCGCATTTATCGCTTTAAGAACTGTTTGAGTTGCCGTATAGCAGTTAACTTCCGGTTAAGTTAGTCGGTTGTTTACTTTTTTTATTGAGCAGTGTTTAATATATGTTTTATTTGTTTATAAACAAAAACCTGTCTCAATTCTATATTCATTGTTGCTGTACCATTACAGCAATCATGCACATTTAGAATTTTGAGCTTCTCTAGCCAATTCATTTGAGCAATACCTACAAAAATCTGAGTTCCTTGAATGATAGAACAATAGTGGCAGATAATTTGGGAACTGCTAGTTCAATTTCTGAGTAAAAGATAACTAGATTTAGCCAAAGAAGAATTCCTGATCTAAAGGCCCAGCAATGGAAAACTGCACACTAATATCCTTAGTAAAATTTCAAAGTTCCAAATGGATTTGGTTGCAGGACTGATGCAAGTTAATCCATTGAATTTTGCTTGTAGTAAAAATGTAACAAGATGCACCTAACTATGGCAGTTTCCAAGGTTTAAATGATTCTCAACATCGAGTTCTCAAACTTCCAGTAGTACCTCTCCCCCTTCACTATTTCCCATCCCCTTTTCCCTCTCTCATGTTATCTCCTTGCCCGCCTATGGCCTCCCTCTGATGTTCCGCCCTCCTGCTTTTTCTTTCTTCCATGGCCTTCTGTCACTTTCACCAATCAACTTCCTAGCTCTTTGCTTCATCCCTCCCCCTACAAGTTTCACCTATCACCTGTTGTTTCCCTCTCCCCTCCCTTCACCTTTCAAATCTACTCCCCGGCTTTTTTTCTCCAGTCCTGCCAAAGGGTTTCGGTCTGAAACGTTGACTGTGCTATTTTCCATAGATGCTGTCTGACCTGCTGAGTTCATCCAGCATTTTGTCTGTGTTGCTCAGATTTCCAGCATCTGCAGATTTTCCCTTGTCTGTGGTCCAGTGATTCCTGGGGTTTGCAAACTTTCACCGTAAGTTCATCAGGAACTTCAGCTCAATGGCATCTCTGCTGATGGCGCCAACTAAGAAATCCATGGGTGCTTTTGTTTGGACTACTGAAGCAGAGGCCGTTCTTGCAGGGCTTAAAAAGCGGTTCACATCAGCTCCATTTTGTTCTCCCCTAACTCGGACCTTCCCTTCATTGTGGAGGTGGACAGCTCAGACATTGGTGTGGATGCAGTGTTGTGTCAACGTTCACCTTCAGATGGTAAACTGTACATGCATTCATCTCCAGACAGTTATCTTCAGCAGGCAGAAGCTATGACATCGGGAAGAGGGAGCTTCTTGTGGTTAAATTAGCTTTGGAGGAATGCCGTCACTGGCTAGAGGGGGCCAAGGAGCCTTTTATCGTTGAGATGGATCACAAAAACCTGGCTTATGTTCAGGAGGCCAAGAGACTGAATTCCAGAGAGGCCAGGTGATTTTTATTCTTAAACCACTTTTCATCCTGACCTATAGACTGGGATTTAAAAAAAACAAAACCAGATGCCTTGTCCCATTAATTTGATTAACTCCAATAGGAGAAGTGGCCTACCATCATTTTGTTCCAAGGCAGGGTGGCAGGGTGGTAGTGCCAATTTGTTGGGAAATCGACACTCTTGTTCACACTCTTGTTCACAAGGCCCAAGCCAAGGGGAGATTCCTAAGAATGGCCCTCTGGATAGGCTGCTTGTCCAAGTTCCACTTGATTGTGGGTACTCCAAATGTTATTGGTGTCCTGGAATGACGAAAGAGGTTTGGCTGTATGGACAGGCTTGTGAGGTGTGTGCTGGCAACAAGGAGCCCCATACCCAACCTCAAATGCTCCTCCATCCTTTACCTGTTCTGGAAAGTCCATGGCAGCATGTCTCCATGGACTTTGTCACGGGTTTTCTACCATCCAAGGGGAAGATGATCATCATGGTAATTGTCAATCGGTTTTCAAAAGCCTGCAAGCTCATTGCCTTGGGTAAGCTACCATCTGTGGCAGAGACAGCCAAAATTCTCCTGGACCAGGTCTTCAGGATCCATCAATTCTAGGTGGACTTTGTCTTGGATCATGGTCCACCATTCGCATCACATTTCTGGAGGGTGTTCTGTAAACTGATTGGGGCAAAAGAAAGTCTTTCCTCTTGTTTCACCTGCAGTCCAACAGCCAGATGGAGAAGACCAACTGACAAAAACTAAGATGACGGGCTTCAGAAAGACCTGAGGAGTGGTGTGACCATTTGATCTGTGCCGACTTCACCCACAACTCTTTACAACATTCAGCACACAGGATGTCACTGATCCAGCCTGAGTTTGGTTATCCTCTGCCATGCCACTCTTTCCAGAACAGGAGGCCAAAGATCTCATCAAATACAGCAAGCAGAAATGGATAGGGCAAGAGAGATTTTCCTGGCCTCAATCTGGAAGGTTGAGACCAAGGCGAACCAAAGGAGAAGATAGGTACCCACTTTGCAGCCTGGGCAACAGGTCTGGCTGTCCATTCATGATTTGCCTCTCTGGGTGGAGTCTAGAAAGTTGGCACCCAAGTTCATTGGACTCTTCAAAGTCCTGAGGGAAATAAACCTGACGGCTTACACCTTGCAGCTCCCTGGGATCCTAATGGTCAATCCCACCTTCCACATTTCTAAACTAAAACCTGTCAGCACCATCCCCATTAGACTGAAAGAGACATCTTGGATCCAGTTCTCACCCACGACTAACATCATCATCTCTCCGAGCAGCCAGGGCCATCAGAAGTCAACAGTAAGGGAGGTGGTCCTATTATGAGATGCATCCAACCACGCCAGCTCCCAGGATCTAACTCTCCAGAGTATGGATAGTTGGATTAGCCCCTTTAAGGGTTTGGCACTGTCCCAGTAATTGCCAATCTTGTTTTCGCCACTAAGAATTTAGTATTTAAAGAGCACCTAAACAGAGCCTCAGTGTTCAGTCATAACCCCAACCAGAGATACTGTCTAATGGTTTGTTTTATGTTCAGCTCTCAAACCAGTTTTATTCCATGTCTAGATCCAAGACTTGGATGCTCCAAACCATCCTCATCAAGGACTCTCATCACAAAAGAAGTGTAGTGTCCGGAGCACATAATTATTTTATAAAATCCATTGTGTACCACCAGTAGGAATATCTGCAGAATCACTTTTGCATACTAACCTTGCATTGAATTTAAGGCTGGAACATTATTTCAATTAAATCTCAGCTCAATCACCCATTGTTAACCTTAGAATCTATTGTAAATAAAGAAGATGCATCATGAAGATAGTAACGTAATTTATCGTCATGAATTTTGAACAGCTGAAAATCTCATCCACCAGCAAAGATGTTGTCACAGTCACTGGATTTCATTTACATCCAGCCATGAATTGTCTGTTTCTATCATGTGGGAAGGTACGGTAGGTGAATGTGCAGATGAAAGGAAAGAAGAGGAGGCTTGCAAAACAGGGAGTGGCTGAGAGAAATGTGTAATATTTTCGAAAGGCTTGTAAAAACTCTTGCTCCTTCTGACCCCACACAAAAAAAACCTTCTGCTATAATCTTCCTTGGCTAGACCACTCAGCTGATAATCAGTGAAAATGACAGCATTCATAATGTCCACTGTTCACCTCAGTTGTTTTGTTATTTTGGCTTTCTTCCCCTTCTTTGCCTTAACCTTCCTCTCATAGCATTTCAAAGTCATTTTTGTTGGCTTCAGTACCATCACCCTCAATACAGGCATGAAGCAATGTGTTTGTAAATGTAGGAGTACAAACAGAGCTTAGTAAATGAGGTAAAATTGCAAACATTGATAGCCAGTGAATGCAGGCAGTGAACTCCAAATGTAACAGCCATTTTTCTGAATTGCTAAATACAGCCCTCAAGGTCCAATTGCCCATTTCAGGAGATCGCTGTTCAAAAACTGAGGAGCTTTAAATTTCTAATAACCTTTTTCTTCTCGCCTTAATTATACTTAATCTCAAATCTCAACAGTATTGCAAACTACAGTCCTGCGTTAGGTCTAATGACAAAGGTTAGCTTCATCACAATGTTGCTGGCAACTAATTCAGTCCATTAAAAAAGTTGAACAATTGCATTTGAAGTTTTGAGAATAAAGCCCAATTTAAATGTTTATGAAACAGTGTAAATGAAAATGCCTACTAATGTGTTCCCAGAACTCTGGGCAGGGTCTGTCATATTGCATGATTATGCCAAGAAAATTTAATATGGATTTATTCTAACAAAATAGCAAGAATTTTTGGGGTATTCAGATTTGTATGAGGCTAAAGGAAGGAATATGCTTTTCAGCAACACTATGCTGCCAATATAAAGATCCAATGTTGACAGCACTGATCATTCAGTTCTCCTACCTAATTTATTACTTCCACTTCCATTCGAAATGGTCAAAAACTCCTCTTGGTTGTAAGGCAGATCACTAAAACACATATAATAGCCAAATCTTAAAATAAATGCTTATAATGTAGCTTTGGAATGATAGAGATAAAGAGAGGTAAACATTTAAATATTTCTGCCACAGGAAGATTCTTTGAAGACACTTAATAAGTTTTCAGGGTGGCATGGTGGTGTCAAGATTAGCAGAATGCTCTACAGTACCAGCGACCTGGTTTCAATTCTCATTGCTGTTTGTAAGGAGTTTTTACGTTTGCCCCATAACTATATGGGCTTCCTTCAGTTCTCTGGTTTCCTCACACAGTCCAAAGACATACTGGTTAGTAGGTTAATTGGTCATTGTAAATTGTCCTGTGATTAGGCTAGGGTTAAATAGATGGGTTGCTGGGCAGTGTCTCGAGGTTTCAGAAGGGCCTGCTCCACTCTGTATCTCAATAAACAAATAAGTTTGATTCTATATTTTATATGAAGTAATTAAACATAATATAACATTAATAATGTTAATTATTACAGGGACAGGTAAGAGAAATTTCTACTCTAGTAGAAATGCTCAAAATTGCTCAAAAACAAAATAAAGTGAAATTTATGTTGGTATTTGAATATTTATTAGAGAGCACCACTCATTTTATGGACCAAATTGAACTATAACTGAAGAGGCAAAATACATAGAAAGTGAAAATACCCAATATTAATCGATCAACTCATGAAGTATTGGATTTGATGAACTCTCAAAATATAAAATCCAAAAAGAAATGTAACAAAATTACCTACAAAATCCTGTCTATTTCACATCATTTCCCAGTGTAAATCCAAATCTCCTGGAAACATGTTAACCACATGTTCCATTTCCCCAGGTGCCTTGGGTATTAGACAGCCTATAAATATAAACTGTCTATTGAATAAACTCTTCTCAGTCTTCCAATTGAGAAGCCCGAGAAGAGTTTATTTGTCATATATATTGGGAAAGCACTAGAACATTCTTCATATCCTTTTTCATTATGGTTCTAACTCCATAATCAAGTTTGGAGACGACACCATGGTGGTTGGCCTGATCAGAGGGGATGATGAGATGGCCTACAGGGACGAGGACCAGCACCTGGCCACGTGGTGTGCTGACAACAATCTGGCCCTTAACACCCAGAAGACCAAGGAGATCATTGTGGACTTCAGGCATGCTAGGAGCCACACTCACTTCCCCATCTACATCAATGGAGCTGTAATGGAGCATGTATCAAGCTTCAAATTCCTTGGTGACCACATTTCCGAGGATCTCATCTGGTACCTGAACTCCTCCATCCTGATCAAAAAGGCACAACAGCGCCTTTATTTCCTGCGGAGCATCAAGAAAACTAATTTGTCCCAGGATACTGGCGAACTTTTACCACTGTACTGTTGAGAGCACACTCACCAACTGCATCTCAGTGTGGTATGGCAATTGTCCTGTATCAGACTGCAAAGCACTCCAGCGTGTGGTGAAAACCTCCCAGTGGATTATCAGCACTCAGTTACCCACCATTGATAAACGCTGCCTGGACAGGATGAAAAGCATTATCAAGGATGCATCTCACCCTAACCATGGACTTTTTACTCTCCTCCCATCCGGTAGGCACTACAGGAGCCTCTGCTCCTGCACCAGCAGGCACAGGAAGAGCTTCTTCCCTGAGGCTGTGACCCTACTGAACCTCACATCACAGCGCTAAGCAGTATTGCACCCATATTGTACTGTCTCGGTACTTTTATGTTTGTGTGCTGTAGCACTTACTTTTTATTCGCAGTTATTTTGTAATTAACACAATTCTTTGTATTTCTGGTTAGATGCCAACTGCATTTCAATTGGCTTTGTATCTATACTCGGCACAATGACAATAAAGTTGAATCTAATCTAATCTAATATACTGTGTGACCTAAACTTGGTTATGTGTAAGTTAAATTATAACTTTGGGAAGAGTGGCAAATGTTATATATAATCGAAAAAGCATTAATCTGTGAGTTAGCCTAATTTTTAAAGTCAGGTATGCCATGTATTGATTATAATAAAGAATGTATTAGTTCATAGATCCGGATCATCTGTAGGTATGAAAACTGACCATAAACACTTGACCAAAGAGATTGGTAAAACTGCTGAGTCTGATAAAAATTAGAAAATTAATATTATTTGTAGTGATTGGAGAAGATAAGTGAAAAGAATATATTTTTTCTTCATTGTGTTATTCTTTTCAGCATTGTTATGATTTAATTCTGAGCTGGTGGTGTAAAACTTTCTTCTGATTATTGATGTGATGCATTGTTCCCTGCAGAAAATTGTGTTGTACAGATTTTGTCACAGCAGCATTGATATAATCACTCAGGCTGTTCCACAGTGAAGTAAGTATTCTATTGTGCTCATACAATGTATAGCATGATTTATTGAGGAAAACCCACAGGTCGCATGATGCATCATCTTCCCAGCAGGACATGTTGGAAAGACATTTTATTCCCATTTTAGAACAACTTTATAATCATACAGACTATACAGTTAAATGATGATGGATGCTCTGGCTAGATTTTTCTCCCTAACTCTTCACACAAAAGCAGTCTCTCGTGGCAGTTTATGCATGCTGTCTGAATCAACAATAGGATATTTTACACATCTGAAATATTTATCTGTTTTCTGTTCACACTATAGGTAAGGGATGTCAATGCTAATGAATGAAAGAATTTTCCATTCAATGCCAACATCAGATTCTCCTGAAGCTTATTCTCTGCCGATCAGCTAAGAATCTGATGTGGATTTCTAATTTATGAAGCAAGCTCTGAGAAATCTTGATGATAAGGAGCTGGACTGGATTTGCGTACCTAGGCATTTTTTCCCTTTTTTGGGGGGTGGATACCATATTATAAATAATTGCATGTTTTAGAGCAACTTGACTAATAGGATTGCTAATTCAGGAGCTCAGCTCTTCACAACCAGGGTTGTAATCTGGTCACATAATCTTTTCTGTGTCTAATGCTCAGTCATTTCTTGATGTCACATGAGGTAAAGTGTTTTTGGCTGAATACTGGCTTCTGTGACTGCAAAGCTATCAGGAAAAAGCCAGGATGCATGTTCCTCCAGGTATTCCAAATAAGTGTGGTCAGTTTTGCCTGAAACACTTATATACTCTGTGTTTATTGCTTAATTCTCAATCAAAGAAATGAAAATGTAAGAAATATTTTATTAGTAAACATTAAAACAATTTTAAAAGACAAATAACAGACTAAAACTGTTGTTAATATCATATATTGGTCAAACAGCAACTGTGGGAAGAGAAGGAAAGTTAATATCTCAAATTGATAGCCTTTCATCAAAACTAGGAAAAAGTAAAAATAAAAGTTTTAATTGGTAAGGCAAACAATTGGGATAGATATATATGTGTCTGATCTGATAAGTGAGTGGTGCAGTTGATTTTATTTGAGGTTGATATGTGAGATATAGTTCATCACATCTGAGCACTTACTTACCTATTGTTGAAGCCACTCCTCTCCACAGCCCCTCATGCTACTTTTTTATTATTATTAATAATAATATGTACTTTATTGATCCCAAATGGGAAATGATTCTGTTAAAGCAGCAACATTTAAAAACACACTTAGCAATGTGCAGACTTAACTAATAATAGAGTACTGAATAATAATTTACAAATGTGCAATAATGATGTACAAAATAATAAAACAGAGACTATTGTATTATGTTGTGTGTTCTCCTGTCACACAGAGATGAACTGTTTTATACAGTATACTTACTGCATTTGGTAGGAAAGATCTTCTGTAATGATCCTTGAATGAGCCTGTTTGAAAGGGTGTTCTGCTGCTCATTCAGTAGGCCATGTGCCAGATAGTACATAATGGATGACAATTTGCTTAGTGACCTCCTCTCCACCACTAACTCAAAAGAGTCTGGGTTGTAGCCAAGGATGGATGTAGCCTTTCTGATGAGTATACTTATTGTTTTTGCATCACCAGCGCCAACACCTACACTCCACACCTCATGGTTAGACAGACACAGTCACTGTCCTACTGTGCTTCATAAGCCCTGCTGCTGCCTAGAAGAGTTCTTCTTACCAAGAATCACTTTGTCATTTTACTTCAATTCTTATCACCAGCTGTAAGGAGTTTGTACATTCTCCCCATGACCATGTGGGTTTCCTCCAGGAGCTCCGGTTTCCTTCCACAGCCCAAAAAAGACATATCAGTTGGTAGGGTAACTGGGCATTGTAAATTGTCCTGTGATTAGTTAAAAATTATTATCAAAGTACATCTATGTCACCATATACAACCATGAAATTCACTTTCTCGTTGGAATTCACAGTAAATACAAAGAAACACAATAAAATGATTGAAAGACAATGCAAACTATGCAGATACAAAAAAAAAATCCCAACAATAATTATCAAGAACAGGAGAAGAAGACAATGTGTCCATAGGTTGTGGAAACAGTTCAGTGTTGAGGTGAGTGAAATTGAATGACATTAACCCATCTGGTTCAAGAGCCTGATGGTTGAATATTAGTAACTGTTCCTGCACCTGGTGTTGGAGTTCTGAGGCTCTTGTATCTCCTTCCTGATGGCAGCAGTGAGAAGAAACCATGACCTGGATGGTGGGGGTTCTTGATGATGGATGCTGATTTCCTGTGACAGGGCACCATGTAGAAATCTCAATGGTGGAGAAGGCTTTACTCTGTAGTGGATATACTGAATCAAATCCACTACTTTTTGATAGGCTTTCCTTTTCAGAGGCACTGGTATTTCCATTCCATCAGTTGTCATACAATCAGTGTGCGTACAGGAGTTATGAGTGTAGAATGAGTACCACAGTGAGGTAGGCACTCAACTTTGAGTTGCTCCTGTATTAATTGTCAGCATGGAGAAGTTATTTCCAATTCGCACTGATTGTGGTCTCCTGATGAATATCTCATGGATCCATTTGCAGAGGGAGGTATGAAGGCCCAGGTTTTGAATCTTATTGATTAGTACTGGGGAGATGATGGTGATGAATGCTGACTTTAATCAATAAACAGCAGCCTAACATAGGTTATGCTGTGGTCCACATCACATAAAGCTGAGTAGAGAACTAGTGAGCCTGTGTTGGCTGTACACCTGTTGTCATGTTAGGCAAATTGCTGCAGGTCTGCTAGGTCGATACTCAGGCAGAAGTTAATTCTAGCCATGACTAGCCTCTCAAATCAGTTCATCATTGTAGACGTCACCTAATGATAACATCTCAAATAAACAAGAGGCAGATTAAAATCAATCAGAAATATATCAGACAATCAAGATTTTGGTGAAAATAAAAATGCAATCTAAGTTTTGATCATGGCAAAACACAATTGTGATATTATCATTTGTTATATTTGAACTAAGGAAAAATAATTATCACGTTTTTCTGTTCGAGTGGCTGAGAGCATTCCTATTCAGACATAGAACATTGTTACAAGCTTGTCATACTTCAGAGGTTTGATAGGCATGAATATTTAGAATTTGTGGTAGTATCAAGCTCGTTTTATATTTCCTCTATGAAAATCAATGGATTGCAGTTCATGTAAAGTCAAAGTTGCAAGTTTTGAAAACTGGAACTGATTTACAAATGAAATATTCCCTTTCAGGTCCATTGATAACTTGTCTTAGGTTTTTTTTGGCACACTGTTCAACATTGACAGCTCGTGCTATTGATAAAACTGGAAGATGAAAGTTCATCGATCTGAAGGTTTGATTCTGCATCTCTCTCAGCAAATGCTGCCTTATCTGCCAACTATTTCAAGCCCTTTTTGTTTTATTTCAATTTCCTGTATTTGCATATTTTGTTTCTTGGGTGTTTAGATTTGTGCATGTAACTAATTGAAGCTAACTGCAATTCCTGAAGAATCAAGGTCATGAATCAGTTATTCAAAGGTTCATTTAATGTCAGAGAAATATATACAATATACATCCTGAAATGCTTTTTCTTCACAACCATCTATGAAAACAGAGGAGGGCCCCAAAGAATGAACGGCAGTTAAATGTTAGAAGCCCAAAGTGCTCCCCAGCTCCCCTCCGTCCTTCCCACGCATAAGCGGCGGTGAGCAACAATTCCCCTCCCCCCACCAGCAAAAATAAAGCGCACCCGCTGCCAGTACTCAAGCATAAGCAAAGCAATAGCAAAAACACAGGCTTTCAGTTACCCCAAAAACTACACTGTTCACCCAATAATTGGACATGCTGCAGGCTCTCTCCCTCCTAATAAGGGAGAAAGAGGTGACTCCATTTTCCAATGAGCGGTAACAGCTCACTGGTTTATGATGTTAAAAGTCTGTTACGTCGCTTTTCTTGAGCTCTCTGTCTGGAGATCGCAAGGATCCCAGGTCCTTAGGCACACAGCAGATGTTCCAACTCCTCCAACGACATACGGGTCTCCTGTGGCGACACCGAACCTTGATTCACCCGTCTCCATTTACTTGAGATCCTAGGCTTCTGAAACCGTGCCAAAATCTTAGGCCGAGACTTTGGCATGCCGAATAGCGGCCGATTGTGTAACCCTGAGAATGGGTCCCACAACGAACCATAGTCAGTGTGTAACTCCAGGTCAGGGTCTTCGAAAGAACCCTGAAAGGGAAGAATAGAGATATTAAAGATGGAAATAGGACTATTTTTGAAGATGCAAGCAAAGGAGTCAACTTTGGGCGCCATAACTACTTAACTCCGCCTCTCTGTTTGTGGAAGGATTACCTTTATTTTATAGTTGTCTGAGGAAACCACTGGGGCCATTGCTCCTAAACTTACATAAAATGTTCGACCAACAAGCACCAAATGCGAGAGGAGTATATCATATGTATGGGAAATTTGGCAATAGACAATCACTCCCAAACCTTGCAGTACTGCCACAGCAGACTAATGATGAAACTCCATAATAATGGGACAACAGGTTCCATTTTGGGTTCTAGCATAAATTTGGCAGTCTTCAGATGCACACCTGAAGCACAGTGTTGGCAAATATGAATTGGGAAGTATGATTTGCTGAGTGCTATCAGGAAAATTTTGAAGGCTGTCATTTATGTCTCATGGTAATTTACGAAGAAAGGCAGTTACTAAGTCAGAACAACAGACTTAAAATGCTGGTGGAACGCAGCAGGCCAGGCAGCATCAATAGAGAGAAACACTGTTGATGTTTCGGGCCAAGACCCTTCATCAGGACTAAGTCAGAAGCTCTTCTTTTATTGATACTCTGTTCATTTTTATTTTTGGAAGGTGAGGTTGGAGTTAGCATCTTGGTTAACACTGTTCCATCAAGCTCATTTCTCCCAGCACCGACTGACATTTTGTGATATATCTTTCAGCAGGATGACTGGACTCTATATAACAGTGTAACCACCAGGAGCTTTTTTATGAATACTTGTAGCCAGACGCTAGGCTAAGGTAACAGCTTCAGAGAAGAAAGATGTCTTATTTCTTTCATACACTGTAATAGCAGATAGTTGTTTCAAATTATTTAAGAATTGAACAACATGTTCACCCTTTTACATAATCAGGAATATATTTGTTCAAGTCCTTTGTCTCTTCATATATCTCTGGCTTTTCACTATACAGAAGATTCAGTCCCTACTGTGAGATCCATGTTAAATTCAAATAACTGAGGCATTTCAAAGTTCTTTTGGTAATGTAATTTCTAAGAAAAAGCTGGTTCTGAAGCATACAGCATCTCAAATGTAACATCCAGACTTGTCTCATTAACAAGTATCTATTTCAACTACTAAGTTTATCAGGCTATCAAAAACACAACTGCTTTTATATCACAATGATGCCAAAATTAAAATTAGCTTATTTGCCAGAGAAATCAAGAAGTTTTTTTTCAATGAAGTAAACAGGACTCAGATCTTCTCCAAAAGCAGTTGGATGATCATATAACTAGAGCTTTCAAAGATTTATAAGATTTCAAACACATCTTAAACCTCTATTGAAATTCATGTTCTATAGCAGGCCCAGGAGATCTCGTATACTTTCCAAGTATAGTGCACTCATTGCCAGACTCTGCTTGCACTCCCTGCCTGTTATCTTGAAGATCTGTAGTCAAAGGTAAGTTAAATAACAGGTGCAATGCCTTTGTTTCATTACACATGCTGTTCTGTTCCTCAGTATCTTATAAGTGGTTAAGATCTGCCAAGGTAGCAAAGTAAACTAGAAAAAATATTCTAGAGAAGCAAATTTGGTTGTGATTTACTTCAGATACATATAAATGTTTAGATAGATAGATAGATAGATACTTTATTCATCCCCAGGGGAAATTCAACTTTTTTCCTATGTCCCATACACTTGTTGTAGCAAAACTAATTACATACAATACTTAACTCAATAAAAAAATATGATATGCATCTAAATCACTATCTCAAAAAGCATTAATAATAGCTTTTAAAAAGTTCTTAAGTCCTGGCGGTAGAATTGTAAAGCCTAATGGCATTGGGGAGTATTGACCTCTTCATCCTGTCTGAGGAGCATTTCATCGATAGTAACCTGTCACTGAAACTGCTTCTCTGTCTCTGGATGGTGCTATGTAGAGGATGTTCAGAGTTATCCATAATTGACCGTAGCCTACTCAGCGCCCTTCGCTCAGCTACCGATGTTAAACTCTCCAGTACTTTGCCCACGACAGTTTTTAGATAAAAAACTTTAGTTCATTTATATAGTCCATGTAGCGAAGTTCATATTCATTTAAAATTACATTTTCCTAGAACACTGCAATGTTCTTCAAGAAGGCTGATGTTGTGGTTCAGAAACCATTTAGACTCAGAGCCCTTATGAGTGAGGTATTTGCACAGAGGACATCAGGCAGAAGAACTTCCTCAAAACCTAAATATACAGAGTTTTACATTTTCTATATACAATGATTATAAATGGCAATTGATTATAAATGCAACCATAACTAGTTTTGCTGAGTCTTACAAGGAAGCTATTTGGATCCCATAGTTAAGTTTGAGAGTAAGGGCATTTATTTAAGTGGTGTCAAATACCTTAACTGTAAAGTAACTAGTGGTTTTAATGCTTGGCTCATCAATGGTCCCACTATCATTGGCTGTTCTCAGCCATCAGATACATTCCCACCCCCCTTTATTAAACATCAATCTCACTTATACCAATCCTGTAAGTGATTCATGACATAGACTTCAAATGCTCAAAGGGCCATTTGGCATCTAATAACATAGATTCTTGTTTTGAGGCCTCATGGTGACCCATTCTATGGCTATATCACACTTTCTCCATCCCAATATTGTATCAGTGTATTTATATACAGGTATATTTTGTGGAATTTTTCATTGCCTTATATGAAATGATCAGTTTTCAAATCACCTATGCCAAGTGACTGCCCATTTTATGAGGTATTGTGGCCTCTGTTTTTGTAGAGAGCAATTCTTGAATATATTATATGATTTTCTTATGGATAAATTAGATGAACAATTTTCGATGAATTTCTTTATAACTGTGCTGAAAAAAGCTGAACTTGTTACTGCACGGAATAGCTGTGTCAATGGCACGTGCATTTAAAGTGAATCTGAATAAACACCAGTGGGGGTAAAAAAAAGAGATCGTTAGATATATTGAGAAAGAAAGAAGATAATTGAAGAGATAAGGCGCCCATCAGGATAATGAATATAGACATCTGGAGACATAATAAACTGTAAATGCTAAAATTTGGTAGAAGAATAACAAGTTGCTAGAGGAACTCAGCAGAACAGACAGCATCTATGGAGATTGAGTTAGTCTACATTTTGGGTTGTGGTCCTACATTAGTTCTCCCAGAAACATATTTTTTGATCCAAATACTGACATACCTTGTTTGGACTGGATTGCCTGTTTATGTTCATTAAATTAATGTCATCCAATGCAATATCGGAAGAAGCTTATATCCACAATGATCTATGTGAGGTGGTTCCACTAGCATCATATCATTAAGAGAAAAGGGAAACTACTAATGGTATTGAGAAGTAAAAGATGATTTTCTCACTAAGTATTTTAGACATACGGGAGTATATGAAGATGTACTCTGTCAGTTGGATAATGATAATATTAATCATGATAAATATTTTATATTAACCATTGTTATCCTGTCTAATGTCTCTACTCTAACTTTTTTCTAGCATCTTCAATTAGAAGCTGCTGTGTAATGTTAATTATAGTTTGATGGTATTGGGTTTGTTGACCACAAAATTCTAAATTCGGATGAAGACCTTAAGCCCTGTCAGATATAAATAAGCATGAGTGCCCTCACTACAGGGAGATGAGACTGTAACTAACCAATCTTCGAAGACTAGTTCACTTCCCTGTTTATTTTCCCTGGCAGACATAAGGGCTACCAATACTCTCTAGGTGAATGGTCAGTCCTCTCTCCCTACCAAGGAAAAGATATTTTCAACTAACAAAGTAGTTTAAAACACAGTTTTTTGAAAAGTGATACATGATTAAATCCAAATATCACTCTTACAACACATAAAAAATCACAGAGGATTTCTATCTTAATTATTTCAATATTACAAATCATTTCTAAAACATAAAGCATTTGGTAAACAAAAGAAATTTTAAACATAATGGATTTAATGGTCTTATGTTCTTATTTTCAAAACACAGGCAGAATTTCTATAAACTGAAAATGCAAACAATGGCAAAGACAAGCAAGTTGTCTGTCACAGAAACCGAAGTTAGAGAAATGGATTCTAATTCACATCATCTTTCTTCCAGGTTTCCCGATGTTCTTTACTCCATTCCTAATAAGCCTGAACTGTTCTCTACATTTACCCCATTTTTCTCCTACTTGGGTGACTTTGCATGCATGTATTTTCTCAGACACCCTTTTAACACAAATAGTATGAAAACATCTTAGAGAGATAGTTCCATAATTAATGCTGTAAAGCTAAGTTATTTGAGTATATAAAGCTTCCAACTATAAACACATCAGTTATTGATAGGCTAAATTATCCATCTGTTCTGCAAGCTTCCTTGAACTAAGCAACAAGAATCAGCTCCTCTGTTTGAAACAACCTAAAATAAACAACCCATTGTCTTTACTCTTAAGAATTAAGACAAGATGCTATGAGCTAGCATTTACTTATCACAGAGTGTCTGTACTATAAACAGAGCTTGTTTGCATTTATGTTTTAAGAACTGAAGACTTCCGTCCTTTTACAATCAGAAGCTAAACAAACTACTTGTTAGAAGTTTACTTACATCTGTTTTCAATCTTCCAAGTGGCAGATGCGGTGTATAAAAGGCCAAGATTAGCAAACAACCAAGGGGTATGTTATTGCTTTTTCTTTATAAAGCCGAACTTGAAGTGAGTTTAATGTTAGAACATTTTTATTCACAGAATGGCTTCAGCTCAACACTGAGCAAATGGGGCCAGGGTACCATTGAAGCTTCCAGTTCTGGTGTTAAACACTCAGAACTGAAGATCTTTACTATGTACACCCATAATAACACATCATCCTCTTTTAAAGCAATACAAACATTACAATATGTCCTCACAAAGCTGCAAGGAATAATAATCCTTTCCAACAAATACATGTACATTAATTTCAATTGTAATGTGCAATTGCAGACTTGTATTCATTCAACAACTTTCAATCAGTCTCTGAGGTGGTTTGATGATACTTCCTGCCATGCCATTTGTCTCCACAGATGTATTGCTTTGATTTGTTGTGATAATATTAGTGTCTTTCTGAGAGTTCTGATCAACATGTTCATTTCTTTCACATCCTTCCGCCAAAATCCTAAATGTTTGGCTCTATTCTTGTTCTTGCTCTGTGATCATAATTTGCTGCACTTGGTCCATAATGGAGCCCTGGACTGCATACATGTGATCAGTGAGTCTTTGCACAAGTTCCAACTGATTCTGTCTCAATCCACAGAGCTCCTTCTGTTGACTGCATATCATAGATAGCAACTCCTCCTGTTGATCTGTGTTGAACTGTTGCTGTTGTTCTGACCTTGAGGATTATGCGGTCCCCTCATCTTTCTGTTTATCTTTCCTCTTCAACTTTGGAGAGGATCGTGGAGATAATTTTTTATTTGCAGTCTTCAACTGGACGTCCATGAGAGACACATTTCAAACCAAAGTTGGGTAATGGCGAAGCAAGACTGGTGACTTATTCATCATGATCGCTCTGTTCAGCTCTGTCATCCTGACTGTCATGCTGTTGTAGCTGGTATGGTGTTCTTGTGCTTCTCTTGCATAAACTCACTAGAGCTCACATGGATACTGTCATGAGTTTCTCAAGTTACATCAGGTAAGCATCCAGGCCCCTCAAAGACATCTGCATGCTCTACCATGAGAGTTGTGTGGTCATCCGTGGTCTGTGAAGCCAATACGAAAACTCTATTCACAAAGTTGAGCTTTTCACATGCACGCAGCCCTAATGCTGGCTGTACTCTCTTTTCCCCAACCAGTAGCTGTGTCTTTAGGTGCCATCCCTTGTGCTTGAAGGTCACTTTACAGCCTCCTTTTACTGAAACATTCTGTCCAGTATAGCCCATTATGTTTAGATTCTCTGGGGAAATCTTGCTCTTTACTTTGAGAGTCACCTGGGCTCCGGTGTCCAGCTTGAGTGGAATTCACAGTCACCGGAGCAATCCATTCTGTCTTTCCAGATTCAGCAGTCTGTAGAGAATCCACAACAACTTCCTCCATTTCCTCAGCAACCATATGCACTTTTCTCTAGGTGGGCCCCAGCTTTGCAGCACTTTGCAAAATGATTCTTCTTCTCACAATTATTATAGGACTTGCTCTCAGCTGGAGGTGTTTTTGGGATGCACCTAAGTGCATATTTGCTACATTTGCTCTTAGGGCCTACCTCTTTGCTTTGCTCTTGCTTTTGGGGAACACCTTGTGCTCTGCCCCTCTGTTTTCACAGCATGCACTGTTGTGTCCGCCTTGTGCAGAGCCTTAAATGGTGTTCCTGCAGGCTCTGCTGTCCTGCACATATCCACAGCCTTTTCCAGCATGAAATCTTCTTCACAGAGAAATATTACTTTGAGCCCGTTATCTGGGATTTTCCCAAACAATTTTGTTTCTAGTGAATCTCCCAAATCTCCAAATTCACAGGACTTACTCAGTGTGTGAAGCTCAGCTAAGAATTGGTCAAAGAATTGTTTTTGGTCACAGAAAAAGAACATATCCCTCAAATATGTTGTTTTTACTTGGGTAAAGATACTCCTTAAATTTTGTTATCAAAGTGGGTTTAATGCTAGAACATTTTTATTTACAGAATGGCTTCAGCTCCACACTGAGCGCACCAGGTCACCATCAAAGCTTCCAGCTCCACGGTGAACCACCCGCCTTGCCCACTGAAAACTGGAGTTATTTAGTATGTACAAACATAATAACACTGGGCTCACTGGTCAAGGAGAGAATATTCATCACAATAGTAATTTTAAGTTCAAAGTGGGCCAGTTTCAATTATAACTCATTGTCAGTAAAGTTTCCTCTAATAGTTTCAGTCTGAAGGATATACAAGTTATGAGGAATACAGAAGGGATATCCCTGTCAACCTATTGTGATAAAAATTAATACTCATGTAGGATAAGGACCAATTAACAAAGGTATGACAAGCAAAAAACAATAGCATTCCTTCAAAGATATTTCAGCGAGTTTTCCTATTTTCTGCTTTCTCTTAATAAAAATGTGGCATTAATTATTGTTATTGCATTCTGAGAAAAGACTGCTCAGCAAAATAAATCAATCAGTTATTGAAAGATGATCCTTTAAAAATCTAATATTGTTGGGGTTTACAACTCTGGGCATATTGTAAGAATATATCAATCCTGACAAATGTTAAATTCTTTGAGTTATGGTAGGTGGTAAAATCTAGCTTCTGCTAGAGAGTAATAAAATGCATATTATTGTGACAAATATTGTTTTGTGACTTATAAAATTGTATTGTATTGCATTTGATGTCTCATAAATAATGAAGGATTTCCATATCTATTCCTAAATGAAACACAGCTAATGTTGGACACAAGAGAATCTGCAGATGTATGAAGTCTTGAACAGCATACATAAATTGCAAGGCAGACAGCACCTATGGAGGGGAATAAACAGTCGATGTTTCGTGAGGAGACCCTTCATCAGGACAGGAAAGGAAGGGGGCAGAAGCCAGAATAAGGTGGTGGAAGGAGGGTAAGGCGTATAAACTAGCATTTGATTGCTGAGACTAGGGTGCATGAATAGGGCAGGGAAGTTTGAAATCAGAAGCTGGCAGCCAATAGGTAGAAGAGGCTGAAGAAGGAGGTAATCTGATAGCAAAGGACAGTGAACCATTGGAGAATGCAAAGGAGAAGGACAAACAAAGGGAAGCGATGGGCAGATGAGAAGAGATGTGAGAATAATTAGAACAAGGAATGTAAAAGAAGAGACGGAGGGAGGAGGAGAAATTACTGGTTTGGAGAAAAGATGCTTGAAAATCAGTCCCTCAATCTGTGTCACACTATTGTAGGGGAGACTGTATAGGGAACACTAGATAGAGTGGGTGACTCAGGTTGACTCGCAGGTAATGTGTCAACTCACTTAGAAGGACTGTTTAGATCCCTGAATGGATGTGAGTGAGGAGGTGTAGGGGAAGGTGTAGCAGGGATAAATGCCAGGAAAGAGATCATTTAGGAGAAAGGAGTGAATAGGGGAATCACATAGACAGCAAGCTTTACAGTATGTAGTGGTGGAGGATGGGGGTGAAGGGAAGGGAAAGATGTACTTTGTGGCAGAATCTCATTGGAAATGGAGAAGTTACAGAGAATGATGTGTTAGATATGGAAGCTTTGTGAAGTGATAGCTAACCTAATGTTGGCTATATTTAAAGACTAAACTAACCTTTAATATTTCTGGATAATTTATACACCATGTCTTACTGTTTGCACACAAAATCCTTCATTATATTTCACATGAATATGCAAGTAGGTAAAAAGTTCATATTTTGTAATTCTATATTACTCTCACTACTTAAGCAGAACATGCTGCTCCATTGTGTCTGTTCTAAGGCTGAAGCTTTAGTTGAGGGTACCATGATGTCAAAAATAACCCCTCGGCACATTAAAAACTGGCACTAATTCCCTGATCTAAATCCAGGACTGCTGTTGAGAAAGTATTAGTTCTTTTGGAGGCTCAGTACAATGGTACAGAAAACAAGTTATAGATTAGAAAGAAATAGGTCCCATTAATGCAATTAACAGAAGGTTCATTACTGCCTGTGTGATTTTCAACTCTTCTTTCAAGTTGCACACTTCAGTGAGTCCAGTACCAGAGGGCATGGTTTGAGAATAAGGGGTAGGTCATTTAGGACAGAGTTAAGGAAAAGCTTCTTCTCCCAGAGAGTTGTGGGGGTCTGGAATGCACTGCCTCGGAAGGCAGTGGAGGTCAATTATCTGGATGCTTTCAAGACGGAGCTAGATAGGTATCTTATGGATAGGGGAATCAAGGGATATGGGGACAAGGCAGGAACCGGGTATTGATAGTAGATGATCAGCCATGATCTCAGATTGGCGGTGCAGGCTCGAAGGGCCAAATGGTCTACTTCTGCACCTATTGTCTATTGATAAAACTTCCATTCTTTTAGGCCTCAGCTGTACATTATCTTGCCTTCACTGAACATACATGTTTATAGGTTAAAAAGAGAATGCAATTCCCACTCTGTGCTCAGAGCAACAACCAAATTATTTACCAAATCTCAAAGAAGAACTAAGGAAAACATGTTCGGTTTACTGCTTTTCTTATGCCCCATGACCTCTCAATTTTGCTCTTGAGCTCTTTATATATATATATATATATATATATATATATATATATATATAAAATTTGTATCTTTCTGATTAATTTTCAGTGAATTGAATTTCATGTCCCACTATCACTTAAGAATGCAAGCAAACAAAATGTGAATAAAAATGTATATATATGTTCTGCAGGACAATCCTATTGTAACTTGGAATTAAATCTTTGATATTTGCTGATCTTTTAAATGTGTCCTCACTTTACCATCCTGATATTTCTGAATAATTTGTGACAAGGCACCAATTAACCGAAGATTGTTCGCCCATCCTTCATAGATCCCCTCATCTGAAGGACTGTGTAGCAATTTTCAACCTCCATTTCACATGGATAATATGACACCTGCCTCCAATTTCTGCTCACGAAATCAGAGAGCCAGATACACATGGAGCATAAAGCAAAGAAAAATTGGTTTTGAAGTCTTTATGCTTTGAAACCTGCCAATCACAATGACATTAGAAAACTCCATATAATTTATTTCTCTTTCAGAAACCTGGTAGATGTCCAGATGATATTGGCAAAGCAGTGAAGAGAAATCAGTTTAATAGCAGACAGTCCTAAAGACTTATTCTCTCCAACTCTTAAAAATAATTGAGTGTCTCACATTTAAAGAAAAGTGTTTTTAATATAATTATCAGCAGGTTCCATGGAAATTTTAATAAATGTAAACAATATGAATGCCTTGAAGCATATTTTGATCAATTATTAATAATTATATTAATTAACAAACATACTTCCTGCCAAGTGCTGGTAAAGAATATTTATAACTGTTGAGGTGCAGGACATTCTGTGACCTTTTCTATTATTTATTATTTTGAGTTCTACATACAGCACAGAAACAGAAACTTTATCCCAACTGTTCCATGCTAATCAATATTTCTATCTAAGCTAATCAACACCCGACTTATGTCAAGGATCTGTTTAATATTGTGCAGATCTACTTTCTATGCTCTAACGTTCACTGGTCACCTTGCCGAAAGCTGCCTGAGCAATGATCTAGGCTTGCTCCTACTCTACCTACAAGTATGCAGATGATACTACTGCAGTGAGCCATGTCTCAATTGAGTCAGAGTACAGGAAAGAGGTAGAGAACTTAGCAGCATGGAACCATGATAATAATCTTTCCCTCAATGTCAGCAAAAAGTATTGGTCATTGACTTCAGAAAGGGGAGTAGTGCACATGCTCCTGTCTACATCAACAGTGTTGAGGTTCAGAGAGTTTAAAGCTTCAAGTTCATAGGAGTGAACATCCTGTCCTGGTTTAAACCATGGCAAAGAAAGCTCACCAACGCCCCTACTCCTCAGGGGGATAAAGAAATTTGGTATCTCCCTGTCAACTCTTACCAATTTTTATCAATAAACATTAGAAAGATTCCTAACAGGATGCACCATAGCTTGCTATGGCAACTGTTCTGCACAAGACCACATGAAACCGCAGAGAGTTGCAGGCATAGCTCTACATATCAAGGAAATCAGCCTCCCTTCTATTAACTGTCTAAAGTTCTCACTGACTCAGTAAAGCAGCAAGCCTAATAAAACACTCATCCACCCCAGACATTCTTTCTTCTCCCTTCTCTCAACGGGCAGCAGATACAAAAGCCTGAAAGCACATACCACCGGGATTAAGGGCAGCTTCTACCTCACTGTTATAAGACTGCTAAATGGTTCTGTAGTTCTGAAGATGTTCTATAGGTCAGTTGTGGAGAGCGCCCTCTTCTTTGTGGTGGCGTGTTGGGGAGGAAGCATTAAGAAGAGGGACGCCTCATGTCTTAATAAGCTGGTAAGGAAGGCGGGCTCTGTCGTGGGCAAAGTACTGGAGAGTTTAACATCGGTAGCTGAGCGAAGGGCGCTGAGTAGGCTACGGTCAATTATGGAAAACTCTGAACATCCTCTACATAGCACCATCCAGAGACAGAGAAGCAGTTTCAGCGACAGGTTACTATCGATGCAATGCTCCTCAGACAGGATGAAGAGGTCAATACTCCCCAATGCCATTAGGCTTTACAATTCAACCGCCAGGACTTAAGAACTTTTTAAAAGCTATTATTAATGCTTTTTGAGATAGTGATTTAGATGCATATCATATTTTTTTACTGAGTTAAGTATTGTATGTTATTAGTTTTGCTACAACAAGTGTATGGGACATTGGAAAAAAGTTGAATTTCCCCATGGGGATGAATAAAGTATCTATCTATCTATCTATCTATCTATCTATCTATCTATCTATCTATCTATCTATCTATCTATCTATCTATCTATCTATCTATCTATAAGATGGGCTCTTGATCTCAGAAACCCTTTTGTTTTGAGCTTGCTCCTTACTGGTTACCTGAGCTGCACTTTCTGTGCGGCTGCTACATTTTATTCTATATCGCTATTGTTTTACCTTGCTCTACCTCAACGCACTCTGTAATGATCTCATCTTTATGAACAGCGTGCAAGTCAAACTCTTCGCTGTATCTCATTACATCTGACAGTAATAAACAAATTCCAATTCCAATTTGAACCAGAAATACATTCATTTGTCTGATTGGCCCAGTGTGGCTGGACCTGTGAGCAAAGGAGGAAACAAGTCTCTTCAACTAATCAGCTGGAAGAATCCACGTACTGAACGACACTAAGTCTAAATCAGAAAGCATAAATTATGACACGTAAATTGGGTTCAAACTATACATAGAAATTGAAATGAAAAATTTGAGGGATGCTAATTAAAGTCTGAAGAAATGTGAATCTGTAAAATAGAATCCTTTAGACCAGAGAGTTAATTTAATGTTAATTATTAATTTTCAAGTTGTAATTTACTCCTAAATGCATAATCCTTTAGCTTTATCTTTAATGAGGAACCAGTGGGGATGTACAGCTTGTTCGCTTTATTGCAAAATTTTAAGTGTCAGATTCTGTTCATAACCCCAGATTAATATAATTCAGTTGGTATGATGAAGGACACTGCTGGGCTGGAACAGAATGCATGATCAACAAAATGGGGTATCGGCGGTTTATGCCAATATAGTGTATCAGTTTGAGAGCCCTACTTATTGTGGCACATACTGATAAAAAATACAAATTAACAATTCCAAACCTTGCATATGTATTAGGATAAGATGCTTGGCCATGTTTCCACAACCTCCACTATTGTACAGTATAAGGGGAATGCTAGATTAGAGACTGTGATGGGGGGGGGGGGGGTCTGTGGGAAATTATATATAGGTGGAAAAAAACCCTAGGGCGATGATTGAAGAGGAGATATTTGGGAACATGTGAAGATGATCAGGAGGGAACATTGTGAGGATGGGATGTAGATCAGATAGGGGGTGGGAAGAGAGCATGAGGTTGTAGAGAAGATCAGAATGGCCAGGAGAAGGCTTGGGTTGGAGTTAGTGGTTGGAGGTGCAGAATTTAGTGGAAATATGATCAATGTAGGCTCTGGAAAGAAGGGACTGGAAAGCAAGGAGGCAACTAAGTAACAGTGAAAGAAGTTTAGGATCAGGTTTTTAGAAGGAAGTAAGGAGTGCAGTGAGGAGATTGTGGGAGATGCTTAATAAAATGGATTCAAGAAGGAAATTGATAGAGGAACAGAGGAAGACTCAATGGCACAAGGACACCGTGATGGGAAAAGGATCTTCATCAGGGGTAGTGTGGAGACGATCACTGAGGATAGTAACTCAATGACTCAATAACTCAGGAACATACTCAATGATGAATGGTCTTCATTGCACAACCCCAAGTTAATCCCAGTTTACACTCTGATTTCACAGTAGAAGATCATGTAGTGTAGACTAACCAATGTCTCTGCACAGACAGTGGACGCAATTTGCTCGGGTGTCATATGAACAAAATTTGAATTACAATTTATAGCATCATGTTAAATGTGCCCATGTTACCTTTTTAGATAAAGTTTCATCATATGACATATAATATGTAACTGTCCCATGTGACATATACTCCCATCTGATTTATTTTATCTTCATTTATTAATTTCATTTAAAAGTCTAGGCTTCAGCCTATATCTAACTATGGTGAGCAGAATCTATTTTAGCATGTCCAAATAGTTCAACCTTCCAAATTTTTTTCCAGGTTTTTAATCATATTGTCCTCTCTGTGAAATTCCTCTTTCTTCCAAGCCTCCCAGACAAATCTCCTTACCTTGATATTTCCCTCACCCTTTTTAATCTATGTTTGAATTCCTTATTATGGCAATAAATTTCTTGAAAATTTCCATCATTTGCAGGTGCACTTCTCTCCTAAGTGATGCTGATAGAAATGTTTCAAATTTAAGGAATTAAGTTTAATATAATGGATTTTTCAGTTATGCTTCCAACTGTGTTTTCATTAGCAAGAAATAAAATCTGTAAATATTCACAAAAAGACATAAGAATAGGTTATAATTATGCATATCTGTTATACTTTCATTACCTTTATATTAAATTAATAAGCTTATGAATTTGTGAATATATTTAAATGCAATCCAGCCAGAGTTAGATTTTAATTATTCTGATTATTTTATAACTTCATTTTATTAAACCAAAGGCTTTAACAAGCAAATGTTAACCTATTGAAACTTAATTGTTTATGCCACCTTTCCATGATCAATAATGCCAAATTGAGATAACCTTATTGGTAGCAAAGGGAGTCCTTATTTCTTGAAATCTTTTATTTTATTTTGGAAGTAAAACAATGAGAATAAAGGGCTAGTAAAAAGTAACCATGATCAGAATGTCTCCTTGTACACCAGAGTTTCTGTTAATACTTGTGCTCCTTAATTAACACAATTAATTTCCTTGGATCTCCTTAAATCCTTGGGACAGAACATGAAGGATATATTATGTACCTGAGATAATCATCAGTGACCATCACTAACAATTGGAAATAACTTTACTCACTGCCCTGATTAATGAACTAATTTCATTTACTCGGATTTGCTATATTTCTTCCTAAAGCAGCTTTCTGGGCCAGTCTGTGGTGTACTGGTATGAGCACTGGACTTTGAGGTTATATGGTCCTGAGTTCGAATCCAGCTGGGTCCCAACCTGAGCAGCATCAGTCTCTGTGTAGAAGAAAGGCCTGGCAATCTACTTCAGTATCTTGCCACAAAAGCACTATGGACAACTACACTATCCCTCGGGTCGCCATGAGTTTACAACAACTCAACAACACTCAAAAACAACAATGCAGCTCAATCTTTTTGCAAAAGCATTCCTGGAAAACACTTAAAAGAAAGTGAGAACAGCATACATCATTTTAATTCTGTAAAGAATTAAACTGATCTGCTCATCTGCACTACCAGGTATTCTCCTTTGCTGCTAATGTTACATCCTTCCATTCACTATAAGGAGTCAAGACATCCTAAAGTATTGTTGCTAAGCATGGAATAAATGCAGGTCCTGTATGTTATGCTGTGGCCCCACAGTTTCAATACTGAGAAGGGGAAAAATGAATAAAGATTGGGGCTTCCAAGAGATTAAGTCTTAGTAAGAAGAACGACTTGTAGTAATACAATAACCTTCAGATTGACGCAAGTTGCAATGTAGTTAGCAAAGGATTTTTGAAGGGTAGTCTCTGCTCCACTATAGATTAAAACAAACTATTATGTTACATGAGCAGCAATGATATAAAGACCATATATTTTATTGTAATGATATGTATTGGTGAGGATGAAGGGAAAACTCCCTACTCTTCTTTGACATGCTTGTTTGTGATCTTTTCATCCAATTAAACCTACAATTCTTCGATCTAGAAGCAAGAATTCCAATGCAGCAGCTCTGGTAGGTTGCAGAGAAAAATAGTGACTCCATTCTTCTAGATATTTTATTAGATCTATTTTATTAGATCAGTTTTTGCTGCCAACCAAATTTGAATTTAAATTTAAAATTGTTATAATTTTTTTATTTTGTGTTTCACAGCAGAATGGGAATGCATTGTTCTTCACATTGTTACTTGGAGTAATTATGGCTTCCGGCAACAGTACAGAATGAATAACATTTGCTGGACCATCTGCAGAGCATCTCCTTAAATTTCCCAATAATCAGTGGAAAAGAATTGGTGTTGATGCTCAATTGAACTAATACAGTGCTTATTATAAAATCATCTAGTCAAAATTACCTCAATATTGTAATGCACCTTTGTATGCAGAGATGATTCATTGCCAAATCATCATACAGTTGAAATTTGTCAAATATTCAAATGTTCATGAAGTTGTATTTATTTGATTACTTACATTCACAAAAGATAAACAGGTTCAATGCAGATACATGCAGCAGATATATGCGTTTTGAAGAACAACTGAACAGCCTAAATTCCTCTTTTCTTGCAACATAGATTTTGCATAAAGGGCCCAGAATTAAGCACATTGGTGAGGAAATGAAGTCACAATCAGACCAGAGGAGATGAACACCCCCACTGAGCCTTCACAAAATTCTGTAAGAATATTGTCCACCTTTATTGATACTGGGTTCAATGTACAGATTAAGAAAAAAATGAATCCATCTTTTTTCCACCAGTAATTAACACAGGCCTAAAAAATAGCTTTAGAACAAAATGGTCACAATTCCATAGCTATTTGCTTAACAAATACCAGAGTTAGCTTCAGCTGATTGATTCCTACAGACTGCTGCACCTAATTTATAAAACTCTGGTTCTTGACTACAGTGTGCAAAGATATCATATTGCCATCAAGAAAATGTTGCATTGATTCCAGTTTGCAACACTTAGTTGGATGTAATTCTAATACACCACTAATATTGTCATAGTGGACATGCCAATCTACTCTTGAATCTTGAACTGGTTGTCAATTCTTATTTGTCTTTATTCTTATTTGTTTTAGAAACGAGTTTACAAATGATGTAGTTTAGCTTTCAGTTGTAATCGCGCTATTTAAAATGCATTGTTTTGAGATATTTCTTTCTAAAGTTGCTTCAGAATGTATTCTTTTTAAGAGTCAGATGCCCCCTCTGGTCTTGTCTTCTCAGGCCTAGGCAGATTGGACATGGACAGGATGTTTCATATGTTGGGGGAGTCTAGGACCAGGGGTACAGCATCAGAATAGATGGATGTTTCTTTAGAACAGAGATAAGAAGGAATTTCTTTAGCCTAAGAGTGGTGAATCTGTGGAATTCATTGCCACAGATGGCTCTGGGGGCCAAATTACTGGGTATACTTAAACTGTAAATTGATAGGTTCTTGATTGGTAAGGGTGTCAAAGGTTATGGAGAGAAGGCAGGAAAATGGAGTTGAGAGGGATAATAAATCAGTCATGATGGAATGGCAGAGTGGATTTGGCTTAATTCTGCTCCATTTCTTATAGTCTTTTAAACTAACTTCAACCCACTCCTGGTTGGTCTTATTCATTCTACTCTCTGAAATTGGTTGCTTAATACTCTGCTGACTATATCTTCACTTGACTGTGTTCCATCTCCCTCTGTTTGCCAATTTACACCCAATCCCATTCTGATTCTTGCTTCAAAATTTGTTCTGGATCTTACTGCATCCTGATAATCTTCAAAGTTATCACTATTCTTCTAACTTATCACCATTTCTCTAGCTCTGGTGCATTGAATATCATTGAGTGTAATTACAAAAGATGTGAAATTGATAGCGAAGAACATCAGCACGACAAGCCTAAGTGAAAACATACAACGGAGCACAAAAATCATGAGAAATTTCTGGGTCTAATTGATTCAGATTGTAGCTTCTTATATTCATTTTGCTGTTGTGACTAACAGATTTGCATGTCTCACCTTTTCCTTTTTTTTCCTCATCCCATACTGAGCTACATTTATCATCCAGTCATTAATTCCAATCTAACATTAAAAAACTCCTTTAACTCTTTCCTCCTCTACTTCTTCTTATTTGCCCCATTTTACTCATTTCATATGCAAAGAGTCAGTTCCAGAATTAATGACAAATGCTCAAAAACTGTGGTAGGGCTTGAATACCACATCAACTCTTGCAACACAAAACTAAGCACGATATCTGACAACAAGGTTTCCCTCCCAGATGAGCTCAATGCCTTTTATGTTCACTTTGACTGACAGAATATAAAGGCACCTTCATAAATCCCCACAGTCCCTAACGACCCTGTGATCTCAAACTCTAAGCGCAATATGAGAGCACCCTTTAGGAAAGGAAATCCACAGAAAGCATCTGGCTGAGAGAGTTTTCCTGTCCAAGTACTGAAGGCTTGTGATAATTAACTGGCTAGTGTGTTTCTAGACATCTTCAAACTCTTGCTTCAGCAGCCTGAGGCACCTATCTATCTCAAGTAGGCTTCAATCATACCAGTGCCTAAGAAGAACATGACTATCATCCAGTAGCACTTGCATCCACTGTGATGAAGTGCTTTGAGTGGTTGGTCATGAAGCGTACCAACCGCTGAGGAGAGAAATGGGTCCACTCCAATTTACAGTCACAACAGGTCAACAGTAGCCCTGTAACACCTGAACATTGAAGATGCATACTTCATTTACGACAGCTCAGCAATTAATACTATCATTTCCTTCAAAACATTACTACGCTCCAAAATCTCAGCCTCAAATACCTTCTTGTGCATCTGGGTCCTTGATTTCTTCACTTGCAGAGACCAGTTAGCACAGATTGGTAGCAATACATCTTCCACACTCACCATCAGCACAGGCACACACAAGCTCCACCCACTTAATTCCTATGATTGTGTGGCCAAACTCAGCTCCATTGACGTATCTAAATTTGATGACGACTCCAATGATGAAAAACTGCTATCAGCTGAATCACGGTGATGACAGATCAGCATATAGGAGAGAGATTGACAGTCTGGTTGAGTGTTGTCACAGATGCAACCTCTCAGTCAATGTCCCCAAAACCAACGTATTGGCTACAGGACGAAGAAAGTGGAGAACTATTAGCCAGTCCTCATGATGGCATCGTAGATGGACAGGGTCAAAAGCTTTAATTCCTTGTCATTAACATATCAGAGGATCTTTCCTGGGACAAACATGTAAATGCCATTACAAAGAAGTCACAAGAGCAGCTTTTTTTTTAGAAGTTAGTATAGATTAGGCACGTCACTAAAAAAACTGGCAAACCTTTGTAGATGTACAATAGAGCGCATCCTAACCAGTTACATCACCACCTGGTTTGGAAATAACCAACGCCCAGGAAAGGAAAAAGCTACAGAAAGTGATGGATACATCCCAGTCCGTCACAGGCAAAGCCCTCCCCACATTTACGTGCAGTGTCACAAGAAAGCCGCATCCATCTTTAAGTAAACCCGCTATCCAGGCTATGCTCTCTTCTCACTACTGCCATCAGGCAGGAGGTACAGAGGCCTAATGTCCCATATCAACAGGATCGGGGATATATATTACCCTAAAACCATCAGGCTCCTGAAACAGTGTTTTTCACTTCAATCACCACTACTTTGAACAGTTCTACAACCTACAGACTCACTTTCAGGGGACTCTTTACAACCCATGCTCTCAGTATTATATTTTATTTTTATTTATTTGATCAGTTTGTCTTCTTTTGTTTGTCAGACTTTGTTTATGTGTTTTTTCTGTTGCACTTCTTTCCTCCAAGAGGACCACAGCTTGCAGTGGTTTGGAGGCCTGAGTGCCCCATTGACAGGGGGAACGCTGTTGGCTGGAGTCAGAGCTTTTCGCTTTGGCTCTTGGAAGGGTCACACATGCTAAATAGGTCCAAGGGTAGAGGCCAGACTAAGAGTCATTCACTGTTCCTCCAGGATCTGGGCTTCAGCTCAGGACTAACAATCCTGACTGGTAGAACAAAACTGTTACAGAAACAGCAATGAAGAATCCTTCTACATCAGAGTGTGGTGGTATTCCGGAGTCTCCACCCAGGACTTGCATGACTAACAGTGGCAAAAACTGACAGGAAGCTACTGGCACGGTGTAGGAAGTCCTGAACATCGTTAGAAAAGGAGGACCTTCATTGCTGTCCTAAACGCCAGTGGTATAATGGGGCAGCTGGTCTAGGATTGTATTTCTTTATTTTTCCTGCAAGAAATTTACTGAAAGACAATGAATCTCAAGTTAGTATCTGGCATCATACAGTATATGTACTTTGATCATAAATTTAAATTGACTCTGACTTTTACTTCTCAACTACCATACACCTGTACTTGCCTCATAGCCGCTGTATCTCTGTTTTTTTCCCATTTCTGGTCAAAGATACTTCCTGCTTTTTTGAGTGCTTCTAACACTTTAAGAAAAAATCTAGTCAATGCTACCTTTCTACCATGGCACCTATCTTAGATATTTATGAACTTCAGGTCACAGCAGAAACTTTCTTAACAAGCTCACCCTCTATGTATAATTAACATCTGTATATAGTCCTGTAAATATTCTGCTTGCAATGTTAAACAAAATTGAATTTTCATACCAAACCATTTGTAACTGCTCTTGTTGTATTATTAGACCCAGACAAAATCATAACTATAAAATTTTGCTCAGAAACTGCAAACGCAGCATAAAGAAATGGAATTCTGCAGCTGTAGTGGAAAGACTGTTGTAAAGTATTGTTGCTAGGTGATGAACATTAAAATTGATTGTGTTAGATCAACTGAGATAGATTTAGAGGCAAATAAACCCAATACCTGAGCAGCCTACAAATATGCTCATGAAGATAAAATAATTTGTAAATCCAAAATGAAGATGAAAAATGTAGAGAGAGTATTACGATGTAATTATTGCTTTGACCAGTGCATGAAATAGTCAAGTAGTCTCCCTCCTCCACAGGGGTAAGTTCCATTAATAACTGGAACATTATTAACTTAAGGTAGGCTTTCATTCACTTTGTGAAAATTTAAATTATTTCCACAATACTTTACTGTGATTGTTCAAAGGAGTTCAAATTTCAAAGCAAATTTATTATCAAAGAACATATATGTCAGCATATACTACCCCAAGATTTATTTTCTTGTAGACATCCACAATAAATACAAAGAAACTCAATTGTGCCAATGAGAAGCCACACACAAAAAAAACAGATATAGCACACGGTCTGTTATACTTCTGCAATTTCCTTGTTCTCCACATAATTCTTTCCATCTCTGTGTAGGAGATGCATGAAGGAATAACAGCTAGGATGAAAGCCCACTCAGTCACCTACAGACAGGGGAGGTGATTATTACACACCAGGTTACAATCAGGGTGACCTACAAGCACACATGTGAATAGCTGCATAACCCAAGTTCAGATGCAACAATAAATGAACTTGAATATCCCACCATAAGCATTTTAAGACAAGGACAATAAATAGGGCTGGCCGCGAGGAATGCTGGGGCAGGCTGTTGACCACACAACCAGACCCCACCATAGGCACTACAATATTTGATCTTACTTCACATAGAGAGGCAGCAAGTCTCCCAGAAATGTGTAGCAGGAATGAGGATCTTAAATAAACTAGCTAGAGTTAAGAGATTATATTTAGTGACATTAAATGGCCAATCCACAGGACTTGATGCCCTATAGCCTGGATTTTGATGTAAGAAATTGGATGCAGGAGTTTCATCTTTCAAAATTCCACAGATTCCAGACAGTTGCCATAGATTGGAAGAAAACAATATAACTCCATTAAAGAATAATCCATTATCCCATTGTTTGAAAATTGCAGTGGGTTGAAATGAGGCTCCCTTTAAACCCACAGGCACCCAATTTCCCATGCTCCTATTTAACTCACTAGATCCCGTTCCCACACTCGTGTTTTAAATTCATTGGGGCACCATGGTATGGACTGATTTTAAGGTCATTGGGACCCTTTTTCCTGCACACCTTTTAAACTTGTCATGGCACCATTCACTGTGCTCTCTTTAACCCCACTGGCACCTCTTTATCCCAGTTCCTCTATCCTCATCAGGGTCCCATTGCACTTGTTCCTCTAGAGTGTCGAGGTTCTCCAAGAATTTTCAAAAAAGAGAAAACCTGCAGATGCTGGAAATCCAGAGCAACACGCCCAAAATGCTGGAGGAACTCAACGGGCCAGGCAGCATCTACGGAAAAAAGTACAGTTGACTTCCTGGGCTGAAACCCTTCGGTAGGACTGGAGATAAAGTGCTGAGGAGTAGATTTGAAAGGTGAGGGAGGGGAGAGAGAAACACCAGGTGATTGGTGAAACTTAGAGAGGGAGGGATGAAGCAAAGAGCTAGGAAGTTGATTGGAGATGATGGGCAGGCAAGGATATGGGAAATGGTGAAGGGGGAGAGGGTTGAGGCATTACTGGAAGTTTGAGAAATTGATGTTTATGCCATCAGGTTGGAAGCTACCCAGACGAAATATAAGGTATTGTTCCTCCTACCTAAGTGTGTCCTTATCCCGACAGTGGGGGAGGCCATGGATAGGAATGTCGGAATGAGAATAGGAAGTGGAATTAAAATGGGTGGCCACTGTGAGGTCCTGCTTGTTCTAGAAACATAGAAAACCTACAACACAATACAGGCCCTTCAGCCCACAAAGCTGTGCCGAACATGTCCTTACCTTAGAAATTGCCTAGGGTTATCCATAGCCCTCCATTTTTCTGAGCTCCATGTACCTGTCCAGGAGTCTCTTAAAAGACCCAATCATATCCGCCTCCCCCACCGTCGCCAGCATCTGATTCCACGCACTCACCACTCTGCATAAAAAACTCACCCCTGACATCTCCTGTGTATCTACTTCCAAGTGCCTTAAATCTGTGCCCTCTCGTGCTAGCCATTTCAGCCCCGGGGAAAAGCCTCTGACTATCCACACGATCAATGCCTCTCATCATCTTATACATCTCTATCAGGTCACCTCTCATCCTCTGTCGCTCCAAGGGAAAAAGACAGACAGAGCATAGATGCTCAGCGAAGCGGTCTCCCAATCTACGTTGGGTTTCGCCGATATACAAGAGACCACACCGGGAGCACCGAACACAGTATATGATCCCAACAGACTCACAGGTGAAGTGTTGCCTCACCTGGAAGGACTGTTTGAGACCTTGGATAGTAGTGATGGAGCAGGTGAAGCACTTTTTCCGCTTGCAACAATAAGTGCCAGGATGGAGATCAGTGAGGAGGGATGAATGGACAAGGGAGTCGCTTAGGGAACTCCAAGAAGTTAATTATATTAATGTGTATTTCTTTTATGAAATAAAAGAAAGTTGTATTAATAGGAATAACGTCCAATAGTCCAGAAATCTGCTGGTCTGCTACCACCCCAAAGCTGAAGGGTTATCAGTTTCCCTATACGTAAGAAATAAAAATAAAGGAAACTGGAAACTACCTAATATTTCATAGGAGAGAAAATACTAAAATCCATAAGATGTGCAGGAAAGCAGTTAAATATGATAATAGGATTAGTCTGTGTCAATATGGATTTAGGGAAGGTAAATCATGTTTGACTAATCTGTTGGAGATGATGATGCAGTGTATTTGGACTTTCAGAACCGAATAATGTCCTGCACAAGGTCATTAAATGGAAGTACAGTATCTGAGGTTGGTGTTAATATGCAGGGGCTCCTTTGACTATACCGCCTGCTATTTCCTTACATTTGCTGGAGAGGCCATGTGAGTCATGTGGAAGATAATATGGAGCATAATAAAGGAGCAAAAAATAGCAGATGGAAAATCGTGGGAAGAAATCTGCCATCCACTTTGGTAGAAAAAAATAAAAAGGTGGAGTCATTTTTTTTAATGGTGAGAGATTCAATGCTATAGATACTTTTAAACAGTAATCCAGCTGATATCGTACAAGAATCAAAGAAAACTAACTTGTACATTCATCAAGTAACTAGGAAGCAATAGTGTGGTATTCTTCATTGCTAGAGTATTTGCACTGAGAGAAAAGAAGATGTCTAATTGAAATTGTATCGAACCCTAGTGAGATGATGCTTGGAGTATTTTGTGTAATTCCGGTCTCCCCATCTAAGGAAAGATAAACCAGCAACGGAGGCAAATCCACAAATATTCATGAGATTAATGGGATGAATGGTTAATTTTGGGAAGAGCTGCAAATGATGTGTGGTTATTATCCTAGGGGAAGAGATCAAGCAGACTTTGCTTACATTCCTTGGAAGAATGAGAGGTGAACTCAACAAAATTTATAAATTCATATAGGGCTTGACAAGGAAGAGGTAGGGATGAATATTCCTCTGGTTGAGTTATCAAGGACACAAAATCATCGATAAGGATTAGTTATTCCAGGCTGAAGTAAAAAGAAGTTTCTTTACTTAATTGGTGGCAGCTTTTCAGGAATTCTCTACTGAAGATAGTTGTGGAGGTTTGGAGTATATTCAAAACAAGGGTTTATAGATTATGAATTTTTAATGATTTGAGGGATATAGGGTCAGTACAAATAGCATCCTTCTGGTAAATATTGGGCATGAACTTATGTGAAAATGGCAGAGGAGGCTTCAAGAATCAATTGATCTATTCCTATTTCTGTTCTCATGATAGGAGATGATCTAAAACATTCTGTGCTTTAGATTTTCACTCAGAATCCAACTTACAATTTTTCCACTTTGTGAGATTTAGTTATTAATTAAAATTTGTAGGGCTAGTTTGATCTCTGTTAGATAATACATTATATCACTATAACATAATGTTAAAGGAACTTAGGAATGTTTTCATACACGCAGGTTTTATAAAATTATCATTATATTGCTATTGTAGTGGTGTGCTACACACTGCGCTGGAATAACGACACGCAGACGGTGGGTTGCAGTTGCGTAAAAGATTTATTCAAACTTTGTGGCCTCGCTTTTAAACCTTCCCGTTTCCGCCCTCCCCAGGCAGGAATGCTGTAGGAGGCGCATATTCACAATCCCTTCACTTGCACGGGCTTTTCCCCTTGCTGGTGAAGAAGGCCTGGCGCCTTTTTTGGGGCCGGCCTCTCTGCCGGCGCACGCCATTTTGTGAGCCGGTTCGAGTGCACTGGAAAGTGGGTCACCACATAACCCCCCCCCCCACCCCCCAGAACCGGCGATACACCCCCCAATGTCCACAGTCTGAGTCGGCCTCTGTTTGGGAGGTCTGTCTCTGCCTGAGCTCCGACCGGCTGCGCCAAGTCCACATGGGCCGGTTTGAGTCGGTCCACTGTGAAATCCTTCTCTTCCCCCCCCCCCAATGTCCAGCACGAACATGGACCCGTTGTCCTGATCACCTCTTAGGGCCTCTGTAGTGGTGCCCGATGTCCGCCCCGCTGTACAAAAACAAACTTACAGTGCTGCAGGTCGTTGGGTACGCAGGTCGGGCTCTGTCCATGCTGTGAAGTGGATATGGGGGCCATGTTACCGAGCCTCTCACGTAGTCTGTCCAGGACTGCCGTGGGTTCTTCCTCTTGCCCCCTTGGGGCTGGTATGAACTCTCTTGGGATGACCAGGGGTGCGCTGTACACCAACTCGGCCGACGAGGTGTGTAGATCCTCTTTGAGCGCCGTGCGGATTCTGAGCAGGACCCAGGGAAGTTCGTCTGCCCAGTTAGGCCCTCTCAGGCGGGCCATGAGAGCCGACTTCAGGTGACGGTGGAAACGCTCCACTAGTCCGTTCGACTGTGGGTGGTAGGCAGTTGTGTGGTGCAGCTGTGTCCCCAAAAGGCTGGCCATAGCTGACCACAGGCTGGAGGTGAACTGGGCACCTCTGTCGGAGGTAATGTGGGCTGGTGAACGCGGTGAAGGGCCTATCTTCTAAGAAGTACCTGAAATGCTGGATTGCCAGGTATAGTGCCAACAGTTCCCGGTCGAAAGCACTGTATTTGAGTTTGGGTGGTCATAGGTATTTGCTGACGAATGCCAAGGGTTGCCAGCGACCCTCGATGAGTTGTTCCAGCACTCCACTGACTGCTGTGTTGGATGCGTCCACTGTGAGGGCGGTAGGGACGTCTGTTCCGGGGTGCACTAGCATTGCGGTATTTGCCAAGGCTTCTTTGGTTTTAACAAAAGTGGCTGCGGTCTCTTCATCCCAGGTAATGTCCTTGCACTTACCTGACATCAGGGTGAACAGGGGAAGAAATGATTCGGGCTACTGAGGGGAGGAAGCGGTGGTAGAAATTCAACATACCCATGAATTCCTGCAGGCCTTTGAGTGTGTTGGGTTGGGGGAAGTGGCGGACCGCGTCTACCTTGGCAGGCAGAGGGGTTGCCCCACCTTTAGTAATCCTGTGGCCCAGGAAGTCGATGGTGTCGAGTCCGAACTGGCATTTGGCCGGGTTGATTGTTAGGCCGTATTCATTCAGTCGGGCGTAGAGTTGACGGAGGTGGGACAGATACTCCTGACGACTACTGCTGGCTATGAGGATGTCAGCCAAATAGAAGAATGCAAAGTCCAGGTCACATCCCACCACGTCCATAAGCCGCTGGAATATCTGTGCGGCATTCTTTAGGCCGAATGACATTCGGAGGAATTCGAAAAGGCCGAACGGAATGATGAGTGCTGTTTTGGGGATGTCATCCAGATGCATCGGGATTTGATGGTACCCCTGGACGAGGTCTACCTTGGAAAAGATCCTTGCACCGTGCAGGTTTGCTGCAAAGTCCTGAATGTGCGGCACAGGGTAGCGGTCCGGTGTTGTAGCCCCGTTCAGTCTGCGGTAGTCACTGCATGGTCTCCAGCCCCCTGTCGCTTTGGGCACCATGTGCAGGGGGGAGGCCCATGGGCTGTCAGACCGCTGTATGATCTCCAATTCCTCCATCCTCTTGAACTCCTCCTTCGCCAGTCGGAGCTTGGCCGGGGGAAGCCTTCGAGCACGGGCGTGGAGGGGTGGTCCCTGGGTCGAGGTGTGGTGCTGTACTCCGTGTCTGGGCATGGCTGCCGTGAACTGCAGTGCCAGAACTGATGGGAAGTCCACCAGGACTCTGGTGAATTCGTTGTCGGACAGCGTGATGAAGTCCAGGTGTGGGGCCGGCAACTGGGCTTCACCCAGGGAGAACATTTGAAAAGTCTTGGCGTGGACTAGTCTCTTCCCTTGCAGATCGACCAGTAGGCTGTGAGCTCGCAAAAAATCCGCCCCCAGGAGTGGTTGGGCTACGGCGGCCAGTGTGAAGTCCCACGTCAACCGGCTGGAGCCGAACTGTAGCCGCACCGTACGGGTGCCATAGGTCCTTATTGTGCTGCCATTTGTGGCCCTCAGGGTGGATCCCAGTTCTCTGTTGCGGGTGTCGTAACTCGTCGGAGGTAAGATGCTGATCTCGGCTCCAGTGTCAACCAAAAAGCGGCGTCCCAACCGCTTGTCCCAGACATACAGGAGGCTATCCCGATGGCCGGCCGCCATAGCCATCAGCGGCGGCTGGCCCTTTGCGTTTCCCGGGAACTTGCAGGGCGGGCTACAGCGGCGGGCTTCTGCGCCCCACTGCTGGTGGTAGAAGCACCATTGTTCGTTGGCCTCCACACTCCTGACTTTGGGGTTAGTGGGCTCTGCTGCCGGGCCTGGTCTGGTCTGTTGTTGGGCGCGTGGCTTGGTGATATGTGCGACGGATGCCCCACTCTCTTTCTTGGCTTTCCACAGCACATCTGCCCAGGCCGCCACCTTCCGGGGGTCGCTGAAATCCGCATCGGACAGCAGCAGGCGTATGTCCTTGGGCAGCTGCTCCAGGAACGCCTGTTCAAACATGAGGCAGGGCTTGTGTCCTTCAGCCAGGGCCAGCATCTCGTTCATTAATGCCGACGGCGGCCTGGCCCTCAAACCATCCAGGTGCAGTAAGTGGGCAGCTCGCTCGCGCCGTGAGAATCCAAAAGTCCTTATGAGCAAGGCTTTGAATTCTGTGTATTTGCTGTCCTCCGGGGGCGACTGTATGAACTCCTCAACCTAAGCAGTTGTCTCCTGGTCAAGGGAGCTCACCACGTAGTAGTAATGTGTGGAATCCGAGCTATCTGCTGAATTTGGAATTGGGCTTCTTCTTGTTAGAACCATAGGTGAGGTCGCAGCATCCAGAAGCTTGGCGGTTTTTAACGAAACTGCATGAACAGATGCGGCGTCGTTCATCTCCGGTCCAAATATCGTTTGGGCCGTCGGGGTCACCAATTGTAGCGGTGTGCTACACACAGCGCTGAAATAACGACACGCAGACAGTGAGTTGCAGTTGCGTAAAAGATTTATTCAAATTTCGCGGCCTCGCTTTTAAGCCTTCCCGTTTCCGCCCTCCCCGGGCGGGAATGCTGAGGGGGCGCATATTCACAGTCCCTTCCCGCGCATGGGTTTTTCCCCTTGCTGGTGAAGAAAGCCTGGTGCCCTTTTTGGGGCCGGCCTCTCTGCTGGCGCACGCCATTTTGTGAGCCGGTTCGAATGCGCTGGAAAGTGGGTCACCACACTATCATATTAATGCAAACAGTGACAAATAGAAAGAAACATACGGGCATCTTCCTTGAAAGAAGACAACATAATATTCTGTTCATTTCTGTTCATTCTGTTCATTAATTAATCCACAATATGTATGTGAAAGATAAGCGTCATTGGTTTACAATAAATTTCAGAATAACCATCTCTAACTCAGTCTGGAGGAGATCCACAGCTGGGCCATTTTTACTTGGCAACCACAATAAAATGTGATGGCTTTAGGACATGGTTGCTTGATGTCAATGTCAATGGAATACTTCAATGCTGAGTGGGCTCCAAAAAAGAGTCCTGTACATAGACTGAAGTGTCCCTGAAACCCTTCATCATTCATGTTGGAGGATAAATTTCAAAAGAGAAAATTGCTCTTTAATGACACACAGTTGGCTCCCTTCATGCTTCTGTGGAAATGTCTGAACAAAATAAATGTGTTTTATCTAATGCATTTGTTTGATGGTGCTAGATCAATAAAGGGAAACCTTTGGCACTGAAGAGTTTTCTCAAGGTCCAGTAGAATTCTATTTACGTAAAAAGAAGCAATTTATCACATCAGTTCTTCAAGTGGAACACAAAACATAACAGTGAAATAAAAATAAGATCTCCGTTGCGTTAACATTCTTAACTAAGTGGGTTTATGCCTATAATTTTCAAACCAGGATTGTCACTTCAATAACTCACCGTTGGATGAAAATTACTGGCTGCCACCATTTAACAAATACAGTTGAAGCCTTTACAAATTTCTTTACAGGGATTAGATAAATTTGACAAATCATAATTAGTTTAAGAATCTGCACGTTCATATACCTTTTCATGGTTTTACTTCGTATTGTTTTCTTTTGTTATACTCATTGTTTCATGTAATGGATCTGTAGGTGATGAATTACCTGGACAATTTTGTGGGTTTTCTCTTCTTTGATGTGATTAAATTGTGATTGTCAAAGTTGCATTGTTAAACTACTTTAAATTCTGAAAGAAAAAAAATGAACACAGAAGTAACTTTAATCACTAATTAGTAAGGAATGCAAAGCTGAAGATGTCAAAATTCATTGACAGCTTGTGCAAAGTTTGCTGGTGAAGAGTTGGAATTCACAGGACTAGGAAAAGAGGGAAAATGCTTGAAAATGTTGTTGTCCAGAAACCTATGTTGTAATGTGTTGGCGCATGGCCAAGTGGTTAAGGCATTGGTCTAGTGATCTGAAGGTCGCTAGTTCGAGCCTCATCAAAGGCAGCGTGTTGCGTGTTGTGTCCTTGAGCAAGGCACTTACCACACAGTGCTCCGCAATGACTCCGGTGCCAAGCTGTATCAGCCCTTGCCCTTCCCTTGGACAACGTCGGTGGCGTGGAGAGGGGAGACTTGAAGCTCCCATACAACCCTGCCCAGGCCTGAGCCCTAGAAACTTTCCAAGGCGCAAATCCATGGTCTCTTGAGACTAACAGATGCCTATAAATATGCACCTATAGACATCTTATGGATAGATCTTAGCTGTGATCCCAGTAATCAGAAATTCATTAAGGATAGCACATTTAGAATCCATGCATATGTAATTTTCTAAAAAGCAACTGGCTCCTTTATATTGTCAAGTGATTTTAGTTGGACTGTAGAAGAAAAAAAGTGTTGAGTGAGGTAGAGAATCACCAGAAATCTTCAAATAACAATTTTTTTTAACTTTTATAGCATTTGTGTATGCTTAATACACTTGACATAAAGACTCTATGTTCCATGTAACACTTGTTCCATTATTAATTGTCAGTTATGTTATAGACATGTGTCTTTAAATAAACATCGGAATGATTCAATCTATCCTTTTAAAAATATCATCAACTACTCATTTTAATATGGTGCTGCTTTTGGTTTTTAACTATCATTGCAACCAGACAATAATTTTCTGCTATTTTGAGTGCAAAGATCATGTTTTCAGTACTTACATATGAATTTCATTTTCTTTCAATTGTGCAATAATAGTGAATAAAGAGAATGGGTCAGGCTTGAGCTCTTGATGCAGCTATTGCTAATATTTCAGACATAGATATAATAATTAATACCAATGGATTACGATCTGTAACAGTAGAAATATCTAACAAGAACTGGCAAAACATTTTAATTCTCAAGACAATTCTTAATTCATTTTGAGGATGATTTCTTCAACTTTTCATCACAGAAATTGATGAACACCAGCTGCTTTTCCTCACAATCAGCCATTAGGTAATAATCAAACTATAACATATAACATCATACTCAGGTCTTATACCAATATTATATTACAGTGAGCTATCCAGCTGACTCTTCATATATACGTCATGAGGCATCGCCTGTCCTCTACCGCAATTTCATATCTTTTTATGTTTTAGTGGCTGATGTAATGATGTCAGATTTGATGCATGATCTTATGAAAATCCAGCATATTATTGTATTAAGCCTAACAAGTTATATTTTACAGTATTTTGAAGTTTCATGCCTTCATATTTATTTGGACTTTATCTTTGACATGTTGCCAATTATTTTTAACTTAAGATATTTCTTTTGTTTCCTGATTTGCAGATTTATATTTTCTTGTTGTACACTTTTAATATTCAAGATGTCCCCTTTTTCTTGTTTTTCTTTTATGGCTAATAGCACATCATTTTGATTAAAGCGAGTTTAGATAACAATTGCACACGATATGGTACATTTTGTATTTGAATAAAGAGCATGATGTTTAATTGGGGTGTATGGGGTAGTACCTCTGACGGGGAACACGTCGTATTCTTCTGAGTAGTTCGTCCGCATTGGTCCTCACCTGACACTCAGCTCTCACCAATGGTTCCTCGTAGCTGTTTGCATGCAACAGCGGCCACACCCCGGGCAACAGCTTCGACTGGCCGGCAAAACCTGGTGAGGGTAGCCGATGGGCCTCAAACCCTCGGTGAGTTAGGGCTTGTCTACCTACGTATGCGAAGACTGAATTCGGCGGACTATGTGGAGGAGACCACTACTTGGCGGTCCAACGAGTAGAAAGGCGGACCCAGCGAAGCGTTGTGGAGCGCAATCAGGGCGCAGTGAGACACGTAGGACACTGCTGGCCATCCACTGCATCCCGACTTATCTCCAGCCGTCACGACTCCATCTTGCAACTGGATACAGATAGGTCGGACCGAGAGAGTGAGGCTGACGATTTGCGCAACTCTCCCTCACTTTAATCCAAGTCAAGCGCAAGTCACGACTCCAAACCCATCCCGCTAAAAAACTTCAAGTCCTGAGGCGATGGGCGAGTGGCGAAGCAGCAGGTGTGGATACACTGGAAGCTGTAGTCACAATCCTGCACACAGGTGGCCCAGGGCATTGGGTCGTTCTCCGCTGGAATGAGGCAGCAGTGGAGTTCGGCAGCCCCCTGGGTGTCTGAGCAGTCCTCTTTAGGAATCGCTCTGCTCACCTCCATGGAGGAAGGAGCTAGAAAAGGTGCCTCAAACATAACCTGCTTCATCTTACCCTGGCCAGCACACCGTGGCTGGCGGGGATCCCACTCAGCGGTCGAACTACAAAGAAGACGAAAGTGAAGGTGCTCAACCTTAGCACGTGGGACATGCGAACTCTGCTTGACATCACCAACGCTGTCAGACCAGAAAGAAGAACAACACTGGTTGCCAAAGAACTAGCCCGCTATAACGTGGACATTGCAGCACTCAGTGCAACACGCCTAGCAGTCAAGGGCCAGCTTACAGAACGTGGTGGTGGGTACACCTTCTTCTGGAGCGGTCGCAGCAGCACTGAACGACCAGAGGCTGGCGTTGGATTTGCCATCCGATTCCACCTCGCTCGTAAAATTGCCAAGCTTCCAGAGGGCATCAACGATCGCCTGATGACGCTTCAGCTCCCACTTGGCAATAAGAGGAGTGCAACGCTGATCAGCGCAGATGCCCCAGCGAAGACCAACCCAGATGACATCAAAGATAAGTTCTATGAAGAACTTGACGCCCTCATAGCAGCAGTCCCACAGTCAGAGCTTATTGTCCTCGGGGACTTTAACGCCAGAGTGGGGACAGATTACCAGACCTGGGAAGGGATTCTTGGAAGATATGGTATTGGCAAGTGTAACAGCAATGGCCTGCTGCTCCTCAAGACATGCGCTACGCATGACCTTGTCATCACCAACACCCTATTCCGCCTCCCTACCCGTAACAAGACATCTTGGATGCATCCACGCTCCAGGCACTGGCATCTGATTGACTATGTCATCACCAGAAAGAGGGACTGGCAAGACGTGAGAGTGACAAAGGCCATGTGTGGTGCTGACTGCTGGACAGATCATCGACTCATAGTGTCCAAGTTTAAACTTCGCATCCTGCCTGTGAGAAGACCCCAAGTTCAGAAGACTGCAAAGAGGCTCAATGTCTCCAAGCTGAAGAGCAGCGTAGTTGCAGAAGAATTTCGTGAAGACCTAGATAGCAGGCTGCTTGACACACCCCAGGATGACCACACCAGCGTTGAAGAGCAGTGGACGGCTTTCAGAGATGCAGTCTACTCTACCACTCTCGAACACCTCAGACCAGCAATCCGTAGACATCAAGACTGCTTCGATGAGAACGACGAGGAGATACAGGCACTGTTGTCAGAGAAACACCAACTGTTCAGAGCGCACCAGAACGATCCCACATCACAAGCAAAGATAGATGCCTTCGCCAGTGCAAGACGGAAAGTGCAGAAGAAACTCCGTGAGATGCAGGATGTCTGGTTCAGCAACAAGGCCGATGAGATCCAGGGCTACACAGACAGTCACGACACCAAGCATTTCTACGACGCTTTGAAGGCTATGTATGGACCTCAGTCCTCTGGCTCCTCTCCCCTCCTCAGTGCAGATGGGACTTGGCTGCTGACAGAGAAAAAGCAGATTTTGGAGAGATGGGCTGAACACTTCAACCAGGTCCTCAACCACCCTGCTGAAATCAATGATGAGGCCATTGCTCGCCCACCTCAGGTGGAGATCAACGTGGACCTTGACAACCTCCCCACAGAAGAAGAAGTCAGAAAAGCCATTTGGCAACTTTCATGTAGTAAAGCACCAGGATCAGATGCAATCCCTGCTGAAGTCTACAAAGCAGGAGGCCCATTCATGATGCAGAAGCTAACTGAGCTCTTCCAGTCTATGTGGAACGAAGGAAAGGTCCTGCAACAGTTGAAAGATGCCAGTATAGTCCACATCTACAAGAGGAAAGGCAACTGCCAGTCTTGTGACAATCACCGAGGCACCTCCCTCCTGTCCATAGCTGGGAAGATCTTGGCTCGCGTCCTGCTTAATCGCCTTCTCCAACACCTTGAGCAAAGTCTCCTCCCAGGATGCCAGTGTGGCTTCCGTGCAGAGCATGGAACTGTCGACATGATATTTACTGCACACCAACTCCATGAAAAATGTCAAGAGCAGCACAATGACCTCTTTATGACCTTCGTTGATCTGACCAAGGCATTTGATACGGTCAGCAGAGATGGCTTATGGAAGGTAATGGAGAAGTTTGGCTGCCCTAGCAGGTTCATCACGATTGTTCGGCAGTTCCATGATGGTGAAAGTTTTGGATGATGGTGGTGAGTCAGAAGCCTTCCCAGTGATGAATGGTGTGAAGCAAGGATGCGTTCTCGCGCCTACACTCTTTAGCATGGTCTTCTCTGCTATGCTGACTGATGCCTTCCGCAATTGTCAGGATGGTATACACATCAGATACAGGACTGGCGGTGGGCTATTCAACCTCTGGCGTCTACAGGCTGTTACAAAGGTAAAGGAGACCATCGTCAGAGACCTCTTATTCGCTGATGATTGCGCCCTCAACACCAGCACAGAGCAGAAGATGCAGCGAGAAATGGACTGCTTCTCACGAGCCTGTGACAACTTTGGACACAACCAGCACCAAAAAGTTATGTACCAGTCCGCACCTGGAAAGCCCTACCAGGAACCACACATCACAGTAAAGGGGCAGAAGTTACTGACAGTCGACAGCTTTACTTACCTGGGCAGTACTCTATCACGAGCAGTGAACATAGATGCAGAGATCAGCAACAGAATTGCCAAAGCCAGTGCCGCCTTTGGGAGACTCCGTGAGAATGTATGGGAGTGGAGAGGACTCAGCCTTACCACCAAGCTGAAGGTCTACCGAGCAGTGGTTCTCACCACCCTCCTCTGTGCCAGCGAGACCTGGACTGTCTACAGCAGACACGCTAAACAGCTCAACCACTTCCATTTGAGCTGCCTCCGCAGACTTCTCCACGTACGATGGCAGGACAAAGTCCCAGACACGGAGGTCCTGGAGCGGGCTGGCACCCACAGCGTCTACACCCTCCTACAGAAAGCCCAAGCCAGATGGGCTGGCCATGTCGTCAGGATGTCTGACAGTCGACTACCAAAACAACTGCTGTATGGAGAGCTGAGCCAGGGCAAGTGCTCAGTTGGAGGGCAGAAGAAACGTTTCAAAGCCTGCCTCAAAGTGTCCCTCAAAGACCTCAACATCAATCCCAGTAGCTGGGAATCGCTTGCTCTGGACCGCCCAACCTGGTGGAGCAGGACCACTAAAGGAGCGTATGCAGCAGAAATCAGATGCACCACAGAGGCTCAGAGGAAACGCGCTGTGCGCAAGGCTCGAGCTACCTCCACTTCCACTGCAGCACCTACCCTCATGCGTCCCACATGTGGGCGAGCTTTCAGGGCCCGGATTGGCCTCACCAGTCACCTCCGGACCCACAGTCACAAACCCTCCACCTGACAGAAGTCGTGGTCGTCTTCGACTCCGAAGGATGAACAACATTATATTTAATTGCAAGTATTGTTCTCCCCTTATCTGCATCCAATGAAGCAAATATATGTGACAAATCTCATTTGGTAAAAACTTTTGTTTCTGCCAACTCTACAGTAAAATCTAGTGAAGTAAGTAATGGGTACTGTTCATTAACTGCATGGTTCATGTCACTTTGTAATCAACACATAATCAAACAGACTTGTTTACTTTAAGCACATCTGTAAATGGTGTTGTGCAAGAACTAGCTCTACTGAAACACTATATATATATAGTGTTTTATATATATATAGGCTTTGCCCCTGCTTTCACATGGATATAAACATTGTAACCTGTGATAGTCTTTGAAGAAATTGTGAACATTTCTGCATACTTTTTACATTTTATGCAGAAATATTTTAAGGTATTGAAGCGTTTCCACTTTCCAAATTATATATCAATGGGTTAATATGATTTTGAAAGATCGCAAGATCTGCTGCAATTTTCTGAGCTAATTTTTGCCTACCAATATCATTGACATGTATAATCAACTGCAATTATCTGTAGCTTAATTTGCTCTCCATTGAGACCCAGTAAATATTTATTTTAACCTGAAGTCTTCAGTACTTTGTTTGAATATGCTTACAAATGCTGTTTGGCTTAACTCACTTAGATAGACATCGATTTCCATAATCAAGCAACCTATTGCTTCAGTGATGCTCCTGCTGATAATCTGCGCATTTAACCAATTTTACTCTCAAAGTCAGTCTGCTTTCTGCTGGTTGGTTCCATAAATATTTAATTTGCCCATCACTTCACTGCTCTCACTGATGTCAATGCAGTGTGGACGTCTGCACTGTCAATGTTTTGCTGTGAAATCATTCTCTCTTGTAAAAAAAATCATGTTACTGAAATTGCTTCAATTTTGGCTTTTGACTTTAATGCTGATCTGTTTATGTGACCTTATATCTCCCAAGTTCACTTTAACAACTATTATATAATTGCAAACTGCAGTCATACTTTTAGCTGGCATTGAACCAAAATCTGTGGCATTCCTCAGTGCCATATCAATAGATCATAATTCTGTATGCAAGATCAAATGTGAGAGATTGTGCATTTAGTAACTGATCGAAATTTTTGATTCTCTCATTGAACACAAACGTATCAGTCCAGAAAAGTGCTAATATTGCACTTCTAGTCCAGTCCTTCCTAACTCCTATTTTCAACTTTATAGTTCTCTGCATTTTCTAATGTTATATGACTAAAATAATCTTGCATTCGGTCTAAAAATATTTCCATAAATGAAGTTAAAATTCAGGCATCAAACAAGAGAAAATCTGCAGAGGCTGGAATTCTGAGCAATAAATCCATGCATCAAATCCATGCACTAAGGCCTTCATTGTAATCAGTATATGTTTGAACAGGCAGCAATCATTCACTCCCTCTCCCTCTCCCTCCCTCCCACTCCCCCACATCCCCTCCTCATCCCTTCTGCCTCTCCCTCTCCCACTCCTCTCTCATACAATCTTCTCTTTTCTGATCAAATATGAAACTATATTTTAAAAGTATTTAAAACTTCCCTGTAAATCTTGGTAACTTATTTATGAAAGAAATGTGCCTGTTGAGTTAATTTTCAAGACCAGAATGCATTGCTATGCTGATGTCACTAAACTAAACTGAAACAAGTATGGAGTAGGACAAGAACTCCCAACTGACATTCAGGGCCAACTCACAGCTGCAAAGTTAAATAGATATTTAAATTTCAAGGCAGTGTTACTGATTACTCAGTGGTTTTAGTGTGAATATTGATCAATCAGTGATACCTGCTTCAACAAAATAACCATTCTACCTTTGTTCGCTGGGTGAGTTAAAAGCAGAAAAGCAAAGTAAAATAAAAAATCATGTTTTTGCTTATGATCCTATATAAAATTATAATTTATTTTGTAGAGCATCACACTGTCAATTTAGTTAATTTAATTAATTAACATACTGTATAATAACCACTGAATGAAGTAGGTCTGAGTTCCACATATGAAAACTGGAATAATTATTTATATGCATCCAAAGTTCAAAGTAAATTTATTATGAAAGTGCATTTACATCACCGCGTACAACTTGAGCTTCATTTTCTAGCTGACAATCACAGTAAATAAAAAAAACAACAGAATTAAGGAAAGAACATATTCAACAGGATGAAAAAAAATGTGCAAAAGACAACAAACTGCAAATATATAAATAAAGAAAAATAAGCGAAAAGCAATAATGATAAGTAGGCAATAAATACCGAGAACATGAGATGAAGAGTCCTTGAAGGTGCGTCTATAGGTTGCAAGAACAGTTTAATGATGAGGCAAGTGCAGTTAAGGGAAGTTATGCCCTCTGATTCAGCAGCCTGATGTCTGAGAGGTAGTTACTGCTTCTGAACCTGGTGGGAATGCCCTGGTGATTATTGAAATGTTCTATCAATTGATCTCCTTCGATCTTCAGTGTTTCCTTTCTTGTTACCGATTGGCAGTGGACGATATGGTACTTTTCATGTGAGAGAGAAGTTGGAGATTCGGGGACTGATGTTGGTATTTGTTGGTGTTATTTTGTGTGGGCAAATCTGTTGGTTTTGTGTGTGAGCGAGGGGTTCGCGGTTTGATGCTACTGTCGCTGTTTTTTTTCTGTGAGGGAGGGGCTGGGGATTTGATGTTATCGCCGCTGGGTTTTTTTCAGTGAGAGAGGTTGGGGGTTTGTGGTTTTTGGGGGTGTGGATAGTCCGTTAGTTTCTTTGTGCAGGGCTCCAGAGGGTTTTGGAGTTTGCGAGTTTTGTTTATTTTGCATGTTGGGGTGGGGAAGTGATGGCCTTTCAACAACTCCCATGGTTTTTCTGCAGCTCATGGTTATCTGGAGAAGATGAATATCAGTTGTGTTGTACGTGCATTCATTGACAACAAAATGAACTATGGCATTGGTGTTTCCATACAAGATCATGATGCAGTCAATATCACAACATATTTTTTGAAGCTTGTCAAAGTATTAGATGACGTGCCAATTCTTTGCAAACTTCTGAGAAAGTAGAGGCACTGCCCTGTGATCTTCATAATGGCACTGATGTGCTGGACCCAAGACAGATCTTCTGAAATGATAACGCCAAGGAAGTTAAAGTGGCTGACTCTCTGCACCTGTAATTCCCTTATGGAGATCTGGCTCATGGACATCACGGTGGAGGAGGGAGCTGTGTGAAAATTAGGGTCAGGGTTATGCTTGGGGTTAAGAGATGGAGGTGAGGGACTGGAGGCTCATAAGTGTAGTAAACATTACTATTTCTGCATTTGATTGCATAGCAATGAAACTTTTCCCTTGATTTGCCAGCAACTAAATTCAGTGATATTCCATCAGCTGAACTTTAGTTCTCCAAATGTTATTTTAGTATTACTGGACTTCATTCTCCCTTGATTGAGGCAGAAACTCTTCTGGGAACAAAAACTCTTGAGGATAATTCTCAACATTTGTCCCTGGCCAAGGATGGGTCATGCACCCATTTACAAATTACTTCAGATGAGTTGAATGACAAACCAGATAATTCTGTGTTTGTCACTTGGGGACAGGAGGCTGGACCCAAGTGCAGGACACGGGCACTGAAGTACTAGGGGCAGGACAGGAATAACTAAAGGATAGAACCAGATGGGGAGACCAGGGCGTGCAAAAGAGACGGAGCGTGCTAGGTGATCCTGGGGTTCAGAGAGAGTCCGTGGCTAGGCTGGGTCCCGGAGTCCGTGGCTAGGCTGGAGAGCTCCCTGGGTGGCCGCATAACTCCTGGGCAGGGCCGCCTTCCAGGCAGGAACACGGAGGCCCGGGCAAGACGCGGAGCACCTGGGCAGGTGTGGGCACAACCCGTAGGGAGCAAGGGGTAGGAAGGAGCAGAGACCTCAGAGTGGGCCGCATATTCCTGGGCAGGGCCGCCTCCCAGGCAGGAACATGGAGGCCCGGGCAAGAAGCAGGACACCTGGGCAGGTAGCAGGCACAACCCATCAGAGGTGAGGGGTAGGAAGGGGACAGAGTCCCCCCGCCGGGCAACAGCAGTCCAGCCTGCTACCCAACGGAGGCAAGGGATCGGAAGAGAACTTGGCCCAGGGTAACTCCAAGGCTGACTCACAGAACTTGAGGATGAAGCCGTGGGCCCTCCAAGCCAGGACAACCGGAACAAACAGAGCCGATTGGACAAAACACCTCGGAACATGACAAACCAGCAAACAGGACAAAACCGGTTCAGAGCACGACAACGACAACCCAGCTCAGTCCCAGAGTCCCTTATATCCACCTGCCAGCTGATAGGCAACAGGTGCACCTTCTTAAGCCAAGATGATCCTATTTGGCTTAAGGGTGACAGGAGGGATGGCTGCAAGACCCAGAGTCCGGAGTCCGCGGACTGGATCAAGACCCGGAATGCGGGCTCCAGACTGGACCATAACAGTATTGGGTTGATAATCCAAACCACCAGTATATCCCATACCAATCAAGTTCAAAATTCAGCTCCGTTTTCCAGCATATAACAAATGCAATGGAAGGACAAGGGCTCTTCATTATATCAGCATGATCTTCAATGGGTGCTGTTGAAATTTTTAGGATTTTTTTTCTCTTTCGATTTCATCTACACATCTTATTGCAATACAGTACTGTGCAGAAGTCTTAAGCACATTTATATAACTAGGTTCTCAAAGACTTCTGCACAGTATTGTACTAATTTTATGCATTGCACTGTAGTGTTACTGCTAATAACAAAAAAAATTATTACTTACGTGAGTGATGATAAACCTGATTCTGATATGGGTCTCTGTTGTGGGCTGAGAGAGGGAAGGGGGCAGGGAGAGGGATGGAGAGGGGAGGGAACGGGAAGCACCAGAGGGACATGCTATAACGATTAATAAACCAATTGTTTAGAATCAAATGACCTTGCCTGGTGACCCAGGGCTGCATGTGTCTGCACCCATGCCAGCCCCCGCCCTGGCACTCCTTCATTGCCATCTGTCCCATACCCCTCCCATGGCCTCCACACTCACCATTCCCAACACCTTTGCTCCCACCAGATTTACAAATTTGCTTACTGCTCCATGTTGACAAATATAATTCTGTGCAAAAGTCTTAGGCATCCTAGCTATATATGTATATGTGCCTAAGACTTTTGTACAGTATTGTATATAGTAATGCATTGCATATATTTCTGCATAGTCTGCAGAATGAACAACAATCAGTCTTGAACTATCAGGTTTTTTTTGCTGGTGATATCATCTTTTTATACCATCTGGATCAGACTTTACTAATTTTCTATATTTTAATTTGCATCCAGCACAAATACTTTCCATCAGTTTAAAAGGTTTTTCAGAGGCTAAAGCTTCTTGTTAAAGCTGGGTTGTTAACAGAAGCCTTTCACATGGACTTTCTCAGTTTCTCATTTGTTTAACCCTCTGCAGCATGAGTGCTTTGCATGTGATGATCTCTTGACTGGCTCCAAAGTTAGAGCATGGACAGTGTACTGAGCAAAGATTCTTCAACTAAATATCAGAAATTATTAAATACTATATCTGCTCTCAAAATACGACAATAAATTTGAAAGGTTCAAAGGCTCATTTTTATTGTCAAAGTATCCATGTAAACACAACTCTAATAGTCATCTTGAATAATCTGACCTTGAACAATTGATTCCATCCCTCACTCTCTGGCAGCCCTCTAAAACTGAAGCAAATTGTTTATATTCTTGGTGTCGTATTTAACCCTGGGACATAGCCACATCTTTTGACTTACTACCTATTTGTATAGGTAGGTGCGAAAGCTACTAAAATCCTTTTCTATGCCTTTTCAGCCTCAGGGCCTGACTAGTTTAATGCATAAGGTGGCCAAAGCTGCATCTTCCACACTTCATGGTGTTTGCTGTGGCATTCTCCCCTCTTAGTCAAAAAGTTACAGATCTACTAGATTTGAGAACAAATCTCAAGGATGGCATGGAAGTGTCCCTTCAGATGAAATACTAAATTGAGGTCCTCTTTTATCCTTTGAGATACTCAAAAGACACAACATTATCTTACAGAACAGATGTGAAGTTGTCTGCATTATCCTTGCAAATATTTATTTCTCCGAAAACGTTGATACCAAATTATCTGATTATTATTGTATTGTGGTTTGTCGGAGATTACAACTATGATTGTCCAAAAATATTAGCTGTCTGTATGACACTGTGGGATGTAATGAGATTGTGAAGGATATTTTATAAATAGAAGTCTTTATTATAACTAAATGAATAGAGTACTTTCCAAACTAACTCATACTAATTCATAGTAAAGTCCATTCACCAATAATGCTTGAATTTCTTGGTGACCCACATTGCTTTCTAATAGAGTTTTGCAAATTTTTCCAAATGTTCAATATTGTTTTCACATTCCTCACTGGGGTTACTGTTTCCTACTGCCCTTCAGAACTGCAGTGCAAGAATGCTACATAATTCCTATTCAATCCTTCTCCATGTCCCTTCTTTTGTGCTTTCTATCATTGGCAACAATGCATTCAGTTCCCAAGCCTTAGGTCTTTGAACTTTCCTCTCTAAACCTTTCAGCCTCTTTATCACCTCATGCAAGACATTTCTACAAATCTCCTTTAATTGAGGTTTTGGACACCTGCTCTGGTGTCACCTTAAATAATTTCAAAGTTCAAAGTAAATTTATTATCAAAGTGCATATCTATCACCATTTACAACCCTGAGATTTATTTTTCTTGTGGGCATACTCAATATGTACAAAACCCATTATGGGGGGAGGTGTTATGCCGTTGGCTCCCTCCTTTGTGAAAATCGCAAGAACCCTAGTTAAGGGGGGTCAACTGACCCAAAAAGAGAGAGAGACCATGTTCTCCCAAGAAGCAGAATGAAGGTGACCTTGACTATTGTCTCATGGAGACCACGTGAAAAGCCCTCGGGCAAAGTGGGCTGGTTGAGAGAGAGATCGCATTACCTGCAACTTGATTGACACCTGCGATCCCGTGAAGAAGTATAAAGGCGGGTCTGAGGGGGGGAAACCCTCAGACGCACCCAGGAGACACCAAGGAAACACGATATCGATTCCCGTGGGAGTGGGACGCCATGTTGAAGGAAGCCACGTGCGTTAGATTCCGAATTTGAATCTGTGGTTAGAACCAACGAAAGACTGCTTTAAAATAACAACGGGGAAGTCTGCTCCCCTGATTCCAAGGATTTGCTCTGCCAAGACGACGGGCAAGTGTTTATCTTTTCTAAATCACCTCTTTCTCTCTACAACGTGAAAACCCCAGCGGTTCCCAAAAAGGAAAAGCCTGCAAACTTCTGAGTAACTCTTTATATTTCCGTTGGACTCAGTATTAACCCCTAGACAACTGTAGAGCTTATTTCTGATTGATTATGGTTACACCGGTGTTTTAGATTGAGTTTTGGCGATGTATATGATCTGAATGTTTTGTATTAACCATACGTGTGCCCTTTTTGAATAAAACGCTTGAAAATAGTAGCATCCGACTCAGCTGATCCATCTATCTTTGCTGGTAAGTTACCTGGTTACGGGGTTTCGTAACAAGAGAGAAGAGAGCATGTTTTGGGTGGTGGAGATCTCTAATGATGGATGCTGCTTTTCTATGACAGTGTTTCATGTAGACGTGCTCAATGGTTGGGAGGTCTGTGAGGTATTGGGCTGAATCCAGTACTTTTTTTAGGATTTTGTGTTCAAAGGCATTGGTTATACAGTACAATATCACACTGTGACGCAGCCAGTCAATACACTCTCCACAACACACATATACCGGTAGAAGTTTGTCAAAGTTGTTGATGACATGCCGAATCTCCACAAACTCCTAAGGAAGTAGAGGAACTCTTAAGGAAGTGGAGGCATTAGTAATGATCTTTCAAGATCATGAGATTCTGGAATGACTCCTGAGGATGGAAAATTGTAAATGTCACTCCACTCTTTAAGAAGGGAGGGAGGTAGAAGAAAGGAAATTATAGTCCAGTTAAACTGATGTCAGTGATTGGAAAGAAGTTGGAGTCAATTTTTAAGGATGAGGATTCACGGTATTTGGAGGCACATACTAAAATAGACCAAAGTTACCATGGTTTTCTAGAGGGGAAATCTTGCCTCATAAATCTGCTGGAATTCTTTGAGGAAATAACAGGCAGGATAGACAAAGGAGAGTCACTGGATGTGGTTAATTTGGATTTTCAGAAGGCCTTTGAGAAAGTGTTGCACATGAGGCTACATAACAAGCTGAGAGCCCATGGTATTATTGGAATGTTGTTAGTATGATTTGAAGATTGACTGACTGACAGGAGGTAAAGAGTGGGAATAAAGGGGGACTTCTTCAGTTAGCTGCCGGTGAGTTGTGCAGTGCCACAGGGATCTGTGTTGGGACTGATTCATTTCATGCTTTGTGGCCAAGTTTGAAGATGTTACAAAGTTAGATGGAGGGGAGGCAGTGCTGAGGAAGCAGGGTGTCTGCAGAAGGTTTTAGACAGATTGGGGAAATGGACAAAGAAGTGGCAGATGCAAGTTAGTGTAAGAAAGTTCTTGTCATGCACTTTGGCAGAAGGAAAAAAGTTGTGGACTATTTCCTGATGGGGAGAAAATTCAAAAATTAGGTGCAAAGGGATATGGGAGTCTTCATTTATGATTCCCTCAAGGTTAACTCACAGGTTGAGTCAGTGGTAAGGAAAGCAAATACAATATTAGCATTCCATTTTGAGAGGAATAGAATGTAAGAACAAGGATGTGATGCTGAGGCTTTATAATGCAATGGTCAGACTGTGCTTGGAGTATTGTGAGCAGTTTTGGGCCCCTTATCTAAGAAAAGATGTGCTGGCATTGGAGAGCTTCCAGAGGAGTTTCGCCAGAAAGATCCCAAGAATGAAAATGTTATCATACTATTTGTGGAGTGCTTAATGGCTCTAAAAACTAGTATTTGCTGGAATTTAGAAGACTGAGGGGAGACCTTGTTGAATCATATTGTGTATTGAAATTCCCAGATAATGGATGTGGAAAAGAGGTTTCCTATAGTAGGGGAGTTGAGGATCAGAGGGCACAGCCTCAGAGCTGATGGACGTCCATTTAGAAAAGAGATAAGGAAAACTTTCTTTAGCCAGAGGATGGTAAATCTCTGAAATTCATTGACACAGACAGCAGCACAGGACAGGTCATTGGGTATATTTAAGGGGGAGATTAATAGGTCCTTGATTAATCAGGGTGTCAAAGGTTATGGAGAGAAGGTAGGAGAATGGAGTTGAGAGGGATAATAAGTCAGCCATGATGGAATGGTGGAAAAGACTTGATGGGCCGAATGGCCTATACCTGTTCCTACATCTTATGATCATATGGTATTATTACTTAAAGCAAACATTCATTCTGATGATGGTGATTGAATGTTATAGGCTGATTGCAGCAAGACAGCCAAAATGATTACTGTCCCCACATGATAGGTGCGCAAGTGAACATTCCCTGGAATCACAAGGAGTAAACCCAGCAAAGGGAAACCTGACTAATTTTCCCTACTTCACCCACGACTATTGGATTCTGCTGTTAAATCTCTAGTGTCCTTGAAGCTGAATTAAGTGCAAATCAAACTTTGATCTTGTGTCATGGTCAATAATCTTCAGATATTACCAGTTCTTAGAAAGTAAGGTAATTTTCCAATTATTAATGAACTCATAACCAGTATCAATTTGTTGCATAAAAGTTCATCCAAAGCCTGAAAATCTGTATGCCCTTAGGAGTAATTTCTTCATAAACTCTTCATATTCACTGCCCTTTCATTTCCTCACGTTGACAAGCTCTGCTCTCTTGCCAGCAATTTAACTTGTGTCTCAGACCACTATTTTAACTAGAAGCCAGCAATCCACAACTAGTTCATTCTACCTGACAGGCTGAGTGTCTGATCCAAAGTGCTTCATGAAAAAGAATGGCTACAACCTCTTTTGTAACATCTGCTAGTGATGAATTCATCTTGCCCTGGTTATTTCCAGAGCCACCTATTACAACCAGGGCTATCACCATCCAGTCAGTCAATTCACAACCATCTCCTGTCATTCAGGAGAAACTTACTCACCAATAAGCTGCCTACTGAAGACTGGAGTGGTTTTGCCAGTAGTGTTCTGCTTCAGACCTCATGCAGTCACAGAATCAAAGAGGTATACAGTACAGAAATGGGCCTTTTGGTTGATCACATTCACATTGGCTATCATATTCACAGCAACTCTGATCCCATTTACCAGGTAACGGAATGGAATTGGTTTATTATTGTCATATGTACCAGGATACATTGAAAAACTTACTGTTCATTCAGATCAAACCAGTTCATTGAGGTAGAAGACAGTAAAACAATGGCAACACCACATAAAGTTCAACAGCTACAGACGGACACACAAAGTACTGGAGGAACTCAGCAGGTCAGGCAGAAACTACGGAGGGAAATAAACAGAAAACTTTTTGGACAAGACCCTATATCAGAGAAAGTACATTGGTCTGTAACCTTGTTTGCCCTGGCATTTCAAGTCTTTGTCTAGATGCTTCTTAAGTATTGTGAGAGTACCAGTCTCCATCATTCAATTGGGTTGTATATTCAAGACTCCCAACTCCCTCCAGATGAAGTATTCTTCTTCAGATCCCAACTACCCTAAAGCCATGACTCTAATTTTTTAACACCTGCCACGGTGTGCTCTTGGATGACATAGTAGGAACCGAGTGTGGGGGAACGGCAAACGGCATAGCGGCAAGTTCCACATTCTACTTACACTGGATAATTTTTTTTTCTAATTTCTCATATTTTTCTGATTGGTTATGTAGAAAATAATTTTTGGTATGATTTTCTACATAACCATTTTATCAGACTTTTACATTTTGTTCTGTAAAATTGTTTACAGAACAACATCCTTTGCATTATTCTTTGTTTATTACTGGCCTTGCATTCTTACATTTAATATATAATTTTTTAGCTCCTACCATTGCCCTACTTTGCAATGAGTAATCCGCATTTGACTTCAGTCTTTGGTAGGCAATGTTGCAGGCTGTAATATTTTATCTCTGTATGTTCAATTTGCCTCATTGTGTATCTCGCAGCTATGTCAGGTAATTTTCAACTACATTATTATAATATTGTGCTTGACCTTCAGTAAATCTTAGCTATCGAACACAGTTCATTATGCATCTGCAGGATTCACATGAGAGTTTTTGGCACGCATTTCCTAAGAACATAAGAACTGGTAATTCTCATCTCTCAAGTGAGTTTCAAGTCCTTGTATGTCAATGTTGCATTCAGGAAAGAGCTTTGTCAAAACAGCACTGTTACAAATCAGACTATACCTTTCTCTTGGGTATCATAGGAAGCATGATTTTCATTTTTCCATTACTTTCATTCTTTCTCCATTTAATTTTTATGCTGTTTGGCATGTTTCAAATAGGCTCCAGGCTCCATCTGTTGCCCTCAGGGGCGCCATTCCCTGCTTGTGGGCTATTGTCAGCTGTAGCGTTTGACAGGTATTCTTGATCGATGGAACTGAAGTTGGAGCCAAGTAAAGTAAGGCAGTTATGATAGAGAGCCAAGTACTGAAAAAGCTATGGACAGGCTCAGCCAGTCAGCAATCACTGGTAATTCTTCTGGTTCTTTCACCTGGGCTACGCATGCCTGGCAGGATCCTTGCCATCACCACCATCCTTACCCTTCTGTTCTAGAGGTTAACTTGTGAATCTTAATCTCAACAGCTGATTAACATGAAAGAGCCCTAAGAGGTTGCAGGCAGAGACGTGGAACTTCGACACCATGCGAACTACCACAACCTACATGTTATTAACCATGATGACCTCAGACTCTTGCCACTTAACTTAAGGCAGGATCTCCAGCAGTTCTTCAGACAAAAGTCTAATTGCAATACGATAGATAGATACTTTATTGATCCCAAAGGAAATAACGGTGTCACAGTAGCACTACAAGTTCACAGATATACAATATTAGAAGAGAAGTAAGAAGAATAAATAAAAGTAAGTCACGTTAAACAGTCTAACAGGAGGGGGTCAAACATTCCCTGGATATAGGTTGACTCATGGCTGAGGGTAAGAATGACCTCATATAGCACTCTTTGGAGCACCACAGTTGTCTTAGTAGACAATCGCTGCCAAGTAGAAATACTTGCTGAGACATATGGATGACACCTTACTGTGCACCGCACTACTGTCACAAAACAAATTCTGGTTACATGTTAATGATAATAAATCTGATTCGTATTCTGATTCTGATCACAGAACCCAGCTAGTAGAACTGCTGCTTCACAAGCTTCATTAGCCCAATGTCATGCACGACTGTGTGAAGTTTGTGTCTTCTCCTGTGACTTCTTGGATTTCCACTGGGTGCTCTGGTTTTGTACAACATCCTAAAGGTGTAGGGGTTGGTGGGTTCATTAGTAAGCTGGTTCTTATGTGTAGCTGACTGGCAAAGTCTGGGTGGGAATGTGAAGAGAATGAACTGGTATTAGTGAGGAATTATAGATGCTTGAGATAGTCTGAGGGCCAATTTCTGTGCTATATGACTCCATGTTTTGGGCCCATTAATTTAGCAGTGAGATTCAGAAATCGTAAATCCATCACACGAGCAAGAAAACAAATTAACTGCACAAAACCACAACTATAATAGAGGGAAGTAAGCTGTCTTAGTTAATATAAGAAAATATGCTTGGTTGACTATTTTAAGCATGGCTTTCCTGGTAGAACAATCCAATGTTTCTCAAATGTTATACTGAGGATAATAATTCAATTTAATTAAATATTGGTAATATTTAAATAATTGGCTAGTTATATTCAAAATAAACCTTGAGCTATTAAAATTATAGAATCAAACAGAAGTAATAAATAATACAACTTAGAAAAAATTCTCTGAAACAAACAGTATTTTACCACTTGTGCAAATACCACTTGTGCTTCTAGGGTTAAATCTGCATAGATGGAAAAGTAAGAAATAATATTAATGTAACTAATATATGTTTCAGGTATTGTGAGAAAAATGACCAAAAGGAATTTAAAACTGTGTAACAAAGTTACTTAAAAAGAAATATTAAATTGATCTTGGATTGAAATAAAAAGCAAGGTGAGAAATAATGAAGCGTCATACCAAATTAATCTCTGTAGTGCATTATAGGCCATAATGGATTTTATTTTAACTCTAAAGAAATATAATTATACTGACTGTCACAGTGAGATGGGCTATATACTGACGAGCATCAAAAGTATTGAATAGGAAATTAATTTTTCAATTTGCATCAATTAGCACAGACACTGATGCCAGGTTGATCAATGACGTTGAGCATCGTTCATCACTGGTGAATGAACACAAATTCTGCGTTTTCTTTCTGTTGTGGTTCTGTGACAGTATGCCTATAATGGAGTATTTGTACTAATGGGAACAATGAAAAGATCTATTCCTTTCTGAACATATGACAACAAAAGCTATATTGAACCACAACCTGCCTGAAAAATTGCAAGAGCATAGTGACAGACCAAATCAAGCTGGTATTTCAAATCAGGCTGGAATTTCTCTTAGCCCTGGATAAAATGGCAGTGGTTCCAGTAACCCGTACTCACAATGCCAGGATGTAAACACACCCAGATGCATTAAGACCATAAGAACATAAGACATAGGAGCAGAATTAGGCCATTCAGCCCAGTGAGCCTGCTCTGCCTTTTCATCATGGCCAATCCTGGATCCCACTCAACCCCATACATCTGCCTTCTTGCCATATCCTTTGATGCCCTGACTAATCAGGAAATGATGAACATGCCCCTTAAATATACCCATGGATTTAAACTCCATCGCAGACTGTGGCAGAGTATTCCACAGATTCACTACTCTGTGGCTAAAAAAACGTTCTCTTTACCTCTTTTCTAAAAGGTTGTCACCCAATATTGAGTCTGTGCCCTCTAGTTCTGGATACCCTACGATAGGAAACATCCTCTCCACACCCACCTTATGTAGACCTTTCAGCATTTGGTCGGTTTCAACGAGATCCCCGTGCTTTCTTCTAAATTCTATAATATCTCCGTGTAGAGTCGCAGTCCCTGGTATAGAAATATCCAAAAAATTTAAAAATCGCTTTGGATAATTAAAATAGCAGAAATATTATTAAATATATATAATTAATTAAAACATAAATAAACATCATAACAATAATGTAAATTACATTAAATAACTGAAATGATCCTAGTTATATTTTCTTATTCAATAATAGGGCCAGAAGTCTTAATTTTTATTTATTTTTACAATTCCAGTGAAGTTTACAAATTTATATTTTTATGAGGCTCATATCTTCAGTCCTGCTCTTTACTGTCGGATAGAAGTACCAGCTAAATTTTGGTCAGATTTAAATATTTATGAATTATAAATTTTGGAAAGTAGCACAAATTCAACTGAATTGATTGATTAAGATTATTCAATATTGGAAGTAGCATTGAACTCGGTTCATACTTCTATGCTGCACATATTATTGACACTCTGATATGTTTGCTTAAAGCAAAACAGACAAAGTTGCAAATGCAAAAAAACAGTAGATACTCTAAGTCTGAAATCAGAAAATGCTCAACAGATTAGCAGGCATACGTGAAAAGAAGAAAAGAGATTGGTGGCTATTTGTCTCAGTTTCATCCTGAAATGTAAGTCTATTACTTTTTCCACAGTTTGAACTAATGTGCTGATCATCTTCAACATTTCTGGTTTTAGTTCAAAGTAAAATATCATTTTCAAGTTCAGGTTCAAGTTCAAGTTTAAATGTCGTTCAACCATACACATATACACAGCTAAACCTCTGGGGTCAAGGTGCAAAATACACAGCATACAACACATATCGTTAGAATAACACAAAAATTTGCAATATTCCCTGAGTAGCTTTGAGATTGATGATGCACAGGATGTTATCCTGCAGCCCTCAGATTGATGATGCATAGAATGTTATCCTGGAGCCAGGTTTCTACTAAAACAAGGGCACAGCAGTTCCTCCCCTTCAAACAAGAGAAAATCTGCAGATGCTGGAAATCCAAGCAACACACACAAAATGCTGGAGGAACTCAGCAGGCCAGTCAGCATCTATGGAAATCAGTACAGTCGATGTTTCGGGCCAAAACCCTTCGACAGGTCTTCACCTTGTACTGTTAGCCTTAGCAAAGACAGCAAACAATGGAGAACAGTACCAACAGAAAAGCCGGCCTGCAGGAGCCAACCCCCCCAGACCAGCACCAATTCCAGCATGCCCACCATTCCTCTGTTGTCTCAAACACCACCTCCAGTGCCTCGTCACTGGGTGCTGTAACAGGCAACAACGTGGCACGAGGGCCTTTTTCCTTCATAATCTGTAGAAAGCATGTTTTACTTGTGGTGATCCTGCAGCATAGCAGGATGGAAAAAAAGGAAAGGCTTGAACTTAAACTGAATTTCTCATGACCTCAAGAGACCCAAAGCTATCTATAAACCATGAAGTACTTTCTTGAATGGAGATACTATTAAATTTATGAACATATCAGCCAATGTGCACCCAACACTTTTTAAACAAACCACAATGTACATATAATATTTAAGAGACATTTGGACAGGGATATGGGCAGGAAAGGTTCAGAGGGACATGGGCCAAACATAGGCAAATGGGACTAGCTTAGATGGTAACCTTGGTGGGTATGGACCAGTTCCGCAGAAGGGTCGATTTCCATGTTCTATGACTGTAACATATAAGTAGATCCCATGTTTTAATTGCGCAGTTTGTGACATAAGTGTTGACCTGACTATCAAAGGTAACTTTCTTTTTTTTCTCTAGATTTTATACAGTTGACACCTCCATTTAATGTCAGGGATTGATCTTGCCTTTAGTTGATGGTTCCACAGTTAGAATCAGCACTGATTGCCTGAGAGCGTTTAGGTGCACACAGCCCATCAGTTTCCTACCAATACTGAACAATGTATGAAGAAGCAACTTCTACATTTCAATTGCTTGCCGACCTTACAAAGAATCAGGATCAGGTTTAATATGCAAATACGAGGAAATCTGCAGATGCTGGAAATTCAAACAACACACACAAAATGCTGGTCGAACACAGCAGGCCAGGCAGCATCTATAAGGAGAAGCACTGTCGACGTTTCGGGCCGAGACCCTTCGTCAGGACTAGTGAAGGGTCTCGGCCTGAAACGTCGACAGTGCTTCTCCCTATAGATGCTGCTTGGCCTGCTGTGTTCCACCAGCATTTTGTGTGTGTTATCAGGTTTAATATCATCGGCATATGTTGTGTAATTTGTTGACTTTGAGGCAGCAGTACAATGCAAAACATAGTAGTAGAGAAAACTTTGTGAATTACAGTAAATATATATATTAAATAGCTAAATTGAAGAAGTAGTGCCAAAATTGAAATAAAATTAGTGAAATAATGTTCATGAGTTCAAAGTACATTCAGACATCAGATAGTAGATGGGAAGAAGCTGTTCCTGAATCATTCAGTGTGTGTCACCGCATTTCTGTACCTCCTTCCTGATGAGTGAGAACAAGACATGACCCGGGTGATGGGATTCCTTAATGATGGTTCACTTATTTCACTTTTTCTTAGTATTTTGATTACTTGCCAGTGTTTCAGACTGATAAGCGATTTTATTTGATTGCAATCTATCACTGCATTGCAATTGCTTAAATCTACTTGAATAGTTTCTAAATGTCTCATTCATAGTGATTTAAAACACTTCCAAAAGTCTTCAAAGCACAAATCACATAGAGTAATCAAGGCATCCCAGATGCATTCTGTGGGGAAGAGGCTCAGATTCCTTGGCTTTACCACACTGTGGAGTCGTGTCCATCTCATAGCATGCTTCTTAGTCCAGAGGGTCTGCTTGACTGCCCCCCTGTATCTGGAGCAGATTAGTGCAGCCGCATAACTGGTGAGAGATGCCAGTGGGAAACATGTAAGACAGAACTGATGTGATACTCCTGTCATTCCACCAAAGGTCAGCATAGATTTTTTTCTTCACAAACGTCTAACACAGATGCAAAAAATTTCTTTTTGATTTGGTAATGTGGGTGGCACATCAATTCACTGCGGACATGGGCAACATTTAATGTCCACCCCTAACTATGTTATTAAATACACTGTAAACTAGCTTCTTAAAGAGCTGCAGTCCTACTGATGGGGTAGGCAGTTTCAAGACGATGAAGATTCAGCAACATGTTTCAAGTAAGTACACTGTGTGGCTTGGAAATAGAATTCCTTTGTCCTAGAAGGCAGCAAAGGAACCAAAACAAGTTACCAAAACATACAGGCATAATGAACCAGCGTACGGTACTGTTTGCAGGAAATTCACAGGAGCCACAGTATCCCAGTCCTGCAGGGAGTGGATCTTGTGAAGTATGCAGGTTGAAGGATTGTGACACCAATTAGCTAATCATTTTGGAGCTCAGTGCTTTAATATCCTCTTTGAAATTTGCATAGCTGAACACTTATTCAGTTGCAGTGACAAGAGAAAATCTGCAGACGCTGGAAATCAAAGTAACACTCACAGAATGCTGGAGAAATTCGCAGGCCAGGCAGCATCTAAGTTTCGGGCCTAGTCCTGATGAAGGGTCTCAGCCTGAAACGTTGACTGTTTACTCTTTTCCCTAGTTCTGCCTGGCCTGCCGAGTTCCTCCAGCATTTTGTGTGTATTACTTCAGTAGCAGGACTTAATTTTAATTTATAAAGTTATTTAAAACTAGAGAGATGTGCCAGATGCTGCAGCTTTTCTAAGAGGACCATCGCTGTGCTGAAAAAAGAAGCACTCATGTTGTTCTATCTATAGGAGCTCTGCTGTATTCAACAAATAATGTGTCATGATTCAAGGCTGTAGGTTGCTGGAAATTCCCAATATCATAGCAAAGCCCTAAGAGAGTATTGGCTGATTAGGTGGAGGATAGACAGGACACGATGAGACCATAAGCATAGAAGCAGAATTAGGCCATTTGGCCTATTCAGTCTGCTCCACCGATCAATCATGACTAATCCTTTCTTCCCCTCCTTTGCCCAACTCCCCGGCCTTCCTCCCATAATCTTTGATGCTGTGGCCAATCAAGAACTGATTAACATCCACCATAAATACACCCAACGACCTGACCTCCGCAGCTGCCTGTAGTAACAAATTCCACAATTCACCACCCACTGGCTAAAGAAATTTCTTTGCATCTCTGTTTTAAAAGGACACCTTTCTATTCTGAGGCTGTGCCCTCTTGTCCTGGACTCCCCCACCATGGGAAATATCCTTTCCACATCTACTCGGTCTAAGCCTTTCAACATTCAAAAGGTTTCAATGAGATCCTCCTTCATCCTTCTAAATTCCAGTGAGTACAGACCCCAGAGCCATCAAACGTTCCTCATCTGATAACCCTATCATTTCTGCAATCTTCTGAACCCCTTCCAATGCCTGCATGTTTTTTCAGATAAGGAGCCCAAAACTGTTCACAATACTCAAGTTGAAGCCTCACCAATGCCTTATAAAGTCTTAGCAGAATATCCCTGCACTTCTATTCTAGACCTCTTAAAATGAACGCCAACATTGCATTTACCTTCCTCAAAACCGACTCAATCTGCACGTTAACCTTTAAGGTGTTCTGCACAAGGACTCCCTAGTCCCTTTGCAGCTCTGATTTTTGGATTTACTCCCCATCTAAAAAAATCACATTTTTCAACAATATTTTATTTGCCACTTTCTTTCCCATTCTCCTAATCTGTCTAAGTCCTTCTGCAGCCTTCTTGTTTCCTCAACACTACCTGTCCCTCCACCAATTTTCATATCATCTGCAAGCTTGGCAACAGAGTCATCTATTCCAACATATAAATTAGTAATATACAAGATAAAAAGAAGTGGTCCCAAAACCAACCCCTGCAGAACACCACTTGTCACTGGCAGCCAACCAGAAAAGGATCCTTTTATTCTCACTCACTGCCTCCTACTAATCAGTCAATGCTCTAACTATGCTAGTAACTTTCCTGTCATACCATGGGTGCTTAACTTGGTAAGCAGCCTCATGTGTGGCACCTTGTCAAAGGCCTTCTGAAAGTTAAAATATACAACCTCCATGAAATCCCCTTTATCTGTCATACTTGTACTCTACTTAAAGAATTACAACAGGTTAGTCAGAGAAGATTTTCCTTTAAGGAAACCATGCTGATTTTGTCCTATCTTGTCCTGTGTCACAATGTACCACACAATCACATCCTTAACAATTGACTCCAATATCTTCACTACCACTGAGGACAGGCTAACTGGTCTATAACTTCCTTTCAGCTCCCTCCCTCCTTTCTTAAAGATTCGAGTGATATTTGCAATTTTCCAGTCCTGAGTCTAATGATGCTTGAAAGATCATTACTAATGCCTCCACAATCTCTACCACTACCTGTTTCTGAACTTTGGGGTGCAGGTCATCTGGTCCAGCTTTTTCAGCACCTTCTCCCTTGTAATAGTAACTGCACTGATTTCCCTTCCCTCACACTCTTCAACAAATGGCACATTGCTAGTGCCTTCCATATTGAAGACTGATGGAAAATATTCTTTTAGTTCATCTGCCACTTCTTTGGCTCTCGTTATTTCTTTCTCTGGCCTCATTTCCTAACAGTCCTATATCCATTCTCATCTCTCTATCATTTTTATATACTTGAGAAAGCTTATTCAATTCTCCTTGATATTGTTTGCTAGCTTGTTTTCATATTTCATATTTTCCCCCCTAATGATTCCTTTAGTTGCTTTCTGTAGGTTTTTAAAAGCTCTCCAATCCTCTACCTTCCCACTAGTTTTTGCCTTGCTGTATGCCCTCTCTTTTGCTTTTACATTAGTTTTGACTTCCCTTGTCAGCCATGGTTGTATTATTTGCCATTTGAGTATTTCCTTGTTTTTGGAATGCATCTCATTCCACTGAGATGCAATACTGAGCATCATAGGAAGTCATTCCTGCCTGTGGCCATCAAACTTGACAACTCCTCCCTCGGAGTGTCAGACACCCTGAGTCAATAGGCTGGTCCTGGACTTATTTCCACTTGGAATAATTTACTTATTATTATTTAATTATTTTTGGCTTTATATTGCTATATTTCTACACTATTCTTGGTTGGTGCGACTGTAACGAAACCCAATTTCCCTCGGGATCAATAAAGTGTCTGTCTGTCTGTCTATCCTACGCCTTCCTTATTTTTTTCCCAGAAACTCAAGCCCTCAAGCCATTGCTGTTCTGCTGTCATCCCTGCCAGCATCTCCTTCCAACTTACTTTGGCCAACTCCTCTCTCATACCAGTGTAATTTCCTTTACTCCACTGAAATACTGCTATGTCAGGCTATACTTTCTCCTTATCAAATTTCAAGTTGAACTCAATCATATTGTGATCACAGTCTTTTCAGGATTCCTTTACCTTAAGCTTCCTAAGCACCTCTAGTTCATTACATAACATCCAATCCAGTACAACTGATCCCGTGTAAGCTCAACTGCAAACTACTCTAAAAAGCCATTTCATAGGTATTCTTTTGAAATCCATTACCAACCCCATTTTCCCAATCGACCAGCATGTTAAAATCTCCCATGACTGTCATAGCCCTTTTGGCATGGCTTTTCTATTTCCCATTGTAGTCTGTAGGCCACATCTCAGCTACTGTTTAAAGGCCTGTATAGAGGCCATCAGGATCATTTTACTCTTGCAATTTCTTAACTCAACCCACAAAGATTCAACATCTTTCTATAGTTGTACCTTGGAGAGCATTCTGACAGGCTGCATCACTGTCTGGTATGGAGGGGCTACTGCACAGGAGTGAAAGAAGCTGCAGAAAGTTGTAAATCTAGTCAGTTTCATCTTGGGTACTAGCCTACAAAGTACCCAGGACATCTTCAGGGAGCAGTGTCTCAGAAAGGCAGCGTCCATTATTAAGGATCTCCAGCACCCAGGGCCTTTTCTCATTGTTACCATCAGGTAGGAGGTACAGAAACTTGAAGGCACACACTCAATGATTCAGAAACAGCTTCTTCCCCTCTGCCATCTGATTCCTAAATGGACATTGAATCTTTGGACACTACCTCACTTCTTTTTTAAAATACAGTGTTTCTGTTTTTGCACGTTCATCCTCCTTATTTTTTCTATTCTGTGCATTGATATATAATGCTTTGAGCACTTTATTTGTTACCCTTTTTGATTCTGCATCCCTAATGTATTGATATTCACCCTGATGGCTGCAATTCTGCCCTTCCTGACAGTCAGACTGCAACCTGTTCCTTTGGTACAGGTCATACCTACACCTGAAGAGATCCCAATGGTCCAAGAACCTGAAGCACTGCTCCCTGCTTCAGGAAGAGGAAGAGAAAGTGATGCAATTTTTCTGGCTGAGTGCTTTGGTGAAGGGTTTTGCAAAAATAATACCATTTACAGTTTGTAAAGGAAAAGGCAAAGTTGGGTGAGGCAAAGTTGGGTGAGAGGAGGATTGAGCTGAAGATGATACTCTATTCCAAATCCTGGCCACAGAGCATGTAAAAGCAGTTCCCATAATGATGCCTACCATGGGGAGATTCAGTTGATCAGGTTGTGTCTGTCACCACCTGTTAGTTGTGTTTAAATGCTGCTTTCTTTTACATAAGAACACAAGAAATAAGAGCAGAAGTAGGCCATCTGGCCTGTGAGTCTGCTCCGCTATTCAATAAGATCAAGGCTGATCTGGCCATGGACTCATCTCCACTTACCTGCCTTATCCCCATAATCCTTAATTCCCCTACTATGCAAGAATCTATCCAATTTTGTCTTAAGTATATTGACTGAGGTATCCCCCATTGCTTCATTGAGCAGATAATTCCACAGATTCACCACTCTCTGGGAAAATCAGTTCCTCCTCATCTGCACCTTAAATCTACTCCCCCAAATCTTGAGGCTATGTCCCTTAGTTCTAGTCTCACCTACCAGTGGAAACAACCTTACTGCCTGTATCTTATCTATCCCTTTGATAATTATCTCTCCTCATAGTCTAACCCTCTCATCTTGAATTAACCAGGTGAACCTCTTTTGCACCGCCACCAAAGCCAGTATATCCATCCTCAAGTAAGAACTGCCCACAGTACACCAGGTGCAGCCACACCAGTACCCTGCACAGTTGTAGCATGACCTCCCTGCTCTTAAATTCAATCCTTCTAGCAATGAAGTCCATTTGCCTTCTTGTTAGCCTGCTGCACCTGCAAACCAACCTTTTCTGATCATGCACAAGCACTCCCAAGTCCTTCTGCACAGCAGCATGCTGCAATTTTTACCATTTAAATAATAATTTGATCTTCCATTTTTCCATAGAACATTACAGCACAGAAACAGGCCTTTTGGCCATTCTTGGCTGTGACAAATCATTTTTTTCTGCCTAGTCCCACTACTGACCGCACCTAGACCATATCCCTCCATACCCCTCTCATCAAAGTACCTCTCCAAGTTTTTCTTAAATGTTAAAAATGTGTCTGCATTCACCACTTTAACTGGCAGCTCATTCCACACTCCCACTACTCTCTGTGTGAAGAAGCTCCCCCTAATGTTCCCTTTAAACTTTTCCGTTTTCACCCTCAACCCAAGTCCTCTGTTTTTACCTCCCCTAGCCTCAGTGGAAAAAGCCTGCTTGTATTCACTCTATCTATACCCATCATAATTTTATACACCTCTATCAAATCACCCCTCATTCTTCTATGCTCCAGGCAATAAAGTCCTAACCGATTCAACCTTTCTCTGTAACTCAGTTTCTCAAGTCCTGGCAACATCCTTGTAAACCTTCTCTGCACTCTTTCAACCTTATTAATATCCTTCCTATAATTAGGTGACCAAAACTGCACACAATACTCCAAACTCAGCCACACCAATGTCTCATAAAACCTCACCATAACATTCCAACTTTTATACTCAATACATCGATTCATAAAGGCCAATGTGCCAAAAGCTCTCTTTATGACCCTATCTACCAGTGACGCCACTTTTAGGAAATTATGTATCTGTATTCCCAGAGCCCTCTGTTCTACTGCACTCCTCAGTGTCCTATCATTTACCTTGTATGTTCTACCTTGGTTTGTCCTTCCAAAGTGCAATATCTCACATTTGTCTGCATTAAACTCCATCTGCCATTTGTCAGCCCATTTTTCCAGCTGGTCCAAATCCCTCTGTAAGCTTTGAAAATTTTCCTCACTATCCACTATACCTCCAATCTTTGTATCATCAGCAAATTTGCTGATCCAATTTACCACATTAACATCCAGATCATTGACATAGATGACAAATAACAATGGATCCAGCACTGATCCCTGTGGCATACCACTAGTCACAGGCCTCCACTCAGAGAAGCAATCCTCCACTACCACTCTCTGACTTCTCCCATTGAGCCAATGTCTAATCTAATTTACTACCTCACCATCTATACCTAGCGACTGAATCTTCCTAACTAACCTCTCATGTGGGACCTTGTCAAAGGCCTTACTGAAGTCCATGTAGACAACATCCACTGCCTTCCCTTCATCCACTTTCCTGGTAACTTCCTCAAAAAACTCTAATAGATTGCTTAAACGTGATCTACCACGTACAAAACCATGTTGACTCTCCCTAATAAGTTCCTGTCTATCCAAATACTTGTAGATCCTATCTCTTATTACTCCTTCCAATAATTTACCTACTACTGACATCAAATTTACCAGACTATAATTTCCAGGATTACATTTAGAGCCTTTTTTAAACAACGGAACAGCATGAGCTATCCTCCAATCCTCCAGCACCTCACCCGTGGATACCGACAGTTTAAATATATCTGCCATGTCCCCTGCAATTTCAACACTAGTCTCCTTCAAGGTCTGAGGGAATACTTTGTCAGGTCCTGGGGATTTATTTACTCTGATTTGCCTCAAGATAGCAAGCACCTCCTCCTCTTTAATCTGTATAGGTTCCATGACCTCACTACTTGTTTGCCTTATTTCCATAGACTCCTTGCCAGTTTCCTTCATTAGTACAGATGCAAAAAAACTCATTTAAGATCTCCCCCATTTATTTTGGTTCCATACATAGCCGACCACTCTGATCTTCAAGAGGACCAATTTTATCCCTTACTATCCTTTTGCTCTTAATATACCTGTAGAAGCTCTTTGGATTATCCTGCTAAAGTGACCTTATGTCTTCTTTTAGCCCTCCTGATTTCTTTCTTAAGTATTTTCTTGCACTTTTTATACACCTCAAGCACTTTATTTGCTCCTTGTTGCTTATACCTGTCAAACAACTCTCTCTGATTGTTGATCTGATTGAAACATATAAGATTATTAAGAGATTGGACACGCTGGAGGCAGGAAGCATGTTCCTGCTGATGAGTCAGTCCAGAACTAGAGGCCACAGTTTAAGAATAAAGGGTAGGCCGTTTAGAACAGAGATGCGGAAAAACTTTTTCACCCAGAGAGTGCTGGATATGTGGAATGCTCTGCCCCAGAAGGCAGTGGAGGCCAAGTCTCTGGATGCTTTCAAGAGAGAGTTAGATAGAGCCCTTATAGACAGCAGGGTCAAGGGATATGGGGAGAGGGCAGGAACGGGGTACTGATTGTCTATGATCAGTCATGATCACATTGAATGGTGGTGCTGGCTTGAAGGGCCGAATGGTCTACTCCTGCACCTACTGTCTATTGTCTATTGTCTTCTTCTTTATCAGATTTCAAATATCTCTTGAAAACCAAGGTTCCTTATTCTTATTCACTTTGCCTTTAATTCTGACAGGAACATACAAACATTGCACTCTCAAAATTTCTCCTTTGAAGCCCTCCCATTTACCAATCACATCCTTGCCAGAGAACAACCTGTCCCAATCCACGCTTTTTAGATCCTTTCTGATTTCTTCAAATTTGGCCTTTTTCCAGTTTAGTACCTCAACCCGAGGACCAGGTTTATCTTTATCCATGACCAAGTTGAAACTAATGGCGTTATGATCACTAAACCCAAAGTGTTCCCCTACACACACCCTCCTGTCACTTGTCCTAACTTGTTTCTTAATAGGAGATCTAATATCGCATCCTCTCTAGCTGATACCTTTATATATTGATTGAGAAAACTTTCCTGAACATCTTTTACAAACTCTAACCTGTCTGGACCTTTAACAGTATGGGAGTCCCAATCAATATGTGAAAAATTAAAATCCCCTACTATCACAACTTTATCTTTCCTGCAGTTGCCTACTATCTCTCTGCAGATCTGCTCCTCCAATTCTTGCTGACTATTGGGTGGTCTATAATACAACCTCATTAATGTGGTCATACCTTTCCTGTTTCTCAGCTCCACCCGTATGGGCTTGGTAGACAAGCCCTCTAATCTGTCCTGCCTGAGCACTGCTGTAACATTTTCCCTGACTAGCAATGCCACCACCACCCCCCCCCCCCCCCCCACCATTCATCCCTCTGCCTCCTTCACGTCTGAAACATCAGAACCCTGGAACATTGAGCTGCCAGTCCTGCCCCTTCTGTAGCCAAGTTTCACTGATGGCTATAATGTCATAATTCCATGTGTCAATCCACGCCCTCAGCTCTTCTGCCTTCCACACAATACTCCTTGCATTGAAATAGACACACCTCAGAAGATTATTACCACCACACACAGCTGTTCTACTTCTGACTTTGCATGAACTTTTAACATCATTTATTTTCACCCCTGCTCCACTATCTGCTCTGGCACTCTGGTTCCTCTGGTTCCCGTCTCCCTGCAAATCTAGTTTAACCCCCCCCCCCCCCCCCCCCATAGCACTAGCGAACCTCCCTGCAAGGATATCAAGTCAAGTCAAGTCAAGTTTTATTGTCATTTTGACCATAACTGCTGGTACATAGTAAAAATGAGACAATGTTTTTCAGGACCATGGTTTACATGTCACAGTACAAAAACTAGACTGAACAACGTATGTAAAAAAAACAACAGAGAAAGCTGCACTAGACTACAGACCTACACTGGACTGCATAAAGTGCACAAAAACAGTGCAGACATGACAATAAATAATAAACAGGACAATAGGGCAAGGTGTCAGTCCAGGCTTCGGGTATTGAGGAGTCTGATAGCTTGGGGGAAGAAACTGTTATATAGTCTGGTCGTGAGAGCCTGAATGCTTCAGAGCCTTTTCCCAGACGGCAGGAAGGAGAAGAGATTGTATGAGGGGTGCATGGGGTCCTTCATAATGCTGTTTCCTTTGCGGATGCAATGTGCAGTGTAAATGTCCGTGATAGTGGGAAGAGAGACCCCGATGATCTTCTCAGCTGACCTCACTATCCGCTGCAGGGTCTTGCGATCCGAGATGGTGCAATTTCCGAACCAGGCAGTGATGCAGTTGTTCAGGATACTCCCAATACAACCCCTGTAGAATGTGATGAGGATGGGGGGTGGGAGATGGACTTTCCTCAGCCTTTGCAAAAAGTAGATATTGGTCCCCCTGTAGTTCAGGTGTAACCTGTCTCTCTTGTACAGGTCCCACCTGCCCCAGAAGAGGTCCCAATGATCCAAAAATCTGAAACGCAACCCCCTGCACCAGTTCCTCAGTCATGTGTTCATCCTCCGGAGCATCCTATTCATACTCTCACTGGCACGTGGCACAGGTAGCAATCCTGAGATTACTACCCTTGAGGCCCTGCTTTTTAAATTCCTACCAAGCTCTCTATACTCAGTCTTCAGGATCTCCTCACTCTTTCTTCCTACGTGGTACCGATGTGTACCATGACATCTGGCTGCTCACCATCCCATTTCAGAATGCTGTGCACGCGATCAGAGACGTCCCTGATCCTGGCTCCTGGGAGGCAACAAACCATCCGGGAGTCACTGTCATGACCACAGAACCTCCTATCTGTACCACTAACTATCGAGTCTCCTATCACTTCCGCCCTCCTCTTCTTCCCCCCCCCCCCCACTTCTACTTTGCAGAACCAAATACAGTGCCAGAGATCCGGCTGCCGCAGCTTGTCCCAAGTAAGTCATCCCCCCCCCACCTCCCGCAACAGTATCCAAATTGGTATACTTGATATTGAGGGGAAGGGCCAAAAGTTTCCTTCGTTTAATCCTGCAGTAGCAGCTTTAAAGAACATCACACAATGTCTTTATGTATTGTGCCCATAATGGTTGGAAAGCTGGGAGTGGATGGAAGTGCTGAAATGTGAACAAGTAGTTTGCAGCACTGCTTTACAGGTGAGGCTGTGGATATTTACCAACCCTGCTGATAGCGATTGATAAGGTCCATTTAGAGTCTTCGAGTCATAGAACACAATAGCAAAGAAGCAGGCGCTTTGGTCCATCCAGTCCATGCAAAACTGTTATTCTGCCTAGTCCCATCAACCAGCGCATGGACTATTGTCCTCCGTAGACCTCCCATCCACGTTATCCAAATTTCTCTTAAGAGTTGAAATTGACCCAGCATCCATCACCTGCTCTGGCAGCTTGTTCTACACTCTCACCAGCCTCTGAGTGAAGAAGATCCCCCTCAGGTTCCAATTAAATATTTCACCTTTCACCCTTAACTCACCTCATGACTGCTAGCTCTGGTCTCACCTAACGTCACTGGAAAAAGCCTGCTTGCATTTACCCCTCCTAAGTTTGTATCCCTCCATCAAATCGCCTGTCATTCTCCAATGCTCTGGCAAAATAATGTCATAACCTTTCCACTCTGCTCGATCAGCTGACAATGATTCTATATTAGCAGTCTAAGAGGAAACACAGTGGAACGCATTTTGGAGGTAGTTAACTTAAGAAGATAATTTTGGTTTGATGCTGGCATTTTTCATCAGATCTGCCACCTGTTGTGTATTGTTGCCTCCCGTGGGTGTCAGAGGATAGCATCCAACCTGCAACCTAATTTCTGTCATAGTTGCTACATTTCATAGATTTTATGCTACATGAACAGGTTATATGCCTCAATTAATCCCCATGTTTATGCTGCACCTTAGCCCCCCTTCTACTTTATCTTACCCTTCAGCATTTCTATCTGTTGTAACCATTACACGCAGAGTTCTACATTCTTATCACTCTTTAGGCAGTAAAATTTCTTCTGAATTATTTATTGGATTTATTAGTTCCTACCATACATTTATTTTAAACACAAGGGATTCTGCAGCAGCACACACAAACTGCTGGAGAAACTCAGCAGGTCAGGCAGCATCTATGGGAATGAATAAATGTCGATATTTCGGGCTGAGACCCTTCTTTAGGACCCAACCAGATTTCAGGTCTCAGCCCGTAACATCGACTGTTTATTCATTTCCATAGGTGCTGTCTGACCTGCTGAGTTCTGGGTACATTTTTGATGCTAGTTTATATGTATATAAGCTAACACTTACTGCATAGCTTTAGACGTGCAATCCATTCTGACCACCTCTCAGTGTTATTCAACCCTTTGAAATGAGCCCCAAGCTACTTGGACTTTGGAAAGAGTTAAACTCTCTTGTTCAGTGATCACCTCTCCATTCCTACACCATTTACAGAGTGTCTAAATCCCTCTCCTTCCATAGAGTCCTAACCTGCGCACTGTGTACAAATTCCATTTAATTTTAACATGACTTTTTAATTAAATTTGTCTAATAATAAACTCCAGTCCTTCGCCTGCATTTTAGCTAAGCTGTGTTGTGGCTTCTAATAATTTATGAACCTGGACTACAGGGATTTTCTGTTTCTCTGAGCATTTTCTAACGATCAGATGCCTATCTTATTCCCTTACCAAAATGTATGACTTAATTTAGTCCTCTGTCACTTACACATAATTTCAGAAAGATTATTGATGTTTCCTTTTAATTTTTCACAGTCTGTCAATTTTTTCTATAATCTCTGTAGTCGTCGCTAGATTTCAATATTTTTCTTCAGATTCAGATTTATTTATTACAAGTACATTGAAATATACAGTTAAGTGCATCCATGTTAATAACCATCACACTCAGGGATGCACTGACAGCCTGCAAGAGTCGCCATACATTCTGGCTTCAAGATAGCAACTCTAGCTCCAAACCAAAATTGTTATAGCAAATATTTGGCAATACTATTTACCGTGGGATATTCCTTCTTAAATTCTGTCAGGGTATCCCTCTCAACAGTACCAAGTGCTGGAGGAACTCAGCAGGCCAGGCAGCCGTTCAGGAAATGAGTACATTCGACATTTCAGGTTGAGGCTCTTCATCAGGATTGGAAGATTTAAAATTCTTCAGGGTGGGGTGGACATCCCTGGAAGAGAGTTTGCAGTGTCGTAGTCCAATTCCAAATAAGAGGAAATCCGCCTTTGCTGGAAATCCAAGCAACACACACAAAATGCTGAAGGAACTCAGCAGGCCAGGCAGCATCTATGGAAAAGAGTAAATCGTCAATGTTTTGGGCCGAGACCCTTCATCAGGACTAGTATCCTTCACCTTTTATGCTTTTTTTTTTGCTGCAGATTCAGACTTTATCTCTGCAAATCCTTACATATCACAATACAGAATGAGGCCATAGGCCTATCAGGCCCACAGAACAAAGCCTTTGGCAGCCCTGTAACTTAATTTTTCTTACCTGCCAATCCACTTCCCTTTCAATCTTTGATGATTCTGAAGAAACTAGATTACCTGGGGTCACGGTCACATGGTCACGGGGAAACTATACAAACTCTACCCTCTCATCACCTGAAGTCAGGATTGAACTTGGATGGCTGGTGTGAGGCAGCAGCTCAAACATCTGGATTCCCCGATGTACAAATCCATATGCTCCAAGGTCATTAAGCAGCATATGATTAATTATTTTCACTAGAGGCCACACTGCACTACCAAAGGGAGGATCTCTTCCTTCCTGCACATCTGGTGCTGTAGAATCTAGTTGTTTTTGAATAACAATCCACCATTCTGTGGGGATTTTAGAGAGAATATATCCTCCAAGGTGCTGAAGGCAAGTATGCAGCAGTGTAATTGTTCTTCTGGATTACAACCAGTCATGAATCTCATTCAGACACTTCCTGCTGCTGTACTTATCATTGACAATATAAGCATGTTCAAATATCCAGAGTAAAGAGCCTGGTAGCTACAGAGAATGCAGATTCTTCAACCAAACCATTCACTTCCTAATTTGAATCGTTGATAAGTAGATCTCTAGGCTTTAAGCTGGAAAATAGTTATCTTACTTTTAATATAAAATAATTTACTAAGTGCAAAAGCTAAAATATTTTTAAATTTAATCAGCCATCAAAGCAGATAGTTTTCCAATTTTAATATGTAAATATTTCCATAGGTAGGAGACAAAGAGAGTTAAAATGATTCATTTAAATTAATTCAGGTTTATTACATTCAAAAAACAAGCGCAGGAATTTAATTAAAGTGCACGATTTTATTTATATGACATACAAAAGAACTGCAGTGTAAAATTAGCCACTAAATCTAATCAGGATATGGAACGACCTTGGATTACGTTCCAAGTATTGCTACAGGAAGAAATTACTTGGCGGTTAGCGGAAAGTTTTCATGGGCATTCGTAAAGTCACGTTGACAACTGTAATTTACCCACGAAGTCCAATTAACTTCTGGACCATAACATATGGGTGAAAAATTTGGCACAACATTGAAAATATAGACTCCTTGAATTGAGAACATAAGGATGTCCATGGAAACAGTGAAAGTTCAAAGTTCATATATTATCAAATATACGTCACCATATACAACCCTGAGATTTGTTTTCTTATGCAATTATCAGTAGATCCAAGAAACACAGAACCAATGAAGGACTGTACCCAATAGGACGGACAAACAACCAGTCTGTAAAAGACACCAAACCATGCAACTACAAGAGGAAAACAAATAATAATAATAATAATAAATAAATAAACATAAATATTGAGAGCATGAGATGAAGAGTCCTTGAAAGTGAGTCCATAGATGTATTCAATCATAGCTGTCCATTTTTTTCCTCCTCCCCAACCTCAGTTCCTGGCCTTCTCTCCTTAAACTTTGATGCCATGTCCAATCAAGAAACTATCAATCTCTGCCTTAAATACACCCAATAATCTGGCCTCCACAGCTGCATGTGGCAACAAATTCCACAAATTCACCACCCTTTGGCTAAGGAAATTTCTCTGCATCTCTGTTTTGAAAGTATGCCCCTCTTTCTTGAGGTTGTGCCTTCTTGTCCTAGACTCTCCCACCATGGGAAACATCCTTTTCACATCTACTCTGTCTATGCCTTTCAACATTTGAAAGGTTTCAATGAGATCCCCCCCTTTATCCTTCTGACTTCCAATGAGTACAGACCCAGAACCATCATTTTCTCGTATGATAACCCTTTCATTCCTGGAATCATCCTTGTGAACCGCCTCTGGACCCTCTCCAATGTCAGCACATCTTTATTAAGATAAGAGGCCCAATACTGTTCAGAATGCTCAAGGTGAAGCCTCACCAGTGCCTTATAAAGCCTCAGCATCACATCTAATGTAATAGCAGCAGTGAGAAGAGAATATGACTTGGGTGGTGAGAGTCCCAGATGATGGCTGCTGCTTTCCTACGACAGTGTGCTATATAGATGTGCTTAGTGATGGGGAGGGCTTAACCCATAATGGACTGAGCAATATCCACTACTTTTTGTAGGATTTTCTGTTCAGGGGCACTGGTGTTTCCATTCTAGGCTGTGATGTAACCAGTCAATACACTCTCCACCACACATCTACAGAAGTTTGTCAAAATTTTACATGTCATGCCAAATCTATGCAAACTTCTAATGAAAGCATGCCACACTTTCTACACAATTGTACTTATGGGGGCCCAGGACAGATCCTCTGAAATGGTAATACCAAGGAATTTAAAGTTGCTGATTCTCTCCAGCTCTGATCCCCGATGAGGGATCGGTTATGGATGCCCTGTCTCCTCCTTCGGAAGTCAGTAGTCAGCTCTTTGGTCTTGCTAACAGTGAGTGGGAGGTTGTTGTTGTAGCACCACTCTGCCAGATTTTCAATCTCCCTCCAATATGCTGATTCGTCACCACCTTCGACTTGGCCAAATGTAGTGATGTTGTCAACAAACTTAAATATGGCATAGAAGCAGTGCTTAGCCTTACAGTCATAAGTATAAAACAAGTAGAGCAGGGGCTATGAACACAGCCTTGTGATGCACCGGTGCTGATGGAAATTGTAGAGAAGATTTTACAGCCTTTCTGAATTGACTGGCAAGTGAGGAAATGGAGGATTCCATGCACAAGGGCTTTTTGACACACAAACTGTGCAGAGTATTATTTTTGTATTAGTTAACCAAAGTGCTGGATAGGCTGGATGTGTAGTGGCATCTGCACTGGATTTTAAGGCGAGTGGTCCCAGGTCTTTGCGTGCTTTTCATCCATGCTAGGTTGAGCATCGAGATAGCAACTTGGCCTCGTAAAAAAACAAAAATGCTAAAGAAATGTCAAAGGTTGCAACCCGATGCGCCACAAAGCACATAAATGAATAAGAAGAAGACAAAGAAAGTGCTGGATGCCACCGAAGATTACAGGATCATTGAAGATAGATCAAGAAGTTATCATCAAGGAAGATCAGCGTCAGGCATCTTAAAGACTGCATGAGAAGGAAAGATGGAGATTGATAAACAAAATTTCACAGTTTTGAAGCGTAGAGTGTAACATGCCTTTCATACCACTTCAAGGAGGTAGACAGGGTTAATTAAAAAAAAACATTACTAATGCTTGGAAGATGAAAAAGCAAATGACAAAATTATAAATAGTTAAATATTTCAACACTGAATTTCTTGTTCAGTTTGGGTTTATGACTTCATGTTAATTCTATGCTAACTTTAATCATAGCTTTTGGTTAGTTGCTCAGGGCACAAGGATATTTAGAGAAACATTAAGTTGAAGCAGCAAGAAATCTCCTATAAACTACCTTGAACATTTAGGTCCTGACAATATTTATATTTTATTTCTTTCTCGACCTTCAGCTCTCAGTACTTGCAGTTTTCCTTTTGCTGGCAGCTGATCAACCATTCTCCAGAGCAGTAGGAGTTCTCCACTAAAATCTTGACATGGTAGGATTAGGACAGGCTATCGTTGATGGTCATACCAAGGGACTTGAAGTGTTCAACCTTCTCGGCTTCAGTACTGTTAGACCAAAAGACCATAAGACATAGGAGCAGAATTAGGCCATTTGCCCCATTGAGTCTGCTTCCCCATGCAATCATGACTGATGCATTTTCCCCTCCTCAGTCCCACTCCCCAGCCTTCTCCCTGTAATCTTCGATGCCACGTCCAATCAAGAACCTATCAAGCTCTGCCTTAAATATACCCAATGACCTGGCCTCCAGAGCTGTTTGTGGTAATAAATCCCACAAGTTCACCACACTTTGGTTAAAAAAAATTTCTCCATATCTCTGTTTTAACTAGATGCCTTCTACCCCAAAGTTCTGCCTCTTGTCTCAGACTCCTCCCACCATGGAAAACATCCTTTCTACATCAACTCTGTCTTGGCCTTTCAACATTTGAAAGGTTTCAATGAGATCCCCTCTCATTCTTCTAAATTTCAGTGAGTACAGTCCCAGAACTCTCAAACATTCCTTGTATGGTAACCCTTTCATTCTCCGAAATCATTCGTTGTTGACATAAACGGGAGCATGTGCATCACACCCCTCCCCACATTCAAAGTCTGGCTCTTTTGTTTTGTTACAACCACTCTTTGCCTTCTGTGGGCAAGCCAATTCTGGATCCACATAGCAAGGTCCCTTTGTATCCCATGCCTCCTTACTTTCTCAGTAAACCTTGCATGGGGTACCTTATCAAATGCGTTGCTGAAATCCATATACACTACATCTACTGCTCTACCTTCATCAATGTGTTTAGTCACATCCTCAAAAAATTCAAACAGGCTCGTAAGGCACGACCTGCCTTTGACAAAGCCATGCTGACTATTCCTAATCATATTATGCCTCTCCAGATGTTCATAAGTCCTGCCACTCAGGATGTCCTCCATCAACTTATCATCAATAAAGTAAGACTCACTGCTCTATAATTTCCTGGGCTATCTCTACTCCCTTTCTTGAATCAGGGAACAATGTTTGCAACCCTCCAATCCTCTGGAGTCTCTCCCATCCCCATTGATGATGCAAAGATCATTGCCAGAGGCTCAGCAATCAACTCCCTCGCCTCCCACAGTAGCCTGGGGTATATCTCAACCAGTCCCAGAGACTTATCCAGCTTGATGCTTTCCAAAAGCTGCAGCACATCCTCTTTCTTAATGTCTATATGCTCAAGCATTTCAGTCTGCTGTAAGTCATCTTACAATCGCCAACGTCTTTTTTTGTAGTGAATACTGAAGCAAAGTATTCATTAAGTACCTCCACTATCTCCTCCAGTTCCATACACATTTTTCCACTGTCACAGTTGATTGGTCCTATTCTCTCATGTCTTATCCTTTTGCTCTTCACATACTTGTAGAAAGCTTTGGGGTTTTAATCCTGTTCGTGAAGGCCTTCTCATGGCCCCTTCTGGCTCTCCTAATGTAATTCTTAAGCTCCTTCCTGCTGGCCTTATAATTTTCTAGATCTCTATTATTACCTAGTTTTTTGAACCTTTCGTATGCTTTTCTTTTTTTCTTGACTAGATTTTCAAAAGCCTTTGTATCCTGTACCCTACCATCCTTTCCCTGTCTCATTGGAACATACCTATGCAGAACGTTTCGCAAATATCCCCTGAAAATTTGCCAAATTTCTTCCATACATTTCCCTGAGAACATCTGTTCCCAATTTATACTTCCAAGTACCTGCCTGATAGCTTCATATTTCCCTTACTCCAATTAAACGCTTTCCTAACTTGCCTGTTCCTATCCCTGCCAAATGCTATGGTAAAGGAGATAGAATTATGATCATTATCTCCAAAATGCTCTTCCACCGAGAGACCTGACACCTGACCAGGTTCATTTCCCAATACCAGATCAAGTACAGCCTCTTCTCTTGTAGGGTTATCTACATATTGTGTCAGGAAACCTTCCTGAACACAGTTAACAAATGCCACCCTATCTAAACCCCTTGCTCCATGGAGATGCTAATCAATATTCAGTGACTCCATGTTACTTATGCCCACAATGCTATCCACAGTCATAATACTGCATAGCTAGATTCTGCCTTAACTTCATGTACAAGTTTGCAGATGGTACCACTGTGTTATTCAGATATGGCCCTCTCCTGTCTTATGGGGTATCAATGTTGAGAAGAACATGGCGGATGTATTGTTGCCTATCCATATTGATTGTATCTGTTGGTCAGAAAGTCAAGGACCCTGTTGGAAAGGGAAATGCTGAGTCCCAGATCTAAGAGCTTGGAAATGAACTTGTCTGGAATTATAGAATTGAGGCTGCAGTCAATAAAAAATAGCCCAACATAGATGTCTTTACTGTACCGATGATCCAGAGATAAGCTTAGGGCCAGAGACATAGCATCTACCTGTTTCAGTGCTGGGTGAATTGTAGTGGGTCAAAGTTATCTGGGAGGTTGGAGTTAATGTGTGCCATGACCAACCTCTTAAAGCACTTCATGAAGGTGGATATGCAGTATGAACAAATAGGAGGTAGCCATGAAGGCACGTTACTTTGTTTTTCTTTGATATTGAGATGATAGCCATCATTGGAATAGTAAGTCAAAGTCAAAGGCATACTGGTTAGTCAGTTAATTGGTCATTGTCATTTGTCCTGTGATTAAGCTAGGGTTAAATTGAGGGATGCAGAGTGGCACGGCTTAAAGGGTCAGAACAGTCTGTTCCACACTGCATCTCAATAAAAAATTAAATAAATAAACCAGAGGTGGTATCTATGGAACAATGAATATCATTTACATTTCAGGTCAGAACTGGGGAAGAGAGAAAACAGACTAGTTTTAAGCTGCAGCAAGTGGGATGAGGAGATGGATCTGATAACGGAAATGGCTGTGTCCACAGCTGCCTTGAAGGAAAGTTGTAGAGGTCACTGAGATATATATCAGCTCAAAAACTAAACAAAAGCAATGAAATGAGGGCAGTTAGAGAGTGATATTACAAGCTAAGGGAAGCCGATGCTGAAAGTTCAGATAGTAGATTATGTCCCACGTGTCAGGAACTAATTCCAGGAGTAGAACTGGGCCAGTGTACCTGATGGATAGATGAACTAAACAAATAGGCAGGAAATGTGAGTTTCCCAAGATGGAGAAGACTAACATTCCCCACACGCAAGATGGGCTGCAATTCCTCGGTCTTATGTTAGGCCTCATTATAGCAAAGCAGGAGACCACAGAAAGCTAGGGCAGATGAGGTGTATCACAGAGAATAAACATGGTAGGCATCAGAGTCCTCTGAGTCCCTCCTGCAGATTGAAAACAGGCAGTTTGCAAGGTGTTTACTCTATTTGTGTTTGGCTTCCAGTTTAAGGTGACACTAGTGAAGCCCACCGACTACTTACCCATGGCAAACAAAACAAAGAATACAAATAAATACTTTATTAATAGCACTTTCTTTTCGGATAAAGTTTCTGGTAGATGATTACCACAAACAATGGAGAGGTGAGCAGAGACGAGACAGAATCAAGGTGGAAGTTGAGGCAGAATTGAAGCACGTCCACCAAACTAAGAGTGAGGAACGATGACATGAGGTTTGATTGATCTAAGTACCAGGTCAACTTGGAATGGTCACGTATTGGCCAAAACGTTTTGGCGGGATCCAAGCTCAGAGCATATTGAAGTGAGAGGGCTCTGGCCATAGTGTGAGGAATGACTCAATGTTTGGACAATTTAAACACCAGGCCAATTTAAACAAGGCAGGGTGTCAGGACCAGAGACAAGGTTCAAGCCGGTCCAACTCATTGGTCCACATTGTTTATTTGCTCTGCACTGAACTGAGGTTGTGGCCTACTTGTTCCAACTGCTCTGGGCTTCATGGCTATGGACTCACTTTCATTTTGGATGCTATTTGACAACTTTTATTGTTTGCATGATTTGTTCTCTCTCTCTCTCTCTCTCTCTCTCTCTCTCCCCCCCCCCCCCCCCCCACTGGGTATTTGATGGTCTTCATTTTTTATGTGTTATTTTGTGTTTCTTTGCCTTGTGGCTGCCTGTAAGGAGACAAATCTCAAGGTTGTATATGTTATACATATAAAATCTTAGATAATAAATGTACTTTCTACTTTGTTCCTCCATTGTCGAGGAGACCAATATTGTGAAAGCTGAATGCCATATACTAGATTGGAAGATGTGTGAGAGAAATGCTGCCTTACTGTTTCTGTCCCTGGATGGTGAAAAGAGGTATATTGCATCTCTGGCGACTGCATGGGAAAGTGCCCCAATGTTGGTAGTAATTGTAAAGAACAAAAGAAGGGAGAAGAGAATTACAAATAGAATGGTCCCTTTGAAGTGCTGAAAGATGGGGGAAGCAAAAATATATCTGGTGATGGAATGTTGTTGAAGATTCCAGACATTCCATAGGAAGCTTCAACAAGATTCTACCATCAGGTGTATTCCTTCCCCTCATGTTTTACTTCCATTTTTACTTAAGACCATAACACTATAAAGACATAGGAGCAGAATAAGGCCATCTGGCCCATTGAGTCTGCTCTGTCATTCAATCATGGCTGATCCTTTCTTCCCCTCCTCAGCCCTACTCCACAGCATTCTCCCCGGACCCGATATATGAACATTATGGCGAAAAGCAAAACAACCATATCAATAATAAATGAATTACCAGTAATCTCAGGATCTAGACACTGAACCCAACACATCCAATGGACCTCCCTCGAAGATAGCCAATCAGAATCTTCTACTGCTAATCTGTTCATCCAACCAGATGATGACATCTAATCAATATCCTTTTGGACCCCAGAGTATATAAGCCTGCACTCAGAGGAGGCAATAGTTTGTTGACCTGTTTCTCTTTCCAAAGACACTGTCTAACTCTTGAGAGTTTCCAGATTTTTTTTTATTATTCTTAAAGAACAGCAACAAATTCAGCAACCTCCTTACATTCCTAGAACTATTTATCATGTACTTCATCCAGAAGTGCATTGACAATATTGTCCCCCAAAAGTTGGTCAGCGTCTTCCCCAAACAGAAACCCCGGATCAATAGTTCAGTGCGAGCAGCACTTACCATGCGACACAGAGCTTAGTGATCAGGAACTCAGTGCTGGTGGACTCCATGTGATCCAAGACCTCCAGGTTGGAGACACAGTCTTGCCAATGATTGCCAAGGATGGAGCAGAGGATGCGCATGTGAAATTTCTCCAGTTGTTTGATGTGTCATTGGTACAGAGTCCATATAGGAGAGAAGGGATGACCACAGCTCTGTAGCCTTTCAGCTTTGTGGAGATGTGGACGTTGTGTTCATTGAGCACTCTGGTACGCAGCCTCCCCAGAGCCTGGCTGGCCTTGCTGATCCTGGAGTCAATTTCTTTGTCCAAAGACCCATCACTCGAGATGATGCTTCCCAAGTATTTGAAGCTGTTTACATTTGTCATCTGGGTGTCATTAACAGTGATTTTTGGTTCTATGGGGTTGGTGTTTGGCATGGGCTGGTGACGTACTTCAGTCTTGTTCAGGCTGATAGTCAGGCCATAGGGCGTAGCAGCGTCTGAGAATTTGTTCAGCATCGACTGTAGATCACTGTCTTTGTGTGCCAGGAACGCACAGTCATCAGCAAAGAGGGTTTCTTGAATGACTGTGTGGAGGCACTTCGTCCGTGCGTTCAAGTGGCGAAGGTCAAAGAGAGAGACGTCCAATCAGTACCTGATGTACATTCCTTCCTTCAGACTTTAGACAGCACGTGACAACATGCAAGTGAAGAACAGATTGGACAGGACTGGGGCTAGTACACAGCTCTGCTTCACCCCATTGGAAATGGCAAATGCAGCTGATGTATCACCACTGCGAAGGACCTGTCCTCTCATTCCGTCGTGGAGCAGCTGAATCATCTTCATGAATTTCCTCAGGCATCCGTAACGTCTCAGGATGATCCAGAGAGTCTCCCTGTTTACAGTGTCAGATGCCTTTGTCAGGTCAATGAAGACAGAGTAAAGAGGCTTGTTCTGCTCGATGCACTTCTACTGGACTTGCCTCATGGCAAGTATCATGTCTACTGTACTCACTTCTGGCTGAAAACCACACTGCACCTCTGGGAGGTTCCTTTCCAAGACAGTGACAGGTCTGTTCAGGAGAGTGCAGGCAAAAATCTTGCCTACGATGGACAGCAGTGAGATACCCCTGTAGTTTCTGCAGTTTGATTTGCTTCCCTTGTTTTTGTAGAAAGCCACAATGAGGGTACCATGAAAGTCATCAGGCATCTCTTCTGTGATCCAGATGTCTTCCAGGATGTCTTGGAGTGCCTGTAAGGCATTTGGGCCTGATGCTTTGTAGATCTTGGCAGGAATGCCATCCTGCCCTGTTGCTTTATTTGAGTTCATCTACGAGATCGCTTTCTTGATCTCATCAGTAGAGGGTAGCAGGACTGGGTTGTCCAGGACTGGCTGCTGAGGGATCTGTTATAAGACATCAGGATCAACTGTGGACAGCCTATTATGTAGGTTGGAAATATGTTCAGCCCAGCAGTTTTTCAGTCCTTCCTGGTCTTTGTCAGGCTTGCCCTGTCAGATGACAGCAAGGGGGAGCATCCTGATTTAGAAGGACCATAAACTGACTTTATGGGGCTGAAGAACTCTCTGGTGGCATGCATGTCTGCATAGCCTTCCACCTGCTCAGCCTTCCTCTGTCACCACTCGTCCTGCATTTCTCGCAGTTCCGCCTGCACTTTGGACTGCAGGTGTTTAAACTTGTCTTTCTTTGAGACAGATGATAGGTCATTCTGCCAGTCTGCACAGGCCTTGTTCTTGGCCTGAAGTGCTGCGGAAATGGTCTCGTGGTTTTCATCAAATCAGTCTTGATGCACCCGGGTTTTCAGTCCGAGTACAGTTGTTGCAGTCTGCGTGATGACATCTTCGAACTGCGTCCACTTTTTCAGAACAGGTTCCCACAAGCGGTGAATTGCCAGAGAGTTTTTCATTAAGTACATCTTGAAAACATAGGACTTCACCTGGTCTTGCCGTCTGCCGATGTTGAACGGCACTCTGACAGTCTTTGGTTGCTTATGATGCAAAGGAGCTTTGTTCAGCTTGAGGACCAGTCGAACCAGCCTGTGGTCTGTCCAACACTCAGCACCTTGCATGGCCCGGGTGATGGTGATGTCTTGAAGGTCACGCTGGCGTATTATGACATAGTCGAGTAGGTGCCAGTGTTTGGACCTGGGATGCATCCAGGTTGTTTTTACTTGTTTGCAAGTCTGAACGTCGTGTTAGTGATGCACAGGTTGTGCTCGGCACACTTGCTCAGAAGCAGCAGGCCGCTACTGTTTAGTTTTCCCACCCCATGTCTCCCATGGACTCCATCCCAGTTGTAGCTGTCTGTCCCCACTCTAGTGTTGAAGTCACCCAAGATGACGAGTTTGTCACTGGCAGGGGTTGTCCGAATAGTCTGGTCCAGCTCTGCGTAAAGACTTTCCTTGTCTTCGTCTGGACTCACAAGAGTGGGTGCACAGACACTGACAATGTCTGATGTGCTGAGAGGAAAGCAGAAATTCACGATACATTCATTTATTCCAGTGGGTAAAGTAGGGATCTTCTTCAGCAGAGCAGTTTTGATTGCAAAACCTACTCTGTGGATCCTGTGGTTAGTCTGTGGTGTCCCTTTCCAAAAGAACGTATATCTACTCACTGCTTCCTGTAATGAACCCTCGTCTGCAAGCCTGGTCTCTGCTGCCCCGGGTACAGAGACGAACGGTCACTGGTCCAAAGGCGGTCTATGTGGAGGTTTGTGACCACAACTGCCAGCTGTCACCTCCACCTGTTGCCTCGCCACTCCCCCATCGCCGCAAGGCTTGACGAGTTGAGTTTGGATTGAGATGAATCACACAACAGAAACCTGTGGGTGATGGAGTTTTAAGTGGAACAGCCGTTGCACAGGTCGATCCCACTCTCTTGGCAGAAGAGACCTGGATCCAGTGGCACGGACAACCGTTACGGCTGGAGACCTCTCCTGCTGCAGTGGATGACCAGGACGTCCAAGTGTCTTGTCGTGCTCTTAGCGCTGCACAGCGCCTGCTGGCCTGCCTTCTCGACCATTGGACCATTAATCGGTCTCCTCCGCTCAACCTGCCAGGGCCAGACTTCACACGCTGGAATAGACAGATCCCCTACCTCACCGAGGGTCGAAGACCCATCGGCTACCCTCACCTGGTTTGGCCTGTCTGCCAAGATGGTTTACTGGGGTGTGGCCGCTGCTTGGAGCCACAGGTGAGAGCTGAGTGCCAGGTGGGGACCAAAGGTGGACGTGCTGCCCTGAAAAGGGCATGGTAGGGCCCTCCACCAGGGTGCTACCCCTCCCTTAACACCCCATACACCCCGACATAGAGCTTACATTGCCAGCAAGCAGTAGGAGCTCAACAAAAGCAGCTACAATCTGTGCAAAGCTATCAAATCTAGGAAACAACAATACAGGGACAAGATTGAGTCAAGATTCACAAGGAATAGCACACGTGACTTGTGGCGAGGGTTGCATACCATCGCAGACTTCATACATCGCAGGTGTGGTGCCTCCAACATCACGGCCTCTCTCCCCGATGAGCTCAATTGCTTTTACGCTCGGTTCGATGTCGCTAACTCTGAGCCTCCAAGGAAAGCCACCACTACAACCTGGTCATCTCTGAGACCAAGGTACACAGATGTTTCCAACGGGTGGACAGTCGCAAGGCAGCTGGACTGGACGGCATCCTAGGGTGAGTACTCAGGATGTGTGCAGCACAATGGCATGAGTGTTCACTGACATTTAAAATCTCTCCCTCTCCCAGTGTAGAGTGCCCTCCTAATTCAAATTATCCAGCATTGTCCCTGTACCAAAAAACATGCCTGAACGACTGCTGCCCTGCCGCACTCATCTCAATAATAAACAAATGCTTTGAGAGGCTGATCAAGGACTATATCTGCAGCTTGTTACCACCCAAACTGGACCCCCTACAATTCACCAACAGACACAACTGATCAGCAGACAATGCAATAGCCACTGCTCTACATACCATTCTTAAACATCTGGAGAAGAAAAATGCTTATGTGAGAATGCTGTATTTGGACTTATGGTGTTGGCATTCAAAACTATAATTCCATCCAGGTTCAACAGAACGTTCAGAGACCTTGGCCTTGACCCTGCCTTTACAGCTGGATCCTGGACTTCCTATCAGATCGCTGGCAGGTGGTAAGAGTGGGCTCCCTCACCTCCAACCCTCTGAATGTCAAAACAGGAGCCCCTCAGGGCTGTGCCCTAAGCCTCCTCCTTTACTCTCTGTGTACCCATGACTGTGTCACCACCTGCAGTTCCAATCTGCTAATTAAATTTGCTGACAACACTACACTGATTAGTCTAATCTAATTTAAACAATAACGAGGTGGCCTATAGGGAAGAAGTCCTCTCTCTGACACAGTGGTGTCAAGAAAACAACCTCTCCCTCAATGTTGCAAAAACAAAGGAGCTGATTGTGGATTACAGGAGGAATGGAGACAGGCTAACACTTATTGACATCAATGGATCTGGGGTTGAGAATGTAAACGGCTTTAAGTTCCTCGGCATTCACATCACCGAGGACCTCATGTGGTCTGTACACACCAGCTGTGTGGTGAATAAGTGCCTCTTTCATTTAAGACGGTTGAGGAAGTTTGGTATGGACCCCCAAGTCCTAAGAACTTTCTGCAGGGGCGCAATTGAGAGCATCCTGACTGACTGCACCACTGCCTGGTATGGGAACTGTACCTCCCTTAATCGCAGATTTTTGCAGAGAGTGCTGTGGACATCCCAGCCCATGATTCAGGACGTTTACAAAGACAGACATGAGAGAAGGGCCTGAAGGATCAATGGGGACCTGGGTCACCCCAAGCGCAACCTATTCCAGTTGGTACCATCTTGGAAATGGAACCGTAGCATAAAAGCCAGGACCAACAGGCTCTGGGATAGTTTCTTCCAACAAGCCATCAGACTGATTAACTCACGCTGATCTGAGTGTGTTTCCATGTTACAATGACTGTTCTACTTATTATAAATTACTATGAATGCACATTGCACATTTAGACGGAGATGTAATGTAAAGATTTTTTTACTCATTAATGTATGGGATGTAAAAAATAAAGTCAATTCAATGATGATATATTAGGTAGACCTGCTCACTAATGCAAATATCTAATCATCCAATCATGTGGCAGCAGCTCAATGCCTACAACATGCAGAATCAGACCAAACATCAAAATGGAGAAAAATGTGATCTAAGTGGCTTTGACTATAGATTGATTGTTGGTGCCAGACAGGGTGACTTGAGTATCTCAGAACCTGCTGATCACCTGGGGTTTTTTTCACACACACAATACTCTCTAGAGTTTATAGAAAATGATGCAAGAAATAAAAAACATTCACTGAGGGACTGTCTGTGGGGAAAAAAATGGCTTGCAAATGTGAGAGGCCAGAGGAGAATGACCATTATGGTTCAAGCTAACATTAAACCTTGAAGTGATAGGCTACAGAAGCAGAAGACCAGAAGACCACACCACGTTCCACTCCTGTACGTTATAAAATGTATTATTTAATTATAATTAAGTAACTATCTTTTCTGTTGCTCTGACTATTCTAGTCTCACATAATGCTTGTTAAATATGCCACGAAGATGACTGCTTACACTGAAGTAATTAATTTGCAAAATATGCAATAAATAATAAAAATGTATAACATTTGTTTTAATACCGCATTGCTGTAATACTCTAGAACATGTAGTTATGATTATTTCCAGATTACTACAGTGCTGAGTAAAATCCTATAAAATCCTACAAAGATCTCAAATATTTTTTGGGGAGATATTGGGATAGAAAATGCTCTGTGTTACAGAGCTGCTTTGAAGTGGCACCATTTTTCTCTGAAGACCCAGTCAGTGGTATTCTATTGTGCACACAAAGCCCAATGCATCCTGTGTGATAGAACAGAATTTACAGGCTTAACAACTACATGACTGTGGAACAAGTGCAGAAATTCAGTTGGGTCATAAAAGGGAAGTGTGCATGTGCTGCCTTTATGGCAGTTATTTAGTTTATAATATTTTCGCTTAGTAATTCGTTTGTTAGCATTTTTTAGTTAAAGTTAGGATTGTTTAAGTAAATTCATTAGTCTGTAATATATCCCGGCTGCGATGACGTCACATCCGGTTTCGCCGCGTCTTGTGGGAAAATACCGGTTTGGGATAAACGCAAGGGTGGGGGGCGCTCACGTGTGGCAGTTCAGCGCGAGTGAGGTTGTTCTCTACGCACCAGAGACACAGTAAAAGCAACGCTGTAAGTCATAGGATAATCGATATGTTGAATTAAAATGTTAACGCTGATTCGGTTAAAAGTAACGACGGTCGATAAGGTTTATGTTTTCGTTAGTTAAAGAGTCGGGATAGTTTGTATTGAAGTGTATTTAAAGCAGTCAATGGAGCAGGTAGATTCTGACTGTATGCTGCACTTTAATGTAATGTAGTTATTGTAGTTTTACCTTTGCAAGTATTCACGATGTAAATGTGATATTTAGAAGGAAACAAACACTGTACCGATCTTGTATTGTTTTATCAACAGTTTTCACCATACATTAATGTGAAGAGTGAACAGTAAATGGTTAATCTTACTGCGACCGTGTTTTCATTGACTACGGTTTAACTCGATGTTTAATTCGGGTTTCGTTACACCCGAGCGAGAACGTTACAGTGCATAAGTGGTGAGGGGAGTGAGAGTTATAGGCAAGGGAGATTAAGAGAATCCTGGGAAGGAATTAAGAGAAAACAGCAGGAAGCTTTGGTAAGGGGATTGAAACCAAGCATTAAATGGTAATCTGTGACCGGAGGCCATACTAGAGTTGAGAACTGTCTGATTACTCTGGCAGAAATGAAGTGTGGTGTAAGAGCAGCAATTAATAAAGTCACATAAAGAAAAAAAAGCACATGGAAAAATTCTCCAGAATTGGCCTTGATCAAAACAGTAATCCTCCCCCTACTGACTGCCCCATTCCCATTAATTTACTTTAAGGTGGGCTCAAATCTTTGACTAAGGCCTGCCTTTGAATGTAAGCCCTTCCCAACTGATGTTAAACTGCATACATACTTTGCAAATGTCAGTACATCCAGCCAGCCTCCTAATGCACAGAAAACCCAGAACAAAAAGAATGTCAGCAAAGCTGTACCCACTTCTGTTTATTTATTTTTGTAATTCTCTCAGGGATGCATAGAAATTCATGTGACATAAATCACCAGATCAGGATGTTTTGCATAGATGAAAGAAAATGTTGCCACTGGTGAATTATTCTCCCCACACGATGAAAGACAGCATTTCATATTTATATATAGCCATCAAATATCCCACCACAAGATAGTACACCTGGCCAGTCTTTAAAAGCAACATTTAAATAAAATATAAGGAGTTCGTGTTTGTTGTTTGATTTGCTGAAAAGCAAGCAAAAGGCCTTTGTGTGGTTCATTTCATGCTCAGCACAGAAATTATCAATTGTTCTGGCCTCTAGTGGCACAGTTCACTTTGTATGCAGTTCATTTTGAATGAACATCTTTTCCTATACATGAATTTTTTTGTATCATTCCCTGTGTGGGTTAATTTGGATTTCAACGTGAAGCACACGAAGAAAATCTGTCCATCTCGGTCCACTCTTTATTTGCTCTTGAAACATCAATATCTTTTCACAAGTAAGATCTCATTAAAAAACCTGAAGAAAGCTTCTGGCTCAGGTGATTTTTTGAGGAGGTGTTTTACTCTCTGCATAACTTTGCATATATGCACTGCAAAGATAATAGATATATCTTAACTAACATTTGAGCTGTCCTTGTTATAACTGGAAATTGGCTCATTTCATTTTAAGTTGACTTGAAATCAAATCCATAGCTCAATAGATTTTACAATGAATTCCAGATGTTCTTGATTGCATAAATATGAATGGATGGAATGGGATAATGAATACAAACCACCAGCTTGCCAGTTGCAGTATATGCAATGAAATTTCAGATACAGCTGGAAATACTCCAAGGTGCCAACAGCATTAAGTCTAGAACAATATTTTATCTAAAACTTGATTGCTCTGTACGTAAAGGTTCTTAATTAGCCTGGAAAACATTTCTGCAATTTCATTTCAAGTTCTCTTGAAAAAATTACATGTACCTGTAAATGCAAGGGAAGCATATACATAATTGCCACACTGAATAGAGATAGTCCAGTTTAGTTTCTCATTTTGGTGGACTTGGAATATTTATGGTGGAGGATTTGCCAAAGGGCAATGTTTCTGAATGTCCTAAGGGAAGTAAGAAGAATCTCTTACCCTGGAGTTGATCAGATCCTAGAATTCATGTGTTTCGAGTGTTATTTGCCACTTGTCAGACTAAGCCTCAATGTTGATCTCTGTTGATGGGCTTAGATTACCACATTTTCAAAGGAGATGTGAAGGTGGTTGGAGTGCTTGTGATGGATGGAGGAGTCAGTTGAGTTTCCATTGAGAGCAGCCAAGTAGCAGTAGCTCACATTCCTGACCTCTGTGCCTGCATTTCACAATGTGGAAGTTGGGAAGGAGCCAGAGATGAAATGCTGGCATGTCTGAACTGCCATCTACCAAAGGAACAGAGTTCAATCGTGCTTAGTTGAAAAAGTCAAATGCGTTTCACACCAGACAGAATGTAGCGCAACTCACACAATTGAAAAAGGTTATCAACCTGGATTAAATAGCTGCAAACAAGAATTTTTTTAAAAGACAATGTTTTAATTCATTTATTACTTAAAACCCATTAAACTAGTTGAAATAATTCAATTTTTGACATTTTCATTGTGGCACCAGAGATAATTAAATACTGTTCAAAGAAGCCTTTGATAATTGCCAGCTATCTAAATGTTATCAGGGCAGACATGAGGCTCAACCTCACAGCCCATCAACTGAGGCCTTGCTGTTGTTTGCAGATCACTCAACAGTGGAATGACAGTGGTAGCACATGCCCTAATGCCCCCTCCTCAGATTTTTCTGATTGTTGATATTCTCTTTCTCCAAAATTTCTGGTGTACCCTGTGGTCCCAATCCTTTAGAAGCTCTAGCTAATCTTCTTAATCCATCCTCTTAAGACAGCAGAGTCAGTACAGAAAAAGTCTCTCCATAGGCAAAGTTTTGGGTCTTATGCATAACAGAACTTTGCTTTTGGATGAAGGTGCTAAATGTAATGTATATTTTTGTTCTGCATCCTTCCATTACTAGAGATCAATGAGAAAATCACCAAATGTAATTTTGGTAAAGTAATATTGCTTGCCATAATAAAATCTAGCTACAAGTTCACAAGTAACTTAACATTAACTTAGCGTAATGATTTACAGCATATATGTCAAACTCAAGGCCCGCGGTATAATTATCTTTGGCCCACGAGATAATATCTAATTACTATTAAAGCTGGCCCCAGTAATCGAAGTGCCTATGGCGTATGATATGGCTAATGCTGAGTTTATTCAGGTACCAGGTTTTCAGGGTTTTTAGTGTTTATTCGGCAGTCTTGCTTGGCAGTCTTCTTCATAAGAAACAGAATTTGTAAAGTGAAACACTTTGTAGTTATAGCAGAGACTGAGACACATGAGAGCAGGCTGAAAAAAACGGAGGCAACGAAAGCTGCGTTCGCACGTGTCCGACTGATCTGGCCCACATGAAGCTGCATTTTGCTCAATCCAGCCCGTGACCTAAAATGAGTTTGACACCCCTGATTTACAGTGTGCTGTCCATTTGAGGATATCTGATCCTGTTCAGCAACTTTGTAAAACTGCCAATAACAGCAACTTTCCTGATGGCATAATTCCCCAGTGTTTAATTTGTTAAGAAGTTAATGACCATCCTATGGAAGCTCACTGTTACTTCAATTTCTTTTTTCATTTCCTACCTAAAGTAATTTCTGTTTCTCATACCTCAAAATAAAACAGTTTAAATTTTCCATGATTCTCACTGTATCCTTTATCTTGTTTAAGTGATCAGTGGGAGGTTCTACCACAATTTAACTCAAGTGTGGGAATTAGAATATTTTACCCGAACATTAAACATGATAATTTTAAACTATTTTTCTTATCATCTTTGGAAAAATCAGTGCAGTGTCTCATGTCTACTGATCAAGCAAATTGAGCTGTGTACATCTACATAAATCATTCTCAAATAATTTTTGATTAGTATTACTGTCTAATAACTGTTGCTCTTCTGTTCATAGAACATCACATTAAAGTCTTCAAAGTGAAGTTAAGATTAAAATAATTCTCAGAATCACTGACACACAAACATTTAAAGTATTAATAGGATTTTATAAAACAAGAAATATGTACTTTGAAATTTAAATTCACTTACCACTTAACATCATGTATTCCAAACAATGAAAATAAATCGATCTTTCAGCACATCTGTTTTATGATATTTTGTCCTTTCTTTTCTGCCGCTCTTTGCTCCTTTCCAAAATAATGAAGTTAGATTAATTAAGAATGACTATAAATTGGACTATTCTGAGCAACTATTCAAATATGTAATTTAATATGCGAACAAACCTTCCCTTACAGCTCTAACTGTCAAAGATGTATGAGTCATAGATGCATATTATAACATCAGAACATTTATTCAGGTATTATCATTGGGAAATGATTAGATTTTGATAAGTAGTTTACATAAAAATCGAAGAAATGGAGATTAAATTGACTTGACAGAATTTCATAATAGGTACAGAAACATTCCATTGCATTATTTCTATTAAAGCACAATCAAATCCATCAACTAATTAAATTTTACTTCCCAACCAGATTTAAATTTGTCTTAAATTATTATTGTTATGTTTATGATATTTGCTGAAACATTCTGAAATCATAAAAAATCCTAAACTTTATTCCTTATGGAAGCACATACTATACTCCACATGGTTCTACACCAATATGCCTACCATCACAATAGGCCCACAGCAGATGCTATTTCATTGGCATTTCTCTCAACCCTGGAACATCTAGACAGCAAAGATACATTAGGATGCTCTTTATTCATTACAACTCAGCATTCAATACTATCATTCCCTCAGAACTAATCAATAAGCTTCAAGACCTTGGCTTCAATACCTCCCTGGGCAATTGGTCCTCGATTTTCTTAAATTATGCAAAAGCCCGATTGCCTTCTCTCTGTGATGATATGCTTCACTGGTTGAGGCCAATGCTCCTTCTTTATCACATTTTTGTGATCCACTTTTACAACAGTGACATAAAACATGTTGTATGACATTTGCTTTACACCCCACGTCCACTGTGTATTGTAGAATCCTTTGTGTTCATCTTAGCTGGCCATCATGTTTAAAGGTGATTTGCTTATACTCCAGTTTAGTGGATTTTGAAGTTTTTCTTGAGGCCACTACAGGATCTGCAGACCCCACCAGAGTGGTTCAGGGGCTTCCTTTTCCTTTTGGTTGGTGGACTAGCACATTCCTTCGCATGACCTTGGCATCAAATCCGCCTTGTGCACTGGGATCCTCCATTTCCTCACTAGCAGATCCCAGTCGGTTTGGATTGGCAACAACATCTCCTCCACAATCCCCATCAGCACAGGTCCACCACAAGGCTGTATGCTTAGCCCCCTGCTCTACTTGCTTTACACTTATGACTGTGAGGCTCCAATGCAATAGTTAAATGTTCTGATGACACTACTGTCATTGGCCAAATCAAAAGTAGTGATGTATCAGCATATTGGAGGGTGAATGTAAACCTGGCTGAGTTTTGCCACAATAACAACCTGTTATTCAATGTCAGCAAGACGTAAGTACTTATTGTTGTCTTCAGGAGAAAGAAACCAGTCTTATTAGGGAATCAGAGGTAGAGAGGATGCGCAACTTTATATTCCTCAGTGTTATCATTTCGGAAGATCTGGCCTGGGCCCAGCACATACGTGCAGTTATGAAGAAAGCATGGCAGTGGCTCTGCCTCCTTAGCAATATGCGAAGATTGGCATGTCATCTAAAACTTTGATAAGCTTCTATAGATGTGTGTTAGAGGTGTGCAGTAGAATAATGGTCATGTATTGAAATACCAATGACTTTGAACAGAAAATTGGACAAAAAGTAATTGATATAGTCCAGACCATCATGGGTAAAGCCCTCTGCACCATTGAGCACATCCACATGGAGCGCTGTAGGACAAAGCAATCATCAAGGACCCCTTCCACTCAGGTCATGCTGTCTTCTTACTTACGTCATCAGGACAAAGTGCAGGAACCTCGAGAACCTCACCATCAGGGTCTTGAACCAAATGGGATCACTTTACTCGCCTCCATCACTAAACAGACCCCACAACCTATGAAGTCACTTTCAAGGACTCTTCATGTAATGTAAGTATCATACAGTCCTAGGAAAATGCAACACAGGAACACGTCCTTCAGCTCATCTGCTCTATGCCAAACCATTTAAACTGGCTACTCCCATCTGCCTGCACCCAGACCATAGCTCTCCATACCCCAGCCATCCATGTACCTATCCAAACTTCTCTTAAACATTGAAGTCAAGCTTGCATGCATCACTTGTGCTGACACCTCATTCCACATTCTCAAACCCTCTGAGTGAAGAGATTTCCCATCAGGTTCCCCTTAAAGTTTTTACCTTTCATCCTTAACCCATGATCTCTTGTTGTGGTCCCACCCAACCTCAGTGGAAAAGGACCCTACCTATACCCCTCATAATTTGGTATACTTCTATCAAACCTCCCCTCATTCTTCTATATTCCAAGGAATAAAGTCCCAACCTATTCAATCTTTCCTTATAACTGATGTCTTCCAGTCACAGCAACATCCTGGTAAACTTTCTCTGTACTCTTTCAACCTTACTTACATCTTTCCTGTAGGTGGGTGACCAAAACTCCAATTTAGGCAGCATCCTTATCTTATACAATTTCAACATAACGTTCCAACTCCGGCACTTAATACTTTGACTTATGAAGACCAATATCAGAATCAGAATCAGAATCAGAATCAAACTTTAATCGCCAAGTACCTATGCACATACAAGGAATTTACTTCCGGCAGATGTTGTCTCTCTGCTCACAACAATAATAATGATAAATATAAATGAAAATATAGATTATACATACAGGTAGTGCAATCCAAGTAATAGTTAGCCGACAGTTAACCGGCAGTTAACTGTTCAGCAAAGTGACCGCAGTAGGGAAAAAACTTCTCCAGTGCCTATTAGTCTTAGTCTGGAGGGATCTGAAGCGCCTACCAGACGGAAGCAGATCAAACAGTCCGTGCGCAGGATGGGAGGAGTCCTTTATGATGTTCCCCGCCCTTTTCTTCAACCTGGAAGAGTACAGGTGCACAATAGAGGGCAGGGAGGCTCCAATGATGCGCTTGGCAGTCCTCACTGTGCGCTGTAGTCTGTTTCTATCCTGCTTGGTGGCGGCTCCAAACCACACAATGATGGAGGTGCACAGGACAGACTCAATGACTGCAGTGTAGAACTGCAGCAGCAATTCCTGAGGCAGATCGTATTTCCTCAAGAGCCGCAGGAAATCAAACCAAAAGCTTTCTTTACGTACCTGTGGTGAACTACATATACCTGTCTGGACACGCCCCCCCCCCCACCCCGCTGACTGCTCCTGTGGCTCCTCCCACTGACCGTGGCTCCTCCCACAGACCCCGGTATAAAGGCAATTGGGGCCTGAGCCCTGCCCTCAGTCTCCAGGATGTAGTATGGTGGTCAATTGCTGCTTGTTCTTTCTTCCAGTCAATAAAAGCCGATATCTCGCCTCACGTCTCAGAGAGTGCATCAATACCTATCAAACTGTGATGCCATTTTCAATGAATTATGGACCTGTATTCCCTGATGCCTTTGTTCCTCTGCACTCCTCAGTGCCCTACTGTTCACTGTGTGAGACCTACCTCGTTTGGTCCTATTGATGTGCAACATCTTATACTTAACTGCATTAAAATCCATCTGCCATTTTCAGCCCATTTTTCTGACTGGTCTAAATCCTGCTGTAAGCTCTGATAGTCTTCCTTGCTGTCTGCTACACCCCAATCTCGGTATCATCCACAATTTTGCTGATCCATTTAAGCACATTATCATTCAGATCATTGATATAAATGACAAACTACCACAGACTGAGTACCGATCCCGATGACACTCCACTGGTCAGAAGCCTCCAATCAGAAGCAACCATCTACTACCACTCTCTAGGTCCTCCCATAATACCATAGTCTAATCCAATTTACTACGTCATCTTGAATGCCAAACAACTGAACCTTCTTAACCAGCCTCCCATGTAGGCCCTTATCAAGGGCCTTGCTAAAGTGTAAGTACACAAGTTCATGTTTTTGATATTGTTTATTTATTTATTATTATTTCCTTTTTTACCTTTAGTATTTGCACAGTTTGATGTCTTTTGCACATTGGTTGTTTGTCTGTGCAGTTGGGTGGGATCTTTCATTGATTCGATCATGTTTCTTGGATTTCCTGAGCATGCCCACAAAAGAAGACTCTCAGGGTTGTGTTTGGTGACATATTATAATCTACGGTGATAAAATATGGATAGTGAAATATGGTGACAGATAACTTTGATAATAAATTTACTTTGAATTTTGATCCCAGTCACATTTGTTAGGTACTTGTTAATACTCAATGTTGAATCAATTTAAAAGACCTATCTGAAAATAAATTCTAGAGGGTTCAGAAAACCTTTGATCAGGAGGCTGCACTCCTTACATTGTGACACTTGTAAAATCTTGCCCAAACCCAGAGGTCAAAGTACAAAGTTCAAAGTGAATTTATTACCAAAGTACATATATGTCACCATATACAACCGTAAGGTTCAGTGTTTTTGCGGACATGCTCAGTAATACAAGAAACATCTTAAAATCAACTGCAAGGACAAACAATGTGTAAAAGACAACAAACTACAGATACAAAAGAGAGAAAAAAAGAAATTATAATAATCAATAAATAAGCAATAAGTATCAAAAACATGAGATAAGAGTCTTTGAAAGCGATTCCACGGGTAGTGGGAACAGTTCAGTGGTAGGGCAAGTGGGGTTGAGTGAAATTATCCCCACTGGTTCAAGAGCATGATGGTTGAGGGTTAGCAACTATTTTTGAATATGGTGGTGTGGGTTGGCAACAGCAAGAAGAGAGTGGCCTGGGTTGTAGGGCTCCTTGATAATGGATGCAGCTTTCCTGCAACAACGCTCCATGTAGATGTGCTAAATGATGGGGAAGGGTTCATCCATTATGGACTGGGCCATATCCACTACTTTTGTAGGATTTTTCATTCAAGGCCTTTAGTGCTTATATACCAATCAATATAAATCTCCAATGCCCACCTATAGAAGCTTATCAAACTTTTAGATGTCCTGTAAATCTTTACAAATCTAAGGAAGTAGAGGCCCTGCTGTGCTTTCTTTGTAATTGTTTACTGTTCGTTATCATGCAAACAAGATGATTGAATATAGTTCCAAAGTGTCATAAAATGACCACTGAGACCAGAGATAGATCAAATGTGATGTTCTGTTTTTGCTTGAATACACAATCAGGTTTGAGACTCCTCCCTTGTGGACATCATCACTTTCTTGCAAAATATCTGTACTGACGTTTTGTGATAGAGGAAAGATAGATATAAGACTCTTGTGAATAAATAGCTTTGTTTTTCTGGCAGATGTTTCTATAATTTTCCTTAACATTATCTTAGCAATAACTGAATTAGTCTTTGTAATCCTTATTTGCTTAAATGTTGCCTCCATTCTCATTTGGCCCCTAAACAATTCAATTCACCTTAAATAAAATTGTCACTATTTTGTCTCAGCATCTGTTGTTGTGTCAAAGGAATGACCAGATGGATGATGAGACTCAAATGCACTTTAGTGCATGAGTAATCTTGGCATTTCTTCATTCATTTCAGCAAATCCTCCTGCAGTATTTTTCAGCTGAAATACAACATCCTACTTCTAAATACAGCATTTTAACTTTATCAAACAAGATGGAAAATAAGGATTTACCAACCTAATTGTCATGCACATTGTAACGTTCTCACTCGGGTGTAACGGAACCCGAGTTAAACGCCGAGGTAAACCGTTGTCAATAAAGACAGAATCACAGTAAGATTAACCGTTTACTGTTCACTCTTCCACATTAACGTATGGTGAAAACTGTTGATAAAACAATACAAGATTGGTACAGTATTTGTTTCCTTCTAGATATCACATTTACATCGTGAATACTTGCAAAGGTAAAACTACAACAACTACATTACATTAAAGTGCAGCATACAGTAGAATCTATCTACGCCATTGACTGCTTTAAATACACTTCAACAACCAAACTATTCCGACTCTTTAACTAACGAAAACATAAACCTTATCGACCGTGGTTACTTTTAACGGAATCAGCGTTAACATTTTAATTCAACATATCGATTATCTCATGACTTACAGCGTTGCTTTCACTATGTTTCTGGTGCGTAGAAAACAACCTTACTTGCGCTGGACTGGCACATGTGTGGCCCCTACCTTCCCATCTTTCCCAAACCGGTATTTTCCCACAAGACGCGGCGAAACCGGATGTGACGTCATCGCATGCCGCGATATATTACAGACAACGAATTTACTTAAACAATCCTAACTTTAACTAAAAAATGCTAACAAATGAATTACTAAGCAAAAATATTATAAACTAAATAGCTGCCATAAAGGCAGCACACACATATTCTAATACTTGACCTTGGTACTGAAATAAGAACGTGAATCACTTTCCTCTTGTCCAGTTCCTGGGGATATGTGACGACTTGCTTTTGCTCCAGTTTATGAGGGTTCTGAGGCAGTTAATAAAGTCGATGTGGTACTTGCACATTCTGCCACTGGTGAGGCAGGAGGTACTCGACAGGGTGGATAGTGGGTAGTTTGGTGGTGATGTGCTCTTTTGACTGATAAAGTTGGATTTCTGTGCTCTCCCAAATGAACGTGAAGCTCTCAGTAAATTCTTCCTCTGCATTTTGAGCAGTGAAGGGTCAGGGAATCCCATGTTTCCGTGAGGATATTACCCTGCTTCAAAAAGGTTTTGAGGCAATGGAGCTCAGAGTAAAGTGCCTGTTTCTGCTATCTCCGTGCAATCAATATAGCCTGTCCATTGGAGTAACATAAATACAGTTTTGGCCTCTGTGCTGGAATGCTATTCCAGGAGAGAACACTGATATTGGCTAACTATCCTGCCAACTGATATAGATAACTTAGCAGGGACAGCTTTGGTTGTCAGTCTACAGTGCTTTGAGTGCCTCCACCTCTTAGAATCATACTGGTGGATCACAACTACTTGGAAGATTCTGAATTTTATGCCTGGTTTTAGCTTTCACTCCTCAGCAATATTTTATCTCAGCAGTGTATGCGGTGTCCAGAGAAACATATTCCATCAAAAAGGATCAAGAATAATCAAGAATTATTAGCCATATACATTTTACGTTTATTAGGAATTTGATGTGGATTGGAAAAAAGTTCAAGCTCTTGTTTTTTTAAGACTCAAGTTCTATTGTACACATTTGGTTCACCATATACAGGCAAACTCTAATGATTACTGTCTACCAGAATCATTTGGCAGGAACCATTGCTTGATACATCAGATAGATGGAGAGCCTTCCACAGAATCATAGAAAGATTACGAAACAGGAACAGGCCATTTGGGCCATCATGCCCATGCCTATTGTTTCAGGCTGGAAGAGCAGGTGCTGGATATCATGCACCTTATGTCACAGTAGTCTTGCAAATGTTTAACGGAGTGGGCAAAGTTACATCAGAAGCCAATCTTCCATTTTAATCACTCCTCCCCTCAAAGCACTGTGTGAGCATTTACCTGAACCTTCCCCAATCCATTACTGTAATCTTTTACCTTTATCATTACAGAGCCACAGGAGATCCTACCTGCCCATCCTGTCCCTTTAGTCTTTACCCCAGCCCCTCTTGAAGGTATCCCCTGGCAAGGAAGAGGAGAAGGAGTATACTACCTGACAGCTTCAGTGCTTTTTTTCCCATAACTTAGGTAAGTCAGTGTAAGTGATGCCTGAACAATTTTATGTACCTCCCTGCAGCTGGACACTATAACACTATCAAAACCATCTGGTGTTAAGGTGACACCAGTGAATCTGCAGATGCTGGTAATAAATAAAAACACAAAATGCTGGCAGAACTCAGTAGGCCAGACAGCATCTATGGGAGGAGGTAGTGACGACGTTTCGGGCTGAAACCCTTCATCAGGAGTGAAGTAACATGGGATGGTCGAGGGGGGAATAAGAAGTGGGGGAAGGGATGATGTAGAGAGCTGGGAAGTGATAGGCAGGAGGGAAATGGGCTAGGGGAAGGTGGAGAATTATGGGAAATAAAAGAGAAAGAAAGGTAGGGCTGGGGGAGATTATAGTGAGGGGGGAAAAGAGAGAGAAAGAGAACCAGACTAAAATTATAGATAGGGATGGGGTAAGGGGGGGCAGGGGTATCAACGGAGGTCTGGGAGTTGAATGTTCATGGGTCATTTTTGGTCAGTGTCCGTCTCTCGTTCATTCTTGCAGATAACAGTTATTTAAACTAGTACCATGGTTACAAGATTGTATCAGAAGCTAAATGTTCTGTTGTGAATGAATCTCAATGTGACATTCAATGGCCTTCCACCATCTGCAAGGCAGGAATGTGATGGAACACCCTCCACTCACCTGGGAGAACAGCTCGAAAGTTACTCAACAAGACAATCAATCCCATTCAAGACCTAGTTGCTATTCATTTATCAACAGAGCCATCATTTCACACATGCATTAACAGAATAGCAAGTAGGTGCTGTTCACAAGCAATAGCACATTACAACAATTGACCATGATTTTTCAACAGTACCCATGGACTAGACTGACAAATTCAGCTGAGAAAATTCACCAGCTCCTAATTCCTCTTCACATAATACACCATCCTAATAAACTGGATTACTTTTGTTTGACTGATGACCAGAATTAATTCTGGAACTCACTATCCAACAGCACCATGGAATTAATTTCACCTCACAGATCAAGAAGGCTGTCCACTTGAACATTATTAATGAAAATTACAAATACTAGCCTTGTCAGCAAAATTGACATTACCTTTATGAATGAAAATTCTATTTCAATTAACATATCAAACTAATTAAAGCAGGGTCTCAAATCCTTTTTAATGCCATAGACCAATACCATTAAGCAGGAAGCCCTGTATTAAAGTATCGTACCAATATCCTAATAATAGCGTGGAAGTGCTTGTGTTCTACTGGCGGATTGAGGCTTTAGCTGGTTAAATACTGTGGAAGCTGTTCCAAAAGTAATTCTTCAGGATAACTGAAGTGATTCATAGTAGGGAGACAGTGTGTGCATTCTTGAAAAATGCACTATTGATAAACCTTTCAATGTTTTTTAGGCAAGCTTTTCACCTGACAGGAATTCAGTGATGTTTCAGTTGCAGAGAGAGAGACATGGACACGGAATGAACAGTTCACTGAGTTCACAGTTCACAGTTCATAGAACAAAGGAAGATAATAAACACTAGGCCAACAGGGCCACTAAAAAGAACTCCCAAACTAACTAAAAGCTAACTATGTCACTGCTGTTGACAAGTGTGACTAGAAGTAAATTAACACCGCTCCTGTAGCAGTAATTATCTAAATCACTAATCTCCTTTCTGGGAACATGGACTAAGGTAAGCAGGGAGCATTGTCTTCACTGTGCTTCAGTCAAGACTTGAGAAGATTGTTAAATACCGTTACAAATTGGCTAGAGGGTGTGCATTCTTTCATGTGTGATTGACACCTATGAGAACGCACAGATTCCAGAGCAATGTCCGCAGTTGTGACTTCACCATGATGATGCCCTTCTTCAAAAGTCATATTGGAACAAAATACACATATTTAAATTTAAAAATGCAACTCTGTTCTTTCATCAATTTGGGAGTTGTAATGAATTTTTAAAAATTTGTTAACAGCAGTTTGATTCTACAAGACAGTATACAAGTATACAAGGTCAATTTTAATTAATGAGTTGCCAAAGGTCTCCCTCAACAACATAATAAAATACATTCATAATCATAATGATTGTGGACACATTGCTGACAACCTAATTATTTATCATTGTCTCAAGTGCTAAACTAATATGCTTCTAACAGGATTCTAACTGGACGAGAAATCCTGCTGATGATGGAAATCCAGAGCAACACACTGCTGGAGGAACTCAGCAAGTCAGGCAGCATCAATGGGGAGGAATGAACCGACAATGTTTTGAGCCGAGACTGGAAAAGGAAGGGGAAAGATGCCCGAATAAGAAGGTGGGGTGGGGGAGGAGGAGGAAAACAAGCTAAGAGTGATAGGTGAAGAGAGTGGGTGGGGAGGTAAGAAGCTGGGTGGTGATAAGTGAAAAAGACACAAGGCTGGGGAAGAAGGAATCTGACAGGAGAAGAGGGTGGATCAAGGGAGAAAGGGACAGGACAGAGAGGGGAACCAGGAGGAGATGATAGATAGGTGATGAGAAGAGGTAAGAGGCCAGAATGGGGAAATGAAGAAGAGGGAAGGGAGAGGGGAGAAAACTACCAGAATTGGAGAAATAGATATTCATGTCATGAGGTTGTAGGCAACCTAGATACAACGGGAGGTGTTGCTCCTCCAATGTGAGAGTGGCCTCATTATGGCAGAAGAAGAGTCCATGGACTAACATGCCACTCTCCTCTCCTGTTAGATTCATTCTTCTCCAGCCCCTTACCTTCACCACCTATCACTTCCCATCCTCTTACTTCATCCACTTGGCTTCACCTATCACCTTCTAGCTTGTCCTCCTTCCCCTCTCCCCACCTTCTTATTCCGGCATCCTCCCCCTTCCTTTCCAGTCCTGACATAGGGTCTCGCCCAAAACGTCATTTCATAGATGCTGCCTGACCTGCAGAGTTCCTTCAGCATTCTGTGAGTTGCCCTAGAGATCAGACAAGGCCCCATACAATTATACTACAAGTACAATCTTGATTTGTTCCATATCATGTCAAGTATACACTGATGTTTCACACAGTTTAACATATTCACACTAAACAGAACAAGCTTTATAAAAAATGTTTTAATTATTTATGAAGAGAGATGAATATTATAATTACTTAATAAATTATTTATTGATAATTCACAAAGGATGATTTTATTTTATTTTAAATTATGAAATGTAATCATGAATACCAGGCAAAAATCAACAATTTTAAATCGAACATTTGCCCCTTATCTTTTTCTCCTGCAGTAATCACCATAACTTACTTTTTGGTGCTCTAGGGAGGTTTGACTGCTGATAAGCATGATTGACACAAAAGAAACGAGGAATGCGACAGGCCATTCAGTATCTATGGATGGGAGTAAGCAGTCAAATTGAATTTTGCATTGAATAGAATTGACTTTATTTCTTACATCCTCCACATACATGAGGAGTAAAAATCTTTATGATATGTCTCCATCTAAATGTGCAATGTGCAATTTCTCGTAAATTGTAATAAATAGTATGTACAACAGGACAGTCAATATAACATAGAAATACAACTGTATCAACATAAATTAATCAGTCTGATGGCCTGGTGGAAGAAGCTGTTCCAGTGCCTGTTGGACCTGGCTTTTGTGCTGTGGCACCGTTTCCCAGATGGTAGTAGTTAGAACAGTTTGTGCTCGGGGTGTCTCAGGTCCCCAATGATCCTTTGGGCCTTTTTTTACACAAAATATCCTGTAAATATCCTGAATAGTGAGAAGTTCACATCTACAGATGTGATGGGCTGTCCGCACCACTCTCTGCAGAGTCCTACGATTGAGGGAAATACAGTTCCCGTACCAGGCAGTGATGCAGCCAGTCAGGATGCTCTCAAGTGTGCCCCTGTAGAAAGTCCTTAGGATTTGGGGACTCATAGCAAACTTCTTCAACTGACTGAGGTGAAAGAGGCACTGTTATGCTTTTTTTACCACACAGTGGTATGCATAGACCACAAGAGATCCTCAGTGATGTGTATGCTGAGGAACTTAAAGCTGTTCATCCTCTCAACCCTAGATCCATTGATGTCAATGAGGTTAGTCTGTCTCCGTTCCTCCTGTAATCCACAACCAGCTCCTTCATTTTTGCACATTGAGGTAGAGGTTGTTTTCTCAACACCACTGTGTCAGGGTGATAACTCTTTCTCAGTAGGCTGCCTCATTATTATTTTAGATAAGGCCAATCAATGTAGTACTGTCAGCAAATTTAATTTGGGCCACGGAGAGGTAGCAGTGAGAGAGGGTCTCATGGAACTCGCCTTGAAGGGACAATTTAAACTTTTTTCAGGATAGGTATACCTACACCTGCAGAGTCTCTTGGGTGTAGAAAACAAGTGTGCTTCTCAGCAACACACACAAAATGCAAAATGCTGGAGGAACACAGCAAGTCAGGCAGCATCTATGAAAATTAATAAACAGTCAACGGTTTGGGCAGAGACCCTTCTTCAGGACAGCAAAGAAAGGAGTAGATGCCAGAATAAGGAGTTAGGGGTGGGGGGAAGGAGGATAGCTAGAAGGTGATAGGAGAAGCCCGGTGGGTAGGAAAGATAAAGGTCTTAAAGGAAGAAATCTTATAGAAGAGGAGATTGGACCATAGGAAAAAGGGAAGCAGGAAGGGAGGCAATAGGCAGGTGAGAAGAGGTGTGAGGCTAGAGTGGGGAATAAAAGAGGGGAGGAGGGAAGGATCTTTTTTAACCTGAAAGAGGAATTGATATTCATGCCATCAAGTTGGCGCCAACCAGATGGAATATAAGGTGTTGTTCCTCCATCCTGGGGGCGGGGGATCTCATCTTGCCACAAAAGAAGACCATGAACCAACAAGTTGGAATGGGAGTGGGAAGTGGAATTAAAACATTTGGCTACTGGTAAGTTCCACTTTTGGCAAATTGAGCTGAGGAGCTTAATGAAGCGATGCCCCAATTTACAATGGGTCTCACCAGTGTAGAGGAGGTCGCATCAGGAGCACATGAAACTATAGACAACCCCAGCAGGTTCACAGTTAAAGTTTTGCCTCACCTGGAAGGACTGTTAGGGGTCCTAAGTGGAGGTAAGAGAGGAGGTGAAAGGGCAGGTGTAGCACTTTGGCTGCTTGCAGGGGTAGTGCTGGGAGGGAGATTAGTGAGAAGGGACATGTGGGCAAGGGAATCATGGAGGAAGTGTTCCCTGCAGAAAGCAGAGAGAGGGGTGAAGTAAAGATATGTTTGGTGGTAGGATCCCTTTGAAGATGGTAGGAGCTACAGAGGATGATGTGTTGGATGCGGAGGCTCATGGGGTGGTAGATAAAGACAAGAGGAACTCTATCACAGTTAAGATGGGTGGAAGATGGGGTGTGTGTGGATTTTTTGGAAATGGAGGAATTGCTCCTGATGTAGCCCCGTCTACATCAGTGAGACCCATCATGAAGTGTGGAATCATTCTTTGAGCACCTCCACTTCATCCACCAAAAGCAGAACTTCCCCATGGCCAAACATTTTAATTCCAATTCCCATTCCCATTCCAACATGTTGGTCCATGGCCTCCTCTTGTGTCAAGATAAGGTTATCCTCAGGGTGGCGGTAACCTCCATCATGATGGTACAGTATGAATATTGATTTCTTCTTCTGGTAAAAAAAAGTATTCCCTCCCCCTTCCCCTCTTCTTCTAGATCCCACTCTGGCATCTTACCTCTTCAAACCTGCCTCTCACCTCCTCCTTCCCTTCTCCTATCATACACTTTCCTCTTCCATCAGATTCCTTCATCTCCAGCCCTTTACCCTTTCTACCCACCTGGCTTCACCTATCGCCTCCTAGCTATCATCCTTCCATCTCCACTCTCCTTTTTATTCTGAAGTCTTCCCCTTTCCCTTCCAGTCCTGAGGATGTTAAGGTTCTGACCTGAACACGGGGTCAAAAGAGCTCTGCTGACAGCTCTGGACCACTACAGCCCTTAAATTCTACCTTCTTTCACCTGGTCATGTGGGTTTGAACCAGCCTCTTCCCTAATCGGACTCTCGCCAATTACCCACTTATCTCCTCAATAGCACCCACCTGTTTCTGTTCTCGCTCATTACCTGGTCCACTTAAACCCTGCCTCGACTCACACTCTTTGCCTGTTTGTCCCAGCCTGCTATAGTGAATTTGTTGAATTCTGTGTTTCCGGATTCTGCCTCTTTGGAACCCGATTCTCACCTGAAGCATCCATAATCGTCTGCCCTCGCCAGACAGCCTTTCTCGAGTAAGACCTCTGTCTGCTTTTCCGACTTCATGCCTGCCTCCTGGTGTTGAACGATTGTTGCCCCTGGGGCTGCTAATAAACTCCTGGTAAAAGAACATTCGTTGGTCTGCACTTGAGTCCTACCGCAACCGGCCCTTCCTGACAGAGGAAGGGACTTGGCCTGAAATGATATTGCTTGACCTGCTGAGTTCCTCCAGCATTTTGTATGTTCTGCTTTGGATCTCCTGAATCTGCAGACTTTCTCATGTTTATGATTTGCTGCTCCTTATCTCTGTGAAGCTGCCTGACCAATTGATTAAAAATTTGCCTATCCTCATACATATTTCCAAAGTCTGGTCAACCAATGTTGTTAATGGCTACTGAAAGCAATGAAAGAAATGACAAATTCAGTTACTCTTTGTGATGTTACTTGAGGGAATTTCTTTCCTCTTAATATATTGCAATGTTATCTGTTATGTTCACCTAAGAAGGCAATTATTTAATGTCTTAACTGAAAGATGATACCTTCATGTAACAAATCCTCAATACTATATTCACATGGCAGTATATATCAGTAGCTTGCACTTTCAGAGTAAAGTTTGGCTAGAAATTAATTCCTGAGGTATTAAACTTAAAATAAATTCACCTCAGAGCTTCATACTCTGTCTCTAAAATTAATTCCATTGGATGGGTATATTTAGAATAAACTTCAAAATCAGAGTGCATTGTTTTGTTGTGAAAGTGCAAACAAAGAGAAGAATCATATGTCTAGCTATTTAAAAAATTTAATACAAAGTAAAGGGTAAAACTGTACAGGTAATGAGCTAAATTACTTGTAGAATTTACCCATCAACATAACTTTCCATATGGTATATTCTAATCTTGAAACCCTCCATTGGGATTCTTCTTTACATATGTAAGGCTGGCTTCCAATTATATCTTTTTAACTAGGCATTCATGCAAGAAGCTGCCTTGGATTTTGTGTTGAGCCTGTCTAGTAAGAGGAGACGTAAGGACTGGAATGGTAATGTTAATATCTTCCCAGAAGTAAGAAGTGGCATCTGGCTGGTACTCAAGAACTAGGTGGCAGAATATTGTTGAAGGGTAGGAGGGTGGGGGTGTACACAGGAATGGTTCCTAGATAAGGCATTTATCAGACCTATGGCTTTGGAAGACCGTAGTCAGACCACACTTAGAGTATTGTCAACAGTTCTGGGCACCATATCTCAGAAAGGTTGTGTTATCATTGGAGAACGTCCAGAGGAGGTTCACAAAGATGATTCTGGGGATGAAAGGCTTCACAGATGAGAAGTGTTTGGGAGCTTTGGGCCTGTACTCATTGGAATTTAGAAGAATGTGGGAGGATCTCATTGAAACCTAACGAATGTTGAAAGGACTAGATAGGGTGGATGTAGAGAGAATGTTTCCTATGGTGGGTGTATCCAGAATTAGAGGACACATCCTCAAAACCGAGGGGTGACCCTTTAATACATAGGTAAGGAGGATTCTTTTTTAGCCAGAGAGTAGTAAATCTGTGGAATGCTCTGCCACAGACTGCAGTGGAGGCCAAGTCCGTGCATATATTTAAGACAGAAGTTGATTGTTTCCTGTTCGGTCAGGGCATCAGGGGATATGGTGAGAAGGCAGGTGTATGGGGTTGAATGGGATCCGGGATCAGCCATGATGGTGTGGCGAAGTAGACTCGATGGACTGAATGGCCTAATTCTGCTCATATGTCTTATGGTCTTACGGACACAAGTCTACGTGTAAACGAGAATAATCCTCACAGAAATGTTTGACTCTCCTTGTCTTGTATTTCTGCTCCCAGCCCTCAAAAGAACAAATCTGCAAACATCCTTCACAACTTAACACCCAACACTGAGTTCCTGGGCACAATGCAACTTCCATTTTCACTGGTATTTAATGATAGACTAGATGGACCCGTGCATTTGAGATTTGTATTAAAATCTCCAGAACATTTTGTTATCCTTTGCTGCCTCCACTCAGCTAGAAATTGGCCTAGGACTTACGAAATAAAATTAAATTAATATTGAAGCTTTAAAAGAATTCATTTCTCTGCCTACAGCCAGGTTTAAAATGACAACAACATTGCTTTTTTATGACTCAGAAATAGTGGAAGCTCAGGAATGACTCAGCATTGTAATATACAGTGGCATGCAAAAGTTTGGGGACCCCTGGTCAAAATTACTGTTACTGTGAATAGTGAAGTGAGTAGAAGATGAACTGATCTCCAAATGTCATAAAATTAAAGATGAAACATTGTTTTCAACATTTTAAGCAAGATTAGTGTATTATTTTTGTCTTGTACAATTTTAGAGTGAAATAAAGGAGCACCGTGCAAAAGTCTGGGCACCCCATGAGATTTGAGCTCTCAGATAATGTTTACCAAGGTCTCAGACCTTAATTAGCTTGTTAGGGCTTATGGCTTGTTCACAATTATCGTTAGGAAAGGCCAGGTGATGCAAATTTCAAAGCTTTATAAATACCCTGACTCCTTGAACCTTGTCCCAACAATTAGCAGCTGCCTAGCACTCAGAAAATTAAAATAAATGATGCCCATACAGCAGGAGAAGACTATAAGAAGATAGCAAAGTGTTTTCAGGTAGCCATTTCCTCAGTTCGTAATGTAATTAAGAAATGTCAGTTAACAGGAACAGTGGAGGTCAGGTTGATGTCTGGAAGACCAAGAAAACTTTCCGAGAGAACTGCTCGTAGGATTGCTATAAAGGCAAATCAAAACTCCCGTTTGACTGCAAAAGACCTTCAGGGAGATTTAGCAGACTCTGGAGTGGTGGTGCACTGTTCTACTGTGCAGCGACACCTGCACAAATATGACCTTCATGGAAGTCATCAGAAGAAAACCTTTCCTGTGTCCTCACCACAAAATTCAGCATCAGAAGTGATGCACCATCAATAACTCTCGGAGACGGGAGGCGAATGATAGGCTTTTATTAGCTACAAGAGACCACCACACAACATCCTGGAGACTGAGGGAGGAGCAGTGCCTCCAATCGCCTTTATACAGGGGTCTGTGGGAGGAGCCACAGGAGCAGTCAGCAGAGGGGCGTGTCCAGACAGGTATATGTAGTTCACCACAAGAAGTTTGCAAAGGAATATCGAAACAAGTCCTGTGGACTGATGAAGTTAAAATAGAACTTTTTGGCTGCAATGAGCAAAGGTATGTTTGGAGAAAAAAGGGTGCAGAATTTCATGAAAAGAACACCTCTCCAACTGTTATGCATGGGGGTGGATCAATCATGCTTTGGGCTTGTGTTGCAACCAGTGGCATGGGGAACATTTCACTGGTAGAGGGAAGAATCGTCGTGGTTATCCCTCGAGGTCGAGGATGATGGTTGTCATTCCGTTTTCACAGAGCGAAGATGCCTGTGTGTGTATTTGTTTAACGTGTACTTGATGTTGCACTCCAAGAAGCACACGATACTTCACAAATCAACCAACTGAATCCAATGGCATGGAAACCATGATGATTGGAACTGATGGATTTATTGCAGCCTTCATCCACCTTCACAGCCATTGAGTTCAAAGTAACTTCGTCTGCCTGTTCCACCATTGAGGTCTTGGTTGGATTGCTCTTTATCAGGGACCTCACCCTCAACCTTACCGCCATGGGTGACCCTACCAGGAACATGGCTCTAGACGGCATTGCTCTCGGGATCTCAGAATCACACAAGCTTCTCGACCACGACAAGGTGAAAATACACGGAGAAGAGAGGGAAGAATGAATTCAATTAAATACCAGCAAATTCTGGAAGCAAACATCACACCGTCTGTAAAAAAGTTGAAGATGAAAAGAGGATGGCTTCTACAACAGGATAAAGATCCTAAACACACCTCAAAACCAACAATGGACCACATCAAGAGGTGCAAGCTGAAGGTTTTGCCATGGCCCTCACAGTCCCCCGACATAAGCATCATCGAAAATCTGTGCAAAGACCTCAAAAGAGCAGTGCATGCAAGACGGCCCAAGAATCTCACAGAACTAGATGCCTTTTGCAAGGAAGAATGGGCAAAAATCCCCCAAACAAGAACTGAAAGACTCTTAGCTGGCTACAGAAAGTGTTTACAAGCTGTGATACTTACCAAAGGGGATGTTACTAAGTACTGACCATGCAGGGTGCTCAAACTTTTGCTTTGGGCCCTTTTCCTTTTCTGTTATTTTGAAACTGTAAAACATGGAAATAAGAAAGTAATCTTGCTTAAAATATTAAAGAAATGTCATTTTTAACGTTATACCTTTTGGAAATCATGTCATCTTTTACTCACTTAGCTATTCACAGTAACGGAAATGTTGACCAGGGGTGCTCAAAATTTTGCATGACACTGTATATAACCAATGGAATTCTCACCATAGATTATTTCTCAGGAATCTTTGTGAATATAAGATATGGTTTCATATGAATCAATAAAATTGTAAACATCCATAACCAGGAACTCTTCAAAGTCAAATGGCACTGTTTATACTCAGTAGGAGTTGCATCACAACTTACATCAAATGCTGGGTATCAAAAGACTGAATGGGAAACAGTGAAGTACTTAAAAGGATTGAGTCAAGTCAGTTACCTTTACACAACTATATTATTCCACTCAGCAGTAATCATTTCCCTGCTGACAGCTAAAATGCTGGGAACCATCTTTCCTAACGCGTTTGCTGGAATATTTTCCTACTTAAGATTTATAAAAGGAGATGGCTGTTTTATGTGCAGCTCTCATTCATGTTCCATCATTCTGGCTTTCTTCCAAACAAACCTCTCAGTTAATGCTATTGATTTGTAAGGGGGCTAACTTGTCCTCACATCATGGTTTCTGTCACTTCTGCGGATGAATTGATAAACACGTTTCGGGGAAGAATATCAATTCCCGGTTGTTGCTCTGGGTTGACCAGAGATGCAAACATGAATCAACCAGACATTGCTTCAGGGGAACCCAGGAGCAAAATCACAGGACCATTCCAACGACTGTGGGCTGCATATTAACTACTAAGCATAGGTGGGTTGCAGCAAAAGAACAAGAAGATGAAAATCCAAATCAGAAACAGAGAATGCTGGGCACAGCAGTTCAGGCAATTTCAGTGTGAAGAGAATATCCTCAGCGCTGAACACACTTGACAGCTGTGGACACATTTTGGAGGATTCTACAGTTCATGTTCCGTGTGTCTCTGGTTACTCTTCTTTTGCTCTTTGCACAATTTGATCAAAGCGCTTCGGCACAGAACTGGGTCTGTGACTGAGGCCATCAGTCATCGACACAGAGCTGAACCGAACTGACTTAATGGCTGTGGCACCTGGACCACTCTGGGGACTCTGCAGTTTGATGTTTAATGTGTGTTGTTTGCTTGTTTTTTTTTTCTGTTTGTATGAATTGCTCTTATTCTACAAGTTGGGTGTTTGATGTTTTCTTTAAAAGGGTTCCATGGTGTTTCTTTGTTCCATGGCTGCCGTAGGGTTGTGTACTGTATACATACCTAGATAATAAACGTACTTTGAAAAGAGAGTTTTCATTTCAGGTCAAGGGCCCTTCATCATATCTGGAAATGTCTGAAGACAAACACCTTATGCTTTGCAGGCAGATGGAGGTGAAGAGAAAGTGAGGGAATGTCTATAAAAGGGGCAGACCTAAGTGGGAGAGGTATTAAAAACTGAAATGGGAACAAAACCCATGTAGAGTCAGTTTTAGGGAGGTGAGAGAGTGGGTGACCAATGGGTTGTAGTCTGGTTGGTTAATCACTACATTGAGTATACTTGCTTTCACTATAAATGTCATTGTATCTTCAACCTCATGGCAGATAGTTTTGCTGGACTATGGAAAATCCAGCAGATAAACAGAAGTGAGGATGGCTTGAATCCACAAAGTAATTTGCCTATGTTGTTAGGGATAATGAGTCACCCTGATAATTCCTTACTCACATATAGTAAGCTTCACTCCAGCACTTGCACTGCCAACCAGGCACTATCTGCTCCTTGTGCCGTAAGATTTAAAACAACATAGTAATCTGAAAAAGCAAGAAAAAGAACAGAGATTTATCAGGCAATCAGAAGAACTCAGCAGGTCAAGGAGCATTTATAGAGAGGAATGTTTCAGTCCAAGGACTTTCATTAGGACAGATGAAGGGTTTAAGCTTGAAATGTTAGCTCTTTCTTCCTCTCCATTGATGCTACCTAAACTGCTGAGTTTGTCTGTGTTATGTGGATTTCCAGCATCTACAGAATCACTTGCGTTTATTACAAACATTTGTAGATTATCAATAGATTTATCTGGTTTAATCAATATTCTATCCCACAGCCATCAACGTAACTCATTTTCCATTCTTGTCTTCAAGAAGACACCTTTTCCTCAATGGCGGATACAATAGGGTCTTTGAAGAGACTCTTAGATAGGTACATGGAGCTTAGAAAAATAGAAGGATGTGTGGTAGGGAAATTCTATGCAGTTTCTAGAGTAGGTTACATGGTCGGCACAACATTGTGGGCCGAAAGGCCTGTAATGTGCTATAGATTTCCATGTTTCTATGTCCACATGTTACTTCACGGCATTAATGAAATAAATAATAATGAAATAACCAACAATATATCTGGACTATAAAGCAGAACTGTAATCCTAGATGATAATAATTTAAAAATCTATACCTGTTTTAAGTTTCCAATTTCTGATGAAAGCTCTGTACCTCGAACATAAGCTGTTTTTCTTTCTACACATTATATTCAATGGCTGGGTATTTCCAGCTCTTCCAGTTTTTGTTTAAGAAAGGTTGTCGGAGGGATGTATAGACTTTGATGCTGAGGAAGGGGAAAACAATTCTTTTATCCCCTTTTCAACCATGCACACCTCTCTAAAATTTAGTAAAATTGACTTCCCCACTCTGGAAGCTGTAAGGAAATTACAACTGATTCAAGGGTCTCATATTAAGTACTCAGCACTTAAGAAGTTAATATTTCATGGTATATGGAAGTAAGTGTCTGACAATGGGCTTTGTAACCTAATCTAAAACAAATTTATTACAGATTTTCCAACCAAGTAGTTCGTTTAACTTGTATAACTTAAATGAACTGAACTCTAATATTTACAAAAAAACATAGATGTAAAGTCTGACGTATTCTTGATTTGGGAACAAAATAGAAGAAAGTTATAGAATGAAGTCGATGTATTAAGATGCTTTCCTCAATGCGGTGATGTTTTTATGGATATGCTGCTGAGAACAGTATGAACATATCCGAGTTAGTGGCCCCTGCTGAATGCATGAAGAACACTGCTTTCATCTCACTGGTGGCTTGTGTAGTTAACAATACTGCCGTTCCCATGGATTCAAAGCCAAGAGTAGTTCAGTGAAACACCAGGTGGGGAACATGAATGATACAGTGTATTAAACTATACAGTATATTGAGCAAAAATCTCTCAGCCCAGATGAAGGATCTATAGACAGAACACAATCTCGTAGACACAAGAAAATCTGCAGATGCTGAAAATCCAAAGCAACACACACAAAATGCTGGAGGGATGCAACAGGCCAAGCAGCATCTATGGAAAAGAGTGAACAGTTGGCATTACAGGCCGAGATCCTTTGTCTGGACTGGAAAGGAAGAGGAAAAGGCAGAGTAAGAAGTTGGGAGGGAGGGAAGGTGGCCAGGTGGCAGATTATAAATGAAACCAGAAGAGGGGGAGGTGTGAAGTAAAGAGCTGGGAAGTTGATTGGTGAAAGAGATAAAGAGCTCGTGAGGAGGAATCTGATAGGAGAGGACAGAAGACCATGGAAGAAATGGAGGGGCATCCGAGGAAGATGCTGGGCAGGTAAGGAGATAAGTTGAGAGAGAGAAACAAAACTGGGAAATAGTGAAGGGGGGGGGGGGGGGGGAATTACCGGAATATCTGTGATATTCATATGCTGAATTAAATATGGGTAAAATGAGAAATCGATATTCATGCCATCAGATCAGTGGCTATTTCCAGGTTGCTCCTCCATCCTGAGTGTGGCTTCATCATGGCAATAGAGGAAGCCATGGACAGACAGTCAGTATGGGAATGGGAAGTAGAATTGAAATGGGTGGCTAACGGGAGATCACGCTTTTCCTAGTGGATGGAGTGAAGGTGCTCAGTGAAGTGGTCTCCTAGTCTACATCAGGTCTCACTGATATACAGGAGGCCACACCAGGAGCAGCAAATACAGTAGATGAACTCAACAGACTTCACAGTTGAAGTGTCGCCTCACCTGCAAGGACTGTTTGAGGCCCTGAATGGTAGTGAGGGAGGAGGTGTAGGGGCAGGTGTGACACTTGTTCTGCTTGCAAGGATAGTGCCAGGAGGGAGATCAGAGAGGAGGGACAAATGGGCAATGGAGTCGCATAGGGATCAATCCCTGTGGAAAGCAGAAAGTGGGGGGGGGGGGAGCAATGGATGTGCTTGTTTGTGGAATCTCATTGGAGATGGCAGAAGTTACGGAAAACTATATGCTAGATGTAGAGGCTAGAGGGTTGGTAGGTGAAGACAAGAAGAACCCTATCCTTGGTGGGGTGGCGGGTGGGTAGGGTGAGAGCAGACATACGTGAAATTGAAGAGATGCAGATAAGGGTAGACATGGTGAAAATGGGAAGCCCCTTTCATTGAAGAAGGAGGACATCTCAGTGAAAAGCCTCATCCTGAGAGCAGATGTGATGGAGATGGAGGAACTGAGAGAAGGGGCTGGCACTTTTACGAGTGACAAGTTGTGAAAAGGTACGGTCCAGACAGCTGTGAGAGTCCATGGGTTTATGAAAAATATCAGACAGTCTCCAGAGATGGAGAGAGAGGTATCAAAAATAGACCAAAATCACATAGATCCTAAGTTTTACCTCAAAAACAAACTTTTTTCTTTATCACTAGCGCACTAAAGCAGTGGTGTCACTTGTCCTGGAATGAGTGTTCCCCAATCCAAAGTTTCCATTATTTCTTTTCTATTTCTTAACTACAAAGGTACTTCTCACCTTCCTACAATCCCATTATCTCTACCATGCATGAATTATGTACAGTATATACAGTGAGGTAAGCCATTTAGCAGTGTCAAGTTTCAGTGAGTATGTGCATTTAAGCCCTTAGGCTTGTGTAGCTCAATTACTGCTAGCGTACTGTGGAGTTCTCTCTTTACCTTATATGCACAATAGCATGCTTCCATCCTGGATTTTATGGGATTGCTTCTGGGCTGGTAACCTGGCATGTGTTTACTATGGTTCACTTGAACCTAACATGGTTCAGGTTATTTTGATTTCATACTCTCTCTGCCTGCTACCCAGCAAAGTTCTCCTTTGTCATTCTGCTGCATGATTATCTGCCTGTTCTCTACAGAGCCAATTCACTATTCCCTCCTTTAGATCTCAACCCAAAAGGTTAACTTTTCTACAGATACTGCCTGACCTGCTGAGTTCCTCCAGAAGCTCTTTTTTTTGCTCCAGTTTCTAGTAACTTCAGTCTCTCTTGTCTCTCTGAATTATATTTTAAAATATTTATCAGACACCCTCATATTGATTCTTCAACCCTACTCCAGCAAATTTCTCTTCACACAAACTACTCAAAGGGTGCCTACGAACTGACACTCAATCTGTTCTACTTAAATCATAGATCTCTCTCTCAATCACCTTCAACAAATAGAAAGCTATTGATCCAACACATCATTCTCTTACTCATAATCTCCCTCTTGCAGGAGAAGAGAGCACATGCACCCAGGTATGACAGAGGATTGAAGCTGGTCCTCCAGAGATGTTGCAAATGATAGCGTTGTGGGTGGAGTTGTTGGACATCATTAGCTCAGGATGTTCTGTCAGGGAAAGGCAGAGAGTTCCAAAGGTTTATGCTATACCATTAAACATCACCTACCATATATGTATCATTTCAGATTGATTTTGAGAAGGTGACAAGTACATATGCAGCCAATTGATCATGTGGTGAATCAGCTGGGCCTCCTACGTGCAGGAAGTACTCTCTTTTGGGCGCAGTCTTTTGAATGTGCATGTTTTTGTCTCAACGGGCTTTCTCCCACACTGTAAGTTGCCCAGCATCTACCGTTAATAACATGACTCATTAAAAAGGTTCAATTATACCACTAAAAAACACAAAATGCTGGCAGAACTCAGCAGGCCAGACAGCATCTATGGGAGGAGGTAGTGACGACGTTTTGGGCTGAAACTCTTCATCAGGAGTGAAGTAACATGAGATGGTGGAGGGGGGGATAAGAAGTGGGGGGAGGGATGAAGTAGAGAGCTAGGAAGTGATAGGCTGGAGGAAATGGGCTAGGGGGAAGTTGGAGAATTATGGGAAATAAAAGAGAAAGAAACGTAGGGCTGGGGGGAGATTACAGTGAGAGGGGAAAAAGAGAGAGAAAGAGAACCAGACTAAAATTATAGATAGGGATGGAGTAAGGGAGGGGGCAGGAGTATCAATGGAGGTCTGTGAGTTGAATGTTCATGCCGGCAGGTAGGAGGCTACCTAGGCGGGAGATAAGGTATTGCTCCATTGACCTGAGTGTGGCCTCATCTTGATGGTAGAGGAGGCCATGGACAGACATATCGGAGTGGGAATTTAAGTGTGTGGCCACAGGGAGATCCCGCCACTGCTGGAGGACTGAGCGCCGGTGTTCAGTGAAATGGTCTCCCAGTCTGCGGCGGGTCTCCCCAATGTATAAATGGCCACATCAGGAGCACCGGATACAGTATATCACCCCAGTTGACTCACAGGTGAAGTGGTGCCTCACCTGAAAGGACTGTCTGGGGCCAAGGATGGTGGTGAGGGAAGAAGTGTGGGGGCAGGTGTAGCACTTCTTCTATTTGCAGGGATAAATGCCTGGAGGGAGGTCGGTGGGGAGGGATGGGGGGGATTAATGGACAAGGGAGTCACGTAGGGAGCGATCCCTGCGGAAAGCTGAGAGTAGGGGGGAGGGGAAGATGTGTCTGGTGGTGGGATTCCATAGGAGGTGGCGGAAGTTACGGAGGCTTATACGTTGGATCTGTAGGCTGGTGGGGTGATAGGTGAGGACCAGCGGGACTCTTTCTCTCTCTTTTTCCACCCTCACTATAATCTCCCCCAGCCCTACCTTTCTTTCTCTTTTATTTCCCATAATTCTCCACCTTCCCCTAGCCCATTTCCCTTCAGCCTATCACTTCCCAGCTCTCTGCTTCATCCCTCCCCCCACTTCTTATCCCCCCTCGACCAACCCATGTTACTTCACTCCTGATGAAGGGTTTCAACCCGAAACGTCATCACTACCTCCTCCCATAGATGCTGTCTGGCCTGCTGAGTTCTGCCAGCATTTTGTGTTTTTATTTATTTCCAGCATCTGCAGATTCACTCGTGTTGCCTTTCAATTATACCACTATTGTTATTCTTGCTACGTGACACTATATACACAGTGAATTACCACTCATTGTTTCATCAATAGCAAATTAGAAAGAGATTATGTCCATGTGAAGTATCCTTACTAACAGTTTCAATTCATATCAATCATCTCCCAAAGGAGATTTCAGAGTCTCTTGGGAGAGAGAGTCAATAACCCCTCTAAGGAAATTGTTAACTTTGACGGTAAATTGTAGCAGTTTGCAAGCAGACCATGCACCAACAAATCATTTACATCTCTGTCCTTTTCCACTAGTGACTTGTTGCTTTCTAATCTAATTTCTATTCATAATACTCATCCTCAAGTTATTCCCATCTCCTTCATCTCCTTCCTACTTTGAGTCTCTGGATTTCTCTTAACCATCACTACGCTATTTGTTTCTAACACTGCTTGAAATAGTGAGTCACTTTCCTCTAGGAAGAGAATTTTATTCTGCATTCCAGATTTGATTAATTGGTGAATATTTTTGACTGATGATCTCTGATTTTGGTCGTCGCCATGCAAAACAGGTGAAAATTTAACATCGCAAACACGAGGAAATCTGCAGATGCTGGAAATTCAACCAACACACACAAAATGCTGGTGGAACACAGCAGGCCAGGCAGCATCTATAGGAAGAAGCACTGTCGACGTTTCGGGCCGAGATCCTTCATCAGGACTAACTGAAAAAAAAGATAGTAAGAGATTTGAAAGTAGGACGGGGAGGGGGAAATCTGAAATGGTAGGAGAAGACAGGAGGGGGTGGGGTGAAGCTAAGAGCTGGAAAGGTGATTGGCAAAAGGGATACAGATCTGGAGAAGGGAAAGGATCCTGGGATGGGAGGCCTAAGGAGAAAGAAAGGGGGAGGGGAGCACCAGAGGAAGAAGAAGAACAGGCAAAGAGTGATGGGCAGAGAGAGAAAAAAAGGAGGGGGGAAATAAACAAATCAGGGATGGGGTAAGAAGGGGAGGAGGGGCATTAATGTAAGTTAGAGAAATCAATGTTCGTGTCATCAGGTTGGAGGCTACCCAGCCGGTATATAAGGTGTTGTTCCTCCAACCTGAGTGTGGCTTCAACTTGACAGTAGAGAAGGCCATGGATAGACATATCAGAATGGGAATGGGACGTGGAATTAAAATGTGTGGCCACTGGGAGATCCTGCTTTTTCTTCCTCCTCCCCTTGCTTCCTCGTCTTCTTTTCAGGTCTGCTGAGTTGTAAGCTATTAATATGAATGAGTGTTTTATTTTTTGACTTTCTTGCACCTGTATCACTTTTTCTTAGAGATGTGCTAATTTTGATAAACACACATCTACTCCACTTTCCCTTTTATTCACATTTTTCTATATGTTCACCCTTTCAATAACCAATTAAAAGTCCTGATTTTTTCTGTAGTCACATCTCAGTGATCCCGATTATATTTGTTTATTTTCATGATGTTATTGACTTCATTTCCCTTTTATTTACAGTTACAAGGATTCTCATTTGTAATTACACTAGCACTAACTTCTGATGCTCCCTCATCAGTGTTTCCCTTTCCTTCTTTACCTTGAGGTGGATCACACCAATGAAGTATCGTTCTGAAAATTTTGAAGCTAGTACTTAATGGACTAAAGAATTTTAGTGTTAAGATTTATGTCCCTGCAATGTGACTCAACCTCTTTGACTTAGAAAGCAAACAACTTATTTGCAGAAAACCTAGATATTAAAATATAGAAATATTTTTCTCTTCTTGCCCATTCAATTCTCTTACATTATTGCTACTTGTCTGTGACTAGACTCCAATATTCTTCTTTAGATATGCCATTCAAAGTATAGAGAAAACATTTACATTCCAACAAAGTATTTCAATTTACCGATAACCACATGAACATAATTCTCCATCATCTCTCTTTTATCTCAAATTTCAAACCTGTTATATTCCCGAGGGGATAGGAGAGATGATGTTCAATTAATCTCTAAGATCTTGGATATTCTGAATCCTGCCATGACTTTGTTAAGCTGCATTTTCTTCCATTTATTTCTTTATCATTCATACTTAACATTGAGAAGTTAATTGCTCCATGAATGGAATTAATCAATGTCACTGAATTCCTTTGAAACATACAGGAACATTAGTGTCTGAATTTCTGGAGCAAAGACTTACTGAGCAGAACTTAGTGAAGTAACTGATGTTTTCTTCAGCACTGTACTCAGAAAGACAGCAGCAGAATTTTCCTTGCCATCTGCTGCCACCTTCAGCCATGTACCCAACTTTTACCATTCTATTCTGATTTCACTGTAGAATCACAAACACAATAAACGTTAAGACCATAGAAGTATTGAGGTATATGAAGACTTTGATGTAAAAATCCAAGGATCACTGTAGGTAGCAAAGCAGACAGACAAAAGCACGTTAAAAGGCTTATTGAGTTTATTTTAATTTATTTTACTTAGAAATATGATGCAGAACAGACACTTCCAGCCCAATGAGCCTCACCGCCTAGAAAACAACCTATTTAACCCTAGCCGAATCATAGAACAATTTACAATGTCTAATTTACCTACTAACCAGTACACCTTTGGACTCTGGGAGGAAACCAATGCACCCGGAGGAAACCCACATGCACACAGGAAGGACGTATAAATTTATTACAGAGAACTGAACTCTGAACGCTGATGCCTCGAGCTGTAATAGCATTGAGCTAACCACCATGGATATTCACCTTCATTAGCTGAGGCAAAGTATATAAGAGAAGGGAGATCATAGTATAACTTTAGAAAACCTTGTTTTGGCCACAACTTGTCACCACACTGGAGAGAGTACTGAGTAGGTCACCAGCAGGACAATAGGTGGGACAATTCAGTTATGAGGGATACTAGGTAGGCTAAGCTTCTTTTCCATGAAGTGCAGAGGAACAAGAGAGACATATAAAGGGATGCAAAATTATGAAGGTAGATAGTGGTAGAGCTGTATTGAACTTGAGGGCATGGGTTTAAATTATGCATTAGAAGGCTTAGAAAGGACCCTAGGAAGCACTCACATCATCCAGAAGGTTGGTTGAAATCTGGAACATATTACTTGAGGATAGTTGATACAGAGACTCTCAAGGCATTTAAGCATATCGAAGAATTCTTGATCCACTAAAGCCTAGAGGGTTAATTTCCAAGTGCTGGAAAGTAGGATGACTATGTTTGAGAATTCAGTGTTCAAAAGGGTCATGGTGTGCTGAAGGGCCTATTTTAGTATCATAAGGGAAAAAATTTATCTCCCCAAAAAACATATTTCCCTACCCTGATGACCACAAGAACATATGAAAATGGAAAGGAGATAATAAATGGTTGGTCCAGTAAGTTCATTCCCATTTGACATGTTGTAATATCTGTACAACATCACCTCTGTTTCCATTCCATTGTCTTGTTCTCCAGCCATCCTCACATCCCAAGCTCATGGGAATCAATGGGCAGAGACAGCATGGATGCAAAACTATTAAAGCCAACATGCTGCTGAAAATGTTTAGGTAACTCGGATCCAAGTTAATGAATGGGTCTTCAAATCTTTGGATTGTTAACTCCAAAGAAAGTTGAAATTGACCTATGGTGAAGGAATCATTGAGCTGAATGGACACAGGAGGCAGATATTTTGATACATAGATAAAGCACTGAAAAAAAAGGAAACAATGAGTTGAACGGAAACCATTTAACCAGAACTAGGATTTGCACTCTGATGTATTGATTATCTTGAGCTCTAAATGGTGCTATTAACAAAAATCTCTGTAGGACTGGGAGGGTTCAGTTGAGGAGAACTCTATAAATTTAAAGGGTAGTAGAGAAATCCTTCTTTGGTTTGCTGGCACTACGTATGCACGTGAGAGCTGTCTGGTGTCTACCTACAGATCTACAGAATTTCTTTCTTATGGGAATAATGTTCAAATGTACTTGAAGATGGATCTTCAGAAAAGAAACCATGAATTGCAGAAGATTACCTTGACAAATTAGAATTTATTTCATTTAAGTTTGTACATCTTTCCTGTGCTCTGCCTATGTTATATCTAATTGTTAAGCATTGTTGACTTGATAAGTTAAAACTCCACTTCAATAACATTACATTGAAGCCTACCCTATTGTATGCAGTCCTTTCACACTATTAGATATGTGAATACACCAGCAGGATAACAATACTAGGGAAGAGTTTATCAAAATTCAAAATTCAAAATAAATTTATTATCAAAGTACATATATGTAACTATGTACAACCCTGAGATTCATTTTCTTGAGGGCATGTTCAATAAATTCATAATAGAATAATTATAATAGAATCAATAAAAGACTGCACCAACTTGGCATTCAACCCGTGTGCAAAAGCCAATGTACAAAAAGAAGAAATTAATAATAATAACAAATAAGCAATAAATAAATATGCATGGGTGCACCCTTCTGAAGGCTGCCCTCATATTGGCCACAGAGAGTTTATCGAGAAAATATAACTGCTGAAGTTATTGCAAACTCCTAAAATAAATTGCCATTGATGTTTATTTTTATGTAAAATATTCTGCTTTGTGTTTTCTTAATAGGAGATGCACGATGAGGCTGCTTGCAAAAGTGAAGAATTTCTATTAGCTAACTCCATACCATAGTGAGTTAGCTGGCGAAATCACTCCTTGATCCATTTAGTATGCTGCACATGTAAAGCTCAGTTATTGTGGTTGTCTTTTGAAGTAACTTATCATTCATATTATGACATATAAGCAGACCAGAAGAAATGGAAACAGGAAAAAATGTTTTATAATTCAAGTTACAAATGCAGCCTCACATCTAAAAATTTAAGAATGAGTATTTCATAAAAACAATTCTGATTAGGATGGTGCTTAGAATGCTATGCTTAATGTTAAGTAACCAGAGCCATGGAAAAAATATGGATTACAAATACCCATTGAATGCATTTTTTTTAACTGCTAGCAACTATATTCATTACCTTGGCTTTAATCGTGCTTTCATAATTCATGAAGTATTAGCTTGCTATTGTTTTAATACTGAATAGCTGTTAATTCACAGTTAATAATACAGATTAATTGCATTGTTAAAGGGAAGATGCAAAAGAAAATCTGGTTAAAATAATATACCAACATTACCTACAGGATATATATGTTTAGCCAAGTTGGTTGGGTGTTTTATATGCATCAATATCAGTTACTTGTACAGCACAACAGATATGCATATGTACATTCAGGGCAAGATATGGTTACGTTAATGATGCACTCATATTTTCTTAGAAAAATGATACATGTTTATTTTAATTTTTTTCTCTGAATAATACCAATACAGTAAAAAGTAGTCGATTATTAAAAAGGTAGTTCTTGAGAAATGAAGGGGAAATTTCAAATGCAGAGTATCACATTTTAGAAGTCCAAGTAGATCTGGTGTATCACCAACAGCTCAAGCAAATGTCACCAAATGCACTATGGAGAGCATTCGGACTGTTTACGTCACCATCTGCTCGCGGTGGTGCCAATGCATATGATCATTAGAGGCTTCAGAGTTACAGACTCAACCAGCTCCATCACGTTCCCAAGACTCTCAACCACTGAGGACATTTTCCAAAGATGGTGACTCCTAAGGGCAGCATTCATCATTAAGGATCCTCACCACCTGGGACATGTCCTCTTCTTATTACTACCATCTGGGGACACGCGGAACACGCAGGACATGTCCCAGATGTTGATCCTTAATTTTAGAATAGTCCCTGAACTCATGAAAACTACCTTACTATTCCTCTTGCACTATTTATTTTGCTTTAATTTTATTGTAACTTGTAGTTGTTTATGTTTTGCACTGTACTTCTGCCCCAGAGAAACAAGTTTCATAAAATTCAATCTAATACTGATCCTAATTCTGAAAGAAGATATTCATAAGCAGAAGAAAGCCATGATTCTCATTTTAATAGGGTGGGATAACTGCATATTACCCCACAGGAAAATCATGTTCTCCTGACCTTGAACACATAATGATCAAATGCTGTCTGTTCTATTTACCTAGTGAATTCTCACCAGTGGCCAGCTGTAAACATTCGCTTGACATACTGCGTCATGCCATCTCCAATCATGAAGTAATCCATGCGAAGACATTTGAAAATCATAGTCAGGGACATTAACCAGACTTGTTTGAAGAAATCCCTGCCTAATTACCAACAGCATATAACCTGTAGTACCAAAGGTCGTAACACACTGGACCACTGTTATACTAAGATAACAAACATTTACTGCACCATGCCCTGGCTGCATTTCAGGAAAGCTGATCACTTGGCTGTCCTTCTCCTACCTGCATTCAGGCAGAGGCTGAAAAGCATATCTCCAGAGATTGGGACAACAGAGGTAGTCACAGGAGGCAGAGGAATGGCTATGCCATTTTTTTGTTTTGAGTTGGTAGGTTGAGCTGTGTTCAAGGACTCATCTGGGGATCTGAATAAATACACCATGGTTGTCATGGATTTTACAAGAACAATTGTAAATGAGTGTGTCCCCACAAAATCAATCAGAATCTTCCCCAGCTCTTCCAGCCCTCGAAGAACCATGAGGTCCGCAGTCTGCTGAGGGCCAGTTCAGAGGCATGCAAGAATGGTGACAAGTTACAAGCGTTCCAGGTATGATCTCTGGAAAGCCAATTCATGGTCAAAGCAGCGATTCTGGCCTAACCCTGAATCAATGAAAGTTGCTTGACAGTGTGGCAGGGCTTCAATGCTTTCACCTTTTATAACATCAAGCAACATAGGCAACAATGGGGCTTCACTTCCAGAGGAGATTAATTCCTTCTATGCTCATTTTGACCATCAAAACATGAAGGAACCATTACAAACTCCCACAGACCATGATAATCCTGTGATTTCAGTCTCTGAGGCAGACATGTGAGCAGCTTTCAGGGGGTGGGGTGAACCCACAAAAAGCATCCAGCCCTGACTGGGCACCTGGCCAAGTACTAACGTCATGCTGATCATCTAGCTGGAGTGTTCACTGAGATCTTTAACCTCTCACATTGGCAGTTTGAGGTATCCACCTGCTTAAAGCAAGCTACACTTAGAAGAATGCAGTAACCTGCCTCGATGACTATCGTCTAGTAGCACTTACATCCACAGTAATGAAGAATTTTGAGATGTTGATGATAAAACGAATCAACAAGATGACTTGAATCCATTCCAAGTTGCTTACTTGAGCAACAGGTCTACGGCAGATGCCATTCCATTGGCTCTTCCCTCAACACTGGAACACCTGATCAGCAAAGATTCATACTTCAGAATGACCTTTATTAACTATAGCTTGGCATTCAATATCATTATCCCCTCAAAACTAATCAATGGACTTCAAGGCCTCAATATCACTCTGTGCAATTGGATTCTTGATTTCCTCACTTACAAACCCCAGTCAGTTCAGATTGGCAACAGCATCTCCTCCACAATCTCCATCAACACAGTTGCAGCACAGGATTGTGTGTTTAGCCCTCTGGTCTACCTGCTTTATAGTGTGGCTAAGAACAGCTCCGATACAATATACTGATGACACCACTGTCATTGGCTGAATCCAGAGTGGTGACGAATCAGCGTATATGAGGGAGGTGGACAACCTGGCTGAGTGGTGCCACAACAACACCTCTTACACAATGTCAGCAAGACCAAGGAGCTGATTACTGACATCAGGAAGAGGAAATCAGAGGGCTGTGAGACAGTCCTTATCAGAGGACTGAGGTGGAGAGGGTCAGAACCTTTAACTTCCTCGGTATTATCATTTTGGACGATCTGTTCCAAGTCCAGCACTTAAGAGCAATTGTGAAGAAAACACGGTAGTGCCTCTACTTCCTTAGAAGTTAGAGCAGATTTTGCATGACATCTAAAATTTTGACAAAATTCCATAGATGTGTGGTGGAGAGTATATTGACTGGCTCCATCACAGCCTGGTATGGAGACACAGGTAGCCTTGAATGGAAAATCCTACAAAAAGTAGTGGATAAGGCCCAGTCCATCAGAGGTAAAACCTTCTCCACAATATCTACACTGAGCTTTGTCACAGGAAACTAACGCACATCATCAGGGACACTCTCACCACACAGGACATATTCTCTTCTCACTGCTGCCATCAGGAAGAGGGTACATGAGCCTCAGGACTCACACCAACAGTTTCAGTCACAGTTATTATCCCTCAACAATCAGGACCTTGAACCAAAGGGGCAAATTCACTTAGGTATACTTGTCCCATCACTGAAATGCTTCCACAACCTATAGACTCACTTTTAAGGACTCTTCATCTCACGTTCTCCATATGTATTGTCTTGTTATTTATTATTTTTACACAGTTGTTGTCTTTTGCACACTGGTTGAATGCCCAAGTTGGTGCCGTCTTTCGTTGATTCTATTATGGTTATTATTCTATTATGGATTTATTAAGCATACCCACAAGAAAATGAACCTTAGGTTTGTATATGATGACATTTGTGTTTTTTGATAATAAATTTAATTTTAACTTTTGAACTTTGAAGAAACCAAAATCAGATTGGGAGTCCACTTAGTGGAACATACCTGTTCATCCACCAATCATCTGTTATTTTAATTAGCAGTTTTATTCTTTGTGATTTTAGACTCCATTCCTCTCCTCCTATTTGTATCTCCCTCTTTTGGTGCTCACACCTCCTAGCTGGCTTGTCTTTCACTCTCTTCTGTCCTTCACCTTTGCTCAAATTTTCTTTGTGCAATTTAAGGAAGTTTTAATTTTAACTTTTTAAAATGCTGAAGCTGGTTAATCAGTCTGAGGTATTAATTCCATTTTTCTATTTCTCTGTTTTTCTGAACTTCTGGGTATTCTCAACATTTGCTGTTCTGTTTCCTAGTAGATTTGTTAACTGAAGAAAGTGGTGGTCTTCACCTGAGAATTATTCCTTTTCCCTGTAAGTATTCAGCAGTCCAGAAATCACAGAATGAAGGCATTTCTGAGTTTGGACACAATGCAAAAGATTTGAGGTATCTTGGTCAGTGATTGTTGCTGAGACCTCTCCTTTTCCTGGAGACTTTTATAGGATTTATAAAGTCGTAAAGATGTTTACAATTCTCAATGTGTAAGTGTAGCCCTGATAAAATTTTACATTTACTTAGATCAAAGACAGGTAAACTCGTAATGGGAAGAGAAGCACACAGCAGTGGAAGGCTGCTGAAAGTTATTTAACTTGAGTGAGTCTAGAGTTAGAGGTCATGGGTTAAAGGTGAAAGGTAAAATGTTCAAGGGGACCATGAGGGGAAACTTCTTCACTCAAAGGCTGGTGAGAGTGTGGAGCGAGCTGCCTGGGGAAGTGACGGATGCAGGTTCGATTTCAACATTTTAAGAGAAATTTGAGTAGGTACATGATGGGAGTAGTATAGAGGTCTGAACGCAGGTCATTAGAATTAGGCAGAATGATAGTTCAGCACCGACTATATGTGCTGAAGAGCCTGTTTCTCTGGCGCAGTGTTCTACGACTCTATAACTCTGAATCTAACACCTGACATAGTGGTAATTTGTTCAATATGCTCACAGCAAAAGGTAAAATGCAGAATAAGAGTTTACAATTACACAAGGTTCATATTTCACCAGATACATCATCATAATAAAATATATTTGTTTTATGAAGTAGTGGAAATAAAATGAATAAAACATAACTTAAATAATATTGACAGGATTTTCCACAGCAGAGTATAATTTACAGAATACATTCCTAAGGAACTAAAATAGACCATTCATCTTTTATCTCATCTCCGTTTACACTTCCTAATTCTATATTCCTAGATTAACAAAAAAATCAATAAAACTTGTTCATGACATTCCTGATGCTGATACTTTTAGAGGTGAAACTCCAGATTTGATTTTCCAATCATAAAACATGTAAACTTTGTTTTTGATTATTCCATCAGAGTTAGTAGTTGCTGTAGAGTTTGCTTTTCAATTCATTAAACACTCTTAATCTGTTGTATTTAAGAAAATAGAAAGTTTTATATAACTCACTCTTAGTTTAAACCTTTATCCCAGTATCATTCCAAAGAATTGGAGTTGTACCATCTCCAAATCCTTCATGAAATGCAGTATTATAAACTGAACATAATACTCTGATACGGAATTCAGCTAAGGCAATCTGAGACTCCACTACACTTGCTTTTGTAATTCAGACTTTTTGAGTTGAAGATAACATTAAGTTGGCCTTTATGACTGCAGGTTGTAAATACCTTTTGCCAGAATATGTAGAAGCATTGGTTAATAGCTGAGGTTACCTTTAACGGAAAATAGATTTAGTAGAACCTCCACATGAACCCTCACAGAACCTGAGGACTCTATCATATCAGTCTCTGAGGTTGATATGAGAGCGTCCTTCAGGAGGGTGTATCTGTCAGCACAGGTGTACACTTAGCCCCCTGCTCTACTTACTTTATACTTAGGATTGTGTGGCTAAGTACAGCCCCAATGCTATTTTTAAGTTTTCTGACAATGCTGCTGTCATTGACCGAATCAAAAGTGTTGATGTATCAGCATTCAAAAGGGAGACAGAAAATCTGCTTGAACGATGTATCAATGTCAACAAAATTGGAGAGCTGATTATCGACTACAGGGGGAAGAAGCTGGAGATGCATGAACCATTCGTCATTAGGTACAGAAGCCTTAGGTTCAGGAACAGTTATTACTCTACAAACATCAAGCTCCTGAACCAGAGTGGACAACTTCATTCACCATCACTCTGAACTGATTCTACAACCTGCAGACTCATGTTCCACCTCACTTCATAACTCACATTCTCAGTATTATTTTTATTTGCATGGTTTGTACATCATCGGAGATCCTCACCACCCAGGCCATGCTCTCTTTTCACTGCTGCCATCAGGTAGAAGGTACAAGAGCCCCAGGATTCACACTACCAGGTTAAAGAACTGTTACTACCCCTTAGTCATCAGGCTCTTGAATAGCAGGAGACAACTACACTCCCACGCATCATCATTGATATGTTCCCACTACCAATAATCTAATTTTAAGGACTCTTTATCTCATTATCTCATATTCTCATTATTGATTCCTATTTATTTATATTTGCATTTGCACTTTTTTTGTCTTTTGTATCCTGGTTGATCTTTCATTGATCCTGTTATAGTGACTATTCTGTAGATTTGCTAAGTATGTCCATGGGAAAATGAATCTCAGGGTTGTATATAGTGACATATATATACTTCGATAATAAAATCTACTTTGAATTTTGAATCTTTATTTATGTATAGTCTCTCAAAAATTCTATTGTATTTCATTTTATATTCCAGCAATAAAGTGAATCTCAAGGTAATATTCACGCACTCAGTAAGCACATTTATTAGATACACCTGTTTGATAGTGAAACTATCTAACCAGGCAATCATACGGCAACAACTCAGTGCACAGACACATGCAGACATAGTCAAAATGTTCAGTTGTTGTCCAGACCAAATCTCAGAATGGGGAAGAAATGTAATCTACTGTAAGTAACTTTGACTGCGGGATGATTGTTGGTGCCAGTTAGAGTGGTTTGAGTATCTGAGAAACTGCTGATCTCCTGGGATTTTTACACAAAACTGTCTTTAGGATTTACAGAGAACGGCATGAAAAACCAAAAAAAAAAGGCATCCAATGAGTGGCAGTTCTGTAGCAAAACTGAGGAGAATTAACCAACTGGTTCAAGCTGACAGGAAGATGACAGTAACTCAAATAGCCAGGCAATAGAATAACGGCATGCAGAAGAGCATCTCTTCTGATACAGTACACACCTTATAAATTGGCCACTGAGTGCATATGTTCTTAGATAATAAATTTACTTTGAAATTTGATAGTATATAATAATCAATATGAATATCCCATTTTAAAAGAACAGCATCGATAAATATTCCCCAAATAATCCATAGTTTTCTGACAGACTAGTTCTCTGACATTCTTATATTTTAAGGCTTTCCAGTTGCAAACAACTCAGTCTGCTTGCTACTCAAGTGTTAAGGATTAGTTGCACACATGTACATCTGAGTTCACACGACAACAAAGGAAAGCAGCCAGCTACACCGCAGAGAAAGATTGCATGAAATGAGAAAGAGGTTAATTTCCTCCGCACAATAGATGCTGAAATTACTACCAATTATACAGCAATAATTAATATCAAAGCTGAATTTAAGATCCTATCATAAAAATGCCAAACAGTATCATATTATATTTGAACAGAAACACTGACAATTTTCCATGAAGTGTCTGTGCAAATACATATGTCATAAACTTACTGGTCTTCCCAATAAAGCAAAATATTTATTCCCAAAATATTTCAGGAGAATTGTTTATCATGTGACTGTTAATTGATGAAGTGATGCCTTACTCTCATGCAAATTATGAGATTTCATTCATGTTCTAACTAGAAATTACAAATCAATTTGGTAAACTGGATTCTTCTTCCTTGCTCAAGATCATTTAAACTAATATTACTTGCTTTAATTGGTTCTTAAGGAATCATCTTCCAATGAAACACACAGTAAGGAATTAAATGAGCTAAAGAATGTGAGCAGTGTCTGATTGTGTGATTATTAATAAAAATCAAAAGCAACATGTAATCCTGTATTTTATATCGCCATCAGCTATCACATTGCAGCCAATAAGAAACACATATTGTTTTCTTTCCTTAGTTCTTTTATAGTGTATAAAAAATGGTTTTTGTTTCACACTTGTCAATATTTATAGAAATCAAGATAAATAGTTTGCAGCTATTCCAAAAAGGCCTTTGTTACATTGGGACAGTCTCTAATATCCTGCTGCTGAGGGTTTAATTATAACCTGATTCTACCATTCTGCACCTAGGAACCAGCTTAATTGCTGCCACACTATTTATTAAGTGGGGTGAATTTATTAAGGTTATCCAATGATGTGTTTGTGTTCTGGCTTATGCAGCATTTTTATCCAATCACGTTCAAGACAGTATTACTCCAGTTTATTAACATGCACAATGCATGCTACTGATGCGCGTGGGAACCAAACTCATTTTTATCTTCATTGTTATTGATAAAAGAATCCATAGACTGGATACTTGAAGGATTTCACCGTGCCTAATGCTATATTTAAAGTGCAGAGTGCAAATTAAAGTTCACTCTTCTTTGAGAAAATATGCCTTAATCTTTCCAAAAATAAAGTGAATGTTCTAAATGTGCAACCAGAACAAAATTACTAAAGATATTAATGTTAGGAAAAGACCAGCCTTGTACCTTAAACTGGACTAAGTATACTTTTATAAATGCAATAGTAGACATCTAGTGACGTTTTTTGGCTTCAGTGGTGTCACAGATAAACCAGAAGTATAATGATTTTTCTCCTCTTTCATGTATACAGAAAGGTGGTGGAAATAGGCCAGCAATATCGTAAAGGATTGCCCCCTCACTGCTTACGGACTGTTTGTCCCACTCCCATCAGGGAAGAGGCTATGCAACATCCACAGCCGGACCACTAGACTCAAAAACTATCACTTCCTCCAAGTTGTACAGCTGATCAACACCTCAGCCTATTAACCCACCCCACCATCCGACACCACCTCTACATACTCATCACCTACCTCACTTATGAACATACAATTAGTCCATGTATATAACAGTTAACTGTATATTGTGTTTTTTAGGATTGTATATATATCTATATATATACAATATATATATTATATATTCTTTTTATTGTGTTTTTATGCATATTGGTGCTCTTTTATGCTGCACCACATCCGGAGTAGCAATCATTTCATTCAACTTTACACTCATGTTTTGAAGAATGAGAATAATAAATTTGAATCTTGAATATTGATTTTTTTCTTTGCTAGGATGTTACTAACCTATACACTTTGGCCTTCTCAAAGGGGGAAGTTTTGGGAAATTCATGATTATACAGGGATTGCATAGTAAATCCAAAACTGACAGATCAGATACATGGAGCACTGCTTCAATATCCAGTGGCATGTTTGAAAGACATTGTTGCAGAATGAGGCTAATATATCTGTCCCTATCTCTCTATATCTGTCCAAATTTTGGAGATTAAGAATTGTATCTGCACTGGACATTTTTGAGTCTCTGGAGCTTCACTTCACATCCGCCGTCAAGTGAAGGTGACGCAGCTACCTGGGGAATGTCCTGTGAGTGCACAAGTCAATTTTAGTTGGCTATGGACTATACCCAGATTGGTGTTGTATTTCTTAGGACATTGTGTGATATGCATAGACTCTGGCAATATTGAGAAAGACAGTAATACCTTAGAAAATGGTGAAAAACTGATGCCGTGATCTGTGGCGGGAGAAAGACAATTACAGAAACGTACTCAACAAGCAGCTCCAGTGAGATCAATGAACAGCTTGCTACAAATGCAGCTGGAGCTGGCCCATTCCAGAAGAGCTGGTGAAATAACTTCTCTTAACCACCAATAAGCAGAATATTTAAGATGCTTAGACATTCCCAGGGAACAGAAGTTACCCCTTCACCGTCCCTTCTTTCACAAAGGCAAATTAAGTGATATTAATTACTCCACATTAATTTAAGCTTATGATAGCAAATGTTTGTCATATTTGCAATGTATTGTGCCCCTGCTGCAAAAAGCTAATTTTATACCTGTGTATGTCAAAATTCAAAGCTCACTGTAAATTTATTATCAAAGTACATAAATGTCTCCATGTACAACCCTGAGATTTGTTTTCTTGTGGGCATACTCAGTAAATCTAAGAAATATAATAGAATCAATGAAAGGCAGCACCTAACAGGATGGACAAACAACCAATGTGCAAAATACAACAAAGCTTTTGGGATGGCATGCTAGCGTAGTTGCTAGTACAATGCTTCAATTCCTGCCACTGGCTGTAAGGAGTTTGTACGTTCTCCCCATTACTGAGTGGATTTCCTCCCACAGTCCAAAAACTACCACTTGGTAGATTAATTGGCCATTGTAAATTGTCCCATGGGATTCGGCTAGGATCAAATCGAGAGATTGCTGGGTGGTGTGGTTTGACGGGCCGGAAGGGCCCATCAGGCTATATTGCAGTTAAAAATAATTAAAAGTTAATATTAATAAATAAGCAATAATTATCACGAGCATTTGATAAAAAGTCCTTGAAAGCAGTCATGATTGAAGAGAGCAGTGATGGGTTGAGCGAAGTTAGCCCCACTGGTTCAAGAGCCTGATGGTTGAGGACAAATAACTGTTCCTGAATGTGGTGGTGTGAATCCAGAGGCTTCTGTAGCTTCTTCCTGATGGCAGCAGTGAGAAGAGAGTAGGTGGGGAAGGTTCTTGATAATGGATGCTGCTTTCCTGCCACAGCACTCTGTGTAGATGTGCTCAATAGTGGGGAGCGCTTTACCCAGGATGGACTGGTCTGCATCCACTACTCTTTATAGGATTTTCCATTCAAGGGCATTGGTACTTCCATGCCAGGTCATGATTCAACCAGACAATATACTCTCTACCACACTTCTATAAAAGTTTGCTAAATTTTTAGATGTTATGCTGAACATGCGCAAACTCCAAAGGAAGTAGAATACTGCCGCGCTTTCGTCTTATGTGCTAGGCCCAGGACAGGTCCTCTGAAACGTTGCTGTCCTTCTCCACCTCTAATTCCCAATTACAACTGACTCTTGGACCTCCTGCTGAAGTCAATCAGCTTCTTGGTCTTTCCAACTGTGGTGAACTACATATACCTGTCTGGAAATGCCCCTCTGCTGACTGCTCCTGTGGCTCCTCCCACAGACCCCTGTTTAAAGGCGGTTGGAGACACTGCTCCCCCCTCAGTCTCCAGGATGTTGTGTGGTCGTTTCTTGCAGTTAATAAAAGCCTGTCGTTTGCCTCCCGTCTCTGAGAGTTATTGATGGTGCGTCAATTTTATTAGCTGCAAGTTTAAACCATGGAGAGCATTTTACGACCGGATAAATTGGACATTGATCCTCAAGCTCCCGAAGCAGCCATTGCCTTTGAACTCTGGCTTGCATGCTTCCAATCGTACTTGGAAGAGATTCCTATGACTGAACCTGCTATCATGCACAGAGTTCTGCTCTCCAGAGTCAGTTCCCGGGTGTACTCCCTCATCAGAGACCGGCCGACCTACCAAGCGGCACTGGACGCCCTCAAAAGACAGTATCTGCAGCTGGCAAACACCATCTATGCAAGACATCGCTTAGCAACATGGCGGCAGCGGGCCGGAGAGTCGAGCGCTGAGTTTGTCTGGGCCCTACAGACACTCGTGCGGGCCTGCAACTGCAGGGGACTGACGGTGGAACAGCATGTGGAGCTCCTGGTACGAGACACCTTCGTTATGGGGATCAGGTCAGTGTACGTGCGCCAGCGGCTGCTGGAAAATGCCAATCTTACCTTACAGTTGGCAATTGAGCTGGCCGACATGCTGGAGGCTGCTCTGCACAATGCTGACACTGTCCAGCCGCGCGATTTCCCGCTGAACCTGTGGACGCCGCAGACCATGCCACCCGCCGGCGAATCGACCTCAGCTGCTGCCACTCGCGAGTCCGTGAACTCCCCACAACCCTCCGGCAAATCGATCATGGCTGCTGCCAGTCGCAAGTCCGCGCAGTGTTACTTCTGCGGACTCGAAAAACACCCCTGAAAACGCTGCCGGCCCAAGAAACTACCTGCTCCAGCTGCGGAAAGAAGGGCCATTTCGTCAAGGTCTGTAAGTCTAAACCACGAGGGGGGTCGAGCAGCGCCGCATGCGAGGCATGGGGGTCGCCATCTTGCCTGCCAGCCTCGTGCGAGGCATGGGGCGGCCATCTTGGTCACCGCCATCTTGCCTACCCGCCTCGTACGAGGCATGGGGGTGGCCGTCTTTGTCGGTGCCACCTCGCCCTGCCTCTGACCCACGGGTGCTTACCGGGCACCAAGACGGCGATTCAACTCTGGCCTCCGTAACCCTCGACCAAAGCGCTCCACACCAGCTCGCAAGGTCAATGATGGACATCCTGGTGGAGGGGCACAGGACTGGCTGCCTGTTTGACACGGGCAGCACTGAGAGTTTTATTCACCCGGACACGGTGCAACGCTGCGGACTCGTGACACAGCCGGTAAGCCAGAGGATCACCATGGCTTCTGGATCGCATTCCACAGACATCTGGGGGGGGTGTGTAGCGACATTGGTGGTGCAGGGCACAGAATATTGGGACTTTGTGTCACTGGTCATACCTCAACTGTGTGCGCCTGTGCTATTGGGGCTCGACTTCCAGAGCCACCTGAGAAGTGTGACAATAGAGTATGACGGGCCTCTCCCGCCAATCACTGTCAGAAATCTTCAGTTTTGTGGGACTTCGTCATATACCCCGCTACTGCCCACACACACACACCGACCCACACATCCAACCCAGTACCATGCCAACAGCCGCGCTACTGACACCACTTGCAGCCTCTCAACCCTCAAGATCCCTCCCCCACCGCTGTTCACCAACCTAACCCCTGACTGTAAACCTGTGGCAACTAAAAGCAGGAGGTACAGCGCGGGGGACAGGGTCTTCATTCAGTCGGAGGTGCAGCGGCTGCTCAGGGAGGGGATCATTGAGCCAAGCACAAGTCCTTGGAGGGCCCAGGTGGTCGTTGTTCAGACAGGGCAGAAAAATAGGATGGTCGTGGACAATAGCCAGACCGTCAATAGTTTCACGCAGCTTGATGCGTACCCCCTACCCCGCATCGCGGATATGGTCAACCAGATAGCTCAGTACAAGGTGTACTCGACCATAGACCTGAAATCCGCTTACCATCAGCTCCCCATCTGCCCAGAGGACTGCCCCTACACTGCCTTAGAGGCGGGCGGCAGGCTCTATCACTTGCTGTGCATCCCCTTTGGTGTCACAAATGGTGTCTCGGTCTTCCAGAGGGAAATGAACCGGATGGTGGACCAGTGCCAACTGAAAGCCACGTTCCCATACCTGGATAACATCACCATCTGCGGTCACGACTGGCAGGATCACGACACCAAACTCCAATGATTTTTCCAAGCGGCCAAAGCTCTTAACCTCACCTATAACAGGGACAAGTGTGTGTTCGGAATCACCCGACTTGCTCTTCTTGGGTATGTCGTGGAGAATGGGGTCATTGGCCCTGACCCCGACCGTATGCACCCCCTGTTGGAACTCCCTCTTCCCACCCCCCTCAGAGCCCTCAAACGGTGCCTGGGCTTCTTTTCCTATTACGCCCAAAGGGTCCCCCATTACACAGACAAGGGCCACCCCCTGGTCAAGTCTACCACATTTCCCCTCTCTGCCGAGGCCTGCGTGGCCTTCAGCTGCATTAAAGGGGACATTGCCAAAGCAATGATGCATGCGGTGGACGAGACCATTCCCTTCCAAGTAGAGAGTGACACCTCCTACTTCGCACTGGCTGCTAACCTCAATCAAGCAGGAAGGCCAGTAGCATTCTTCTCTCGTACCCTTTAGGGCCCTGAAATTCAGCACTCCGTGGTGGAGAAAGAAGCCCAGGCCATAGTGGAAGCTATTAGGCACTGGAGGCACTATCTCGCCAGCAAAAGGTTCACCTTGCTGACCGACCAGCGCTCAGTTGCGTTCATGTTTAGCAACCAACAGCGGGGCAAAATCAAAAATGATAAAATTTTGCAGTGGAGAATGGAACTCTCCACCTACAACTATGATATCCTGTACCGGCCTGGAAGGCTCAATGAGCCCCCTGATGCCCTATCCCGGGGAGCGTGTGCCAGCGCGCAGCTCGACCGGCTATACGCCCTCCACGCAGATCTTTGCCACCCGGGGGTCACCCGATTTTACCATTTCGTGAAAGCCCGGAACCTGCCTTACTCCCTTGAGGACATCAGGATGATGACCAGGGACTGCCAAGTCTGCGCTGAGTGCAAACCGCACTTCTACCGTCCTGAAAAGGCACAACTTATCAAGGCCACCCGCCCCTTTGAGTGACTGAGTATCGACTTTAAGGGCCCCCTTCCCTTCACCGACCGCAATGTCTACTTTCTCAACATAATCGACGAGTACTCGCGGTTCCCCTTTGCCATCCCCTGTCCCGATACCACTGCCACGTCCATCATAAAGGCCCTGCGCCAGCTCTTCACTCTGTTCAGATATCCCTGCTATATCCACAATTATAGAGGGTCCTCGTTTATGAGTGACGAGCTGCGCCTGTACCTGCTGGCTAGGGGTATTGCTACTAGTAGGACCATGAGCTATAATCCCTGGGGAAATGGACAGGTGGAGAGGGAGAATGCCACTGTGTGGAAGGCCACACTCTTAACCCTTAAATCAAAGGGATTGCCGGTCTCTCGCTGGCAGGAGGTCCTCCCCAATGCGCTCCACTCCATCCACTCCCTGTTATGCATGGCCACCAGTGCCACCCCTCATGAGCAACTCTTTTCTTTTCCCAGGAAGTCTGCTACTGGGACCACCCTACCGGTTTGGCTGACTTGCTCAGGGCCAGTGCTGCTCCGGAAACATGCGAGGAGCAATAAATACTCCCCGATGGTCGAGAGGGTTCACCTACTTCATACAAACCCACAGTATGCCTACGTGGTCTTACCTGATGGGTGGGAGGACACGGTCTCTGTCCGCGACCTGGCACCTGCAGGAGCACCAGACCCCTACTCCGAACACTCCACAGTGACTATGAACCCCGTACCCACCGAGGTGTATACTGTTACGTACCCGTGACACGTGACAGTGGTGTACTTGTCACATGACAGGTGTTGAAGCTATACTGGACTTGAGGTAATGGTCTTGTGATGGTGGAGTGACGTCATTTTCCCGCCAGTAGAGGTCATGTGACAGGTTTTTTTTACAGGGTATAAAAGGAGGACCCCTCCCTGTGAGGAGGGGCAGTTTGTGGTTGGATTTGCCATGTTGACTTCATGCCCCTGCGTGATTTAATGATATGACACAGTTTAGTTGAAAGATGAAGTTTTATCTAATGACTAAAGTTTAAAAGGTCATTGCCAGCAGTTTCTTTACAATACTGCTAGTTGAGAATCAGTGGAGAGTGAAGACCGGAGTTCGGGAGTTAAAAGATCGAGGAGAATCGATTTCGACGGTGAAACAGGTTCGACCTTGTTTGATCCTCATTCGGAAGGAATTCGTTGACTGTTCTCATGTTAATCCCTGTGAATAATAGCAGAAAGGATTGGGAACAGTTTTGTAAAGGAAAGGTCAGTGCCTTTAAGCCGTTACATATCATCTTCGTAAAATTCTTCGTGGGAAAAGTAGTTCGACTGGGAATTGCAACAACACAACGTGAAAGAGAATTTAAATTGTCTTAAAATTTTCTCCCTTAAATGGACTGTAAGAATTTTGAGCTTTTGCAATACTACTTTGAAGAACTGTTTTGCAACATCGCTTTAAGAACTGTTTAAGCTGCCGCACAGCAGTGAATTTCCGGTTACGTTAGAGATTTGTTTACTTTTGGGGTGTTTGTTTTCAGTGTTTAATAAACATGTTATTTGTTATAAAAACCCCTGCCTAACTCATATATTTATTGTTGCTTGAATCCGTAACATAAATATGGGGGCTGCGTCCGGATTGGATCATTTGAGTTTGTATGCTTGTTAAATTTTGAATCAGTGTTTTGGAAAAGGGGAATATTCGATTATTTTGTTTGATTGGCTTGTGAGTGGTTTTCAGCAACAATGAATATTGATGAGTTTCTGGCTTCGCCAGGCGCGGAGTTGTTAGCGAAGGCGAAAAAATCTGAGGTGTCTGAGATAGCTAGTAGATTGCAACTTAAAGGTATTTTGAAGACTACATCAAAGGCTGTAATACAGAGAGAAATCGCGTCACACTATATGGATACGGGTGATTTTGATGGATTGATTTTAGAGTCGTTTCCAATAAGTAATCTGGAGATGCAGTTGCAAATCGAACAAATGAAGTTGGAGCGTTGTAGGTTAGAAGCTGATCAGAAAAAAAGGGATTTTGAAAAGCGATGACGGAATTAAGGTCTGGGAATCAGTCTTCTGGTTCTAGAAAACCGTTTGTTGCTAGTCAAAAAATTAAATTGGTCCCACCATTTAGTGAAACAGAAGTGGAAAGATATTTCCAACATTTTGAAATGATTGCTCAGATTTCAGAGTGGCTGAAAGATAAATGGTCAGTGTTGTTACAGAGTGAAATTAAAGGCAAAGCACAACAAGATTATACATCTTTAACTGCTGCGCAAGCACTTGATTATGATATTGTGAAAAAGCATATTTTAAAAGCATACGAATTAGTCCCAGAAGCATATAGAGAAAGATTCAGAAGTTTGAAGAAGCCTGTGGAAAAAACTTATGTGGAATTTGCCTATGATAAAGCTGTGTGTTTTGAGAGATGGGTTTCTTCTAAAAATGTAAATGAGGACTATGATACATTGAAAGAGCAGATTTTAATGGAGGAATTTAAAAGAAGCATCCCTGTTGAAGTAAGGACCTACTTAAATGAGAGGGATACTGATAAATTGCAGGACTGTGCTAGATTAGCTGATGAGTATTTTTTAATCCATAAGAATAAATTTCCTCAGGGCAGAATTTTTAAGAGGAAAAATAACACGGAGACTCAAGGTAAATCAGAAATTAAATCAGAGGTTAATGAGAAAGGTAAGGAGGAAGGAAAACCTGTGAAGGAAAGACAGTTTGGTCTTATTTGTAACTATTGTAAGAAGCCTGGCCATGTAATAGCTAACTGTTTCAGATTGAAAAGGAGAGAGAAGGAAGCAGTTCCAGATGCTTGTGTGCAACATACTGAAGCACCTGTAAAATTACAGGGTTTGATAAACACAAATGAGGTTTTGTTAGAGTCGTACCAAGTTAAAAAGGGATATGATCATTTTATAACTGAAGGGTTTGTATCCTTGAAAGAAGGATCTACTCTGGTGCCAATAAAAATCCTTAGGGATACTGGAGCTTCTCAATCACTGATGTTAGACAGTGTATTGAAGTTTAATGAAGAGTCTGATTCTGGTGAGGTAAATTATATAAGAGGTGTTGGGAGTGATTTTATGCCTGTACATTTACATAAAGTAAATTAAAAGTCAGGGTTAGTTACAGGATTTGTTAAAGTAGGATTACAGCATAGCTTACCTATGAAGGATATTTCTTTATTGTTAGGTAATGACTTGGCAGGTGGACAAGTTTTTCCTGAAGTGCATTTGACAATGGAGTCAGAGGAACCAGAGATGAATTCTAACACAGATTCTTCCTGTGTTGTGACTAGAGCTATGGCTAAAAAGATTGATGCGCAGAATGAGGTTGTTACTCATGACTGTTCAACTCAGGATTTGAGTTTTGAGGATATCAGAGACTTTCTTACCTTCATTGTTTGAAGAAGATTCTTGGAGTAAGTCTGACTATGAAGATTTATCTCTGTCTCGGAAGGAGATGATAGCAGAGCAGAATAGGGACCCTGAAATTATAAAATTAAGAGAACAAGCTCTACTAGATAGTGAAATTGAGAAGGTGCCAGTAGGATATTACTTGGAAAAAGGAGTGCTGATGAGGAAGTGGAGATCACCTACAATTCCTGCAAGTGAGGAATGGAATATTGTTTACCAGGTAGTTGTCCCTAAAGTTTATCGAAATGAGATTTTGACTTTAGCTCATAGTGTGCCTTTAGGTGGACATCAAGGAGTAAGGAAAACTGTGGACAAGATTTTAAAACATTTTTACTGGCCTGGTCTAAGAAAAGATGTGGCGATGTTTTGTAAAACGTGCCATACTTGTCAAATTGTGGGTAAACCAAATCAAGTTACACCAGCGGCTCCATTACAACCTATTCCAGCATTTGGTGAACCATTTTCTAAAGTTATTGTAGATTGTGTTGGTCCATTATCAAAGACAAAAACTGGTTATCAGTATTTGTTGACTATCATGTGTACTTCGTCTAGGTTTCCAGAGGCAGTACCACTTAGGAATATAACAGCTAAAACTGTGACAAAGGCCCTTATAAAATTCTTTACTTATTTTGGATTACCTAGGGAAATACAAACTGATCAAGGCAGTAATTTTATGTCTGGATTGTTTCAACAGATAGTTTATAAATTGGGAGCTAAGCAAATCACTTCGTCTGCATACCATCCAGAGTCGCAAGGTGCCTTGGAGAGGTTTCATTCTACCCTCAAGAATATGATTAGGACATATTGTGTGGAAAATGAAAGTGATTGGGATGAGGGTATAAACTTACTTTTATTTGCAGTAAGGGAATCGGTACAAGAATCTTTAGGTTTTAGTCCATTTGAACTTGTATTTGGGCATAGAGTTAGAGGACCTTTAGCTTTATTAAAAGAACAGTGGATTAGTAAGGAAATACACACTAATTTGTTGGACTATGTTTTGAAATTTAAGGACAGGTTACATAAAGCTTGTAGCTTAGTCAAGGACAATTTAAAATTGGCTCAGGAGAAAATGAAAACTTTGTATGATAAAGAAGCTAGGATGAGGATGTTTAAGCCTGGAGATAAGGTGTTGGTTCTTTTCCCAGTGCAAACAAATCCTTTACAAGCTAGATTTCATGGTCCTTATGAAATTGTGTCTAAAATCAATGATGTGGATTACGTGATAAAAACTCCAGATCATAGAAGGTTAACACAACTTTGCCATATAAATATGATAAAACCATATTTTGGGAAACAATCTGATACTGTGACTGTTGTGGTTAGTGAGAATGAGTTTGATTTAACTAGGAACATGATAGATGATTCATCTGAATTTCATTCTAAATCCAACATTGTTTCTGTCAGGTTACCAAATTTAACCATTCTGGAAAATATTGATGAGAAACTAGCACATTTACAGCTAGAGCAGAAACAACAGATGAAGAAATTAATTTTTAAATACAAGGATTTGTTTCCAGATGTTCCGAGAAGGACTACTATAGCTTCACATGATGTAGATGTTGGAGATGCCAAACCTATTAAACAACACCCATATAGGATGAACATAGAAGAATGTGAACTTGCTGAGAAAGAAATTAAATATATGTTAGAGAATAATATTTTTAGACCTTCTAACTCGAATTGGAGTTCACCCTGTGTTATGGTGCCAAAACCAGATGGTAGTATTAGGTTTTGTACGGACTATAGGAAGGTGAATGCTGTAACGAAAACAGATGCATATCCAATTCCTAGAGTAGATGATTGTGTAGATAAAGTTGGAAAAGCAAAGTTCCTTACAAAGATTGATTTATTGAAAGGGTATTGGTGTGTTTCATTAACAGACAGAGGTAGAGAGATTTCTGCATTTGTAACTCCATCTGGGCTATATGAATATAATGTTCTTCCATTTGGGTTGAAGAATGCCCCAGGTACTTTCCAGAGGATGATTAACTCTGTGATTCAGGGATTGAAAGATACTGATGCTTATATTGATGATTTAGTGACAGGAAATTATACTTGGGAAGCACACATTATTGCGGTGGAGAAATTGTTTGAAAGGCTTTCAAAAGCTAACTTAACTATTAATTTAGCTAAGAGTGAATTCAGACATGCCACTGTGACTTACCTTGGTTATGTTGCGGGTCAAGGTAAAGTAGCTCCTGCTCAGGCAAAAGTTCAGGCAATTTTAGAGATTCCCACTCCAACAGGGAAAAAAACTCTCAGAAGATTCTTGGGAATGGTAGGATATTATCGAAAATTTTGTAAGAATTTTGCTAATGATGCCCTTCCATTAACTAACCTCTTGAAGAAGAATGTGAAGTTTGTGAGGACAGTGCCTTGTCAGGAAGCATTTGAAAAATTGAAAACAATGATATGTCAACAACCTGTGCTTAAGGCACCTGACTTTGAAAAACCTTTTTCATTAGCTGTAGATGCTAGTGATGAGGCTGCAGGAGCAGTATTAATGCAAAGGAATGAGGGTGATGAGGTTGATCATCCAGTAGCTTACTTTTCTAAGAAATTTAATAAGCATCAAAGAAACTATTCGACAATAGAGAAAGAATTGTTATCTCTTGTTTTAGCTTTAGAATATTTTGAGGTATATGTTGGTACAACTCAAAAAACACTTATTGTTTACACTGATCATAATCCATTAGTGTTTTTGAGTAAGATGAAAAACAAAAACAGAAGATTATTAAATTGGAGTTTGATGTTACAAGAGTACAATATTGTGATAACTCATATTAAAGGTAAAGATAATGTGGTTGCTGATTGCCTATCTCGATGTTGAATGTACAATGTAATTCTTTTTTATGGAGTGTTTTTTTTACAATTGTAACACTCCTGTATTGTAAGATGGTATATGATGATACTGTATTGTATATTGTGTATGTTATAAAATTTATACATTTGTTTTTCTTGTAAATGTTAAAATTTTTGTTCTTGTCAGACAAAACTTTTTTTTTTGGAGGGAGGTATTACGTACCCGTGACACGTGACAGTGGTGTACTTGTCACGTGACAGGTGTTGAAGCTATACTGGACTTGAGGTAATGGTCTTGTGATGGTGGAGTGACGTCATTTTCCCACCAGTAGAGGTCATGTGACAGGTTTAGGAGGACCCCTCCCTGTGAGGAGGGGCAGTTCGCGACTGGATTTGCCATGTTGACTTCATGCCACTGCGTGATTTAATGTTATGACGCAGTTTAGTTGAAAGATGAAGTTTTATCTAATGCCTAAAGTTTAAAAGGTCATTGCCAGCAGTTTCTTTACAATACTGCTAGTTGAGAATCAGTGGAGAGTGAAGACCAGAGTTCGGGAGTTAAAAGATCGAGGAGAATCGATTTCGATGGTGAAACAGGTTCGACCTTGTTTGATCCTCATTCGGAAGGAATTCGTTGAATGTTCTCATGCTAATCCCTGTGAATAATAGCAGAAAGGATTGGGAACAGTTTTGTAAAGGAAAGGTCAGTGCCTTTAAGCCGTTACATATCATCTTCGTAAAATTCTTTGTGGGAAAAGTAGTTCGACTGGGAATTGCAACAACACGACGTGAAAGAGAATTTAAATTGTCTTAAAATTTTCTCCCTTAAATGGACTGTAAGAATTTTGAACTTTTGCAATACTACTTTGAAGAACTGTTTTGCAACATCGCTTTAAGAACTGTTTAAGCTGCCGCACAGCAGTGAATTTCCGGTTACGTTAGAGATTTGTTTACTTTTGGGGTGTTTGTTTTCAGTGTTTAATAAACACGTTATTTGTTATAAAAACCCCTGCCTAACTCATATATTTATTGTTGCTTGAATCCGTAACAATACCCACGAGACACCACGCACACCAAGCCCTACATAGACTCCTCACAACATTCCCATACCGGGCGCCTCGCACACACATGCGGGATTACCGATGCCTAATGGTCTGACAGCTCAAGTCAGGCTGGAGCCAGCACAACCACCATCCCTGGTGCAATCACCACCGGCACTGGTACAATCACCACCGGAGCTACGTAGATCGGAGCGACAGATTCGACCGCCTGATAGACTTAACCTGTAAATATACTTGTAAGAAACTTCGCCCCATGGGGACTCTCTTTTAAAACAAAGGGGGGGTGAATGTGGTGAACTACATATACCTGTCTGGACACACCCCTCTGCTGACTGCTCCTGTGGCTCCTCCCACAGCCCCCTGGATAAAGGCAGTTGGAGGCACTGCTCCCCCCTCAGTCTCCAGGATGTTGTGTGGTCATTTCTTGCAGCTAATAAAAGCCTGTCGTTTGCCTCCCGTCTCCGAGAGTTATTGATGGTGCATCACCGACTGAGAGTAAGAGGTTATTGTTGTGGCACCACTCAGCCAGACTTTCAAACTCCCTCCTATATGGTGATTCATCACCACCTTTGATTCGGACAACAGCAGTAGTGTTGTCACCAAACTTAAATAGGACATCGGATCTGTGCCTAGCCTTGGCGCAAGTATAGAGCAAGTAGAGCAGTGGCTAAGGACAGAGCCTTGTGGTGCACCTGTGCTGATGGAGATTGTGGAGGAAATATTGTTGCCAAATCAAACTGAGGTCTGCAAATGAGGAAATTGAGGATCCAATTGCACAAAAAGTTGTTGAGGCCAAGGACTTAATGCTTCCTGATTAGTTTTGAAGGGATGATAGTATTGAATGCTGAGCTGTAATTGATAAAGAGCTTGACATATGTATCTTTGCTGTCCAGGTGGCCACAGTTAAGTGATGAGCCAATGAGATGGCATCTGCTGAGGACCTGTTATGACAGTAGACAAATTGGAGCCAAATTGAATCCAAGTCGTTTCTCAGGCAGGCATTGATATGTTTCTTCACCAGCCTCTCAAAACACTTCACCACAGTGGATATAAGTACTACTGGATGATAAACATTGAGGCAGGTTACCATGTTTTTCTTAGGAACTAGTACAGTTAGCCTGCTTGAAGCAGTTGGGTACATCAGACTGCCGAAGTGAGAGTTTAAAGATAGCTGATCAGCACAGGTCATTAGTATTTGGCCAGGTACCCCATCTGGGCCAGAAGCTTTCTGCGGGTTGACCCTACTGAAGGATGCTCTCACATCGGCCTCAGAGACTGAAATCACGGGATCTTCGTGAGAGTTTATGAATGTTCCTCCAAGTTTTGATGGTCAAAACAAGCATAGAAAGAACTGAACCCATCTAGGTGAACCCTTGTTGTCGCCTACGTCACTTGGTTTCACGTTATGAGAAGCAATAACATTCAAGCTCTGCACAACTATTGAGCGTCCTTCATTGATTCAAGTTTCATCCAGAATTGTCGCTTTACCCGTGAGATGGCTTTTAGGTATGCCCATGAGAGTAAATTTAGACTTGAAAAAGAGGCTCTCAAGAGGCTTGGCACATGACTGACTCTCATGTCATCACCACACAAATGAAATATGACAGAAAGGAATGCATTTCTTCTTTAGGAGATTCATTTCCACTTTAAATGAGTCACTTACTAGCTGTCGACAACTTTCTAGGCACATTAGACAGTTCCTGCTGGAGTGACGCATACACACACTCTGGATCCCTAATAGGAACTTCAGCATATACATAGCTGAATACTTACAGCATACAGGTCCCCCCTAGGTTACAGCAGGGCTTCATACCTACGAGCAGTTTACAAGTTGGAAACACTGCCACAAATGGAGTTCACACGCAACAAAAGATATTTACAGGGGTGAGTTGACCCCACAGGAATAGGTAGTCTCAAGAAGTATTTCAAGTCTTGCGTTGCCATCCATAAATGAAGATGATGATATTAACAGATTTATCCTGTCAATTTCAAACCAATGATGATATTATTTTCAAAAGGTTTTACTGCAGACAAGGTTTTAAATGCTATTGGGTTTAAAAAGCACACTGCTGCTGTCCCAGATGGGGTATCCCTAGGTAGGACACACAAAATGGACATCAACATGTCAACTAGATTGCTGAGATACATAGAACATAGAACATAGAATAGTACAGCACATTCCAGGCCCTTCGGCCCACAATGTTGTGCCAACCCTCAAACCCTGCCTCCCATATAACCCCCCACCTTAAATTCCTCCATATACCTGTCTAGTAGTCTCTTAAACTTCGCTAGTGTATCTGCCTCCACCACTGACTCAGGCAGTGCATTCCACGCTCCAACCACTCTCTGAGTGAAAAACCTTCCTCTAATATCCCCTTGAACTTCCCTCCCCTTACCTTAAAGCCATGTCCTCTTGTATTGAGCAGTGGTGCCCTGGGGAAGTGGTGCTGGCTGTCCACTCTGTCTATTCCTCTTAATATCTTGTACACCTCTATCATGTCTCCTCTCATCCTCCGTCTCTCCAAAGAGTAAAGCCCTAGCTCCCTTAATTTCTGATCATAATCCATACTCTCTAAACCAGACAGCATCCTGGTAAATCTCCTCTGTACCCTTTCCAATGCTTCCACATCCTTCTTATAGTGAGGTAACCAGAACTGGACACAGTACTCCAAGTGTGGCCTAACCAGAGTTTTATACAGCTGCATCATTACATCATGTCTCTTAAACTCTATCCCTCGACTTATGAAAGCTAACACCCTATAAGCTTTCTTAACTACCCTATCTACCTGTGAGGCAACTTTCAGAGATCTGTGGATACGTACCCCCAGATCCTTCTGCTCCTCCACACTACCAAGTATCCTGCCATTTACTTTATACCCTGTCTTAGAGTTTGTCCTTCCAAAGTGTACCACCTCACACTTCTCTGGGTTGAACTTCATCTGCCACTTCTCAGCCCACTTCTACATCCTATCAGTGTCTCTCTGCAATCTTCGACAATCCTCTACACTAACTACAACACCACCAACCTTTGTGTTGTCTGCAAACTTGCCAACCCACCCTTCTACTCCCACATCCAGGTCATTAATAAAAATCATGAAAAGTAGAGATCCCAGAACAGATCCTTGTGGGACACCACTAGTCACAACCCTCCAATCTGAATGTACTCCCTCCACCACGACCCTCTGCCTTCTGCAGGCAAGCCAATTCTGAATCTACCTGGCCAAACTTCCCTGGATCCCATGTCTTCTGACTTTCTGAATAAGCCAACCATGTGGAACCTTGTCAAATGCCTTACTAAAATCAACGTAGATCACATCCACTGCACTACCCTCATCTATATGCCTGGTCACCTCCTCAAAGAACTCTATCAGGCTTGTTAGACACAATTTGCCCTTCACAAAGCCATGCTGACTGTCCCTGATCAGACCATGATTCTCTAAATGCCCATAGATCCTATCTCTAAGAATCTTTTCCAACATCTTTCCCACCACAGACATAAGGCTCACTGGTCTATAATTACCCAGACTATCCCTACTACCTTTTTTGAACAAGGGGACAACATTTGCCTCCCTCCAATCCTTCGGTACCATTCCCATGGACAATGAGGACATAAAGATCCTAGCCAGAGGCTCAGCAATCTCTTTCCTCGCCTCGTGGAGCAGCCTGGGGAATATTCCATCAGGCCCCAGGGACTTATCCATCCTGATGTATTTTAACAACTCCAACACCTCCTCTTGATTAATATCAGAATGCTCTAGAACATCAACCTCACTCATATTGTCCTCACCATCGTCAAGTTCCCTCTCATTGGTAAATACCAAAGAGAAGTATTCATTGAGGATCTTGCTCACTTCCACAGCCTCCAGGCACATCTTCCCACTTTTATCTCTAATCGGTCCTACCTTCACTCCTGTCATCTTTTTGTTCTTCACATAATTGAAGAATGCCTTGGGATTTTCCTTTATTCTACTCGCCAAGGCCTTCTCATGCCCCCTTCTTGCTCTCTTCAGCCCCATCTTAAGCTCCTTTCTTGTTACCCTATATTCCTCAATAGACCCATCTGATCTTTGCTTCCTAAACCTCATGTATGCTGCCTTCTTCCACCTGACTAGATTTTCCACTTCACTTGTCACCCATGGTTCCTTCACCTTACCCTTTTTTATCTTCCTCACCGGGACAAATTTATCCCTAACATCCTGCAAGAGCTCCTTAAACATTGACCACATGTCCATAGTACATTTCCCTGCAAAAACATCATCCCAATTCACACCCGCAAGTTCTAGCCTTATAGCCTCATAATTTGCCCTTCCCCAATTAAACATTTTCCTGTCCACTCTGATTCTATCCTTTTCCATGATAATGCTAAAGGCCAGGAGCAGTGATCACTGTCCCCCAGATGCTCACCCACTGACAGATCTGTCACCTGACCCGGTTTGTTACCTAATATTAGATCTAGTATGGCATTCCCCGTAGTCGGCCTGTCAACATACTGTGACAGGAATCCATCCTGGACATACTTAACAAACTCTGCCCCATCTAAACCCTTGGAACTAATCAAGTGCCAATCAATATTAGGGAAGTTAAAGTCACCCATGATAACAACCCTGTTAGTTTTTGCACCTTTCCAAAATCTCCCTCCCAATCTGCTCCTCGGTATCTCTGCTGCTACCAGGGAGCCTATAGAATACTCCCAGTAGAGTAACTGCTCCCTTCCTGTTCCTGACTTCCACCCATACTGACTCAAAAGAGGATCCTGCTACATTACCCACCCTTTCTGTAGCTGTAAAACCTGACCAGTAATGCCACCCCTCCTCCCTTTTTTCCCCCCTCTCTATCCCTTTTAAAACACTGAAATCCAGAAATATTGAGAATCCATTTCTGCCCTGGTGCCAGCCAAGTCTCTGTAATGGCCACTACATTATAATTCCATGTATGTATCCAAGCTCTCAGTTCATCACCTTTGTTCCTGATGCTTCTTGCATTGAAGTACACAACATTTAACCCCTCTATCTTACTGCTCTTTATTCTGCTTCTCTTTCCTCAAAGCCTCTTTATATGTTAGATCTGGCTTTACTCCATGCACTTCTTTCACTGCTCTATCGCTCCGGGTCCCATCCCCCTTGCAAATTAATTTAAACCCTCCCAAACCAAACTAGGAAGCCTACCTGCAAGGATATTGCTCCCCCTCGAGTTCAGGTGCAACTCATCCAATTTGTATAGGTCCCACATTCCCCAGAAGATATCCCAATGATCCAAAAATCTAAAACCCTGGCCCCTGCACCAACTCCTCAGCCACACTTTCAACTGCCATCTCCTCCAATTCTTACCATCACTATCACGTAGCACTGGCAGTAATGCTGAGAACACCACCCTTGAGGTCCTGTTCTTCAGCCTTTTGCCTAGTTCCCGAAACTCACACTTCAGGACCTCATCCCTCTTCCTGCCTATGTCGTTGGTACCAACATGTATCACAACTTCTGGTTGCTTTCCCTCTTGTAACAGGATGTCATGCACCCGGTCAGAGACATCCCGGACCCTGGCACCCGGGAGGCAACAAACCATGCGGGTGTCCTTCTCACGTCCACAAAATTTCCTGTCTGCTCCCCTGACTGTAGAGTCTCCAATGATGACAACTCTCCTCTTCTCCGTCCCATCCTTCTGCACCACAGGGTCAGACTCAATGCCAGAGGCCCTGCCACCGTGGCTCACATCTGGTCGGTCGTCCTTGCCAACAGTATCCAGGACGGTAAACTTATAATTCGGGGGAATGGCTACAGGGGAGCTCTGCACTACCTGTCTACTCACCTTCGCTTTCCTCCCTCTGACTGTCACCCAGTGACCTGCTTCCGGCAGCCTAGGTGTGACTACCTCCCTGTAGCTCTCATCTATGACTGCCTCATTCTCCCTTATGAGTCGAAGGTCATCCAGCTGCTGCTCCAGATTCCTCACATGATCTTCCAGATCGCCCAACCGCATGCACTTCTGGCAGATGTGACTCTGCGGGAGAGGGGAGTTCTCCCAAGACTGCCACATCTCACAGGAGAGGCACATCACCGTCTCAGGAGGCATTGTAAAGACTAACTGGGAACAAACTCGTCCTCTGCCTCTTCTCGTCGAAGCCTCTCGAGTCAAAGCCTCAAATCTCCATTCCTTCACTGGCCCACTCACCCACTCCTAGGAGATACATCCTAGGATATGCTGGGATACATCATCATTGATGTAACCTGGAAGGGGCGGGGGGGGGGCGTCAATGGATGTTTTGGATCTTTCAATATCAGACACTCATATGCAGGTGACCCAGATGTCCCAGCCAAGTTTGACCAGCAGCAAAATCTTCCCTGAGGGCTGTAAGTGGGAGCAAAATTCCAGGTATAGGGCCTCTCTTGCAAGTAGTTCAAATGTTTTCCACCAATTCTCGGCCTTTTCTCCTTGGAGTGACAGAGGATGAGAGGTGACCTGATAGAGGTGTTTTAGATGATGAGAGCCATTGATCGTGTGGATTCCCCATTCCCCCATATAAACCCCCATTCCCGGGGCTGAAATGGTTGCCACAAGAGGACACAGGTTTAAGGTGCTGGGGAGTAGGTGCAGAGAAGATGTCAGGGGTAAGTTTTTTACTCAGAGGGTGGTGAGTGCGTGGAACGGGCTACCGGCAACGGTGGTGGAGACGGGTACGATAGGGTCTTTTAAGGGACTTTTGGATAGGTACATGGAGCTTAGAAAAATAGAGGGCTATTGGTAAGCCTAGTAATTTCTAAGGTAGGGACATGTTTGGCACAAATTTGTGGGCCGAAGGGCCTGTATTGTGCTGTAGGTTTTCTATGTTTCTATGTTTTTTCTATAAAACAGGTATTCAGTACCTCAACTTATTTGTCTGTCTTAACTCTATACTTATACCATTATATCATAAAAGTACAGTCATTCATTTAACTTTAGCAAATTGTTTATATTGATAATGTAAATAGATTTTTAGAAAATTTCTGATAAAATGATGCCTGCAGCTGTTTATCCTGTTGGGTTATATATTGCTTTATTTTAATGGCATGTTGGTGGCAGGCTAGATTTTACCTGGAGGAGCAATATCAATATTTTTTCAATCAATGCACTGACATGTTATCTAGGTATAAGAATACATGAGAAGATTATCTAGGTTAATCTTCTGTGAGAATTTTTTTATAATACCATACCATTCATACCAATTATATTTCATTCATTGTATTGACATTCACGTTTACGTTAATCATTATTGCTCTACAGGGGCTTCACACCAAGGGTCCCCATTCTTAACTTAATGTGAGATCATTCACATAAACTCTTACTCTTCCATTGAAAATTTCATACGACATAAAAAAATACATTGGATTCCAGGCTGCAGTTTCAATAGGATTCAACTTCTCACAGTGGTGTTCTAAATTAGTACATCAAATTCATTGGATATCCATTTGATTATGGAGTCATGAAGAGCAGTACTTACCAATCAAGATGACCCAGATTCCTCAGCCATGTCAACATTGCCACCACTCCCCATTTAAGTCCTGGCTCCAAACTCTAGACTTTTTCCTATCCAGCCGCTTTCACAAACACTGAAGCTTAACTCCTGAACAGCTCAATCCGTTGTATCTTAACTTATGCATTCTTGACCTACATTTCAATCCTAAACCCACAATCCGATCCCGCCACTGTTGACGTGGTTATTCACCCAGCCTCATCAAAATGCTGCCCTTCAGACCTGAGGTTGCAATTGGCTTCTCCATCCTGATCTTCGGATATTAGTCTTACTTTTCTGAGAACAATTATTATTAGTGTGCATATTAAGGCCAACCAACTGCAATACCATTGTATAATGGTGCAGGTGAAAAGAGACTCTAAGACCACTTTCAATATAGCCTGATGTTCTATTGCTACATACTATACAAGTCACACTTTCATCTGTTTAGCAAGAACAAGCTGCATGTTAACGGCATGGTCACATGTACCTCTGCTTGCAGGCAACTCATTGTTAGCAGAATAGTGGCAGCTGTTGTCATTTCCACCTAAAATTAAGCCTATTAATGAATAAATTATATACAGTTCCCTGACGGTCAAATTGATTGCTTAGGCACTTCTACCAAGAAACTTTGTACTTGGGGTTTGGCATTACAACAATGTTAGGAAGTCCAAATGCTGGCACACTACCCATTGAAGGTTATCTTAAATACTCACTTAATTCTACTCAGTCATCAGGTTACCAATCCAAGTCATTCCACCATGCAGCCCAAACTATTTTTCATTGAAATGCCTGGGAGTGTGAATGTACCCCAAGTGACTCAAGGGACAAGAAACAAAGACATCAACAGATGCACATATGAGGTAGAAACAGAGCATATTGGAAAGACAAAGGAAATGAGGCTACAAATAGATGTTTTGTGGTTGATGAGTTTCCATCAGTATTCTCACAGCTACTAGTTGACCTGCTGGGTGCTCATGTTGCATCCCGATGCTTTTACGACCCAAAGGTTCTTTGGTTAAGGAGGAGACATAAAACTTGTTGCTTATGATCCTTTTGTTAAGAGTTACAGGAGCAAAGAATAGAAAGGAAGGAGCATGGCATGAGACAGAGGAAAGAATGAAAATAAAGTTTTCCACTTCAATGTCTCTCTCTCCACACTTGGGCCATACCTGAATGGACAGTCAGTAGTCTCACCAACACAAAGGTGGAACTAGCAGAGAGAGAGAGAGAGAGAGAGAGAGCAGCTGACCTTGGCCCTGAGATTCATTGTTCATGCAGAGGACAAGCTACGGGCAATTGAATCTCTTCTGGGTGAAGTTACTGAAGCAATGAGACAGAGAATCTCATGATGACAAGCCCAGTCTCATCAGCAGGAACAGAAACCACCCTTTCCACAACTGTTCAACAGCTCACTGCAGACAATCGGTGTCTGTGATTTCCACTCTCGTGGCCGCCATCGGTGAACTCACTGTGGACAGCCAGCATCTGCTGACAGCCATTAGTGTTCTCGCCAACGCAATTCAACAGCCCTTGGCCATTACAGTTCCATTCCCAGCATACTCTGGTGATCCCGATAGCTGCAGGAATTTTATTACCCAATGTGACCTGACAACTCAAGCCCAGCCTGGTCACTTTGGTGATGATGCTCGAAAACCAGTTTACATGGTCAATCTCCTAAATGGACTCCACTCAGCCTGTTCAGTGTTTTATGGGAGCAAGGATCCCCTGCAGCCCGGTCATTCCAACATTTTGTTGCAGAGTTCAGGAGTGTTTTTGAACTTCCAGTATGGGGTCAGCAGGCTGTCCATCGATTCTTGGACCTGCACCCAGGCAGAGTGATGGTGAGAGCCTATGCAGTCAAATTCTTCATGCTTGCAGTAGAGACAGGATGGAATGAGAGATCTCTCACCACTGCTTTCCAGAGTGGACTGAACGCAGGGGTCCAGCAGGAGATCGCTGCCCAGGACCAGCAGGATGAGCTGGTTAATCTGGCCGTTCAAGTTGATGACTGGGTACTTGAGTGGCACCGGGAAAGCATGTCTCAAGCTTCCTGTGCACTGTCTGATCACCGTCCTTCTTCATCCTCTCCCTCACCACCCTGCACTCAGTTCACAAAGGAACCTATGCAGTGAGGCACATGCAACTGTCTCAGGAGGAACAAGAGTGGTGCAGGAGAACATGTTCCTGCTTCTACAGTTGCAATCCAGGACATTTCCGGGTGGCGTGTCCCAACTGTCCAGTAAAAGAAGGTACCTATCAGCAGGGAGACAACTCCTGACAGGTTGGTTCTTTCTGCAGTCCACTTGCCCCAATTGTGTAATGCTTGCAGCTTCCTTGTTGGGGGGGGGGGGGGTCTCGGACGCATGAACTTGAGGTTTTAATCAGTTCCGGTGCTGCTGGGAATCTCATGGACACCTCTTTAGCTCAAAAATGGAGTGTTCAAACTAGGAAATTAAGAGAAAAGGTGAACTTCCACGCCATGGACAGTCAAACTCTGGGCAGCGCCCAGATCCACCTTTCCACCCAACCCCTCCAACCTGTGCTCGAAGGAAACCATAGTGAAGAACTTTCCTTCTATCTGGTTGATTCATTTGAACTGTCACTGGAGTTTGGTCTCCTCTGGTTATCGCAATTTAACCCATAGATTGATTGGTTTCTTAAAGCACTCCTAGAGTAGGAACTGGCATTCCTATCTACCCGTGTGGGTCCAGCTCAAGCTTCTTACCATCAGTCGCCTCCTGTGTCAGCTAAGGATGTGGACCTGGCTGGGATTCTGGCTGAAGATGTGGATCTTATTGAGGTCTTTGGTAAAAGAATAGCCTCCCTGCATACAGCCATACAACTGTGTCATAGACCTCCTACCTGGCAATATTCCTCCCCGGGGCCACCTCTTTTCCCTCTCTTGTCCTGAAACTGCAGCCAAGGAGGCATTGCCCTTGGGAATTATCCATCTGTCAACCTCACCAGCAGGAGCAAGAAAGATGGCAAGCTCCATCCCTACATTGATATCAGCCCCTGAACAACATCGCTGTGAAGAACTGCTGCTACCCTCTTTCCTTGCTGGTGTCTGCATTTGAACATCTCCAGGGAGCAACCATGTTTTCCAAAATTGATCTGAGCAATGCTAACAATCGGGTTCATATGAGAAAATAGCTTTCAACAGCTCTAATGGCCACAATGGGTACCTTGTGATGCCCTTTGGTCTGACCAATGCTCCCACTGTTTTCCAGGCGTTAGTTAATGATGTGCTCAGGGATAATTTGAATCCGTTTGTTTTTGTGTATTTAGACAACATCCATATTTATTCCTGCTCTTAATCTGGTCCAGAGGGTTCTCAGATGTTTCCTCGAAAATAACTTGTATACCAAGCCTGAGAAATGTGAGTTCCATAAAGAGCAGGTGTAATTTTTGTGCTATATACAACCCCATCCAGTGCTCAAATGGACCCTAGTAAAGTTCAGACAGTAACAGAGTGGCCCAAATGATCTTCAGTCAAACAGGTACGGCACTTCATGGAGTTTGCAAACTTTTATCACGGCTTCATCAGGGACTTCAGCTCTATTTTGGCTCCCATAAATGCACACACTAGGAAGACCTGAGCAGGATTCCATTGGACAGAGGATGACGACCATGCTTTTTTGTGTTAAAGCGACGTTTCACCACTGCCCGCTGCTACAACACCCAGACCCATCTCAGTCATTCGTTGTTGAGGTGGATGCATCCAATGCCGGCATTGGCACTGTCCTCTCTCAGCGCTTTTCTGCGGATATCCGACTGCACCCTAGTGCCTTTCTTTCCCAACGCTTGACTCTGGCTGAATGGAACTACGTTGTTTTGAACCAGGAACTTCTGGCTGTTAAGGAGACCCTGGGGAAATGGCGACACTAGCTGGATGTTCAATTGATTCAATAGGATACATTTAACGTCAGAGAAATGTATACAATATACATCTTGAGTTCTTTTTCTTCACAAACATCCATGAAAACAGAGGAGTGCCCCAAAGAATGAATGACAGTTAAACGTTAGAACCCCAAAGACCAGCCCCCCTGCTTCCCCTTCCCACGCACAAGCAGTAGCAAGGCAAAACACCCCACCACCAGGAAAAAAGCATCGGCGCCCTCCACTGAGCACTCAAGCGTGCAGCAAAGCTTGCAGTACCCCAACGACTACTCACTCACCCAGTAATTCAACACACCACAGTCTCTCTATCTCCCTAATAAGGGAAAAAGAGGTGTCCCAGTTTCACAGCAAGAGGGGAGACATAACAAACAACTCACTGATTTACGATGTTAAAAGTCTGTTGCATTGCTTTTCCTAAGCTCTCCACTCAAAGAGTTGGCCTCAAGGCTCAGGCCTCTGTACACACGGCCAGTAGCTAACTTGCTGCTCCTGATGTTCAGTGTTCTCCTGCGATGCCTCAGTCAGGGGCACTGGCCTCAAATCCGCCCATCTCCAGAGCCACGAGAATCCGCCACCCTGAAGGCTCATTAGTCTTGAAAGGCTGTGTGCTCGGGATATCAAAAAGCGGCCAGTCCTGAGGTCCTGAGAGCGGGTCCCATTCCCACAAAGAATCAAAGGCAGATTGTAACTGCAGGTCAGATTCTTCAAAAGAACCTGGAAAAGGATAAAAAGAGATATCGAAGGAAGAAATAGAGCTGTTTCTGAAAATGCAAGCAAAGCAGCATCCTTTCTATGTCTGGACAGAGCATAAGAACCTCTCCTACATTAAGTATCCAAAGAGCTCCAACTCTCATCAAGCCCAGCGGGCGTTCTTCTTCACCTGGTTTATTTTCATCCTTACCTATCGCCCGTGCAGCAAAAATACCAAGGCTGACACTCTCTCCCAGCAGTTCGAGGGATCTGAGGACAATGCCAGTACAGAGTCCATTCTTCCTCGCTCATGTATTGCCGCTCCAGTAATCTGGGGAATAGAGGTGGAGATAAAGGCCACCCAACAATTGGACCCAGGCCCTGGTGGGGGGGCATCCCAACTGACAGTTTGTCCCTGCTATGGGGTGTTCCAAAGTGCTAGAATGGGGTCACTCCTCCCATCTGGCTGGACATCTGGGAATTCAAAGGACCCAGGAGTCTATAAAGAGATCATTTCGGTGGCCATCTATGTACCAGGATGGCCACAACTTTGTATCTGCCTGTCCCACCTGTGCTCAGAATTATGTCTGCTGTCTGTGACCCACTGCTTCTGGTCCCACTTCTCAGTGGATTTCATCACTGGGCTGCCCCCGTCGAATGGAAACACTACCACTTTGGCTGTTGTAGATTGATTCTCCAAGGCTGCCCACTTTATTGCCCTCTGTAAGCTCCTGTCGGCTCTTGAGAGTACCGCGTTCATGGTTCCATATCTGTTCAGGCTCCACAGCCTCCCTCTGGACATAGTGTCTGATTGTGGACCACAGCTCACTTCCCAGTTTGTTGGGCTGTCTGCTCTCTTGTAGGAGCCACAGCCAGCCTCCCATCTGGTTTCCACCCCCAATCCCATGGCCAGACGGAGAGAGTGGACCAGGAGTTGGTGATAACCATGAACTGCTTTGCCTTTTCCAACCCCACATCCTGGAGCTCCCAATTGATTTGGGCAGTGATCGTCCACAATAATGTCCTGTTGTCTTCCATGGGCATGTCCCCATGTGAATGCCAGAAGGCATTCCAGCCACCGTTCTACCCTGACAAGGAGATTGATGTAGGAGTTCTTGCTGCTAAGCAGCTGATCCAATGCTGCAAGCACACCTAGAGATGAGCCAGGGCTTCTCTGCTGCACACCCAGAAACAACATGCCCAGCAGGCTGATCTGCTCCACCAACAGGTAAGGCCATTCAACCCAGGAGGGAAGGTCTGGTTGGCATCAAGGGATCGTCCCCGGGAAGTCGAGAGCCGCAAATTGGCTCACCGAATACATGGTAACATCTAGTACCCTGTGGATAGGGAAGTGTATGACCTGAAGAATGCTGTTAGATTCCAGCAAAGGACATCTTGGACAAGTCACTCATCCAGGTCTGTTGCACCTCAGGAGCTGCATCTAGAGAGGGGGACCCTGTCACAACCAGAGACTGGGCAATGTAGCTGATTTGCCAATTGCATTCATGAACTTGCATGCATCAGCTAATTACTGTTTAATTAAGGCTCCTTTCTTTTAGTTGTAGTGCTTATTGAGACTTGCGCAAAGCTCAGCAATGTTAAACTGCCTGCTTGCATTCAGCCTTGCCTGAGAAAGTGAATTGTCCAGACGACTGACGTTGACAACTGGCAGTATGCGTTTTATATATAGTTATTCCTTTCAACCACAGGGTTGGCATCTAGTCTTACAGTTGAGAGTTTTAGTTAATAGCCCGGATTGGCCTAGCGCTTTTTGTTTTCCTTTCCCTTAAAATCCTCTTGGCATTAAAGTCTGTGAATTATCGACCCGCTTTAGTGTCTCTCTCCGCACTTGAACCATATCCAAATAAACTGACAAATTCTCCAACACAACTCAACACTCACAAGGCCTTTTATTTTCATTTCAGGTTTTCAGTAACCTCACTACTTTGCTTTTGTTTTAGGGAGAAGACTATAAACATACAAGACCAGTTGTATTTCTACTTTATGGCTTATTACTTTGCTGTCTTATTCTTTCGTTAAAACATACGCATAGTTTGGGCCATATGAGTTCCTGTAGGAAGACAAAATAGAAGACAAAGTTGTTCAATGTGAGCATGATTTAAACTTAGTAAGTCAGTTGAGGAGGGGGATATCAGGCTGGAGAGAGGGTTGAGGACACCTTCACTCAGAGGGTAATGAGAGTGTGGAACAAGCTGCCAGCAGAAATGGTGAATGCAGGTTTGATCTCAACATTTAAGAGAAGTTTGGATAAGTACATGGATGGGGGAGGTATGGGTGACTATGATCCAGGTGCAGATCGATGGGACTTTGCAGAAGAATAGTTTGGTATAGATTAGACGTGCCTATTTCTGTGCTGTAGTTCTCTACGACTCTATGACATGCCTGAGAGCTAACATTGGGGATTCAGGAGTTAAAGGTCAGCTTGCCCATCCATGTCAGTGTCCCACCAGTCAGGAAGCTTGATCCTGACATTAGGGTTAGGTCCCAGTGAGCAGAGCATCACAAGTTAAGATGGGTGTCGGTTAGAGTGAGTGAAAGGAGTGAAAACAAAATTAAAGCAGTCAATGTTGTATTACCAATTCACAATGATCAGCTCAAGAATGGCTAGTGCACATGCGGGTGTGAGAGAAGAGAATGTGACGGCAGTCTGGGGTGAAGCATCCTGCCCAAGTCAAAGGATATGGAGTGGGAAGAAGAGTTCCAAGTCATGTCAGAGTTGGAACCCATTAAAATAGTGATGTAGTTGATGATGCTGAGGTTTTTAGCTGAGCCTTGTTCATTTGGGATGGAAGAAGGAAAGAACAGAAGAGATAATGAAAGTACAGTACCAGCTGTGAATGGGGGCAGAGATTTGTTCAGAGGAAAATGAACAGTGAGAAAGTTTGGCATCATTGGAATTCAAATTTGTTGAAATTCACAAAGCTTGATGACTGAAATAAAGGGAAAATATATCTATTCCAGCACTGTATCTGATGAAGAATAAAATGGAACATTAAACCATTGGCAGCTTTGAGTTAGAGTGAACCAGCATTGTAGAAAGACATCAAAACATGCAATGATAAGAGGGCTGGCTCAAGAAATATTGGATAGTTTGAGATTTTTAGTGAAACAGGTTAGGTCCAAATTGAGAAGAGTGGAATTAAAGTTAGATCCATGTGGACTGAGTTTAAAACTGGATACATTTACTTAGAGATGTGGATGTGAAAGTGAATTTTCATTAACACCTTATCAAATATGTGAATGGAAACAGAAACCTCTGAGGGTGCACAATGGAAAAGAGACTGAAGGAAATCCAACCGTGGAGTGGAGGACAATTTCTTCACGGTAAACTTCCTTGCTGGCCACGTATTCAGCAGTCAATAAAACTGGAAAGCTGCAGGTCCTGGAAACTGCCATAAATGCATAAACATTTTGGAAGTATTCAGCAGTGAAGGAGCTGAGCATCTAACAACTTCTCGATATTTTACTCAGTCAAGACATTATCTTGTCTTACAGTGACCACTGGTTGTCTCACCATTATCATTACCCCAAAGCTAAGTATCAATGGTACTGAGGTGGAGATAGTAAAGAGCTTCAGGTTTCTAGTTATAAACATCACCAACAGCTTGTGCTGGTGGAACTACATTGTTGCTAAGGACAAGAAAGTACACCAGTGTCTCTATTTCCTCAGCAACTGAATGAAATATGATATATCCCCATTGATCCCCACCAATTTTTATAAATGCACCATAGAAAGCACCCTATCTGAATGCAGTACAACTTGGTGGGGCAACTGCTTTACCCAAAATCGCAAGAAATTGCAAAGAGTCGTGGACACAGCTTAGCACATCACAAAAACCAGCCTCCCCTCCGTGAATTCTGTCAACACTTATTGCTGCATCAAAAAAAGCTGCTTGCACAATCAAAGACCCCTCCCATCCCAGACGTTCCATCTTCTCCTCACTTCCAGTGGGTAGAAGATACAAAATACACATCACCAGGCTTAAGGACACTTCTATCCTGTTGTTGTAAGACTCTTGAATGTACAGTACATCTTATACGTTAGAAAATGAACTATTTACTATCTCTTCATAGATTTGCATCTTATTATCTACCTGCACTGCACTTCTTTGTAACTGTAACACTATATTCTGCCTACTGTTATTTTTTTTTCCCTTGTATTACCTCAATATATTTATGTTTTGAAATAATCTGTATGGATGGCTTACAGATCCAAGTTTTCACTGTATTGCAGTATATGTGACAACAATAAACTAATCGAAACTCTGTACACTGCAAAGTCTCAGAACTAAATATCGATACAAGTCAATTTCAGCACTTGTTACATTGACAATAATTGATCATTCATCAACCCCCTGCTGAAAATGAGTAATATGGGGCCTCAGTCACAGACATTTATTAAAGACATAACTAGATCTCACTCTTGATCAATATCCTTCAAATTATTCAGATGCAAAAAGAAAACTGTATTCTAATTATTTGCCTAAGATGGGTGACATTCATGCCTTAGGCACTATACCAATAACATTCATTGATAGTGATTAAGTATAAACAACTCTTTGGTGCAAGACAGAGGCAATCAATTATTGCAATTAACTACACTAATCCAACATCAGCAGCAGAACAGCATCCTTCGAGCTATATCAACACAATTAAAGTGACATTATTGTGGCATAAAATAAAGATGACTGCCTTGGCACACTGAGTTTAAGAATACCATAATCTTGCTTACTAAATTCAGATGTTGCCTGCTTCGTGTGACACATACTCAGCAGATCTAAATTATATTGTCAACTACTAAATTATTCTCTAGGAAGGGAAAGCTGAGCACTGTTCATGTTTGTTGATTGCACGCAGGAAGCTGAAGCCAAAAATGGGTTGCAAACAGAAGATATTCAGTTGTTCGAGGGGATAAAGTGAAGACAACATACTTGCTCACAGTATTTGATGGAATCACACTGCAAAAAGAATGACCACATTTGGATATGTTGTTTCTTAAAAAGAAGACAAAACAATTATGAGATATGATTAGAATTACATAAGGCTTGGCTAAGTGGCAGCAAAACGGTTTTTGTACATTATGTACAAAATATGGGATATTCTGTACTTGATGAATCTGTTTGCTTCAGAATAGACTCAGAGAGGACAACAATTGATTGAATCGAATTTGTTACACTTTTAAATAGTTGTCATTCATTGGTGACTATTGAGGCTCTTCAAAGTTCAAAGTAATATTTATTATTAGAGTACTTACATGTCACCACATACAACCCTGCGATTCTTTTCTCTGCGGGCATACTTGCTCATCTCTCGAAGATCCCTTCTGACAATACTGATGCCATATGCAAAGAAGATGCCGGTGAAGCAGGGAACATTAACTTTATACTAGAATTAATTTCTGTTAAGCAGATTGTAATTAGCTACAGAATAAATAAATGATAAATATTTTTCCATTGTCATTAGTCCAAACACAATTGTGTATGGGTACTAAATTTTGACTTCTAGCGTGTCATAAATGTTTTGATACTCCATTATAGTATTACTCATGGTATATTTGAATAGCCTAGCACATAGTATACATTCTGTACATAGCTTTCATTTCCATTGTACAAAATCTCTTTCCCCTTACCCTGTAACTCCATGCTTCATAAGTTAAATAGTTCTCATTTCCAAAAAAAACATGCATGAGTTTTAACACTAGTAAACAAGATAAAAGATAGTCATTGGGCTCATTGAAACAGAAAAAAAAACTTTCAGCACAACACAGGCCCTTCGGCCCACAATGTTGTGCAGAACATATCATTGAAATTAATTCCAGCAGTAATCTCCCCTATCACAGAATGTTAGCATTATATGAAGCTTTTTTTTTTACTTCTAGAATGAAATATAGGTCATTCAGTATTTCCTCATATGATGTCTTGTTTTGCATCTCTATCTTATGTAGTCAGCTGATTACTTGTTTTTCTTACAAATTGCTATTGAACTAACAAATCTTCATTCCTACCGGCTCACTGGCTCATTACCCATATTCGAAGGATCAGATGATCATTACTGCAAATACCTTGAAATAAGCTGCCAGTCTTTTTTTTGTAAATCTCCATTAAATCATAGCCTCAGGAACTAGACATGTCAAAAGTTTGCAATCCAATAATTTCAATCTCACTCTGTTAATTTTCACAATAGAATCACATTAATTTAAAGAAGTAAGAATGTCAGATCTAGAGCTCTATCATAAGTAATAAATGATCCAATTATTAGAATATGGACCATTACCCAGGTAAAGAAACAAATTCAAGGTTATGACAATAGATTGACGCTTAGCTGAACAATGATCAGTTAAATCTATATTTCCAGTTATATTGGGACTGTAAAATACAACCAGATCATCATCCTGGAGCAATTCCATTTTCTCAACTTATAATTGTCACCTTTACTTATGTGCATCCCTCAGGAGATTAAGTAAATTATGAAGCAGCTGTTACAAATGGTAGATTGTAGATGGTTCATTGAAAGTATCGGATTCAGCTAACCAAACTAACTTTTCTGATTTCCTTTTTTTGCTGAGCAGCTGTTATGTTCCTAACTACATATATTAATATTTTACTTCTGTTTCTTAACAATTTCTGTTACAAATAAATATTTCTCAAAATATTTTGTTACCACAATTGTAGTCATAGTTGCTGAACAACTTATAACATTTGATGAATTTAACTAATATAATCAAACTAAACTAGATGATCCCGAAGAAGGATCTCGGCCCAAAACGTCGACTGTTTACTCTTTTCCATATATGCTGCCTGACTTGCTGAGTTCCTCCAGCATTTTGTGTGTTTGCTTTAAACTGGACTAATGCTGCATTAGTGAAGATAAAATGAAGACATTTGTTACCTCATTTTCACACTTGCTTAAAAATCTTTGAATCCACATAATGCAAAGCAAAATCTTTTGGTACCAGATGAAACTCTTTAGCACATTTTCAAGTTTGAAGCTTCCTTTGAACATCTTCAAGTTCACTGATATGAAATCAATACCACTCTTCAGTTTCATGTGTTTCACATTGAAGAGGTATCATTTCATTCTCTCAAGTATAACATCCATTATCGGATTCAGTTACAAACGCATCAACAGTTAGATGGATAGGGGTTTTTTTTCTCACCTATGTGCAAGGCAAAATATGATTCATGTCATCAATTATACGCAAACATTCAGTCGAAGCCATTTCAGTGAACTGTTTTTCTTTAATAAATAGCTCCATGACCAAGTATGAGATTTTTATGTTTCATTGGAATGACACTCAGTGGACAATTTATTTGGTAAAGGAGGAACCTAGTAAAGTGACTACTAAGTATATTTTAGTGGGCTTCTCCTGCTGCTGTAGCCAATCCACTTCAAGGTTCAACATGTTGTAAGTTTAGAGATGTTCTTCTGCACAATGCTGCTGCAACACATGGTTATTTGGGTTACTGGCAATTTTTAGTCAGCTATAACCAGTCTGGCCATTCTCCTCTGACCACTGTCATTAACCATGCATTTTTGACACAGAAATGTCACTCAGTGGATGTTATTTTTTTTTCACACTTTTCTCAGCAAACTTTAGAAACTATTTTGTTTGAAAATCCCCCTGCTTTATGAAAGTTCATTTTACGCCAATTCGCTTTTACAAAAGACCTACATTAGTACCTGTTTTCGCTAACCGAAGGAAATCTGAAGAGGATTTTCGCTTTTACGAAACTTGTATTAAACTTGTGTTTACCCCAAGAAGGACTACCATGACCGTGAAGCCTTGCATGGGCAGGTGTGTGCACATGTGTGTACATGCCGATTTTTTTCTACAAATCGGTTTTGGCCAAATCTTCCTGATTCTGGTAAGTGAAACTACACTGTACATACATTCTTTCTACTTTATATAGGCTGTGTATTTACTATATCATTCCTGTTTTTACTATATGTTACTGTTATTTTAGGTTTTATGTGCTATTGGTTAGGTTATATTTTTGTGTCTGGGAATGCTCAAAAATTTTTCCCATATAAGTTAATGATAATTGTTTCTTCGCTTTACACCATTTCAGCTTACGAAAGGTTTCATAGGAACGCTCCACTTCCAGATAGCGGGGGAAACCTGTAGATCATAAATTGGGACCTGGAAGCATACATTGGGAACAGATGTTCTCAGGGAAATGTATGGAAGAAATGTAGTAAATGTTCAGGGGACATTTGAGTGGCGTTCTGCACAGGTGTGTTCCAATGACGTAGGGAAAGGATGGTAGGGTACAGGAACCGTGGTGTACAAAGGCTGTTGAAAATCTAGTTAAGAAGAAAAGAAAAGCTTACAAAAGGTTAAAAAAATTAGGTAATGATAGAGATCTAGAAGATTATAAGGCTAGCAGGAAGGAGAATAAGAATGAAATTAGGAGAGCAAGAAGTGGCCATGAGAAGGCCTTGGTGAGCAGAATTAAGGAAAACCCCAAGGCATTCTACAAGTATGTGAAGAGCAAAAGGATAAGACATGAAAGAATAGGACCAATCAAGTGTGACAGTGGAAAAGTGTGTATGGAACCGGAGGAGATAGCAGAGATACTTAATGAATATTTTGCTTCAGTATTCACTATGGAGAAGGATCTTGGTGATTGTAGGGATGACTTACAGTGGATTGAAAAGCTTGAGCATATAGACATTAAGAAAGAGGATGTGTTGAAGCTTTTGGAAAGCATCAAGTTGGATAAGTCACTGGAACTGGACGAGATGTACCCAAGTCTACTGTGGGAGGTGAGGGAAGAAATTGCTGAGCCTCTGGCAATGACCTTTGCATCAACAATGGGGACAGGAGAGGTTCTGGAGGATTGAAAGGTTGCAGAATTTGTTCACTTATTCAAGAACAGGAGTACAGATAGCCCAAGAAATTATAGACTAGTGAGTCTTACTTCAGTGGTTAGTAAGTTGATGGAAAAGATCTGGAGAGGTAGAATTTATGAACATTTGGGGAACCGTAATATAATTAGTAATAGTCAGCATTGCTTTGTCAAAGGCAGGTTGTGCCTTATGAGCCTGATTGAATTTTTTGAGGATGTGACTAAACATATTGATGAAGGTAGAGCAGTAGATTATAGTGTATATGGATTTCAGCAAGGCATTTGATAAGGTACCCCATGCAAGGCTTATTGAGAATGTAAGGAGGCATGGGATCCATGGGAACCTTGCTTTGTGGATCCAGAACTGACTTGCCTACAGAAGGCAAATATTGGTTGTAGACAGGTCATATTCTGCATGGAGGTCAGTGACCAGTGATGTGCCTCAGGGATTTGTTCTGGGACCTCTTCTCTTCGTGATTTTTATGAATGACCTGGATGAGGAAATGGAGGGATGGGTTAGTAAATTTGCTGATGACACAAAGGTTGGGGGTGTTGTGGATAGTGTGGAGGGCTGTCAGAGGTTACAGCAGGATATTGATAGGATGCAAAACTGGACTGAGAAATGGCAAATGGAGTTCAACCCAGATAAGTGTGAGGTGGTTAATTTTGGCAGGTCAAATATGATGGCAGAATATAGTATTAATGGTAAGACTCTTGGCAGTGTGGAGAATCAGAGAGATCTTGGGGTCCGAGACGCTCAAAGCAGCTGCACAGGTTGACTCTGTGGTTAAGAAGGCATATGCTAAGTTTAAGAGCTGAAAGCTATATAGGACCCGAGTCAGACATTATTTGGAGTACTGTGCTCAGTTCTGGTCACCTCACTACAGGAAGGAAGTGGAAATTTTTGAAAAGGGTGCAGAGGAGATTTACAAGGATGTTGCCTGGATTGGGGAGCATATTTTATGAGAACAGGTTGAGTGAACTCAGCCTTTCTCCTTGGTACAGCGGAGGATGAGAGGTGACCAGAAAGTGGTGTATAAGATGATAAGAGGCATTAATCATGTAGATAGTCAGAGGTTTTTTTCCTAGGGCTGAAATGGCTAACAGGAGAGGACACAGTTTTAAGGTGCTTGGAAATAGGTACAGAGGAGATGTCAGTGGTAAGTTTTTTTACACAGAGAGTGGTGAATAAATGGAATGGGCTGCCAGCAACAGTGGTTGAGGCGGATGCGATAGGGTCTTTTAAGAGTCTCCTGGATAGGTACATGTAGCTTAGAGAAATAGATGGCTATGGGTAACCCTAGGTAATTTTGAAAGTAAGTGCATTTGGCACAGCATTGTGGGCTGAAGGGCCTGTATTATGCTGTAGTTTTTCTATGTTTCTATGTTTCTATCAGCAGATTCTGAGATACTCAAACCACCCCATCTGGCACCACAATCCTTCCACAGTCAAAGTCACTTACATTTTATTTCTATTCAATTTTAATGTTTCAGCTGAACAACAACTGAACATGTTGTCTACGTCTGCATGCATTTAAGCATTGAGTTGCTACTACATGATAGGCTGATTAGATATTTGCAGTAATGAGCAGGTGTACCTAATAAAGTGGCCACTGACTGTATAGACCATTGAAAATGTGATTTCAAAGGTATTATTTAAATTTTGTTTAAACTTACTATTAGTAAGTTATTAATACTATTAATATCAGGGCAAATGAATCAGAATCAGATTTACTATCACTAACACGTCATGAATTGAATTGAATTGACTTTATTTCTTAGAAGTGGATCCAGAATTAGCTTGCCCACAGAAGGCAAAGGGTGGTTGTAGATGAGTCATATTCTGCATGGAGTTTGTTGACCAGTGGTGTGTCTCAGGGATCTGTTCTGGGACCTCTTCCCTTCATGATTTTTATAAATGACCTGGATGAGGAAGTGGAGGGATGGGTTACTAAATTTGCTAATGACACAAAGGATGGGGGTATTGTGGATAGTGTGGAGGGCTGTCAGAGATTACAGAGGGACATCGATAGGATGCAAAACTGGGCTGAGAAATGGCAGACGAAGTTCAAACCAGGAAAGTGTGAAGTGGTTCATTTTGGTAGGTCAAATATGATGGCAGAATATAGTATTAATGGTAAGACTCTTGGCAGTGTGGAGGATTAAAAAGTACATAACAGGTATTGAGCTATGGAGCTCATCTGAGAGTGGTAGATTGCTGCCCAATGTAAATCCAACATATGTATCCATGTCCTGACGAAGGGTCTCGGCCCGAAATGTCGACAGTGCCTCTCCTTATAGATGCTGCCTGGCCTGCTGTGTTCCACCAGCATTTTGAGTGTGTTATATGTATCCATTGTGTGTTTGTGTGTGTGTGAAAAAGGGCAAAGAGAGGGATGTAATGTAATTAGCCTGGTGAATTCAGACTTCAATATTGTAAACCTCTGACTGTTCAGACACTACATATAAAGACTGTTGAATAATAAAGCATAAACACAAGCTCCCATAACAGATGGTACTATAACGGTAGCCACTACCATGGTAAAGATGAATGTTACTGCAGACTGTCAGGAGAAGAACATAATGGGGCAAACAGCTTCTTAATCTGGATTGCTGTGGCACAGACAAACTGATAGTATTTTGTTCTTGCTTCTTGTTATAGCCTAAAATTATTGTGCAAATTCAGTAGAACGTTGAAACTCAGTAAGTCACCTTTGATTTAACATAAACAAGCATTAGTTCCAGTAAAGGGATCAAACCCTAAATAATAATAATTTTGTATAGCCCCCCACTGACTTTGGAGTCATTTGATATATTTTTTCTATGGAACCGATAAAGAGACCATTCATGCTGAGTTCATTCATGCCAACCAAGATGTCCATGTAAGGTAATCCCATTTCCCCACATTTGACCTAAATTCCTCTAAACATTTCTTCTCCATACATGTAAATGTCTTGTAAATATTGTTAAAACCCCTGCTTGGCAGCTCATTCCTAAGAAGTACCACCCTCCATGAGGAGAAGTTGTTGCTCAGCTTCCAATTAAATCTTTCCCATCTCACCTTAAATCTATTCTGTCCAGTTCTTGATTCCCCAACATTGCAAAAAAGACTGTGTGTATTTACCTAGTTTATGCTCATTGTGTTTTTGTATGCCTTTGTCAGGTCACCTGTCAACCTTCAAGTTCCAACGAATAAAGTCTTTGCTTGCCCAATGTTTCCCTGTAACCCAATCCTTCAAATCTTATCAAAATCCTCATAAATATTTTCAGTATACTTTCCAGCTTTTCATTTCTTTGGTTTCAAAGTCTGTATCCAGTCAATCGATAAACGGTATGGTTTAATTTCCCTTGATTCACATGTAATATGTAGTTAACTTAAGAGTGAGGAATTTCATGGCAGCAGAGAGCTGCCCTTACTTGCTCCTAACCAATCAGCAAAGCTTAAAATCCCTTAGATTTCCTTATGGAAGCCATTCAAAACTCAAAGGAGAGGACATGTATAATGCAGGGATAAAACACCAGAGAATAAAGGCTCAAACAAATTTAAACAGGTGTTAGAATTTTAAATGGCTCATTTGATAGATTGGTTTGGACCCAACGAGCAGGATTTCATGTGAGATGTCGCTTGAACAGTTTCAATAATATTAAGTTAATTGGGGATTGAAAACAGACCAAGAGAGCACCAGTAAACTGCAAATGTCACTCCACTGTTTATGAAGGAAGGGAGGCAAAAGACAGGAAATTATCAGCCAGTTAGCCTGACTTCAGTGGTTGTCAAGATGTTAGAGTCCATTGTCAAGGATGAGGTTTGGGATAATAAACCAGTCATAATTGAATGGTGGAGCAGACTCAATGCACCAATAGTCCAATTTTGTTCTTAAGGTCTTATGGCATTGCAGAATGCAGAAATGGCAAAGAAGTGGATTAAAGAAAAACAAAGTGGTGAGGACTGGTAGGAGTGATAAGTAGCACACTGCAGAAATGTGTAAACTCATCGTGATGGAAAATTGTAGAATTAAGAATAGAACCTCAAGTTCTAATAGGATACCAGATCAAAGTGACAGAAGCCCAGTGGAATTAGGAACAAGGACTGAGTTGTGATAGGGGCTGAAAATGATTGCTTCAGAATTTTCGGAGTTAAACTGGAGGGCAATGAAATTCATTCGACTGCAAGTCAAAGACAAACTGATTGACAACACATGAGTGGGCCAAGAGAAGAAGTGGAATGATGAACCCAGGCACTGCCAGTGTGCATTTTCACTGATGGTAAAATATGTATACTGGATTCACATTTTTTTGCATTCACTTGAATGAGTAGTTGGAGCACATCTAAAAGATGGCAAATCCATCAGTAATGAACTGGAGTGTTATCCTGTATTTTGTGTTGAGAGTGAAACTGGAACACACAGCCTCTCATATAACTTTGAATGTGCCATTAAGGTGCGCATGCTTTATAATAATGCTAAAGATTATTTTCCAATATTGATACATCACTATAACAATTATGAATTTAAGCCAACAATAAAAACATCTTTAAATTGCAGATGGAAATACTATTGTGAAGTCAAAAATGCATTAACTGAGTAGGGATATTTTAAAGGGGGAAAGTTAATTTTAACAATACAAAATTGTTATTATTGTTTAAACTGTGTTATTTCATTTTTACTAAGTGTATTGTATTCTTAATTAACCTTTATACTTGAAAGTAACTGAGTTAGATGTGAAAATGTTTATCGTCTTTATTGTGTTCAGTGATACTTTAGAACAGACAATTATGAGAAGCGTTCAAGCATTTCAGCAGTGACCATATCTACTTCTGTGCACTTATTTCCAGAGGAATGCATTTTTATAAGAGGAAGTCATGTAAGAAATAGTTAAAATCTAATAAAACATTATTAAGAGGTAAGAAGTATCTGTCAGTGTATGATACAGATATCCTTAGTGGCATAAAAAAGTCCCAGCTGTAAGCTCTGACGTTGAAGTTGGATTTAAAAAAATGTGTAATTTTCAATTAACTTCAACTAAATGAGTGAAGAGGAATGACAGATTATCAGTAGAGAATTGATTCCGATTCAAAAGACGTTGACTTTATGTTTGGTATTAAAGTTAAACATTTAACGATATTCATGCTTATTATCTTAGACCATACTACTCTTCTAAAGAAAAAAATCACAAATCTTTTTACATGCTGGACAGATCCTGATATATCATTAGCACTAAAATAAGTTGTCAAAAGAACTGATAACCTAACAATCCAAAGTGGGGTGATTTGGATAAAATTGGGCAATTTTGTCCAATTTTTACAGTCATTGTTCAGAGTTACTGTGAAGTAATCAGCCGTAAAATGACATTCATATTTCTTTAAATAAATGGACAAATGGCTTGAACACAAATACCTTCTGCATGTTGAAGCCTTATTTTTCTCAAACTTGACAACCTGTTCTAAATTAAAATAACAATGCTCATCCCTAAAATGTTTGAAATTCCAGTTATTCTTTCAACACAACTCAGTATTTGCCTTTGAGTTTTTTAGTCACTCAATATTTCAAAAAATATTCATGCAAAGGAACAGCTTTCCCTGTTGACCCCATTTCAAAATGTTATTTAATGTTTTAGTTACCTACTGCCTATACTTCCATGTATATATGTTTATATGTATTATAGAATTCAATTTTCCTACAAATATAGTTTATTTAAGCAAATGTAAAATGTAGTGTTCACATGAACTGCAAGATAGATAACTTGTCAAGATTTTCATAATTCATGGAAGCACAGTGTTGTGCATAACCTTAACAGAAGTCTATTCCCAATCCACCACATTAAGGTTCATATAGGACGTCTATATTTCAGATTCAATTTATTTTTTTCCATGACAATTCTTCCATTTTCAGAATGCTTAGTCTTCTTGTTAGATGTAGCATAACTGAACAGTCTAACTAGGGTCATTACAACAAATCTTGAGTATGAATCAACCCTAAATGTTAAGTCCCTATGGAGTTCATAATACCCATTATAAAGGAAGACATAGGCAAGTGCTATTTTAATAATGAATCTGAAACTATTTCCCTGTAGGTTTCCTCTTCTTCAGTCTTTTATCCATTTCTCTATAAATATTCTGCATCAGTATTTCTAGCTGGTTGCTTACCATTATGCCAATGTGAGGCTGTTTGACAATTGTATATATTTAAAAAATCAATTTCTAAAATAAGTAGGGGGGCAGTATTTTGGGGAGAAGGGAATTTCTTCTGATGGTCTGCCTAAAAATAACTTCTGCACCTCCCAGTTATGATTTGCTTTTAAATTGGAATATTGGCATCTCAATTTAGGCTCCATTTTCCAATCACCTTTTCATCTATCCAGCTGCGACCTCTTCTGTGAGATTAAGATTGGCATCACTATGAAATCTCCTGACCCCTCACTACTGAATCCTACAGCAGCAAACTGAGGCAGCACAGTTAGACGATTGACTAGTGGAGGCTTATCTATGCTTTGTGGTTACCAGACACAGCCTATTCCAGGCTTAATCCTGAATGTCCAATGAGAAGATAAGAACATAAGGAAAGAAAGCAGATGAAACTCAGTTCAAAGTATTGTACATTTACTATTGAAATACGTATGCAGTACACAATCCTGAAATTTTATGAAAGCAGCAATGAAACAAAGAAACACCATAGAATCCATTTAAAGAAAATCCCCACACAACAAAGACCCTCAAACACTCAACATATGAAAAGAAAATCATGCAAAATGCAAGCAAATAACACACAGAACATTAAACCTCAAATGGCAGATTCCCCCAAGTGGTTCAGGAGCCATAGCGACTAAGTCAGTCAGCTCAACTCTGTGTCAATGGCTGTAGGCCACCGCACACAGAGCCAGTTCTATGCTGAAGCGCCTTGATCAAATCACACAAGTCATAAAAAAGAGTAAACAGAAACACATAGATAATGAACTGCGGAGTTCCCAAAACTGGGCCCACAGCCGCAAAGCGCGTTCAACACTGAGGACATTAAACATCAAACCACAGAGTTCCCTGAAAATGAATCCACAACCACAACGACCAAGGTGATTGAACCTTGCAAATGTGGGGTCCAAGACCCCTGCATCTTCTGGCAGCAGCAGCAAGAGGGAAACGGGTCAAACGTGGGCAGATAGCGCTGATCACTCATATGTTTTCCACTCTCATCCTCATTGATTTGAATCTTGCTCAGCACTTTAATCAGTGAAAAGTAAAGGAGCTGAGCACACCATTAGTGTTCCACCATTAGGGATCGATGGTCAACTCTGCACACTCCACTCTCAACCTTCTTGAATCCCCCAGGAAATTGCAAAAGTGTTAGTTCAAAAATACATCCTTGAAATGGAAATTACAGACTACAATCGATTGTAGTTCGGAAGAAGTATATTTTAAAAAAGAATACCTGTTAATTTTGTGAGCTGTCTGCACGATGTCACCATTGGTCATTGGTGCCATTTGACCTCTTATGTCAGCTCTGCCATTCACTGTGGTAATGACAACTTTTTTGCCTCATGTTTCTATGCTGCACTAACCTATCCTATCCTATCCTAACCTATCCATTGAGTTGTTTAACATCTAAAAATGTATTATTCTCTATCTTGGTCAGGGATGATTCCTTATTTTGAGACTATGAACTAAGGTTGTTAACACAAAAGCATCAACTCTGCATCTACTCAGTCAAGCACTCAAAGAATCCAATTTGTTTTAATCAGGTCACCTCTTGTTTTAAATTCAAGAGAATATAACACTAGTCTGTTTAATTTCACCTCAAGTAGCAAGCGTATAATCCTATGAATGATTATAATTAACATTTGCTCCACTCCATCTTTTGCAAAACTGCTCTTCTTTCAACAGGGAAATTGGATTTATACACAACATTTCAGGTGTGATTCCACCAAACTTTATAGAATTGGAGCAAGAGCTCCCTAAACTTGCACTCAAAACCTCTTCCATAAACAAAATATATTGTTTGTCTTCCTAATTGTTTGTTGTACCTGCATCCTATCTTTCAGAGATCTATGAACCAGAGCATTCCGTTCCCTTTTTACAACACCTTTTTACATCACTGTCCGGTACGGGAACTGCATCAACCTCAATCACTGGGCACTGTAGAGAGTGGTACAGACAGCCCAGCGCATCTGCTTTCTCTCCATTGAGGACCTCTACAGCAGCACAAAGGCCTGGAAGATCATCAGGGACACCAGTCACCCCAACCATAAACTGTTTCAGCTGCTTCTGGTCTGGCAAATGCTACCATAGCATTAAAGCCAGGACCAACAGGCTATGAGACAGCTTCTTTCTAAAAGCCTTTTAAACTCACCTGCCTGGACATCGCAACGGAGTCATAACGCAAAGACTCCCTGACGTTGTGGGAATGATGTAAGATTTAAATAAATTCTAATTATAATTCTTTCTTATTTGTATTCATACCAGTCTCTGTAAACTCTAGAGTTGGTTGTGTGTGAATATCCCAGGAGATTATGCTCACTTCTCACTGTTACCATCAGGAAGGAGTTATAGGAGCCTAAAGGCACACATCCAGCCTCTTAGGGACAGTTTCTTTCCCTCTGTTTTCTGGTTTTGGAATGGATATTGAATCCATGAACACTACCTCACTACTTTTTTATTTCTGTTTTTGCACTGCTTATTTAATTTAACTATTTGATATATATATATATACTTACTGTAACTTTGTTTTCCTCTAAATTATTATGTATTGCATTGGACTGCAAAGTTAACAAATTTCATGACATATACCAGTGATATTAAAGCAATACACATAAAATGTTGAAGGAACTCAGCAGGCCAGGCACCCTTTATGGAAAAGAGTACAGTTGTTGTTTCCAGCACCTGCAGATTTTCTCTTGCCAGTGGTATTAAACCTGTTTCTGATTCTGGGTTTCTGAGATAGTCAAGCCACTCCATCTGGCACCAACAATCATTCTAAGGTCAAAGTCACTAAGATCACATTTCTTCCCCTTTCTAATGTTCGGTCTGAACAACAACTGAACCTCTTGACCATGACTGCATGCTTTTATAAAATTGAGTTGCTGCCACTGATTGGCTGATCAGATATTTGCATTAATGAACAGCAGTACAGTACACCTAACAAAATGTCCACTGAGTATATATTGTACCATCAGCAAATTTGGCTATATCATAGTTGTTCTACATAAAAATCATTGCTATAGGTAACAAACTGAATCCAAAGTATCAGTTCTCAGCCACTGCTAACATTCACTTAGCCACACTCCTTGAATAAATGTGTGATACACAAAGACTCCAGGGAACCCCTACCCATCACTGCTCTAAGTGATGGAATATTCGGTATGGCGCTAAGAACCTTAAAACTATGTATCAAAGGATACTGCAGTCTTGTGTTATCGACAGAAGAAGCACGTCACCTCAAAAACTACCTACCCGATCAGACATCTACTATCCTGTCTGAGGAAGAATCTGCAGTTCCTACGTTGGACTGGTGAACCTCAGAAGTAGAAGGACCAATCCTTGAAACACTCCGTAGCCTCCAAATCTAAAAATGATCCACTCATTCTTTTTTATTACTTTCCAAACCATTAACTAATTATCAAACAATTCCAATCTACTACCTTCAAAGTTCTTTGCGCTCTAATGCAGTTTAATTAGTTCTTATGTAGGACCTAATCAAAGAGCACCAGAAAATCTAAATTCACCAGATCAGTTGGTTTGCTCTTGTATATTCTCACAGTTTTGATTCCAATGTTGTCAAGCCGAGGAGTGGTAGTGGGGACAAACTCCCACTACCTAAATGTGCTCCTCACGGCATGCACCTCAAATAGCCTCTGACAACCAAGTCCAACTCCTGGCCTTCTTGTGTGGCTTAGCCTCTAAGCCCGGCGGAACTGTTTCTACTGACAGGAGAAGGGGCGAATGCGGGACCTGGCACCTTAAAACCAATGCTTCAAGTAGATGGAGCTCGTCAGCCTGGGAAGGCAGTCCATCTAAAAGAGGGAAAACTCTGATTTCAAACCTCCGCTGCCTTGCGGCCATACCCACTCATGGGAAAGGCTTTGGGAGTAAATCCTGAGGACAAATCTGGAGCTGGAGTCCCTAAGGTAGTCTGACGTTGTCTTCAACCTCTTTCTGGCAACTCCTGCGATGACACTGGTGCCAAGCTGTATCAGCCCTTGCCCTTCCTTTGGACAACATCAGTGGCGTGGAGAGGGAAGACTTGTTGCTTTGGCAACCGCCGGTCTTCCATACAACCTTGCCCAGGCCTGCACCCTGAAGAAGACAGCAAGACCTTCCAGGCGCAGATCCATGGTCTCGCGATACTAACAAATGCCATCAATTCTTCCAGCTACAAGCTCAAAGCATTCCATCAGATTTGTCAAACACGATTTCCCAATCATAAAACCATGCTGACTCTACCCAATCCGAAGCTTCTTTTTAAGCACTTCTTTAATAAATGATTCTTTTTTCTCTATTCCTGGGATCAGGCATGAGGTATCCCATGTGAGTTAGACCATCAAACTGAATCTGTTCTGATACCCATTATGTGTAGCATCACTGCTTCTTGGCTGGGGTCTATGTTGAAGGTCCTGACTGACTAATTTAGAAAGACATGTACCAGGTTTGAAGGGCTTTCCAAGCATTAGAGTGATCAGTCTTTTTTTTCGTTTAACTTTTTGGCTGCTTCTTGGTTCACAGAGGGTACAATTGTTGCAGGAGCCCTTCCACTCTCAGCTGGTATCTCATGCAGTTGACTGACGATATTTGCATGGAAGTACTTTTCATTTCCCCTGAGAAATGCAATATAATGAGACTGAACAATTAACCTTTCGGCTTTTCTAAATTATAGGAGAGATTTATGGCAGTCATATACCCATCAACAAGGCAATCACAGCCCAGCTGTCTCCATGCTTTCAAAAAGTTAGCTAAAAATTACTTTTGCTTTGATTTGAAGCCAGAAGGACTATAAGTGCTTCACTTTGTATTGTATTGGATTACCAGAAGGGTCAATCATAGTGAATTATTCTGCTGTCCACATCCTGCTAGGGAATTGCACAGTTAAGTGATAAGACTCAGAGGAAACACTTTGTCTAATGAGAACATAAGTAACAGGAGCAGTCCGCTATTGGTCACGGAGCAAGTTCCGCCATTCACTGTCACCTTGTTCAAATGTCTGTCTTAAAAATATTCAATGATTTTGCCACTGCACCTCATGGGAGTAATGAATTTCAAAGCTTTATGATTCACTGAGAGAGGAAATCCCTCCTCATCCCCTTCTCAAATGGACAATGATTTATGGTGAAGCTCTGCCTACCAGATCCAGGTGATTCTTCTATTAGTGTAGATGTGTGAATCTATTAACTTAGACATGGCAAGCTGTAGGGGCTGGTTCTTCTCTCTGTGACTTTTATCACTATCTTATAATGCACAAATGTTCTGTGAAGCCTGCTATATGTAATAATAATATACTCTTAGAAGGCTGGAAACCTAGAGTTGGAGGCTCACAGTCAAGTGCATTGAGAGGATTTGAAGTAGGAAAGATTGGTTCAATGAATGTTTTAATGCTGAATATTTATCACCAAGGTGTCTGTCCTATTTCATGGAAGTATTGCCAGGTGAAATGTATGTAAGACTACAATGTGAGATTGGCTTATCCATTTATCATAAATATACATCTTTTCATTTGTATTTCACACAACAGCCATTAATTCGCTTACTCAAAATATTAAAAGCTAACTCAATGCAACAATCTAGAAATAGCTATAAAGAGGATCTCAAGTCTTAGATCATAAAATGGTAAATCAGCTTGCAAGAAGGTAACATCAGGACATCATTTAATATATTTTATGTGGATGTAATCTGGAACACATTGCCTAAAATGACAGGTCAAGATATACAATACTGACAGTCAAAGGAGAAATGGAGAATTATTTAAAAGAGATAAACAGCACTAGGCCAAGGAGAAAGAGTACGGGATGAGAGCTAGTACAGGCAATTCTGGCTGAATAGTCTTTTCCATAATGCATCATTCTTTAAATTTCTACAGATACAGAGAGCAATTAAACAATCTGTTTTTGATATTTTCTCTCCTCAGCTGATTTATGAATCAGGATGAACTGAATGCTTTCTCATACTAGTGCCATTTCCCTCATCGTGACAACACTCCTACACACCTGGATTACTGAACTCCTGAGGCTTAGTGTATGTAACCTCTATGAAGCAAACAAAAGCATATAAAAGCAGAACTCATTCCATTTTCTTCCTAATTAACAAACCAACACCTCTCTAAATGTTGGTGTTTTTGTTTGTCTGTAGTGTGAAACGCTATAATCCATTGTTTTGTTTCATGTGTATGAATGGCAACATTTAATCAGATATCTACTAAAAAATCAATTTTAGCTTTTAAACATCAATTCTGGTGACTCTAAAGTTACTCACAATAAACTATGGGTTTTCAAACTGTAGGCAATAGTTTCAGGGATAAGGGATACAGCCACCCACAAGGTAGAAAAGGAACATAATTATATAAGCTAATTGCTGTTTTAATCATTATTTATAATTAGGTAGGAGAATGTGCAGGGGTGGGGGCAAGCTCAGTAAACAAAAATCTCTCTGAAACAGGAGACAAGAGAAAACATTGGCAACATCCGTCACGAATAATGAGCTTTCCTCTGAAAAGAAAATGGAGAATGAAGAATGATAAGAGTGAAGAGTTGTTTCTTAAACAGATTATACAAAAATAGTCAGCATGAAAAAGAAACAGAAAGCATCCAGCCTAGATGGGATACCTGGCTAAGTATTGAAGACCTGTTCTGATCAACTGGCTGGAGTATCAACTGAGATCTTTTACATCTCGCTTTGGAAGTCTGAGGTACCCACCTGCTTCAAGTAGGCTTCAATTGTACCGGTGCCTAAGAAGAACGTGGTAACCTGCCTCAATGACTATCATCCAGTAGTACTTACATCCCCAGTGATGAAGTGTTTTGAGAGGTTGGTGATGAAACATATCAACTCCTGCTTGAGAAGTAACTCCTCTGAATATGGCACAAAAGGTCCACAGCAGATGCCATTGCATTGGCTCTTCACTCAACCCTGGAACATCTGGATAACAAAGATGCATACATCAGGATGCTCTTTATTGACTATAGTTCGGCATCCAGTACTATCTTCCCCTCAAAACTGATCAATAAGCTTCAAGACCTTGCACTCCTTGTGCAATTGGATCTGCAATCTCCTCACTTGCAGACCCCAGTCAGTTTTAGATTGGCAACAACATCTGCTCTACAATCTCCATCAGTACAGGTGCACCACCCTGTCCATCCTGTTGATATGGTCATTCATTGATTCCATTATGGTTATTGGATTTATTGAGTATGTCCAACGCAAATTAATCTCATGGTGACATATATGTTCTTTGATAATAAATCTACTTTTATATTAAACAAAATAATAACCATTTGGAAAGAGACATAAAGCCCAATAAATCTTAGTACTATCATCTCTGGTATATTTTTTTTAAATCAACATGGCATCAATTACTGAAAAATCTGTTGAATAACAGCTGAAGAGGAAATCTTGTGGTCCATTCTTTAAAAATACCTAATCTGAGCATAAAGTGCCCTTGGCTCTGCATGATTGACATTGCAATTAATTCGACTCTAGCTGTGTTACCGTTGAGAAACTCCTCATTGTGTAATAGTTGTATGTTTGGTACTACATCTACATAACTTAAAGTGGGTTATCTGTTAAGATACAGCCATCCTCAAAATGTTTTTTAAAAAAGCAAGAGAAGTAGCAGATATCAAAGCACTGAAATAAAATTGTTTTATCAGTTTTGATATTGCGTTAAGCCAAACAACTCCAATCAGTGCAGTAACTCGGCTTGCCAATTTTTTAGAGATTTACACCTAAAAAAAAACATTTGTTGGATTTCATTCCTGTGTAAGATTTTCAATCTTTTCACAGAGACATTGAGCTTATGATGCATGAAAATGAAAGTAATCTAGGTTTACATGAATGAAAAACTCTTAAAAGGTGGCTTATCAGCTATATCCATTCAGAGCAAATTATCTGACCAGTGTTGGATATTGCTTTCTCTACTTACTACTTTAATACGTATCAGCCCATTCAAGTTCAGAATTTCTAATTATATGTTAAAATTGCTTTGCATAGTCAATTTTTGAAGTGTGAAAACAGAATAAGAAATTGCTCACACAGGCACTATTACATATCAATGAGCTGTTCTTCCCAATTTTTCTTTGTGAATTTAGTACAGCTGAAGGCAAGGAACCAATAATTGTTTCATTCAGAATTAACAATTCTTCGAATGTAGACTCATATGGAAAACTAAGATCATTCCCGTGACACTTACAGATTGCTCTTTGAAAGGGAATAAAGTGGGTGATTATAGTCAGAAAACAAGTATTATTTTTGAATTAAAATAAACGTTAGTAAAGTAAAATTGATTGAATCGCCGTAGAAGGTCATCAGGCAAGGAGTGAAAGAAAGACAATGAAAAACCTTATTATCACAGTTTGTGAGAATCATGCCTTGTTTTCATAGAAATACGATTTTGCTGCTTACATTATTGACTTCTGGCATCAGATAAAAATAAAGGGAAATCGTTCAGTGGTGCAGTTGCTTATTATTATCACTCGAAGGCATACTCAGCTCAAGATTGTTTATCTCAGAGATAGAGCTGGAAATATGTCATCAAAGAGGAATAACTTCATTTAAAATATTGATTAAGTACCATCAGATCCTAAATGGAAAATAACTTTTAAATTCATGTATAAAGTTGAGTTGAAGGCTTTTCTTTTCAGTCTATATTTAGCACTGCTGAAAATAAATATTTAATATATATGCAGTCCTGTGTTGGCGTTCACCAGGATATTTATAAATAGCTACATAAATATGTGTAGCCATATCATCTGAATTTCAAATAAGAATTTAACCTTTCTGGAAAAGTAAATTAAAAATGTATGAAAGCACTTATAAGCCATGCAATTTGGCTTCTCTTAATGAATATTCCAGTTAAGATGTTTGATTTGCAAGAAGAAAATATTATATACTGCAAAGTAGATTTTGTAATGAATTTAAATATTGCCTTCAGTTAGTTCAATAAAAAGATCATCTTTATTTGTTATATAATGCAAAATGACCTCTCATCTTGGAGATTTAATTTGTTTATTGATTGCAATATTGAAAACAGTTTTTTTCTATTTTCAACTTGTAAATAAAAATAGAAGACTTTAAAAAGAGAACATTTTTGACCTACACACACAAAATGCTGGTGGAACGCAGCAAGCCAGGCAGCATCTATAGGGAGAAGTACAGTTCACGTTTCGGGCTGAGACCCTTCGTCAGGACTAACTGAAAGAAAAGACAGTAAGAGATAGGAAAGCGGGAGGGGGAGGAGGAAATCCAAGATGATAGGAGAAGACAAGAGGGGGAGGAATAAAGCTAAGAGCTGGAAAGTTGATTGGCAAAAGGGATACACAGCTGGAGAAGGGAAAGGGTCATGGGACGGGAGGCCTAGGTAGAAAGAAAGGGGGCGGGGAGCACCAGAGGAGATGGAGAGCAGGCAAGGAGTGATTGTGAGAGGAGCAGAGAGAAAAAAGGAGAGAGAAGAAAGCGGGAATAAATAAATAAATAAGGGATGGGGTAAGAAGGGGAGGAGGGGCATTAACGGAAGTTAGAGAAATCAATGTTCATGCCATCAGGTTGGGGGTTACGCAGATGGAATATCAGGTGTTCTTCCTCCAACCTGAGTGTGGCTTCATCTTGACAGCAGAGGAGGCCATGGATAGACATATCAGAATGGAAATGGGACGTGGAATTAAAATGTGTGACCACTGGGTGGTCCTGCTTTCTCTGGCAGACAGAGCGTAGGTGTTCAGCAAAACGGTCTCCCAGTCTGCGTCGGGTCTCACCAATATATAGAAGGCTGCACCGGGAGCACCGGACACCGGACTCCAACCTGATGGCATGAACATTGATTTGTCTAACTTCCGTTAATACCCCTCCTCCCCTTCTTACCCTATCCCTTATTTATTTATTATTCCCCCCTTTTTTTCTCTCTCCTTTTTTTCCTCTCTCTGCCCCTCTCACAATCACTCCTTGCCTGCTCTCCATCTCCCTCTGGTGCTCCCCGCCCCCTTTCTTTCTCTCTAGGCCTCTCATCCCATGATCCTTTCCCTTCCCCAGCTGTGTATCCCTTTGGCCAATCAACTTTCCAGCTCTTAGCTTCATCCCTCCCCCTCTTGTCTTCTCCGATCATTTTGGATTTCCCCTTCCCCCTCCCACTTTCTTATCTTTTACTATCTTTTCTTTCAGTTAGTCCTGACGAAGGGTCTCAGCCTGAAACGGCAACTCTACTTCTCCCTATAGATGCTGCCTGGCCTGCTGCGTTCCACCAGCATTTTGTGTGGGTTGCTTGAATTTCCAGCATCTGCAGATTTCCTCGTGCTTACATTTTTGCCCTTTCAGTTTTTGTTTAACTGTTCTCAATAAAATAACAGAGACATTTTAAACTACCTTGCTTCATGTGAACTGCTGTAAACCAAGTACTACCAGTTCAAATGTTTCACTTGTCTCATTGGAAGTGGTGGTGCATGAAATGGACAGCCACTAGCTTTATGTCATACTCCAGCTGGATGAGCTGGGTTACAATTACACCTGGTTTTCCAGTTAACCCGATTTGTACAGAAGTTGCTCATTGCTTCATAACCATGAGGCTGGCTGTTACCTATATAATATTTTTTAATCACAGATTTATACTGGGTCAGAGCACTCAGAAGTCTCTTGAATAATACATAAAATATAAAATTGGCGTAACTTGCCTTGCTCTGAAAGACAAGCTAAATTGTGTATCACATAGAATGTTTAATTTTACATTTAATGTAAAATTACCTGAAGTTATGTGGCTGTGCTCCTCCATAAAATGAATCCCAGTCAGACCTACTGCTTAAATCTCATGGAACTGCTAAAGATATTCTCTTAGTCTCAACAGGACTCCTCAATTCTACATGCAAGTTGTATACACCTGCACCTTCAATAACCAATACTTTAAGCAGTAAAAAGAGCAATTTATTATAATATACCGTACAACATTTGTGCATGCTATAAAGTTAGATTTGCTATGCACATGTTCTTGATGGATTAGGGTGTGGAACTGATATTTCCCTGTATTGTTTATTTAGTTTAACTTTCCTAATGCTTGTTCGCATTTTTATATAACCACATATATATGTGTAATTGTTCAGTGAATTTTCCAGCAATTACAGTACAATTGCTTCTATTCTAGAAGTTTCTTAGAAACTCTAGAAAATTCTTAGAAAATTTCTTAGAAAATTCTAGAAATTTCTTAGTTTTCACAGCAGGCGTTACACCACTTGAATCTGGCTGCTTTATAAGTTAATTGTTACCACTTGAATTTGTGTTATCGCTTGTCTGAGTTGGAGACGACAGATACAGCTTTTTCCTTTTCCTTGACTTTGTTCTTTCAGCTTGTCTTTGCTTTTCTTTGCCCACTGTTGTAACACACTTAATAAGAAAGCCTTAAGTTTTTTTCTTGTCATTCTTGACTTCCAAAAAACGTTTGGATCACAAAAGCATCAGGGTCCAAGATTCTGCTGTGGATTACAGAAAATGGCCTAAAAGATGCACCAATACATCAATAAAATTGTTTATTTTAAATAGAAGACGTGATTATTTATTTATTGGGATAATTATTAATTATATGTTCCATTGTATTATAAAAATATGGTCATCAAAACTCTAGGCAGATATCTTGAAAAATCTAATATCCCCAGATCATGTTAGGGTTCCAAGCTGAAGTGGGTTAGCCTGCCACCCTCATGTTTCTTGCTGTCATGAGGCCTGATTTAAATTTTGTAAAACACTCAGAGTAGGAAGTGCACAAGAATACTAGGTCTGAGTGGCTCCTGATGAAGGGTTTCGGCCCAAAACGTCGTCACTACCTCCTCCCATAGATGCTGTCTGGCCTGCTGAGTTCTGCCAGCGTTTTGTGTTTTTATTTATTTCCAGCATCTGCAGATTCACTCGTGTGGCTTCTGAGTGAAATCTGTCTGCCAGCAGGTTTTGAGCCCGACCACTATGTTTTGCACTGAATGACAGAAATTGAAATATTATAACATGCAGATTGAAAGAAATTAGAACGTAGAAAATAAAACAATACTGCACAGGAAAAGACCCTTTGACCATGTTGTCTGTGCAACCAAGATGCCAAGTTGAATTTCTGCCTTGCACACGATCCATGTCCCTCAGTTTTTCAATGTCAATGTGACTTTAAACATCACCATTGTGTCTGCCTTTACCACAGATTCCCAACCCTGCCAGCATGCTCTTGGTACCTAACATTCTCTAAGTAAGAAAAAAATTGCCTGTATATCTCCTTTAACCCTCCCCCCCCCTCCAACACACCCACCCCACTCCCCCAAAACCCACATTTAAAAAACCTCTCCTCTAGTAGTTGACATTTTCACCCTGGAACATGGAACTCTTCAATGCTTACAAACTTCCATCTGGTCTCTCCTCAGCCTCCAGTGCTCAATAAAACAACACAAGCTAAAGTTGCCCAGCGTCTCCTTTCAGATAATATTTTCTAATCATATATTGAAGTCTGTTCACTTAATCACGTGGTGGCAATTTTATAGAATAATTGGGCTTTAATTATCGTGTTTCTGAACACTATTTACAATGGGCTTCCTTTGTAACTCATCAGTCACCCATTACAAGTACTTCCAAGTATGACGAGAACAGAGACTACAGACTACAGCAAGAATGAAGCACATTGGGAGTCACCTGAGGACCATGATGGATTGCTTTATTTTGTGGTTGCACAAAAGCTGGATTTAAATAGATCCAAAGTCATGTGTTTGATAAATACCATTGGTTGTTCTGGATCTTCTTGGGTTATCATAAGTGTGCAGCCAATAATAATCCGTGATATGATAACAGTAGCCTCAAATCCAAGTGCCATGGGCAGGGAACTCAGGCAAACCCTGCCAGAAAGAGAAGCTCAGATTCCAGTAACATTTTTTTCTGTTTCTATTTGCAATTTTCTCATTTTCAGATGATACTCACTAGTCAGCCATACATTGTTGCTCTTGGCGTTCTATCGACCAGAGGTCTCAACGGAAGATAGCTAAGCTATAATGGCAAAACACATTCAGCAGATTACTCTCCATCCTTTTGCTTATGGCGAAGATTATTTTATAGCAGTTTGCAACTTTGGCAAAATAGCATACCCTATAGGAAACAGTGCTCAGTTATAATCAATTGCACACTTATTCATAAATACAGTGCATTGCTTTAAAATAGTTTCCAGGAATTTTTTGCAATTCTAAAGAACTGCTGGTATGTAACAGCATTGTTTACATTAAGAGTAACAGAAGAGTGATACAGAGAAGAGGAGAGTGGAGATGATTATGGTGAGGTACTGGAAGGTACAGTTGAGAAAAGAATATTGGGGAACTTTTTGGAACATCAAAGAATTGCAGAGGGTAGGATAAAAATGAATTCCCTCTGTAAACTGAAGCACAGAGAGAGAGAGGGATATCCAAAGAATATTAATGTTCATGCCATCTGCAGCTGAGAGTTCTGGTGTGTGCCCTTCAATGATTTCAGCCCAAAAATCTAGGTCAAAATTCTTATCGTATTGAGAGATAATTGCACATTCGGAGGTGCAATCTTACACAAGGATTGCATCTGTTCTCTCAGATAAAAGATATAAAAGATCCTGTGTCACAATTTCAAAAAGAGGTCATCCTTAAACTGCTGCTAATTTTTGCCCCTCAGATTTTCTGAAGCAGATTATGTAACTTGTGGCAGCATTCCCATTTTCTAACATAAAACAATAACTATACCTCAATAATATTTCATTGGCTGAAAATTGCTGAAAGATATGTGAAAAGCACTGTATAAATTACAACCCCTTTCTAGAGTAGTGGCAGTTTTTTTCTGGAGAAATATAGAGGAGCTGAAATTTATGGTGGGATTTGAATAATGGTATCGAAGCAACACCAGGACCCAATATGAACTCATAAATAAACAAGTCCAAGTTCTTGGTGGGTATCTCTCCCACACTGCCCAGATGTGAGGTTATAATCATAGGTTATGACAGTTCTGGATTAATCAATAAGTTCAGCCATTTAACAATGAATTTAGCAAGCCTTGGTGTCTCTTCAGTAGATTCCTGTTATCATGGCTGTACATTGCAAAGAGACGTGCTCTGGAAAATCAAACATATTGAAGAGAGGAGTGGGGTTAGTGGGGAAGCAGAGTGATAAAATGAGAGAATTACTATAAATAGATGAAATGAACAGAGAAACAAGATAAAAATGACCATAACAAAAAAGAAATCAAAATTTTAAAAAAAAGAAATTCACACAATGTAGCCACTCACTGAAGGCCTTAGAACAGATACCAAACCTGTGTTTTAGAAAGGGACTATATCACAGCAACAGATTTATAACTGATATTAAAGCTAAGTTATCAGTCAAAGGCATATTATCACTTCCAGCTGTCAAATGAGTATTTAAACATGAAATTCTTGAGAAGGCTGATAGTAAATCCATGGATGATCAACAATAAATTCTTCAGTTTTATGTTTAAATTGAAATATATTTCATATGTTATGATCCAAAATTTCTAGACTCCTGTAATTTTGTTTAACTATGGATATTGGATGGTACATTAGCGAAACCATCTGTGAAATATACAGTTAATCCAACCTAAAAGAAAACTTCCAATGTTCTCATTTATATATTCTATTTATTTCTAATTAAACCTTTACAAGAAATTAATATTTCCATTGTTCCATTCATTTCTGAATCCAGGTTCACAAGTGATTTATTTTAATGATATTTCAGCCTTTTACACCCCAACTATTATGAATCATCTATAATTTACAACTTTCCAATATCAACACATCTGAAATAAATTACCCTGTAGATCAGAGGAAAATTAGTTTAAAATTCACCTTTTAATCATGTGCATCATTAGTATAATATCAACTTGGTCAGTACCATAAACAAGGTGGAATCAGAAGAAATTTGTAGCAGAAATTTTTCTTCTGTTAATTAGTTACTCAGCAAAAACAAATAAATATTAAACGATTAATAACTACTCTAAAATACTACCAAACACTAACATATAACAATGGATTGAACTTTTCCTAATGCAGTAATAAAAATGACAAAACATATACTAAATGTATGGCAATGACTAAAATGCCACATTTTCCTCCAAAACTTCAGTCATTTCAGCAGATTTTGCAGGTAGAATTGTCAATGTTGCTTTATGAGACAAGCTCTAAACAAAGCAGTTAATATTGACAGCCAAATTGCAGATCAATGTACCACACTTACAAAAATCTCGAACAGTAGGTTTAACATTCAGCCTACATAGTATTCCTCACAATCACATTAAGTTGCCTTGCACTGAAGTAGCTGACTGTTATGAAGAATTTACAGAATACAATATATAATTTGACAGATGAAATATTACTTACTTATGCATCAGTGTGCCATTATTCTAATCTTTCCAGCTTTTCAATCTTCTTGGGGATATTCTAGTATAAAAATAATAACAAAACAATTTATTACAAGTGATTCTATTAGCATTGTATCAAAGATACGTACTAAGACAGTTTGGTAACTATATTAAGCTATATTGCTTTCTGATGACATGACTACTTTCATGTGAATACTATCACTGCATTAATTTTTGGATTTTGCAATAGCATCACTTTATTTCCACAACAGTTATGAGATAGCACAGTGCCTTCATAATCAAAACATACCTTGTCTGGTAACAGACTGCAAATGCCTTAGCTGTAAGTTCATTCTGCTGTTAGGGCAGGGCATCACTTCAGTTTTGGATGTGGAACCTCATTCCTGGGCAGAATAATTATGGGACCAATGGAGTGAGCAGTCTCCCACACTGTGGCATATCCAGACCCAACACATCAATCAAGTCAATGAGACAGACTAAACCAGATAACTGGAAGGAACCATTTTGAACTTGAACCATTAGCAAATGGATCCGCGCAGTCATGTAAGCGTGGCCAAGAAGCCACAGTGGTTACACGCAGCTGATGCTCTGTGCTGTTAAACTTGCACAAAGAGGCAGTTGATTAGGTGGGAGTACAAGAAATTACATAACTTCTGCTCATAACTAATTAACTGCTGTGCTCTATGTTGGCCGTGAGCAAAAGTTTTTGAAAGAACCAAAATGCGGTCAGAAAGATTAAAAATAAATTGGATGGGTACAGTGACACCATTATTCCTAGTCAGAAATAAAACTCTTGGATAAGTTCTCCATTAATCACTTCTCCAATGTAAAATTTTGCATATAATATTTATATTGTTATATTGTTATTGTCCCTTCTTACTGTGTTTTACTATAAAAAATATACTACTTTATCCATGGCATTTTGCTATAGATTTAGTCATCAGTTTCTGATAGTTCACTCTTTCTTTCTGTCAGAACCAGTCATTTCTGCCTGTCATCATTTTGGACCCATTTACCTTGTTTTCCTATTAATACAGTGTGGCCACCTGGACATGTTCCATAGCCACTCTTTTAATAGCAATTTATTGCACAGATTTGCTTCCAGCTACATCCCCGATGCTATCAGCTCGATCCCTGATCTCATCTTTCCTTTGTTCGCTCTATTTCTACCCCTCCACACCACTCTCTCTGCTAATGAAAACTAGCTTGTATTTCTCCTTTCTCAATCCTGACAAAGGGCCCCAGACCTGAAACATTAAATGTTTCTATTTTCACAGATGCTGCCTGAGTATTTCCAACATTATTATTATTACATATAGTATTCCAGATTTTAAAAAAAATTCCACTTATTATAGTTAGTGAAAACTATTTAAAGATCCTCCCTTTGCTTGAATGTAACATTATAAAGGAAGTGAAAGTTAAAAACTGGTTGATATTTAATTATCCCAGTGCAAATTTAACACTGCAGATCTTCCTCAGGCAGTGCCCTTGGCTCATCCAGTTTTAGCTACTTCATTATGATGCACTATTTTCAGTTCCATTTTCCACTCCTCAGCACATGAAGCAGTCTACACTTTTATGCAGTGGAATCTAGGTTCACAACATCCAGATGTGGGCTGATAAGTGGCACTTAACATTCATGGCACAAGAGTTCCAGGCAAAGACCATCTCCACAAAGAGGGAAACTAGACTAAGCTTTATCATTCAAAGGCATTATCATTTCCCAGTGCCTCACCGTCAATAACCTGGGAGTCACCAGAAAGTCAGTTGCACCAACATCATAAGTTACATAGAATATGGAACAGAAGAGGACAGAAATGAACCCAAAGGAACAGCAGAGACCAATATTTTGGTACCAGCTGTATCGCAGGAGTTGAACTCAATGTAGCATTGCCTTAGGCACTCCAGCTCCGGATTTCTCCCACAGAGTTTACTACTGAAGCAATCCCCATGAGTGGGTAGAGCCGCAAGGTAGCGGAGGTTTGAGATCAGAGTTTTTCTTCTTCTAGAAGAGCTGCCAACCACTGCTGATGACCCCATCTGCCTAAAGTGACTGGTTTTAAGGCACCAGTAACCCCAACCTCCTCCTCCTTGTCTTCTGCTGTTACTAGAAATGGTACCGCTAGGCTGAGTTGCTAAGCCACACGTGAAGGCCAGGAACTGGACTTAGTTGTCAGAGGCTATTCGAGATGCATGCCATTGGAAGCATTTAATAGGTAGTGGGAGCTTATCCCCATTACTACCCCCAGCTATAACAACCTTAAGGAACCTGTGCCTATCTAAACATCCCTTAAAAGCCCCTTATATATCTGCCTCTACCACCACCCTAGGCAGCGCATTCCATGCACCCACTCTGATTAAAAAGCCGTGCCGCCCATATCTCCTTTGAAATTACACCCTCTCATCGTAAATGCATTCCAGTACACCAGCAGGTGGCAGCATACTCGAACAAAGTGCCCATTCCAGGCCTAATCAAAGGTGCTTTTGTTCATCTTCTATATCACTTTTATGATCACAGGTCACTAATGGATACTAAGAAGATCTAGTACAGCAGGAATATCCTATCAGAAAGGTGCTTGATAAAATATTGAGCTGGACTTATTAGATGCTATTTTTGTGCTGTCACTTGAACTTATGTACTGTTGTGCCAAGAAGGTGTATGGTGCAAGAGATTGTCCTGGACACTTTTACTGTGATCGCAAGATTCTGTTGGACATCGGTAGCATTGAATACTGTAAGTCCGATTCTCTGGTTCATTAGTAAGACCAGCACAGAAGAACTCTGTTGCCTGGGTTATGGTGAGCACTAGGCCAAGGCCAAGGTTATGGGTTCCTCTGTGGCTGTTCCCAGGACAGGAGATGCCAAGGCGCTGCTGCTCTCAAGTGCTTGCTCAATGCTGCCCCCTGGTGTTCATTCAGTGCTGCTCTCTGGTGATGGCTCAGTGGAAGGATAAGCTGAACCAGAACACCTTGCCATCAATCTAGTTATGCCACATAGATGTTTGAGCAATATTATTATTTTGTTTTGCTCTTTGTGACTATATTCTTTTTCTGAAATTGTAACTGTATGTGCTATTTGTGCTATGTGGTATGTGACATGTGCTGTTGGTAATATATTTTGTACCTTGGCCCCGGAGGAAAGCTGTTTTGCTTGGCTACATTAATTTATGGTTAAATGATAATTAAACGAACTTGAACTTGAATTTGATATCCTCTGGTCTTAGACAACTCTGTAGTTAGAAGAGCAGACCAAAGACTGGGTATTCTACGGCAACTGATTCACTTCCTGAAATGTTAAAATACCCACCAAACATTACTGTGTGAGTGACTACACAACAATTACTAGAGTGGTGTAGAAAGACATTTCACCAACACCTTCCCATCAGATATTTGGGGTGGACAATAAATGCTGAGCTTACAGTGATGATATTGTGTTTGCTGACCACGAAGTTGTAATCTCAAAGACTTTAAACCCTATCAGATATAAATAGCCATGAGTATTCTCACTAAAGGGAGGTTATACTGTAACTACCCAATCTTTTATTAGTGCATTCTCCACTATTCACTATTTGGGTCCTCTCTCCTTATCAAGGAGAAAATTACTTCCAGCTGTCAAAGTAGTTTAAAACACAGTTCATTTACTTACAGTAATAAGCATTTAAATTCAAACAATATTCTTAAAACACATTTAAACCTCACAAAGGATCTCATTCCTCAGGCTGAAATATTTCAAGAACTCCCTGCCACCACCAAGTTTTATCATGCATGAAGTGGCAGTAGCATTATTCTGTTCATTTTTGAACTTGTATGGTAACTGCATCTTATTATTTGTTAGTGTACTGGTGGTAATATTACTTTATGTGTTATGTACGTGAGTTATATGTACTTTGGTCTGTTGCTCTGCTCATTGCTTCATTTGGAAGTATATATGTTTCAGGTTAAAAGACAATAAACTGAACTCGAACTTGACCTTAAACAGTTGCAAATCTCGAACCATTTCTTAAACATAACCCATTTCCAAAACTCAAAACACAAAGCACAAAACATTTTTACGACACAAAAGACAAAGAATATCCAAAACGCAAGTATAATTCGTATAAATTAAAAAGACCTCCCTTGATCCGAACAAAGAAGTGATTCATTGCTGAAACCAAAGCTGAGGGAATGGATTATAGTTCACTTCATGCTTCTTCCATATTTCTTAATGTTCCTCAATAACCGTGAACTACCTTGTACATTTATACCCTTTTTCTACCACTTCAGTGACTTCACATGTATATGATATTTCTTCAGATATCTTTTAAACATAAATGGTTTCAATATGCTGGGAAACATAGTCCTCAGCTTGATATTCATAGCTGACACAAAAACTCCCAACTATAAACACATCAGTTGTTGCTATGCTAACTGATATTATCCATTTGTTCAGCACACTTCCTTGAACTAAGCAACTTAAGAGTCAGATTATCTGTTTGAAGCTTGCCAAATTAACACAGCAGTCTATTGCTCAGCAGTAATAAACTAGGTGCAGTGAGCTATCAGTCTGATGCATAGACAAAGCTTGTTTGCAAAACTGTTCTATAGAAAGTATTTGCTTTAACCTCAAACTGTTTATTGCTTTCCATTTTTGACTGAAGACTGGCATCCTTTTATGACCAGAAAGTTTTAAAAAAGCAATATTAGTTAGAAGTTTACTTACAACTATTTTTGATCTCACAAGTGACAGCTGCTGTGTGTTTAGAAAGAAAGCTTAGGGAACATGAGACCTCCAGTCCCAGGATAATAAATATCCATCAGACGAATACAAACTGCTAACCATCCAAAGGATGCCTTGCAACAATTCACCAAGACCCTTTAAGGCAGTACCCTTTAAACCCACAACCTCACAAGCTAGAAGGACAAGAGCAGCAGAACCTTGGGAATACCATCGCCTGGAAGTTGCCCTCCAAGTCAGAGACCGCCTTGATGTGAAAATATCTCATTATTCCATCACCATTGCTCATTCAGAGTCATGGAACTCCCTCTCTAATTGTGGGTATGCCCACACTTCAAAGACTGTAGCAATTTATGAAGGCAGCACACCATCACCTTCTCAAGAGCAACTAGGAATGGATAATTAAATGATGACAAAAACCACATCAATGTTTTCCTTGGCTAATGTGGACATACTAACAGCAACTTGTGAGTTCCCTGCAAGCTAATGTACTTATTAAAACAAAGTCAACTTGTTAAAGTGCCATATGGGACCCAAATACTTTCCTATCACATTATGGTATCCATAGAAAAGGTCAGTACTTCAATTGTGTTGAACATATATGCCGACAATATTGATACATCTAGAATATACTTCAAAGATAATGTACTATTGAAAGACTATAAATCAACAGTAAATAAATTAAACGTTTTTGCAAATTTATTTAAATTTCACCATATTTCAAATTAACATGAAATATTTCCATATATTTGTGGCTCAGTGCATTTCTGCTCCATGATTTCATGCTAAATTTCAGTCACAAATGCCTGCAGAAATCAAAATGACAACCTTGATTATAGTGACAAAGCAAAATTATCATTTAAATTTATCGTTCATCAGTGGAGAGTGAAGAAAGGTGCAATGGGAGAAAATTTGGCCATTCAAACTGTGGTTGGGATTGACTTATTTTTCTCAGGTTCCAGATTCCTTTTTTTATCTGAAGTTCAATAACCCTAGACAAAGGGATGCACAAACACCTTCCAATTTTACTATGCTGAAAGTAAACAGCAAAATGTACATAACTGCAAATTAATACAATCCAAATCAATCCAACATCTGAAAGTTTATATTTTATTTTATTCTTAATCCTCCTAATTGTGTTCCAGGTTGATTTTCTGGAATAAAATTGTTTATTTCAGACATAATCTACATTTCATTCACTTTTTTTTGGGTTTTTTTTATTCTTAGCCAAGAATACATTGTTTTGTCAACAAAGTGTATAGAGGATAGACTGATTTGAATATGTGCAGGGTAGAATCTAGTGTAGGCTCAAATCATATCATTGTCTAATGTTATGTAAGCATAATTGCCAGTCTCGCTAATTGCCTTCTTAACTAAACAGGTGAAAGCAGATAGAAACATAGAAAACCTACAGCACAATACAGGCCCTTCAGCCTACAATATTGTGCCGAACATGTAGGTAGCCTACTACAACTGCATTGTGACTCTTTCATTTTCCATATGGTTTTCTATGTTTATTACAACTGGATTTGGTCCCTATTATTGACAGAGAGCTAATTTGAGTTCTTGTAATCAGTTTATTTGAGTTCTTGACATGAGGTGACCTTTGCCAGTTTTGAAAGGCTTCGAAAAACCTGAAGTCTCTACCCAAACAGGCAATATGTTGCAAACACGAGGAATCTGCAGATGCTGGAAATTCAAACAGCAACACACACCAACACAGCAGGCCAGGCAGGCAATATGTTGTATTTATTTCAGTTTTTGCAAAGAAGATCATCATCAACAGCCAAGGAAAAAGAGATGCAAGTATTTCACAGAAATGAATTCAGGAAAATGTACCCAGTGCATGAAACCAAAACTACAAAGGAAATTTCTGTTTTAGATATCCTTCATACAGGAACTTCAATGCAATAGCAGTGAATACTGATAATTTGAATCAATCCTTCAGAAGATTAGTTGTTGCTTCAGATTCCAGCATCCACAGCCTCCTTTGTCTCTGAGTCTATCTTATTTTTCAGTAATGTGATATGAGCTAATGTGATATGATATGTGAAAGCAATATGAGCTTTCAATTTTTAAATACAGAATGGACGCTAATCTTGATCTCCAGAGCTAAAAGGCAGTGCTAACAATTAACACATTAAGAATTAATAACAGAATTAACACATTAAGAGAACCATCACATTATAGCAACATCCATTAACTGGAATAGCATCTTAAAAAGCATGTCACATGCTAAAAATTCAACTTGTTTTAATCACAGTCTGCATACTGTAGCTGTAACTACTACTAATTGCAGTCAAAAATATTTATGATATACCAATGGACCTGTTTTTCAGATCATTATTTTCATCAGATGCTGTCCAACAATAACAATCCAAATTAAAATAGAAATACGATGAAATGAACAAAGGGTTTTTAACTGAATAATGACAATTTTAACCTAATTTTTTTATAATATTATAGATAATAAATACAACACTTTTTAATTTACACTGCAGGTTTTCTTAATAAAGATTTGCACTGTTTTTTTTCTAATAGGCAAGCTCATTACATCAAACGAGGATTACCATCCCATGTCAGTTCTTCCCAGATTTTATTGGCATTGTCATTTAAAAAAATGACTTAATATGGTGCATTATTAACACTATCCACTGATTCTTAATATTCCACCCTAATGAATCACAGCAATATGTAGCAATTATAATTTCTCTGGCTTTATTGAAGCACATATATCAATTATTAATTGGCATAAGGTAAAATATGTAATTAGTACACAGCTGCAAATCACTTCAGCCATTAAAATTAACATAAGACCATAAATCAACACAAAACTTATCTTTATATTTCCGTCCTCCTACTAGTTCTTCTAACCTTCACCGCCCCCACTATTAGATACAGTTCAATGCTTGTGAATGGTACTTTAGCGTGCTATCCCCATGGCCATTACTGCAAGAGCTTCAAAGCAGCATTATTTCTCTTTGTGACACAGCTCCTGTCATATTTAATTGAAATCAAACTCTAAAGTCAGTTAACCTTTTAACCTAACATTAGCATGAAGCAGAATAGTACTTCTTGCTTAAGAATATCTGACAATTCTTTGTTTTGAAGTCAGTTTGACCTAAATATCAAAATACTCTGTGGAGTCAATTTTGAATTTTGGATACTAACCAGAGGTGGGAACAATCTCTTAGTTAAGGCAGCAGCAGGAAGCTGCAGGCAGGTCCAAGGATAATGATGCATGGCGGAGGGAGGTGGGTGGATGGAGAATGGACAGGCAGTAACACTTCAGACTTTCTTAAGTGGACCTGAGAAACTGACAAAGACAATCCATTAGCAGAGCCCTTTGGGTTTATTTGCCCATGGAACTTGTTGGAGTTTGTACCCATGTCAACTTCTGACCAAGCGTATCAGTCAGGGCAATGCTTGTATCATTGGATCCCAGTTTGCATACTAAATGGACCTGTACTTTGGATGACTAGCAGGAGCTCATTTCCAAATCATAGCCAACTGGAATAAAGGCAAAGTTTGCAATAGAACTTTGAGGTCTTTTTTTTTTTAACTTAACTTTAAGCAAACAAAATGAAAGCAATTATCATGAATTTAACATCAGCATGAATCAGAACCCTCAATGAACTATCTCTAAACTTTAGATACATCCCTTGCCTTCATTCATAACACTCAGATTTAGATATATTATGTATGTGGTGAAAAAATATGCAACTTCTGTAGCATTGATTAATTAATTGAAAATATCCAGATTACTCTCTTCATTATTTAACAGGAAGAGTTATCCTAAAGCTTTGGAAGCCAGCAAACAAACAAGTCTATTTATTCTTCATACATCACTAAATAGCAAAAATAAAAATTGTCATTATTCTTTTGTATTTCAGACACAAACATCAACCCTGGTGTATTTTCAAATAGTTTGTATTGATGGCAAATATAGTAAGATTCTAAAATTTCACAAGAATTTTGTATCAAATAGATTTCCTAACTTGGGATTTACTGATGGTTTTGAACATTGACCATATTTAACTTTAGTCTGGAAAAATAACAACTCGGAATAGATGAGTTTATTGTTGTGACAAGTAACAATACACAGCAAAAACCTTATGTTTGTGAGGTGGTAAACAGGAAGCAGAATGCAGAATGTAATGAAGAGAAAATGCATTGCTAACACAGGCTTGAATTTCTTGTTGAAATTAATTGTTCAAACTTGTAAATTCAAATTACATACAAACGGTGCGATTTAAACCAAAATGTTAAACCTTTAAATGAGATTAATTATATCAATTATCTTCAAAGCCAAAGATATTTCACCGATTCCATTTTGTCGTTTTAATATTTTACTTGAAATCAATGACATGACCTGCGCATCTGTACATGGTTTCAGTTGTGAGTCCACAACTGTATGTCTGAATGATTTATTTCATAGCAAATTTTTAAAAACTGCTAAATGACATGGAATATAATCAGCCCTGTGAATAAAACTCCCCAACAGAAACTAAGTGCTGCCAGTAGTGGAAAGATTCACACTGTGAATGTTTTTGTCAATAACATAAACTTTCACTCATTGAGTTCACAGTCCTGCGATATCAAGTAGCTTAATGGTAATGTACTGAATTCTAACACTGATTACTATTTCATTGGACTTCATGTGATTTGTGTCCTGGGTAACACAGTGTGGAGCTTGAGTAGCATTCAACTGAATTCCACGCACTGAAATGCTTCAGCTCAGCAACCTGCCCTAAGGGAGGGAGAAAAATTGCCTTATGTTTGGTTATTAAAAATGAAGCACCGATGATAGCTTAGTGAGTAAATGAATTGCCTGGTGTCGCATTGGGGCAATAGAATAGCTCTTAGGTTCAATCATTGGTGAAATAACTGATCTAATAGCTTCAGTAATTCCCCTTAGTACTGAGCTACCACTGGTTGCTTATGGTCCTGCAGTGTCACAGATTTGCTGATGACAGGAGACAGGGCTATGCCTACCACACTAGTTGGCATTTAATTGACACAGGAGGGAGTTTTCTTACTCTGCTGTTTAGTTTGCTTCTCAACTTGCAGCCTTAGGACAGCCAGCGATGGAAGCTCATGCTGTTATCCTCTGAGAAGTGCAAAGCTAAAGAGAAGCACCATATAAGAGTCTCCGACAACATCCATAAACCTGTGAGCTCAAAATTTGGGGCAATATATATTGTGGCATCATAAATCTGCAAATGTGTTCCTGAATTCTGCTTTTGCTGATGTTTCTCAAAGCTAAACCTATACTCATAAACCTTGTTAACCCAGACCATATTCATTAGAATGAGCCAATGAATAAGATATTTGTAATGAAGATGGGACTTCATTACAGCCTTCAATTTTTCATATATCTGAGGGATATAAATTTTTAAAAAATCATACATAATATATTTATAACTAACTTAAGGATGTGAAATAAATATGGAAAAAAAGGGAAATTCTTAGAATGATAATCTAATCTAATTAGGTATTAACATGCTGGTTGAAGATAAAATTGTCTTCAATGCCTGGGTTGGAAAGAGGACACACTAAATTGAGGAACAGAAAACAAAATGATGAAACTACTCAGCAGACCAGGCAACAACTATACATGGAGAAACAAAGTTGAAGTATTTTCATCAGAACCAAGCAAACCTTCTAACTAAACTACAAAAACATCAGAAGCTTGCTGTTAAAGAATTCAATATGATACCGATGCAGCCTATATTCATCGGAGACATAAAAAACTGGAGTAACTCAGCAGGCCAGGCAGCATCTATGGAAATGAATAAACAGTTGACGATTCGGGGCAAGACTGTTCTTCAGGAAGGGAAAAGGGAACATGCCAGAATAAAAAGGAGGAGAAGGAAGACTAGGTGTGGCCTGACCTGCGAAGTTCCTACAGCATTTTGTGTGTCTTGTTCTGGATTTCCAGCATCTGCAGAATCTCTTGTGTTCATAAGAAAACAAGTAGCTTATCTGCAAGATTAGCAGCCAAACACAAATTGTGTTAAATAACAATGTTGAACTAAGGAGGAAGCATACAAACAAACATACAAAAACTGGAACAAATTATGAGAAGTGTATAAACAACAAAAAAAGGGGTCATTGATGCATGAAGAACAGGTAAGAAAACACACAAAATATTGAAGACTTAAGAGAGAAGGTAGATGCTGGAATATGCAGCAAAAATTCTGGAGGAACCCAATGGTTCAAGAGGATTTGTAAAGGCAAAGAGATAGTGTTTCAGGTTGAGATCCTACATCAGGGGTTCAGCTTGAAATATGAAAATATACATGCTATTTTTGCATGTTTATTTGGAAAATGAAGATTGTGAATGAAAATAAGGAAATTATCATAAAGATAAAACTATACATCCTGATTAATTTTACAAAGTCAAGTAATGGAATTCAGGAAGAAGAGGTGGGAACTCAGCAATGCAATGTCAACTAATCAGAGGAGCTGGTCAGGAAGGGGGGTGTTGCACATGCTCCTGTTTACATCATTGATACTGAGCTTGAGAGGGTTGACAGTTGAATTGCTTCAAGTTCCTAGAAGTGAATGTAGCCTCCTGGTAAGCCTCAGGCTTGCTCAGCTCGCTTCCGTCTAGGGGGAGCAGCCTTTGGCCCCGCCAGACTGTGTAATCAAGTTTGTGTAGATGCTGTGTGATGTCCCCATCACGCCAAATAACAGACAATACACCAAATGAGATTAAAGGAGTCCACCTTATAACTCTTACTTTGACTATGTAGATAGTAAAAGAACAAAATCAAAACTGTTTAACTGTTTAAAAAAAAAGGAAAAGGCACCATTATTATTAACCAGTTTGTGCACACATCATTGGAGCTCTCACGGAGCCGGGTCCCCCTTCCTCCAGTCGATGTCTTCCGAACTCCGCCAATCCACGAATGGGACCACCCTCGGTGATCGACCAAACACCCTACATGAGTCTGTCCTCGTCTCCTCTCCTCGCCGAAGACCCTGGGCCTCGGCCTCACACTCGAGGTCCGTTCCGTCGCCCAGTTTACGGCATCGTGTCTCCTCTCTCTGTCCCCATCGCGCCTTCTCCCCAAAGCCCACGAAAACAATAGCTTACACACAAGAAAGAATAACATAGAACCATAGAACATTACAGCACAGAAACAGGCATCTATCCCAATTGGTTAACAAATAAATACAATTCTCGTTATCAGTAATTATAACCCAAACAAGCTGCGAGAGAGAAGCATTTTCTCAGCAGTTAACATAACAAAGAAGCCATTTTATTAGCCTTAGCAGTAACATAAAAGAAGAAACCCCTTACATGAACATCACCAAAAGCCTATCCTGGTTAAGCTACATAGATGCCACAGCCAACACCTCTCCTTCCTCAAGAGGTTAAATAAATTTGTCATATCCTCATCGATCTTTACAATTTTAACAATGCTTTACTGACAGCACTTTATCTGATGCATCACTTTGGTACGGCAACTGCTCTGCATGCGTACAAGAAACTGTAGAGAATTGTGGACGCACATAATAGAGACCAGCCTCCCCTCCTTTGACTCTGTCTACACTTCTCACTGTCACAGTAAAGCAGCCAGTGTAAGCACAAACCCCACCCTCGCTGGACAGACTGTTTTGGCTCTTCCTCTATCGGGCAGAAAATCCAAAAGCCTGAAATCATGTACTGTACCACTAGTCTCAATGGTAGCTTCTATCCTGCTGTTATAATACTATAGAACGGGGCCATAGTACAATAAAATGAAATCTTGACCTCATGATCTACCTCATTATGTACTTGCCCTGTTTCTGTTAGTCTTTGTTCTGCATTCTGTTATTAGACAATAGACAATAGGTGCAGAAGAAGACCATTCGGCCCTTCGAGCCTGCACCGCCATTTTGAGATCATGGCTGATCATCTACTATCAATACCTGGTTCCTGCCTTGTCCCCATATCCCTTGATTCCCCTATCCATAAGATACCTATCTAGCTCCTTCTTGAAAGCATCCAGAGAATTGGCCTCCACTGCCTTCCAAGGCAGTGCATTCCAGACCCTCAAAACTCTCTGGGGGAAGAAGTTTTTCCTTAACTCTGTCCTAAATGACCTACCCCTTATTCTCAAACCATGCCCTCTGGTACTGGACTCTCCCAGCATCTGGAGCATATTTCCTGCCTCTATCTTGTCCAATCCCTTAATAATCTTATATGTTGCAATCAGATCCCCTCTCAATCTCCTTAATTCCAACGTGTACAAGCCCAGTCTCTCTAACCTCTCTGCGTAAGACAGTCCTGACATCCCAGGAATTAACCTTGTGAATCTACGCTGCACTTCCTCTACAGCCAGGATGTCCTTCCTTAACCCTGGAGACCAAAACTGTACACAATACTCCAGGTGTGGTCTCACCAGGGCCCTGTACAAATGCAAGAGGATTTCCTTGCTCTTGTACTCAATTCCCTTTGTAATAAAGGCCAACATTCCATTAGCCTTCTTCACTGCCTGCTGCACTTGCTCATTCACCTTCAGTGACTGATGAACAAGGACTCCTAGATCTCTTTGTATTTCTCCCTTACCTAACTTTACACCATTCAGATAATAATCTGCCTTCCTGTTCTTACCCCCAAAGTGGATAACCTCACACTTATTCACGTTAAACGTCATCTGCCATGTATCTGCCCACTCACCCAGCCTATCCAAGTCACCCTGAATTCTCCTAACATCCTCATCACATGTCACACTGCCACCCAGCTTAGTATCATCAGCAAACTTGCTGATGTTATTCTCAATGCCTTCATCTAAATCGTTGATGTAAATCGTTATCAGCTGTGGTCCCAATACCGAGCCCTGTGGCACCCCACTAGTCACCACCTGCCATTCCGAGAAACGCCCATTCATCGTTACCCTTTGCTTTCTATCTGCCAACCAGTTTTCTATCCATGTCAATGTCTTCCCCCCAATGCCATGAGCTCTGATTTTACCCACCAATCTCCTATGTTATTGTTTTAACTTGTTCTACTTCAATGTACTGTGTAATGAATTGATTATGAATAACACGCAAGACAGACTTTCACTGCACCTCAACACATGTGACAATAATAAACACTCTGATTCCAAATCCAATTCCAAGTTAGTGTTTATATTTTAGAAAGATGCTGAACATCCAAAGGATATTAATATTGCGCAGGATTCAGTTCACCACAGGAAAATTGTCATGGGCCCACCAGAACAGCAGCAGCCATCCAAAGCCTCATATTTAAAGGCCTCATGCTGAGCACTCAGTGGTCAATCATAGGAGTTCCATTTCTAGCACTTCTGTTTGTGTTTTGCCTTTGGATTCAGTTTGTGTTGTCTTTATTATTTTGAGTCTCAGTTTATTCTAGATGTTACTCTTCACTGGGGTTGACCACCATCCATAGCTCTCTTGTTACAAAAATTACAGTAATGAAAAATGTTGGGATTAAATAGTGTCAAATATTCAGAGCCTGATGATGTCCATCCATTCTCTCTTGATTGTAGATTGCAGATTATGCTGTTTAAGAAAGGTGAAAAATAGAAAACAGGGAATCATAGCTATAGCCAACCTAACATCTGCTGACTAAAACTGAAGATGGAAATTGACAATTTTCATCTGATGAGAGATATCTGACATGGAATAGTAAAGGTTAAATATGCTTGACGAAGCTGATTAAATATTCTTAAATGATGCCTAAATTAGTGGATGGAGGAAATGTCTAGAAATGTGCATATAGACCATCAAAAATCTGTTAATACATTCCCCATGAGAGACTATTAGTTCAGTTTAAAGTTCACTGAACTGAGCACAAATTATAGACCTGATTAGGAAATTGGCTCAGCTATAGGAGACAGACACTCGGAATAATGGATAGGAATTCAAATTACCAGATGTCCTATGCTAAGGGCACAATTATCCGTTATAACCAACTTAGATAACAGGATAAAAAACCACATTTCCCAGCTGTCAATGGTGCCGACAGCACAAAACACTACTGGTATTGAAAGCAGTGTATAGGGTAACAGTCATGCGTTAGTTATAATTACAGATCAAGCCAAGCAAAACTATAGCAAATGGATAGGTAAGTTGCAAGATATGAGGTTAACACATACAAAGTGTTGGAGGAACACTGCAGGTTGGGCAGCAACTATAGAAAGGAATGAAGAATCGACATTTTAGGCCAAGACCATGAGGTATGACTTGCTGAGTTCCTTCAGTATTCAACATATGTGTCTCTCTGGATTTGCAGAATCTGCAGAATCTCTTGTGTTTAAGATATGAGGGGGGCATATGAGCTTTGGACGTTAAAATACATAATAGAGGTTATCCCAAATGCTGAAAACCTGTAATGTAAAGGACTAGATGTTAAACAAATCTTAGATAAGACCACACCTGAGATTGGGTAGTTGCTTATGGAGCTGCTGTGTTCAGTCTGCCTGTCCAATTGCCTGCCTGTCCATCACACTCTAATTTTGATCTGTCTACTTCTGGCATCCTGCACTGTTACAACAAGGCCAAATGCAAGCTCAAGCAACAATACATCACCTACCATTTGGACATGTTGCAGCCTTCAAAGCTTATTACCCAATTCACTGGCTTTAGGTAACTCACTTTTTTTCTGTCTGTATCAAAATCACAATTTATCCAGCCGTGTTTTGGCTCAGTCTATCGCTCTACAACTAGAGCCAAGTCTGGTTAGGTTTCTGATTATAATACTTACTCCACAGTTGATCATTTCATCCTGATGTGACTTTCTAGATTTTCTGAGAATAGCTATGAGGAAGGAATGTGCAATGTACCATGTTTGTTTTAGAACTTAAAAAATTAATTGAAGTTTTGATCAAAACTTGCAACTGGTAGGGGCCAAGTTCCACTTGTTAGGAATGAAAGACCAGGAGACAAAACCTAAAAGTAAACCTGATCCATTTCCATTCAAGTGCTAGTAGCCATTTGCAATTGTTTTATCTATAAATGATGCTTGTTTATTTCTTTGTTTTAAATTCGACATTTAATTTTCGTTCTTGTTAAAGGCATCAAAAGATACAGAGAAAGGTACACAGGAATCTGGTCACAGACCATCAATAAACCTTTTGCTGTCAGAATAACCTTAAGAAGGTCAATGACTTTCATTTGTAACTATGTTTATATACAGAATTCCATGTCCAGCAATATTAATCAATATTTTATTATCAACAGACACAGTATTGAGCAAAAGTCTTAGGGACACAAAAATATCACTAGGGTACCTAAAACTTTTGCACAGATGTATTTGTTGACGTGGAGCAGGGAGCGAGTTTGAAAATCTAGTAGCAGCAAAGGCTATTGGAAATGGTGAGGGTGAAGTATAGGACAAGTGGCAGTGAAGGAGTTCCAGAGGTGGTGGGGGTGCTGACACACCCAGCCCTAAGATACCAGGCAAAGTCATTTAATTCCAAACAATTATCTCTCTGGTGCTTCCCAGTCCTCACCTCCTCCTTCCCCTTTTCCCAACCACGATTCTCCTCTCCCTGTCCTCTTCCCACTCTCAGTCCACAAAAGAGACCCATATCAGAATCACGTTTATCATCACTCACATGTGTCATGAAATGCATTTTTTTGGCAACAGTACAGTACAATACATAAAATTATTACAAAGCTATGTAAAGATCTTAGGCACCTTGGATATACTGTATATACAGTACATTGAACAGCATTTTATATATATATACACACACACGCACATATAATACACTGTATAGTTTTTCATCGATATTTCAATTATATTCTATTATTTCCTTTCCTTCGTACTGTAGTGCTATGTTTCTGCATATGTACGGAAGTCTCCAAAGTTGAAATATTAGTACTTCATCTTGTAGAAATATACTGCATAGATATAAATGTGAAGTTGGATTAAACTTAAAAGAGCATCTTATAACTTAATATTTGTGAACTTGAAGTAATGGAAAGAGGTGAAAATATCATGCCTTTTGCGTTTATTATTTCCTGGGTTTGAAGTTATTGCTTTTAGAAAATGATTGAATATTGAAATAGCAATAGCTCTCTGCCACATTGTTCTTAAATGTCAACAATTCAGGAAGTTGCTGATAGATGGATAAATTGATTTGCTGTATTTTATCTGGGAAAGGTTATGAGGGTGAAAAGGGAGGAAAAGACTCCCAGACAATGAGATTAAGAGACCATTAGGATGGAATTTATTTAATTGGGAAATCTAGGTGGTGAGCCGGAGGTCATGCCCCAGCAAAGTAGAAGGGGGAGATGCTTAGATGAATAGATGAATCATGTAGTAATCAGCTGCTGATCTGTTTGAGCTTTAAAAACCTTTAGACTTGAGGAGAAACGCAAGTCTGAAAGTGTCTGTGTCTATATAATGCTCAAATAAACAATTAAAATGGTTAATATCAGAGAAATGTGCAATGGCAGTGTAATTCAACTGATTTTGTACAAATCCTGAAATACAGGTGAATAAAACAAAGATGAAGTTCAACTGTATTTTCACCAGGAAGAGGTGAGTGACAGTAAATGATATAAATTTGCAGGCTGGGTTAAAGAAAATTCCAAAAAGTTCTTCACTGCATTAACAGCAAAAGGACGATCAGGTCCTCTTAAAGACCATCAGGGCTGCCTATAGTGGAGTTGCAAGAGAGGGTTGAAATTTTTATCTATTACTCCTTGGCGTTTATTAAAGAGAATACCGTGGGAATGAGGGTAATAAGTAGTGAGGTCTTGGATCATATGCATTTAACAAGGAAGGAACTATTTAAAGCATTGAGGTGCATTAGGTGGGCAGATCTCCAACCTGACCGAGTGCAAATCTATGAGAGGTCAAGGAAGAAATCACAGGGGCCTTTGCGGAAATATTGGCAGAGTTCCAGGATATTGGAGGGTGGCTAATGTTGCTCTATTGTTCAAGAAGGAGCAAGGACATGCCATGGAACTGCTGGCCACTGAGCCTGACTTCAGTTGTGGGGAATTTACTGGAACAAAATCTAACATCACTCGGAGAGTCGAGGCCTGATCAGGAATAGTTAGTATGGTTTTGTCCATAGAAGGTCATGTTTAATGAGGCTTTTGGAGCTTTTTGAAGAATTGCCTAAGGAGATAGATGAAGTTAGGCCAGTAGATGCTGTCTATATAATGGTCTCTGTTATCCGGGGGTGGGGGGGGGGGGGGGGGTTAATGGGTTCTATCGCGTTTCTCTGTTTTGTGGCTGCCTGTCAGAAGAGAAATCTCAAAGGTGTATACCATATATATACTCTGATAATAAATGTACTTTGAAGATGAGGTATAAATACTCCAATAATGTTCAGAGGTTCAATTATGATCTCTGAACCAATCCAAAGCAAAAATGTACATGATCAGCTGCCTCTAACTCTCATTACTTTGAAGATCCCTTTGATCAGCATTTGATCCCAGTGAAATATCCAAATATTGCAATCAATCAAGGTTTAATATTAGGGATTCACACAAAATGCTGATGTAACTCTGCAAGTCAGGCGGCATCTCTGGAGGCGAATAGATCAATAATGCTTCATCCTGAAACCCTTCATCAGGACTGGAAAGGTAGGGGGTAAAGTTAGAATCTTCCAACATCTTCCAGAATTCCTCCAAAGTTTTCAGTGTTTTGCTGAAGATTTCCAGCATCTGCAGAATCTCTTGTGTCAACGTTTAATATTAACCACAAGTCTCCAAAGATAATTTGCCCTCAGCAGATCTTTCAGCACTAGCAACATTTCCTTTGGTTGCCAACTGTATTCAACAGATCTAACACTCCTCCCCACATTCCTGTAGAGGTTTATTATACTGAGAAAATGTCTCTGGATTCTTTCGTCCTTTTTCAATCTACAGCCATTCTTTTTCCATCTGTAGGTTGTTGGAGACACCACAGTAATTAAATCCTTCCAATATATCTCTATTGGCATTGCTGTTCTTTGCACGTTGCAAACACTAGAACACTAGAATACCACAGCACAGTACAGACCTTTCAGCCCTCGATGTTGTGCCGACCCATATATTCCTTAAACAAAAAATACTAAACCCACACTACCCCGTAATCCTCTATTTTTCTTTCACCCATATGCCTGTCCAAGAGGCTCTTAAATACCCCTAATGTTTTAGCCTCCACCACCATCCCTGGCAGTCATTCCAGGCATCCACAACTCTCTGTGTAAGAAACTTACCCCCGACGTCTCCCCTAAACTTCCCTCCCTTAACTTTGTAAATATGACCTCTGGTGTTTGCTACTTGTGCCCTGAGAAACAGGTACTAGCCATCCACCCTATCTATGCCTCTCATAATCTTGCAGACCTCTATCAAGTCCCATCTCATCCTTCTACACTCCAAAGAGAAAAGTCCCAGCTCTGCTAACCTTGCCTCTCAAGACTTGTTTTCCAATCCAGGCAACATCTTGGTAAATCTCCTCTGCACCCTCTCCATAGCTTCCACGTCCTTCCTATAATGAGGTGACCAGAACTAAACACAATACTCTAAGTGTGGTCTCACCAGAGATTTGTAGAGTTGCAACATGACCTCTCTACTCTTGAAATCAATCCCCCTAGTAATGAAGCCTAGCATCCCATAGGCCTTCTTATTTATCCTATCAACCTGTGCAGCGACCTTGAGGGATGTATGGATTTGAACCCCAAGTTCCCTCTGTTTATTCACACTCTTAAGTAACTGACCATTAACCCTGTACTCAGCCTTCTGGTTTGTCCTTCCAAAATGCATCACCTCACACTTGTCTGGATTGAACTCCATCTGTCACTTTTCTGCCCAACTCTGCATCCTGTCTATATCTTCTTGTAAACTTCGACAACCTATAGCTCCATCCACAACTCCTCCAATCTTCATGTCATCCACAAACTTACTCACCCATCCTTCCGCCTCTTCATTCAGGTCATTTATAAAAATCACAAAGAGCAGGGGTCCCAGGACAGATCCTTGTGGCACTCCACTAGTCACTGACCTCCAGGCAGAATACTTTCCTTCCACTACTACCCTCTGCTTTCTTCTTGTAAACCAATTTTTTATCCAAACAGCCAAGGTTCCACTGATCCCATGCCTCATGACTTTCTTGATGAGTCTCTCATGGGGGACTTTGTCAAATGCCTTACTAAAAATCCATGTAGACCACATCTACCATCCTACTCCCATCAATTTCTTTTGTTGCCTCTACAAGAAACTCAAATAGGCTCATGAGGCACAACTTCCCTTCACAAAGCCAGTTTGACTATCCTTGAGTAGACTGTACTTCTCCAAATGTTCATAGATCATATCATTAAGAATCCTTTCCAATAGTTTGCAGACCATCGATGTAAGACTCACCGGTCTATAGTCCCCAGGATTCTCCCTATCACCTTTTTTAGGCAAGTGAACTACATTTGCCATTCTCCAATCCTCCGGCACCTCCCCTGTAGCCAAAGAGGATTCAAAGATCTGAGCGACTGCTACAGCGATCTCTTCTCTCACTTCCCACAGCAACCTGGGGTATATCACGTTCAGCCCTGGGGATTTATCAATTTTGGTGTTTTTAAGAAGATCCAACACTTCTTCCTTAATCTCCACATTGTCCAGCACACAGGCCTGTTCTATTTCGACCTCACCCTGATCAAGGTCCTTTTCACTTGTGAATACTGAAGCAAAGTATTCATTTAGGACCTCCCCCAACCTCTTCTGCCTCCAGGCACTTGTTGCCTTCTTTATCCTTTAGTGGCCCCACCTTCATTCTTGTCATCCTTCTGTTTTTCAGAGATGCATAGAACACCTTGGGGTTCTCCTTAATCATACATGCCAAGGCCTTCTCATGCCCCCTTCAAGCTCTCCTAAGTCCTTTCTTAAGCTCCTTCCTGGCTACCCTATATTTCTTATGAGCCCCTCCTGCTTCCTGCTTCTTACATTTAACATATGCTTCCTTCTTAACTCTTGATGAGTTGCCTCACGTTTTTTGTCATCCACAGATCCCTTTTCCTACCATTTTTTCCTTGTCTCAATGGGACAAACCTATCCTGAACCCAACATAAGTGATCACTAAACCCTCTTCACATTACTTCTGTGCTTACACCCTTGAACATCTGTTTCCAATTTACTCTCGCTAGTTCCTGCCTTCATAGTTAGCCCTTCCCCAGATAAGCACTTTCCCATTTTGTCTGTTTTTATCCTTTTCCATAGCTATGCTGAAGCTAAGGGAGTTATGGTCACTCTCACCAAAATGCTCCCCCACCAAGAGGTCTGCCACCTGACCAGGTTTATTACCCAGAACTACATTCAGTATGGCCTCTCATCTCATTGTCCAGTCCACATACTGTGTCAGGAATCCTTCTTGAACACACCTGACAAATTCAGCCCCATCTATCCCCCTTGCAGTCAGGAGGTGCCAGTCAATATGAGGGAAGTTGAAATCACCCATAACTACAACCCTGTATTTTGTTCACCATTCTAAAATCTGCCTGCTTATCTGCTCCTCAGTGTCCCAAGGGCTATTTGGGGACCTATAGACTACTCCCAGCACAGTGATTGATCCCTTCCTATTTCTGACTTCCACCCAGACTGACTCAGTGGACACTCCCTCTGCAGCGTCCTCCCTTTCTATAGCCATGATACTATCCCTGACCAGTAATGCTACTCCCCCCCACCTTTTCTACCTCCCATCATATTCCTTTTAAAACACTTAAACCCCGGTACCTGCATCAGCCAATCCTGCCCTTCTTCCAGCCAAGTTTCAGTAACGGCCACAACATCATAGTTCCACATACTGATCCATGCTCTAAGTTCATCCCCTTTATTCCTAATACTCCTAGCATCGAAATAGACACATTTCAACCCCTCTAACTGGCCACATTTATGTTTTGTCCCCAGCCTGTCTTTCCTCACCATCTCAGAACACATAGCATCATGCCCTTGTCCTTCTACCCTAATCTCTGCACTCACATTCTGACTCCCACCCCCCTGCCAAACTAGTTTAAATCCTCTCCAACAGCTCTAGCAATCCTGCCCACCAGGATATTGGTCCCTTTCCAGTTCAGGTGCAGCCCATCCTTTTTGTACAGGTCAGACCTTCCCCAGAAGAGATCCCAATGATCCAGAAAACTGAACCCCTGCCCCCTGCACCAACTCTTCAGCCACGCATTCATCTGCCATAACTTCCTGTTCCTACCCTCTCTGTCTCGTGGCACAGTCAGCAATCCCAAGGTAACCACCATTGAGGTCCTTTTTAACTTCTTTCCTAACTCCTTATATTCCTTCTTCAGGACCTCATCCCTACTCCTCTCTATATCATTGGTCCCCACATGGACTACGACATCTGGCTGCTCACCCTCTCTCCTGAGAATACCGAGAACTCGATCTGAGATATCGCGGACCCTGGGATCAGGGAGGCAACAGACCATCCGGGATTCTCGATCTCTCTCACAGAACCTCTTATCTGTCCCCCGAACTATCGAATCCCCTATCACTACCACTGTCCTCTTTTCCCTCCTTCCTTTCTTAGCTGATGGTCCAGTCTCGGTGCCAGAGACGTAACAACTACAACTTGTCCTTGGTAGTTTGTCCCCACCGACTGTATCCAAAACAGTATACTTATTGTTGTTGGGAATGACCACAGGGGTGCTCTGCTCTTTCTGTCTATTCCCCTTCCCTCTCCTGACAGTCACCCAGTTACATGTCTCCTGACTTTTAGGGGTGACTGTCTCCCTGAAATTCTGAACTATTACTGCCTCTGCCTCCTGAATGATCTGAAGTTCATACAGCTCCAGCTCCAGTTCCCTAACTCGGTTTGACAGGAGCTGCAGCTGGATGCACCTTTTGCAGGTGTAGAGATCAGGGACAATTGTGCTGTCCCTGACTTCCCACATCCTACAATCGGAGCACTGGACTGCCCTGTCTACCGCCTCCATTACCAACTCCTAAGTTAATTAAATTAATTAAAGAAACTTACCCGTCCTTACCTCACTGGGAGAAAACTCGTTCTCCACCTCTTTTCAGCGAAGCCTCTCGAGCCAAACCCTCAAAACGCCACTCCTTCACTGGCCACTGTACTTGAGCTACCCCTCTTTTTATTCGTTTGAGCTTTTCAGTTTCTGAGTGCCCGATCAGCTGTTTTCTGCTGAGTCTGAGCTATTCAAATCTTGATTGACTTGATTGCACAATCCAACTGCCAAAACCTCTCAAGCCAAAGACTGTTGTAATTCTATGACCAGCAGAGAGAGAGAATTTTCCAAAAAAAAAATCCAGTGCTCAATTATCTCAAAACTGGCATCAGTTGGTGGGACAAAATTAAATTTACACCTTACTTATTTTTTGCATTATGATATGCTAGTCAGCACAACCAATCAGTTCCCTGTATTCAAAGGTTCCAATTCAAAGGATAAGATGACGGTTGTTGAAAAAAGGATGCACTTACAGAAAGAAGACAAAAGTAGAATCAATACTAATAAAGTAAAAAGGGATGAATCACATTTAAATCTATAGACCATCTTGCAGTAAATGAAATGAGGAAATCTGAGAAATTTGTAAAATAAATAAAAATACAAATGTTAATTTATTTAATTAGAGGTACCGCACAGTAACAAGCCCTTCTAACCCATCGAGCCTACACTGCCCAATTTCATCCTTGTGACTAATTAACCTACTAACTCATATGCAACCAGAGGAGCGGAAGGAAGCACAAGCAGTCATGGAGAGAATGTACAAATCCCTTGTAGACAGTGGTGGAATTGAACCAGGTTACTGACACTGCAATAGTATTATGCTAACTACTAAGCTACCGTGCTGCCCAATCATAGGACACTTCAACTACCTACTAATTCAGCAGAAGAAATGGGTAAAGAGGGTAAGAAATCCAATGGCCACAATGTGTACAATATTCCTTTCTAATGATGGTGTAAAATTTGCTCAAATGGGGTGTAAAGCAAAGCAGATAAGACAAGCAGGAGAATGCGTGGGCAACAGTTGGCTGTGATGTATATTCACTTTCAATTTGAAGGCAGAGCTTTGCAGAGTAATGTAACCAGGAGACTTGTCTCCATGAGTCAAACATAGAAAATAGGGTTATGTCACTTAGCACATCAAACATGATTACATTTTGGGATATTTGTGTTTTCAGGAGGGATATCTCTCAGTATTAGTTATGGATGTTTGGGATCTCAGTCGCTAGAAGATTTTAAGACCACCTGTGTGAGTTGCTTTGTCCCAGCAAAGGTACTGGAAAAAGGTCACATGAAGTTGATGCCATCCAGTAGAAAATAGTATAAATACCATCACAGTTTGGGGATTGTTAGGAATGACAAGGAGTCAACAGAAAGATGGGGTTGCAGAACGAAGAACTGGAATTCATTCCTCAAATTTTGGTTTCTACAACAGATGACTCATTTTTGTGTAGCTTGTTGGTAAGTTGTTCTAGATCATAAGAATTGGACCTCGGTTTTGAAATCCTTTGTAGTTTGTAAAACTTTGTAAGTTAGGAATCTTGTATAAATTATAACTTGTGTTAAATGTGTGTGAAGAATGTGTTTGAATTTAAATGTGTATAATTAAAAATAAAATAACTGTGTTTAATCTACTTTGTTAGTGGGAAGGAACTCTGGTAGGGAGGAGAGAAGAAGTGGTATTGGCAGCTAAACTTTTCCACAGAGGCTAGACAGGGAAGTAATTTAGTCCTTGAAGGGTAAGTGGATCCAGTATAATCTCCCTATTGTGGGTGTATAGATACCTACGTATATCAGATAGATCTAAAAATCTTCTTCTTAGTTTAGGATTTTGTAGACAGGGAACCCAATGCCACCATATAGCCATGTGCTTTAAGGTGATAATGTAGGAAGAGATAACTACAATGCAAATAGATTAATAGATAGAGAGGAAACACTCAGAGGGACTGAGAGCAGATTTGGGGAGATAAAATGGGAAATAATACTAAGACAGTTTTACAACGGAATTCCAAGTTGAAGAAATACATTTCTTACCAAATGAAAAGAATAAACTAAGTACGTGTGACAAAAATTTGAGGGAATAACTGAAGGTAAGAAAAGGGATATACTTTATTTAACACAAAAGCAATTGTATAGCGTATAGTAGGATTCAAAACAGAAGGGATGAGAAAATAAATAAAAAGGAGCTATTATATTATCTAGGAAATTAGACAAAATAATAAAATAATTTACAGATATGTCCATTAAAAGTAGTGTTAAGGTGGGAACGGAGTTATTAAATGATAGGAGAATATCACAGGCACAAATGGGAATTAGAAGAAACATAAAATTGTTATTTCATTTTAGCAATTATTGGAGTGAAAGAATGGGTGTGCAAGCACTGTATGTTAAAATGAGTAATGAAATGACTACATTGCAGATTGATAAGCTAACCATTTTGAAAGAGGATAAAATTGCTGGTCCAGTTGGATTGCATCCATGCAATATTACACATTGTATTACACTCAATAAAGAATTGTACTGAGCAAGACAATCGCAATAAAAAAATTCTAAAGTAATAGCCTTAAGAAAAGCCATAGAACATGCTGTATTGTCAAAAGAGACTAACTTTATTGACTCCTGAGGAGAAAACAGAAAGGGCAGGCAATATTAGTCATTTGACATAATTTATAAAATCTTCCAGTCATATTTCAGCAATTTAGTTACTACCTGTAACACCACAGGCATTTAGGGCAGCAATGAAGGTCCTCCATCTCTGTCTGTCTTTGGTCATCTTCTCTACTGTGCCCCAACTGTGGTTCAGGGTCCTCATTTCTGCCACTATGGTACAGTTCCAATTTGTCTTAGGTCTCCCACGTTTCCTCCATCCTTTAGGGTTCCAATGAAGTGCAGTCATGATGATGTGAGTGGCTTCGCTTCTCATTACATGCCCAATCCACCTCAAATATTTCCTTATGATGATTGTGGCCATATCCACTTGATTACACTGAAGGAGTAGGGTGCGGTTGGAGATTGTTCTTGGCCAGAAGATATGAAGGATTTTACGGAAGCTGGTGGTGTGAAATGACAACAGCTTGGCAAGATAACTCTGTCACGTGCCAGCATTCTGGCCCATACAAACATATGGACAGAACGCAGCTCTGGCACAGCTTCTCATTGATCCTGACGCTGAATTTGGTAGAACCCCATATGTTGCTCATTAATTTGAAGTTGTTTCTAGCTTTGCTGAGTCTGCGCTGCATATCATCCTTGGTCCCACCATCCTGTCGGTTGATGCTGCCTAGGAATCTGCTGGTGCTGGGTAAATCGATGTCATATGCTTTTGTGGGAGGAGGAGAGTCTACATGGAAGGTCATGGTCTCAGTCTTTCTCTGGTTGACTTTTGAGTCCAACCTGTTCACCAAAGGTACACCGGCACTGAGTTTTCTCTTGCAAATGCTGGTGAAACCCCAGTTTCCTTGGGCTGCGTAAGTCTAGGGAATACACACTCCAATCCCGCCAAGTCCGTGAGATTGAGATGGTTCTCCCACCCGAACCCCGGTTTATGTGAGGGCTGTGAAATTTGCTACCCTGTTACACCTCGGTGCCAAGAATTAACAGACAGCACACTGCATACGATTAAAGGAATTATATTTATGAATATTAACTTAACTAAAGGGTTGGTAAAGAAAAGAAAGCAAAAAGCAAAAAAGGCCCATTATAATTAAACAGTCAAATGTGCACAAGTTGGAGCTCATCTCTTCCAAACTTCATATTCACTGATCCTCAGTAGACCCCCACACCTTGCTCCATTGAATCACAGTCCCCCACCAGGTCAAAACCCACCACTGGTTCTCTCCAGTGTCTTCTCTCTTCATCTCCTACCAAACAAAGACCCTAGCTCACACCAGTGTCAGGTACATATAAAAGAAAAACCTGCTCCCCAATTGGATAGCTCACATTCCAAAGCACCCATTAACTCTAACCATAACCCGAACACTGCTTCTACAGAAAGACCATTACGTTAGCAGTGAAGCCTTTACCAGAGTGTTACACTGGTGTGTATGTGATATGCGAGGTCATTTGCTAAGTCAAGGTCTTCTAAAGTAGAGCATAGAATCTCCCTAATACCTCTTTGCTTATCTTTTGTTATCTGCCTCATAACCCAGTCAATCGCCACATTAAACAATATTGCCAATATCTCACTGCATTGCCTGTCTCCTGTCTTGAAGTCACAGCTCAAATTGCAATCCCCAACTGTGCAGGTGAAATTAACATTGAAACTCTGGATGAACTGGACAATTTTGGAAGGGATCCCTGTTGATACTACCAAAAGCCTTTTCAAAGCTCATGAAATTTGCATAGTTATCTCTGCCACTCTGTGTACCGCTCCATGATGTTACACAGAGTTCTTCAATAAAAGTATCTCATAATAGAATATTGAATAAGATCTGAAAACAGAGTCTAGCAGACAAGTAACACAATGGTTTGGGAATTGGTTTTAGGACAGAGCAGAGAAAGCAGAGGTTGTAACTAAAAATAAAATGGAAGAGACCAGTGTTCCACCATGATCATTGTTATAATTAATGCTATTCACAATTTATATGCATGACCATAAGACATAGGAGCAGAATGAGGCCAGTTGGCCCATCAAGTCTCCTCCTCAATGATCTAGATCTAGAGTTTGAAAACATAAACACAGTTTATATGAGATTTTTTTTTCTTAAATTCAGTTTTGAGAAAAAGAAGACAGCATCCAACACTGAAAATGTTATAACAAACTTTGGATAGAAGATTGGAGAGACAACTTGTTGCTTGGAAGCTGTGAGTTTACATAATGTAGAGGCAAAAAAGAAGGATCCTTGAATACAAAGTCACCAAAGATTGCACTAAAGTTTAACAAAACTATGAAAGAATTAAACCAGGTGCACAAAAGTATATCCTGTAGTAGTATGGGAAGCTGGGTGTTTCTTCTTCTACAGATGTATAGTGAAGAGTTTATTGACTGGTTGCATCATAGCCTGGTATGGAAACACTAATGTCCTTGTATAGAAAAATACTGCTTAGTCAATCATGGGTAAGGTCCTTCCCACCACTGAGCACATCTACATGGACTGCTGTCACAGGAAGGCAGTATCCATCACCAAGGACCCCCACCGTCCACACCATCACTGAAATGATTATGCAACCTATGGACTCACTTTCAAGGACTCTTCATTTCATGCTCTTGATATTTATTATTATTATTATTTCCTTATTTTTTTTCTTTTTTTCTTTTGTACTTGCAAAGTTTATTCCTTGTTTGCACATTGGTTGTTTGTTCATTCTGTTGGGCACGGTCTTCCATTGATTCTATTGTGTTTCTTAGATTTACTATGATTCACTGCAAGAAAAAAAAATCTCAGGGTTTGTGTATGTGATGACATATATGTACTTCAAGAATAAGTTTACATTGAACTTTGAACTTTGAGTTGTATCAAATATTATTTTATAGCCAGTGCTGCATTTTTGACTGTATACAATGAAGTAAGGTACCATTAATACTTTGAATAATATGTGCAGTTAAATTCTGTTATTGCTTTATTGGGACTTTGCTACTGTGCTCACAGAAAGCTGCCAGGAATTTTCATGGAGGTTTTTCAAAGGACATGGAGCAAATTTAACAAGATTTCCGAGTAAATGACTAATGTGGGTGCCTTCTATTGCAAGTGGCCAATCAGGAAAGTACCTATATATATTTCTGGAGACCATCTTTAACTTTGCAACGTTGCCTAGAATTCCATATCCGCATAATCAGATGAAAGTTTATGTGATCACCAGGTCATACTGTTTAACCACACACAGAAAATATCTTTAATTCCTTCATTTCTCATTCTTCCTGAGATAAGTGATAAAAATATTTATATTGAATCAAAAATGAGCAATGTGTATGCTTCGTAAGCATCAAAAGCACCTGAAAGTCAAATAAACTAACTCGTGCTGAGGTTCAAAGTTCAAAGTAAATTTATTATCAAAGTTCATGTGTATCACCAGAAACAACCTTGAGATTCACTTTCAAGGAAGTTGAAAGACTATAGAACATAAACAGAGTAGATTTTGTTCTAATAGTAATATCTACAACTGGTATCATCCCAAAGTCACTACACAATTGAATTAAACAATTAGGCCTGCACAACAAGAGTTATGAAAACCTCCAGAAAGCCACAATTCTAAATACCACTAGAATAGTCAAAAAGTTCCTAGCAATTTGGAAATGAGTGTGCTTGGCTATACTGCAGCAACAACAAGCAAACAAATAAATAAGCAAGCCATAATTATCAATAACATGAAATTAAAAGATGTTGAAATTGATTCCATAGGTTGTGGGAACGGTTCAGTAATGGGATGAGAGAAATGGACTGAAGTTATCCCCTCTGGTTCAAAAGCCTGATGGTTGAGGGATAATAACTGATCCTGAAGGTGGTGGGCTGAGTCCTGAGACATTTGTACCTCTTCCTGTTACAGCAGCAAGAAGAGAGCAGGCCTAGATGGTGGAAGTACTTGATTATGGATGCTTCTTTCCTGCACCAGCACTCCCTGTAGCTCAGTGATGGAGAGAGCTTTACTCACAATGGACTGGGCTGCATGCACTACTTTTTTGTAGACTTTTCCATGCAGGTGCATTGGTGTTTCCATACTGGGCTGTGAAGCAATCAGTCAATATACCTCTCTGCCTCACAT